>NC_140799.1:24725501-25963001 GCF_037176805.1 Vigna unguiculata | reverse complement strand
AGAAGAATAGAAGAAAAAAAATAGAGAATGAGAGAATATGGAACAACTTCTTTTTACTACTAGGAAGAGTCCTATTTAAGGATACAAATCAAATAATTAATACAAAATAATATCATCGTATGAGTATTTGTATCATTAATCATTAATTCATAATAGAAACTTCTCAAAAGTACTTTTGATAGAGGATTAAACTTTTTCATAGAAAATTTTAAAAGAAAGTTTTATCTCTATCATTCATGTTTCTTATGATTTTAAGAAAACAATTTGTGGATGGAAAATAATTTATTTTGAAGATACTATGATAATTTCATATGTCCTTGTTTTTATAAATAGTGTCAAAATTAATATATATATATATATATATATATATATATATATATATATATATATATATATATATATATATATATATATATATATAATGTTAAAATAAAAGTACTAATAATCTCTTTCTCCTTCGTTTTGATGAATTAATTAAAAGAAAAAGCCAATTAGATCTTATCTTGCTATATTTACAACTGAAAAAGGAGATGTGACTTTATAAATAGTGTCAAATTAACATATTAATATATAATTTTAATTTTAAAATAAAAATACCAATAATTTCTTTCTTCTCCGTTTTGATTAATTAATGAAAACAAAAACCGAATTAGATCTTATCTTGCTATATTTACAACTGAAAACGGAGATGTGATTACGAGCTGGTGCGCGGCCATTGCTTCCGCCATTCTCCTCTTCATATCTCTTCGTGTTAGGGTTTTCGAAGTTTGACTTTCCCTTCGTTTTTTCTCACTCACTACATTTCTTCATGGTCAATTCATTTCCCAAACCTATAATTAACCTTATCCAACGCAAAACTGCAGTTCCTTCGTAGTTTCTTTAGCTAATTTGAGAAATCCACGCCATTCGACAGGACACACTGTTCTTCGTGAGAAGCTGAAGATGACGAGGAAAACGAGTAACTGTGCCATATGCGATAATTCGAATCAAGCTTCTATTTGTTTTATCTGTGTTAACTACAGGTTTTCTTTAGTGCAATTTTTATGTTATTGCGTTTCGTGTATTTTATTGGTTGATTTGTTTATTTATTTCATTTTGATGATATTTTTAGGTTGAATGAGTATAATACTTCCTTGAAGTCGCTGAAAGACCGTCGAGATTCTTTGTACTCAAAATTAAGCGATGTTCTTGTCCGCAAGGTCTGAATTACGGCTTGTCTTGTAATACACTAAATCGCATGATTCTAAGTTAGTAGATATTTGAAAATTAATGCGATCCTCTTCAATTTTCTTTTAAATGCATGGAGTGCAACAAAATTTTTTAAGCTTAGGGGTATGGGTATGTGCAAATGTTAGATGAAAAAGAGTAAAATAAATACATCAATGAATTGTAGGAGACCTTAAATTCAATGGTGGCAGGGAAAGGAAGAAATTCCCTAGTGTACATGATGTATTAGCTGTACTATTGCAGTCATATAGGACTTCACTTTCATTGATAGAAATCATTCCTGCTGGTATTTTGTTTGACAACGATAAAATATTGGTGGTCTTATTTTACGTCTGACTAAGCATTAATGCACTCAAACGATATGCACAATGAAGTGGTGAAAACAAATGTTTATTCTATGTTACAAGGAATGTCTACCATTTCCATCTAATAAGAAAGGTCCCTTAGACAAAGGACAAATCACATTAGAAGGGAGTCTTGGACAAAGAGACAAGTTTTTCTTCACCAAATCCCTAAGCCAAACATTGACAATTTTGAAAAAACTATTTACTTCATACAATATTGCAATTTAGACAAATAAAGGAAATCTACATTGTGTAATAAGAAGATAAGTACATCCAACTATTGGGATGTTGCATAAAGAAAAAAGAAGAATTTATTGCTGCATAGAGTGCATTTAATGCATCTATATTATTATCAAGTTCTTCTAACGAAAGGTATTGCAATCATATAGGACTTCACTTGCATTGATAGAAACTATTCTTGCTGGTCGAAGAAACCCATTTTGGTCTATAGTCATATGCCCAAGAATAAGAGGCAGGATGGATTGTTTAGTGATATTTCTGCTTTGGGGTAATTCTGTTTCGGTTAGCAAAGGTAGAGTATTTGGGGAATGAATGATTCTTTCAGAGGGGAGTGCGGTTGGCTATATTTTCCTTTGTAAGAATATTGGGATTATCCTTAGGATCCGTTTGTTGATATTTGGAGCAAAGAGATTCCTCTCTTGCTTCTCTCTGGAAATATGTCTTCTTGTCTCTATTTTTTTATTTTCATTCTACGTGTAGGCACCTTTGATACACATTGTATCATTGGTGCTTTCATTGAGAGAAGCTTGTCTATCCGCATTTGAGTATGAGAATGATGTCACAGCCTCTCGACATACTTGAATTTGACCTCACTGTGTTTAAGCTCGCAATCCAGTCCCATGAAACCTCCATCATTGTGCAATTTGCAATGATGAAGTCGCACTAGTCGAAGCTTGACTTCTTTCTCCATTATCGTTGACCCCTCGCTCTCTGTTTGGACCATTGCTGATGAGATGTGCTCAACATGACTCTTGATTCTCATTTCCTCTCCTAGTTCTCAAACACAAAATTAACCTCCTTTAATGAAACTGTGCATGCCAAATGTATGGACCTTCCCTCCTTCTCTGGAGAGGATTTTGTGGGAAGGCTTGTGAAGGATGATATGTACTTCTCCATCTAGGATATGCCCAAGAAATTGGTAATTCTCCTACTCCCAATTACTCTTGTTGCAATGGGTTCTTGTTTTTGAAAGTGTGCTCCATGCAACGTTTTCTGGAGGAGATTATGGTTTTACTAAGACATAGCCTTTGTCACTCTTTTAAAACAGTATAACGTGACATTTGTTGGAGGACATTATGGTTTTACTAAGACATAGCCTTGCTGCCGACTTCTTTTGGAAGGGAATCAAACAAGTCATCACAGGTCTGCCATGCTTGCATGAATTTGAGATGATACTGGTCGTCGTAGGCAAATTGTCCAAATAAGTGCATTTGCTTCCCCTAAAGCATCATTTTACAGGAAGGTTTGTTGCAGAAGTGTTAGTTCGTGAGGTAGCTAAATTTTACGGTTTTCCTAAGTCTATCATTTAGTGACCCCTTTTTCTTGGGCAGCTTTTGGAGTGAATTATTTCACCTTCAAGGAACCATGTTGCATATGAGCACATCCTACTATCCACAAACAAATCGACTAAGGAAGTGGTGAATCACTGTTTAATATTTTTGCTTTGCTTTTCCTTCGAGCAACCAGCCAAATGGTACATGTGGATCTCTTGGGTCAAATTCTAGTATAACACCTCTTCCCTTATGGCTACAAGTTCAACACTCTTTAAAATTGTTTTTGGTCATACTCCACCCTTCTTGGTTAAACTCCAGTGGACTCGATTGCTGCTGTCTTGATTGCTGGGATGAAGAACTGTGACAATTGAAGTATTGTCTCCATCGAGCTCAGCAAACCATGAAGAATGCTAACAAGCATGCTAACTTGGTGTCGGAGATCGAGTGTTGTCGAGATATTTTAGGAAGTTTCAAATTTGATTTCTATTGTTTAACTTTATATATTGGTTCTATCTCGATTTTGTTACTAGCATATCAGTCCCACAATCTTAGGGATTTGTTTCCCTGAATAAGCAGTGCTTAATTCTAAAATTATCCAATTAATGTATGTAATGAGACTGAATAAGAGAGAAATTATTTTTCTTCTAAACTTGAGAGGTGTAAGTCAAGCTCTGTCCCTATCGCCAACTTTCAATGGCTTGCTGCATCAATTCCAAACTCCCCACTACTACGAACCATTTTAAATTCTTTCTAAGGTTGGAGCCACTGCATACAAGTTGCGGTTACTCAACCAGGTTCAGATTCACCCAATTTTTCACATGTCTTAACTGAAGCAATCCGTCACCAAGGGATCTCCTTTAGCTGTCCTGTCTCCTGGTCTTATATCTGCTGTGGCAAACCTCCAGCCCCAGAGGCAGTGCTTGCTGTGTGAGGAGGCAAAGACTCAACCCATTTTGCAGAATGGCTCATCCTTAGGAAGTCACAACCTGTCAAGGAACCCATTGGGAGTTTGCAACATACATTTGAGCTACATTTCCAGGTTTCAGCCTTGAGGACAAGTCTAATTCTGTTGGGCAGGGTATTGATAGAAACCATTCCTACAGGTGGAATAAGCTTGTTCGGGTCTATAGTCATAGGCCCAAGAATAAGAAGCAGGATTTTGTTTTGGGGTATTTCTATTTGAGTTTGGTAAGTAAAGGAGGGGTATTTGGGGAATGGCTGATTTTGTTAGAGGGGACTGTGTTGGTTATATTTTCCCTTTGTAAGAATGTTGGGATTATCCTTGGGATCTGTTAGTGGATATTTGGAGCAATTCCTCTCTTGCTTGGGAGAGCTCTGCTCTCTGGACACTTGCTTTCTTGTCCCTCAATTCTGTTATTTTTGTTCTCTGACTGCAGTTACCTCTGACAGGCATTGTATCATGCACCCTAGATTAAAATTTAATTCGTATTCCAGCTCCCAATCTATTAAGTTACTTGTAAGTGGTATAAATAACATGATTGTTTTCTACTGGTTGTGCCTTTTGCTCTGCATGCTTATGTTAGTGTACCCTTTTTTTTTCCTCCATGAATCATAGTGCCGGTTCTTCTTATTGCTTTGGCCATAGTTGACTAATATGTAGTTTGGAATATACCATTGGCGGCTAATGCGCTCTGCTACAACCTTGTATTTCTGCAAGGCACCTTGTGACATTGATATTCAGTTGTTCTAATTGTTTTGTTCATAATGTGGATAAGGGAAAGGGAGATGACCAAGTGAATTGGAGAGTGCTTCAAAATGAAAAGCTTGCAAGGTTGAAGGAGAAACTTCGTCGCAGTAACGAACAAGTTACTCAAGGTTAGAAACCTTTGTACACGATATAAATTTCTATAGATGCAAATTTCAATTTGAACCTAAAGTAATGGTTAACATCACAGGAAGAGCTAAGATAGAGACTGTGTCTGCTGATCTGAAACTTAAATATGGGTTACTTGAGTCTGCCCTTTCTACGGTATTTCAGTTATTGTTTTTGACTTTACTGTGCCAGTGCTATTGCTATGGTCATATGGGTATTATTGGTGTAGTTTAATTCGAATGTATATTTTGATGCTGGATGATTTATTTATTTTTTTCTTTACAGTTGGAAAAAAATCGAGTGGAACAACTTGAGAAGTTCTACCCAAATCTTATATGCACCCAGAGCCTAGGGCATGTGAGCACTGTTTTTAGTGGTTGCTTTTAATATTTGGTATTTTTGTTTTATGGATAGTACTGGTTTTCCAAGTAAAATAATATGATATAAAAATGAGTATTTAAAACTGTTCGGTTTTTCCTTAAGATTTAATCACATGTCAAGGTTAAAGATTTATATTGGCTTAATGCTTTCTTTTTAAAGTCATAGATGGAGTATCTGTTGCTTTTCTTGTAAGCTCAAAATTAACCTTTATAAATTTATTTTGCAGGTGGCAATTACCTCTGAGCGTCTCCATAAGCAGTCTGTGGTGATAAAACAGATATGCAAGTTGTTTCCACAACGTCGGGTAATATAAATCTATGATGATTACATTTTTTTGGTTTAACTCAGTGAATGTGTGTTTGATTCATTAAGTTCAATTTCCTCTTGTGATTGTCAGTTATTGTGCTTACTACTCGGGTAGAATATAGTGGGACTTGAGTTCATTACAGTAATCATATGCATTGTAGATTTGTCATAGATATTTGCTCTGGCAACTCACTATTTGTTCTTCAAACATTTTTTATACCATGTTGTCACTTTAGGACAATCAGCGTCATCACTACATGGAAAAATGGTGTATTTAAGGAGGTTTGGGTGAATACGTGTGGCTATTATATTGTCACGGTTTCTTCACTGGGTGAAGTGAAAGAGAGAGCGTTATTCCTAATTTAACATTTCTATTCATTTCAAAAGTTTGGTTAATTGAAATGAATTACAAATTTACTCAAGGAAATAGCAGTACTAATGTTATGTCATTACAAAAGCCATTGTTAGAAAATAGATAAAAATATTTGTTTAATGTTCTTAAAATTTAAGAAAAACTCTGTATAGGGGAAAGTTAAGATGCTGGCATCTCTTTTATAATTGATAAGTTTTTGGTCTGAAATAATAAATTGCTACCACTCTGTGACACATAATAAGAATTAGGTAAACTATAGCGTTATATGCTCTGATATTATGCCCCTTTCAAACATTCCTGTGGTCTTGTCCTTCTGGTGTCAGGTGGCCGTAGAGGGAGAGATAAGGGATGGTCGTCGTGGTCAATATGATCAAATTTGCAATTCACGATTACCCAAAGCACTTGATCCCCACTCTGTTCCATCAGAAGAGCTTTCCGCTTCTTTGGGGTAGGCATTTTTTTCTTTTGTATTAGTTAGGTCTTATCTGCATGCATAGTGCATTTTTAAAAGTGAATTATATCCGGGGTAGACAACACTTTTGTTCTAAAAAATATTGTAATATATTCATGTCAATTAGAAAATTCCTTATTGTATCTTAAATTATAAATTAAAATATTTTTCGTTACATAGTAACCTGTTATTTTCATGTTTGCATCTTGCAAAGCAGATACATGGTGCAACTTTTAAATCTTGTTGTTCACAACTTGGCTGCCCCCGCACTTCATAACTCAGGGTTTGCGGTAAGTAATGTCCGAGCAATAGATAAATGTTAAGTCAATAACGTGTTCAAAAATTTGATGGCCATTGAATGTTAGAATAGCATTGAAATTTACGTGTTGAATGTTGATATGTTTTTAACTTAAGGCATACTAACAGCAGACTTTTTAATGTGCTTTAAATTTAATGTTCTCTCTACTACTGGTTAAAATATATTGGAAAGATTCAAAATCACGAGTGGAACTCGTTAAACAAGTGAAACTAGTAACATTTTTTGTGATTTCCTTTATTTTTTATTAATTAATAACAGTGTTCAAGAGTGTTATTCAGATTTCTCTTATAACTTTTCATTTGTATACACTGCTACTGCTATCTGCATAAAATTATTCCTCTTTTGGACATTATTGATCTTGTTCCGAATGCTGTCTATTTGATGCAAGCATTTTGGTTTGATGCTTATAAGATTTTTAAGATTTCACCTTGCTGAAAGTTAACAGGAGTCTGGGAAAAGAGAATCGTTTTTACATATTTTTGTACATTCTATTGAGTGTACATGAAAACAAACTTGATATCTTTGCTAATGTCTAATATTAGTGGGTTTTGATGTACGCAAAATGTGATTAAGTGTTTAAATTGTCTAACATTTCCTACTCCTTTTGTCCTCCAATTTGTATTCTCATTTGTATTTTTGTTTATGGCTGAGGCTGACCCATCTGTGTTGTCTTAATGATGCACTTTATCCTTTTATTTTCCTATTTATTGGAAATTAATAATGTAATTTTGCAATCGTAATGCATATTATCTTTTTTTGTGTTACCTCAGGGTTCTTGCTCTCGAATATGGCAACGAGATTCTTATTGGGATGCACGTCCATCCTCAAGGAGGTATTTTGGTCGAAAATATATTTGGATTGAGTATCAGGAACTTGAATATTTTAACCTGGTATAATTTCTTTTTTTCAGCAATGAATATCCCCTTTTCATACCTCGACAAAATTATTGCTCTACTGCTGGAGAAAACTCATGGTCTACTGATAAAAGCTCAAGCAATTTCGGAGTTGCTTCAATGGAATCTGAGAAGAGAAATCGCCCAGATTCATCTGGGAATAGTAACTTTAACTATTCTTTAGCTTCTTCGCATTCTGTTCAAACACATAAAGATTTGCAGAAAGGGATTTCACTTTTAAAGAAAAGTGTTGCATGCATCACAGCTTACTGTTACAACTCCCTATGTTTGGATGCTCCATCAGAGGGATCAACGTTTGAGTCATTTGCCAAGTTATTGGCTACACTATCATCATCGAAGGAAGTTCGATCTGTTTTTTCCTTGAAAATGGCTCAATCTAGGTATTGTTGTATTTATTTAATATTCCATAAAATGGACATAATCCATGATACTTTATATACATTGTAGAAACATTAGTAAATATTTCCAAGTTAACCTTGTGTTGACATAATTTTGATATTTTATGAAGCATTTTTGTATGATTTAATTACCGCGAAAACCTTATCCCATTAGCGGCATTTTGATGTCTTAAGAAGCATTTATACATGGATCACACAATTCGATTTATTTGGTTTGATTAAAGACAAAATGGTCGGAGAATTGTTTAGCGTGAGATTGCTCTTAACAACTTCTACCAATGTTTTTCTTGGTCTCCCTCTACTTCTCGCATGACTAAAATACATGCATTCTATTCTCCTCATCGGTGCTTCCAGTGACTTTTATATGTGTCCAAACCCGGTTAACTATTTTTCTATTATTTTATTTTCTATTGTTTTTCCTCTAATGGTACTACTCCAATAGCCTTTTCTTTCCTGTTGGAACTGGCTGTCAGAAGAACAAAGTAACCCGGGTCCTCAAAATTTCTGAGGCACTATTGTGTAGGGGAGCATGTGTCAGAGCTCCATCCAGATTCTTGAATTTATTTTTATGGCTTCTTTCTCACTTTTGAAGGGTTTCTGTTTGAAGTAACGTTATGATTTTTACGCAAAGTTTGCTGCAACGTTAACTTGTTTAGGATGTAGATACAGATAGCATTGAGTTTGAATTTTTTCTCCTTTTTCCTTTGATTCAGGACATGCAAGCAAGTTCAACAATTAAACAAATCTGTATGGAGTATGAATTCTGCTATTTCATCAACCACTTTACTGGAAAGTGCACACTCTGTGCCCACAACGGTAGGTTCTCTCGTCACTTCTAATTTGTGGTAAAAAGCTGGCAGTGTTAATTGAATTTCTTATGCTTTAGTGCCTTAGATTCATCGCTTACCCATTAAAACAAGTGTCTAGCTTGGGGATTTCTAAGAATTACTTGAAAACGAGTATAAAACTTTCTGGGTGAAATTCTTCAATTATTTTTTTCAATAACAGAAATACTTCAACATTCAGTGGATACAAGTTTGTTCTAAGTTAATTTTGACATCCCTTTTAAGAGATCAACATCTGTATTTTCGAGTTACATTCCTCTACTTACCTCGCCCATACCCTAACTACATAATTAATATCACTGTTTTAAGTAACTTCCTAACTCCGAGCAGTGTGTCTTTGTTACACTCACTTCTATTGTTTGTGAAGAGCTGGACTGTATCTGTATGTACAATAGTTAAATCACTGACCCTAAGATAGTGCTTTCATAAGCAATATTATTACTTACAATACCTAGGATAAATGTATCTGGGCACAATAATAACTTTCATTTTCATATAATGGGCATCTTCATTTTTATTATCAATGTTTATCACTAATGGATTTTATTCTTTTCCCTATTTCAGAGAATTGAAAATTATCTGCCAAGCTCTACTGCTAGTTATCTTTACGCCACTGATTTATCTGACGGCAAAAATGAGTGCCTTATTGAAGGGTGGGATATTGTTGAGCATCCCACTTTTCCACCCCCACCATCGCAAAGCGAGGATGTTGAGCACTGGACTCGAGCCATGTTCATAGATGCTAAAAGAAAGTGATCTTCATCTGCAACAGACTTATGGATTCTGTATGCTCCTTTCAACAATTTTTTTTTTTTTTTTGCTTAGTTATTGACAAGAATTCACCGGTTGATAGTAATCCCACCTTTTCACACAAGTGCATATTTGGCCAACACTTCATGAGAAATGATCACTTCATTTTATTTTTCTTTCAATAGCTCTCGTAGAAATATTTTCATTTAAAGCTTATTAACCCCAAAATAAACTGCTTCGAAGTGTGCTAAGCAGCACTGATATTTATTCCTTAACCTATAGAAAAACACATGAAAGTTTCACGGTTGAGTTCCAAGTAGTAGTTTTTATAGAATATGGTTATCGAGCTAACTGTTTACTGCTTCATGTTATCCCCATTGCGTTTTTCCTTTTTCGGGTTAATATGCATGGAAGAGTTGATATATATATATATATATATATATATATATATATATATATATATATATATATTTTAAGAATGTAATTGAACTGATGTAAGTTTAACTTTGAAAGGTTCATGACTGATGGATTCAAATTAATTAATGATTGATGTTGCCCTGAGTTTTAGCTTTAGCTGCACATGCAACTGAGCCATTTCATTTAAACTTTTAACTTCAGACAGACTCCACCTCAGTTTTTTATGAGTATGTGTATTGTGATTCTGAAGCCTTAACACTCATAATTAGCGAATATTAGATTTGACATTGAACCTGAACCATGCAGCATTTTTCCTTGTTCGAGTAGTTCTTATTATTTGTAATACAATGAAAGCCTATATTTTCTTTTTTTACTCTCTTGCTAATTAGAACTTTTTGTACTTGTCAGGTTGAAGGGAATGATTTCACTCTTGTCAGGTAGCATGGTGTGAAAGGCCATATAAGATTCTTGAGGATTAATTTGTAAACTAATTGGAATATTTTAGTTGCCCTCTTGTTTGTAAATATGCATTATTATAGACTAATGATAATTATGTAAATATATAGGCAAGGTTTATTAATTTCGCCAAAATCTGATCAATAATAACTGATTCACTATTATAGTCAATCATTATGATTTCACCGGAGTTGGACACCTTAGTTGTTTTAACTGCTAGTGGTATAATCAGATTCATGTATCCTTTAATTGTCTTTTGAAGAGATAAACAATGATTCTGTTATCTTGAACGTCTTTTAAGGATCAAAGTAGGTGTAAATGCATAATGAAATCTGAAAATTATCATTCAAGTATTTTAGAAAATTGATTCAAACTTCGAGATAAATGCTTAGTTGTTTTTGCTGATCTTCTCTAAAATATTGCTAAGAAGTCTTCGAATGATTTAACTGTTAAACCATTACTTATGCATAGTACTACTGACCCAGGACTCGGTATCTTAGCCATGTTTGACATTTCCTGAAAGTTAGTCTCACTTACAGAGGAAGGTAAATAGAAGATGGTGATGAACAGTAGTACCTTAAGTTCAACTCAAGCATTAGTTTTTGTTCGTCAGAGAGAAAAAAACAAAGAAGACTAAAATATGATTTTGGCCTCTCTAATGTTATTGTTGTCCGTAATTTGTCTTTACAAAACTATATATATATATATATATATATATATATATATATATATATTACTTTTGGTTCCTAACGAATATTGTTTTTGTCTTTATAAAATTAATATGTATCAATTTGGTTGGAGTTAGTAACCCTTGGTAAAAGTATTGGTCCATATGGTCATCGATATGACATGCACGGTTCTTTTGGAGAAGTGGCATATTAGAGTTAGAATCACTTTGATAACTTGTTTCTTCTTCAACTATGAAAATAAGTTTAAAGTTGATTGTGTCTTTAACTGAGAAACTTCATATTTTGTGGTTGTGGATAAACGTTATTATTTGTACATATTTTATATCTTCTATTTTATTTGCAAATAGAAAGTTATTCTATTTTTAATATTTAAAACCTTTAATTTTACTAAACATGAATTTTTCCTTTTTTTTTATTTTTTTTAACTTGCATTAAAAATGAATTTAATTATTTTGAATTCTAATAATATATTTTATAATTTTTTTATAATTATGTGTAGTTTTAAATATATAATTTTAATACATAAATTGAAAATATGAAAAAAAATATTGTGAGTATTTTTTACATAACAAATTAAATTAAAAATGAATATAAATATTTTAATATTTATTTTAATACTTTGGTTATTTTATGATAATTTAGCATATATATATATATATATATATATATATATATATATATTTATATTTATTTATTTAAATGTTTTGAATAATTATATTAGACCAACATTGATTATTGGGTTTGCTCTCATTTGTATATATAATGAAATAAGTACTTGTCTTTTCGATTGATCTTATTATGTCATTTCCCATGTGAAGAATATTAATTAATTTTTTTATCGACTTATTATTTTCGATGAGAAGAATCACTTATGTGCAATAATTATTTTTATTAAATTATTATAGTTTTTGAATTTAAAAATATATATTATATAAAATTATAATAAAAACATATGAGTAATACAAATATTGACACTAAGAATATATGTATTATATTATATAAATTCGTAAACGAAATATTTAATAACATTTTTAATATTGAAATGAATAAAAATATATAAAATAAAATTCCCAAAATTAAAAAAGATTTGTTGAATATATTAAAGTAAATTCATATTTGAAAAAAAAATCTAAGAATAAAAAAAATTAACATTGTAAGTAGGGATGTCAATGGGCGGATAGTAGCTAGGGATGGCAACGGAGCGGGGCGGGACGTGTTTCGCTATCCCATATTCATCCCCGTAAAAAAAAATTCATCACATCCCCATACCTAAACCCAACGGGTATCAAAGTTTTATCCCATCCTCATCCCCGTCGGGTAACGGGTATAATCTCGTACCCATACCCGTACCCATTTCCTTACTACTTTAATATAAATTTTAGTTAATTTTTATAAAATAATAAAAAATTGTGGTAAAGGAAACATAAGATTATTAAATATTCAATATTAAGATGATGATTGTTTATTCGATAACAAATATTTTGAAATAAATTATAATTGTATACATTTTAGATTAAAATATCAAATAAAATTTCATGAGAACTAAAACATTTATTAAATTTACAAATTGCAAACATTAATTAAATTTACAAACTAAAAATGATAATACATCACTTAATCAAAATGACGCAAAATACAAATAATGAACATAATAATAAAATTTTAACATGGATATTATATCTTTTGAACTCCAATATATGTTGAATGGTGATAAAAAAATATTCATGACAATTACATTAAATTTTGATATTATAGTAAATAAAAGTTATTTATACAATTATAATAAAAAATTACAGTATAATTGTTATAATGAGTTAGAAAATAAAAAATAATTGGATAAAATATACTGAAATAATATTATACATGATGAAAATAAACAACAAATAAAAATATTAAAAAATTAACAAATGTATGTCTTAGAAACAATTTGAGAAACTATTGAAAGAAATCACACAAAGGAAAACAAATATATAATTAAGGGTATGATAAGATGAAAAATACCTTGGACATCTAAGAACACTTTTCAAACATCAACATATATACTCAATGGTTAAGAAATAATTGTTTTAGCGAAACAAAAAAGTTCTTCAAATGAAACAAAAATTAATAAAAATAAGTAAAGAATTTTTTTTTATATTACCTAGTAAATGAAAGGTTTATACTATTAAACATTTAATTGAGAGTACTAAACATACTCATGTGAAAAGAAAATATACAATAAATAAAAATATTAAAAAATAATAGAAATATTAAAATATGACACATAAAAAAATTTTAATTGACATACATCATTTTAACATAATTACATAAATGTTATGATAAGATGAAAAATATATTGGAGATGTGAATGAGTTTCATGACAAACCAAATAACTAGAATAAATAAAAAATTGATAAGAAAAGATATATATATATATATATATATATATATATATATATATATATAGGGTTACTTAATTAATTGTGAATATTTTAATAATTTAAATGAGGATGGAGCGGGGATATGTACATCCCCATAACCATCCCCATACCCAATTGAAAAAGTCGGGGATTCCCCATACCCATACCCATACCCAATCAATGCGGGGATTCCTCGTCAAAACGGGGGCGGGTTCGGACAATACCCACGGGGGCGGGTTTATTTGCCATCTTTAGTAGTAGCTCTCCCGTACCCTATCTGCTCGATAAATATAAGTCCCGTATTCGTATCCATATTCGTCGGATATCAGTTATGCGGGTACCCGCATAATTTTTTAATATTCACATATATCTACGGGTAACCACGAGTATTTACGAAAAAATAAAAATAAATATTTAACAACATATTTTAATCATAAATCAAATAAAATACAATACATAACATTCATAAATTTTAAACAAAGTTCAAATAACTTATTTAAATAGTGTTGAATGACATTTTACAAAAAAATAAATTTTTTTAAAATCTAATTGATAAAGGAATTATTCATTCAAAATCAATATGTTAATATTTTAATCATATTTTTTAATTTAAATTAGAGCATAGCATGTACAGGTATCCACGAGTATGGATACTATGATACCTGTACCCTGTTGGTATCACGCAGCGAAATGTTTGAGCGTGCGGACAAAAACCAAGAGGGGGGTGAATTGGTTTTAAGTAATAAAATTAATACTTTAAAATTTTTCTAAAATTTATCAATTAAATCAATAATTAATTTCTTTAAACACAATAATAGATGAAATAAAGAGATAGAGAAGAAGATTGAACGCAAGTATTTATACTGGTTCGGATCAAAAGACCCTACGTCCAGTTGTTAATCTCTCAAAAACGAGATTAACTAAATCACTAACAAGTAACAGATTTACAATCAGATATTAAGAGTGTAAGGAAAGAAAACACCTCTCTTTGAATCACACAAGAGATGAACACCTTTCTCTGAATCATACAGAGAATCTTGACCTTAGCTTTCCTAACAACAGCAACAACACTCAATCTCCTAGAACACCTCTCAGGAAAAGTTATCGCTCTACCCACACTAGGTTTTTCAAAGCTTCTATTGAGAACACTCAGAGAACTCTCTTGCAATCACAACACTAGCACTCTAGCTTCTCAAAAAGGTAAGTGAGAAGTAACTCTGAGGTTCCTTTAAATAGGGGTTCCAGAAATTAGGTCAAAAAGCTGAACAGTCGCGCCCAACTGACCAGGATAATCAATTATCACTAGTGATAATCGATTATTCCAGTGTGATTTATGAAAAACAAATTTTTAAGCAGATAATCGATTATCACAGATGATAATCGATTATTCCAGTGCTTTCTTGAAAAAGTTGGTTCAGCTCAGGATAATCGATTATTCTAAGTGATAATCGATTATCACTTTGATTTTTCGAGAAATACCAGAATTTTCTTGTATAATACTGATTCTAACTAATCTAATTACATTTTACAAGATAGCTTTAAACACAACAACACATGGTCTTCATATTGACTTCTAGATGGCTTTCATGGCTTCTTTTATCATCATCAAAATCTTGCTTCAACATTTAGACTGGTATTGCTTTTGCCAACAATCTCCCCCTTTTTGATGATGATCAAAACAATATCTTTAAAGTATCTGCAATCAAAATATCTTACAAGTAGATTTGTTAGTAGCACTGTTTGGTTTAAACGTTTAAACTTTTTCTCCCCCTGTTTTGATCATATGAAAAAAAGTTTTAATAAAGAAGCTCCCCCTCAATTAGGCAATGGTAAAGAATAACAAGACAAATATACTTTTATTGAAAAAATAAGAAAACTGGAAAACATATTACAATTGCAAAAAAATAGACTATGATGTAGACTTTTAAAAGTCTTGACTCATGTCATCATCTTCCTCATATTTATCAAATTTATGTTCTAAGTTAGAGATCCTAGAATCTAATCTTCTAATTAAGCCAGTGACTTCTTCATGTCTGTGAGTGGAGAGAAGAAAGAATTCTTCAAGTCGCTGGTTGAGATTTAAAATGTGATCCTCTAAAGAAGAGGATGAGCCACCAACACCACTGGATGATCTAATATTTGTGCCAACAGGAGGAATAGGAGCAGTGGGAGGATTTTCTTCTTCTTCATTGTCCGAGGGAGGCATATCATCCTTGTGAATGTAGGTATTCCCAAAAGGAATAAATTTCATCTGCTTCAAGGAGTTTTCCGCAATTTTATTTGCCGTAGTGGTCTTATGAGACTGTTCATCAGAGACATTCACCCCTTTATACTCATAAATACGAGAGATGAGCAAGGAATACGGGAGAGGATATTGAGGCAATCTCTTGGCTTTGAGCATGGTGTCAAGAATGATGCTTGGCCAATAGATAGGAATGTGGTTGAGCATGGCATAGATGATCATAAGATCTGCTTCACTGCACTGTGCGTGGTTTGTACCACGTGGACATAGAATCCAAACAATGAGATAGTGAAGTAGACGCTCATCGATTTTGAGAGGTCCGGCTAGCAATTGGTGGCCTATTTCTTGATCTGGGTGTCGCATAAAGGATCTATATGCAAAAATTCTGTTGAACCCTTCAATGCCAGCCGTGAGGATTGGAGATGTGCCATCATGAATGGGAAATTGTGCAACATTTTCCCAAATATCATCATCTAGAATAATGTCGACACCTTTCACCTTTGTGAACCCAACTCCATCTCTGAATTTGTAATTGAAGTAGAAAGCTCGTACCAAATCGGGGTAGTAGGTGCCTTGCATCTCTGTGAAGAATTTCACACCTTGTTCAGCCAAAAAATTTTGAATTGTGAAATGGCGATTTACAAACCATTGAGACTGGATGAATTTTGGAGTGATGAGGGGTTTGTCTTTCCACAATGTGATGAACAGTCGCGCCCAACTGACCAGGATAATCGATTATCACTAGTGATAATCGATTATTCTAGTGTGGTTTATGAAAAACAAATTTTTAAGCAGATAATCGATTATCACAGATGATAATCGATTATTCCAGTGCTTTCTTGAAAAAGTTGGTTCAACTCAGGATAATCGATTATTCTAAGTGATAATCGATTATCACTTTGATTTTTCGAGAAATACCAGAATTTTCTTGTATAATACTGATTCTAACTAATTTAATTACATTTTACAAGATAGCTTTAAACACAACAACACATGGTCTTCATATTGACTTCCAGATGACTTTCATGGCTTCTTTTATCATCATCAAAATCTTGCTTCAGCATTTAGACTTGTATTGCTTTTGCCAACATACCCGCCCCGTTAAAATGCGTATATTAAAAATATTCGTACCCATTACATGCATGTATTTATTTATAATATCCATTTCTTACATGTTACGACTTTTATCTACGGATGTCCGCGAGTACGAATTTTTTTGACATCCCTAGTTTAAGGCAATCTTTAAATTTTGTAAGGGTGTGAATAGGGTTTGGTGGAGAACTAACGTGAGGGCTTCTCCCTGCACCTCCAACCACTTCTTCTGTACCCAAATTATTTTAAAATTCCAACTTTGCCCCTCAGTTAAATGTAACTACTTTTTCTATCTCTTACTAATCCACCCCTATTTTTTTTTCAACGGATGTCGACATCCGATACCTTATTTTGTTCTACGGATATCGATATTTGATAATTTTTTTTCCAATTTTTATTCGTTACGAATGTCGACATCCAGTATTGTAATTATTTTTATCTATGGATGTCAACATCCAATATTCAATTTTGTTCTACAGATCCGTACCTTCATTTTTTTCCCATCTGGTATATATATATATATATATATATATATATATATATATATATATATATATAGACTAGATGTCGACATCCGATATAATATATACATTTTTTTCTTTTTTTAATTTTATTATTTTAGTTTTAAATAAATTTTTATTTATTTTTACTTTTATTGTTAATCTTTTAAAATTGACTTTTATATTTAAAAATATATTTAATTAATTTTTATATAATATATATGACATAAATAATATTTTGAACTAAATTAAATTAAAAAATTAATTAAAAAACAAAACAAAATTTAAATCCATATATATATATATATATATATATTTAATTTTTAATTATTATTTTATTTACTTATTATTTTTAATTATTGTTTTTATAAAATTTATTTGTATTGTAATTTTTTAATTTGTTTAATTTATATTTTAAAAATAAAATAAAATATTAATATATATATATATATATATATATATATATATATATATATTTAAATGTAAATATTTAACTTAGATTTATATCATATATTAAAAGTAAATAATATTTAAATATAAATTAATTTAAAAAAATTATTTTTTTAATAAAAGAAATAAAGGAAATAAAAGAAATTAAAATAAAAGAAAATAATATATATATATATATATACTTTTAATTCTTTTAAAATTTATTTGCATTTTAATTTTTAAATTTATTAATAAAGATTTTAAAAATATAATAAACATTTATATATTATAACAAAACTTAAAAATAAATTGAAGAAATAAAGCAAAATATTTTGTATGTGTATACTGGATGTCGACATCTGGTACATATAATTTTTTAAACATATGTTAACTGGATGTCGATATCCGTAATGAGAAAAAAATAAAATGATATATCGGATGTTGACATCTGTAGTGAGAAAAAACAAATAATATATCGTATGTCGACATCTGTAATGAGATTTTTTTTTAAATAAATATGGTATTGGATGTTGAAATCTGTAAAATAAAATAAGGTACGGATATCGACATCAATTGAAAAAAATGGGGGTAGATGAGTTACATAGAGTAAAAATATAGTTTTTTCTTTTTTAACTGAGGGACAAAGTGAGAATTTTAAATTTTTTTGGGTACAGGAGAAATGATTGAAGGGGAAAAAGAAGCCCTCAAGTAATGTTCGTAATGGATAGGTGTCCATCAAATAGATAAAAAAGTAAGCATAGTAATACTTATTTTTAAGAAGACGAAAAAAAGAGAGATGGGTAGAGTAATTAAATTAGATGCCTAAATCCCATTAGTATTAAGTTATTTATTAAAGGCCCTTTTGTCTAATTTTTATTATTTTTTCGTCTGAGTTCTATGTGAGGTTTTCTTTTGAGGTTTCATTTGTGACTTTATTTGGTTGTTAGAGTGCTTTGTCTTCGAGTTTTACTATGTGTTTATGAAGAAAAAGATGTTGACCAGTAAGGGTCATAGTTTAAAAAATTTCTTTGAGAATCCTGTATCCTTCCTTGATCCTATAAGGTAAGTCTATGTTGACTTTTGTGTAATCATTATTTGTAATGCTTAATTTGTAATTTTGTTATTATTTTTCTGAATGTTGATAGTGATAGAATGATTGGTCTTACTGTAATGAGAGTAATTATTGGTTGAATGTTTATCGTAACCGTAATTTGTGGAAGTTGACATTTTATAAATGATTTATTTTGCATGTTGATTTAGTTATGTATTGATCGTTGTTTTTGTTGAATATAATACTTGTAATTTATGTTTTGTTCTTACTTTTGTTATAAAAATTTCTTAAGTTTTTAGAAGAATTTTATCGTGAATGGACCAATTATTTGATTATTAGACCCAACTATTTTCGTGACGCCAAAGGTAATATATTAACTATTGAGTTTGAAGAATCCCTTCTTCTTTGTCATAGAAAGTTTAGTGCTTTTGATGAGGTATTTAATTTCTATTATTTGGATTATGACGTTTATTATGTCACAACCTTGTTCTTTGAAGATCGGTAATTTGATATAGCTATTTTATTATTTAAATATTTTTTAACCTTTTTTGTGTGTAATAAATAAATTATCAATTACAACTATATAATATTTATGGACACTTTTCTCCTCTAAATAAAGTAAAATTGCATTAGCAAGACCCTAGTAAAATAGTTAAATTATTTGATCCTCGTTCGATGAAATTTAAGGATGAATTGGAGGAAAAAGAAAATGGTAGCAGGGACCGCTCAATACTTTATGGGGCCTAAAGCAAACTTAAAAAATGAATCTTTTTATTTAAAATTTATTTTTCAAGTTTTTTGATACAAAATTATTTATTAAATTGACATAATTAATTTTATTTAATATTTTTTTCAATAGGTAATAAGGTTAATCCATTTATCTTTCTTGATACATTATTGATTTTAAATAAGTTTTTATTATTTTTAGCTTTGAAAAACTTCTTTCGCCCGAAGTGATACTAAAATTGTTAGCATTATTTAATAAATATATGCATTTGGAAAAAAAAAATTATTTTGATATAATTAAGAATGTCAATTGGTTTATCATTTTTTAAACCTATAATTTCTCTTAAGATATTTAATTATGAAAATAAATCAAATCCATCAATATCTAAAAAATTATCATGTTTTAAAGATTTTTCAAGATTTAAGCATTTTTCTTTAAGAAAAGTACAATCTACTGACTTTAGTTTTTTAACACTAAATAAAAAACATAAATATCTTCATATGTTTTAAATTGTTCAAATCTACTTTGAAGTGTAGTAATTGTTTTATCTACAATATATAAAAGGTAATCAATTTTAAATGATTCTTGAAAGAGATTTTATAATTTCATTCTCAATGTTTTTATCAAATTGTTTATTTTTGCGTCTAATACGTTTTTCATGAAACTTAGGTTCTTGTCAACTTGGCAGTACATTTTTCCCTAAACTTGAATTATCTGTTTACAGAAAATCAAACTTTGAATTATACTCCAATTAATCTAATATTCACCAAAGATTAAACCCTAAATTAATTATTAGTTTTGTAGAAAAAGTCCAGTTCCTCGTCTCGAAACTCATAAATCGAAAAGTACCAACAAACAAAACTAGGCAAAAAAATACATTTATAATTTTAATACAAATTGAAAACAAAATAAAATCAACAACAACACAAATGGAAAAGAAAAAAAAAATACTAACCTAAAATGAGGATGAAAAAATTGGTACACACACACAATATGAGATTCAAGGAAAGTAATTT
This sequence comes from Vigna unguiculata, assembly GCF_037176805.1. Classification (NCBI taxonomy): domain Eukaryota; kingdom Viridiplantae; phylum Streptophyta; class Magnoliopsida; order Fabales; family Fabaceae; genus Vigna; species Vigna unguiculata. Next base: position 25,942,327 of record NC_140799.1, on the reverse strand, counting down.
GCCAAAACCCTAAAAGATTGATTCTTAGAAGAGAAGAAAGTAAGGAGATACAAGAGAAGTCACAGAAATAAAAAGAAAATAGAATTAATATTTATTATAAGAGAATAAAGATAACTAATTATTCTCTTCTTCGTAAATAAAATTATAATTTACTAAATAGAGATTTTAACTCATTAACTAGAATTTTTAGTACCAAAATTAAAAGACACTAATAATAATTTAATTAAATTTTATTCTCAAACATGAACTTATAATTAATTTAGTAGAACTATATTAATAATAAAATAGTTTTTTTGAGGTTTTTTTTTTCTTAAACATAAATTTAGAATTAATTCAATAGAGGTATATTAGTACAAAAAAAAATTAAGGTCTTTTTTCTTAAAAATAATTTTATAATTAATTTAATAGAAAAATATTAGTAGTAAAAAAAATTGATGCCTTCTCTGTCTGGAAGCCTAAAATGAGTATTTTACTTGCTTTATCCTTGAGTCAGTCTTGAATGGTAGTTTGGTCTTTTTTGGTTTTGGAGTTCTTGCTAGTTATTATCACTTGATTTGGGGGATTTCTTATTTTGATGTTTGATTGGAACAATGTTTGATGACAAAGTACGTATGGTTTATGTTTATCAAGGCACTAAAGTATCATAAGAAGTAATATATGAACCATTTGTGGATTTAAAAATCAGTCATCGGTGGATTTAGATGAAGTAACATTTCAACTTGTATAGTAAAGTGTTGTATATTATAAAAAAGTTTAGTTAATATCAGATTTAGCTATAATAGCATTAAAGTATTGGTTATTATAAAAATAATGAATTAATAAAAGTCTTCGAAAACAAGTTGTAATATTATATATACTTTACCGATATGTTGAAAGTAATAGTTGTTGTCTTTATTATGTTAAAATAATACTTTATATAAAAACATTGAATCCAATAGTATTAAATAATATATTTTGTTTACATCAAATAATATATTAAATATTAATTAATTAATTTTCTTTATATTTAAAAATTCATATATATATATATATATATATATATATATATATATATGAATATGTATAGATGTAATTACTATTGTATGAATATTTATTTATTTATTTATTTATATATATGTATACTAGTTTAATATACAACCACATACAATAGTAATTACATCTATACATATTCATATATATATATATATATATATATATATATATATATACTTGATCGTTAATTTGATATTTTTACTTTTAACCTTGTTTTTTTTTTTTTTTTTTTTTCAGTTTTCATATCTTATGAGTTAGATTTAAGGTTAAATTATTCTAGAGGTCTTTATTTTTGTAGCAAAATTTTAAGTAGGTTTCCCATTTTTATTTGATTAAATTGAGTTCCTATTTTGAAAAATTCGCTACAATCAGTTTCTTTCCGTTAGTTGTATGGTGTTAATTATGTGCCACGTGTCAGCACATGTTTTTTTTTTTTAATTTTTGAATTTTTTTTGAATTTTTTTTATAATTTTTTTAAAAAAATTAAAATTGCCACGTGTCAATTTGACATTGTGCCACGTGGCAGAGATAATGTGATGTGGCAATGACAGTGCCACGTGTCACTATTGGATGTGAAAAATCTCAATGTAGTCTCTATATTTGTTATTTTGTCTCAATTTGATCCCAATTTTTTTAATTGAATCAATTTCATCCTTATATCAAATTTAATTTTTATATAAATTTTACAATGATATTTTTATTATAATTGATATTTTTAACAAAATGAAGTTTATTTAAATGTATATTTTGCATTGAACTTTATTTAAATATTGTTTCAAATAGTTATATATAAATAATTTATAGACAAATGTTAGAATTGTTATAAATTTTTTTTAAATTTTATATTTGAATTTATAAAGTTTTTATTTCTACAACAACTCTAACATTTATCTATAAATGATAAATGATAGATATATAAATATTTCAAACAAAATTTAAATAAATATCAGTGCAAAATATACATTTAAATAATGTCATATTGACAGTGGCACAATGTCAGATTGACACATGACAATTTTAATTTTTTCAAAAAAAATTAAAAAAAATGTTAAAATTTAAAATTTTTTTTAAAAAATTTAAAGGAAAAAAAAAATCACGTGCTGACACATGGTACATAATTAACACCGTTATTGTACAGCTAACAAAAATAAACTGATTATAACGAATTTTCCAAAATAGAGACTCAATTGAGTCAAATAATAATAGAAAAACCTAAAATTTTCCTATAAAAATAGAGACATATAGAATGATTTAACCTACATTTAATTGTCTTTCAATATGTGACTGATATCTTTCTGCACAATGATATCATTACCATCGACTTTCATATTATCTTTTTCTTAAATACCTGCTTATTTAATATTTTGTACTTTAAGCTTGTCTTTTCACGTGAAGGGTCTCAAGTGGCTGTCGTTGTTGGAGCAACTTCAATTATTTCACCAGGTAACACAATTGTTCTTTCTAGATTGCAATTGGTGGTGTTTCGATTTTTTAGTTCAATATCCTGTAAGTATTTATTTGTCCAATTTCAAATTAGTGGAAGTTTAATATAAATCAAATCATCAAAGTTTAAACCATAATCTTCCGTTTTGATTTGCTTCATTTTAATAAAATCTTAAATAGGTGATTTTACTTAAGATGAAAATTTTCCGTTGCCTCCACCTTCCGTTTATAGATGATCTATTGAAAGGAAATTTTTTATTAAATAGACCTTTAAAAGGGTGTTGCTGCTAAAGTTTTTAGCATCAAAATAACTAATGAAATATGTTTTTGCAAATTGAGGCATGATTTTATCAGTAAATTTATAATCTGTTTTCAGTGAGGTTATATGTTCACCTACATATGTCTACAATCCACAAAAGAAAATATTGAATACAATTTCTTTGTATATAAAGTTTCTTGCTTTGATTTGGGTGGTGCTTCACTTTGGTACTTCAGTTTCCTGCTTGTATTTAACATGTTTAATTCTGTGTGAATAAATTTTGATAAATGATAAATAGTTCACAAAGTATAGAAAAACATGTGTATATGTAAGATCCAGAAAATTCATACAAATAATAATTAATAAAGTATAAATAATGGTGGGTTGAGAATACCTTTAGGAACTTTCTTGATAAGCCCTAGACAAGGAATAGTATTGGCTCAAATAGTTGAGAGTACTTTGTCATGTCTAGAGGATTGGGGTTTGAGTCATTTTTGTGTTTATTTAAATGTGTTTTATTTTACAAATATATTGTAAATGCAGAAGTATATGACATAACATGGTATATATGCGTGAATTTAACATGAAATATATGATAACTTGGTGGTTGTGTTTATGCTTGAGGGGTGGAAGGATGTGAGTTTGAACTTTAGTTAGCATGAGTTATACTTTTTCATGTTTAATGTTTTTGCTAAAGAAGGAAAAACCTAGAAATTCTAAAGCTACTTTGAGAAACAATAGTTGGGGAAGTAAAAACACAAGTTAATGGCCACTAACCTTAACTTTTAATTAATTTTCGTTTTAATATATATTTTTTATTTATTTTGGGGGCTGGAAATTGAGAGGGAGAAGAGAGTGAGTGAGAAAGCAAAGAGTCATAAAGTGTGGTAGTAAGGAAAGGCATAGAGAAACGAAATTGCAATTGAGGGACCGAAAAGGAGTGCTGGAAAGGACTTCTTAGAGTGGGATCAAGGGTTTGAGACGAGAAAGGATCATTGAGAGTGCACTAGGAGCAAGGAAACCTAGTAAGGGGAGTTGTCCATACTTGTTTAATTTCGATTATCAAGCGTTTGGGACGAGAAAAGATCATTGAGAGTGCACTAGGAGCAAGGAAACCTGGTAAGGGGAGCTGTCCATACTTGTTTAATTTCGATTACATTGTTATGCATGAATCATAGTCTGAGTGTTTGATTTCCTGTTCAATTTAAGTTGTTTTCGTGAATTCTGGGTTTCTGCCCAGAAACCGCCTGGCGACTATAAAGGCCCGCCAGGTGACGCACCCATTGTTCATGATTTTTCTAGGTTATGTGATGAACCGCTTGGTGGCAAGGAAGGACCGCCATGCGGCGTGAACTGGCAAAATGCGTTCTTGCTTGATTTTTTGTTTTCGTGATGCGTTGAGTGTTCTGCGATAAATGGATCCTTGTTGATATATTTGTTGCTATAATCGATTGATAATAATTACCTTTTTCTTTGATTTTATGATTTGAGGGGTTGATGAACATGAGGGTCATTAAGGGTTTGTCAAATGGATGCGAAATGGTAATATCTTACTATTTAATTTGTGTATGATTGGATTATCAGAATAATTGTATATGAGTGTCTAGCGAATAAGTGATTGGGTGCAATCCATCGGTCTTAGGAGGTCGAATCGAAATTTTGGGGGATTTAGGATTTCTGCAGGTGCAAGGAAATCTGGAAAATCTAGAATCCTAATGCACCGCGTGGTGGTATTTGTGTGCCGCTAGGTGATGAAGGGCAGCTAGTAGCGGGTTTTAGCTGGCTTAGTAGAAAAAATGAAATCGTGGGGCATTGAGGACGAGGCTTGCTTGAAAATTTAGATGATTGTATAATAAATATGGGTTCACTTGGATGTATTGATGCATGAGTTAGAATTATGGATTATATGAAAATAGTAGTGGTTTGAGTTATGGAAAATAAACAGAACCATTAGGTACTGTTATTGTTAGTAAACTATTTGCATTTTAAAACTTTAGGAGTTAGCTATTTGGAAACACTCCATGTACTTATATTATCTATTACCTTAATCAAATAATTGGTAAGGTGCATCTAAGTAGGTGTTGGTTGTCATTAGGCTATATTTATAAATATTGAAATAAGGCATAGTGAATCTGGATATAAGAATAGCATTAGGTGGATTGATGTTGGTGAAATTGCATGCATGATTGTATGGCTGGCATAAGTCCACACGTTTCATATAGATGCATGACTACTTTCAAAGGATGTCAATTTTCCATGTTTGGATGCATGTGTACTTACTTGAATTGATGTTTAGAAATTGTGGTGATGCAATTTGTAGTATGTTAGCTGTGATAATGTGTAAGTGGCATGTTGGATGTGTAGAGATGATTGCTTACTGTGTTAGAACCAATTCTGCAGTGCCTAATCTAGTAGAATTCAATTTACTAGTGTGATGCCTGGTGGTGGATAAGCTTCTGCCAGGCGATAAGTCACGAATAGAGGGGACAATGGTCGCGTGGCACTTGGCAACAAGGGATTACCGCAGGCGGTCTAGAGCACGTTTTCGCTTGGCGGCGCTTAGGAAATGCTAGGCGATAGTGGTCAGGGATATGCTTGATTAGTTATGAGTGGGGAGGTTCATAACGAAGATGTGAGATGTGTGATTGATGTGGGTAGGTTCATATCTTTTGTACTCTTGTGTTGGGATACAAACGGGGAGGTTTGTATGTTCCGTGCTTACACTTGAGGCTGCTATGAGCAAGGAGGTTCATAGTAGGTGTTCACGCATGTTGGACTACGAGCGGGCATGGTGGAACCCCTTGCATGAAGATGAAGAAGAGAGCTCCATGGATGAGTGATGATTGGCGGAAGCTAGATGAAGGAGGGAGGTAGATCTCGGCTATGGAGTGAAAAGGTGAGAATTGAATTCTATTTTAGAGAAGATAGAGGAAGGTGGCTAGAGGAGATGATTCAATCCTCTAGCTTAAGTGACTCTCAAAAGGCAATAGGAGTGGGATGATCTCAACACTGGGCATCTATGGCTTAAAATTTCAAGAGTGATTGCAATAGCTTAAAATTTAGGCTTTTATATGAAAGCAAATACATATAAGCACTCTTAGCCCTTGGATGAGAATGACCTTCAATCTTGGCCGTGGAAGATGGCTTGGAGGAGGAGCAAGGCTCACGGCCATTGGATGATGCCTTAGAAAAGGAGGAAACATTCCTAACCCTTGGATGCATTGGATCCGTGAGGTGTAGGAAGGAATGTTGACTTCCACTTAGTCCACCTTGGACCTTGGATAGCTCACGACCAAACCTCCCATTGGGCTTAGACAAGCCCAATTTTAGCAATTCAACTACACATTGTTTGACTTATTATTCTAGAAAGCAAGGCCTAAACAATGGGCCAATCTTATTGCTATTCTATTGCTCTTTGATACACCTCTTCAAATCTTCACATCTTCTTTGGCACATGTGAAGAGTGTGAGAAGGTGATGTGGGTTTGGGCCATCTTGGATGAAGCCCAATTGGATCTTTTTGAGCATGCCCCTTGGTATTGGGCCTCTTGATGGGCTTGGACTTGAAGGTTTACCTTGGCTTGATGCTGGGCTTATTGGGGTCATATCAGGGCAAGTTTGTAGAGTTGGACTACGGGTGGGTAGGTTCGTGGGAGCATGATAATCCCTAAAGACCAATATGGTGAATGGATCTTTCTCATATATGTTATGAGATTGAGGTAAAGTGTAGGATGTAGTTGATGAATTAAAACTGAATAAGAGGGATTGGGTGAGGGTTAAATCTATTATTTATTTATTGTGTTATTTTTTGTCTCAGCTCACCCTTTCTGTTTGTGTTTGGCGATGATCATATGACTTGTCACGCGGGAGCAGATGTGAATCCAGGTGAGCATGCTGATGCATAGAGACGGAGTAGGGCAGACTATGGGAGGATTTTTCTCTATGTTTTACTTTAGGCATTTTTTAATAAATTTTTATGATGTTTTTCTCTACTATGAACTTGTAATAAAGATGGAGCAGTGTAATTGAACTGCAATGATATAAGTTTTAAATTTTCCCACGCTTGGGAATTTTATATATTATTTTAAATTCCAAAAGAAATTATATGATATATGATTTATCTAGTAATATCCACCCAGGGTGTTACAATATAGATGCATAACACTTTTATACATTATGGAAAACTTCTTTGAAAACTACATTTGTTGTAGATGTCAAAGGTTTTCTCCCATTGTCATGGATTAAAATTTTTAAATCCTTCTTATTTTTCACCTTAGAAATTGCAACATAAAGTTGTCAATGACTGAAAAATGGACTTCGCAAATATAGGCCAATGAATTCCGAAGATTGTCCATGAGATTTGTTTATGGTCATAACATAAGATAACATAATTGAAAATTTCTGACTAGCTTAAATGGCCATGGAGATTGTGATGGTGACATAGACATACATGGAATGTAAATATCGGTTCCTTTTGTTCTTCCATTAATAATCTTTGCTCCTACTACATGGTGTGCAAGTATGGTTACTATCAGTCTGCTTTCATTTTACAATCCTTCAGATTGATCCAAATTTTTAAAAGCATTATTGCTGCCCCAACCTTTAGTTTAATACCATGGTTTGCTAAACCTGATGTTCTCAAAGAGTTTATAAATTCTAGAGTAATGCCTTCATATGGGTCATCTTCCATAATATTAGATGTATCAATAAAATTAGAGCTAAGATATTCCTTTATTTGACCTAATTTAGATGATGTAGTTTGTACTATTAGTAAACTTAAACAATTAACAAAATGAATATCTTATAACTTATAAAAATTGTTTCGTTACTTGGAATTTTTTGCAAGACAAATTCGTTGATTTCATCAACTATTTCAATCCTTCTAGCTAGCACCGCTTTGGATATAAAAAAGTTTTCATCTTGGTAGTTGTCCTATAATGTTGGATATGTACTAAATGTTGGCATAAGCAAGCTTGAAGCAAAGAATTGATAAAGCCATGTGCACATAGATCATAGGTGTTTGATGAAGATTGATGAAGATCCACTTCAAGATTAAGTTTTTAGTGTGTTAAATATGGAAATAACATGTTAAATGTAATGTTTTAGTGCTATATCATGTCGGTAGGCTATATGACATAGGTTAGATGTCTTGTGTGACTTTGTGTGTCTCTTTTAATCTGTTAAAATAGGTTTTAACAAGTTAAAAGGCTTGCAGTATATAGTTTCTGGTATAAATGCATTCAATTAGTTGATTTATTTTTCAATCGATTAATTTCACTTAAATCAAGTGAAATTAGCTAACTGTATGGAAAATTCAATCGACTGATTTCACTTAAACCAAACTATATATGTTGTGTTTTCGAGAGCAGAGTAACGTTTCTGAGTTTTTGAGCACGAAACTTTGTCATTCTTCTCTAAAAAACTCTCTCTACAATACACAGCTGCAACTCGTTATTTGAAGATCTTGGTTGATCTTGGAGGCATTTTGGGTTGTGAGTAGCTTGAAGAACACATGTATGGTTGACTAGGGACAACCACCATCAGGTTTGGATGTTCTTGTGCCTCTGGTTGGTTTGCCTGATGTGATTTCAGGTTTGTAAGTGTGATTCTTGAAGGGTGTGTATATAAATTTTTGTGTGAGTCAAAAATCTTGCGAGTTTCTTTGTTCAAAAGTGTAATCTTGGTGTGTGATTTGTAAAACTTTTGAATATAGTGGAAACCAGACTCAGGTTGTCCTGGTAAACTGGATGTAGCTCTGTGATTGAGTGAACCAGTATAAAAACAACTGTGCAATTCTCTCTCCCTCATCTCACTCACTTTTAATATCTTTAAAAACTCAAGAAAACCAAGCAATTCATTCTTTGGTGTGATTTAATGCGTTCTCATGTAATCTGAGACTGTATACTTGTTAAAAATATTGATTGGAACAAGTCTTGTATGTTAAAAGACTATTGTTTGAGTTAAATATGCGAATTTTGCTTTCTGCATAAATCTCCAATATTTTAGCCGACTGATTTGTCTTTTTAATCGACTATTTCATAGCTCAAGAACAAATTTGTCTTTTTAGACCCTAGCCATGTTATCAAGACTCAGAAGATTAACTTTTCGGGTGGGAAGTAGTAGAAGAGGCCTTATGATAGACCTTAGTAGTCGACTTCGAGTGGTGTGAAGTGCTTCGAGTGTGGTAGTGCACATTACAAAACACAACTACAATAAGCTAGGGCACTTTGCCAATACTTGTCCTGAGAGAAAGGCGGTGGGTGGGTCGTAACAACATAATTCTTCCAATGACACCTTACCTGATATACCAAATATTTTGTAAATATTTGGTATTGAGGAATATCAAGGCATAATCTAACTATTGAGATTTGTCATAATTATCATTAATATGTGAATATTTTCCACAATAGATGTATCTTAGAATACTTTTTTGTCTTTATGGTGATGAGGCTAATTGGGTTGCATTACTTAGCATCATCTATTGGGTCAGGTAGGTACATAACCCCTTAGTCTCGGGAGTTTGATTGGTGTGTAAGGCATCCTTGTTGTGGTGCTGATTGACCACTTGGCCGAGTTGTGGTTGACTTTTACAATGTTGTAGGTGGATAGGTTGTTTGGTCAGACTATATGTGGTCATCTTTGACCTTGTAGATGGATTGGCCACTTTGGACTGTTGATTTGGATAACGCTTGATGCTGCTTTTCTGAGCAAACTTTATACTGCCAATTTGGGTAGGTTTTAGTGTGTGTTGTCGACTTAGGTAGGCTTTAATATGTGCTACCAAGTTGGACAAACTTTTGTATGTGTTGCCCAGTTAGGCTTAATTTGTGTTATCGTCTAGGTAACTTAGGTGCCACATTTGTAAGCTTATGTTGTCGTCTAGGTAACTTATTTGCCACGTTTGTGGGCTTTTTTTACTATCTAGGTAACTAGGTGCCTCATTCTGGAGGGCTTAATGATTATCGTTACTAGTTTAAGTAACTCAGTGTCTTATTTTAGAGAGCTTTATGATTAAGATGCATTTGTCTAGAGGGCTTCGATTAAAGTGCCTCACTTTGGAGGGCTTAATGTTACTAGTTCATGTAACTCGGTGCCTCTCTCAGTATGGCTTTATGATTAGGACAGTAAGATGTGTCTCTAAAAACCTTCCATGGTAAAATCCAACTTAGGGACAAAAACCAAGCGAAGGAAAAGGAGTACACACATCCTTGTACCTTAGCGACAATACATCTTTGAGTGGGTTTTATTCCACGCCTTCCATAATAGTTTTTAATACATCTTTGTGTGTGTTGTTGGAACATGCTTTAACTCGTGCTATCGACTTAGGTAGGCTTATGTGTTGCCATCTTAGCCAAACAATTTGATTGTGAATGTTTTTCCTTGTGTGTCTACAAGAGGGGCCTAGGGAAGGAAACCTCCCTTATGCTTGCTACCTTTTTCGCTCTTGTAAGTCTTTTCGTCCTTTAGTTTTCTTGGTTTCTTTCTTCATAGTTACTCTCTACAAAGTTATGCGGCGTGTGATCGTAATTTTGAGACCGCTAGTTATCTCTTGGACCTTTGTCTTTAAGCTTACTATTAGTGGATGTTTGTCCTCAAATTAGTTTTCCATTTAGTTCTTCTATCTTTCCTTTTGCCTAAAGTCACGAGCATAATCAGACTTTCTTCAGACCAAGTCTTCCTTCTGGAATATTGTATCTTGAATCCGGGTATTGTAATGACGAGTTTGCTATCTACTTATCCACTACTTTGACTATCTCATCAAGTTTGATATCTCGACTATTTTTTGAGTTCATTGGGTTGTCTTTTGTTTAGCTTTTATTTGCCTGACATGGACTATCGGCTCAAGGATCTTCAAATCGAGTTCTATTATATCCTAATATTGGAATTTTGAGTTATTCTAGCTCATATACTCAGGTACATCGAACTACTTTTATATTTGGGAACTTGAACGTTGAGTTCAATAAATTTTTTCTGTACTCGAATATTGAAACACCAACTTGCTACTGTACTCGACATTGGAATGCAAAGTTGTTATTGGACAGCACTAGAACGCTAAGTTGCTGTTATACTCACTAAATTCTTCATGTACTCAAGTATTGGAATGTCGAACTACTTTTGTACTCAACCAATGGAATGCAAAACTGCTCTTGTACTTAGGCAATGGAATGCAACATTGCTCTTGTACTTAGGAACTGGAATGCCAAGTTTATTCCTGTAGTTAGACACAAGAATGTCGAGTTGTTGTTGTACTCAGGGATTGGAATGCCGAGATACTCTTGTACTCGAGCACTGGAATGTCGAGTTGCTCTTGTACTCGGGCATTAGATTGCCGAATTGTTCTTGGATCGATCAAAATTGTGGACTTGTTAGTTAGCAATGGTGACAATGATAACTCTTAACCATCTTGCTCATGGTCATTAACTATGGTTGGCAAAGTCCCATATGGTAGTTGGGGTATATCTCTGAGTGTGCGGTGTTGATCACAATCAAGAGATACCCAAGGCGTTAGGTTGTGCATTACTCCTCCACTATTAGGGTTATGATCATAGTGACTGCTTTATTTGGAGGACGCATTCTGTAAGTTTTGAAATGGTTGAAATGCCAAGAAGAGGGGGCGTTGAATTGGCTAGTTAAAAATTTAGGTAACCTTTAAAGGAAAAAAACTATCTTTAATTGAAGCAACCCAACCAACAAGTAAGGATGTAAACACCTCTAGACAATACACTTTCAACCAATAAAAAACAGAGTTAGTCGATTGATTTTACTAAACAAATTCTATACTGGTATAATCAATCGCCTGAATCAGAAAAATAATCGACTAAAATACTGGAAAAAATATAGAAATGCAGATTTGTGATTTAAAGCACGAACAATGTAAAAGATCAATCAAGATAGGTTCCAATGAGTTATACAAACATACTAAGTGTTGTAGATGCCACCAAAACACTTAAGAATATAAAAAAGATGGTTTAAATCCAAATTCTTTAAACTTTAAATGATAATGCAAGAGAGAAGGGTTAGAGAAAAGATTGGTACACAAGATTTTTATACTAGTTCACTCAAACCTGAGCTACATCCAATTTGTCAAGGCAACCTGAGCTTGACTTTGCACTATTTCAAAAGATTTACAAAGTTTACACCCTTACACTTTCAAAATATGCAAAAACAGACACAAAAGACTCTTCAATCACACGAGAATCACAACAACACAACAAGACACCTCTTGTAGACCTAGAAAACCACCAGGCACACACACAGAACTTGAGAAAGATCGAACCTTAGTGGTAGCACAACCTTGCCTACCACAAACACCTTCTCCAAGCTTAAAAACATAGCAAAATGCTCTAAGAATTGATCCAAGATCAATCTTCACCAACTGCAATCTGTATGATCACGAAAGAGAGAGAATTCCTAGGTTTCCATATAAGTTTTGTGCTAAAAAATGGTCTTGCTACCTCTCTTTCGAAAAATACAGCTCTTATAGTCAAACTGTTATGAAATTCAACAGGTTGATTTTTAAATCAATCGGTTGATTTTTAAATCAATCAGTTGATCACTTAACTTAAGTGAAATCAATCGATTAAAAAAATAAATAAATTGTTTGAAAAGTCACAATTTAAGATTACTGCAACTAATCTTTTAATCTCTTAAAAATCCATTCAATAGATTAAAAGACACATTTTAACCTGTTGAAAAATATTTCAAGAGATTAAAAGACACACTAACGACCGTATACATCTAATAAATTCTAAATAGTCTATAAAGAGAATTACAAACTTTTAGCTTGTTTTCCTAATGATTGATCCATATGGAGGGCATGTGTTCAAAGCTTGTTCAACATGAGCAACATCAAATCTCCATGACTTCATCAATGAGGGCATGATTCTAATGCAATGGCTTCAAGTTACTTCAACAAAGCTTCATCAAATCTTCAAGAAACATACCATCCAGGCTTCGCATGTCAACACATTCCTACAATGGACAGACTTAAGAACGTTGTCTTTTTTAGACAAAGTTTTACTTATTAAAACCCTTTTTACAAATTTCCTTATAAAAATTCATACTTTTGATTTAATGAATTATCCTTAACTAGGACACTAACATTTTGATAGAGAATATTACTTGTACTCTGGAATTTCTTCTTGTACATTATGTATATTGATCTATTAACATTTTCATGCATTGAGGAGTTTATGGTCATAGTGGTTACGACCGATTTGTATCTTATCATCATTTTTACTTCATCTTCGAGTTAGAGTCTTAGGCTCTCAAGAGCCGAGCTATTATGTCCTTGTTGGAAACCTCCAGGTTTTGATAAAAGAGAGGAGAAATCTACTACCTTATGCATCCCTCTTAATGCTTTTGAAATAAATCTCAAATGGCTCTGCATCCGAGGTTATGCGTCACTCTTAATGCTGATGAAATAGATCTCGAACGCCTCTGCATCCGAGGTTATGTGTCGTTTTTAACGCTTTTGAAATAAATCTTGAATGGCTATGCATTGGAGGTTATGTGTCACTCTTAACGCTTTTGAAATAGATCTCGAATGGTTCTACATCCAAGGTTATGCGTCACTCTTAACGCATTTGAAATAGATCTCCATTGACTTTTCATCCGAGCTTCTCGAATGACTTTTCACCCAATCTTATTATCATTATCTCTTGTTGAAATTTGGGTTGGATAAATTTCCTTTCCTGATGTTGAGCTTTCACCTATCTTCTACGGTGTTTCTTGAAGTTTTACATGGTGGTTGATGGAAGGGTGAAGTTGAAATTTGTCCTACATACTGTATGCGAGACACGTTGGCCTAGCTTAACTTGAAGGCCAAACTTTTGAAGAAGGGTGCGAGAACCTTATCTCCATGGTGCTGGCAGTAAATATTTTCTACAATGACATCCATAGTCCCACTATTCTCATTGTCCCACTACTATGGGCGACACAAACCACCATGATTCCTCGCTTTGCCGCATTAAAAGATCCTGCCACCATAGTGTCACTTAGCAAGCTTGAGGCAGACCTTCGAGTGATACTAATAGCGCATCCACACCGTCATAGATGGACTCATTAAACACCATGAAAATTAGGTCGTCACTAGTGATGGCGCGCCACCCTTGGTTATTGAAGCCTTGGTTGAAGATGTCAACTCTAGGGATGACGTTCGTAGTAGTGACGTAGTTTCTATAGATGGTGTCCTACATGTGAATGGTCCAATAATCTAAAGCGGAGTAGAAATGCCCTCAAAATGGCTGACGAGGTAGTGGAGGAAGGTGAGCATGGCGAACTGGCATTGCTCCGATTGTCACAGTAGTGCTGGCGACCTTTAGGCAAATGCGGTTGTGGAAGAAGATGGAAGATGAAGGTGATGATGTATCATCATTTGGTTGGTCAAATTTTTGAGAGAGGATGATATACATGTGACAAATTTTCATTGGTCAAATTTAGAGTGAGGATAGCCATGTGACGACCTCTGATTGGTCAGCTTTGTTAGTAGGTGATTGTTTAAAAAGTGGAGTGCATAAGTAAATTAGGGTGTGCATAACATATTTATCCAGAATTTGCCATTTTGGCCTTTTTTAAAGGTGTTTTGTATTTTCTTTATATTCACACCTTATGAAATTGGCATAACTTAAACTACATCAACAAATATTAGAATATTCAAGAAAATATTTTATACAACTTAAATACTCGTTTCGATGCGTTTTTATCTCACAAGGACAACATTGGAATTTGGAGCACTTATTAAGTCTAGTGTTGTCAAATCAAAAGGAAAATTCTTTTTCTGACACTAATTATTCATAAAATTTGAATAAAATATATTAGTGAAAGAAATAGAGTGTCAAGATAGCATTCTTACAACGCATTGCAAAATTCTAACCATAAGTATTCATGGTAGGTAATTGTGAGCAGTTATGAGCAATCTTCATCGTCGATCTTAATAATGAGTTATCTCATCATGTAAAGATTATATAAAATGTGGATGCTGGATAAAGTTTTACCTAGGCCCCACAGTGGGCGCCAAATGTTCTTACTAGGATCTGACATGTGGACCTTTGGACATGTGGCATGATCTGAATGGATTGCAAAATCCTGAATTATATAGGTGAAGATCCACTACCAAAAGACTCTCCAATGCTCAAGTTAGTAAGATAGTTTGTATATTTTAGAGTAAAAGAGATGAGTATGAGAGATTGTGTGTGTATTTCTTAGGGAATACCAGATGTATTTATAGGGCTTTTGGGCCTTGGATCTATGCGATAAAACAGGTAATGTAATATCAAGAAATATTAGTAAAATAAACACTTACCTCATATATGCAATAATAATAATAATAATAATAATAATAATAATAATAATTATAATAATAATGTGGCACCTTACATGATATACCAAATAAATATTTGGTATCAAGGAATATCAAGACATAATTAAACTACCGAGATTTGTCATAATTATCGTTATTATATGAATATTTGCCACAATAGATGTATCTTAGAATATTTTGTAGTCTTTTTGGTGATGAGGCTAATTGGGGCTTATTAGGTTGTATTTCGTAGCATCATCTATTGGGCCGGGTAGGTACAACAGCTAATACCAAAGAGGAGTAATAATGCCTTACTAGACAAAGCGTATCTTATTTTGAAGTATAACATCCATAATATAACTAAGGTCAACTAGATCTATGTGATAAAGGATTACTTGTTGAAATCTATGCTTGTACTTGATTATCGCTTTCCTTATGTTATCCTTGTCTCCAACATTTTTCATCATTTTGGAGCAAGTGTAAATGGAGAACTTTCATAGGTGATCAAAGGTTCAAATGATATCACTAATGTTACTCTGCATAAAATGTAACTTGGGAAGGTTGACGATCATCGATTGCAAGGGATGATGATGAATCAAATGTTCTTGATGACACCATGCTCTTGATTGAAAAATAAAATAATTATGAATGAATCATTTTAAGAAATAACACCATGTCGTAACCAAAATCGTAATGGGATGACAAATCAAAATTAAAATTCAAAAATAGAGTTTTGAGAGTTGCCACCATAAAGATAAGCTCATGGTTTGCGAAGCTGAATCTTGAGTTTGGGAATTAGTTACGTGTAAGGAATGTGTTAGCATCCTGAAAAAAAAAAACATTATTCTGAAGATGGGATGATACTATAATTAAATATGTGATAAGATATGTGTTCTTTCAAAATTTTTATTTTTCCTAAAAGTAAAAAAAATATTATACAAAATAAACAATTTGTTTTTCAAATTTCAAGTTCGATAATGATTAACCTCATCCCCAAATATTTTCATTCAAAATGGAAAATCAAGAATTATGTAGTTCTAAAATATTTTTTGTGAATTTGACAATGATTGATCTCACTCTTACGTATTCTCAATCATACTTGAAAATCAAGGAGCACATATGTTGGAAGTTCCACATCGACTAGTGATAAGGGTAATTTGTAGAATATGAGTAAGAACAAATCTCACCTTACAAGTTGATTTTTTTGTGAGGTTGGATTAGACTTAATGTCCACTTCTTAACATGGTAGTAGAACCATCAATTAAAGCTTATCCTAGCGAAGTTTATTGTTTATTGATTTATTATTTCACCCGCTATCAAATCGCCTATTAATGTTTAGTTCAACGCTCAAAATGTATATGTCTTAAAATCCACTTGACATGTCATGGGTTAGTTCCACCCTTTGTTGAGCTGCTGTCGAATTACCCGTTAATGTTTAATTAACTTTGTTTGAATGTTGATTTGATCTTTTTTAATTTTTTTTATATTTCTATGATACTTTTAAATTATTTGAAAACGTGTGTCCAACTATAAGAAAAATCTACGGACACCAAAGAATGAAAGCATTTTTTTATAGTTTTTTATTTTTTATTTTTTTTAGAAAAAAAATGTATGTATGAAAAAATAGGGTGCAAATAGTAAATGAAGTGGGATGCTGGTGCAAAGATTGAACACATGGTGCTGGTGAATAGATTGAACGCGTAGTGGAGATCCAAAACTTAAAAAGTGAGAAAAAAAACGAAAATATGGGTGCATGTGTGAAATGTTGAATTTTATTAGAAGAAAAGGGTAAAAATAAAATAAAAAATAATGGGGGTGCATGAGTAAACATATGAAGTGTAGTAAGAAAAGCTAAAAAAAATGAAATAAAGGGGATGTTAGAGCATAGATTGAATGCGTGGTGCTGGAAGTAACAAGCCTAACCCAACCCAAAAATAAAATAAAGAAAATGGAGGTGTGTGACATGGAACGCAATTGCAGAAAATGAAAAGCGCGGGTAAACCCAAAATAGAAAGAACGATATGTGTAGTAAAGTTTACGGGTGCGATGAGTAAATATGTTGTCCCATTACAAATTGCGGGAAGTAGAAAATCGAGGGGGGCTTGTGAAGTAGAAAATCGATCAGCCTAACCCAAAACCAAACTAAAGCAGTGTAAATGTTAGTTAGCCAAACCAAAAACTTGCCTATGTTAAATAGTTATGGTATTTTCTATTATTAGCAGTTGCTTCATTTTCATGTATAAATACATTCAGTTGTTTCTCAACGAAAGTGGTTCCTATTGTTGTGACATTTAATAGAAAGCTTAATTGTCCTTTGTATTCTTTGTCTTTTATGTGTGTGTGATGAACCAATGTATTGTTACATTGGATTTTAACATGGTATTGAGAGCATGGTTTGTCCTGTGAGTGGAGTGAGGGTCTCTCGTCTTTGTTGTCAGTGTTGGGTAAGTATCGGTGGGTAAAATGCATGGCTTTTGCGTGCAATCTGAAATTACCAGTGAAGTGTTGAAGGTACCAAGATTGGTGAAGTTCTTGAATTTACAGATTCAAGATGGTTGGGAATGGGAGTATCATTCAAGGTGCATTACTAGTGTGTGATGGAAAAGGCTTTGATAAAAGTTAAAGATGTTAGTTGTTTTTGGTTTTCAAGATGTAAAAGATGTGATGATGAGTGGGCTTGAAGACTTAGAAATAAGGCTACATAAGAAGCCAAGAAACACTTCAAGAATCTTCAAACACTGGACAACAAGGCCAGATTTCTCATTTACCAATGTGTTGGACTGAAGACTTTTAACAAAATTTCCAAAGCTGTAACAGCGAAGGAATGTTGGGAGATTTTGTTGAAGACTAAGATGGAGACAAGAACAAAAAGGTTAAGTTGGTAAACCTTGAGGAGGCAATTTGAGTGTTTTAGCATGGATGAGAATAAGATAATTGCTTATTACTTTGACAAAATTCAGGAACATGTGAATGCAATGACGACCTGTAGAGACACAATCATTGATCAACAGGTGGTTGATAAAATTCTAATATCATTGTCGCAAAGATTTGATCATGTAGTAGTGGCAATTGAAGACACAAAGGACTTGAAAGAGATGGTGTTAGAAACTTTGCAACATTCTCTTAAAGCGCCTAAGTATAAGATTAATGAGAGGATGCATAATCAGGCTCTTCAAGCTAGAGTCACTAACACAAAAAAGCCCTATAACGTCACTCATATAATGTCTGTCCAGAAAAAGTCTCACGTTAAAAATGATCGGTGGCATTTTTGTAAATTATTTGACTTTTTTAACGTCTGCCCATTCCAACACAGACGTAATTTAACGTTTGACACATAGTACCCCGACGTTATGTAAAAATTAACGTCTGAGCTCTCTGCCCCCAACTTAATTTAACGTCTGACCCACTCTGCCCCGACTTAATTTAATGTCTGATTCCCTCTGCACCGATGTTAAGTAACGTGTGACCACACAGTCCCGACGTCAATTTTTGGTTTTTCTCTGCGCAAAACGCAGAAACCCTAACTGTGGTGACCACCATTCCAAGCTCCTCCAAGTAATTTTCGAACATTTTTCACCACCAAACATGTTGGAATTGGATTATAGATTGATTTTAGACATTTTGAATCGAATATTTTTCGTTTTCATCCCCATTTGTAGTGTTTCACGATCATTCCTGTCGGTGACCATTATTCTGACCTCCTCTAGGTGAGTTTCGAACATTTTTCACCACCAAACTGGTTGAGATTTTATTGTGGATTGATTTTATGCGTTTTCAACCGAATATTATGTGTTTTCATCCTCATTTGCATCATTTTGAGATTATTTTGCTTGTTATATCTTTTTCATTGTATGTATATAATTGCTTGTATTTTTTTATTTGCAATTATAATTTTTATCTTAGACTATTTTTTTAGTTTTTTTGGCCTATTTCTTTTTTTAATTGAATTTTTATTATAATATTTGTAAAATTACGAAATAAAATTATATTTATTGTTATTTGTAAAATTGGACTAATTGTATTTGATTTGTTAATATTATTGTTGCATTAATTTTTATTTTATGTATGTAGATTTATTATGGATTCATTGTGGACCAAGGTCGATCTTCCGTCTATGATTCATTGAACCTCAATCCATTCAACCTTTGGGAAACTCACATGACCACATCAAAATTTATTTGCAAACATGGATGGTTGAGTTAAATAGAGAGATCTACTTTGCACCATACATTGATGCGTAAGTGTTTTTGCTAGTAATATTTTATGAAGTATTATTAATTATTTCTGCTAAGTACTTGTGATTGATGGTAGGTATCATTGACAACTATGTGTCATCATTCCAAGACAATGCACAGTTGTATGGTTTTATTTATACCATAGGAAGATTCTACCTGCTTTGAAAGATATGTTACAAGAGTAAGTATTACTTTTTTTCAATCCTAACCTATGTATCTACTTAGTTATAAAACTAACATATGTTTTATGTTTCCAAAATTTCATTAGAATTGTGGGTAAGCCTAGAGGCCAACAACTTAAAGTATTATATCCAAAGGTTAGAACTCATTTAGTTTAAAGTTATTAATTTTTGTATGTCAACTTATGACTTTGATATGTGTTTATTTTATTTGTAATGTTTAGTGTAACAAGCAAGAAGATTCATGGAAATTGTGTATATTAGTTTATAATATATGTTGAAACTTAAGTGTTATTAGATATTGTGCTGAAATTATTTTGAAACTGTTCTAGGAATTTGCTGATTTTCAGGTGTGGAAATGTTGTAAAAACAACCAAATTTAAAAAAAAAAACAGAGCAGTTTGACTTCTGGTGGTGCTTTGACAGATGTTATTTAACGTCTGAGATTACCATGGCCGACGTTATTTAACATCAGTCAAAGCCCAGCAGAAGTCAAATTGCTCTGTTTTTTGGCTCCATTTAGTGCGAAAATTGAGGTCTGCTGCTTTTGGCTCTGACGTTGGATAACGTCGGACCCCTATTGCCCTGACGTTGGATAACGTCGGACTCCTATTTTCTAATGTTATTTTGACATCACACAGTACGACGTCGGTGTTTGGACAGACGTCAATGGTCGAAAATATCGGACATTAAAAGACTTTTTTGTGTTAGTGAGTTGTTCAAAATGGAAAAGGTAGCACCTCAAAGGGAATGAAGTGTTTCAATAAGCAAAAGAAACAAGATGAAAAAGCGGGTGAAACTTTCAAGAATAAGATCACAATAAGTAGGAGAATATCTTGAATGATGATGAATAATGGAAGTTTGATAAGAAAAAGATGAAGTGTTACAATTGCCAAATGTGTGGCCACTTTGCACGTGAGTGTTGGGATGGTGAAGGTGCCAAGAACAAGCCAAAGAACCAAGCTAATTTGGCCAAAGATGATGCGTCTTTAGATTCTGATGTGGTAATGTTGATGGTCGAAACTAGTGATGCTAATTTAGAAGAAACCTTATCTTGGTAACTTAATTCGGGGTGCTCCACACATATAACTGGGAGGAAAGATTGTTGACAAAAAGAAAAAGGTGAACATCTATCTTCAATAAAGAGTTTTGATGATGATGATGACTTATGAAGAAGTATGGAAGACTTAATCATGATGCATGGAAAAATGTTGAAGACTTAAAATAATTTTTGGATTCAAGAGATATATTAAAGACTTAGGGGTTTAGTTGTTTAGGTCCTTTAATTTGTGTATGTTATTTAAGATAGTTAATTAGTATGTCAAGAGTCCAAAGGTAAAACCCAAGCAGTATAGCACTAACATAATTTGATTTAATAGCAAAACTCACTAGAATAATTGATTATTCTTAGTGATAATCGATTATCTTAGTTAAAAGTGATTTTTGAGAAAAATTCTGTGATAATCGATTATCACCTGCTGATAATCGATTATCACCTATTGATAATAGACTATCGTGGCTGATAATAGATTATCATAGCGAGAAAAATGTTTTCAGAAAAGTTTATGTGATAATCGATTATCTATGACAGTTGTTACTTAATTTTTCATATTCTTAACCTAATTTCTAAATAGGCTTTTATAAATAAAGTGGTAGGCTTTTATTTGAAAACATAGAATTTTATTTGTGTGATTCAAAGGAGGTGATAACTCTCTATGTGAAGGGTTTGAAAAACCTAGTGTGCATAGAGTGATAACTTTCATCAAGTGGGATCTTGAGTGATTGAGTGTTGCTGCTATTGCTAGGAGAAGTCAATAATCCTTTGTGTGATTCAAAGGAGGTGTTCATTCCTTGTATGATTCAAGGAAGGTGTTTTCATCCCTTGTGGATTTCAAGGAAGGTGTCTTCATCTCTTGTGTGTTTCAAGAGAGGTATTTTCTTAACCTAATCATTCTTATCATTGATTGTAAGTTTGGTTTATTTTAGTGATTGAGTTAATCTCATTTTTGAGAGATTAACAATTTGACGTAGGGTCTTCTGATCTGAACCAGTTTAAATATTGTGTGCAATTTTCTCTTCCTTACTCTCTTTATTTTATTGTGTTTATTAAAATAAATGAAAGAATTTTAATTCAACTTTGATATTAAAAAGGGAAAATTTGGAACACATAATTTTTATTAAGAACCCAAATCACCCTCCTTCTTGGTTTTTATCCAAATGCTAATCATTCCGCTGTTTAATTTCAATATAGATATGTTCAACAAAACCAATGATGTGTCTCAAGGAAAAATTAGATTTATCAATAATAGGAGTCTTAATGCAGAAGGTGTTAGATGTATAGTGTTGAAGGATTATGATGGTAGGAAAATCATCATTGATGATGTGCTGCATGTACTAGGATTGAAGACAAACTTGATGAGTCTCAAAGAACTTTTGCAAAATGGGTTTTTTCTTGGAAATGAAGCAGAATGGTTTGAGTATTTTTGAAAAAATCCAGAAGTTGGTGAATCATGCAACTCTTTCTAAAAATGGAACCTTTCGTGTAGGTATTGTAACATCCCAATTTTGGGATGTCACAGAACGTTAGAAAATGAACGCATTTGACTGAAAAGGATTAACGTTGATAATGTACTAATAGAAAAACTTTTAACTTGCTTTAAATTACATTGTTCAAAACGACACTTGGTAAAAAAGATTCAAATGACAATTGCGAACAAAAGAAAATTACATATATTTTAATATCTATTTTAAAATAACTAAGTAAATTATAAAATCTCCCGAGTTCACCTCAGCCTCTCGTCGATCTACTCCATGCCAAAAGCATCTGCATTATCATCTGATCCCGTATAACACACACGTTATACGATCATCGTACATACAACAAACGCACAAACAAACAAATCAGGGTAAGCTAACCATAAACAATGATATTCATAAAAAAAATTCATAAATAAAATATGTCCAATAATACTCAACGTCACATTCAAGTAACACAAAAACATTATGATCACAATCCATCCTTGGTTTGAACACACAAACCCCAAATCCAAACAATCATACTAAACCAAACATAGCATTACATTCATAAAAAATCTTCAAACATAGTGATCATAATCAAGCTTTGGTTTTCCGTGGCCTGTCACCCCACAACAACATCTAGTTTCCTAGAACAGATGCTTCGATGTGTCCCACTATCACAGCCAAACTGTCTCCCTTATTCTTCAAGGAATTATGAGTAAAAACGTCGATGCATCGCACATCGGGCACTATACTCGCAACGAGCCGAAATAAAGTGAAACATCTTTCCCCCTCCCTACTGCTTCACACTGGCGAGAGGGTACAACACTCGAACCAATCATCTACCACTACTTCACACAAGCGAAGAGGACCCCTTTCCACTACTTCACACAGGCGAAAGAGTCTCCACTAAGTTCCTAGGTACGGAAAACCTCACACAACACTTAATTGCACCAAGAGTTCTCAACAAGGCAAAACACTCTCAACATGGAACACATGAGAATTTATATATTGCCAATAAAATACATGCCATCACATCATGCTTGGAAAATAAAGTTTCATCAAAGCCTATCAACTTACCAAACAATATATTCAAGTAACGAACTCAACGAATGACATTCATTCGAACACAGACATAACATCACACTCAATTAATTATCCTCAAACCACCACTTAAACTCCATACCATGCAACCCATGAAAACATATGTAATTCAAATCAAGCAAGGTCACACTAATAAGTATAGATAACTAAATAATATCATAGCATTATTTAACAATATCATGCCAAACAATAACTTTCAAAAACCCCAAAAAGAATAAGAAAACAACTCCATGCACATCATCTCACAACAATAGGGTGTATGCAACATGTTTTGAAAACCAAGGAACTACCCACACCACCAACATTAAAAAATATACGTATCTATGTGACAAAAAAACCTTGAATTGTAAGAAATGTATGCATGAAAAGCATGTGGGCCCCATAGTATCCTACCAACCAATTAACATGAAACTTGCAAAAAGAAAGAAAGAAGCAAAAATAAAGTGGTTGCACTACGTGAAACAAAGTGAAAGAGAGTGAATGTAATTTATATGTGGATGTGAAAAGAGAGAGAAAAAGGAAACATATTTTTAGGTGGCCTCACACATGGTCCCACATTCCATCAAACTAAAAGTATACTACATACTAAAAGAGAAAACCAAGTCTTTTAAGTGTGGTCTGCACCATGAATTGTAAGGAATAAAACTAAAAGTCCCATAGGTCCCACCAAGTAACAAAACATCATAACTCTACCCTAAGTTTTTAAACCTTTACGTGAAAGAGAAACAAAAAATGAAGAAAGAGAAAAAGAAAAGCAAAAATCCATGAACCCATGAAACCCACCCCTGCAACATGAAAGAGAGTTGAAAAGGAAGAAAAAGAAAAGTTATTCCCATGAATCATGCACACACCCGAAGCTACACTTTCTAACAAAAAGAAACAAAATCAACACAAGGTGAAATACTGCAACAAGAATAGAAACGTGACTCTAACCCAAGCTAGTTTGGCCATGCAACACGTGGATTAATGCACCAAAAAACCTACTATAAAACATAGAACAATTCGTCAAGCTGCACTAAGAGAATTGTACGGGTTGAATTTATGTGACAGAGAATAGAAAGAAGAAGAAAAATAAGCTAACCCGTGAGCCCATGCATCACGAAAGAAAGAAACCCCTGTTGTAAAGAAAAGAGATAGGAAACAACCCCAACCCGAAACGTCTTCAAGCTTTTAAAATATACTCTCTTATAATTGGCAAGGAACAGAAACATGTGGTTTGCATGCATTAAAATTGAACCCAAAAGGAAAAATACTGCACCACAATGCAATAACCGTAACACACTTTTTTTCAAATATCTGATCACATTAAATGAAACCCATGCACAAAGCCAAAAGAAAGAATGGAAAGACCATGCACACATAAAACCATGCAACAGAAAACGCATGACAAGGTTTTCAAAAGGTTTCATTACTAAGCAAAGATAGAAAAAGGAAACATGGCCAGCTTCATTCATCAAACAACAAGAAAACAAGAGAAGAAAAACAAGGTTGGCTTCCCCTACCAGGATTTGGTTCTTCACTACGCGTTTCTCCCGCAGCCTCCTCTTTCACTCTCCATGTTTCTCCTGTTTCTCCAACTGTCGTTCTCTCCCTCTCAAAACCCTAATATTTAAAACTAGATTTTATCTCTTATTATTCCTAGCATATTCTATTTTTATTTAAAAAATAAAATAAAATATATTATTTGGCCTTTCTATTAATATATGGCAACAAAGCTTTTCAAGGGAAAAAGAAGCGGATGTATCTACAGATATTACAAACGTGAATGTAGGGGCTTTAAATAGCCATGCACGTGCATTTAATGCCACGAGAGGGAGAGAAAACCTAATCAATTTTCATGGGCCCACCATTAAAGAAGGAGGAAAACAAAACATTCACAAAATTGACGGATGTTGCCATGATTCAAACCCCTGTACTTGCACACACAAATAGCACTGCACACACATATATAATTTACATTCCATAATTAAGTAAACAATTAAAATAAATAAACGCCACTTAATTTTAATCAATCAATTAATTATTCCATCATATATCAAAATTAAATAAAATACTTAATCTAAATAAATCCACAATCTCAAATAAGCCATCAATTTTTCTATGTGTTTCTCTTTATTCTAATTTTTTTCGGGTCTTACATTCTTCCTAACTTCAAAAATTTTCATCCTCGAAAATCGTCTACTTAGAAAATAAAACCTCATAAATACCTAAAATTTTGCACACTTACATGATGGAATAAAAGTCTCATACCAACCAATTTGTACACATAACATACACTACAAATATAAAAACCTCATATTTCTTTAAAAAATATTCTTGTCCAAGAAAACAAAATCCTCCATGAACTAACGTAAGTACAATATTATTCATAAAAACAATAATTTAACATACAACCTTTGTTTTCTTTCCAAACATTGCTTTATACTTACGCATTTTCACAATATTTTTAATAAAATTATAATTTGTAATAAAAAAAATATGCAGAATCCATGTCATTATTAAACTTTATCAAAACAAAACAACCACCAAATAATTATATAACAACATGAAATTTTTACATACCTTTAACACAAATAATCTCATATAGAAAAATAACCATATTGTGATATCATCCAACATTATATTACCCACACATAAAACTCATCTCGCCTGATTTCAACATATGCATATCTCATCAAAGATAACAACCAAAAACATGTTCCCAAAACTAAAACATGCAATCAACAACATATTACCACAAAGTAATATCTAACGGTATGTCATTCTCTCATAACCAACCACTCTACCTTTCCTGCACACCAACGCCTCGTGGAGAGAACAAGCCACAACCCTTACCTGCTCACCAAAACCCGATAAGAGCACTACTTTCCTTAAGACTTACAAGCAACCACCCTTGCCTGCTCACCAAAACCCAACAAGAGCACAACCCTTACTTGCTCACCAAAACCCGGTAAGAGCGCTACTTTCCCTAAGACCTACAAGCAACAACCCTTGCCTGCTCACCAAAACACAGCAAGAGCATTATTACTAAGCTTAGACCAAAGTCTTACAGT
Source organism: Vigna unguiculata (assembly GCF_037176805.1). Taxonomy (NCBI): domain Eukaryota; kingdom Viridiplantae; phylum Streptophyta; class Magnoliopsida; order Fabales; family Fabaceae; genus Vigna; species Vigna unguiculata. The sequence goes on along the minus strand of NC_140799.1, from coordinate 25,916,205 downwards.
AGAACAAAACCCTCCTTTTACCCAACTCACCAAAGTTCTATGGATAAACGTGCAACCTAGTTTTACAAATATGAGAGAATTCATACTACACATCACACACATAATCAAGTATGACATGCTTCATCACCATAGCACTCACTAAACATAGCATCTCACCCAAGCATGCATCACACTAACATTACCAATCATACCTTACATACCATGTAAATATCACCAAACAGTTAATACAAGTCAAACCAGAGGAAACCATCCAAATAATACCTCAATCAAGTATAATTCACAATACTGTTCAAAGTCACACAACATCAACTAGACAAGCTCACTCCCTACAATCCCAAATTTTTTTCGAAAACTAGACTCTGATAGCAAAACAACCTAAAGAAAAGAATGAAAATGTATGTGATTGCAAGGTAATATAGGGTTGAAAAATAACCAAAGCAACTACGACACTTCTGAGACGGAAAACCATGAACCCCAACATGATATTTGTACCACACGTAGCCAGCCTAGCCGAATAATAACCTTAAAACCCGCCTGTGTAACTACCAAGGATGTAAATAATAACAATCACCATACACATGCTAAAGTGAATCAAAGTATCCAGCCTAAGCCGCTAAAGAGCAACATCGACCGAACAAACTAAAAGAACAACAGCAGCCTAAGCCGCTAAAGAGTAACCGGCCTAGGCCGTTAACTCTAGGAAACTAAGCAAGGACTTGGCAAATTCAGAACATTAATGGTAAGACTCATAGGGCCCACGATGATCGAACTAAGGGGCCTGGGTTAAGGCCCAAGCCCACTTATGGCCCAAACAAGGGCCCAACCCATGACGTGGCTAAACATAATTAATAATCTATAAATATGCATGGACCCCACGAATTAAAGGTACGCATTCATTACTTTCCTATTCACAAGATTTGACTTTCTAAGAGATTTTTCTAACTTGAGCTTCGGAGTTTGTTCTGTAGGTAACCCCCCTCGGGTCCAAACCGATCACACCGAGATATCCATAGGCGACATGTATCGGCCAGAAGGAAGCCTATTGAGGAGATTGCAGACCAGAGTAAGGTAGTGTTTGTGTTTGACATATCTTATTTGTTCTCTGCAGGAACAATATTAAAACCTTATACTTTTAAACCATCAACGCATGTCATTCAAACATAAAGGATAGAGGCATAAAACAGAAAAAAAAAAATTGCACCATGCCAAAAATCATCCCACAACCATGAAAAACCAACATCTTGAACAATATCAATTTGAATCATCTAAAAACACATGCAAAGTAGGAAATTCATAAGTTCAAGCTTCATTCATCATGCAACAAGAAAACAAGAAAGAAAACAAGGTTGGCTTCCCATACCAGGATTTGGTTCTTCACTACGCGTTTCTCCCGCAGCCTCCTTTTTCACTCTCCATGTTTCTCCCATTTCTCCAACTCTCGTTCTCTCCCTTTCAAAACCCTAATATTTAAAACTAGATTTTATCTCTTATTATTCCTAGCATATTCTGTTTTTATTTTAAAAAATAAAATAAAATATATTATTTGGCCTTTCTATTAATATATGGCAACAAAGCTTTTCAAGGGAATAAGAATAGGATATATCTACAGAGATTACAAACGTGAATGAAGCACGTGCATTTAATGCCACGGGTTGACGGATGTCGCTGCCATGATTCGAAACCCTGTACCTGCATACACAAATAGCACTAGCCACTGAACTAGACGCATTCTCATAACATAAAATGCACCAATTATTTATATACATATATAATTTACATTCCATAATTAAGTAAATAATTAAAATAAATAAACAACACTTAATTTAAATCAATCAATTAATTATTCCATCATATATCAAAATTAAATAAAATACTTAATTTAAATAAATCCACAATCTAAAATAAGCCATCAATTTTTCTATGTTTCCCTTTATTCTAATTTTTTCCGGGTCTTACAGGTATGGTTACATGAAGGCATCAATGCCTTTCCATTGCATATAATACGAGTGAGTGGTTATGGCATAATAGATTTGGTCACCTAAATTTTCACCATTTACACCAACTAAGTCACAAGAATCTGGTTACTGGACTCCCTTCAGTCTTGATTCCAGATTAGGTTTGTGAGAATGCATTCAATGCAAGCAAATCAAACCAAAGTTTAAGAAATTTGTGGCTGGCAAAGCATCTAAGAACCTTGGTGTTGTATATTCTAATGTTTATGGGCCAATGCAAGTTGAAAATGGATCACCCGACTTGGTCCACCACAGGTTGGCTACTTATAGTAGCACACCACAAATTCTGATAAGTTACCATGCAATAGGTGGATATAAGCTATTTGACCCCAGCTCAAACCAGATGTTTATTAGTACGGATGTTTATGTTGATAAGTCAACCAGTTGGACATGGACAACCATTGAAGAGAATTCAAATGCTTCCAAAGTTCTATTTGAAGATGAGAGTATGGAATAAGACAAATTTGTTGATTATGGTGCGAGAAGATCATCTAAAGTTACAAAACTCCCAACTCACCTTCGTGATTATTGAGTGTTTAGTGATTTAGTGTGTTAGTAGAGGGAAATCTGGTGCATTTTGCACTCATTGCAGAATTTAAACCAGTTATATTTGAAGAGCTAGTCAAAGATGTTCATCGGAGGAAGGCTATGGAGGAGGAAATTGATTCAATAGAAAAGAATTAGACTTGGGAACTTGTTGAGCTGCCTCAAACGAGAAGCCAATCAACTTCACCATAGAAGGTCAAGCTTATGGCAAAGGGCTTCTTGTAGAGAGCTGGAATAGACTATGGTAAAGTTTGTGTGCCTATTGCTAGTATTGAAACCATCATATTGGTGGTTGCTATTGCTACGAAAGCTAATTAGTCCTTACACGAGTTAGATGTTAAAGTAGCCTTCCTAAATGGTCCTCTTGAAGAAGAGGTTTATGTGTAGCGACCTAGAGGTTTTGAGCTGAAAAGTGAAGAGTAGGAAATATATAGGCTGAAAAAGTCCTTATATGGGCTTATGCAAGCACCAAGGGCTTGGAACAAGCGGATAAATGGTTTTTTAGATAAAATTGGCTTTGTCAAGTCTATTTCTGAGCATGGAGCCTATATGAAAGTCTAGGAGAACAACAACAAAAATTGAGAATGTAGTGAAGAGTTAACCTGCTGCAAGTGTGAAGTTCAAAAGGAGTTTGAGATAAGTTATTTGGGGAAGCTAAGTTATTTCCTAGGAATTGAGTTCAAACAAACTCCATATGGGATGGCAATGCACCAAACAAAGTATGCGAGAGATTTGCTGAAAACATTTGATATGCAATATAGTAATTATGCCAACACACCAATAGAAGTAGGATTGAAACTTGAGAAAAATCATGATGAAGGGAGTGTTGATCCTACTCAATATCGAAGTATTGTTGGAAGTCTATGTTATCTATGTAATACTAGACCTGATTTGAGTTTCAATGTTGGATTAGTGAGTAGATACATGCAAGAACCAAAGGTTTCACACCTTCTTATAGTGAAGTGCATACTTAGATACCTACATGGAACTGAAAAACTAAGGATTTATTTTTTTGTCGAAAGGGAATGATTACTTGATGGGAAATTCTGATGTTGATTGGTGTGGTGGATAGAATGATAGAAAGAACACGGCTGGGTATATAATTTTCATTGGAGATGCACCATTTTCTTGGAGCTCAACCAAGGAACTAGTGGTGGCCTTCTCATCTTTTGAGGCTGGGTATATCTGAAGCAGCTTGTCAAGCAACATAGTTGCATTCGTTGATGAAGGAATTGAATTTGGAGAAATCATGTAGATTGAAGCTACTGATTGATAACAAATATACAATAGATTTGGCAAAACATACAACCTCACATGGTAGAAGCAAGCACATTGAGACCATACTTTTGCACCTTTATTACTTATTACTACCATAAGGGTTCATCTCCATAGCCGGAAGGAAGCTTGCACCTCCATTGGTGGAAGTGGCGACTCCCAACACCTCCATTTGACGTAGGCAAAACAACCTGTACTTCCATAGAAGCTTCATTGCACCTCCATCGTTGAAGGCACCAGACCTACACTTGGTTGTAGCTGTTGGGTTTTTAATAAACTTAAATGTATTAACCATATAGGTAACTAGCCGTTGTAAGAAACTAGCCATTGTGAGTGGTTAATGCACTAGCCGTTATAGTCTAGATAGTTAATGAGTTAGCCGTTTATAGCCGTTGAGAGTACAATGGTGAGGAAATGTGGGTCTATAAATATATTATGTATTGTATGAACAACAACACAAGAGGTGAATAAAATTTGTTCACAAGATTATAGAGTTCTTGTCTAACAAAGTGCTAACAAAGTGGTATCAAGAGCCAGTTAGCTTAAGTGTCTGAGTGGAAAAAAGAGAAAGCTAGATAGTTTGAATGTTTGAGAAAAGAGAGATAGAGACCTAAGTGTTTGAGAAAAAAGAAAGTGAGATGGCCAGTCTTACAAACAGTATTTCCCTGCCCAAGTTGACAAAGGCTGTTAACTATGACAATTGGAGTCTCAAAATGAAGGCCCTTCTTGTATCCCAAGAAAATTGGGAGGTGGTTGAAGATGGTTTCGATGAACCAGCCAACACTACAGGTTGGTCAAACGCCCAGTTGAAAGTGCTGAAAGACGCACGTGTGAAGGACAAGGCAGCTTTGTACATCCTGTACCAAGCTGTGGACGAGTCTGGCTTTGAGAAGATTGCAAGTGCTAAATCTTCAAAAGAAGTGTGGGACATATTGGAGAAGGCGTATAAGGAGATGACCGAGTGAAGCAGGTGCGACTTCAAACACTTAGAGGCGAATTGGAGAGCATGAAGATGAAGGAGACAGAAGGAGTAGCCGAGTATATTACTCGGGTTGAAACTGTGGCAAATCAACTTAGTAGAAAGCCAAGTTGTGGAAAAGATTTTGAGGTCTCTAACGGATGAGTTTGAGAACATGGTGTGTGCGATTGAAGAGTCTAAGGACTTGTCAATGCTCATAGTTGAAGAGCTTGCTGGGTCCCTTGAGGCGCATGAGCAGCGGAAGAAGAAGAAGAAGGTTGAGCCATTTGATCAATTACTCCAAACAAAGATGTCAATTAAAGATGAGAAAGCTCAGAACACTCAAGGTAGAGGACGATATCGAGGAGGTATAAGAAGTGGTCCTGGTGGTAGAAGCCGTGGACAAGAAGAGAAAGAACAATCCGGTCAACAAAATTGGCACAAAAAAGGACGAGGTCAATCAAGCAACTCAAATGTTGAGTGCTTTAAGTGCGGCAAGTATGGCCATTATGCGAAGGACTATTACTCAGGCAAGTGTTTCAGTTGTGGTAAGTCCGGACATTTTGCCAAAGATTGTAAATTTGAAAGTAGAAAGGAAGAGACGATCAACCTCACAAAAGATGTTGAAGAAGAAGCGATATTGTTGATGATGGTGCATAGCTCGAGAGTCGAGCATAAGCAAGTGGAGAACTCGGCAAGAAGACCAAGTAGCAAGGAGAATACAGTAAGAAGGCTGAGTATAGTCGATAACTCTACAAGACAGTCAAGTAGTGTGGATAGCTCGGTAAGACAACTGAGTCAGTTGCATAGGATGGTGAGACATGCAGATAGCCCACACAGGGTGGTGGAGCAAGAAGATACCCTGGACACCATGGTGGAGCATGAGGCCAACTCAGTTAATTTGGTGGAACGCCTACATAGCTCAGATAAGGTTGTTGGGCAAGTGGATTTCTCATATAGCTTGGTGGAGCGCGTGAAAAGCTTGAATAGCTTAGAATTTGAAGAAGAAAAGCTTATAATCCAAAGGTTAGAAATTGCAAAAGGAGACTTGCAACAGAGTATTGAAAAGAAGGTTAGAGACAATTTAGTTCTACAAGAAAGCATGGAGAGAAGGAAACAGGCTTTGCAAAAGCGGCACTTGAAATATGAAGAAGATGTTTCAAGTTTGCAAGAACAGTTACAAGTTGAGAAGGATCTGAGAGCTGCACTGGAGGTGCAAGATGAGAAATGGCGACTTGAAATGGATGAGGAGATTGAGGAGATTGAGCACAACAATACGTGGGTCTGGTCTGATCTTTCAAAAGGAAGTCGACCTATTGACAATAACTCAATTAACGACAAGTCGGTCACAAAGACAAAGAACCCAATGAGTAATAAGTCGGCCAAAGAGAAGAACAAGTTTGCCAGTAAGGATGCAAAAACTGAAAGAGCAGAGAACAAGTTAGTCACAGGGAAAGCGAAGTACAAATCGATCATAGATAAAGTGAAAGGGAAGTTAGTCATGAAGAAAGCGAAGAACTTAACTATTCATGAAAGGGACAAGCACAATGTGAGAAGAGTTATTGCACGTTGGAAGCCATGATGAAGAATAAAGGAACAAAGATGGAGAATAAAAGAAGCATTTAAGTTTAAGGGGGAGTTTTGTTGGGTTTTTAATAAACTTAAATATATTAACCACTATAGGTAACTAGCCCTTGTGAGTGGTTAATGCACTAGCCGTTAGAGTCTAGATAGTTAATGAGTTAGCCATTTATAGCCGTTAAGAGTACAATGGTGAGGAAATGTGGGTCTATAAATATATTATGTATTGTATGAATAACAGCATAAGAGGTGAATAAAGTTTGTTCACCAAAATTATAGAGTTTTTGTCTAACAAAGTGCTAACAGTAGCCTCTGAAGCGCATTATCGGCAATGTGAAGAAGAAAAGTTTGCATTTTCATTATTGGTGGTTTGTTTGTAGGGGAAGGGATATCTGGTGCGAATGTGTTTTTGGATTCAGAATGCAACCGAATTGTACAATCTGTAACGTCAAAGGAGGGGTGGCCTTCTAGCAATAGAAGTGCAGAAACTACACGGAGGTGCGGTGATGACTTCCGTTAGGTGTTTTTAATATTAGGATTTTAAATATTATGGTTTTTAATATTTTTAAAATTAAGGTTAGTTAAGTCATTTCACTTAAGCTATGGGATACAGGAAGAAAATATGGGGTGCATGAACAAATAGCCATATTAAATCTTGAATTGGGCCAAATAAAACGTAAAAAGAAAATTGAAGGGGTTTTCTTCCTGCACCCCTAATATTTCTTCTGCACCTCTAAACTTTTCATAAATTCCAAAAGTACCCTTAGTATTTTAAAATTTTAAATTAATCAATCTCTGTTTATCTCTCCTATTTAATGCCTCACTTTCTTTTCACTCAACCCTAGCCGCCGCACACCCCCCAATCTCTCATATGCCCCACTCTCCCCTCCAACGTGACCCACTCGTCGTACCCCACTCCTATTTTTTTTTTGTCCGCTGTCCCTCTTCCTTCACCATTCCTCTCCAACAGGTAAGTAAACCTATCCCTTGTATATTTTAATTTTTTAATTTTTTGATTATTTCTGCCATGTTTGGTTGCTGTATGTAGTTATTTTTTTATTTGAATATAGATTTGTAAAAACACAAACAAACCCGAAAGTCGATTATGGAAGTGGACTTCCATGGAACCAGTTTCGGTTGACGACGAAAAAAAAATGGCACTTACGGAAGTCTACTTCCGTAGTTAAAATTGAGTTCTGACTTCCGTAGAGTGTGCGTGACTTCCGTACGCGGCGACTTCCGTAGGCGTACTCGACTTCCGTAGGCGTACGTGACTTCCGTAGGCGTACGTGACTTCCGTAGGCGTACGTGACTTCCGTAGGCGTAAGCGACTTCCGTAGGCGTAAGCGACTTCCGTAGGCGTAAGCGACTTCCGTAGGCGTACGCGACTTCCGTGACATGTTCCATAATTTTTTTTACTTAATTTTAATTTTAATGTAAATAATTTTGATATTAATTAATTTTAATTAATTATAATTTTAAATAAGTAAAATTTAGAATAATTAAAATTTTAGTTATTTACGATTTTGAATAATTTTTATTTTATTTTATTTTATTATTGAGTAAATATAATTTAAAAAAATTAGAATTTAAAATAATTAGAATTTAAAATAATTAAAATTATAGTAATTTACGATTTTGAATAATTTAAATTTTAATTAATTTTATTATTGAGTAAATATAATTTTAAATAATTATAATTTAGAATAATTAAAATTTTAGTTATTAACGATTTAGAATAATTTTAATTTTAATTAATTTTATTATTGAATTAATTTTATTATTGAGCAAATATAAATATAATAATTATAATTTTAAATAATTATAATTTAGAAAAATTAAAATTTTAGTTATTTATGATTTTGATAAATTTTAATTTTAATTAATTTTATTATTGAGTAAATATAAATATAAATAATTTTAATTTTAAATAATTAAAATTTTGAATAATTAAAATTTTGGTTATTTATGATTTTTGAATAATTTAAATTTTAATTAATTTTATTATTGAGTAATTATAATTTTAAATAATTATAATTTTGAATAATTATAATTTTAATTAATTAATTATTGAGTAAATATAAATATAAATAATTATAATTTTAAATAATTATAAATTTGAATAATTAAAATTTTAGTTATTTATGATTTTGAATAATTTTAATTTTAATTAATTTTATTATTGAGTAAATATAATTTCAAATAATTATAATTTTGAACAATTTTATTTGAAATTTATTTTAATGTTAATATAATTTAATTTAATTAATTATAATATTAATTAATTTTATTTATAAATAATTATAATTTTGAATAGTAATAATAATATATTATAATTTTGAATATTAATAATTATAAATAATTATTTTTTGTTCGAATAAATTTATTTGTAATTACAGACATGGCTAGGACAAGAGGAGCACATCGTGGTGGCTCAAGTTCTTCACATGCTGAGGCTTCTGAGCAAGAGCCTAGGCATAGACCTACTGCATCTGTTTGTAAAAGAGGTAAGGGTCATCATAGAGAGAGTGATCCATCATCTCATGGGAAAGCTGGTTCATCAACTGGTCATGGAGAAGCTGGTCCATCATTACCAACTCCTATACTTACCACCCATTTCACAGCCTAACAATACATACGTTATCCTCCCAGGTTGACCAGTAGCTTTGTCAGATCTGATAGTGACAACAACAAAACCAAGATGAAATGCTATCCCTCGAACCCAATGAATCAACTCATCTCGTGTTGAAAACATCTGATCAGTCGTAAAATTATTTGTATAGTCTCCATCACTCATCTCATTTATAAAAGAAGAGAAATTTGAGATGAAAATCGAATTTACTTGTGAATCCATAAAATTTAAAGGGAGATCGTCCATCTTAGATCACTTTAACCACCTATAATCTAACATTAGTAATCAATACCACTTTTTACAAAATAAAATAAATATAAAAAAATTAAAATATTCCTCAAACAATTAAATAAATATAAAAAAATTCAAATATACATAAACACTCAACCATAAAAAATAAAATAAAATAAATTAAAATCAATAAAAAATAAAAATATTCATTCAAAAATATAAAACAAACACACAATAAATAAATAGTAAACTTAAACAAATAATAATTAAAACGCACAAAAATATAAACAAAAAATAAATATTCATATAAATAAAAGTTAAATAAATAATATAAATAAATAATAAATCAAACATAAGTTATTATTCAAACCGTAACAAAATTATAAATTACAAAATAAAATAAATTAAAATATCACTAAGTCTAAAAACATGGAAGTAGAAAAGTGAAAGAAAAAAGAAAAAAGAAAACTTAGTATAGCGAAGTGGAAAACTGAAAAAGAAAAAACAAAGCTTAGCCATCTATGGAAGTGGAGTGGAAAAGTGAAAAAAAAAATAAAAAAAGAAGCCTGGTAGAACATAGATAGCATCGGAAGTGGAAAAAAAGAAAAAAAAAAACAAGATAAACCACTAACTACGGAAGTGAAAAAATTTACTCACCATACTACTTACCAAACAAATTCTCGACTTCTGGGCAAAATATTCACTTAAAAACCAGAAGTCCACTTCCGTAACATTATAAACATTTTACTTCACCGGAAGTCCACTTCCGATTTAACCATACACTTCCGGAAGTCGACTTCCGTTTCACACATACACCGGAAGTCGACTTCACGGAAGTCGACTTCCGTACGAGGAAAAAAATAATTCGATTTCCGTAAAATTTCACTTGTCTCCGGAAGTCGACTTCCGTTTTACATATACACTTCCGGAAGTCGACTTCCGTATATGGAAAAAATAACTTGAGTTACGCATGACACTTCCGTAAATAAAAATGACTTTATGAAATATTAAAAACGCACCAACATTTATCTCACACGTAAACTTATCAAATATAAACTTTCCATTCTAAATGCGCGTACCTCTTTTCCTGAGAAGAAATGAAGCAAATGGAATTTCACACTTCAACCACGAAATTTTGTGTAGTGAAAGTGAAAGTAAGTAAGTGTAAGTGCAACCTTAAGTGAAACTGAAGAGGGGTGCAGGGTATATAAACGACTGGCCGGTAATTAATTCAGGCAGCCAACTAACTCTGTCATTCATAATTGTTCAATTATTGCGTTTACCTAATTAAACTTTTTTTATTTATTTAATTTTCTAAGGGCATAAATGGAAGAGCATGAATATTTGGAGGTGCAGAAGAAATATTGGGAGTGCTGGAAGAAACCCCCAAATTGAATGGTGTAAAAGAAAACTGTTTTCTTATCAAGGTTGGACCAACGAAACAGGCAATAGTTCTTTAGTTTACATCACCTTTTCCTTTGCTCTTTCTTTACCTATTCTTTTTTCATCATACTTTTTTTTTTAAATTGCAATTTTTAGATTTTTGTTTTTGTTGTATTTTAAATTAAGTTTTTCAATTTAAAATTATTCTTTTAATATAAAAATATTATTTTTAATTTAAAAATAAAATTATTTACTACCTATTTTTAGATCTTTTAAAACCAAATTTTATTTATCACAATTAAATTGGGCGTTGACAACGATTAAAAAAGTAAAATTATTTTTTCTTAAGTGATTATTGAAGTGGGAAACAAAAGATCTTAAAAGAATTTCTGGAAAACATTTCCAAAAATACAACTGAACATATATTAAACAAAATGAAACATACGAAACAAAAATAATGTGAAAGCTGGAAATAATAGGGCAAAACTTGAGATAGGGATAAGTAAACGTAATGATATCAATCTCAAAAAAAATAATAACAAAACTTCTTTCAAAAATAAGAAGAAAAAAAAAAGAGAAAGGAAAACACTAACATTAGAAACATATTAGTATACCTTATCATTTAAGTGGATGGCGTCGAAGTTTCCTTTTATCATTCTTTGAAGTATGATTTATGTGTTGTCGAATAAGGGTTTTGGATTCTGAAAGAAAAAGTAGGTGAAAAAGATTGGTGAACCTTCTATTCAAACTGAAATAAAAGCAAAGTAATAACTCAAATACAAAGTGTTTTAGAGGAGGTGAACAAATTCAACCATTTCATAACTCGTCGAGATATTTAATATTAAAAAAGACTAGTTTCTAATAAAATCCAACACATAATTTGTTAATAGGTAATACTAATTAGAAAACTTAAATATTAATGAAATAATTAAATAGAGTACAAAATAATTTATTTAAACCTTTAAAAATAATTGTTCTTGCAGAGAACAAACAAGAAGTCAGACACAAGAGTCACCTTACCATGTAGTCCGCTATCTCCTCAGTTGGCCTCTTCCCATTCGATAGATGTCGGCTTGAACCCAGGAGGGGTTACCTGCAGAAGAATCTCCGAAGCTCAAGTAAGTCAAAGCTCTCAAAGAGTCAAATCAGCAATTAATGAATGCGTACCTTTAAGTAATGGGGTCCACGTGTATTTATAGACATTAATGACGTTTGACCATTTCATAGGCTGGGCCTTGACTTGGGCTCTAGCTTGGGCCCCAGCTTGGGCCATGAGTGGGCCTGGTCTTAAAACAGGTTCCAGAGGTGTATTGAAGTGGGCTAGCCTTCTAGGCAAGTAGTCGGTTTTGGCCGGCTACCTGCCTAGATGGCTAGTGCTGGTGGTGTCCGGGTACTAGATGGTATGTGGTTTTGACGTGTGTACTATTTACTTGATTGAGTTTGGCTAGGTACAGTACACCAGTCCCCCAGCCTTGTCCGATATGGGTTGTCGGTCAAGGATAACATGTGTTGGTAAACTAGCAAAACCGGCTAGGTGTGATACACCAGTCCCCCAGCCTTTAAGTGTGATGAACAATGTTAAGGCTTTGAAGTGTCAGAAGGTAGGTGAAAGGGCGACAGGTGGTCACATCGTTAAACTTTTGGCGCCGTCGTTTTTTATGTGTCATACATTTCATAATGATGGTGTCGCTTGGTCTGGGGTTTCATTTTGGCGAGGAGAGTTTAAGTCGTTTGGGATCGTGGACTATAAATACAGGTTTGAATGCAGCTGATGGTTTACTTGGTTCATTTGCGAGTTTCGAAATCAGAGATCTTGTGCGCATCATCTTGTCCGACTAGTTCCCAAATTCCGCCGACATCTTTCCATAAAAAATCAAACAGGTATGTCCAGTAGCGATAGCTCATCGTTATCTACGTCTAGTAGTAGTCAGAGTACTGAGTCGGATAGGAGTAGAGATGACCGACTTCGTGGAGAGGGTGTGAGTGCTGGAGTTGGCACAAGCGGGGTGCCAATGGAGGTAGTGAGGGAGATTCGAGAAGATCCCCCTGAAGAAGTGGAGGAAAGCAACTGGCCGGCTAAGGGTGGTTACGCGTGGGTTGCATCCGATGTTCGTGACCAGTCATCCCTGTTCAGGTGGTCTCGTCTGCTGAATTCCTGGCTAAACTGTACGCCCGTCATATCTAGAGGGGTCAGTGGAGATATTGTGTCATTGGAAAGAGTGAGCGCCATAGACCGGGTATGCCATGGGCAAGAAGGGGCTACCGAGAAGTTCTTTTACATGTACATGTGCCATTTTTCTCAACTGCATATACGTCTACCTTTCGACGACTTTACCATGGGCGTGTTGCGGGCTTTGAATGTGGCGCCTACTCAACTACATCCTAATAGTTGGGCTTACTTACAGGCTTTCCGCATCCTGTGTGAGTCGCTGTACTTGGAGCCTTCACCTTATGCGTTCCTATATTTTTATGATACCAGACCCCGGAGGCCGACTACCTGGCTGTCATTGATCAGTCGTCCTAGCATTAGCAGGTTGGATGCGTTCTCCCAATCTTTCAAGCACTTCAAGGACGGATACTTCAAGGTTGTAGTAAAGGAGGGAGGCGAGCCGTATTTTCTGAATGCGGATGGGAGTACAAAATTCCCTTTTAGTTGGACCAATAACCCTTCGCGTTACAAGGATATGGGTATGGAGGAGTTGTCGTCTGGAGACAAGGAGGTTGTTGGGATGTTGTTAAGATTTGTGGATAAGTTGCCCACTAAGGGCTTAGTTAGGGTTTCTAATTCGGTGCATCCGATTATAGATATTGAAGGTATCTGTTTATTACTTAAGCTGTGTTAATGATGCTAAGTTGTTTTGATCCGAGTTGTGATATGTTATTGCAGGACATATGGCGCAATCCGGCAAGAAGAACTTGGCACTCTTTCAAGCACTGAGGAAGGAGATGGCCGCCAAGGCCAAGGAGGCTGGGAAAGCTGGTGTTCCCAATCTGCAGGAGTCCGTGGTGGAAGTGCATGTACATGGCGGCACGAAGAGGAGGGCTGAGCTTCCGCCTCGACCTGGGAAGGGTAAGGATGTAAAGAAGATAAGAGCCGTTATCCTTGGGTCAGGTGATGGGGCGGGATCGGCCAGCGGGGAGAAGGCGCCGGAGGCCGGGCTAATTGAGTTGCCGGAGATATCCGTGAGGAAGGATATCTCGATAAACTTGCCTGATACTGTTGTGAACTCCATCGACAATATGGAGGCTGATCATATTGTGAGGACCATGGTTGAATTTGGGAGTAAGGCATTGGTGTTGGGTAGACGTGTGGGGTCCCTCTACAGAAGGGAAGTGAAGGAGGTGGGGGAGCTGCAGGGTAAGTTGGACAAGTTGGCGGAGGAGAAGGCGGCGTTGGAGAAGGAGAAGGAAGGATGGGAAGCTGAGAGAAAAAGGTTGGTGTCGTGGAAGGTTCGTTGTCTAGACTCTGAGGAGAAGTTGAATAAGCGGATAGGGGAGATGGAGGAGGACTATGAGGATCTAAAGGATAAGTATGATGGGGCTGTCGGTGAGTTGGATGACCTGAAGAACAGTGTTATTCAGGAGCATATAAACGGCTTTGAGAAGGGGTTGCGGCAGGCGGCCTTCTTCTATAAGGATGTGGATGCACTGGATTCAAGGTTTGATGTAGATAAAGATGTGGTTGGTGGAAAGCTGGTAGGGGAGGATGAAGAGGGTGAGGAAGGGGTTGGGAGTGAGGCGCCCGAGGCAGAGAAGGAAGCGGATGTGACCGTGGAGGGTGATGGCAACCAAACAGCTTAGGATGTAGTTTTTATATTGTTTTATTTCGCAATGAATCCTAAGTCTGTAATGACTCGTACAATATTTTGATTTGTTTTTAATATGATGCATCTTGTGGATATATACATGTTTTGTGGTTGTTGATGATAGCATGTGATAGGAATATGAGATATGTTGTGTTGTATGTGTATTTAAATAGGGGAACGTTGTTGGCGTTTTGTGAATTAAACACAAGTAAAGGGTGTTCGACCCAGGCCGCTTACTTGTGGTAAGGGTGGGGAACTTAAACGAATTAAACACAAGTAGAGGGTGTTCGACCCAGGCCGCTTACTTGTGGTAAGGGTGGGGAACTTAAACGAATTAAACACAAGTAGAGGGTGTTCGACCCAGGCCGCTTACTTGTGGTAAGGGTGGGGAACTTAAACGAATTAAACACAAGTAGAGGGTGTTCCACCCAGGCCGCTTACTTGTGGTAAGGGTGGGGAATGTGGGGTGGGGGTGGGTGGTTGATCATGGTAGGGAAAGTGGAGGTGATGTTGTGAGGAGGGATGTGGGTTGTGGGGAGATATGGGGGGTTGTAGGGTGGAACGTATGCGGTGTGGAGAGTAGTGGGTAGGTTGCGGGGAATGTGGGTTGTTGAGGGTGCTGTAAGCCCTGGGTGACTGGGTGGGAAGTGTTGGGGGTGTGTGGTAGTGAGAGGGGTTTGTTGGGTGGAGGTGAAGGTGTGGGGGGTGGGGTTGTATTCACTCTCTTCCTCTGTAGGTTGGAAAGCCGGAGACTTCACGGCTTCAGAGGTCTCTTTGGCTTTTCCCTTCAGGTCGGCATCTGCCTCGATTCTCCTCCTGAGGCGGGAGTTCTCTTGTTTGAGCGCTTCCATCTCTTCAGCGTTGCGCTTCTTCAGGTCTGCGATTTCCTGTTGCATCTTCATCTGGCCGTCTAGGATGGCGGCCAAGTCAGGGGTGACGCCAGGAGGTCCAGAGGGACCAGCATCGACTTGCTTGCTAGCTCCAGCTTTGCTGCGGGTAGAAACCATCTTCAGAGAAAAGCGGGTACTAAGGGTGTTTGTCTCGTGTCCCACGGTGGGCGCCAATTGTTCCTGCAGAGAACAAACAAGAAGTCAGACACAAGAGTCACCTTACCATGTAGTCCGCTATCTCCTCAGTTGGCCTCTTCCCATTCGATAGATGTCGGCTTGAACCCAGGAGGGGTTACCTGCAGAAGAATCTCCGAAGCTCAAGTAAGTCAAAGCTCTCAAAGAGTCAAATCAGCAATTAATGAATGCGTACCTTTAAGTAATGGGGTCCACGTGTATTTATAGACATTAATGACGTTTGACCATTTCATGGGCTGGGCCTTGACTTGGGCTCTAGCTTGGGCCCCAGCTTGGGCCATGAGTGGGCCTGGTCTTAAAACAGGTTCCAGAGGTGTATTGAAGTGGGCTAGCCTTCTAGGCAAGTAGTCGGTTTTGGCCGGCTACCTGCCTAGATGGCTAGTGCTGGTGGTGTCCGGGTACTAGATGGTATGTGGTTTTGACGTGTGTACTATTTACTTGATTGAGTTTGGCTAGGTACAGTACAATAATTAATGATTTTTAAATAGTAATTAATTGAAATAGGTATTAAAATTAAAATTAATTGAAATAGCCAATAATATATATATATATATATATATATATATATATATATTGAAAAATCATGATTTCTTTCACAAAAATCATTGCACACTTTGACCTCCATGTTTCAAGAAAAAGGCAAATTCCTCACCAAATTAACAAATTTATCATTATTCAAATTCCATAAAAGACCTTTAACTTTTAGAAGTTTTTGTTTTGGAGGAATTAATATCAACTTTCTTTGGTCTACCCATATCAAGTTTTCTTGTAGTTTGAACCGACTCATCATCCTCTTCAGTATTAGAATTTTTCCTCTAATCAAGCATATTAGCTTATTTAGAAGTTATTTTAAATTTCTATGCAAAATGAACCTCCTTAAATGCCAAAGGATTAGGATCCACCACTAAACTACTATAAGTTGAATCTAATTGATGTAAATCCTACAAACTATCCACAATAGGAGTGACATCCTCCAAAGAAGGCATATCACTCAAGTAATCAGATTTCACTTACACAACACCATCTAGATTCTTAACATTACAAATATTGTCATGATTACCCACCATTGGCTCAAGTTATGGCTGAGCAATAGGTTGCACCATAAAAGACTGAATCACAGGCTCCACCATAAGCTCCACCACAAACGTCACCACAAGCTCCACCATAGGCTCCATTACAGGCTCCACCACAAGTTCCATCACAGGCTTCATCACAGACTTTACCACTTAAGTTAAAGAGCCATTAGTCACATATTGTGCACCAACCACCTTTGGACGATAATGTTGTTTTATTTTCGCACCAACTATTTTCCCTACCAGAAATAACACCTCATCATGTTGTAACCGTCTACATAAACTTCTTCATAAATCTACATAGAAATCATATCTCCCTTTATACAAGGAGAAGGTATTTGGGATAAAGGAATATCACACACATTATTAAGGATATGAGAAAGTGTATGTTTTTGTACCCAAAATTTGAAGATTTAGAGAAAGATGATTTTTTGTAATCTTGATCATGTAAGTAACCCCAAGGAATATGAAACCCCAAAGAAAAAGTAATACATATGCCTCACCAAGTAGCAAACCTCCCTCTAACAAACCAACCAACCTCCAACCATGTGTGGAGGCCCAATTGCCTCCAGCATACAATCACGAATGAGCATTCCACGTAATGCACAATCAAGGCTCCACACGCAAAGCCTTCACCTGTACAAGCCACCATTGAATAAGAGTTGATGGCTTCTAGGATTCTTCCATATGGCCTAAATTCATAATCAAATAATCCACACCTTGATTGACACACTACAATGACACACATAAATAATAATTAACTATTAAATTAACTAATTAAATAAAATAAATCAATTTACATGATATGTAAACAATATTTAGTTGTGATATTGTAAAAAAAAATTATATTTGAAGTGGAAAATAAATCAAAATCATTGAATATGAAATCACCAAAATAAAAAAAATTTGTGAATGGTTAGTTTAAATTAGTATTTTTATTGTATACAATTTTGTCGTTGCTAACATTCATTTCGTGTTTTAAACATGAAAGTCATAATTAGTCAGATAAATAATTAGTCACATAATTAAAATTAAACCATAAAGTCTTAAAACTATTAAAAGAATATAATGTAGAGTATTAACATATTAAACTATTATATTTAAAACATATGATAAATACTTTTTAGTGAAGTAGACAATTCTTCTAAAATTGACGATACATGATACAAATATTTGGTGAAGAAAAATAGCTTTAACTATTTATTGAAGATATCCTTATGATGAAACATTGTTCTTGTCCAACATATCTCTTTTGTGAGATGAAAGTAGTAGACATTCCTTATAACAGAATAATTATTTATGTATTTTCTTTTAGGTACAATGCTCACTTTTATGTACCTATCGTTTGAATGCGTTTGTGTTTTGTCAAACATAAAATAAGACTAGTGTTCTATCTTTTGTAAAATGAAATACTTGCATCTTGCATGATTTTTTGTGCATTAAGTCATCATTTTTTAGACAAAACATGATGTTTTTGTACTTTGTTGTTTTTCGCACTTAACCAAATTCATAGGATGTTGGAATTTTCTCAAACAATTTCCCCATTTTTTTTTGTGCTTAAAACACTTAAGTTAAAATATGATATTTTCAAAAAAAGTCAACAGATCAAGTATTCCCAAACTTTTTTTTATCCTCAAACTTAAATATACATGAAGCATGCAATAGCACAAGTTTCATGGAATGTTAAAGTTTCATCTAGGTCTTGGGATTTATAATCATGTTGTAAAATATGATCGTTGATGTATGTATTCTAAATATTTTCTCTTTACTTCAATATCTTCATCTAATAGGAAAGTCTTGTTATAACAACTAGTTTTAAACATGTGCATACGCATGGTTGTGTCGTTTTGATGCTTGGAATTGTGATTTTGGGTTATATATTTGTTAGAACTATTAAAATCATTGCATCGTTAAATTTGAAATGATTTATATTGTGTTAAAAAAGTTTTGTTAAACTTAATATTGATGTGACAGTTATAAAGTTAGAGGACGTTAAATTGTATGATGGTATATTTAAGATATAACATATTAAATTGGGACATTAGGATTGTTGAATGGTTAATTTAAATTATTGGGACATTATGATTGTTGAATGGTTGATTTAAGTATGAAGTGTAAACTTGAATAGTCTAACTTATTTTTGTTTAATTAGCAATTTAAAGTTTAGTACTTAAATGTTTGGTTTACAATAAAAATAAATTATATTGAAAGTGTTCATGCGGAAACAATAACAGAATATCAGGGAACACAAATCACATCTTACCCCAATCACTGACTTCTCGAACTAGTTACTACTTGGCTTGGATGTGCCTTCTCCTAATGTTGGCGGTTTGGACCTTAAGGGGTTACCTACGGAAAGAACTCTGATAATCAAGTCAGCAAAGGCTCTCAAGATTCAAATCCCATATTAGTGAATTAATGAAAGCGTACCTTTTAATTGTTGGGGTCCACGTGCATTTATAGAGTCATTAATTATGTTTTTCCCTTCTTATGGGTTGGGCCATCTTCATTGCGTTGGACCAATGTTCAAGTTCTAAATGGGCTTGAAGCCCTACGTTAGTGAGTTTACATTTGAGGCCTCGCTGCAATTTTCTAAGTTTGGGGTTTAGCAGTTCTTCCTTATGCGATATTCTTTGGAGTAGGCGGTCTGAGCCGCCATGTGTGTTGTCTTATTTATTTAACCATCTTTTTACAATTGAGCTATAGTAGGCGGTTTAGACCGGATAGTTACCCAGAATCGTCTAGGTATAGTACAGAAAGAATTTTTATATGAAAATTGGTTATAATAATATTTTGAGATTTACACCAATAGGTGTCCCGAATATTAAAATTTGAATTAGTAATTAAATAAAAGTTATACTAATAATTAATAAGAATAGTTTAGACTAATAATTAACCATTATGTAATGAAATGATTCTTATTATTTTAAATAGATTTGTGGTTTAATGGAATTTCACTGTAATTTAAAAAGCAAAAAGGGTTTGTAGTTTGTTTGTGTTTAAACAACAGATTTACCTTAGATGAAAAGAGGAACCACCGTTATACAGATGTCTGATGGTGAAGGAATGTTAACCAAACATTTCCAGAGTTCTTTAGGGTGCTTTCATCTGGGCAAGGTGTGTTTGTTCTTTTGAATTTTTGTTTTTCAGAAAAAATTACTAATCGTTGGAATAAATTGCATGTAATGGAGGAATTGTATGTGTTCTTAGAAAAAATGTTGTTTTTAATTCTTAATCTGTGTATGGACAAGAATATATTAAGTTTCAAGAACTGCTTATGGTTTATTGGGGGAATAAGTTGTGTGTTAGAGTCAACTATTTCATGGATCCTGTTGGGAATGTTTTGAAAATTTCATTTGAAAAACATTTGATTGATAAGGGTTACTTTTGTGGTGTGGATCAACTTCTGGATTTTTATAAGTTGGACATTATACACTATATTGGCACAATATTCTTGGATTCTATATTTTTCCAGTTTAGGATAAAAAGTATGTCATATGTTGAAATCAAATATCATGTGCCTGTGCAAATACGTCCTTTTGTGGATCATTTTACCTGAAACCTCCTTTTGAATTGGTTTACGATTCATTTGAATCATATGAAGGTTACTATGCATTGTTTTGTTGCAATTTTTTATTACTCAACTTGTGATATAAGCATTAGTGTAATTATCTTTATGTCTTGCAAGATTATGCTTCATTGGATGATTTGTTTGTTAAGTATTGCAACACAGAGTTCTTAGACAACATGATTGAATTGATGGATCCAGAAGGCAAGATTTATATGCTTCCAATTGAAAGAACTGTGAATGATGTTTTTATAAAATCTGGTATTGGACATCTGATGAATTTTTATGAATTGGAAACAAATCACATCCTACATGTTCACTACGTCAACGGGAACAAATTTGAGTTCAGAGGATTTTCTTTGTCTGGCGAAGAGATGGACTATATTAAAGATTTGAGTAATAGTACTTGGGGTGGTAGTTCACATTTGAGTGAGTTTGATGATGAAGAGGCACATGATGAAGAGGACTACTACTTTTCAATGGTGAAAAACTAATTGAGAATGATATCAGCAATTCAAAACTTGTAAGTATCTGTGAACAATTAAATGTTCTTTATTATTTCTATATAACATTTTTTGTCCTTTGGATATTGACTCTTGAATAATTTGATTTGTTGTCCATTGAATTAGTATTTGGAAGCTTCTTTTGTTGTTGGTGGTTTGGATCATGGTACGAAATCTATTTATCTGGTTAACAATGCTGGAATTTGTTCATCGTGCCAGATCAAATGGGCACGTAGAAGCATGATTGAATGCTATCTTACAAGTGGTTGGAAGAAATTTTGTACTAACAATGGCTATAGAGTTGGAGATGTTCTAAAATTTGGAATTTCTAGGCAAAGGACTAAGTATATCAATGTAATACATATTTAATATCCATGTAGTATTTGCACCTTTTACTTTTTTCGAACATTAGTACTTCTATTTCTGCTATGATGTTAGTGATATGTAACATCTATTTTGTAACCGAATGATGTAGTGTTGGTTTGATAAATTATGGATATTGTGTATTTTTTTAAAATATTATCAATAGGTTGTCATGCTTAACATATAATACAAGTTATTAACAAGACTCTTTATCTACATTTACAAACTTCTTGTAGATATTATATAAATTATAATTTGTAATATAATATATAAAAATTGAATAAAATCATATATAAATTTGAATGTGTAATACATTGTATGATAAAATATTTTAACATTGTCCTTTTCTTTAGTATTTATAAAAAATTACATATATGATATGCCTAGTATAACAATGAAGTTGGTTTAAAATATATGTATTACATCGCAAAATAGCATAATTACAGAGTTAGTATTTGTTAATTATACAAAATTATAAAGGATTATTTGAACCAATTACTATAATTTGTTGTAGTTAATTTTAATTTTAATGATGTAACAATAATAATTATTTTCATTTACATGTTTCAATAAAAAATAGTTTTATTTATTTTAGGTAAATTGTGAAAGTATAGCTCGTTATATATTTGTTAGTTTTATTAAATCAGTAATTTTCACAAAAAATAAATTTTTAAAGAACACCATTGAAATAATGAAAATAATGAAAGAATTTAGAAATTCAAAATTCCAAAAACAGAAGTCGACAATATAAAACGTGCAACTGATATATTTAAGGAATGGCAACTGACTTTCTGTCTTCATTGTCAAACATAATCTAAGAAGAAGTCTCTTAATATTCTGATATCCTCTGTCAACCATGGTGTCCAGTAATCCTCATTACTTCAAAGACTAGTTCCATACCTCTATTAGAGTTATTTGTCTTGGTGAAGTAAGTTTCATATGTTGTTGAAAATGTGTTCTGTCACCATCATCTTTCATAATCTTCTATGAATGTTTTGATTAGTTGTTCAAGGTTATTTGTGTTTATGTGGTCCCCCATAGGTCTTTATATACGTTGTACTGGTATATATGTTAATCTTTTTAGGGTTTGTTTGGAAACAGAAAAAGTTTTATATTGTCGTTTTAGTTATTTATTCTTAATCAATGTTGTATATTGATAGGTTAGGGTTTTATACATTTTTATTTGTTGTTTTATTGGATATTGAATGTTGTTTGATGTATGTTGTTTTTTGAAATACATATATTGGGTGTATCTTTGTTGATGCCAAAGGTCTTGTCTTTATGATGCGTCTTTTTTCAATGGAAAATGTAACATGTAAATATGTCTTGTACTAGGATGATGTCATTTTCGAAGATAACTTTGTTTTGTATTGGGTTAAAGATATTAAATGGGGGGTTATAAATTAATGGATAGAAATGGAAACATTGTTACTATCAGAGTGCATGACAATAACGTGAGTGGCAAGTCATTTGCGAGTGGTAAAGAAATAAGTAAAATGTATAATCTAAGAAGTGATCATTTCATAGTTACTCGATACTATTGGTTGAAAATAATGCCAAAAAATATAGATCAAAATAGAATTAAATATATTTTTAGTCCCTTAACTTTCAGTGAAAATTGGAATTAATCTCTCCTCGAAACCTTGGCCCAATTTAGTCATCCAACTTTACAAATGTTTGGATTTAGTCCTCTTAAGAAAATTTTGTTAAGTTTATTTGATGTTTCAAGACAGTTTATTTGCTAACATTGAAGCATAAATGTGTCAAGCGGGGTAAACACTTCAAATGCTCTCATGACACATGTTTAAAACGTTAAATAAAATTTAAGAAAATGGTTAAAAGGACTAAATCCAAACATTTCTAAAGTTGGAGGACTAAAGTAGGCTAAGGTTTCGAAGAGGGACTAATTTCAATTTTCACTAAAAGTTAAGGAACCAAAAACATATTTAATCCTATATACTCTTATAAACTTAGATACTACTTGTAGAAAAATAATTCAGAAGATAATATAGCTTTAGATACTATTGGTTGAAAATAATGCTAAACAATATAGATCAAAATAGAAGAATTATAATAAAATCATTGGATCTTATAAGAGTTAATAATCAAAGTATAAAAGATGTTTAAGAGATAATGAAAGCTTATGTTTCAGATATTTCTCTCCCTTTTTAATAATCAACAAAGATTTTAGACAATTAAGATCAAAAAGATTAAAGAAAGCTAGACAATAAAGGATAAAACTTAGTGAAAGTTGATAAGCAAAGTGCATACAGAAAATAACAAAATTTGTTGTTACACCATTAAATGAAAAATACATTAAGGCTAAGATGGTTTGGATTGTGAGTCAGAGGAGGAAGGTTTAAGACTTTGAACGAACTACGTAAAAGGAGTTTGCATTTGAATGTTGAGATTTCCAACGATTTGTTGCAGTCTTTCCATTTTCTTATCCTTTAACTCCTTCACCTTTTTCTCTAAAACAACTTCCACAATTTCATGTATATTTTCTTGAGTGAATGGTTGTTGTTTCTCCTTTTTTTCATCCATAGAGAATGCATAAAGCTTTTCTTTTACGCTTCATAACTTCTATGGCTTGATTTAAACTGTTATCCATAATGGTTTTTATGAGGAAATGGGGAGATCCATTGTTTGTAGATTGCATGCCAAACTCTATAATATCCTTTTGCTCCTTTTTTCAAACTTTGTAGGTAGTTACTATTATTGAAGTCTTGGTCCTTGACGAATGTAGTCGTAACATAATTAGGGGAGAATGTACAGGCTAGAGTGAGAATGAATATGGATGCTTTGGTGTTGTGACCTCCTTTTACTCTAGGTTTTGCTTCAATGTAGACATATGATGAAGAAACCTCACTATTATGTCTCCATTGAAGCTCGTGCCAAGCAATGTAGCCATCTTCCTGAGTCAATTCCTTTAAAAATTTCTTCTCAGGACAGTACTCAAGAGACCATTTTCTTGGTGAAGGTCTTAAAGCCTTTGTTCTATGAATAAAGGAGGATGGAAGCCTTGTTTCTTCCTTGGTTTAGGGCTTTTATTCTTGGGTAGACAAAATCCAATGCAATCTCTATTTCTTTGAAAGTGAGAGAGGTGGCCCAAACACAAAACAATTTATTAGGTATTTCCCTACAAGATCAAGTTCTATTTGAGTGATAGGGTACCTAGGATCATGGAAGCTATAGTTTGGGTATTTGGTAGTCATAGGCCAAAATTGAAGTATACTTTCTTGTTTAATTTGGCTATCTACAATTATAATGTCTAATTGTTGTTGTGGTGTGAGTGTATTTGGGAGGCAAACGAGGTTGGTATATACAGGTCTTTCCCAAGTTGGAGGTTCTAAAGATACAATGACATCTTTGGATAAATTCTTGTAAGCTTTGGAAGGTTTAAATGTGTTGAATTTTTGTATAGACAAATTTTGAATCCACAAAAAATATTAGGTTAAATTATTCTTTTGGTCCCTCTATTTGTCATGAAATTTCAGTTTGGTTCTCAAGTTTTTCGTTGTCTCAATTTGGTCCTTATTTTCTTAAAAATGACTCAATTTGGTCCTCACTGTTAACTTTGACCAAACGGTGTTAAAGTCAACGCCACGAGTTAATTTCTGGTTTTTCTGAATTTTTTTAATATTTTTTAATTTTTTTTAATTTTTTTTTTTAATTTTTTACACGTGTCACTTTACAGTTGTGCCACGTGCCACACCTTGACACATGGCACAACTATGAAGTGACACGTGTAAAAAACAAAATCAAAAAAAATCAAAAAAAAAAATCAAAAAAACCATAAATTGACATGTGGCGTAGACTTTAACATCGTCTAGTCAAACTAACGGTGAGGACCAAATTGAGTCATTTTTAAAAAAATGAGGACCAAATTGAGACAACAAAAAATTTGAGGACCAAACTGAAATATCATGACAAATAGAGGGACCAAAAGAGTAATTTAACCAAAATATTATTTATAAAAAGTTGATAGTGAAATAAAATATGGTAGTTACACGATATAATTTTTAAAATTTTAAAAGTTTCATGAGAAGATTTTCGCATAACATATGTTAGGAGACACATTTTTACTCTCAATTTTACATGACGAAGTACAAATGGCAATTAGTTGGGTAGTACCAAGCCATTACTTGACTCATACTTAAAAGTTTTATCTTCGTTACCCACCAGATACCCATTTAAAAAATATTCGCAAGTATTCATGGATACTACTTATAGAAAAAAGGTAACAAAAAGAAGGCTTGTCTTGCAGTTAGCGAGTATGAAAATCAACGAATATAAAAAAAAAAAAAGGCTCATAGTTTTTTCACTTAAAATTTGAATTGTTAACTTAAAATGAATTGTTAACTTAAAATAACTAATTTGAATTGTTAACTTAAAATGAAATAAATTCAAAGTAGTTTTTTCACTTACTAGATCTCTTTTTTTTCCTCTCTATAATTATGATAGTCTTGCTTAAATTCAATTTGTTTGAAACAAAAAAATTGAAATCTTACCATGCAAACAAATCCTAACCTTCTACAAATTTCATGTTGTCCTAATGTTAGGCATGGACTAGAGAACTAGTAAATCCATTTTTTTGTTTTGATCTTACATGAATTGTGAGTAATTGGAGCTTTACATACATGTAAGATGTGAATTTTAAACCTAAATCAATTCTTTAAAATTGGTTTTTAAGTTAAGGTTTGTAGACATTTATATATTGAAATTTAGTCTTATCTATAGTCAATGAAGGATATCAACATACTCACCTCACACAAAGATATATACATATTAAATGTGAGACTAGATATAGGTAGTTCGATAGTAGTTTGATAACTAATGGAACAACAGACTTAACGAATAACAAACAACATAAGATAGACTCTAACATGACTATGATATCTGTTAAGAATTTGACTTTTAATCTAACTTAGCTTTACAAAATTGACTTGTAAAATGAGGTTTTGACTACTTTTATGTTTATTTTATCTTTAATCGATATGAGATCTCTAACAATGTAAATAGGCTTAGATGTTGACCTGATCCTTAAAAGTCACGATCGAGAATATTTTGTTTTCTTGTACCCATAATTTCTATTATCAACTCCATAATTTCTAAAATAATCATTATTAATACGTTCCCGAATGAGTTTTTTAGATTTTTGAAATATGATTTTTAAAATAGAATTTTAAAAATAAGATTTTCAGAGCAACTTTTCTGGAGTATATTTTGGCAAGAGATTTTCCCAAATAAACTTAATTATGCTACTTTATTTTCTCTTAAAAGTGGTAGGTATTTGGTAATTAACTTATTTTGAATTTTTTTGAGAATTTCTCCCATGTGAATAAGCATGCCTTATTTGTTACTCTTATTTAAAATAGAGTAAGGTGAAAAGCTAATAATAAAACATAATTCATCATCGCTTGCAAATGGTAATATATTTCCCCAAACCTTTATATGGACTAAGACCATTGATGACTTTATTTCCTAATGTTATGTAGAACGTGTAATATCCAATCCCAAGTTTTTGAAGTGTGTTGCCACTACTTGGAATTCCTTAATTTATTTCAACCAATAAAACACAATTCCTAATTTAGATTCTCTTATTGATTTTTTATATTATTTCTTTATTATATTATTAAAATACATTGATTTTGATATTTTCAAATATATTTCATACTCAAGAACATATCTGTACTTTATAATTTCTATATCTCAAATTAATAATAATATTATAAACTACATTGTGTTTCAAAAATTTTAGTGAATGGAACATTAACAGAAACATGATCAAACAATTATTAAGAAATAATTAAATTAATTAAATATTTAAATATGAAAAACAAAGGTGTGTCATTTTCCTGTGAAAAAATCTCAAAAAACCCAAAGGACAAAGATAATTAACAAATCTTCTCCTTCTTTATTAACTTTCTGCCATATGCAGAGGTTTAATTTTTACTATTCTTTGAAAAATATGAAATACAAAAGCAGAGGTTTAATTATTACTATTCTTTTAAAATATGAAATACAAAAGAAAAATTACCTTTTCTTCAATAATTAAAACGGTTCTCTTCACCAAAATTGGACTTGGGTTGTTCTGTTTTGGTAGGACACAAAATTTTTTGTGCAATTTTTGTCCAGCCCATTGGAGCCGAAATGTCGTCTTTTTTTATTTAATTTTCAAAATGTCTTGGGAGAGTCAGATAAAAAAAAAATCATTTTTTACATAACATAATAATTTTTTATACTATCTAATGTTTAAGGTGTATTTCATTTTTTTTTAGATAGAACATTACTTTATCTTATTTCTGAAACAAATTACATTTTACACACACACACCCCTAAAAGCTGTTGTTTTAGAAAATCATTTTTAAACATGTATAACTTAGATAATTTGGTTAATCTTAATATATATATGTTTTTAGTCAATTAATCTAGCATCAACACCAAACATAATTAATCGATAAGTTTTAAATAATTAACCTGAATTATAATTGTCTTTCTATCTATTCTTAATATTTTTGAAAATATTATTTCTATATAATCAAGTAGAACTATATCTTTGAAACTATCAATCTTCAAAACCCGAATAATAATTTCTTTTTATAAGGTATAGTTATAAAATGAAATCAAACCAATGCTCGTCAAAGTAAAATAATAGTATGCATCCATTGTTCAGTAATAGATACTCGGCAAACTAAACTAAGCAAAGTAAAATAATAGTATGCATCCATTGTTCAGTAATAGATACTCGGCAAACTAAACTAAGTTAACATCAATTGTTAAGTAATAGTTACCCAGTGGTAAAAAAGTTCTTTTTTTATTCAATCCAACAAACACAACTCTAACTTAATCATTTAACCATAAAAGTGTTTATTGTTTTTTATAATTCATCTTTTGAAGTTTATTTTGTCTGCAAGATGAGACGGTGTTCTTTGATATGAGGAATGGAGTTTAGAGGAAGGAGTGAGAGAAATGAATGAAATGATATGTTTCATTTCTTGCCCTCAAATTAAAAAGCAACAAGTGAATAAAAAAGAAATGAAGAAGAAAGAAAAAGAAGTGCTTTCATTTTTGAAGCACATGCCCCTCTTTAACCGAGTAAACAAGAAATGAAAAATGTTAAGGACTATGTAACATTTACCTATGGCTGCAAAAATCCAAAAGCTTCTTCCTACCCTCGACAATCTCATCAAAGAAATCATCAAGCTGTGAAATGATGTTCTCAATGCCAGATTTGAGGACCCCAAAACACATTCTAACACTCTCCACTCTCTCCCTCTCCAACTCCCCTCTCAGCTCCTCCACCGCCACCCTTGCCCGCCGGAACTCGTACAACAATATCCCCGACCCCGCGCCGCCCATCTCCGCCGCCACCCTCTGCCGTAGCCTCGCCGCTGACACCATCACCGCCGACCCTAGAAACAACCGCCCCCCTTCGCACCCTCCCGCCACCAACTCCGACGTCTCCGGCCAACAATACACCAACCCATGCAACAAGATCATTAGCAACATCGAACTCACATTCCTCATTGCATACAGAACTCCCCTGAAACCGTTGAAACCGTTCAGCTTCGACTCCACGGACACTCTCTCGTCCAAACGCAAACACAACGTCTGAATCCTCGTCTCCATCAAAGAACGGTTCTGCTCCTCCAACCCCAGAGCCTCCCTTCTACACCCAGATATTGCCCTCACTACCTGTAAAAAAAAAATAAAAAATAAAAATCTCCAATTTCAACCCCACAAAAATCTCATGACCTTCTACAATCACATTAGCATCAACATTCCAAAGTTTAAAATCAAAATCCAATCTTGATAAACGCCCAATCACAATTTCTAAATTACAGTTCTGTTCTTGTCTCGAGTCTTGCGGGTATACGTAAAAAGTATAATCGAAATAAAAATACCAGCGAAGATCATAATTACATATAAAAAAACATGATTAAAAAGGAAAAAACTCACTAAAATTGATGATTAATCAAGTTTGATCACATGGTGGGGGAGATTATAATTAGCAAAACGAGTGAATACTCTTCACCAATTGTAAAAAAAGAAAAAAGAAAAAAAGGAAAAACAGACCAATACAACTGATGCTGTCACAGTTACACAGGGTTTCTTTGCATGATCAAAACAAGTAATTTTAATACTGCAGGTAAAATCGTAGTGGTGATGAAGGAGTAGAATTTAGAAAGGTAGTTTGTTTTATTTAGATAAAGAAGTAAGTGGATGTTTGAAAAATTGGGTTTTTGGTGAAATCGGAAAGAATTATGGAAATTAAGGCGTGGGGTTGTTGAAGGTGAATTGAGAAAGAGAGGGGACCTGTGGGGAGAGGTGGGGGAGGGAGTCGTGGAGGGAGGAGGCGAGGGAGAAGCCGGCGGAGTAGAAGGGTTCGAAGTTGCAGAGGGCGTTTTTGAGGAGGTGAGAGGTTTCCCAGAGCTTGGAGGTTTCGTCCATGTACTCGTCGAGCCACTTGTCGCCGAGCGGGAGGTGGAGCGTGTGGACGAGGAGCGTGAGATGCGTGTGGAACGATCGGAGAAGAGAGAGGAGGCGCTGGAGGAAAGGGAGGGAGATAGCGTTGTTGTTGGAGACCAGCGTCCGCTCCAGCTCCTCCATCCCCCTGCTCACCACCGCGTAGAACCCACCCACGGTGTTTCCGTTCGACGACGGAGACGCCTCCATTGACGACGGAAGAAGAAGATGAAAAAGAAGACGAAGACGAAGAAGAAGATGATGAAGAAGAGGGAATAGTGAATGAATGGGTTTGTAAGGGTTGGGTTGGGGGCAATGATGGGTGTTTCCTGCAGAGGGGAAAGGATGATTGGTAATGTGCCATTTTCATTCTTTAAATGCCCACAGTCCAACACAGGTAAAAATCAAAATCCAAACACACTCTGGTTTTTTAAAATCAAATATGCTACACATATCATCTACTCAACATAATTATCACACACAAACACAGTACACTGCAAAGGCCAGAGAAATTCACAACTTTTTTTTTTCAATATTATTCTCATCAATTTTAACCTATTTTTTAAAATAAATCATTACTTCCTCTCTTAGAAAACTCTTTTAACGAATAGAAATTAAGTTCATTAAAAAAATAATTTATGTATTGTATAACCTCTTATTTAAATAATAACTTTAATTAAATACAACGTTACACAGAATAATATTAAATGCAAAGTCATGAAGAGTATATTGTCACTATTTATAGTTATCCGGAATAAACTAGGAAAGAAACCAAGATACACCATAATGCTAATAACAATACGAGAAAGAAGTTTAACAGTATTTGAAATAAATGCTCAAAGAGCAAGATAATACAAGGACTATCGCCCTAAAAGAAAACTCAAAGATAAGCGGGATCTGACCCAAGACGAACTAAGCAGCGGAATCTCCATCACCCTGATAACCACGGGGAGTTCTCGCATTTGCTCACATCAATAAATTAATGATCATCACAAAAAGAGAAAAATCACACATAAAACATACAAACAAGGAAAAAGGTAAGCTAGAGTAAAAAGGTTTTTATCATGCAATAGAACATACAATTTAAAAGTCAAGCGTACATAAATCCACCAAGCATGTAATGACCGACAAGCAAGACATACAAGCTATTCTAGGTAACCACAGTAGCATACAAGCCATATATGAACACGAAACAAAGCTAGAATACATAGACATTAAGAAAATACTAGAACCCTAACTTCCCTTACCTGGAAAAGCTACTATGAGGGTTTTGAGTACGAGCAGAGAAGCACCATAACTCCTATGACAGTTTAGTAAGCTGGAAACAGGGACACCAGAGCAAGGACGAGATACTACGGTTAGCCCTAGTTGGAACCGCGAAACTCAAACTGGAAAAGAAAGAGCATGGGTTGAAAAACAACTTACGTGGAGCAGAAAATGATTGAGATAGCTTGACCAAGATTGGGACCAAACCTTAGTAGAGCACGACTGTAGTTCTAAGAGAGAGTGAGGGAAACTGATTTCTGAAAAGTGGTAGCAAATGAGGGTGTTAGGCTGGTTTAGGGGCTTTGGATACCCTATGGGTCAGCCTTAGGCCCAACAAACTAGGGCAGACCTTTAAAATTAGGGCAGAAAATAAAGTGGACCTTACATGTACTATACTGCACGATAAGGATGGGAAAGACTACATACCCAGTCCCAACCGCCAACTAATATTCCTTGTACTATATTGCGCGGTTTGGATTGGGAAGACTACATACCCAGTCCCGACCGCCAACTAATATTCCTATTGAGTAAGTCATTTGTTAGCTATATAGAAAGACAATAGACACACAGATGCTAAAGCTGCCTACTTTAAACTTATGAAATAACAACTCAGCTTCTAATATCAAGGTATAAGTCTAGCACTTGGGCCTGGACCAAGCCCACACAATTCATTAATACTGAAAACTGATATTTGACTTTAAAAGTTCTCACTTACTTAATCGTTGGAGTGCTTTTTGAAAAGTAACCTCTAAAATGTTCTACTTAACAAAAGCATACGAAGACAAACTAAATAAAGTGAAAAAGTATCTGTCCAAGAGATTCTCAGGTTAGGGTAAGAAAAGATTCAAGTTTCATATATCATATCATTGTCCTTGCGAGAACAATTTGATTACAAATACTACTGGTTTCAAACTTGTATTGAATTTTTTTTCTTTATTTTTATTTATTTTAACTTATATTGATGATTTTTGTCCTTAAACTTCACGGTCTTTTCTATTTTAAATTTTGTATACAATTTTGTTTTTTAATTTAAAAATAAATAAGTGTACTTTTTCAAATTCAACTTAATTAAATTTATTAAATATATAAATAAAATTTTAGATTAATATTTGACCTATTTATCTATAATAATATATAAAGGGACTCTCTTGTGTGTTCACATCTCATTATTCTAGTTTTATCTTTTATCATTTTAAAAATTAATTATTTTATAAATAATTTATCTTTAATCATTATTCTAAAAATTTTTTTTGTCTTAAATCATTATTTTAAAAATTTCTTTTGTGTACATATTTTATTTTATTTATTTTATATTTAACAATTATTTTAAAAATTAATTATATATATTTTTATTAATCTTAATTTTTCTATAAAAAATAAAAAAATAAACACACATACAATAGTATACAATAGTATCTGTGTTTTCGCTAGTAGTTTTTAACAAGTTTTTACGTGAAGTCTACATGATTTAACGAATCTATGTTTAATCCATTTTTTAAATATATCATCCCTTCTTCTACTTTTATTTTCGAATACAGCTAAATGCATAAAAAAAAGTCCAATTTAATCCTCGTATATGTAAAAATATTTGATGGCAAAATACTACTGGTTCCAAATTTTTTTTTAAATTTGTTTCTCTATATTTATTTAATTATAAAGAGTGGTAAAAGAAAAAATAATGTGTCCACCGATCAAAAATTTTTCTTGCGAATTTGTTAAAAAAATTTGTAAGAAAAAACTTTTTTCTGCCATTTATTTGAGGAATCTTAATTGGTAGGTAATCCCTTTGTGGGTAATTATTTCTTACAAAATTATAAAATTTGCAAGTATTTTCTACAAAATTTGTTGCGAAAAGTGTTTTATACAAAATATTTTGTAAAAAAAAATGGTAGCAATTTCTTAAATTTTTTTTTCACAACAAAATTTGTAAGTATTTCCTAAGAAAAAAATTAAAAACAAAATTGGCAGGAAATATGAGTTTTTTTAGTAGTAATAATACACTAATACAATAAATATTAAATCATAATTTAGTATTATTGGAAGTGCATAAAAAGAGTAATTGTAACTACAAAAGAAATCACACGGATATTTCTATATTTTGAAGACATTTTCTCATATCATGTTCCAAAAACTAAATATGAAACTCCTCACCTATAATTATTCTTTAAATCTTAAGGAATGACTCCTCTCATTGGACAATTAGGTTATTAGTATCACATTTCTTAATACGTAAAGAAGTTGAATATATTCTTTTAAAAAATAAATCTATTTTTTTTTATTTTTCATCATTATATAATTTTTTTTCAGTTTAAGATTAAAAAATAATTTATCATAATCAAATAAAAAATTCAATGACACAATTACTAAAAGAAAAATTTATGATAATTAAATCACAATTAAAAATTGATTATGAAAAAACATAGTACATCATTTTTCTTTTATATTCATAAAAAATGAATATACAAAGGTTGGTGAGATTAAAAAAGATAATGCTAACTATTAAACTAATATTTTACTATCAAGTGAGACAAAAATGAGTTACTTTTTTCTTCAAGAATGGAAGAAAACATATGAAAAATGAGAGGAAAAATAATGAGTTTGTGTTTGACCTATTTTTTTCTTCATAAACAAAAAAGAAAATATTTGAGAATGGAAGATGAGTACAATATATGATAAATTCAATAGATAATGAGAAAGAAAATATAAAATATCTAAATAAATATTTTTATTTTTTATTATACTTTATTTTATATTTTATTATTCATTAACATTAGATTTTGTGTTATAAAAGAAATAAAAAGATATCTAATTTAATTTCCATCAATTCTTAATATTTAAACTACCCGTCGTTGTATTTGTTATACATGTATCTTTGATGAATATTTTTAAGTAATAATTTGTTAAGGGAGTTTCACCGAGGTACTCGTCCTCTTAACTTCGAATAGCATTGTGTCACTAGAAGACACTCTGACATTCAAGTTGGTCAAGTGCGTCAACAAACAATTAATGTAGAAATTAATGAAAGTGTAATTAATTTACCTTGTGTGACATATTATTTATATTATTATTCATGGGTCTTTATCCGGATGGGTATGGACCATAAGGCCCAATTACTTGTGGCTGGTTGTATGTTATTGTTGACGAATTTGATTGATACAATGTAACCTTACTCAGATAAAAAAAGGAGCAATACATGTAGATTGAGTAGGCCGACATGGATTCGACCAAGGACAATTCTTACCGAGTTTGGAATGACTTAATTATATATATATATATATATATATATATATAATTATTATTATTATTTGCATCAAAATATTTTTAGGTATCACTTTATTATTAGATATAATTTTATATTATTTTTATTTAAATTTTCAATAATAATAATAATAATAATAAAAAGCGTAAAAAAGAACTTTGCATCATGAACGATGGTGTTCGATGTGCATAATGAATTATGCTTCATAAATAACTCATTATATAATGAGACAAGGTATGATTCACCTCCTTTCCAAAATTCTAAATTCAATTAAAGATATTGACCTCAAAATAATAAAGTTAAATCAATCATTTACTAAATTGCTTCAATTTTGATTTGGTATGTGGAACTAATATTCAAAAGGTCACACATCGTGTAAATTCAAAATCAACAAGTAGTTACTTGTGAATTCTATAAAATTATATATATTTAAATAATAATTCAAATTTTAATATAATTTCGTAATTCTGTGTAACTTTAATTTATTTTACAAGAAAAAAATTCAAAATTATTACAGTTATTTGCACTAAAATATTTGTAAGTGTTATTTTTTTCTTTGAGATTCAATTTCTATATTAATTTATCATTTTTTGGGCTAAATTTGCATATGAGATTTGTTTGCATTCATTATCCCATTTTAAAATTGTAACGGGAAATTGCTTACAAACTTAGTGCTTGTGAAATCACCTTCATTTATGTAAAATTTTGCCACTCTTCGTTATTCTTTTTTTTTTTCATGTAAGTTTGTATGTAAACACTATAAATTAACTAAATAAATTATTTTGAATTAATGAATAGAAATGAAATGTTTTACACTTCTCATTTATACATCAAGAAAAATTGTAAATTAATTCAAATTCAAATAAAAATAAATATGTAATTATTATAAAAATAATAGACATTTTTTAAACTTAAAAGTAATAAATGATTAAATATATAAAAACAAAAATCATCTTAAATCTCAATCAATGGAAAAATATTTGTTTCATATTTAACTCATTCATCTTTGTGATATCATTGTATAATTTTATTTTTATGGAATTATAATTTTTTAACCTTTATAAAAAAATGTTAACTACATATAGCAAGGATAGGAGCATATTTGTAAAGCTAATTGGGAGGCAATTAGCAATTCACCTCTCCCCTTTCCTTTCTGTTTGGCATTTTCCAAGCCAGTGAATTAGTTCAAATATAGACAATTTATACATTCTTCATCTCCTTTTTCCTTTTAGACAACGACCAAAGTTGGAAGTGTAAAGACTACAAAATATATTTTAGGATTCACGGTGTTTTTAAAATATTAACACTAGATTATTTTAATATTAAAATATTTTAGTATAAAAGAAAAATTTATAAATTAGTTTCATTATTTTTAAAATACATAATCTCTTTAAAAAATATCTTTTTTTAGAGCTCTCTCACATCTCTTTAGATTATCTCACTCCTGTTGCTCTGTTTGAAGATTTGAGATCGTTAGAGTAGTTCTCCCAATGAGTTTCTCAAATCTAGCTGAATAGTTTCTCAATTTGGGTAAGTAAATTTTTTTGCCTTTTTCATGGTTTGTCTTTCTCCTCTTGCATGTGAGTCTTTCAAACTTGCATGTGGTGTTATAATCTTTAATGGAATTCTATGTTGATTAGTGATCATAATGGTATGATCTGATCATATTCTTGATGATAATGATCATAACGGTACAATCTGATCATATTCTTGATGATTCTTTATGTAGATAGAGTATCATATGAGATTGGAGGCATTGAGCGATACTTTTGGCATTTATGTTATGATATTTTTTAGTTTTATTAAATGTCATACTTCTTGTTTTTTCTCA
This sequence comes from Vigna unguiculata, assembly GCF_037176805.1. Classification (NCBI taxonomy): domain Eukaryota; kingdom Viridiplantae; phylum Streptophyta; class Magnoliopsida; order Fabales; family Fabaceae; genus Vigna; species Vigna unguiculata. The sequence continues at coordinate 25,880,364 of NC_140799.1, read as the reverse complement.
AACACTAACACAAAATATGCTTATTACACCACTATATTTATGTCTTTATATTGTTAAACGTGAAAAATGCATGGCGGTGTTTTTGTAATTAAGTTGTCAAAATTTATGTATGATCTATAAGTGTCAAACACAAAAGTTGGTTACGTCTGATGTAAAAACCAGTTTTACGTCTGACACTTATAAGTTAGAAGTAAATCTGTTAAAAAAAAATGGCGAACTTCTTCTTCCTTTCACTTGTTTCACTTTGCCGAATGGAAACCCTTGACCACATGAACAAACACATTGTGTGTCTGATAATGATTGTTGTGTGTCTAATGGTTGCAGTTTTTGCCATTGAGGTTGTTTTTTCTCATCTCTATGTGATTGTTTTACTTAATCCATATGATTCTAATTTTGTAAAATTCACTAAAAATAGGTAGAAAATTATTTTTGACTTAAATATTTTTTCTGTGGTAACTTCTATTAGGTTGTATTGAAAAGTAGAATGTTCACATCGACATATTAGTCACAAATTCAGAGTTTCCAAAATTTAGTGATTAAAAACTTCAAATGGTCTTAATTTTTACTGTGGACTTCAAATGGAGATACTCCAAAAATGAAAGTGGATGAAAATGGGATGAGGAATGCTACGGGGGATTGGGGTCTGGTATCGTAAAAATTCCATCATATTAGTACTTTTTGACGCATTCATACTACTTAAACAATTGTAAAACTATTTGTAATTTATTCTTGTATTGAATAAATATTTTTCATGTTTTAAAATATAAAAATCACAAACTACAAATTTATGTTTGTTGTCTCTATGATATAGATAAATTTACATTTGTTATATATATACCCAAACATAAATTTGTGTCTAATATTTTACTATACGTAAATTTATGTATTTTATAATTACGTCTGACCTAGGTCAGACATAAAAAAACCTAAAATATCATACCTAAATTCTGTTTTTTTTTTTTTTTGTGTTAGCGAAAATTCATTTATGATGTAAAAAATTATCATTTTAGTTTTTTTAGCTAAAAAATTAAATAGGTTAATGGACATGTCAGACAACTATATTAACCCAACGAGACTTTTAAACTTACACATCAAAATATAAAAAGATAAAACAGAAATAACTAAAAGTAATACTTAATAAAAGAATAAGCCCATATTAAAAGGAACTTCGTATAAACAAAATTGTGTTGAATTCAAATACATAAACTACATAAACTCGTAGGACGAAAAATAATCGTGTTATTATTAGATGTTTAAAAAATTAGCAACATTTATTACTTATTATTTTATTAGTTAATTTTTTATATTTTAAAAATATTTACATCCAATCTACATATCTAAACATAATCAGTAGATCTGAAATCCAGTAATAATTAATGTGAGATTTGTGGATAAACATATTTTTATTAAATGTTTTATTATTTTCCTAATTGCATGTAAATTAACACTACGTATATTTGCTTAAACTTATTTCAAAGAATAGCCACACGAGTTTTGGTTGATTTACGAGAATTAAAAAAAGGTTAAAATACCTTTTTGTTTCAATCTTTGTCAAATTTTTTCAAATAAGTCCTAATTTTGGTTTTGTGTTCAAATAGATTCTAATTTTCGTCAATTTTGTTCAATTGGGTCCTTTTTTGCTAACACCGTTTAAATCATTAACGGCCATAAATAGTGACTGCCACAGGTCACTTCATGTTTTTTTTTTTGAATTTTTTTTTGAATTTTTTTTAAATGTACACGTGTCAACCCAGTAGCGTGTCATGTGTCACTTTGTGATTTTTTTGAATTTCTTTTTATTTTTTATTTTTTAATTTTTTTAAATGTCTACGTGTCAACCCAGTAGCGTGCCACGTGTCAAAGTCAATGTTCTATATTCAATTTGGTCCCTATATTTGTTATTTTTGTTCAATTTAGTCCCAAGTTTTGTTAACATTAACCAATTTGGTCCCTCTTCAAATTGAAACAAAATTTAATTTTTATATTAAAATTCACATTTTTTATTAAATATTTTTATATAATATATTAAAATTCACATCATTATAACTTTGATATAAAAATTAAATTTGGTCACATCTTCGATAAGGACCAAATTGGTTATTGTTAACAAAAATTGGGACTAATATGAACAAAAATAACAAATATAGGGACCAAATTGAATATAGAACATTGACTTTGGCATGTGACACGCGACTGGGTTGACACGTGGACATTTAAAAAAAATTAAAAAAAATTAAAAAAAATAAAACAAATTCAAAAAAACCACGAAGTGACACGTGGCACACTACTGTGTTGACATGTGTACATTTAAAAAAATTCAAAAAAATTAAAAAAAAATTAAAATAAAAAGAAGTTAAAAAAAAAACCACGAAGTGACACGTGGCAGTCACTGTTCATGACCGTTAATGATTTAAACGGTGTTAACAAAAAATGACCAAATTGAACAAAATTGACGAAAATTGGAACCTATTTGAACACAAAACCAAAATTATGACTTATTTGAAAAATTTAACGAAAATTGGGAAAAAAATTATTTTAACCTAAAAAAAAAGTTAGAAATGATGACGTTGCTTATACCTGTGTGTTTCGTAATCTACTACTACGGCAAACAAAATAGTCCTTTGAAGCCACAGTAGTTAAATCAATTATTAACATTAGTTCCACTATGCTTGATTTTAGGACAGAACAAAGAACGAAGCATTTGAATATATTATATATTGATTCAAAATGGGTTCTTGAAAGTTAGTAGTAGTATCATTGGAATTGTATATGATCCATAGCACAAAATAAAGAAATAAAAATATAGGAATATGGTAGAAAAATGATTTTGAAGTATATATGGTGGGTCCCACAATACGTGTGAGTGTGTATGTGGTGTGGTAACATAAGAAAGAAACGCGTTGGAATTGAAATGATCGTGATTAGTGGGTAAGTAAATGATGGGCACAAGAGGGTTTGTTTAGTGGAAAGATAAATACCGTTAGTATTATTTGTTTTATTCTCTTGTCAAAGTACAGTGTGATGTGTGTGTGATTGATTCTTCTTCTTTCTCTTCTCTTTCGGGGCAGTTGGGAGAGTGGGGAATAGGGGACCATTACCAACCAAACAACGTAGATGGATTAATTATGTATGCACACAGGTTGTACTGCTGCAATTTGTTTGCCTAAGACAAGTGCTCGTGGGCTTTCGTAGAATGGGACATCATACAAGCATGTTGGTCTTCAATGACTTCATTCCAAAGTGAATCAAAATTAGAGTTTGACACCTTTACTCGGATTCAAATTTTCTCAATTATATATCCGTGGGTTAAGTAGGTTTTTAATATCTAAACTTTCACGCAAAATTAAATTCGTCATTTTCTAAAATTTTGATATATTTTAATTCTTAAATTTTACAAATGAATTAATATAATATTTTTAATTTAATTATGTCAAATTCTTTTATCGTATCAAACATATTTTTTAGTGGATATTAAAGTGAGAACATGTCAAACGTTATAAAGAACTCAAATACTAATATGAAATGCATTTACTTTGTGTTTAATGAGGGGTTTCAACAATTTCAACAAATTAAAATATCTAGTAATTGAATTACAAATAATTGAATTCTATTCATGTCTTAAATAATTAGTTTGCATTAAGTAATTGAAATATCTTACATTTTATTTTTCTTGTTTGGATAAAGCAATTTAAGTTCTATTTTACGTTGAACTCAACTTTATCTTTGTGTCTAACTTAACTTAGCTCAACCTCAGTTGGTTCGACCTAGGTCGATTCGAATTGATTCGATCTCGAATCGATTTGACCTCAATCAATTTGAACTGGTTCGGCTTGAGTTTACTCGAGTCAACCTTCAACTAGGGTATATTGGTTTAAACCTTATGTTTAGGCTAACTCAAGTTGACCTTTAGCTCGACCAACCTAGCTCGAACTTCGACCATGGCTGACTAAGTTCAGAACCATCTCGTCTAGACCTTTGACTTAGGCAGGCTCAACTCAACCTTCGGTCCGAGCCGACTTTGCTACATATTTTCCCCTGACCGACTAAGCTAGACCTTCGGCTTGGGTCGACTCTACTTGACCTTGTGCTCAGGCTGACTTGGCTCAACCTCTGGTTCGAGCCAACTTGGCATGACCTTTGGCTTGCGGCCGACTCGGTTCAACCTCCAGCCTAGGCCAACTCAGCCTGGTCCTGACTCGGCTTGACCTTTGGCTCGCGGTGGGCTTGGCTTGACCTTCAGCCCAGGCAGTCTTTGCTCGACCTTCAAGTCGAGCGGGTTCGACTCGACCTTTGGCGCAAATTGAGTCATCTCGACCTTCTATCTGACCCGACTTAACCTTTAGTACGAATTGAGTCATCTCGGCCTTATGCCCGACCTAACACGACTTTTTGGATTCGTGGATTTTTTTCTCCTAAGCAATGAGTAATTTCACAACTTGAAAATTTTAGTTTCCTTCATTTTTGAGTGAATTTCAAAATCTACTATTTTAGTTATTTGAAATATCTTCATAAAATTCCTCAATTTCAATTTTCTTTTAATTTTCTCATCTAAACATATCATTTTCCTTAAAAAAATTTCAATTTCTTCAGATAGAAAAATTATTCTCTTAAATTGTCTCATTTAAACACAAGTTTTTCAGATTAATAATAACGCGACATGTTACGTCTGGAACAAAGGAGATTAAAGATAGTTAACAAGAAGATCAAATCTGACTAAAGATAGTTACGTGGGTTTTCCTTTAAAGATTAATAAGAACGTCGACTCCTTAACAATATGATTAAGCAAAGAATGATTTGGAAAGTGAGGTATAAATTTTTTAAAATGCTAGCTTCTACTAAAATCTACCTTTATTATATTCATGTAAACGTAATTTGATTTTCCATGGAATTGTAAAGGTTGAAGAGAGGTGAATTAAAGAATGCGATGGATGAAGAGAGAGGTTCCATTGTGGGGTGTGTGAAAAATAAAACATGAAGGAGATGGAAATGAAGGTTGTTTGGTCAGAAGGGGTAGCTGTGTTTTTTAGGTTGATTCACGGTAACTAAAGGTGCGGTTTCCTCGTGCGGATAAGAGCAGAGTGTGATAATTCATGTGGGATTCGATGAAAATAACTAAAAGGAACAACCAAATATTTTTTGAGTACGATGGGAACCTTTTTGTAGGACCATGTCATTGACTCAGAGAGTGAACACATTGGAGGGAAGAACTTGGCCCCCCCTCATCAACTTTACCCACAATGTCCCTGCACAACAGTTTTTCAGTTTCCTCACCTTTCATGGATAAACATCATACAAACCAATCATAACATTTATTCTTAAATATTTTCTTATTTTTCAATCGACCTAAAATATTCTCTTTACCTAAAATATTATTTATAAAATAACCTCCACTTTATCAAGTTTTAATGTTCATCAGAAAAAATATTTATGATTACATTGTAACAGAAATTATGGTGAGGGTGAGAGACAGAAACCGGAATAGTAGCTATTATCTAACCAATTGATGAAGCAAGGTGGGTTGGGTAAGGGTAGCTTCATAAGTGTAATATTGACACGTTGCTTACAATATTAATTCTGAGTTTAATTGGGTTCTTATGGGACCACCGACAGCACTTACTTACATTCTTCTTCCCCTTAAATTCTGATAGGGAGATTTTTTTAAAACCCCACTTTGGTTTAGTAGTTAGGACCATTATAAGTGTATTGCAAACTAAACCTAAAATGCTTCCTAATGTGTTTTCATGTCATTTGCTTTGCTCCCACCAAAACTTTCATCTTTAACATTCCCTTAAATTTGGTCATAATCACACGCCTCTCCTCCATTAATTTAACATTCTTACTTTGGTACTTCTTATTTCACTTTTCTTTTTTCAATTTTAAAATTATTATTTTCGTTAATTTTTTTGACACTATTTTAACTACAGATTATTCTTTAGCAAAAAGGGTCAAAAGATTGTAATTAATTTCTCCTTATTTGGCACACTTGTTACAATTCTAAGTTGAAAATCACTTCATTCCCGTTCAGTTTTAGGGTTAAAATCCATTCTAGTCCCATTCACTTGAAATTCCCCCTCTCCAATTTCCCTCGTAAGACTATGCTTAGGCAAGTTTGGGATGGTGAGGTTGTGGACGACGTTGGAGCTTATCATGAAGTTTGGTGTGTGCTTGGAGGTCATAGAATGAACGTTATTTGTGGTATTCTTGGTAGGTTTTTCAAGAAGGTAAGATATTTTGAGTGATTCTATTTCTACATGTAAAGTATGTGTAATTTGGACATTTAAGACAGGGAAAGAATCACACTCAAGTTGTGATATCTGAATTTATATATAGATTTTACCAACATGATTTTACAAAAGAAAAAAAAACTAATATAGTTACATGATTCACACCAAGAGAAAAGATGTGTAATTTTCTCTATGAGAGAAGGTTTCTAGTAGATTTAAAGTTGAAATAGAAAGATTTGATGAAGTCTAAGAGTTGAATGAGTAAAGACCGAAAGTTGTCAAGTCAAATTTCAAGCACAAATCAACTACAATGCACCAGTCCGGAATCAAACCCAAGTAGGGTATTATTCTACCACTAGACTATTGGTGCTTCATGATATTTGAAAACAATGTGAAAGATTGGTTCTTTAGTTTCAAATGTATGAATTATATAAACATGACTTGTTATAATTTACTCCACTATTGAAATTAAAAGACTAACATTAATCACTAACAAGATTTCTTAATCGCAAAAAATGAAGAAAAAAAGTTGAACTTAGAATCATTTTCTTCATCATCGATTTGTGAACGATGACATTAATTAATTGACCCATCAATTGAACAAACAGTAATCATCACAACTTTAACAACAATGCACTAGTCAGGAATCAAATTAGACATATTTTTTGTGTGTTTTAGAACACTTTTTTTGGGAGCTTTGACTTCTTTAGTTTTTGTTGTGAGTATTGAAATGGGTGAAATGCCAAGAAGGTGGAAGGGGGGGGGGGGTTGAATTGGCTAATTAAAAACTTAGGTAACTTTTGAAAGCTTAAAACAATTTTAACTTGAATCAAATCAACCACAAAATGAGGATGTAAAAGCTACTAGATTGCACACTTTTAATCCATCAAAAAAAGGGACAATCGGCTAATTTCATTAAACAGTTAATAGTATTATGTAAATCAATAGATCAAAACATAAAATCAGTCGACTAAAAAATTGATAAATTTGTAGAAATTCGAATTTGCAGCATGAAAGGCTTATCAAGATTGATTCAAATTAGTAATACAAATATGAGCCAAGCTTCAGATTATGCTAGAACACACAAGAACAACTAAAAGATGATTCAATTTAAATTTCTTGAACTTTAAAGCATAAAACAAGAGAGAAGAATTAGAGGCAAGCACAAGAACATATGATTTTTATATTGGTTCACTCAAATGTGAGCTATATCCAGTTTGTCAAGGCAACCTGAGCCTGACTTCCACTATTTTAAAAGACTTACAAAATCCATAAGATTACACTTAAAAATATGCAAAAATACAACCTAAGACCCTTGAATCACACAATAATCAATACAAGCACAACAATACCACTCTTGCAGACCTGGAAAACTACTAGGAACCACCTAGAAACTTGAGAGAGATAAAACCTGAATGAAGGCTCTCCTTAGCCTACTAAACCTCTTCCTCTAAGTTTCAAACACGAGGCATGATCAACACGTGAAACACCAAATCTTCACATCTTCATCAATTTAATCATGATTCAAACATGTTTCAATGCAATGGCTTTATGTATCTTCATCAAATCTTCAAGCACTAAATCATCAAGGTCATTTATGCTAACAATCTCCCCTTGATTTGATGAAGCCAACCTCAATTGGAACAACCTCCATTGAATTTTACTTGGACACATGAATTGATGAAGTGCCATCTAAGCATCATCTTCCATTTCTTGCTTAAGCTTGTGAATCTAGAAAATGTTTCCAAAAGTTGTACATATAAGATAATGTAAGACCCGTGAAAATTAATTAATTAAATAATTAATTAATTAATAAATGCGGGTAGAAATCGCCTTTATGACATTAATTATTGTTTAATGTGATGTGGAAGAGGTACTAGCTCAAATGGTTGAGAGTACTTTGATTGTGTGAGAGGACTTGGGTTAGAGTCCTATGTATGCCAATTATGTGTTGTTGTTTTATTATTGATTTTTAATAACATGTATGAATATGGAATTGGTATTGTAAACTTATCATGTTTGGAGTGAACCTTATTTTTAAAAGTGTAGTTTTGGAGGGAATATGAGAGGGCAAAAGAAAACTTGGAAGGGGAAGCCAAAAGGGGTTGGAAAACACACTATAATGACCCCTAAATAGGAATTAAACTCACCATAAAGTCAATTTTCGTTTTAACCTTTAAACCCTTAATTAAGACACCTATAAAAGGCCATTTTAAGGAAAAAGAAGGGTTTTGGCAGTGCTGATAATTGGCTTTTGAGAGGAGCACGAGTTCTGAGGGTGTGAGAATAGAATTGAAGGCTGAATTGGGGGAGTATGGAAGAAAAGAGTGGGCAACAAAGGAACATTCTCTTTTTCCCCAAATTGAATCAAGAAGTACAGGTTAGGGGAGCTGGTCTTAATTCTCGTGTTTTTATTTAGGTGTATGAATTGGATAAGTTGTTATCATGAAATTCGTGTGGTATGTACTGTAATTGTGAATTGGTTGGCTTGACATTTGGGGTGCAAAGCCTTTATACTTATATTGGGTATAATGAGGGTTTTGGTATGGAATTGGGTAAGGATGACTCAATCTCGAATTGGGGTAATGTGAATGGATGAAATAACATGTCTTATGTTTTCTAGCCATTGTTTTATGCTGGGCAATGATCGAATTCTGTTTGGTATGTTTTGTTGTGTGAATTGGGCAAGGTTAGGGTGAATTGAGAGCGTGAACAGACTCGAAACACTGCAAGTTTTGCCCAAGCGGGTCCCCCCTCGCCTAAGCGAGAGTTGTAGAGTCTCACTTTGGGTTCTGGTTCGTGGTTCTCGCCTAGGCGACTAGGAAAAGAGTTGAGCGACATGGTCTTTCGCTTAGGCGAGAGGCACTCGCCTAAGCGAGATCGCGAGGAAACTTGGGAGGTTTGAGTGCGATATCTCACCCAGGCGAGAGATTTTGAGTTCTGAGCGATGGACACTCTCGCCTAAGCGAGTTCTCGAAGTGCATTGGTGATTTTTTTGTCGAATACTCATCTAGGCGAGGTTTGTGTGTTGTTTTGGGCGAAGGTGTGACTCGCCCAAGCGAGAGGATCTCGCCTAAGCGAGATGATGTGTTGATGCTACTGTTTTAAGCTCGCTCAGGCGAGGTGAGTTAGCACAAGCGAGACTGAGGGCTTAGCTTGGGCGAGAGTCCTTGGCTTAAGCGAGTTTGTGCGAATTACTATGGTTGTGTGTGCTTGGGTGTGTTGGTTTGGCTACTTTTTCCTAAGTATAGGTAGCATATGCATGTGGTATGGTGTTTGGGCTTGAAGGACTAAGTCCAATAGGGGTCTGGGATGTGGTTGATGGTTGGACACATGATGGACATGAAATTGGTTGAGTTCCCGTCGGCTACTAATGGGCGAGGAGTCCTTAGTATAGTGATTACATGTGTCGGGCGCACGATGGGTAAGGAACTGTTATGTTCCCGTCGGCTACTATTGGGCGAGGAGTCCATAGTATGGTGATTGTGTGCGTGCCAGGGTCCAAGTTGAGAAGACTTGGATGTTTTACTACAGACAAGGAGTCTATAGGGCAGGACTATGAGCGAGATAGGCTCATAGGGTTGGACCACGAATGAGTTAGTTTCGTGGGAGCATAGTGAAGTCCCAAGACCTAGTTCATGCATATGACTCATGAAGGACTATGAGGTCATGGTTGGGTAATTTGATAATGAGATATTTAATTATGTTATTTTGGGATGGGTGACATATTTATTTCATGTAATTTGTTCAATTATTGTGCATAGCTCACCCTTTCTGTGTGTGCGTGGCGATGATCAGATGATTCGTTATCTGAGAGCAGATGATTTGACAGGTGGGCCAAGAGATGCATAGACTCAGAGCGATGGATAGCTGGGGATTTTTGTATATATGTTTATTATTTTGGTTTTGAGATAATTTTGTAACATTTTGGGAGCCATTTAAATTTTATTTCAGTTTTATAATTATAGACTCCAGTATTTATTACATTGTATTACAATTTTAAATTTCCCGTGTTTTTGGGAAATGGTTTTATATTAAATGCGGTCTTTATTTTATTTTGGGATTTATTTATTAAATATTAGTAATATTCCTTAGGGATGTTACAGATAACAAGAACACAAATGAACATGCTCTCCTTATCAATAGTATGGGTAATATTTAGAATATGGCTTGGCATTTTCTTAGTTCAATTCCTTTAATTTCCAATTTTAGTGATCCAATTTTAATGATTCTAATTTTTCTCCCCCTTTAGATTCATCAACTAGAAGTAAAGTAGTCAAGAGAACAAGAAACAAAAATTTTACATTAATGAAAGCACATAATACAGTGGACAAAAGTTGAAATAGAGAAAAAAATAGATACAATTAACAGACTGAAATAGAAATCAACCAATTAAAAAACTGACAAAACTCAAAACAAAGCAACACAACAACACGAATGCAATGCATGATCCTAAAAGCCAATACACTCTGTCATCCTGAGCATTGTATTGGTCTGGAATAATGTTAGCAGATCATGAATGTCATGGATTTAGCCATCCAAATCATTGAACCTCTCATTGCAAAAAGGTGTGATGTGCATCTTGAAAAACATTGAGTTCATACAGTTGGTAAAGCACCATCCTCTTAAAACATTGAGTTCATACACATGGCCTCTGTCCTTTAAATGGTTATAGGCTACAATGTCCATTGGTCCAGCAGTGGGCTCTTGTTCTTCCTCTTGATTTGCTCCACTTGGGCCAACTTCATGGTCATTGGCACCACTAGCTGTAACACCACCAATTCCTCCAACAGTCCAAACATTACCAGCCTTGGTAAAGTGCATCTTGTGTAGATTAAGATAGGAGGCCTGATTCAAGATCCCAATTGACTCTTCCAATTCATCTTCTATATCAACACCAAAGTACTCAATGAACTTGGACACCAACACCACATATGGCAGCCTAAAATCTGTGAGTCTTTTGGGTTTGAGCATGTGATCACGAAGCACAAAAATCTAGTCCACTTACACATTGTGTTGGATATAATACATGAGGATCAAGTCTTCCTCATTTAAGGTAGAACAGTTACTTCCACGTGGAACTATGATTTTGGTGATGATCATAGCAAGAAGCCTTTCATCCACCTTGAGACCACCAACATGGAAGTTCTTGATCTCAGGCCTCAAGCATTGTCCATAATATTGCACTTTTTTGAACTCTTCCACAACACCAGTTTCACCTTTCCTCACTTGAACTCCTCTTTGCCTATGTTTAGCAGCATCCTTCTAAGCCTTCTTGGATATATCCATTTGAATCCATTTGAATCCCTTTGACACTAGACAACGGAGCATCATTCTTGAATTACAATTTAGTGAAAAATATGTTCACCAAGTCAGGGTATATTTTCCCCGATAGCTAAAGAAAGGTCTTCAACTTTTGATGCTTGAGTTGTTGAAGGAGAGTCCCAAGCCCTTTAGTTCTTAGCCATGAGTATCTCAGCACCTTAGGAATGTTGATCTACTTCCTTGTCATCTTTATGAGGAACACTTGAATGTTGTCATCATTTCCTTAAAACCAAGCTTCAATTCTCCCTTGGTGTTCGTGATTTGGAGAATTAGGAGTGGGAGGAGTGGAGTGTTCTTCATTAGATTGAACGTTGCATTGTTGACGACAAGTCATGATGACTACAAATGTAGCTGTTTCTAAGAGATGTGGATGTAAATGCAAGTTTTCAAGTGTAGTATTTATAAATGAATACATTGAATGCATAATCAATCGATTAAATTGTGCATATTTATTTTAATTAATTCTGTTTAGGTTACCAAAGCCATGTTAATCCATCAAATTACAGTATCTCATTAAATCATTATGTTTCCAATGAGTTTTTATGAGGGGATTAATCAGTTTAGATAATTTAAGGTGCATACACATTGGAATCACATAACACATATGCTTTATGGTCAATGCATCAGAAAAAGCAACATATAGTAATGGTTGTTGGGGGTAGTTTATACCTGACGACAAGATGCTTGCTTTGATTAGGTCAACTTTTGAATTTATTTTTTTCAAATATTTGCAGTTCAAGTAAAATCATCTCATAGATTTTAGAATTCAACAGACTGAAAATTCATCAGATCATAATTCTCTGCACACAGAATCTGGTTAGGTAAAATCAACACATAGATGAGAAAAATCAATAGATTAAAAATCATGAAATTGAACTTCCTATATCCAAATACCGTTTTAATGAAATCAATACATAGAATTGTAAAATCAACAGATTAAAAATCGAGAAAGATTATGTTTTCTACATACATTGGCATCTTAAGTTAAATCAATGCATAGATTTGTAGAATCAATAGACTGAAAAAATTGACAGATCATGATTTTTGCACATAGTGGCTATTTAAGTGAAATCAACCTTAGATTTATAAAATCCACAGACTTGAAAATTTGACAAACCATATTTTTTTTGCAAATAGTGACTGTTTTAAGTGAAATCAACCCATAAATTTATAAAATCAATAAACTAAAAATTTGACAGACTATATTTTTTACAACTAATGACTATTTTAAGTGAAATCAAGACATAGAACTAAAAAATTAACATGCTAATTATGAAAGTTTTCAGTTTATGCACACATTAGCTTATTTGAATGAGATTAATGCATGGATTTATAATATTAACATGCTAAAAACACATCAGACCACATTTTTCATGTATAATATGCCTAATTTAGTTCTTAGCTTGTTAAACCTATCTCGAGCTAATGGTTTTGTGAATAAATCAGCCAATTGATTTTTAGTTTTAACAAATTGAATTTCATAATCTCCCTTTTCAAAATAGTCTCTAAGGAAATGATGCCTAATTTCGATGTGCTTGGTTTTAGAATGTTGTATTGGATTCTTGGTTAAGTTGATAACACTAGTATTATCACAATTCAAGGGTACCTTCTTTAACTTTACACCATAGTCCATGAGTTTATGCTTCAACCATATGACTTGAGCATATTGATGTCCAACTACTATGTATTCAGTTTCAATAATGGAGAGTGCCACCCAAGTTTTCTTTTTTCTATTCCATGAAATTAGGCTTGACCCAAGTAGGTGACATGTTTCACTTGTGCTTTTCCTATCCAATTTGCACCATGCATAGTCAGAATCTGAAAAACCACTAAGAGTTATGTTGGAATCACTTGGATACCATAATCCAACATTAGTTGTTCCTTTCTGATACTTGATAATCCTCTTTGCAGCTTTAAGGTTTCACTTATTTGGATTGGATTGAAACCTTGCACACAAGTACACACTAAACTGAATATTTGGCCTAATTATTGTTAGATAAAGCAAAGAACCAATCAAAATAGTTTGTGGCAATTGGACACAAGTACACACCAAGTTGCTGCCCAACCTCATCTACATCCATAAGACAGTTTGTGGCAATTGGAGTGGCAACTTCTTTGCAATCCTCCATTTTGAACTTTTCAACAAGTCAAAATAGTATTTTGATTGGCTTAAAAATGTTCCTTGCTTGAGTTGCTTGACTTGCAGCCCTAGAAAGTAGGTTAGCTCACCCATCATGGACATCTCAAATTCACCTTGCATATCTACAACAAACCTTTCACACATAGAGTTATTATTTGATGCAAAGATAATATCATCAACATACACTTGAACAAGTATAACATCACTTTCATGTTTTCTAATGAAGAGTGTTTTATCAACAACACCTCTAGCATAGCATTTTGATAAAAGAAAGTTGCTTAGCCTTTCATACCACTATCGTTGTTCTTGTTTCAAACTATACAAGGCTTTTTTCAATTTGAAAATATGATTAGGATAGACGTGATCTTCAAAGCTAGGAGGTTGTGATACATACACTTCTTCATTTAAGAAACCATTCAAGAATACACTTTTCACATCCATTTGATATAATTTAAAGTTACACATGCAAGTATATGCTAATAGTTGTTAGTTTTGAAATGGTGAGTTTAGCCAAGAGGGGGGGGGGGGGGGGTTGAATTGGCTTTATAAAACTTTTTCGAAAACTTAAATCTCTTTTCAATTGAATCTAATGGACTGGAAAGTTTGGATGTAAATACAACAAACCAGTACACTTTCAGTCGATTAAAATATAAAACAACAGACTAAATTGTTCTTGATGCTATGAAATAGTCGATTAAAAAGGCAATTCAATCGGCTAAAATACTGGAGAATTATGCAGAATGCAGAATTTGAGAATTCAACTCAAACACCAATCTTTTATATAAAAGACATGTTCCAATCAGTATTTATAACAAGTATGAAGCCTCAGATTACACAAGAACGCATTAAATCACACCAAAGATCAAATTGCTTGGTTTTCTTGAGTTTTTTTAAAGAGTTTCAAAGAGAGTGAGATGAGGGAAAGACGAATGCACAGTTGTTTTTATACTGGTTCACTCAATCACAGAGCTACATCCAGTTTTCTAGGACAACCTGAGCCTGGTTTCCACTATATTCAAAAGTTTTTTGAATCAAACACTAAGATTACACTTTTGAACACAAAGCATACAAGATTTTTGACTCACACAAAAATCTAGAACTATAACCTATAAGAATCACACTTGTATACCTGAAATCACATCATGCAAACCATCCAGAGGCACAAGAACATCCAAACCTGATGGTGGTTGTCCCTAGCACACCATACATGTGTTCTTCAAGCTACTCACAAGCCAAAATGCCTCCAAAATTAACCAAGATCAACCAAGAGAGAGAATGTTTCTGAGAGATGAATGACAAGGTTTCGTTCAGAAAAACTCAAATTCGCACCTCTGCTCGCGAAAACACAGCTTATATAGTTTTGGTTTAAGTGAAAATAGTCAATTGAATTTTCCGTACAATCAGCTGATTTCACCTGACTTAAGTGAAATCAGTCGATTGAAAAATAATTCAACTGACTGAATGCATTCATACCAGAAACTATATACAACAAGCCTTTTAACTTGTTAAAACCTATTTTAACAGATTAAAAGAGACATACTAAGGCACACAAGACATTTAACCTATGTCATAGCCTATCAACAATGTATACCACTAACACATTACATTTAACATGTTATATACATATTTAACACACTAAAACTTAATCTTTAAGAGGATCTTCCTCAATCTTCATCAAACATTTAAGATCTTCATGCACATGGCTTTATCAATTCTTTACTTCAAGCTTGCTTGTGCAAACAATAGTATTATCACAACTTCTAGTGTAGCTATAGGTACATATGGTTCATCAAAATCAATGTCTTCTTCTTGATTATACTCTTTAGCAACTAGCCTAAATTTGTTTGTAACTATGTTACCATCTTCATCCATTTTATTTCTAAACACCCATTTAGTTCCAATTATATTCATGTTATCACTTCTAGGAACTAGAGACCAAACATCATTTCTTGTGAATTGATTAAGCTCATCTAGCATAGCAACAACCCAATTATTATCAGTTAAAGCATCATTCACATTCTTAGGTTTAATTTGAGACACCTGCTTTAGCATTAAACATGCCAAGTTGTTCTTTTCCATTATTTAGGTGAGTGAAAACAGGCATTCTACCTTTGAAAAAGCTCATAAGGGGTTTTCTTTAAAATAGGCCTAATCAACACACAATTTAAAACATAGAATGTTATGTTGACTGCATCACTCCAAAAATACTTTGGTAGTGAATTTTCATTTAACATGGTCTTAGCAAGTTCTTCAAGTGCTCTATTCTTTCTTTCAACTACTCCATATTGTTGTGGAGTTCTAATAGCAGAAAAGTTATGTTTAATGCCTCATTTTTCACAATAATATTCAAACTTTTCATTTTGAAACTCTCTACCATGATCACCTTGAATAGACACAATTTTATAACTTTTTCCATTTTCTAAAACCTTGGAAAGCCTTTTGAAAGCATGAAATGTGTCATTCTTAACTGCTAAAAACAATGTCCATGTAAACCTAGAGAAATCATCTACTATGACTAATGCATAAAGGTTTCCACCAAGACTCATGGTTCGTGAAGGTCCAAATAGATCCATGTGAAGCAACTCCAAAGGTCTTTTAGTTGAAACACAATATTTGAGTTTAAAAGAGACCTCAATTTGTTTTCCTTTTTGGCAAGCTTCACGCGCTCTATCCTTCTCAAACTAGAGTTTTGGTAAACCTTCAACCAACTGTTTTCTATTTTGTCAATTAAAATGTTGCATGTGTATGTGACAAAGCCTTCTATGCCATAACCAAATATCATCCTCTTTTCTAAGCAAGCAATATATGTTGTATGATGCATGATGTAGATCAAACAAGTATATATTGTTGACTCTTTTTCCTATCAACGCAATGCTACCACATGCATCAAAGATGAGAGAATGACTGGGTTCAAACACAACTTTAAATACCTTATCACAAAGTTGACTTATACTTAAAGATGGCAAATAAACTCGCCCCTGTGGGTATTGCCCGAGCCTGTTCCCGTTTTGATGGGGAATCCCCGCATTGACTAGGTATGGGTATGGAAATCCCCGACTTATTCAATTGGGTATTGTCGCAACCGAAATCGCGACGGGACGACGAACCAAAAAAGTAAAATTTTGTAAAAACAGAGTTTGGAGTCGCCACCATAGTTATTATAGGAAACTATGGAAAACCATAAAAAAGAGCAAAGTCTGCGAAAAACCAGATTTTTGGTCCGGGAATAGGTTACGCGTGGGGAAGGTATTAGCACCCCACAACGCCCGTCCTAAGACGGTACCTTTAATTAAATGTGCAAAATTTTTGTGGTTTTTCAAAATATTTAATTTTTCCCAAAATTAGTAATAAAAGAATGTACAAAAAACAACTATTTTTTTGATTTTTTGGGCCCGACGAGGATTAATCCTCGCTCCTACGTATCTCCATGTGAATGGAGAATCAGGGTTACATAGTTCTTTCTGAAAAATCTATTTGGAAAATTATTTGAAAAATGATTTAATTTGTTTTATAATTTTGAAAAGCCTTTTTATTTAAATTTTAGTATTATTTTAAAATTGGTGTCTTCCGACGCGAGCGGCCATATAGACACTTCAAATAAAATTTTTTCTAATCTTTTTTTTTATTTTTTAATCATTTATAAATTTTTAATATTTTTTTTAAAGTTATTTTAGAGTAGTTGTGGATGTCATTGCGACGTGAGCAACCAAATAGATATAAAAGAGTAAACAAAGAAAGTTATATTTTATTCTTAGATTGATATATATATTTTTTAGAAGAAAAAAAGGAACGAAAGTCTAAAATAGGTGTCATGCAACGCGAATGGTCGAACAAACACCAAAAAAATGGGAAAAAAAATTAATGATTTAAAAAGAATAATAAAAAAATTGATAAAAATAAATCAAAAGAAAAAAATGAACTAGCAGTTACGTACCTTAAAAAATGTTCAATATCTCCTCACCTTTTCTCTTTTTCTTATTCTTTGCCTCCTTTTCTAATATTTTTGTTTTTTTCTAGAGAGATAAAGATGAGAGGTGTCTGTCTATGTGGGTGGTAATGAAAGAAAGAGAGAGTGTAGAAAATGTTTTTTTTTCTTTTTTCTACCTCCTTCAATATGTTTTTTTAAAGAGAGATTAAAAAGATGTGTGTATGTGGGAGTGGTGATGGGAAAGAATTAGAGTAGTGTAGAGAATTTCCTTTTTTTCGGTGTTTATGATAGAGTGAGTATTTATACTCGCACCTTGTAATATTAATCTAATCTCAGCCTTAATTGTAATGAACAATATAAAGAAGGAATTGGTTATGATAGCAACACAGTATAGGAATCAAATTATAGTAAATCAGAGCACAAAATCAATCCCAAATTAGTAATATTGATTCTAACCATTAACAAATTAGAGCACAAAATCAATCCCAATTAGTAATATTGATTATAACCATTTGAAGAAATATTTCTTCTCATTATTAGAATCATATCACTAATTTCTCTTCCAAGAACAAGGGTAGAAAGCAGGTTGAGTTTTTGGGCTCATGAGAAGGAGTGCGATAATTAATAACAAATTGGGCTCTTCCCTATTTATTCCTTTTTTTTCATCTCTTTTTTTTTTCTTTTTCTTTTCTAAATTAAAGTTTGAAAATCTTTGAAGAAAATAATGTTTCACATTTTTTTTATTTTGTTTATATTTTTTTTGAAAATAAATATATTTATCCGGACGAAATTGGGTGTTGATAGCTGCCCCTCTTTACTTAGATTTTATTACATAATATGAAAATTTGACTTTTTCATTTTATCGTAATAAAAGACAATTAAAGATAAAAACACTAATTTCGTTCGGGTTTCAAAAGAAGATAAATTTGAAGACAAATTTGACCATACCAAGTAGAGGGTCTCGGTTTGACACACTAATTCTTTTTTTCTTTTTTTTTTTACTTTTTGAAAAAACAAAATAGACAAATCCCGTTGAGATAGTTTATTCAAAAGATTCGATGACCATTACCATGTAGAGGGCCTCAATTTGAAAATTTTCTTTTTTTTATATATTTTTTGAGAAAAGATTAGACCAAACCCGAGGAGAGGGTCTATATCCAAAAGATTCAGTGACCATTACCATGTAGAGGGTCACGATTTGACAAACCATATTCTTTTTGTACTTTGATTTTTTGAAAAAGAGATTAGACCAATCCCGATGAGAGATTCTATATCTAAAGGATTCGATGACCATTACCATGTAGAGGGTCCCGATCCGAAAATCAATGACCATTGCCTCGCAGATGGCCTCGATGTGACATAAGAAAAAAATGACCATTACCCCGTAGAGGGTCTTGATGTAAAGAGATCGATGACCATTGCCTCGCAGAGGGCCTCGATGTGACAAAAGAAATCAATGACCATTGCCTCGCAGAGGGTCTTGATGTAAAGAGATCGATGACCGTTGTCTCGTAGAGGGCCTCGATGTGACATAAGGAATCAATGACCATTGCTTTGCAGAGGGTCTTGAGGTAAAGAGATCGATGACCATTGCCTCGCAGAGGGCCTCGATGTGACATAAGAAATCAATGACCATTGCTTTGCAGAGAGTCTTGATGTAAAGAGATCGATGACCATTGCCTCGCAGAGGGCCTCGATGTGAAGAGATCGATGACCATTGCCTCGCAGAGGGTCTTGATATATAAAAGAAATCAATGACCATTGCCTCGCAGAGGGTCTTAATGTAAAGAGATCGATGACCATTGCCTCGCAGAGGGCCTCGATGTGACAAAGGAATCAATGACCATTGCCTTGCAGAGGGTCTTGATGAATAAAAGGAGAACCTGAATTTTGCTTTTGAATTGTTGACAAACACCAAGTGAATGCCTAAAGTTTTTGAGACTTAAACAAAAAATATCATTGCTGAATTTTTCTTTTTCTTTTTAAATGATTTTCAATGATTTTGTGGAGTATGATGGATGATTTGATGATGCATGAAATGTTATGATTTTCTTTTTGAAACTATATGATATGCTTGCATGGATGCGTGAATGTATGCGTGGAATTTGATCTATTTTTCATTTTTTCATTTCTTCATAAATCTGAGAAATGTTGGAGGAGTTATGCATATGCACACGTTATGAATCATTGATGATGTATGACATGCTATGATTTTCTTTTTAAACTTAGACGATGAATCATGCATGGATGCGTGGATGCATGGATGCATGGGTGAATTTTGCTTTATTAAAAAAAAGATGAATTACTCATGTATGCATGACTTGGTATGATGTATGAATTTTTCTTTTGCATTTTTTTGAAAACAATATTCGAATTGATTCCCATTTCATTGTTATTTCTAATTCATGGAGTCATTCTACTTCAATTTTTTTTTTACTTTTCTAAATCATTTCCTTAGTTTAATCAATTTACTAACAAACACTTTTTTAATCATTTCTTTGAAACACTATTTGAATGACATGCACGAAATTGCCAAGGGCTTGAAAAGGTTTGGATAAGGTGATGAAGATTAACTAGGGAGTTGCCCCAATTTGAATTGGTCTTGGGGCACAAAATGTGTTTGGGCTTTCCCTAGTTATTGATGGTATGAAGGAAATGATGGGGACTTCAAAAATTTGCCCTTAGTATGAGAGCCTAGGATGGTCTTATGGTGCAAAAGCGTGTTTGGTTTTTCCCAGTTGAGGAGGTGGAAAAATGATAGGGTCTTCACAAGTTGCCCCTGATGTGATCACAATCTTCAATATAAATAAATGCCCCAATTCAAAATGAATGATGAGAATATATGAATCACAAACAAAGTGACTGCCCCAGTTTGGGTTTGGGATTGATAAAGATGGACTATGTTAAGGTTGGTCAAGGTTTAGGCTTAGAGCGGAGGATACTGTAGGAGCAAAGATGAAGTTTCATGAAGAATGAATTGAAAGGGGACAACCCAATTTTAACCAGATTGCTTGATTTCCTGTATTGATTTTAGAGCTTTGGAAACATGTCAACCAAACATAAACTTCCCTGGTGTTTAAAAAAATCTATGAACACACTTTTTCAATCTTTTTATTTTACCCTTTTTATAGAACAAACCTGTTAGCAAATCAAATTTTTCTTCTAAATTAAAACCTTCGAAAGATAACAACCAATCTTTGATCTGTGTGGACTTTATTAGGCTTGTATCGTGGCCAAGGCTAGGGGTATGGAAGTGAATTATAGTAAAGGCCCAAACAAGTGATGTGAGGGTTGTTTCAAACAAGGATCTTTGAATAATGTTTCATTCAAAATTTGTTTGACTTCTTTTCGTTCACCTTTTTTTTGTATCTTTCTTGATATGACCAATAATATTTCTTCTTTTTTTTTTGATATTTTTGTATTGGTGAACTACTAGTCAGATGAAACAAATGCAAATATTATGTCAACCCTCAGTGGGAGGGTGATCCTTGTTTAGGGTAATTTGAAAGAAATTTTTTGGAAGGCTCAAATTGGATAGCAAAGGATAATCACTTTTGTTTTTTTTTTATAAAGAAACATGGCCACACATCATTTCAAATCATGGTTGTTTTTCTAAAAACATAAAATTTAATTCAGAGGAAAATAATTTAGTTCATGTAATAGGATGTCCCTTGTTTTGTTCTTTTTTTTTTCACTTTGTTTTTGCATTATTTTTTGCCTAGACTGTCCTTCAAAGTTGTTAGTCTAACAAACTTTTCTTCCTTTTGTTTTTCTGTGTGTTCAAAGAATTTATGGTAATTCTTTTTAATATATGTGTCCCCTTTATGATAATTCTCCATGGAAAAGAAAACAAGGTTTATGGTGGAAGAGAGATGGAAAGGAAGATAGATTTGAGCAATTTCATGTATGCAAGACTATATGATGCTTCAAACGACATGATAACAAACAAAATTTTATTTTTTTTATTCAATCCACTGATTTGACCAAAGAATGTTTTATTATTTTTCATCATTTTTCATAAGAAAGATTCCAAGAATTTGGTGATAAGAGAAGTGGGAAACAATTTGAACTTATTGTAGTGTAATTTTTTTTTAAATTTATGCTGATGCATGCTATGTGTTTGAATCTTTGGATAACGTATCATGAATGACCACAAAATGGAATGCAATGCATGTTTGTTGTGCCTCAGAGGGCACTTATTCACATGATAAGCTAATGGCGAATGAAATGTATTTTTATGGCTAATAATGGTGTGATTGTGATGCATTTATTATTATATATAAGGAAAGGTGAGGGTAAAGGACGCAAATAGTCTCCCTTTAGTGTCTCTATTTAACATGGGTTTGATGCTTAAAGTTATAAGGGAAAGTATATGTGCTCACAAGGATAGTTCCCTAATACCTAAATATCAAGGTCACTAGTGTAACATCCCGTCAGGATATTACTGATTTAGAATTAAATAAAAATAAATAAATTAAAACCGTGCGCATTTAATAATACCTCACTTTCCCAAAACACGGGAAAATTTAAAAACTTCATTAAACCATCGAATAAAGTCTATGAATACCAACACCATAACGTTATAAAATTACCCATCAGGGTTTACAACTGTTTTCAAAGGCAATAAAGAAAACATAAGAAATTTCCCAAGTATAACCCCTCTCCGCGGCTAAGCGTCACCTGAGCCACCTGCATCAACAGAATCTGCTCCCGTGTACCGCGTACACGATCATCGCCACAAACACGCAGATAGGGTGAGCTTAACAATTAAATCACATATGTAAAGTTACAGAAATATAATCATATAAACACAAGCGACCATACATAATATAATTATCTCACTTTGCCCTATTCTTTAATTTCTACCATCTGACCCCCAATCAGATTATTCATGTTCTACAACGACTAAGGATTACTTCAAGGTGACTTGCTACCATACCTATCGGCCACAACCGATAGAGCACGTGCGGGAAAACATGCTACGGATCATACACCACAACGCCAGGTAGAGTTCCCATATACGAACATAGTCCGTATCGTCCCAAGACTACCAAACTCGTCAGCCAACAACTGAGGAGCGCAATCTAACTGGACCCATCCGTACTGGCCACAACCAGCACACTCATACCGGCAACACTCGCTAACCCGAGCCACTACTCCAGGGTCCCTCGTGTCCATCCGCCATCCCGAGCCACAACTCAAGAGATGCTATTCCGAGCCACAACTCAAGGAATACCACGTGCTTAACCCTTATCCCGAGCCATAACTCAAGGGATACGTTCTGAGCCACAACTCAAGGAACACCAGCAATCTCACCCTTAAAGCATCACTAGACGCACTGTAGATCACAAATTCACAATCAAAACTCAAATCTGTAGCAGTATAAATCGCCTGGTGGGGGACACGTACCGCTAGGCGCTACCAGCTTCCAGACTGCCTGGCGGGGGGGACACGTGCCGCTAGGCGCCAAGCGCCCTATAAATATCAAATTCAGTAACTACCGCCTGGTGGAACCGTTTCCATCGCCAGGCAGACGCTGTTCCAGAGACCACGAATTTCGTTGCCATCGCCTGGCGGAAACCCTCTGCCGCCGGGCGCCTCCTGCACCAGAGCCCCACTGTTGCCTCTTTACCGCCTGGCGGACCTAATTCTGTCGCCAGGCACCTTATCAGTACTTATGCAGTACTGGTTTTGGTCAATTACCCTTCGCATCTTGCCCTCACACCCATCCTCAATCCATTATACTCCTAACTCAGTGCATGGTATTGTTCACTTAGATGAAACTGTACCACTCTCCCTCTCTACTACAACTCTCCATAAAATAATTACAAGCCAAGAAACTCACCCATGATTAGGTGTCATTCTTATTTTCCCCAATTCCATACTGACACGCAGGTTATTAAGGCTCTAACAGTACTAGAATATCCCGTGACCTAACATACTTCCCCAAGCTTCCTATTACCACTATCTCAACCAATTTATACACTTCCCAAGTTCATTTGTATAGTAAGAGGGAAAATATCATTACCGTAGTGAAATCTCTATACTCTATCCCTTCACAGATACACTAGAAATTGATTTACCAAGAGACCAAACACTAATTATCCTAAAATACCATCCTAGACCAGAATAACCACAAGCATCCACGTCACTGTACTGGCGCCTGGCGGCTAGTTCCGTGCCACCAGGCGGTGCATCAGACTTCTGGTAAAATTTCCAGAATTCCCACACCTTCGCAGCCTCACTATCCCTTGATTTTCATTCCAGATTAATCTCCATCATTTCTCGCGCCATCTCCCTTATGTATCGTGTTCCTCGCAGCCTACGCCCACATCTATTAAAATTATTCCAGCATTCCAATCACTGATCACTCTCACGACATCAAACCCCAATTGTTCAACCCTAAAAGCTTGGTCACTGTTCCATAGAATTTCCATGTCAATTACACTCGAAATCAAAACACTTCTACACCAAATCCACTCATAAGACCCACCCCTTGATTTCCTTCCGAACAATTCATGCCAAAAACTCAAGAAAAGCTTAAAACGAGTGTTCAACTCACGCCGCCTGGCGATCATAACCAATCCCGCCAGGCGGTTCATCCAAAAACACCCAGAATGGCCTAGACTATGAGTCGCCTGGCGGTACAGGGATTCACCGCCAGGCGCTGCACCCAGAACACAGCGAAATACACAGAAATGGATGAGCCGCCTGGCGGCTATGTATAGCCCGCCAGGCGGTTTCTGGAAAATTTCAAGAATTCAACAGAAACTCAGAATAAACACAGTGCATGCATATCTTAAACATTATTTTAACAGAATTCATACCAAACAACAATATAATCGCGGTAAACTCCCCTAACCTGGATCCTTAGCTTAAATTTGAACAATTAATGAAGCTCTCCCTTGATCACTAATAGCCAACCTCGGTTTCTATCAATTCTGCCTTCAACTCTCTCACGTCAGACCCCTCTCACTCACCCTTGTCTCTGTTTTTCTGAGTCTAAGTTCAGCCTTGTCAAAACCTTGCCTAAACTCCAACTTTTTCCTTTTAAACTAGTACTTTAGGTTACCCAAAACATTAATGCAGCCCCCCCTTGGCCGTACTGCTTCCCATGGTTTCTGTTAACCTTTCCCATTTCCCTCTAAAGTCACCATTAGCAAAATAAAAATAAGCATAAGTTCCATTTAACATTTCCAAGGTTTGAACCCATGACCCATTTGTTACCACTCAAGTGCATAACCACTTCAACCAATCATGTTTCATGCTAACCATCACAATTCAAGCATCATATCATAACAGAACATGCTTTCATAGATTGAAATAATAATAATAACACAAAAAGTATCATGCATAGGACTCGAACCCAAGTCCTTTCACACAATCAAAGTGCTCTCAACCACATGAGCTAACACCTTTCCATATCATACCAACCATAATTTAATGTCATAATTATTACCCCTCCCGTATTTATTAATTAATTAATTATTTAATTAATTAAATTCTACGAGTCTTACAATACTCCCCCCTTTTTAAATTTTTCGTCCTTGAAAAAGAGAACTTACCAGTGAAGAGATGAGGATAGGACCGCCTCATGACATCGTCCATCTCCCATGTCATCTCTTGAGTTGCCTCATCCCATAGGACTTTCACGGTTCTGATTTCCTTCCCTTTGAGCTGTTTTGTTTGAGAATCCAAGATTCTCACTGGTCCGGCTCCAATGGTTAAGTCCTCCCGTATCTGCACATTGTCATCCTCCAGAATATGTGTAGGATCGGCTATGTATTTTCTCAACTGTGACACATGGAAAACATTATGCAAGTTTCCCAAGTGTGGTGGCAATGCCATCTCGTACGCTGCAGGACCAATCCTCCTCATGATCTGATATGGTCCGATGAATCGAGGTGTCAACTTCCTCGATTTAAGTGCCCTACCAATACCTGCAGTAGGGGTAACTCTGAGAAATACGTGATCCCCTGCCTCAAACTCAAGCGGCCTCCTCCTCTTGTCCGCGTACGACTTCTGCCTGCTCTGAGTCGCGCGCATTCGATCCTGAATCACCCTCACCTTCTCGGTGGTCTGTTGTAAGAACTCTGGTCCAAGAACCACTGCCTCGCCATCCTGCTGCCAACACAATGGCGTCCTACATCTCCTACCATACAGGGCCTCGTAGGGAGCCATTCCAATACTGGTATGATAACTGTTATTATACGTGAATTCTACCAACGACAACACATCACTCCTTGTACCCAGATGATCTAAAACACAGGTTCTCAACAGGTCCTCCAACGACTGTATAGTCTGCTTAGACTGTCCATCTGTCTGAGGATGATAGGCGGAGCTCATCCTGAGCTGAGTACCCAAAGCGTTCTGTAACGACTGCCAGAACCTCGATGTGAACCTTGGGTCTCTATCTGACACAATACTCGCTGGTACTCCATGTAATCTAACAATCTCTCGCACATACAAATCCGCCAACCTATCCATATTCATCTTCTGGTTAATCGGCAGAAAATGAGCACACTTCGTCAACCTGTCTACTATCACCCAGATTGAGTCGTGCCCTCTCACTGATCTCGGCAGGTGAGTGATGAAATCCATGGAAATGCTGTCCCATTTCCACTGTGGAATGTCCAGAGGTTCTAACATACCACCCGGTCGCTGATGTTCTATCTTCGCTTTCTGATATACCAAGCAAGAAGCGACATAATCAGCCACATCCGTCTTCATACCCGTCC
Organism: Vigna unguiculata; assembly: GCF_037176805.1. Lineage (NCBI taxonomy): Eukaryota > Viridiplantae > Streptophyta > Magnoliopsida > Fabales > Fabaceae > Vigna > Vigna unguiculata. Next base: position 25,854,009 of record NC_140799.1, on the reverse strand, counting down.
ACCAGAAAGAGGCTTTCAAATCCTTGTACATCTTAGTCATACCCGGACGTATGCTAAGACGACTCTTATGCCCCTCATCTAGGAGCATCTTTCTTAGAATCCTACTGTTAGGAACACACACTCTCTCCCTGAACTGTAGAATCCCATCTCTGCCCATCCGAAAATCCTTCCTCTTCTCAGTGCCCAACTCATCAATTATCAACTGCAGCTCCTGGTCCTTACCCTGTTCCACACGAAGCTCATCTAAAAACTCATTCGTGATCCTCAACATGTTGCATTGTATCTGTCCAGGCCCCATATCCAACCCCAGATTCATGTCCCTCAACTGTTCTATCAGCTCCAACTCTCTAATCATCATAGCTGATACATGAATTCTCTTCCTACTCAAGGCATCCGCTACGACGTTAGCTTTACCAGGGTGGTACAATAGCTCAAAGTCGTAGTCCTTTAAGTACTCCATCCAACGCCTCTGTCTCATATTCAGCTCTTTCTAATCAAACAAGTATTTCAAACTTTTATGATCGCTGAATACCTGGAACTGCGCTCCATACAGGTAATGCCTCTATGTCTTGAGGGCAAACACGACTGCCGCTAACTCCAAGTCGTGTGTCGGGTAATTCTTCTCATGCACCTTCAATTGTCTCGATGCATAAGCTACAGGCCGTTTATCCTGCATCAGCACGCAGCCTAACCCCTGATACGAGGCATCACAGTATACCTCAAATGTTTTAGTCGTGTCAAGGATTGCCAATATCAGTGCGGTGGTTAGTCTTCTCTTCATATCCTCAAAGCAAGCTTCACACTCATCTATCCACGAGAAAGGCTGGTCCTTTCTCGTAAGCTGTGTAAGAGGACTCACCATCTTGGAGAAACCCTCCACAAACCGTCGATAATATCCTGCCAAACCCAGAAAACTCCGCACCTCTGAAACTGTTTGGGGCCTCTCCCACTTCACTACCGTCTCTATCTTTGCCGGATCAACGGCTATTCCTTGGGCTGAGATCACATGGCCCAGGAATTGTACCTCTTCTAACCAGAATTCACATTTCGACAATTTCCCATACAACTGGTGCTCTCTGAGAATCCCCAATACTACTCTCAGATGCTCTGCGTGTTCTTCCCTGCTCTCGGAGTAGATCAGAATGTCATCGATAAACACTACTACAAATTGATCTAGGTATGGCCTGAAAATCCTATTCATGTAATCCATGAATATAGCCGGCGCATTGGTCACCCCAAATGGCATCACTACATACTCGTAGTGACCATACCGTGATCGAAAAGCTGTCTTCTGGACATCCTCCGGCCTAACAAGGATCTGATGATACCCAGATCTCAGGTCTATTTTTGAGAACACCGCAGCTCCCCTCAACTGATCCAATAGATCGTCAATCCTCGACAACGGGTACTTATTCTTTATCGTTAGCTTATTCAGCTGCCGGTAATCAACACACAACCGGGAGCTACCATCTTTCTTTTTCACTAACAGAACTGGTGCTCCCCACGGTGATGCACTCGGTCGGATGAACTTCTTCTCAAGCAGATCCTCAATCTGTTTCTTCAACTCAGCTAACTCAGCAGGCGCCATTCTGTACGGTGCCATAGAAACTGGCCCAGCGCCAGGGATGAGATCAATGGAGAAATCCACATCCCTGCTAGGCGGTAGTTCTGGAATCTCATCCGGAAATACATCTGCGTATTCATCCACTACCGGAATCCTACTAATCTTCTCGGCTGTGCTCATCTTCTCCGCCTGAGCCACAATCATGTAACATGTAGCTCCAGCCTCAATCTCCCTCACCGCCTGATTAGACGAGATAAGTTCTAACCCCACCGTATCAGGAAACACTATCTTGCGCTGCCCGCAATCAATGACGACATGGTTACTTGACAACCAGTCCATACCCAGAATCACATCTAAACCTTCCATCGGCAAACAAATGAGATTCAGCCTGAAACTGCGGCCTGCCACCTCCATAGGACACCCCACGCATATAGAAGTGGTGGATACCTCTCCAGACGCTGGCGTCACGACTAAAAGCTCGCATCCCAGCTCTCGCATCGTAAGCCCTAGCCTCCTCACACATTCATTAGACACAAACGAATGAGTGGTTCCCGAGTCGAACAACACCACCACCTCATGGTCACACAACAAACACATAAACTATAAAAGGTTACCTGACTGTTTCGCTTCTGGCGTCGTCAAAGCAAACACACGCCCCGGTGCTCTGGGTCGGTCTCCTACTGGCCTCTTAGCTGGCACACTGCCAGCTGGTCTTCTGTTAGGACACTGACGTGCAAAGTGCCTTGTCTGCTGACATACGTAGCACTTACCAGTGCTACTACCTTCACCTGCACTGCTGGCAGGTCTAGTGCAATCCCTCCTCAAGTGTTCCCCGCCACAGTTATAACACTGTAGCCTTCCCCAGGTAGTCGGCGGTCTGCTATAAGGTTTCCTCTGTGGTCTGACATCTGGGATAGTCCTCTGTTGTTTCCCTCCACTACTCGACCCGGTCTCCAACTGCTCCACAGTCTTGGCCTGTTCGACCAAAACTGGAAACTCTCTAATCCGAAGCGGCACAATGAAACGGCGTATCTCATGTTTTAATCCGCCCTCGAACTTCCTACACCTCCACTCCTCGGTGACTACTGGGGTGTAGAAACGCGCCAGATACTTAAACCTCTCTATGTATGCCGCCACAGTCATGGTCCCCTGCTGAAGAGTAAGGAACTCTGCCTCCCGCTCGTGCCTCGCACTGTCGGGAAAGTACTTCTCCAGGAACCTCGTCCTGAAGATAGTCCATGTCACCTGCTCCTCACGGGTCTGCATCAACTGCTGCATCCCCTGCCACCAATACTCTGCGTCTGCCACAAGGAGAAATGTGACAAACAACAGCCTCTGCTCATCTGTGCACCCCAACACTCTACAGATCTTCTCACATTCCCGCATCCAGGCATCTGCCTCATCAGGAGTGGCCTTGCCAGAGAACTTGGCCGGCCGGTGTTTCATGAAATCCTCCATAGATACTGGTCGGGTAGGTGCCACTACAGCTCTGGGTGGCGCCGCTATGGGCTGCATCGCATCCACCATACGATGGATCACCTGAGCTATGTCATCAGCTCCAGCTGTGTTCCTCCTCCTCCTGTTAGCCATAGCTCGTGCGCGCCACATATTATAGCTGTTTACACACACACGGCCCATATTAGGATTTCATATCCAGAAATAAACTAACAGCATAGACAATTAGTCACGCAAACGTAACACGGTATGCTCACTCCCCATAGACCCCAAAAATCATTTTGAAAACCAATGCTCTGATACCAAATGTAACATCCCGTCAGGATATTACTGATTTAGAATTAAATAAAAATAAATAAATTAAAACCGTGCGCATTTAATAATACCTCACTTTCCCAAAACACGGGAAAATTTAAAAACTTCATTAAACCATCGAATAAAGTCTATGAATACCAACACCATAACGTTATAAAATTACCCATCAGGGTTTACAACTGTTTTCAAAGGCAATAAAGAAAACATAAGCAATTTCCCAAGTATAACCCCTCTCCGCGGCTAAGCGTCACCTGAGCCACCTGCATCAATAGAATCTGCTCCCGTGTACCGCGTACACGATCATCGCCACACACACGCAAATAGGGTGAGCTTAACAATTAAATCACATATGTAAAGTTACAGAAATATAATCATATAAACACAAGCGACCATACATAATATAATTATCTCACTTTGTCCTATTCTTTAATTTCTACCATCTGACCCCCAATCAGATTATTCATGTTCTACAACGACTAAGGATTACTTCAAGGTGACTTGCTACCATACCTATCGGCCACAACCGATAGAGCACGTGCGGGAAAACATGCTACGGATCATACACTGCAACGCCAGGTAGAGTTCCCATATACGAATATAGTCCGTATCGTCCCAAGACTACCAACCTCGTCAGCCAACAACTGAGGAGGGCAATCTAACTGGACCCATCCGTACTGGCCACAACCAGCACACTCATACCGGCAAAACTCACCAACCCGAGCAACTACTCCAGGGTCCCTCGTGTCCATCCGCCATCCCGAGCCACAACTCAAGAGATGCTATTTCGAGCCACAACTCAAGGAATACCACGTGCTTAACCCCTATCCCGAACCACAACTCAAGGGATACGTTCCGAGCCACAACTCAAGGAACACCAGCAATCTCACCCTTAAAGCATCACTAGACGCACTGTAGATCACAAATTCACAATCAAAACTCAAATCTGTAGCAATATAAATCGCCTGGCGGGGGACACGTACCGCTAGGCGCTACCAGCTTCCAGACCGCCTGGCGGGGGGGACACGTGCCGCCAAGCGCCCCATAAATCACAAATTCAGTAACTACCGCCTGGCGGAACCGTTTCCATCGCCAGGCGGACGCTGTTCCAGAGACCACGAATTTCGTCGCCATCGCCTGGCGGAACCCCTCTGCCGCCGGGCGCCTCCTGCACCAGAGCCCCATTGTTGCCTCTCTACCACCTGGCGGACCTAATTCTGTCGCCAGGCGCCGTATCAGTACTTATGCAGTACTGGTTTTGGTCAATTACCCTTCGCATCTTGCCCTCACACCCATCCTCAATCCATTATACTCCTAACTCAGTGCATGGTATTGTTCACTTAGATGAAACTGTACCACTCTCCCTCTCTACTACAACTTTCCATAAAATAATTACAAGCCAAGAAACTCACCCATGATTAGGTGTCATTCTTATTTTCCCCAATTCCATACTGACACGCAGGTTATTAAGGCTCTAACAGTACTAGAATATCCCGTGACCTAACATACTTCCCCAAGCTTCCTATTACCACTATCTCAACCAATTTATACACTTCCCAAGTTCGTTTGTATAGTAAGAGGGAAAATATCATTACCGTAGTGAAATCTCTATACTCTATCCCTTATGTATCGTGTTCCTCGTAGCCTACGCCCACATCTATTAAAATTATTCCAGCATTCCAATCACTGATCACTCTCACGACATCAAACCACAATTGTTCAACCCTAAACGCTTGGTCACTGTTCCATTGAATTTCCATGTGAATTACACTCGAAATCAAAACACTTCTACACCAAATCCACTCATAAGACCCACCCCTTGATTTCCTTCCGAACAATTCATGCCAAACACTCAAGAAAAGCTTAAAACGAGTGTTCAACTCGCGCCGCCTGGCGATCAGAGCCAATCCCGCCAGGCGGTTCATCCAAAAACACCCAGAATGGCCTAGACTATGAGTCGCCTGGCGGTACAGGGATTCACCGCCAGGCGCTGCACCCAGAACACAGCAAAATACACAGAAATGGATAAGCCGCCTGGCGGCTATGTATAGCCCGCCAGGCGGTTTCTGGAAAATTTCCAGAATTCAACAGAAACTCAGAATAAACATAGTGCATGCATATCTTAAACATTATTTTCACAGAATTCATACCAAACAACAATATAATCGCGGTAAACTCCCCTAACCTGGATCCTTAGCTTAAATTTGAACAATTGATGAAGCTCTTCCTTGATCACTAATAGCCAACCTCGGTTTCTCTCAATTCTGCCTTCAACTCTCTCACGTCAGACCCCTCTCACTCACCCTTGTCTCTGTTTTTCTGAGTCTAAGTTCAGCCTTGTCAAACCCTTGCCTAAACTCCAACTTTTTCCTTTTAAACTAGTACTTTAGGTTACCCAAAACATTAAAACGAATTTATGTTCATTTACTTTTTAATAACCATCCATCACTCATCATGAATGGTGAATGCAGCCCCCCCTTGGCCGTACTGCTTCCCATGGTTTCTGTTAACCTTTCCCATTTCCCTCTAAAGTCACCATTAGCAAAATAAAAATAAGCATAAGTTCCATTTAACATTTCCAAGGTTTGAACCCATGACCCATTTGTTACCACTCAAGTGCATAACCACTTCAACCAATCATGTTTCATGCTAACCATCACAATTCAAGCATCATATCATAATAGAACATGCTTTCATAGATTGAAATAATAATAATAACACAAAAAGTATCATACATAGGACTCGAACCCAAGTCCTTTCACACAATCAAAGTGCTCTCAACTACATGAGCTAACACCTTTCCACATCATACCAACCATAATTTAATGTCATAATTATTACCCCTCCCGTATTTATTAATTATTTATTTATTTATTTAATTAAATTCTATGGGTCTTACAACTAGAGCTATGGCCCACTTCATGGCATTTCCCACGACAGTTGGTAAACAACAAGAAGTGGGAGTACGAATGAAGCAAACAAACTCTAGTTGGGGTTCTCACAATGACCACTTGGGAAGTACATCCATTGTGACACTGCTACACAATCCCCTCTAATTCTAAGCAACTCAGCCCGGGTATAGAGCCTCATTCATGTAATGAATAAAATGTGTGTGTGTGAAGGGAGAACACAATGTATACCTAAACCCACACCTGTCAATTATTCCAAATACAAAAATAAAGAAGAATATACACATACAATTATTCTAAATATAAAAAAAATTTAAAAAACACATACCAAAAAAAAATGAGAAAGAAAAAATATGAAGAAAAACCACAACAATTTTGCACATCCAAATACATGGTCAGAATCTCTAGCATCCCCAGTGGAGTCGCCATCTGTCGCAACCGAAATCGCGACAGGACGACGAACCAAAAAAATAAAATTTTGTAAAAACAAAGTTTGGAGTCGCCACCATAGTTATTATAGGAAACTATGGACCATAAAAAAGAGCAAGGTCTGCGAAAAACCAGATTTTTGGTCCGGGAATCGGTTATGCGTGGGGAAGGTATTAGCACCCCACAACGTTCGTCCTAAGACGGTACCTTTAATTAAATGTGCAAAAGTTTTGTGGTTTTTCAAAATATTTAATTTTTCCCAAAATTAGTAATAAAAGAATGTACAAAAAACAACTATTTTTTTGATTTTTTGGGCCCGACGAGGATTAATCCTCGCTCATACGTATCTCCATGTGAATGGAGAATCAGGGTTACATAGTTCTTTTTGAAAAATCTATTTGGAAAATTATTTGAAAAATGATTTAATTTGTTTTATAATTTTGAAAAACCTTTTTATTTAAATTTTAGTATTATTTTAAAATTGGTGTCACGCGACGCGAGCGGCCAGATAGACACTTCAAATAAAATTTTTTCTAATCTTTTTTTTTATTTTTTAATCATTTATAAATCTTTAATATTTTTTTAAAGTTATTTTAGAGTAGTTGTGGATGTCATTGCGACGTGAGCAACCAAATAGATATAAAAGAGTAAACAAAGAAAGTTATATTTTATTCTTAGATTGATATATATTTTTTAGAAAAAAAAAGGAACGAAAGTCTAAAAGAGGTGTCATGCAACGCGAGTGGTCGAACAGACACCAAAAAAATGGGAAAAAAATTAATGATTTAAAAAGAATAATAAAAAAATTGATAAAAATAAATCAAAAGAAAAAAAAATGAACTAGCAGTTACGTACCATAAAAAATGTTCAATATCTCCTCACCTTTTCTCTTTTTCTTATTCTTTGCCTCCTTTTCTAATATTTTTGTTTTTTGCTAGAGAGATAAAGATGAGAGGTGTCTGTCTATGTGGGTGGTAATGGAGAAAGAGAGAGTGTAGAAAATGTTTTTTTTTTCTTTCTTCTACCTCCTTCAATATTTTTTTTTAAAGAGAGATTAAAAAGATGTGTGTATGTGGGAGTGGTGATGGGAAAGAATTAGAGTAGTGTAGAGAATTTCCTTTTTTAAGGTGGTTATGATGGAGTGAGTATTTATACTCGCACCTTGTAATATTAATGCAATCTCAGCCTTAATTGTAATGAACAATATAAGGAAGGAATTGGTTATGATAGCAACACAGTATAAGAATCAAATTATAGTAAATCAGAGCACAAAATCAATCCCAAATTAGTAATATTGATTCTAACCATTAACAAATCAGAGCACAAAATCAATCCCAGTTAGTAATATTGATTATAACCATTTCAAGAAATATTTCTTTTCATTATTAGAATCATATCACTAATTTCTCTTCCAAGAACAAGGGTAGAAAGCAGGTTGAGTTGTTGGGCTCATGAGAAGGAGTGCGATAATTAATAACAAATTGGGCTATTCCCTCTTTATTCCTTTTTTTTTCATCTCTTTTTTTTTCTTTTTTCTTTTCTAAATTAAAGTTTGAAAATCTTTGAAGAAAATAATGTTTCACATTTTTTTTATTTTTTTTATTTTTTTTTGAAAATAAATTTATTTACCCGGACGAAATTGGGTGTTGATAGGTATAAGGATGAACATATCCCCGCCATAATACCCATCCCCGACATATCTCCACCCCCGTTTTAATTATTGAAATATTCGTAATTAATTAAGTAATCCTATATATATATATATATATATATTCTTTCTATTTTTCATTTCTTCTAATTAATTGGTTTGTCATAAAACTTATTCGTATCTCCAATATATTTTTCATTGAGTATATAAAAGACTAATATTAATTGAAATTAAAAGACTAACATTAATCACTAATAAGATTTCATAATCATAAAAAAAATGAAGAAAAAAGCTCATAATCATGTTCTGCATCATCGATTTGTGAACGATGATGTACAATTGACCCATCAACTGAAAAGACATTAATCATCATAACTCTAGCCTACATGCACCAGCCAAGTATCAAACTCGGGTCTGTACTATGGCAAGGTACTATTCTACCACTAGACCACTAGTGTGCTTCATGAATTGAATTACTCATTTAGATATGGAATTTATAATCTTCTTCATTATATTTATGAATGTCTAAGCTTTTAATAAATAAAAATCTCTAAACAGGATTTCTTAATCGTAAAATATCAAGAAAAAAATGAAGAGCTCATAATCATGTTCTTTATCATCGATTTATGAATGATGACGAATAATTGACCCAGAATTTGAAAACACATTAATCATCATAGCTCTCACAACGATGCAGCAAACAAGAGCATCTATAATATGTAGTACGATAGTATTCTACCACTAGACCACTAGTGCTTCATGGAATCAATTTCTCATTTGGACAAAGAATTTATAATGTTCATCATTATAATTATGAATGTCTATAGTTTTTAATAAATAAGACTATATAAGTTTTACACCTTCTTTATGTTTTAAAATATTGAATTCACTCTTATCTTTAGAATACACTATCATTATGTATTGAGGACGAAACATAAATCATCATAGCTCTAACCCATATACACCAGCTGGGAATCGAACCTGGGTTTGAACCGTGGCAGGGTATTATTCTACAACTAGACCACTAGTATGCTTCGTGAATTGAATTACTCATTTGGATATGGAATTTATAATCTTCTTCATTATACTTATGAATGTCTAAGCTTTTAATAAATAAAACTCTCTAAACAAGATTTCTTAAATGGAATATATCAAGAAAAAAATGAATAGCTCAGAATCATGTTCTTCACATCGATCTGTGAACGAAGACGAACAATTGACCCAGAATTTGAAAACACATTAATTATGATAGCTCTCACATCGATGCACTAGTCGAGAATCAAACACGAGCATCTACAATACGAAGTAGGATAATATAGTACCACTACACCACCAATGCTTCATGGAATCAATTTCTCATTTGGACATATACTTTATAATGTTCATGATTATATTTATGAATGTTTAAGCTTTTTAATAAATAAAACTCTATAAATAGTATACCTTCTTTATGTTTTAAAATATTGAACCCACTCTTATCTTTAGAACAATCTATCATTATGTATTGAGAACGAAAATTAAAAACCAAAAATGGAACAAGAATGTGAAAGATTGGTTCTTTAGTTTCAAATGTATTAGCTAACATCTTTTATATAATTCACCCCACTATTGAAATTCAAAGCCTAACATTAAATAAAAAACTAACATTAATCACTAATGAGATTTTCGAATCGCAAAAAATGAAGGAAAAAAAAAAGAAGAGCTCAGAATCTTATTCTGCCTTATCAATTTGTGAACGATGACGTACAATTGACTCGGCAATTTTCAATCACCATAGCTCTAACCCACAAACATCAACCTAGAATCAAACTTGGGTCTGTGTCGTGGCACAATACTATTCTACTACCAGACCACTAGTGCGCTTAGTGAATTGAATTACTCATTTGGATATGGAATTTATAATATTCTTCAATATATTTATGGATGTCTAAGCTTTTAGTAAATAAAACTCCCTAAACAAGATTTCTTAATCGCAAAATATAAACAAAAATGAAGAGCTCTAAATCATGTTTAACATCATCGATTTGGGAACAATGATGTACAATTGACCCATCAATTGAAAAGACATTAGTCATCATAGCTCAAACCCACATGCACCATCCGGGAATCGAACCTGAGTTTGTACCATGGCAAGGTACTATTCTACAACTAGACCATTGGTGCACTTCGTGAATTGAATTATTCATTTGGATATGTAATTTATAATCTTCTTCATTATATTTACGAATGTCTATGCATTTAATAGAAAAGACTCTCTAAACAAGATTTCTTAATCAAAAAATATCATGAAAAAATGTAGAGCTTAAAATCATGTTCTTCATCATCGTTTTGTGAACAATGACGAACAATTGACCCCAAAATTTAAAACACATTAATCATCATAGCTTTCACAACGATGCACAAGACAAGAATCAAGCACAAAAATCTATAATACGTACTATGGTAGTATTCTACCACTAGACGACTCTTAAGGGAATCAATTTCTCATTTAGACATAAACATTATAATATTCATCATTATATTTGTGAATGTTTACGATTTTTAATAAATAAAACTTTATAAGTATTATTTGTTTTTTATGTTTTAAAATATTGAATCCACTCTTGTCTTTAGAATACATTATCATTATGTATTAAGGACGAAAATTTAAAAACCAAAAAATGAACAAGAATGTGAAAAGTTGGTTCTTTAGTTAAAAATTTATGAGCTATATAAATTTTTTTTTTATAGTTCGCTCTAGTATTGAAATTAAAAAAGTAACATGAAATAAAAGACTAATATTAATCACTGATGAGATTTCTTAATCGCAAAAATGAAGAAGAAAAGAAAACCTAAGAATCATGTTCAACATCATCGATTTGTGACTGATGACGTAAAATTGGCCCATCAACTGAAAAGATATCAATCATAATATCTCAAACCCATATGCACCATCCGGGAATCGAACCTAGGTATGTATCGTGGCAGAGTACTATTGAACCAATAGACCACTAGTGCACTTCGTGAATTGAATTATTCATTTGGATATGGAATTTATAATCTTCTTCACTATATTTACAAATGTCTATGCATTTAATAAATAAAACTCTTAATGATTAGAAAATGAAAAAATGGAGAGCTTAGAATTGTTAGAAAATGATTACTCAAATAATACTAATAATAATAAAAATATAAAATGATATAATAATAAGGGTTAAGTATGTTTTTAGTCCCTGAACTTTGACCTAAAATTGGAATTCTTCCTTTGTCGAAACTTTGATAAATTTTGGTCCCTAAACTTTAAAAATGAATGAATGTAGTCCTTTTAACCCAGTTTTGTTAACTTTTTTTAGGTTTCGAACACATTTCTCAGTAAATATTGAGCCGAGAATGTGTCAAACGGCGTAAACAACTCCAATATTAACATGAAACACATTCCACATATTGAAAAAAGTCAACGTAATTGGTTTAAAAGGACTATATTCATTCATTTTTAAAGTTTTGAGACCAAAATTTATCAAAGTTCGACCAACAATAAATTCCAATTTTTGGCAAAAGTTCAGTGACTAAAAACTTACTTAACCCTAATAATAATTATTAAATCAATAATAATACTAAGAATATATATTAAACAATGAATATTAATAAGAGATCAACAATTATAATAACAATAAAGAGATAAAAAGTAAATGAGAAAAGGAGTAGAAATAGCCTGGGTTGAGGCATACATAACGCTATCCTTAGACAGAAAACGCCCTTACTGCACAAGGCTAAACAAATATACAATCATATGTGTTTCAAATAAAATGTGTTTCTCTCCCAAGATACAACAACCCGTCAGATTGATCAAGTGCAGCGAAGGATCTCCGAACCTTATGAACACCACTGTCTTAAAGATAATATAGAGAAGAAAAGAAGAACACTTCTGAGAAAACTCTAGTATTTGTGGTTGTTTTGTTGTTGTTGTTTTTTCCCCATGCACCTAGGTGGTATTTATAGGTAGAAAAGGGAGACAAATGAGTAAATTGTAATAAGAATATAGTCGTTAACCATAAAAAACATTAACCCATAAATTAAAGGTCTATAAAAACATGAGCAATAATAAATTTTTTATTTTTATTTTTTATTTTTTAAATTATATTAAAATATTTCTAACAAGAATCATGTTCTTCATGATCGTTTTGTGAACAATGACGAACAATTGACCCATAAATTTAAAAAACAAATTAATCACCATAGCTCTCACAACGATGCACAAGCTGAGAATCAAGCACGAACATCTATAGTACGTAGTAGGGAAGTATTCTACCACTAGACTACTAGTGCCTCATTAAATCAATTTCTCATTTGGACATAGATTTTATAATGTTCATCATTTTATTTATGAATTTTTAAGCTTCTTAATAAATAAAATTTTATAAGTATTATACCTTCTTTATGTTTTAAAATATTGAACCCACTCTTATCTTTAGAATACACTATCACTATGTATTGAGGAAAAAAATTTTAAAAACAGAAAACAAACACGAATATGAAAGATTAGTTCTTTAGTATAAAATTTGTGAGCTATATAAACATTTTTTATTATTCACCTTGGGATTGAAATTAATAGACTAACATTAAATATAAGACTAATATTAATCACTAATGAGATTTCTTAATTGCAAAAAATGAAGAAGAAATAAATAGTTGAGAATCATATTCTAGATCATCGATTTGTGACTGATGACGTAAAATTGACCCATCAACTGAACAAACATGAATCATCATAGCTCAAACCGACAAGCACCACCCGAGATTCGAATCCGTGTCTGTAACGTGGCAGGGTACCATTCTACCACTAGACCATTGGTGCACTTCGTGGGTTGAATTATTCATTTGGATATGGAATTTATAATCTTCTTTATTATAAATACGAATGTCTAAGCTTTTAATAAATAAAACTCTCTAAACAAGATTTCTTAATCGCATAATATAATGAAAAAATGTAGAGCTTAGAATCATATTCTTCATCATCGTTTTGTGAACGATGACGAACAATTGACCCAAAAATTTAAAACACATTAATCACCATAAGTCTCACAACGATGCACAAGCCGAGAATCAAGCCCGAAGATGTACAATACCTAGTCGGGTAGTATTCTACCACTACACCACTAGCGCTTCATGGAATCAATTTCTCATTTCGACATAAACCTTATAATGTTCGTCATTATGTTTATGAATGTTTGAGATTTTTAACAAATAAAACATTTGAAGTATTGTACCTTCTTTATGTTTTTAAACAGTGAACCCACTCTTATCTTTAGAATATACTATCAATATATGTTGAGGACAAAAATTTAAAAACCAAAAAACGAATAAGAATGTGAAATATTGGTTCTTTAGTTTAAAATATGTGAGAAATATAAACCTTTTTTATATACTTAACCCTGCTATTAAAAAACTAACATGAAATAAAAGACCAATATTAATCACTAATGAGATTTCTTAATCGCAAAAAATGAAGAAGAAAAAAAAAAACCTGAGAATCATGTTCAACATCATCGATTTGTGACTGATAATGTAAAATTGACACATCAACTGAACAAACATGAATCATCATAGCTCAAATTCACATGCACCAGCCGACAATCGAACCCGGGTCTGTACGTATTATGGTTGTATTCTAGCATTAGACGACTCTTCATTGAATCAATTTCTCATTTGGACATAGACTTTATAATGTTCATCATTATATTTATGAATGTTTACGATTTTTAATAAATAAAACTTTATAAGTATTATACCATTTTTATGTTTTAAAATATTGAATCCACTCTTATCCTTAGAATACACTATCATTATGTGTTGAGGACGAACACGAATGTAAAATTTAAAACACATTAATCACCATAACTCTCACAACGATGCACAAGTCGAGAATCAAGCACGAAAATCTGCAACACGTATTATGGTTGTATTCTAGCTTTAGACGACTCTTCATGGAATCAATTTCTCATTTGGACAAAGACTTTATAATGTTCATCATTATATTTATCAAGTTTACGATTTTTAATAAATAAAACTTTACAAGTATTATGCCTTTTTTATGTTTTAAAATATTGAATCCACTCTTATCCTTACAACACACTATCATTAAATATTGAGGACGAAAATTTAAAAACCAAAAATGAAGAAGAATGTGAAAGGTTGGTTCTTTAGTTAAAAATTTATGAGCTATATAAACATTTTTTTATAGTTCACCTTCTTATTGAAATTAAAAAAGTAACATTAAATAAAAGACTAATATTAATCACTAATGAGATTTCTTAATCGCAAAAAATGAAGAAGAAAAAAAAACCTGAGAATCATGTTCAACATCATTGATTTTTAACTGATGACATAAAATTGACCCATGAACTGAACATACATGAATCATTATAGCTCAAATTCACATGCATCAGCCGACAATCGAAACCCGGGTCTATACCATGGCAGGGTACCATTCTACAGCTAGACCATTGGTGCATTTTGTGAGTTGAATTATTCATTTTGTTATAAAACTTATAATCTTCTTCATTATATTTGTGGATGTCTAAGGTTTTAGAAAATAAAACTCCGTAAACAAGATTTCTTAATCGCAATATCAAAAAAAAATGAAGAGCTCATAAACACGTTCAACATCATCGATTTGTGAACAATGACGTACAATTGACCCATCAATTGAAAAGACATTAGACATAAGAGCTCACAGCCACATGCACCAACGAGGAATCAAACCCGGGTCTGTACCGTGGCAGGGTACTATTCTACCACTAGACCACTGGTGCACTTCGTGAATTGAATTATTCATTTGATTATGGAATTTATAATCTTCTTCATAATATTTACGAATGTCTAAGCTTTTAATAAAAAAAGCTGCCTAAACAAGATTTCTTAATTGAAAAATATCATGAAAAAATGTAAAGCTTAGAATCATGTATTTCATCATCGTTTTATAAACGATGACGAAAAATTCACCCAAAAATTTCAAACACATTAATCACCATATCTCTCACAACGATGCACAAGACGAGAATCAAGCACAAAAATCTGCAACACGTATTATGGTTGTATTCTACCGTTAGACGACTCTTCATGGAATCAATTTATCATTTGGACATAGACTTTATAACGTTCATCATTTAATTTATCAATGTTTACGATTTTTAATAAATAAAACATTACAAGTATTATACCTTTTTTATGTTTTAAAATATTGAATCCACTCTTATCCTTAGAACAAACTATCATTATGTATTGAGGAAGAAAATTTAAAAACAAAAAATGAACAAGAATTTTAAAGGTTGGTTCTTTAGTTAAAAATTTATGAGCTATATAAACATTTTTTTATAGTTCACCTTCTTATTGAAATTAAAAAAGTAACATTAAATAAAAGACTAATATTAATCACTAATGAGATTTCTTAATCGCAAAAAATGAAGAAGAAAAAAAAAGTTGAGAATGATGTTCAACATCATCAATTTGTGATTGATGACGTAAATTTAACCACTCTACCACTAGACCATTGGTGCATTTTGTGAGTTGAATTATTCATTTCGTTATCAAACTTATAATCTTCTTCATTATATTTGTGGATGTCTATGGTTTTAGAAAATAAAACTCCGTAAACAAGATTTCTTAATTGCAATATATCAACAAAAAATGAAGAGCTCAGAATCATGTTAACCATCATCGATTTGTGAACGATGACGTACAATTGAGCCATCAATTGAAAAGACATTAGACATCATAGCTCATACCCACATGTACCAGCCGGGAATCGAACCCGGGTCTGTACCGTGGCAGGGTACTATTCTACCACTAAACCACTAGTGCACTTCGTGAATTGAATTATTCATTTGATTATGGAATTTATAATCTTCTTCATTATATTTACGAATGTCTAAGCTTTTAATAAAAAAAACTGCCTAAACAAGATTTCTTAATCAAAAAATATCATGAAAAAATGTAGAGCTAAGAATCATGTTCTTCATCATCATTTTGTGAACGATGATGAAAAATTCACCCCAAAATTTAAAACACATTAATCAACATAACTCTCACAACGATGCACAAGACGAGAATCAAGCACGAAAATCTGCAACACGTATTATGGTTGTATTCTCGCATTAGACGACTCTTCATGGAATCAATTTCTCATTTAGACATAGACTTTATAATGTTCATCATTATATTTATGAATATTTACGATTTTTAATAAATAAAACTGTACAAGTATTATACCTTTTTTTATGTTTTAAAATATTGAATCCATTCTAATCCTTAGAACACACTATCATTATGTATTGAGGACGAAAATAAAAAACCAAAAACGAAAAAGAATGTTAAAGGTTGGTTCTTTAGTTAAAAATTTATGAGCTATATAAACATTTTTTTTATAGTTCACCTTCTTTTTTAAATTAAAAAAGTAATATTTAATAAAAGACTAATATTAATCACTAATGAGATTTCTTAATCGCAAAAAATGAAGAAGAAAAAAAAACCCTGAGAATCATGTTCAACATCATTGATTTTTGATTGATGACATAAAGTTGACCCATCAATTGAAAAGACATTATACATCACAGCTCACACCCACATGCACCAGCCGGGAATCAAACCCGGGTCTGTACCGTGGCAGGGTACTATTCTACCACTAGACCATTTTTGCACTTCGTGAATTGAATTATTCATTTGATTATGGAATTTAAAGTCTTCTTCATAATATTTACGAATGTCTAGCTTTTAATAAAAAAAGCTCACTAAACAAGATTCTTAATTGAAAAATATCATGAAAAAATGTAGAGCTTAGAATCATGTACTTCATCATCATTTTGTGAACGATCACGAAAAATTCACCCCAAAATTTCAAACACATTAATCACCATATCTCTCACAACGATGCACAAGACGAAAATCAAGCACAAAAATCTGCAACACGTATTATGGTTGTATTCTAGCATTAGACGACTCTTCATGGAATCAATTTCTCATTTAGACATAGACTTTATAATGTTCATCATTTAATTTATCAATGTTTACGATTTTTAATAAATAAAACTTTACAAGTATTATACCTTTTTTATGTTTTAAAATATTGAATCCACTCTTATCCTTAGAACAAACTATCATTATGTATTGAGGAAGAAAAATTAAAAACCAAAAATGAACAAGAATTTAAAAGGTTGGTTCTTTAGTTAAAAATTTATGAGCTATATAAACATTTTTTTATAGTTCACCTTCTTATTGAAATTAAAAAAGTAACATTAAATAAAAGACTAATATTAATCACTAATGAGATTTCTTAATCGCAAAAAATGAAGAAGAAAAAAATAGTTGAGAATGATGTTCAACATCATCAATTTGTGATTGATGACGTAAATTTGACCACTCTACCACTAGACCATTGGTGCATTTTGTGAGTTGAATTATTCCTTTTGTTATAAAATTTATAATCTTCTTCATTATATTTGTAGATGTCTAAGCTTTTAGAAAATAAAACTCCCTAAACAAGATTTCTTAATCGCAAAATATCAACAAAAAATGAAGAGCTCAGAATCATGTTCAACATCATCAATTTGTGAACGATGACCTCAAGTGACCCATCAATTGAAAAGACATTATACATCATAGCTCACACCTACATGCACCATCCGGGAATCAAACCCGGGTCTGTACCGTGGCAGGGTACTGTTCTACCACTAGACCACTGGTGCACTTCGCGAATTGATTTATTCATTTGATTATGGAATTTATAATCTTCTTCATTATATTTACGAATGTCTAAGCTTTTAATAAAAAAAGCTGCCTAAACAAGATTTCTTAATCGAAAAATATCATGAAAAAATGTAGAGCTAAGAATCATCTTCATCATCATCGTTTTGTGAACGATGACGAAAAATTCACCCCAAAATTTAAAACACATTAATCACCATAACTCTCGCAACGATGCACAAGACGAGAATCAAGCACGAAAATCTGCAACACCTATTATGGTTGTATTCTAGCATTAGACGACTCTTCATGGAATCAATTTCTCATTTGGACATAGACTTCATAATGTTCATCATTATATTTATGAATGTTTACGATTTTTAATAAATAAAACTGTACAAGTATTATACCTTTTTTATGTTTTAAAATATTGAATCCACTCTTATCCTTAGCACACACTATCATTATGTATTAAGGACAAAAATTTAAAAAGCAAAAATGAACAAGAATGTGAAAGGTTGCTTCTTTAGTTAAAAATTTATGAGCTATATAAACATTTTTTTTATAGTTCACTTTCTTATTGAAATTAAAAAAGTGGCATTAAATAAAAGACTAATATTAATCACTAATGAGATTTCTTAATCGCAAAAAATAAAGAAGAAAAAAAAAGCTGAGAATCATGTTCAACATCATTGATTTGTGACTGATGACGGAAAATTGACCCATCAACTGAACACACATGAAGCATCACAGCTCAAATTCACATGCACCAGTCGACAATCGATCCAGGGTCTGTACCGTGGCAGGGTACCATTCTACCACTAGACCATTGGTGCATTATGTGAGTGGAATTATTCATTTTGTTATAAAATTTAAAATCTTCTTCATTATATATGTAGATGTCTAAGCTTTTAGAAAATAAAACTCCCTAAACAAGATTTCTTGATCGCAAAATATCAACAAAAAATGAAGAGCTCAGAATCATGTTCAACATCATCAATTTGTGAACGATGACGTACAATTGACCCATCAATTGAAAAGACATTATACATCATAGCTCACACCCACATGCACCAGCCGGGAATCGAACTCGGGTCTGTACCGTGGCAGGGTACTATTCTACCACTAGACCACTGGTGCACTTCGCAAATTGATTTATTCATTTGATTATGAAATTTATAATCTTCTTCATTATATTTACGAATGTCTAAGCTTTTAATAAAAAAAGTTGCCTAAACAAGATTTCTTAATCGAAAAATATCATGAAAAAATGTAGAGTTAAGAATCATCTCCATCATCATCGTTTTGTGAACGATGACGAAAAATTCACCCCAAAATTTAAAACACATTAATCACCACAACTCTCACAATGATGCATAAGAAGAGAATCATGCACGAAAATCTTCAACACGTATTATGGTTATATTCTAGCATTAGACGACTCTTCATGGAATCAATTTCTCATTTGGACATAGACTTTATAATGTTCATCATTATATTTATGAATGTTTACGATTTTTAATAAATAAAACTATACAAGTATTATACCTTTTTTATGTTTTAAAATATTGAATCCACTCTTATCCTTAGCACACACTATCATTATGTATTAAGGACAAAAATTTAAAAAGCAAAAATGAACAAGAATGTGAAAGGTTGCTTCTTTAGTTAAAAATTTATGAGCTATATAAACATTTTTTTTATAGTTCACTTTCTTATTGAAATTAAAAAAGTGGCATTAAATAAAAGACTAATATTAATCACTAATGAGATTTCTTAATCGCAAAAAATAAAGAAGAAAAAAAAAGCTGAGAATCATGTTCAACATCATTGATTTGTGACTGATGACAGAAAATTGACCCATCAACTGAACACACATGAAGCATCACAGCTCAAATTCACATGCACCAGTCGACAATCGATCCAGGGTCTGTACCGTGGCAGGGTACCATTCTACCACTAGACCATTGGTGCATTATGTGAGTGAAATTATTCATTTTGTTATAAAATTTAAAATCTTCTTCATTATATATGTAGATGTCTAAGCTTTTAGAAAATAAAACTCCCTAAACAAGATTTCTTGATCGCAAAATATCAACAAAAAATGAAGAGCTCAGAATCATATTCAACGTCATCGATTTGTGAACGATGACGTACAATTGACCCATCAATTGAAAAGACATTATACATCATAGCTCACACCCACAAGCACCAGCCGGGAATCGAACCCGGGTCTGTACCGTGGCAGGGTACTATTCTACCACTAGACCACTGGTGCACTTCGCGAATTGATTTATTCATTTGATTATGAAATTTATAATCTTCTTCATTATATTTACGAATGTCTAAGCTTTTAATAAAAAAAGCTGCCTAAACAAGATTTCTTAATCGAAAAATATCATGAAAAAATGTAGAGCTAAGAATCATCTTCATCATCATCGTTTTGTGAACGATGACGAAAAATTCACCCCAAAATTTAAAACACATTAATCACCATAACTCTCACAACGATGCACAAGACAAGAATCAAGCATGAAAATCTGCAACACGTATTATGGTTGTATTCTAGCATTAGACGACTCTTCATGGAATCAATTTCTCATTTGGACATAGACTTTATAATGTTCATCATTATATTTATGAATGTTTACGATTTTTAATAAATAAAACTGTACAAGTATTATATCTTTTTTATGTTTTAAAATATTGAATCCACTCTTATCCTTAGCACACACTATTATTATGTATTGAGGACGAAAATTTAAAAACCAAAAATGAACAAGAATGTGAAAGGTTGGTTCTTTAGTTAAAAATTTATGAGCTACATAAACATTTTTTTTATAGTTCACCTTCTTATTGAAATTAAAAAAGTAACATTAAATAAAAGACTAATATTAATCACTAATGAGATTTCTTAATCGCAAAAAATGAAGAAGAAAAAACAAGCTGAGAATCATGTTCAACATCATTGATTTGTGACTGATGACGTAAAATTAACCCATCAACTGAACACACATGAATCATCAAAGCTCAAATTCACATGCACCAGCCTCCAATCGAACCAGGGTTTGTACCGTGGCAGGGTACCATTCTACCACTAGACCATTGGTGCATTTTGTGAGTTGAATTTTTCCTTTTGTTATAAAATTTATAATCTTCTTCATTATATTTGTAGATGTCTAAGCTTTTAGAAAATAAAACTCCCTAAACAAGATTTCTTAATCGCAAAATAGCAACAACAAATGAAGAGCTTAGAATCATATTCAACGTCATCGATTTGTGAACGATGACGTACAATTGACCCATCAATTGAAAAGACATTATACATCATAGCTCACACCCACATGCACCAGCCGGGAATCGAACCCGGGTCTGTACCGTGGCAGGGTACTATTCTACCACTAGACCACTGGTGCACTTCGCGAATTGATTTATTCATTTGATTATGGAATTTATAATCTTCTTCATTATATTTACGAATGTCTAAGCTTTTAATAAAAAAAGCTGCCTAAACCAGATTTCTTAATCGAAAAATATCATGAAAAAATGTAGAGCTAAGAATCATCTTCATCATCATCGTTTTGTGAACGATGACAAAAAATTCACCCCAAAATTTAAAACACATTAATCACCATAACTCTCACAACGATGCACAAGACGAGAATCAAGCACGAAAATCTGCAACACGTATTATGGTTGTATTCTAGCATTAGACGACTCTTCATGGAATCAATTTCTCATTTGGACATAGACTTTATAATGTTCATCATTATATTTATGAATGTTTACGATTTTTAATAAATAAAACTGTACAAGTATTATATCTTTTTTATGTTTTAAAATATTGAATCCACTCTTATCCTTAGCACACACTATTATTATGTATTGAGGACGAAAATTTAAAAACCAAAAATGAACAAGAATGTGAAAGGTTGGTTCTTTAGTTAAAAATTTATGAACTATATAAACATTTTTTTTATAGTTCACCTTCTTATTGAAATTAAAAAAGTAACATTAAATAAAAGACTAATATTAATCACTAATGAGATTTCTTAATCGCTAAAAATGAAGAAGAAAAAACAAGCTGAGAATCATGTTCAACATCATTGATTTGTGACTGATGACGTAAAATTAACCCATCAATTGAACACACATGAATCATCACAGCTCAAATTCACATGCACCAGCCGACAATCGAACCAGGGTTTGTACCGTGGCAGCGTACCATTCTACCACTAGACCATTGGTGCATTTTGTGAGTTGAATTATTCATTTTGTTATAAAATTTATAATGTTCTTCATTATATATGTAGATGTCTAAGCTTTTAGAAAATAAAACTCCCTAAACAAGATTTCTTAATTGCAAAATATCAACAAAAAATGAAGAGCTCAGAATCATGTTCAACATCATCGATTTGTGAACGATGACGTACAATTGACCCATCAATTGAAAAGACATTATACATCATAGCTCACACCCACATGCACCAGCCGGGAATCGAACCCGGGTCTGTACCGTGGCAGGGTACTATTCTACCACTAGACCACTGGTGCACTTCGCGAATTGATTTATTCATTTGATTATGGAATTTATAATCTTCTTCATTATATTTACGAATGTCTAAGCTTTTAATAAAAAAAGCTGCCTAAACAAGATTTCTTAGTCGAAAAATGTCATGAAAAAATGTAGAGCTTAGAATCATGTTCTTCATCATTGTTTTGTGAACGATGATAAAAAATTCACCCCAAAATTTAAAACACATAAACACCATATCTCTCACAAGGATGCACAAGACGAGAATCAAGCACGAAAATCTACAATACGTATTATGGTTGTATTCTACCACTCGACGACTCTTCATGGAATCAATTTCTCATTTGGACATAGACTTTATAGTGTTCATCATTATATTTACGAATGTTTACGATTTTTAATAAATAAAACTTTATCAGTATTATACCTTTTTTATGTTTTAAAATATTGAATCCACTTTTATCCTTAGAACACACTATCATTATGTATTGAGGACAAAAATTTAAAAACTAGAAATGAACAAGAATGTGAAAGGTTGGTTCTTTAGTTAAAAATTTATGAGCTATATAAATAATTTTTTTATAGTTCACCCTGCTATTGAAATTAAAAGAGTAACATTAAATAAAAGACTAATATTAATCGCTAATGGGATTTCTTAATCGCAAAAAATGAAGAAGAAAAGAAGAGCTTAGAATCATGTTCAACATCATCGATTTGTGACTGATGACGTACAATTGGCCCATCAATTGAAAAGATATCAATCATCATATCTCAAACCCACATGCATCAGCCGGGAATTGAACCCGCTACATTGGCACAAAACATAACCAATAAAACCAAACAATTAGTTTCACCAATTAAAACTAAACAATTAGTTCCAAAAATTAAAACCAAACAATTAGATCTAGCAATTAAAACCAAAGAAATTCAATAAGGGTTCACATTTCAACCACTCTATAAGTCACTTTTGATGGAGAGTTGACCCAAAGGTTAACTTTTCAAATCAAAGCTCCAACTCAAGGTTTGAGCATCCTAGCATCTTGGTTTAGTGATTTGAAACATGTTTGAGCCTTCAATTATCTCATTCCAAGCATTTTATAAGTTTTGAGTGTGATATGCTCATTTAAGGTTTTCTAGACTACCTAGAATTAGGATTTTTATTCTCCACTAGTTCTTTAGGAAAATTCATTTTTAGTAACTCATTAGCATCATATTAACCATGTCTAGATGTTAGAATCATGCATTTGCACACTGCTACACGTTTTGACCCTTGATCACACAAGCATACGCATAATTGGCTTAGTTTTCTTACTTGAAAGTGGGGTTTGGATAGTGATTTCGTGAAACTATGATTGTTGGAGGGTCCTAACGTTTTATTTTACCTATTACACCATATTGAAACGTGTTCAAAGCATTTACAACACTTAAAACTTTTTTTTTTGTCTTCATATGCATTTTAGGCACTCTTTACAAGCCATTTTGCACTTGAACTAGTCATTTTTTAATTCTCTTTATATTGTGTTCATTTGTTTGTTTCGAAAGCCCACTTCCATCATATTATGCATGGCCAAAGGATAAAATTACCATTTTCATACCCCATTTGAAACCCCACACACTCAATTTGAAGAAAAATCCTCATTTTAAGTCTTTAAAAGTTGAGATGAGAGTGTGATATGTGTTTTCTGTTTTGCATTGCTTCATTAGTATTATTGAATCATTTTAGAGTACATTTTGCTTTCCATTCACTAACAACTAACCCCTTAATTTGATATTTAGTAGTTTGAGACTAACTAGTTAGCCTAGTTTAGCCTATTTTAGCCTAGTTTTCTTGTATATAGGGAACTAACACACTAACTTGTATTGTGTGACTTTGGTGCACCTTAGAAACTCAAATTGAACAAATTAAAAGTGATTAGAGGTTTCTAAACAAACAAATCCAGCAAGGGTTCACATTTCAACCACTATAAAAGTCACTTTTGATGGAGAGTTGACTCAAAGGTTAACTTTTCAAGTCAAAGCTCCAAATCAATGTTTGAGCATCCTAGCATCTTGGTTTAGTGATTTGAAACATGTTTGAGCCTTCACTTATCTCATTCCAAGCATTTTACAAGTTTTGAGTGTGATATGCTCCTTTAAGGTTTTCTAGACTACCTAGAATTAGGATTTTTATTCTCCACTAGTTCTTTAGGAAAATTCACTATTTTAGTAACTCACTAGCATCATATTAACCATGTCTAGATGTTAGAATCATGCATTTGCACACTGCTACACGTTTTGACCCTTGATCACACAAGCATGCGCATAATTGGCTTAGTTTTCTTACTTGAAAGTGGGGTTTGGATAGTGATTTCATGAAACTATGATTGTTGGAGGATCCTAACTTTTTATTTTACCTATTACACCATATTGAAACGTGTTCAAAGCATTTACAACACTTGAAACTATTTTTTTTTTGTCTTCATATGCATTTTAGGCACTCTTTACAAGCCATTTTGCACTTGAACTAGTCATTTTTTAATTCTCTTTATATTGTGTTCATTTGTTTGTTTCTAAAGCCCACTTCCATCATATTATGCATGGCCAAAGGATAAAAATACCATTTTCATACCCCATTGGAAACCCCACACACTCAATTTGAAGAAAAATCCTCATTTTAAGTCTTTAAAAGTTGAGATGAGAGTGTGATATGTGTTTTCTGTTTTGCATTGCTTCATTAGTATTATTGAATCATTTCAGAGTACATTTTTCTTTCCATTCACTAACAACTAACCCGTTAATTTGATATTTAGTAGTTTGAGACTAACTTGTTAGCCTAGTTTAGCCTATTTTAGCCTAGTTTTCTTGTATATAGGGAACTAACACACTAACTTGTGTTGTGTGACTTTGGTGCACCTTAGAAACTCAAATTGAACAAATTAAAAGTGATTAGAGGTTGCTAAACAAACAAATCCAGCAAGGGTTCACATTTCAACCACTATAAAAGTCACTTTTGATGGAGAGTTGACCCAAAGGTTAACTTTTCAAGTCAAAGCTCCAAATCAATGTTTGAGCATCCTAGCATCTTGGTTTAGTGATTTGAAATATGTTTGAGCCTTCACTTATCTCATTCCAAGCATTTTACAAGTTTTGAGTGTGATATGCTCATTTAAGGTTTTCTAGACTACCTAGAATTAGGATTTTTATTCTCCACTAGTTCTTTAGGAAAATTCATTGTTTTAGTAACTCATTAGCATCATATTAACCATGTCTAGATTTTAGAATCATGCATTTGCACACTGCTACACGTTTTGACCCTTGATCACACAAGCATGCGCATAATTGGCTTAGTTTTCTTACTTGAAAGTGGGGTTTGGATAGTGATTTCGTGAAACTATGATTGTTAGAGGGTCCTAACTGTTTATTTACCTATTACATCATATTGAAACATGTTCAAAGCATTTACAACACATGAAACTCATTTTTTGTCTTCATATGCATTTTAGGCACTCTTTACAAGCCATTTTGCACTCACTTTACTTGTTTCATCTTTGATTTTGCTTTTCTATGAATTTGTATGATTCTTTGCAATTTAGTATGTTGGTTTAGTGTATAGGATATCCTTGAATCATCTATGACTCAATTTCATGCATTTTGGAAGTTTTTACCCATTAACTAGTTTTTAGGTTCATATGTTTCTATATAATGAGGTATTTTCGAATTCCTTAATATTGTGTACAAACACTTGTGTTTGCACTCAATTTGCATCATAATTTACATCTTCAAATTGTTAGACCATGAATGGAAGCATGACATTTATTCAGAACACAAAATCTGCACCAAATTTCTTATGTTGTAAAATGTGCACAAAATCTGCACCAGTTTTGTTGCATGTGCTGCCAAGTTTGGTTCAACACATGATTTTGAGAAATTGGAGCTATAACACTGCATTTTATCAAACAATTTTCTATTTTTTATTAAGTAGAAATTTTAGGTAGAATTGAGGTGTGAAACCTCTTCCATTCATGTCTCTTCGGAGTTATATAGGTTCATGGTGGATATTATAGCATTTCATCATCATTTGCATATTAATTTGAGTACTACTTTACAGTAGCATTAATTTTCCTGCATCTGCTCTTACATTTTTACACTTATTTAGACACTTTGTTCATATTTTCTTTCATTGATTTACTACAACTATATTTTTAGCTTATTATGAAATGCATTCTAGGTTTGATTAGGTGAAATTTTGCACTTCTTTTTTAATTGAAGGGGTTATCCTAGTTTTCAGCATTCTTTTATCAACTAAACAACATGTGGCATGTTCTAGCAGCAGGGAGAAGAAACTTTTAGAGCACATCACAACATGTTTGAAGCAGAAAACTAGTATTATGCAGTTTTCATGCTCCTTTTGACATCTAACACCACTCTTTTGCCAAATTATGCATAATTTAGAAAACACATTATATCTGTTGATGTGAATGGGAGCTAATATAGGATACATATATTAGCGGCAACGCACTATTTATGCAAGAAGTCATTAACTAGACTACAAGCTAAAGATGCAGCAGCAATAACTCAAGCAAATAGAGTAGAGGAAAGAGTAAAAACGTTTGAAAAAAGTTTGGGGAGAGTGGTGGGTACCTTGTATGGCCAAGCAACAACGCTGACTTTGTTGGATCCTTCCAAATTAGAGGTGATGAAAGGGATAATTCTGAATCAAGAAGGAAAAATATGTAGCTTTATAAGATAAACGTTTACATACTTTAGAAATTTTGTTTAAGACTCCTCTAAAATTTTAATGTCATTAACTACATTAATTCAGTACAATCAACATTGAATTGGACAAACCAATGTCAATAAAGTTTTAAATAGATGAAAAAATATGCAATGACTTCACATGTATTAACATTCAACATCTAAAAGGGAGAATTGAAGGCCTTTTTTATACTTTCAACCAAATCAACGCTCAGTGCAGTGGTGGTTTAGTGCAATGGTGCATAATAAAGTTTACAAATGCAGAATGCCACTAAAATAGGAGTTGGCCATGACCAATCTGTTGTAAGCTAATACTATGTAAGAATTTAAGGCCTAAAGTCTAAACTGGACATTGCAAGATGCAAATGAATGACTATATGATTGACCAAACTTGATTATTTTTTCATTCAAATGTAGCATTAATCTAAATGAAATTATGCATGACCCCTATGGCAGCAAAAACTTTAGATGTGTATTAATCAAAAGTTGATTCCTACATAAAATTCTAAAAATCACCATTCAAACTTTACAAATTCCACTACAATGGCAAACAATTTGCAAATGTAGTAAAATAACTTAAGGAACTGTAAAGCAATTATCCCAACAAGTTTAAAATGATAAAATATACCTAAGAAAAGACTCAAATTATAAAAACAACACAAAACTCAAAATATGACACCCTAGAACCTAAAACTAGTTACTAGAATAGGCTAAAATTATCAAATATGAAAATTGCACTAATCTAATTATTTGAACTACTAAACCACTATTTATACAAGTTTTCAATGCTAAAACAAACATAAAAATAAAGTCAAAATTCTAAATTAACAAGAAAATTAAAATTTGACTACTTAGAACCTAAAACTAGCAAGTAAAACCAACACTAGTGCTAACACTATGCTATACTAACTAGAAATAAATACCTAAACTACCTAAACAACAAGTTCTGTTTCTAAACAAATTGTAGATCATAAAAGCACAACTTCACAGACAAACACAATCAAACTACAGATAAAGAAACAAAAATAGACACAAAAATGGGGGTAAAAGTGTATGGTCCAGTGTCTAACTCAAAAGGAAATTGAATTTGAAGAAAGTAAGTGTAGGAACTGATTTAAGACTCATTCACTGATGCTATGTGAATGAAATGGGTCGCCAAGCAGTAATTAAAAATTTCCTACCATTTTAAATTGGACAATTAGAGATTGAATTCACATTGATTTATTGCTACCAATCATAATCAATATCTCGGAGGCTACGCACAAAACTTTAAATCCATACTTAAACATCACAGCCTTGAAATTACATAATTATCTCTACCAAACTAAGTTCCCAATAATGGAGAAAAGCAAACACGTTGCGTTTCTTATCGGTCTGATCATGCTCACTACAATTCAGATCATAAATCTATGTTGTTGCACGAGAATAACACAATTCAGATCAATTCAAACAAATTCTACCCTAAATCAATAAAACTAAAGCAGCAACGCAAAAAGGAGCAAGCTTACCTATCGGTGTGGCAACGCAGGCGAAACACTCGACGGCCACCGAAGCTTTACCCACAACCTAGACTCTTCTGCCACCAATGCCGGCAAGCTATACCCACGGTGGAGATGGAGCGAACAGCCACTCCCAGGGCGTTAACCTAACGGTAGATGACGGTGGAAGGGAGAGATGGAGCGATTCGGTCACGATTGGCAGTGGAAATGGCACGGCAACGTCATTGGTTCGGTGGGAAGTGGCGGTTTGATGGTTCGGCAGTGGCAGTGGGTGGCAGGCAGTGGCAGTGAGTGGTGGGTTGTGATAGAGAAAGAAAACATAGTGGGAAATGAAAATAGAAAGGGGAAACCAATTCTGATATCTAATTTCATCGATGACCTTACCGACGACCTGGATCCGTCAGCTAGTCCGTCAGTAAACTAATTAAATAATATCATCATTGACGTAACCGACGGATAAATTCCCTCGGTAAAACCAACAGTGACGTTCGTCGGTAATTCTGTCGATAAACAAACATAATAATCTCATCTATCAAATTACCAACGGATATGTTCTGTCGGTAAACTTCACAACTACATCTGTCGGTAACTTCGTCGGTAATGAACAATTACCGACGGATAAAGATCCGTCAGAAAGTACCCATCGGTAATTATCAATTTTCTTATAGTGGATACTGGTGAAGGCAAATGATGTGCAGAAGATAGCCTTTGGGTCCCGATATGGGCACTATGAGTACGTGGTTATGCCTTTTGGTTTGACTAATGCTCCAACTGTATTTATGGACTAGATGAATTGGATCTTCAGGCCCTTCTTAGATAAGTTTATCGTAGTCTTCATAGACGACATACTTATCTATTCCAACACTCAGAAGGAACATGCAGAACACCTAGGTTGGTGCTTGGTATTCTAGGGGAGAAGCAGTTGTTTGCTAAACTGTCCAAGTCTGAGTTCTTGATGGATGAGGTACAGTTTTTGGGGCACGTGATATCCGCTCGGGGAATTGCAGTGGATCCAGCGAAGGTTGAAGTTGTGGTTAAGTGAGAAAGTCCCAAGTCAGCAATGGAGGTCAAAAGCTTTGTGGGTTTAGCTGGCTATTACAGGAAATTCATAGAAGGATTTTCCAATATAGTGGTGCCTCTGACACAGCTTACCCGGAAGGACCAACCTTTCACTTGGACGGATAATTGTGAGGAGAGCTTTCAGGAGCTAAAGCAAAGGTTGATGAGTGCCCCGATATTAGTTATCCCAGATGTTGGTAAACCCTTTGAGGTTTACTGTGATGCCTCCCATCTAGGTTTGGGCTATGTGTTGATGCAAGAGAAGAAGGCAATGACATATGCTTCGAGGCAACTTAAGGTGCATGAGCGTAACTACCACACTCATGACTTGGAGTTGGCAGCTACTGTGTTTTCCTTAAAGATTTATAGGAATTATCTCTACGGTGCCCAATTTCTAGTGTTCAACGATCACAAGAGTCTTAAGTATTTGTTTTACCAGAAGGAACTAAACATGAGACAGAGGAGGTGGATGGAATTCCTAAAAGACTACGACTTTGAACTTTTGTATCATCTAGGGAAGGCGAATGTAGTGACAGATGCCTTGACTAGGAAGACAGTGCATATTGCACATCTTATGATCAAGGAAGTGGAACTGCTAGAGAAATTCAGAGATATGAAGCTACAAGTAGAATTGGGATCCAAGTTCAATGGATGTAGTACTCTAACTATATCTAGTGACTTCTTGGACTTAGTTAGAGAAAGACAGTTATTAGATGCCAGTTTGAACAGAGTTAGAGAGCAACTTGGGTCAGATGAAGCGAAGGATCTTGCCTTTGATAGCGATAGTATATTAAGATTTTGGGGTAGGGTGTGTGTGCCAGATGACGTAGAAGTGAAAAGGTTAATCCTTGAGGAAGGGCACAAGAGTCGTCTTAGTTTGCATCCTGGCATGACTAAGATGTACCAGGATCTCAAAGAAACCTTTTGGTCGTAGGGTATGAAGAAAGATGTTGCCCAGTTTGTATCAGCCTGCTTGACATGTCAGAAGGCAAAGGTAGAGCATCAGAGACTCGGTGGAATTCTACAGCCTTTGGAAATACCAGTGTGGAAATAGGATAGCATCTCTATGGACTTTATGACCCACTTGCCACGAACCTTTAGGGGTCATGATACCATCTGGGTTATTGTGGACCGATTGACCAAGAGTGCTCACTTCTTGGCAATGAATTTGAGAATGTATATAGCCAAGTTGGCCTAGTTGTACATTAAGGAAATTGTGAGGCTGCATGGAGTACCTTCGAGCATTGTATCATACATGGATCTACGGTTCACTTAGCGGTTTTGGCAGACTTTGCAAAGTGCTTTGGGAAGCAAGTTGACTATGAGTTCAGCCTATCATCCACAAATCGATGGTCAGTCCGAGAGGACGATTCAGTTGCTTGAGGATTTGTTGAGGACATGCGTGCTGGATCACTTGGGTGCTAGGAATGAAGTTTTACCGTTGATAGAGTTCACCTACAACAATAGTTTCCATGCGAGTATTGGCATGACGCCATATGAAGCTCTTTACGGGAGGAAGTGTAGGACTCCTTTGTGTTGGTATCAAGATGGGGAAGCAGTGTTAGTTAGACTTGAGTTGTTAGAGCAGACTACTGAGAAGGTAAGATTCGTAAGAGATAGGATGCAGGCCTCTCAGAGTAGGCAAAAGGCTTATGCAGACCATAGGAGGAGACCCTTAGAATTCGTTGCTGGAGATCGCGTGTTCTGGAGGGTGACCCGAACCACTGGTGTGGGAAGGACTCTTCGTTCAAAGAAGATTTCTCCTAAGTTCCTTGGCCCTTACCAGATTTCGAGGAGGATTGGGCCGATAGCTTATGAGATTGCTTTGCCTTCCCAATTGGCTAGTCTTCATCCAGTGTTCCATGTATCACAACTGAGGAAGTATGTGTTTGATCTATCTCATGTATTGGAGGTCGAGGATGTGCAGATCAGGGAGGATCTCACTATGGAGGTACCACGAGTGGCTTTGGAGGATAGTCGAGTTGAGGAATGTCGGGAAAAACCAATCAGTCTTGTCAAACTCATCTGGGATCGGAAGACAGGTGACTCTACTTGGGAGTTAGAGGAGGATATGAGGAAGTCACATCCGCATGTGTTTTCCTGGTAAGTTTTCATTTTTGAGGTTAGAAAATTTTGTTCTTGGGGAAAATGTAAGGCCCACTTATATTTCTGCCTTTATTTTTAAGGGTTGCCCTTTTTCAGTTGGGCTTAAAGGTTGGCCCAAAGGGTGCTAAGGCCCCTAAAGCAGCCAAACCCTCTCATTCCTGTTCACTTTGCAAAAATAGTGTTTCTCAAACCCTCCCTTGTTCTCAACAGAAGCTCTGCTAGGGCTTGGTTCGCTCTTGTTCACGCTAGCTCTAAAGCTCACCTCGCCTCACATAAGTTAGTTCTTGAACCATATTCTCCCCTTTTCTAAGTTGTTTTTCGTGGTTTCTATTGGGGTTCATAGTACTAAACCCATTTTTCTTTCTGTATCGTTGTTCTCAGCTCTCAAGTCTGTTTCTGGAGCTGCTGGGTCCGTTAGCTTTAATTGTCGAAGTCTCATACTAGCATTTTCCAGGTAAGGGAATCTAGGGCTTGCTTGTTTACTTCAATTTTTGCTTCCCTTGCCACTGTTTCACAATTTTATGGCTTGTGTGCTATTGTTGAAATGTGGAATGTCTTGTATTGTTGTTTGGGTATGAAAATATAGCTATTGTAAGGAGAACAGTGACGAGATCTGATACTCTCGCCCAAGCGAGACTTGTAGAAACAGGTCAGGTTCATACTCGAGCTCTCGTTCTGGCGGAGAGCTCTCGTTTGAGCGAGGTGATATCTCGCTTAGGTGAGAGTGGCTTACCTAAGCGAGAACTCATGGGAGCCTTGACATGTCGCTGCAGTTTTAGCCCAAGTGAGGAACCTCACCTTTGAGCGAGGGGTGGTCTCGCTCAGGAGAGGAGGGCTCCCCTAAGCGAGAACTCGCGAACTCAACAAACCCCCCTGTTGGTAGTCTCGCCTCAGCGGGGGCCTGCCGCTTGAGTGAAAGACCTCTTTCGCTTGAGCGAGGGTCCATGGCTTGAGCGAGGCTGGAGTAAGGGTTTGCTCTGTATTTGTTCATTCCCCTGTCTTTGGTTTGTGATTGCTGGTATGATTGCATTACTTTGATAAGGCATGAATTGGTTGAATATGCATGTGAGATCTGATTATATGGGCTAGAATGATGAGTTAACATGATTTTGGCATGAACTGAGTATGGAATGGTTAGTTATAAAAGTGACATGGGATTGGTATGAGCATGAATGTTATTTTGATGAATGGAACATGTTGTTGGTATGTTTAGGGCGTAATTCCACGATAGTTTCGTGGTGGCGTCTCATTGGTTAGGATGTAATTCCATGAATCTCTAGGTGAGATCTTATGGTGGTGCCTCAGTTGGTCGGACTTAATTCCATGACCCCTGTTAGTAGGAGTTCATGGTGGTGCCCCATTTATATAATTTAGTAAGGATTCAAGGTAAGGATTGCATCCAAATACTCTAAAGAGTCAGTTAGTCTCACATAGAGCGTACTGACTCGAGTGATGAGAGTAGTAGAAGGCCTGGAACCCATTAAGGGCTTACCTTGTGGGGGATGAGACATTGGAACAATTAGCTCGGTAGAGCAGTAAAAGCCACCACAAGTGCAAGCATCCGCTGAATCCGACTAATTATATGTATCCGGATGAGTCACGTCTGAGTCTTAGTGTATTGTGTGCAAGTTACAACATGGTTGGTTGACATATGCATCTTGAATTGTGAGATTGTATGTAACTGTATGATAAACCATTTTTCTGCTCTAGCTTACCCTTTTGCTTGTTTGATTGTTATGTGTGTGGTCTTCTCTCTTTGCGATGATCATCAATTTATTGATGTGAGCAGATGCGAGAACTACTCGTGGTCAACAGGAAAATGGTGATTCTGCTGCTTAGCCTCTGGAATGGATTCCGCTTGTCTGAATTTTATTTCAGGGCTATGGCCCATGTATTATCTATTCATTTAGCCTTGTTTTGAATTATATCGGTCAATGTATTTTCTTTTGTATCGGCATCGTGGTGTGTCCTTGATACTTTCTATTTTAAGTACTTTAGATGTTGTAGGAGTGACTTTATACTCTAAAACTTTACTTTTCATATTATATTGTGTGACGTATCGTTTAAATAAGTTAATTATTAAATGAATTATCCTTATCCATGTGACGCGCTAAATTAATAATGTTTCACAGTTATATGAACTATTTAACATGTTATCTGCAAAATTAAATTAAGAATTCATTACGCATGAAAAACTATATTATATTTTAAACTTGAAGTAAAGCAGTGAGTTGAATTGCAGTTATGAACTATAATTCATGAAATTATTTTCTTTGACAACGGTATGCATCGTTTTAATAATTTTAAATTGCGATGTACTACTAGCATAAATTGAAGAAAAGAGTCTCTATGGATATAATGAACAATGAGTAATAAGAACACCCTAAAAAGGTTTCTGAGTTTTTGTGTTGCAGGGATATGATTAAGGTGATAGATATTATTAGAATTTTGACCGATGCATTTGCAAATTCTTGGAAATAGGGTTTGGTAAAAGCACCTGAAAATTAAAAAAGTGTGGTAGCTTCTTCCATGCACTTGCTCCGAAAGTCAAGCGAAGCAGTTTTTTGAATGATTGTTAATGATTTCTTCCCTTCTTTTAAAACATTTTTGTTCTCGTCAATGTCTAAAGAAAACCAAAAAAAAAAAAAAATTAGAAACCAAAACAGTACGGAAAAAAAGACTCAACTGGCAACTGACAAGAGCTTGACTTGTAACACCATGAAATCATCATCAACAATGAGCTTCTTTCCTTTCCTTTTCCATGAATCATTTGCTTCAAGAAAATCACATAAAAAGCTTATATGTTATCATCACCATTCTTTTAATTTTGCAGCAAAGCAACTTAACCCAGCAAGAAAGAGTATTATTTTAAGGTCAAATGCAACACATGTATGGTGTGTATGTGGCTAAGGTATATAAAAAAATGACCATAAAGAAAAAGGAGGATATAGAAAATAATTTAGTAACTGCTTGGTGGAAAACAAAGTTATGCTTTTATTTGGGTGTGTACAAAATAAAAAATATAGTACAAAGAAGATTGTTATACATGGTGTATTTAAAATAAAAATATAAAAAGTGTGAAAATATAAAAATATTTTTGTTTTTTTTTTTCAAAAAAATAAAAGCATGTTGACAAAACTACTAGTAATATATTCTTTCTCCATCTATGATTCATCCTTCAAACTAGTTTTTTAGATTCCAAAATGACCTTAAGGATGATGACACCTATTGATGATAGGGTGGTGACTTTGGAAGGTCTATTCACACAATCATACACTTTCTCTTTATTCTCTTTTCCATCCTTGTTCTCCTTTTAGTTATGGAGAAGTATCTTTTTTCCAACCCTTAGGTCTTGGCAGATTCTTGAAAGAACCCTAAGACATATTGAAATAATAAAATTTTTAAATTTTTAAAAAATAGTGTATATATATATATATATATATATATATATATATAGAATTAATTTTGGACAATGGATGTTTTAGTTTTTATTAATAATATAAATATTAATAAAATTGAAATGATTAAAAACATAATGTTAAAAACCTTGAGGTATGCTAATCCTTTTTTTTTTATGGGGAGGGGGATTACTCTTCTTTTAATGGAGAAAATGCTTAAATGCATAGGTTCCCTATGTTTCACAAGTGGTGAGAGATTCTATTAAAGTTAGATTAATAA
Organism: Vigna unguiculata; assembly: GCF_037176805.1. NCBI lineage: Eukaryota > Viridiplantae > Streptophyta > Magnoliopsida > Fabales > Fabaceae > Vigna > Vigna unguiculata. Next base: position 25,818,365 of record NC_140799.1, on the reverse strand, counting down.
TGTTATGACAAAATATAACAAATAAAGAAAGAAGATGAAAAGTATTTGTCTAACTTACATTCTCACCATGAAATCAAACATTCAATCACAATTTTGAAGATTCGTTTGTGGTTGGATTGTGCTTAAATTTGGACAACAGGTTCAAAAAGAATCTACTTTCGATTTTGAACTATTGGATACGAATTAGAAGTTTCAAGTGAGAGAAAACCTATTTTGTATTAGAAACTTTATTTATTTTTAGGGGTTTTCATTTGTTTTTTCCGGGTATTGTGCTTGGTTTATTTTGGATTATTGTAAACGCTGTTTTTTGCACTATGAACAATTTTTTTAGCTCTTGTTGATCATAGTTGAGTTATTCTTTTTATAGCTGAAAGAGCCATAATATTTCACCCTTCTATCTTTTTTATATTTATCTATTAAGAAGCCAAATTTATTGTCTGACGAAGGAGAGTTTTGAACATTATAATAACTGCTTTATGGGACATTAGTGAATAATATTGTTTTTATTCTCATTACAGGTTGTGACACAATTGCCCGAACTTGTTGAAAAATAAAAAATTTGATATGTTTCTATATCCTACAATAACAAGTTGTAATTGTCAATGAGTTTTTAAACTTAAATTATACCCTAATGGGGGTTTTTCAATTTGCACATAAGGGATAAATCTCAATGTAAAGATTAAAAAATTTTAAGTGCGAGTTTGGTCTAATATTGACAAAAAATTAGAATAAAGAATAAATAAAAAATAAGAATCATATATTTTTTTAAAAAAATGGATTGAAAATTATATTTTTTGTTAGAATGTTCATGAATAACCAGCACAGAATCTCCGTAACATTTCTCTTAATGAAAGCTCAACAAATCTATACTTTTAAGATTAAAGTTTTACTTACAAGGAATTTTAATTATAAGAAGAGGTGAAGTTTGTAAGAAATATTACACTTAATACAGTTAAAAACTATGTAAAAAAAAAATCCATTCCTTCTGTATTCAATATTTAATCATATTATGTAGAGTAATTTCAACTGGTTGATAGTTTATTTTAACTGACTATTGAAGAATAAAACTTTACGAATTATTATAATTTTTCGTGCTATTATATTTTGTATAACTTTTCAACTTAGAAAATATAGTAAGAAGTAATTGAAATTCATGTTTTAAAATATTAAAGATGTCATTTTTATCTAATATTTACTTTATAAAATATTTAGATGATTTTATATATATTGGTATAGCACTGTGGGGCACGTGGCACCCACAAATCTAAACTGAATGATCATTATATTCTCAACCTTCTAAAGTAAATATTTCTTTTCATCTGGGCCACCTAATGCCATTCCTTATCAAATTTCTATTCATTTGGAAAACAGTTTAAATTAATGAAACAAGAATAAATATTCTGCACCCAATCATATAGTACAATTATTCTGATTCTCTGCTCTTTCCTATGCCTAAATTCTTAACTGTTATTTTAAATATTTAAAACGTTAAAGAAATTCAAAAGTTCAATAATCCTCTTACATAGTAATGCTGGATACTTTAGTACATAACTCCTGATTTTATGATTTTTATTTGAGTTTTTTTTTTTCTTATCTTCGTTATTATCATTGGTCAATTAGTATTTTAAAACATTAAAAAAATGTGATAAATCAGAATTAGTATATTTTGAAAGGAGAAGCAACACAAAAATTTCATTAGAAAATCTGAAGTTGAAATGAATTTGGATTATGCACTTATGAGAGAAAATTAAAGACAAAGATCTATCTATATATTTTTGATGTCTACTTAATAGATGCTTACATTTCCATCATTTCCAACCTCTCAAGTAGGTTGATGAATAAGGGCCCTTTGTGTTTGTGGGAATAATTTTGCCTCTGTGCTTGTGAATGCGTGAGTGTGAGAGCACAAACAGAAGCAAAAGCCATTAACTCCATTTTAAGCCTTAACTAATTACGGTATTAACTACAATACTTAACAAGTAAAGATGCATGTTTTCACATTATTATTATATGCAAGAATAAGAAGAACGTCATGATCAGAATTGGATCTGTTTTGCCTCAACTTTCGGTCATTAATTAAGACATAACTAATGAATAAGATAACTGCATATGCATTTGCATACGTTGGTGTAGCCCTTTTTTTTTTAAAGGTGAATGAGTTTATAATCAAATCATTGTATGTTGAAGAATTTCCATATTCTTCACATTTTTTTCTCATTTAATTTCCATATTTAAAAAATTATTGCCAGTCATTCTACATTTTTTTTTCCTAATTAAGTGAGTCCTCTATGAATTTCCTATCTCTGTGAATTATTGCATAGGGTTTTAAATTTCTCTATATGTGTAAAGGAGAGTCTGGATGAGAAATTGTAATATTTTGAAAAAATAAATGAACAAAAAGAAAGTTAGTGGACAAGATAAATTGAAAATGAACATATATATATTTTTCAGAAAGTGTACCGAAAGTACAATAAGAAATTTGTGATATTTAGAAAAAATAAAATATATATTGTCACTTTTATAACATATTAATAGATGAATAAATAAGTTAATAATAAATTATTTTTTCATTGTACTTGAATAAATAGATTGTCATACTAATGCACCTTAATTTTACTTAATAATTTATAACATGAGTTAAAAAGTAAAAAAACTTTTCTCATAAATAACACACTATCATCATCTTTTTTTTTCAAATAACATACAATAAATTTTATCTACACAAATAACATATGCGTTAGTTTTAAAAGTTTCTCAACATGTTTTTGGTAGACCTAATAAAAATAAATAAATCAAAACATGGTAATTGAAAAGTATATTGAGTTGATTTATCGAGAATCGAACTAACACACTAAAAATGTGTTATTTGTGTAAATAAAACCTAGTGTGCTATTTAAGTAAAACATGCTTTAACTTAATAATTTGTAGTGGGTTGAAAGGGATTTAAAAATTTAGATTGAGTCACTTTTTGAAACACATATAGAAGAGTTGAAGGTAAAGTTTTTTGTAATGGAGGAGCAATTAATAGCACATTGATGGTGAAAGATTTATCCTTTTGGCTTTGTTTTTGGAAGGTGTTAAGAAATTAGAAGGGTGTTGTTTATGGTTGAAGCATGAGGCAGCAAAATCCTCTTCCACTTAGGGATTCCTTCCCACTATTGGGACCTTTTAGTCCTTTTCTAGTACCCTAAAGAGGGAGGCTTCTATAATTACATACATAGATTTGCACCAAAGCTTAAAACCATGAACTAAGCATTTTGGGTAATGCATGTCATGCTAGTGCTCCTAGCCTTTATAAATGGGGCATCTTAGGCCAAACTTTTTTTTCTGTCCAGAGTCTTCCAACTCCCCACTTTTCATCATTCTCATTTTGATATCTCAAAACTAAAAAATAAACCCTAATCATGCGTGTTCAACCTTTTCACTACACACAAATCACATAACTATTACCAACCCAATTTGTTTATTCATATGTGTCTGTTTTTTAATGATGTTTGTGACAATGATAAATGTTGATTATGTGACTTGGTGATGAGATGACGCCACATATCTCCAAAACTAATGGTTGCCACTCGGTGATGGTGGCTGGTACAAGAGGCTTGTGTTGCCAAGATGTTGCGCTGCACTTTGCACTCTAAACTTTGATAGATGACAGTCCAGCTGATCCTGATAAGGACCGGCCCTACTACTATTGGACAACCCACCTTTCCTTTATACTTCCTCAATTTTTATTTTATTTATTTACCATTTTTATTACGAGATTCAACTATGAGATAACTATGTTTTTTATTTGGAGATCCATTTTTATATCATTATTAGGTTTCTACATAGGCAAAGCATCGAAGAGATTTAACAATAAGAAAAATTACATTATAATAACTAAATTTTGAAATATAAAATATTGAAAAAATGAGAATAAAGAATTTCATTTAAAGGGTGTTAGTTCATATTACAAAAAAGTTGTCAAAATTTAGTTTTATAGATTGTTTTATATGTTTTTTTATTTTTACTCGATTTAACTCATCTTAAATCTCTTAACAAATTCACATTTCGAAAGAAAAGAAAAGAGTATAATAAGAAGATAAAAAGGTGTTGTTTTTACATGCGTGAAAACCACCCTTTTCTGGGGTCTAGAGTAAGGACAACTGCCATGAGATTATTGTACTTGGATTTGCGATTATAGTGGCAAAATCTTCGAATTTAATGCCTTCTTTTCATGGAGATAATTGTTCTCAAATGAAGAAGTAAGTTTCCATTGAGTGAGATTTGAAGGTATCTATGAAAAGCTTGAGGTCTTTGAAGAATATGTGATGCAAAGATGTAAATGAAGGTTGAATTTGACGTGGAAATTGAAAGGAAAAGGGGTAGAAAATAAGAGAAAAGTTGGGGAAACAGTGTTAGCATGATATAAAAGTGCATGGTGCATGTATCTACCACACATATAAATGCTGAGTTGAAGTGTTTGAGGAGGGATATTTATGGGTTTCACTGAAGATACACTGGTCCAGTCTCTACTGTGTGGTATTTTCTTAGCCGACACTAGTACTACGGATAAATGAAAGGGACTTCCATATTATTTTTTTCAGCCGAAATCTGATTCAAAGTGGAGCCTGCACTTACACATATTAAATTTTTAAGAAAAGCAAGAAAAAGAAGAAGCTTCTTTCTATTTTCCTTTGTTTTTTTAAGATGGGGTAATTAATGTACAAAATAAGTAGATGTTGTTTTTAATGGGTGTGATGAAATAGCAGAAATTGAATCGAACCCAATGCGAATTTTTGGGTAGGGCATAGGCCCATGTTATGGATCGTTAAAGTCTTTGTGGCACTCATTCTCACCACTGTGGCTTCTGACTTTTAACTGTAAAGCTGGCGGCGGGTTATACTAAACAACAACTCATTCATTCATTCACAACACCATATGTGTGTGGAAGAACTTTGGTCTCATGGGGTAAAACAAAAACTTATTTTGGAATCAAAAATTGTTACTGTTTGTCTTCTTTCGTTGTGTGTATTAATTGTCAGCTGTGGCAAACCTTTCTTCTGGTTGGGTTTGGAATAATTAGCATAAAACTTAACATCTATATTAGTTATTTTATAGAACTTTTATTTGAAGAAATACTAGTATAAGTTTATAAAACTTTCCGAATTTGAACATACCAAGAGCGGATCCGTGGCGCAATGGTAGCGCGTCTGACTCCAGATCAGAAGGTTGCGTGTTCGATTCACGTCGGGTTCAATCCCCTGTTCCGCTTTCATTTTGTTTTTTCAATTTTCTCTGATGGGCCAATTGGACCCTCTTTTATGGGGAATTCACCAAAAGGGCCAATTGGACCCTTTGAGTCAGTTGGGTTCTTCCTGCACCTCCAAGATTTATTCAACATCCTATATTCTTTCAAAATTCCATAATTAACCTTGTTCCGTTGACTAGCTGTAAAATTTAAAATAATCTAACCTTAACTCTCCCACACCCCCAACCCCACTCAAGTATCTCCCCCTCTTTCTCTTCTCTTTGTGATTGTTTCTTCCTCACGCATTAACTTCACACAAGGTAATTTTTAATTTGTGTTTGTTATTCACTTCATGCTTCATGCTCACTCACTTTTCTGTTCGTAATGTCTGCTGCTTGTGTATTATTGAAACGAGATCCGTAGAATGTAGAATATGTGCACTACTGACTTATTTAATTTATTGAATTCACGAAATCCGTGGATTTGGAATTTATGGATAGTTTGAAGTTGTAGGTAAGGATAATAATGGTAAGAAAGTAGATTAAACAATTTATTGAGGTACGATTGGATCTGTAATACTTCCTGCTTCCAACATCCTTGACATTAGGCATAATGTTTATTTGTGCGCAAGTTTCAGTTAGATCCTAAAAGACTCATCTAAATTTGTAAAGAGTATTTTTCAATATCTTGTGAGATTTATTAATATGTGTTTGTGTTATAAAAAACAAAATATTAGTTTCAGGTTAGAAAAAATTTGCGACTTAGACTAGTTGGAGATCAAGTTGAGAGAAAAAGCACGAGTGAGAGTTGTCAATTTCTTGGACCATGTCTAATCTTTTGATCAAGCAACAAGTAAAACTCGACTTCTTTATCTACTTTTGAAACAAAATATGTAAACCCTAAAGTTTTACAAAACAATACTTTTCATATATAATATATTAAAGTTATATTATTAATACATAAATAATTATTGTTTCAGAAAAAAAAAAAAAAATATATATATATATATATATATATATTATGATTAAAAATTAATTAATCAATAATTAATTAAAAATAATGTTCCTTTGTATTAAAGATAATAAAAGTAACTAGCTTTAGTCTTAGAATAATAATAACCATTATATCTTGATAAATTATATTTAAAAATTAAGTGTTTAAATTTAAAATTATTGTAATAATAGCATTATAACAAAATAATATAAGTATAGTTCAAATAATAAAATAGTTATAATATTTATAAGAAAGTTTTTAGTTAGTATAATATATATATATATATATATATATATATATAATATAATTAAAACTTATGAATATTTGTATATATTTTATATTAGAAACTATAACCATAAATAATGCTTTACAGAAAAATATATTAGACAGAGTTAATGTTACTGTATCGTGATATTGTAAAGAATAAAAAATATAAAAAAATTCTCTCATATTTTTGGCTTTTCGAGTCATACTCATTAAATATCTATAAACTTCGAGTCCTACTCAATAAATATCTATAAACTTGAGATGCAGTGAACTTTACTAATATAATAATTTCTACTCATTAAATATCTGTAAACTTGAGATGCAGTGAACTTTACTAATATAATAATTTCTTTGGTTTTTGGGCTTAGTTATCAAGAGGGATAAAACTATAGTACTATATGTCAATTATACATTGACCGATTACTGATTCAATCAGTAATATAGGATTTTTCTGTAATCCTTTATTTCGTGTCGGTTAAAATATTTTTTGTCCTAATTTTTATCAATTGGAATATTTTTATCAAATTTTATTAAATAAGTCTTAATTTTGTTTTAGTATTTAAATAGATTTTAATTTTTGTCAATTTTATTCAATTGGATATTTTTTTCTAATACCGTTTAAATCATTAACTACCATAAAAAGTAATTACCACATGTCACTACGTGTTTTTTTTTTTTAATTTCATCAAGACACCAACAAAAGCCACAAACACCGAAAAGCTCACCGAAAACAACACCCACACCATCACACTTCAACCCAGGACACTCGAATACAAAAACCCTTTCATTGGTGGTGGGTGGGAAGAATGACATCGTTGATTGTGGTTGGGAACAACGTTACAGAGTCCCGTATGAAGCCCACCATAAAGCATGACCAAGAGGCGTGAGTTGAGGGCTACATACGATGGCTTAGGGCTAAGGTTGGACAGAGCAGAGCACAAAATGATTGAGACCCAAGACTCTGTGGCCATGGAATTGGGTTTGTGAGATGATGTGATTGAGCGATAGTGCGGCAGAGTGGCAGTGTGGACGATGGAGGAGCAACAACAACTTCAAATGGAGGAGCAATGGTGCAAACGAAGGTGGAAAACGAAGAAGTGAAAGCAACATGGAAACGAAAGAAGATGGAATGAGGGGAAGCATGTGAGAATATTAGATACATTACATCGGTTCCCATGTATAACCGATGTAATATCAAGTTTAATTTTAAAAAAGTGACGATTAAAATGTTTTTCAATTTTTTATTTTAAAAAATAATGTATTACATCGGTTAAATCAACAACCGATGTAATATAATTCACAATAATTAAAAAATTGCCACCACATGATTTATTACATCGTTTTTTATAAATGATGTGGTATCCTATTGTTATTTCACTATTTCGCACTAGTATTAAACAACTTAACTTTATGGAATTGGTTTGGTTTGGAATTATTTGGTGTGGTGATATGAAATTTATTTGCAAGTGAATTGAATGGAAAGGAAAATGGTAAAACAGAAAAATCATAGAAAAAAACCTAACTTACTATGACGTGCTTTGCATTACTTGTCATAGTAATCTAGACTTACTATGACATAACTTTGAATTACCTGTCATAGTAATTACTATGATTGGTTTTACAAAAATTTGTCATAGTAAGTTCACTAATTGTCCTAGCATCATCATCTTGTGCGGTGGTAAATTAGTCTTATTATGATTGTTGATTGAACACCTATCATAGTAAGTCTGATTTACTATGACAGGTTTCTGCAATGTCATGAAAAGTACATATTTTCTATAATTCCTACAATTATGATGCTAGAATACCTGTCATAATAAACTCGTTTTACTTGTCATAATAAGTTTATTTTTCACTAATGATGCTTTGTGAGATCCTCTTGGTTGTTATGAAGATTAAAACATTATTTGCAACACAAAATAAAATCATTAAGTTTTTTTAGATAAAATATTATCTTAAAATAATGTGTGTATGCATATATTTTTATGACACTTTTGCTTATTCAACCAGCAAAAAGAGCACTATGTTATATCATTTGTTAAACAAAACATATTGCAATTTACATTATCTATTGTGTATAAAAGTCTTTCATTTTACAAAAAAAAAACATATTCATGCTTTATTTATTTTTTATTTAATTACACTTAATTAAAATAAATGAAATTTAATGAAATTTTCTCTAACATAAAAAGAAAACAAATACAATAATAAAAACAAGTCATAATATATATATATATATATATATATATATATATATATATATATATAATATAATATAATATAATATAATATAATATAAAGACGTGTAAACATTTTAGAATGACCCATCACAATTAGGGATGTCAATAAGACATGTAGGGTACGAGTAGTAGCTCCTCTATACCCTATTTGTTGAATAAATATTTGTCCCGTACTCGTCTCATATTCATGTGGCTATTTGATATGTGGGTACCCACATATTTTTTCAATATCTGTAGATATCCATGAATATTTACAATATTTAACATCATATCTTAACCACAAATTCAAATAAAATACAATGCATAACATTCATAAATTTCAAACAAAATTCAAATAACCCATTTAAATATTGATGAATTACAATTTACAAAATAAATAGTGATTTTTTAAAACCAATTGATAAAAAATAACCTATTCAAAATCAATCTTTTAATATTTTAATCATATTTTTTAATATTTTTCAATTTAAATTAGATAACAAGTATAAGTATCCACGGGTACGGATATTATGATACCTGTACCCGTTCTATTAATATGCAGATATAAAAAATATTCGTATTCCTTACTTGCGGATATCAATTTACAATATTTATTTCCTACCCATTATGAATTTTATTTACATATACAAATTCTTTTAACATCCCTAATCACAATATACACCATACAAAATTAGGTTTTTAGTCTTTGGAAGGAGAAATTACTTGCAATTAATATTTAAAAAAAATTCAAAGATTACCGAATAGTTTTGTCAAATAACAAACTTTTATTTGGAATGAATATTATTCTCATGAAAATAATTTATAGTTATATATTTATCATCAAAGGTAATATTATTATTTAGTCAAAGTGTGTCTTACTTCGAGTCAAACTGAATTAACATAATACTAATTAATAATAATGTAATTTAAATAAAATAAAATAATTAAATATTTTCAATTAATGAGTTAAATAACATCCTTTCTTTGAGTAAACTATTATTTACATTAAAATATACTTTATTATTGTTACATACTTATCATATGTATGTGATTTGCCCATAAATGCATCTTCTTTTTGACTAAACACAATTTACACATAAAAGTAGGGTTTCAAATCAAAGCAATTCAAATATTATATGAACCAAAACAACTTTAATCTCAATGATATAACACTAATGGATGTTTCTATAATAACACTTGTTGATATATTGATTTAACTTTATAAAACACTAAATAAGCACAAGAGCACAATATAGATCATATTATTGTAAGAGAGGGGATAATAATACTCGGATTCATAGAGTATGAACAAAATAAATTTGTATTAAATCCTACAAGGTCAGTGAAATATTTAATGAACATGAATAGTTAGTTTACCTTTCTCAATTAATTAGTATTATTCATTTTGAGACCTATCTCTCGTGAGTAGGGATGTCAAAAAAATTCGTACCCGCGGGTATCCGCGGATAAAACCCGCAATGGATAGGAAATGGATATTAAAAATGGATACCCGCTACCCGTGGGTATGGGTATTTTTGATATCCGCATGTTAACGGGGTGGGTACGGATATCATAGTATCCGTACCCGTGGATACCCGTACCCGCTAAACTTTAATTCAGAAAAATTATTACCTCACAAATGAGTCAAAACATTATGAGTCTTCATTATATTAGTAAAAACTTTAATTCAGAAAATTTATATATATATATATATATATATATATATATATATATATATATATATATTAGTAAAAACATTATGAGTCTTCATTCAATAATGGTGGTCAGATTCTTACCCCACATATGAGTAAATTACTTCCATATACTGTGGAGGCATTGATGTGTCTCTAAGATTGGTTATGGACCAATATGGAAGGTAATGAAATTAACATTTTTACTTAAATATTTTAATTAAGTGAATGTTAGAAATTTTTACTGAACTCCTTATGTTTTAAGGCTCTTCTAGATTAAAATTGGACAACATGAAACTTTATACAATGTTGCAAGAGGTGGATATTGATGAAGTTAGTAATTTCTTTAATATTTTATTCAAAAATAAACTACAATATAAATTGGTAGTGATTTTTTATTTGTTTATTTTTTAAGAATCAATCGGAGAATGGGAACTTGTTGATCCAAACAATAATTATGGTTAAATAATTATTTTTTTAAATATTTTTGTAAATACCCGCGGGTACCCGTGGATACCCGCGAATATAAAAAAAATAGACGGGTACCCGCATAATAGATACCCGACGGATATGGGTACGGGTATGAGACGGATATTTATTCAACGGGTAGGGTACGGGGGAACTACTACCCGTACCCTACCCGCCCCGTTGACATCCCTACTCGTGAGTGAACATGAGCATAAAATTGGTCTAAATTTGAACTTAAATTTATATTAACTTCTAATGGGTCAAACTAATTGCAATATATTAAAGTCTTATCACTTTTCTATAATTAGTATTCTGATAATTTCTTTTAGATTGCTTATATTAAACCTTCTAAATGTACATAACTAATATAATTATTAATATAACATTTGGATAATGAATTATTATAAATTATACAATTTCTTTAAACATTATCTACCTTATCTTATCTCATCTCTCTAAAAAGCTAGACATAAATTACCAACATATTAGTTTACATACTTTAGTCTCTTTGTACGAGTGTTTGATGTTTAGCTACTCACACCATCACTTTCTCTAAAAGACCTTCAAAGCCTACAACTTTTGACTCACTTTCTTCGTCCTCATGCTAAAAAGTTTTTCCACCAACATGTGGCATTTCATCACAAACTCCACGTTAGCTTTTGATATAATATATCAAACAATATTAAAAAAACCACATAATTTTTCCTAAAATTAAAAATTAAAATTCACTTATCCATGACATTACTCATAACAATTACCTAGGACTCAAACTTCAAATTTACGGGCTATTACTATTTCTAACGTTGTTCTTGTCTTAACAATATAAAATCATAATATAGAGAGGGTCAAATAAAATCCATGTTTCACTCAAAAACACAAAAAATTGGTTATGGATTTCCATAGCATTATCATTAATGATTCACATAAAAAAACAGATTATCATAATGGAATCAAACGTATTTATAAAAAATAATGCTGGGATCGATTTATAATGCGAGTTTTTTTATTGTAAGTAACCTATAAGTAGCCAGAATAGTTTGCTTAATGTTTGGACTTATTGTAGTAAAATTTTCGATGTTAAAAAGTTTTTGAATGTTGTGATTTTATTTTTACATATTATTTAATGCAATATAATATTAGCAAATATATTTAATTATTATCAGCTTTGTAATAATTCAACTACGATTAGACTAATGAAGAAAATTCTGATTTTGTGAATATTATCAAATTAAAAAAAATTGTCAAATGAAGAATGAAACATTTTAACAAAGAAAATAAATTAAGACAAATGTTAGAATTATGGATTATAAACATCATCAAGTATATCATGTCGATTATGTTTTATTTCAACTAACGGGGAAATTATTGTCCAATTTAGATAAACTTTTTAACAAGCATCTATAGAAAAAGAAAATAAAATGATACAATGAAGTAAAGGACTCGAATTAGTTATAATCAATAGACCAGGCAATTTTTATAAAGCTTTATTTATTAATTTTGAGTTAATTAAATTTTAAATTTTTCATAAATTTGGATTTTTTTACTGAGTTTCTGTTCAATATTTTTTCTTGTTGTGTATTAAATTTTTCTTTTATACTTTTCAAACTAGTTCTCACCATTTAATGTTGGACAATGATAATATGTTAAAGGTGATAATAATATTATGATTCCCATTTTTTTTATTCTTCTCCTTTGATGTGTGGTTTAATATGAGTTATTGATTAATGTATCATTATCTTTTTTTTAAAAATAATTAATAATCCATATTAAGTCACGTCAAAGAATAAAAATTAAAAAATAAAAGTCAAAGTATATATATTTTTTTGTATTGTTGTTATTATACTTATGTGAACTTATTGAGAAATGTGACAGTGTTGTGATTAATGTAAAAATTACTTGATTTATGTCAAGTACAACAAAAATCTCATATTTCTAACACGTGAAAATGAGAAAGTAAAATAATGAAACTACGATAACAATCACATATTTTAGTTAAAAACAAAAAATTTAAATAATGAAGACTTAATTAAAAAATATAAAAATTTTGATTACTTATTATATAAAAAAATATTTAACAGGATCCTACCGAAGATATCCAAATTTATGAAGAGTTAAGTCTATATTTTTTTTTTCAAATTTAGAGTGTATAACTTATTTTAATTTATGAAAGTAGTTTAATACTTAAATATTTTTTATAAGTATTTATACGAAGCTAAATCCTTTTTCATGATTCCATGAGGAAACTGATACAATATTTTATGTACAAAGTGGTTCACTTGTGGTCCTCTAGAGGATATAAAGTTTGGTTCACCCATATAACATTAGTAACTAGCACTAGCATATACATAACATATTAAACAAGACAATGATTTGAGCACCTGTGACATAAGAGTTGAGGTTCAAAGAAAAAGGTCTCAGTTTGAGAGGTGAGTGGGAAAGGAAGGATCGCATGAATGAGCAGTCCATAAAGAACTAAGAGTGCGAAGACGATGGAAGTATTCTCCCATAGCCACCAAGCCTTGAGCAGTTTGCCCAGTTGTCAGAATCCTTGACATGTAAAGCAGAGTTTGCTGCCTAAGGTGATCTGCCTGAAGAACAACCCAATAAATTCAACAAGGTTTCAACTCAACAGTAACAACAGTTTTGCATGCTTTAGCAATAAAAATCAATGCAGAAACACCACACTTCTACTTGCCCACAAAGCAATAAATAAAAGCAGACATTAATGGATTGTCATGATCTGATAGTGAGTGGAATAATATATCTAATAATAAACAATAAATTTTGTTCGGATAGGTTCTAACTTATGATTTTGAATAATGTTAAAAAGTGAATTTTAAGCCTAACTCAACTTTACAGAATTATCTTGTATATAAAGGTTTGCATCCACTTATATACTATAAATTGACCTTATCTCTGGTTAATATAAAATTTCTAACATATTATGAAATTATTCCAAACCTCATTTTAGAAGTGAATTTTGTGAGGAGTTATGATAGGTATTTTGAGGGGATTCAAGGAGATTTAACACAAATGGAATCTATTTCTTAAGACCAAGTTTACCATTTCAAAAAGGCTTTTATGTATACTACATATAATGCATCAAGTTTCTCATCACATGACTGAGTAATAAAAAACTCCAAACATGTTAAACAATTTGATGCTGCAACCATTACCTGGTTTACAAAACCTTCTAGTGCTTCACCTTTGTCCATTGCAGCAGCCATCTCAAAGCCGTAGTGTCCTATAATTAAGGGATCTGATGGAATGTTGTGGACTAGACTCTGCTGGAGTTTGTCCAATCCAAGTGAAAGGGCATCTTCAGCTTGCTGAGATGAAAGCCGGAGGTTGTTAATACTCACAATTTGTTGATCAGTCAAAGGCTCAAGCTGTGGTACAATAATCTGAAAGAGAAGGTCAAGAAATTTTAACTAGATGCAGAAGTGTATTATGTAGTAACATCCAGAAGAAAAGATGTTTCTGTAGTCACAATCCAGAACACAGAATAGAAAAGATATTTTGTTTTAGCAACTACATATATCATATCTGAAGTTGTGCATAGAATCTGACATTCTTGTTTGGCTTCAAAGAAATCCTAGCATGACTGAAATCTAAACAAGTTTCTGTTATTTCAAGATCTTCAGAAAAGAAATTAACGCATAAATTTGGCATCCGGCACCAATGAGTTATGAGCAAACCCAGATAACAGATTACAATACCATTTTGAACCAAAATAATTTGTAGGTCTTCTTTCTTGTATGTTGTTAAAATTTCTCGTTTTTACTTGATCTTGTTTCAGACTCACACTTGAGTTCTTAATACTATTATGCACAATCAATGAACAGAAATTAATTTAAAAGTTGTTAGAATGACATGTGGATGTACATTTAGAAGCTGTGATGGACGGGATCCTCCAATCCAAAGATAAAGGCGTTCCACTGATGCTTTCCATGCGCCAGAGATCAAGTAAAAGACATCTGCTTTTGCTGCCTCTGCTTTGATCCTGAAAAGATTTGCGTAGTGGCTCAAGCAACTCTCAACAAGTAGATGAAGCTGCATATCAGATTCACGAGTGTGTAAGGCATTTCTCAGTTCTTCATTTTGTCTATCGAGCTCTTCAATCCATTGTCCATATTCAAGTTCAAACAAGGTTATCCCTGCTTTACAAACAATGCTATAGAAACTTAATGCTTCACACATATACAAAAAGTAGTTATGGAATCACAAATTAAGGGACACCTGAGAATTCTACAAGAAAAAGTGTCATAAACATTAGAATATTCATATCATGAAAGCTACTTGCAGTTCAATATGAAATACTTAATTTTCTCATATAGTTGGATCACTGAGAAGAATTTTGATAGAATGCAACACAATATTACAACATGTGATCCAGAAAAAAACAAGAGAATTTATTTTATAACAGTTAACTTCAGTTGGAGGTTGAAGACTTTCCTCAAATAACCATGACTTGAACTAGAATAGATAAAATTGTTCATTGATTGCTTGATGCCATTCTGTCAAAATTATTGGTAAAATTTTTCATTGACTTGAAGCAAATCTGTATTTGATGCTGGCAGCAAAATGAACCGTAGAGGAATACTAAAAATAGTCACATAAATACCTGACAAAAGTATCATTAGAGGTAACAACAGAGGCATGGATTTCGTCTAATACAGGCTCAAACATAAACCATAAATCAAACTGCAATTTCTTCTAAAAAAACAAGAAGAAAGTAGTAGTAGTACACAAAATAACTAAGAAAATAACATTTTGAGGAAACTTGAAAAATTAAAACTGAAAGTAAGAATTTCCAACCTGGGTTAATTGTTCCGGATGATCCCATATAACTAACATCTGGTGCACTGCGTATGTACATACCCTGCAAGTAGACATCATAATAAGTACTTCAACACATACACTAAAATAAAAATCATAAACAAGAACGATAATTTGCGGTTAAGATCACCTGCTTTTTTGCTTTCTCAATCTCCAACTCCAATTGCATGAGCTTCACACGGCTTGTTTCTAATTGTTGAACATAAGCCTATTAATTACATAACAAGAATCAGATTATGAACTCTATCTAACTTCCCATAAATTCAGTTTCAATCACCTTCTTCCGCAGCCGACATTTTCGTGCAGCCTCACGATTTTGAGCTTGACGTCTTAGCACCTACACATAAATAATCCTTAAAAACTTCAGCAAAAAACATTCATGTTTGATATCAAGATCTCCAAAGCATCAATTTTGGTTTCTTGTGAACATTCAAACGATTAAATTGAAGCCTGTAAAAGATGAGCATGGAATAAGCAGAAAAGAAATATACAGTGATTAAATCCATTACCTTTCTATCAGGTTTCTCATTACTGTCTTGATCATCTCCAGAAGGTTCCCTTGATTCATGAGGAGTACATTCAGACTGAACACAGAGAATTCAGTGTTGTAAACATAACAATGCTAACTTGTTAACAGAAGAGAAATTCCTATGTATTTTACCTTGTTCTGCATGCTTGGCTTCATCATGAACATTGGTGTAGCAATTGAATTCAAGCTTCCATCAATTTTGAAGCTGTCCCCCCACATGTTCACTTGGTGGAATGGATCGTATATACCCATCCTTTTCGCGAGGACTAGTTGAGTCGATGAAGAGTTCATATACTACACATCATGCAATAAGAAAATTCATATCTCAAATTGAGGATTTAATGCAATGTAGACAAGATAAAAAAATGGTGGAATTTAGACTTCATCCCCTACATAACAGGCAATTGATTTAAAAACTGGAGGCTGGGTTTGTTGCATGAAATTGAATGAAACTTCAAATGAGGAACAGCAACAAATTGATAAGCTACCCACAAGTTGATTTTAATTTATAAAGAAGTTAATCTAACCATTCCCTTAATATGACTCCATTAACTCGATCAGAAGCTTGATTACTCTTCTCTATCGCAAAAATAAAATGCGAAACAGAGAAAAGAGGACTAATTGAGTAATACTTTCAGCAGTTCAATCCTAAAGTTGAATCTCAAGAAACACATAATAATAAACGACAAGTTTCAAGTTAGGTAAGTCGAATTGTTGAAATGGGAATCGAACCTGGGCAATCCAAACACAAATTAGAACAGAAACCAAAATTACAGGTAGCTAGCTAGCTTGGTAGAATCTGCAAGCACCAATATCTAGTATTAGTTCATGACAGACCCAAATGAAATGAATCCCCAAGAAATTTTATATACACGCTAGCATTATTCTTCTGTGTGCCAGCAAATTATGTAAGCAACGCACTAACAGAAGAAAACAGATGAAAATTTAATTCTAAATAAACAAAACATCATTTCTACAAGTATAACAATCTTTTTCTTTTTCTACTTTGATGTGTAAGAAAATCTACTTTGATGTGTCAACTTGCTGGTGTAAAGTTATATTTCCACTGCAAGATAAAGACTAAGGTCTACGAATACTATTAGTAGTGCATTAAAAATCAAAACAAAAATAAATAAATAAATAAACAGAGAAGAAAATACCAAGTTCACAGCTTTTCTTATTCAGTTGATGGTGGTCCTTGAAACTTTGACTAACCTGAGTTGTGAAGATATTATTTCTACTTTCATGTTTTATATCATAAATTAATGATTTTCTTGACCATACAGCATTAAGGTCCTACTAAGAATCGAAATAATAACATGTTTGGATTAGAAGAAAAGAAAATAGAAAGAACAAAAAGACACAGCTAGTAATATACATATACATTGAAGAAAATAAAAACTTTATAAAATTTTTAGTTTTAGTCCGTTCAAAATTTTCAATTTTCTCTTTCCTCGATTTTCCTTTCTATTTAAACCAATCAGACCATAAAGTAGTATACCTCACTTCATAAAATGAACTCATTTTAAGTCAAAGACGAATCTGTCATGGCAATATCACAATAATATCACCTGAAAATTATTCACAAACGTGTATGATTGCACACTTTATTTTTAATCCCAAATCCATTCCACATAAGACAAGTCTTAATTTTGGTAAAAACCTCATTTCAATTTAAAAGAAAAGTTGCTTTTAAAATTAAAAAAATAAAGTTTTATTCTTATAGTTTAAGTTTTACATAAAAAATTAAGTTTCAAATTTTATATAAGATCAACACAATTTAATATTGTTAAGGAATGAATCTTAAATCTAACTTAATTCTATCGAACTGATTTGTTAAATGAGGTTTGCACTCACTTAAATATTATAAAATTATTTTATTTTTAGTTGATATAAGACTTTCAACGAATATAATTATCTTATTAGATTATAGTTATAATCCTAGGTTGTTGTTGTATAAACAAGATCCACTAGCAATTGAGTTGTTGGAATAGATGTACAAGTACTGAGAATCCAAAGAATGAATGATAGTATATATGATGAAATGTTTTTTGAGGAGCTTATCATGTTAGGTTATGAAAGGAAAGTAGCTAATTAAATTGTTTAACAAAAAGTGATACCAATGCACCTTACACCTCAAGAATTTGATAATAAAATCAAAGAAGAGTTAATTGTGTTGTTGATCAGAGCCATCTGAAATGATCAACGCGTAGATTGGTGTGAAGTTGTCCCTTTCCAGTTCACATGGAAAAGGTATATTGTGCTTCACAAACGACACCCCAAAATGCTTTTTGTAAAGAAGATAAGAGATTTACTTAAAGTAAACAGGTTGCTCCTTTATTTCATTCTTTTTCTACCTCTTTTTCATCACCAAAAAAGTGTTACAGTGAACTCAACTTAACCAATAATTCCCTTCTGCTTCAATTCTTTCTCACTTTAACCTCATACCTCATATGCATTACCTTTTCCTATTATGGGTTGCTTCAATCCACCCCACCTTTAATTAATTTTATTCGATTTATGGTTTCAAATTCTACATCGATTCAAAATAACATTAATTTATAGTGTTTACATGGAGATAATCTCTATCTTATAAATTGTTTTAATAAAAATGAGTTAAGTTTAAAACTCACTTCTTAATAATATAATATTAGATTCTATTACCATAAAATTTGTTGTCTATTATATTATCTATTATTTAACTCTTATAAGATCATTCTAAAATAAACTTAAATCTTAGTAATTACTATTGTGATTCATGCTAATATATATATATATA
The DNA here is from genome assembly GCF_037176805.1 of Vigna unguiculata. Taxonomy (NCBI): domain Eukaryota; kingdom Viridiplantae; phylum Streptophyta; class Magnoliopsida; order Fabales; family Fabaceae; genus Vigna; species Vigna unguiculata. The sequence goes on along the minus strand of NC_140799.1, from coordinate 25,799,350 downwards.
TATATATATATATATATATATATATATAATTATTATGAGATTAATACATCATTCTTTTACTTTTAATACAATATTTTCTATTCTAAGTTTTGTATTTATTAAAAATGAAAAAATTAAATAACATATAAAAGAGATGATCTATGAATGTATTGCTTTAATCTGGTATCTTATGTGTGTTTAACTCGAGTTTCATTTGGTATTAAATTTTTAATAATGTCAACTATGAGGTCAAGGCATATCATGTTATTTCATGTGAATTTAAATACGTCTACCAAATATTCTTTTAATCTTCTGTCTCTAAGTTCTGCATATATTATATCTATACAGGATCATTGCAAAAGTTTTGAAGGTTGTGATCCCTGGATCTATTGTAGCTATCAATGTAATTTAACTTTATTTTATGTTCCACCTAGGTTGAGATGTAGGGGACATTTTTTGTATATAGTAATAAGATACTCAGAAAATAATAATTTTGTAAACAATTATATGAGACAATGTGTGCTTAAATGAAAAGGACAGCCTTTAAAAGATGATTTTTCTTTTCAGTTTAATCACTGAGTATGTTCCTAAACTTTATGCGAAATTTCAAATTATTTTTCCAGTTGAATTTCCGAAGGAAAAATATATTTCTTCTATTTTACGCATAAAATAACTGTTTTACAGACTATAAAAAAAATGCATAATTAAAGACCTATAAAAAAGGTTCAGAAATAATTGAGAGAATTAGCCGTTGATTAAGCATATATATTTTCAATTAATCACATACTTCCCAATTTATTCTGTCATTCTCATATATATATATATATATATATATATATATATATATATATATATATATATATATATATATATATATATATATATATATGAATTATACACCTTATCGAAAATGAATTTGGAGAGAATATTTCTCAACAAATGTATCCTGATAATGGTTTTTTTTCTTTGACAGAAATGGTTTCACAAAACTTGAAACAAACATAAAATTGATATATATTCTTCTCGATAACTTTTATTTTTTATTTAATTTTTAAATTTGAAACATAACATTGGACTAATATTGTGTTTGTGAAAATTTTAAACACCTCATTACTCTTACATTACAAAAGAATATAACTATAACATCAGTTTCAATAACCTTTCATCCACACTAAGATGATGTTCAATACCTAACCTTAGACACATAGATACTTTCTATGTAATATTAATAATAATAAAAAAAATTCATTGAAGGTACACACGATGCTTGATATATAAATCATCCTCCGTATTTCCAAGATAGAATTTGATTTAAAAATTTACCAGTAGCTAGTATTTTTTTAACCTTTATTGTTACAAACAAACCTTTATAAATAATTATTTGTCTCCACTTCTCCACTAACTTTTATCTTTTATATTTGGACAAGTTTTCCCACAACATATATAAAAAAATAAAATGAATTCATGCATAAATTAATATGAAAATTTCTTCAAAAATTTATATTTAACTCTGGCATGACCTAATTTTAACTTATGGTCAAGTTTACCTGTTTTTTTTTTTCTTCTTATTTTTCCTTTTTTAGATGTGGCAATAGAAAATCTTGTACAAATATATTCCTATTTCAAACTAAGCAATTTTTTTCTTGAATGAGATAAAAAATTGGTATATGTTAAAGTGTCCATGTTTAATCCAATATTGTTCTGGTAAAATTCATAGGGAAACAAAACCCTAAATGGGACATGTGATTAATATTGCATTATGAGTACCAGCTAGGACATGGAAGGTTGGATTACATCAAATTTGCTTTAAAGATATGAAAAGAAAAAGTTAAAAGTAAATTAAGACATAACTACTTTGTTTAGTGGTGCCCCCATGATACCTAGTCATTTACTAGTTAATGCTATTGCTAAGCCTTTTTTTTTTCATACCCCACCTACAAGAATTTCTCCACTATAAGAATCTCTTCTTGCTTCTTAATTAGTTGTGTCTATCATGTGTGTTAGTGTTAGAGTGACTTTAACAACTAAATAATTAATTCGTTAGATTAAAACATTTCCATGTGATGGAGATAAAACAATATTTATATTACTTTTTTTTTCTTTCTACTTATTTTTGGTAAAATAGAATAATGACAACCACAATATCAGGTTAATGTAACTAAGTTAAGAAAGATACCATTCTTAAGATATAAATAATAATGAAATATCTTATTATTATTATAAATATTTATTGTTCTTAGATCAACAAATTAGTCAAAGTTGTATCAAGTTCTGCATAAACTAGTTTGAAATCCGTGTTTATGCACGGGTTTTTGTATTTTTTTTTTGTTTTTAATTGTTATTATGATATTTAATTTAATTATTATTATATTGGTATAAATTATTTTTTATATAATAATATTTAAAAGAAAGGGATTGATAATATAAAAAATAAAGTTAAATAATGAATAATGTTAAAACGTTGAATTCTGAACATTAAAAAATATGAAATAAAATACAATAATATAGTAATAATGAAAGGGATTTATTTATTGAAATTTTTGATGTTGGAATATATAGAAATCTGATTTATTATATTTAGAAATTTAATTTGAAAATGCAGATGATAATAATCGAATAAAATAAATATGATTTTTAATACAGTAATTATAATATATTAATTTTTCGAAACATAGTTACATGAAATTATAAAAAAATTTGAACATTGTTACATGAAATGATTGGATTTGGATATATTAAACAACTAAGATGTTTAGGAATAGGAAGTTTAATTTGACACAGTAAGAGTGTAAAGAGAAATAGGTCGGGTGCATACAGAAAAGCCAATACGTTTACAAATTAGGTTGTAGGTAGTTAAAATTTATTTCAAACATTCACATACATTGTCGGGTAGTTATGGATGGTGGAAGAGGAAGGTTGTAGATGATACATGAGGAGAAGTTGGTACTTGATGGTATATTCAACACGGGAATAGGTTAGTATCTGTTTTGAATGTCTTTTTTTTTTTCTTTTTACAATTTAGCTATATGATAATTATTTGGTGGTGTTTATTGGTATGGATCCATTGACTACCGGTTATAATAACCAATTGTTGAAGTTGATCTGCAAAGGTATGTTAACCCATACAATGAAGTAATAGAAGTAAATTAATAGAAGTAAGATATGTTTGAGATAGTTTGCTACAATTCAAAAATACATACTTGGTATAGATTCTGGAAAACTTCTTTGAAAACTACATTAATTGTAGAGTTCAAAGGTTTCTTCTCATTGTCATGAATTAGGATCTTTAGCATAACTTTGCTTTGAACTCTAAATACTGCAACATATAGCTGCCCGTGGCTAAAAACTGGTGTTGGTATGTATAATCCTATTGATGCTAGGGATTGAACTTGAGATTTGTTTATTGTCATTGCATATGATAGCATTACCTGAAATTGCCTTCTAATAAGCATGAAAGGCCATGATGTCTGTGACGGTGACATAAAGATTTGAGGAATGTATATATACTTCCCGACCTTTTCTAGTTCCAATAGTTATCTTTGCTCCAAAAACATGATTTCCTAGTCTACTTACAACTAATCTACTCACATTACATAGTCCCCTAGCTTGGTCCAAGTTCCTTAAAAGCATAATTAGGGCCCCAATCTTGAGTTTAATGTTATGACTTGGGAGTCCTAATGTAGTGAGTGTGTTAAGAAATTCTGGGGTGATTTGATGATATGCATCAACAACCATATCTTATGTGTCGACAATGTTGTCAAAATTGAGATATTCTTTGTGTTCACTTATAATAGTGGATTGAGTAGGTATCATATATCATTATTGAAAGATTTAAACATAGTTGTTGCTAAACTATAATAAAGAAGGATGATTATAACATCATGATATACCTGGTGTTAAGGACAAAACATATTCATTAATCTTATTGACAATGTCTATTTTGCTAGCCAATATAGCTCTAGACTGCAAGTAGTTGTCATTGAAGCAGTTTGTTGTTAAATTTGGATATGTGTTATTGACAATAGCATGAATAAGATCTACAAATTTCATTATCAGAAATTTTGGTGGAATGTTAATTTCCACTAAGCAATCATTTGGTATAACCAGTGTACCATCCCCAACCTTGACTATCTAATCAGCAAATTGTTTAATTTCTGTTGTCTTAGTCGTGTCCAGTCCAACTTGTAATAGACCTATATTTTTATGTTAAAGTTAAGATATGACAATGATACCAAAGATAAGATGAGTTGATAGTGGCGTGAACAATATCTGATCTTGTTCCTCTTAGAATAACTAGTAGTATTTGCCTGAAATCCCTACCAAAAACAATAACTTTTCCACTAAAAATTATCCTACTTTCATTTTTTTTTGTTCATTATATCATGCAATGTTCTATCAAGAGCTTTGAAGCAATATTTGTGTGGCATAGGTGCTTCGTCCCAAATAATTAAATCAGCATGTTTTAATAATTGTGATAACTTAGAGCCCTGAAAAATGTTACAAATTGAGTTATCTAGAGTAGGGACTGGAATATTGAATTTGAAATGTGTTGTCCCTCCTCCTGGTAGAAACAAAGAAGCTATTCCACTTGATGCAACATTCAAGACAAACTTTCTTTTGGATCGTGTGGTAGATGAGAGTGTTTTTCACATGAATGTTTTTCCTGTGCCTCCATATCCATATAAAAAGAATATTCCTCCTTTGTCAGCCTCTAATATTTTTTCAAAGATTTCCTTTGTTCATCTATAAAATTAAACAAATATTAGTACTTGTATGAATGTAGTTGTGTTGTGGGTTTGAACGAGTGGGTTGGGTGAGACCAAAACCCTAATTATGTGACCTATGATAAGTGAAATTGCATTCAAATTCAAGGAAGTCAATACTGTTTATAATATGTTTTATTAGCATTTGCAAAACTGTTTAATTTATTTTCATAGTTCTGGAATCTTAATCTGCCAACCCCCCATTGTGTTGAATTGCATTTGGAAAACAAACTTTGAATGAAAGGTTTGGTCACTAGGAGACGACCTTGGATTAACTCCTGAGTATTATATTTAATGTTCTATTTGGTCGGTTACAACCTCGACCAATATTTATCAGTTTGGAATGTATAATTTTTTTGATTGTGCAATTTCAAAATTGTTTTCTTCAGGAGGCATGGAATGTATCAACATGCAAAGCGTTTCAAGTCATGGATTCACATGCATCATCTCAGCTAAATAAGCCAAGTCACAAAATTTCCTAACAACAACTGAAAACTAAAGACTGAAATTTAAAAACTGAAGTCTAAAAACATAAATCAAATCAGGACTATCCACAAAACAAGTCTTGCTAAAGTGAGTCTCTCTCTCCAAGCCTAGGCATCATCCTCGCCCTCTCTATCTGGCTCCTCCTCACCATCATTTGCGGACTCAATCGTAGGGGTTGCATCTGGCTCGGGCTCTGGCTTTGCCAGTTGTTGGTGGCGCCTCTAGGGTTTGGGAGCAATTGAGCAGAACCTCTGAAAATAGCAAAAGTCTAGGTCCTACAAAAGGGGTACAAATGTGTCCACCCTTGCTAGGATGCAAGATGGGTGATGAGAGAGGGATGGCCTAGAACGGCCTTGCAAACAGCATTGGCACACCAGTGGATCTCATTAGCAATATGTTGGCCCACATCCATCACCTGACCTGTTAATGGTGTACAAGATGGTGGCTCGTCCCTTCGTGAGATCAAACACATGGGAGCATGGAAAGATGTTGGCGTGAACAAAAGTTGATCAGAATCGGGCCAGGGGGTGAAGGGAACCTCGCTGAATCGTGCCCACATGAAATCCTTCCCCTGCCAAGTAGAGTGATTGGAGGAGCTCTCCAGGTCCCACTATTTCATCATCTAACGTTGAGAATTGGCATTCTACATCATCAGCCAACTGGGTGCCCAAGAATTGATTGATCGTTTCGGCATCAAAGGGCACCGTTTCCCCCCTCACATAGCTGAGGAAGGTGGGAGCTGCAGAGGTGGTAACTTTGGCATTGGCATATAATTCTTTAACCAAGGTTACACTGAATGTGCCAAGGTAGCTACCCAACTGTGTCGGCTCAACACCAGTTGGAATTCATTTACTGCCCCTGGTTTCAGAATCACTTTCCTCTCTACTACAAATTATCTCTGCATGACCACTAAGAAGTAGTCTTCATTGACTTTAGTGAGGAAATGATGAGAATAAATTCTCCCCTTCCGTTTCCGCCCTTTAGCGGGGTTGCCAATGGCGATCTTGATTCTCTTGGGGTTGGAGGAAGATGCCATCTGCAAAATAAACATTCGGTACAAAGAGACAATTCAATGTTAGCATTGGAATGAGAGATTTAATAAAAAAAGAATTAATTGTATATAAAGACTAAGCTAGAACAACAAAACATAGAGTCATTCAGGTGCAAAAACCAGTGCAACACTAAGGCCTTACAACCAAAGCATCAATTAGATGAAATTTAGAAAAAACAAGCAAAAAACTCGGGCCACTGCCTGGCCCTTTCAAAAGTGCCGCCAGGCGCAGCTCGCGCCAATGAGCTGCGAGGCGCCATCGCCTGCACTGTTGGCCATCGCCAGGCGGTACACAACAGGGCAGCCATGGATTGTGGTGAATGAGCGCAAAACAGTAGAGAAACAACTACAACAAAAGCCCAAGAACAATAAACAAGAGCATGTACAACAAATATCAACAAAAACAACAAGTATATCAAAGCAAAGTAAACCCTAAGCTAGTGAATCAACAATGAAGTATATCAAAGATGTTAGGATGAAAATAGCACAAGAAAGAAGTTTTACTTGAATGGAATGCAAGTGTGAGTGGTGGAGAACTCGTGAAGAGTAGGTTGGTGCATGGAAAGGGTTGAGACAAAGGCACTACGCTTGGCGAGAGTGTGGCAACAATGTGAGTGAGTGTGAGGAGAGCACGTGAATATGGCACGAGACTGAGGTCCACTTGGAGGTTAGGGTTTTGAGATGAGGAGAGGATTGGGGAAATATAGAGTGAAATTGGGGGTTAGGGTTTCTGATTTTGGAAAGAGGGTTAAGGATTTCATTTGGTGAGAAGATTTGGTAGAAGTGAGAGCAGAGCAGCAGCGCTAGGCATGAGTAGTAAGAGTGTGAGGGGTGGGCCAGCTCGAAAACACCTTAAAATGGCCCACAAAGAACTGACACAGTGGTACCGTCTAGCGGCTCAAGACCTCCCACCAGGCGACGTATCAGTAAAATAACTCTAGGACAATTTTTCTGGTGTGGTGCGAAGTAGGCGCGAAGGTGCCGCCAAGCGCCTGGACTTTGAAATGCTCCTTGGGGCTGAATTCACTATTGGCGCTAGGCGTTAGCGAGTACGTCGCCAGGTGGTTAAGCTGCAATGGTGGAAATTTTGTGTTTTTGAGTTATGGTTGGGTTGGCTTTGACTCTATTGTGCTCCCACCAACCTTTCACTCTTGCAAAAATATTTTTCAAGCTTTTCCAACTTCAAACCAAGCATTCACACTCAAGCAAAACATTCAATTCACATAGCACATGCACAACTTAACTTAAGACATGAATTCACTACACAAGCTATGCTACTACTATTCTCACAAACAACCAATTTTACACTACCACATTCTATGATGCACAAAGGTTGAACTCAATTCGAAATGCCACAACCAGCACATGCTATCACCATCCTAAAACTAAATATGCATGACAACACTCAAAGTTATGCTACCAAAGGTTCACAGATGCAAATTTAACACAAAGTTCAACATCTCAACAAACACAACAAACATACTAACACATTTCACACATGGATACAAACATCATACTAAATTAAAACACTAAGTTAAAACAAAATGAGTTTAGAGCACTGGGTTTCCTCCTAAAAAGCGCTTGTTTAACGTCACGAGCCTGACGGGTAAGGACTCTAGGCTTCACTAAGGTGCATGACGGTGGTCATCCTCAAAACTTCACCATCCAAATAAGGCTTGAGCCTTTGGCCATTCACTACCCAACTCCTTTGTGAGCAAGGGTCTTCAATTTCAATTGCCCCATAAGATTTCACCTCTTTGATGGTGAATGGGCCTGACCACTTGGATTTCAGCTTCCCTGGAAATAATTTGAATCTTGAGTTGAACAAAAGCACTTGTTGACCGGGTTTGAAATCTCTCTTCACCGATTTCCTATCATGATAGGCCTTCACTTTCTCTTTGTAGCTCTTGGAGGATTTATAACTATTGAGTCACATCTCTCCCAACTCATGAAGTTACAGCTTCCTTTTCTCCCCTAACAAGGATGGATCAAAATTTAAGAACTTCATGGCCCAATAGGCCTTGTGCTCCAACTCCACCGGAAGATGACAAACCTTCCTATATACCAATTGGAATGGAGTTAACCCAATTGGAGTCTTGAATGTAGTCTGGTAGGCCCACAGAGCGTCGTCTAACTTAATAGACCAATCCTTTCTTGAGGAAGAAGTTGTCTTCTCAAGGATCCTCTTAATTTCTTTATTTGACACCTCTGCTTGTCCATTTGACTGAGGATGGTAGGGAGAAGCAACTCTGTGTTTGACATTGTAGTGCTCCAAGACTTTATTCAATTAAGCGTTGCAGAAGTGAGAACCTCCATCACTTATCAAGACTCTTGGGACACTGAATCTAGAGAATATGTTCTTCTTGAGAAATTTGATTACTGTCTTAGCATCATTAGTGGGGGTGGCAGCAGCTTCCACCCATTTGCTGACATAATATACAACCAACAAGATATACTCCTTGTAAAATAAGGAAGGCAAGGGGCCAATGAAATCAATACCCCAACAGTCGAACACTTCAACCTCCAATATATTCTACAAAGGCATTTCATTCCTTCTAGAGATACTCTCTGTTCTTTGGCACTTGCCACAGTGTTTCACATGTGCATGAGAATTGTAAGACCCGAGAAAGGGAAACACATGGGAAAAATTAATGGCTTGATTAATATTGTTGATTTATTTAATTTAATTAGGTTATTAAATTATTAAATTATTATTATTTAAGTGATGTAAGTTATTGTTTTATTTATTTTTAATTTTAATATTATATTTAAGGTTGGGGATCCGTGTATATAAGAAATTGGCGCATATTATGACATGAGAAAACATTTGGCTTGGTGGTTAATATGTGTGTTTTTGCGCAAAGGTACCAGGGTTCAATTCCAAGTAGCATTTAAATGGTTAAATTGTATTTCTTTTTCTTTCTCTTTTAAGTTGTAGGGCCCACGAAACTTTTCCACATTAAGCTTCTCTCTCCTCATTCACGATTGTGTAGGGATGGTTTGGAATGAACCCACTTCATCATATCATATCATATTTTTAGTTGGTTGGTAGATTCACTAGTTTCTTTTATTTTTCTATTTCTCTTATTTGATTTTTTTGTTGCTATCATATTATGAATATTTTAAGAGAATAAAACGATCAAATGATATTTTATTTGTTAAAAATAAATAGAAAAGGCTAGGAATAATAGGAGATAAATCTGGTTTTAAATATTAGGGTTTTGAGAGGGAGAAAAAGAGAGTTGGAGAAATGGGAGAAACATGGAGAAACATGGAGAGTGAAAGAGAAGACTGCGGGAGTGAAGAAATGTGTAGCAAAGAGACCATGAGGTAGGGGAAGTTAACTTTGTTTTCTGTTTTGTTTGAAGCCAACCTTGTTTTCTTCTCTTGTTTACTTGTTGCTTGATGAATGAGGTTGACCTTTCTTCTTTTCTTTTTGCGTTTGAAGCTAGAGGGTATTTGGTGTTTCTTCTTTCTTTATTCTTTGATTGCTTGATGAATATATTCTTGAAGTGGTTGTTGTCAAATTGAATGGGTGCATGGTTGTGAGCTTGGTTGTTGGAATTATGTGAGGAAGTACATGGGTGTGAGTGGTCCTTTCAGGTTTCAAACCTTACATTAGAGGTTTAGTGCATGAATCATATGTGTTTGGGTTGTTGTGTGAGGTGCATAAGTTCTGTGGGTTCCTTTTGGCTGCATGGGGTTCGCGTACATGCGGGTCTGCAACTTCATAGGTGTGACTCTATTTCTATTGGTGCACGATATCTGTTCTCCTTTCAAAACTCTCTATAAATTTGTGTAGTGGGGTGTGTTCGGTGCATGCATGAATAATGGAAGGAATTAAGGGTCGTTGGCAGTGAGCATAAGTGTTGTCAAAGTTTTATGGTGGTTGAGTAGTGGGTTCCTTTCTTTCTCCTTGGGTTTATATTTTCTTTGGTTTATTTCTTTGCTGCCACACTAAAAGTATAGTTTAACATTGCTTTTCTCTTTCTTCCTTTTTCCTATTTCTTTCGCATATATATGGATGCATTGCAATACGTTCTCTTTCTTCATCTTTGCTATTCTCTTTCTTCTTCTGTTTATCTATTTCATGTTGGTGCATGAGTCTAAATTTCTGGTTTTCCTTTTGGTTAGATTTGTAGTGGTGCATGATAATGGGGCCATATTCATTCACAATTTTCATTGGTTAATGGGTTAAATTTTCTCTTTCTTCTTTTGGCTTTTCTCTTTCGCGTATGTGTGCTTGTAAGTTTTAACATTGTTTTGTTTACCAAGTTTAGCATGTGGAATGATGCATGGGTGGGGTCCACGTGTAAATGCAAATTTCTCTCTCTTCTCTCTTCCTATTCTATCACACGTGAATGCATGGCCACAAGTATAATCACTTTTCTCTTTCTTCCTTTTTCCATTCTCTTTCACGTAGTGCATGGGTGGGGTCATGGTTTCTCATGTTTTTGGAATATGGATTGATGAATGCATGGGTTACGTGTGGTCATGGTATGTATGTTTTCACCTTATTTTGGCTCGTTGCGAGTATAATGCCTTATGTGTGATGCATTGACATTTTTACTCATAATTCCTTGAGGAATAAGGGAGACAGTCTGGCTGCGATAGTGGGACACATCGAACCATCTGTTCTAGGAAACTAGATGTTGTTGTAGGGTGAGAGGCTGCAAAAAAACAAAGCTTGATTATGATCACTATGTTTGAAGATTTTAGATGAATGTGATGCTATGTTTGGTTTGGTATGATTGTTTGGATTTTGGGGTTGGTGTGTTCAAACTAAGGATTGATTGTGATCATAATGCTTAAGTGTTACTTGAATGCGACGTTGAGTATTATTGGACATGTATTATGTATGATTTTCTTTTATGAATATCATTGTTTTTGGTTAGCTTACCCCTATTTGTTTGTCTGTGTTTTTGTTGTATGTGCGGTGATCGTATAATGTGTGTGCTAGACGGGATCAGATGATATTGCAGATAATTTTGGCATGGAGTAAATCGACGAGAGGCTGGGATGAACTCGGGAGTTTTTATAATTTATTTAGTTGTTTTAAAATATACTGAAGACTATGTAATTTTCTTTTGTTCGCAATTGTTATTTGAATTTTTAAACAAAGTGATGTTTTGAACTATGTAATTTAAATCAAATTAAGAGTTTTTTTATTAATACATTTTCAATGATAATCCTTTTTCGTCAAACACGTTCGTTTTCTAACTTTTGATAACATCCAAAAATTGGGGTGTTACAAGAATCCTTGAAAATGCTCGGCCAATAGGACCCAAATTGTAGAACCTTTGCAGTTGTTCTTTCTCCACTGTAGTGTCCTCCATATGGTGAATTGTGGCAATGCCATAAGATATTTCTTGTCTCCTTTTCAGACACACATCTCCTGAACAAGTTGTCTGCCCCAATCCTAAAAAGGTGAGGATCATCCCACAGATAGTATTTTGCTTCCCTGAACAACTTTTGTTGCTGATGCCAACTCATATCCTCAAGAACAACACCAACAGCCTTAAAGTTTGCAATTTCTGCAAACCAAGGTCTATTAGACACTAGGAGCAGCTTTTCATCAGGGAATTCTTCTAAAACTTCTTTCTCCAGTGTGGTCACCTTTTCATTCACCAATCTTGAAAGATGGTTTGCCACTTGATTTTCACAACCTTTCTTGTCTTTAATCTCAAGATCAAATTCCTACAATAACAAAATCCACCTAATGAGTCTTGGTTTAGAATCAGGTTTAGTGAGCAAGTATTTTATTGCAGCATGATCAGTGTAAACCACTACTCTAGAACCAATGAGATAAGAACGAAATTTTTCTAAAGCATACACTATTGCTGGTAACTCCTTTTTAGTAGTTGCATAATTCACTTGATGTTCATTAAGGACTTTACTAGATAGTGTATGCAATGAAAAATATTCTTTCTTTGCCCCAAAACAACCCCAACTGCATATTCACTTACATCACACATAAGTTCAAAATCAAGTTCCCAATTAGGGGCAATGATTATGGGTGCAGAGACTAAGCTAGTTTTTAAAAGATTGAAAGCATCAAAATTAAAGGAAGTATCCTTGTTGAGCAAGTTGCTAAATGGCTTGGCTATCTTTGAGAAATCCTTGATGAAGCGTTAGTAAAAGCTCGCATGTCCAAGAAAGCTCCGAATTTCCTTCATATTTGTTGGTGGTTTCTCAATGACATCCACCTTTGCTTTGTCCACTTCAATGCCCTTGGAAGATATTTTGTTGCCCAAGACAATCCCTTCAGTCACCATTAAATGACATTTCTCCCAATTGAGAATGAGATTGGTTTCAACACATCTCTTGAGCACAACTTCCAGATTTTCCAAGCAGGGATCAAATAAGTTTCCAAACACCGAGAAGTCATCCATGAAGACCTCTATGCACTTCTCCACAAGGTCAGAGAAAATAGGCAACATGCATTGTTGAAACGTGGTTGGTGCATTGCAAAGCCCAAATGATATCTTTCTATAGGCATAGATACCAAAAGGGCAAGTGAAGATTATCTTCTCTTGCTCTTTACGGTCTACCACAATCTGGTTATAACCCGAATAGCCATCCAAAAAGCAATAGAAAGGTTGACCCGCCAATCTATCTAGCATTTTATCCATGAAAGGAAGAGGGAAATGATCCTTCCTTGTGGCCTTGTTCAGCTTCCTGTAGTCTATGCACATCCTCCAGCCGGTCACGGTCCGTGTGGGTGTCAACTGATTCTTGTCATTACAAACAACTGTCATGTCGCCCTTCTTGGGAACAACTTCCACCTGAATTGCCCATGCACTATCGGAGATGGGGTATATAATTCCAGCATCTAGAAGCTTCAGAACCTCCTTTCTCACTTTGTCCTTCGTCACAAGATTTAGTCTTCTTTGAGGTTGTGCCACTGGCTTGAAATCCTCCTCCATGAAAATTCTATGCATGTAGTAGGAGGGACTGATTCCCTTTAGATCAGATATATACCAACCAATGGCTTATGAGTTGACTCTTAGTACCTCAATCAACTTTTCTTCTTTTGAGGGTGATAAGGAGTTGCTGATGATCACAGGTTTGTTGCTACCCCCTTCAAGAAATACATACTTCAAATGTGGGGGCAACATCTTTAACTCAACTTTTGCCTCTTTGACTTCATTTTCACCCTTTAAATCTTTAATCTTCGCTTCATGAGGAGGATTTCCTTCATGGCATCAAGATTGGCCAAGCACTCATCAATCTATTTCTCCTCCTCATCATTGAGAATCTCAAATGCATCAATTAGAGCTTTTCTAGAGGGGATAAGGTGTGTAGATCTTTCTTGGAGCTCATGAGCACTTCATCGAGCATATCAACTCTAAATCATCCTCCAACATCCTTTGGGTGAGACATAGCTTCAAAGACATTGAAGTTCACTTCTTCATCTTGAACTCTCACAGTGAGTTTTCTATCATCAACATAAATTAGCACTCTTGCAATATTCATAAATGGCCTCCCCAATATGAGAGGAACTTCAACATCCTCCTCCATCTCCATTATAACAAAGTCACCACTAGGAATAGGAATTTGTGTACTTTAACTAGCACGTCCTCAATTACTTCGTGAGGATATTTTATTGACCTATCCGCCAGTTGCAATGTCATTTGAGTGGGCTTGATTTATAACTCCCCAATCTTCTTGAGCATATAAAGAGACATCAAGTTGATGCTAGCACCCAAGTTAAGTAAGGCCTTCCCCACAACTAGGCTCTCAATTGTGACTAGAAGTGTTAAACTGCCAGGATCCTTAAATTTTGGAGGCAACATCTTCTGATTGATAGCACTGCATTCAGCCTTTAGCTCTATGGTTTCCTCTTCAATAAATCTTCTCTTCTTTGTGAGGATTTCCTTCATAAACTTTGCATAGGTTGGCATTTGCTCCAAGGCTTCTGAGAAGGGAATATTGATTTGCAGCCTTTTGAAAATGTCTAGAAACCTTGGAAATTGCCTTTCTTTGAAGGCTTGGGAGGATATGGGAGAGTTTTCACTGATGGTGGTTTTATTGCCACTTCTTTCTTTTTCTCTATTTTCGGTTTTATTCTCTTCCTCTTCTACAACAATTTCTTCATCTATCTCTTCCTCATCTTTGTCTTGTCGTCTATTATTGGGCTTGTCTTTGGTTTCATCACTTCCTTTAGCATTCAACCCCACTTTCTTACCACTCCTTGTGACCACCGCCTTGCATTGCTCTTTGGGATTGGCTTCGGTGTTGGCCAATTACCCCACGTGTACTTCCAAGTTCTTAATTGAGGCATCGATGTTCTTCTGATTCTAAATTAACATTTGCATGAATTGCTGCATCATGTCTTCAAGCTTGGATGTTCTATTAGACAAAGAGGGATGTTGGTAAGTTTGTTGATGTGGGGGTCTATTAGAAGGTCCTGTTTGGCCCAAGTTTTGGTGAGGTCTCCATCATTGATTATAGTTATAGGTCAACCATGGTTGCCCATATAACTAACTTCCTCCTAAGATGCGCTTTGCATAGCATATTACCCATTGGTATGGTTTCCTCCACATAACTCACAACTTTGCACTTGTTGAAGTTGAGCTATAGAGGAATTTTGAAGCTCTTGGGGAAGTTGTGACAATTTCTTCATGAGGATCTCTAGTTGCTGAGTCATGATCTTGTTCTGAGTCAATAGAGCATCTTGAGATTGAAGCTCTAGAATACCCTTCTTTTGAGAATGGGCTCTCTCGGTATAGGTCTCATTTTCATTGGCTGCAATATTCTCTATCAACTCATAAGCTTCCTATAGAGTCTTCCACTTGATATTCCCACCGGTAGAGGCATCCATCATCAACTTTGACTGGGATTTAAGGCATGTCAAGAAAAGAGTAAGTTGTGTAGGTTGATCAAACCCATGAATAGGAGTTTTCCTCATCAATCCTTTGAATCTATCCCATGCTTGGCCTAAGGACTCATCCATATCTTGTTGAAATGTCGAGATTTCATGTTTTCCCTTATTAACCTTGGAATAGGGAAAATATTTGCTCAAGAACTTTGCAACCACGTCATCCCAGTTAGTGAGGCTATTTTTAAGAAAGGAATTTAGCCAGGCTTTCGCAGGTCCTGCTAGTGAGAAAGGGAATAGACTCAGTCGTATGGCTTCATCAAGAACTTGATGGATCTTCACAGTATTTCATATCTCTAAGAATGTGGTCAGATGAGTGTATGGATTTTCATGAGACAGGTCGTTGAATTGATTATTCTGAACCAGGTGAGTAAGAGTTGGCTTCATCTCCATGTTGGTGGCATTGACGGTTGGCCTAGCAATACTGTTGAAGTTGATATGGCCTGTGAACGCTGCATAATCTTCCAAAGTGCGTCTTTCACGACCTTTACCATCACCATGAGGATTTTCAGCCATTTCTTCTTTTGGAAAAGAATCAAGATTCTGAGAAGTAGACAGAAGAGTGTCTGAAGCATAAGAGTGATGGTCAACTTGTTGTGCTTGAGCTCGTCTCCTTGTGGCACTATTGTTTCTACGGGCAGTTTTCTCTATCTCAGGATCGGCAAGGAGTGGTTCTGAAGATACAATCCTCCTTGTACGGACCCTACCCTGCATAAACTATAGAACAACAATAAAAGCAAGCTCGAACTACAAGTTAGCCCAAATAATATGTGTATATAAGTAAAAAAAACAGTAAATATAAATAAAAGAATTAAGTCTAAATAAGTCAAAAATAACACAATAGTCTAGTATTAGACACAGGTCCCCAACAATGGCGCCAAAAACTTGTTAAAAATGCGGGAAATTTATTATAATTCCATTTTCTAAAAATGCGGGAAATTTAAAACTTTATTTCAATGTAAAATAAACTTAAATCCATACTTATAAAAATCCAAATACAATATTCAGGTCTGATAAGATAAAAGTTTACAATTTATTCAAAATCATAATAAAAACTCTGGTAAGACTTTTCTCCCAAACTAGCCCCGCTCTAGCTCTATGCCTCATTAGATCCACTTGCAACATCATCTGCTCATGTGTAACGCAATACATGATCATTGCCAAACACAAGCAGATAAGGTGAGCTAACAATATAAGCACATATATAATTCAAATATATGACAAAATTACATCAAAGGAACATTATCCTTCGATCCTATATCACATGGCAACCACCATGTCCATCCATGATCTACGTCTTTAGATGAATTCCTCAAGATTTCTTGCTGCCACATCTACAAGCCACAATTTGTAGAACACATGCGAGAAACCTGCTACGGACCACACTCTGTAACACCAAGTGGAGTTCCCAATACGAACATAGTTCGTAACGTCCCAAGACTACCAAACTCGTTAGCCAAATACTGAGTAGGGAAATCTATCTGGACCTATCCATACAAGCCACAACTTGCACACTAACACCGGCAACACTCGCCAACCCGAGCCACAGCTCAAGAGATGTCATTTCGAGCCATAACTGAAGGAATGCCACGTGTTTAACCCCTATCCCGAGCCACAACTCAAGGGATACGTTCTGAGTCATACCTCAAGGAACACTCCAGCAAGCCGACCTTTGAGGTATCACCAAAGCATTGTAGATCACGCACATCGAAAGCAAACAAATCACGCGTCTTGCCTCTACATTATCACCTGGCGCTGCTCCAGAGCCGCCAGGCGAAACTCGCTTCCAGACCGCCTGGCGGGAGCCACGTGCCGCCAGGCGCCAAGAGCCTTTGATTGCCACTATCTTACAAGTATCGCCTGGCGGGACAATCTTCACCGCCAGTCGCCACACGCTCCAGGTCTCCTATAGTTTTGTAGCTATCACTTGACGGTTCCAACATCACCATCAAGCGCTACACCAGTACTCGTGCTTTACTAGTTTTTTAGGCACAAAGGGCAAATTGCACACTCTGAGCTAGACATCCAAACCCACAAATAACTTCCCCAAGTTAACTGCATCAACCCTCATGTGGTTAATGTAAGACCCGTGAAAATTAATTAATTAAATAAATAATTAATTAAAAAATGCGGGTAGTGGGAGCCTTTATGGCATTTAATATTGATTGATGTGACGTGGAAATTGTGTGAGAGGACGTGGGTTCAAGTCTTAGGTATGCCTACTGTGTGTTATTTAATTATTATTTTTAACAATATCTTTGATCATGTTGAGTGATGGTATAATCATAAAATGATATTAATCGTCACGAAACATGAATTGGTTGAATGGTTATGCATTGATTTGATAATTGGCTTGGTCTAGGTTCGAACCTTGGTGAACCTAAACTAAACTTTCTTTTTGCCAAAATTTACTTTAGCATGAATATGAAAGGGTTGAGAAAACCCTGCCTGGCCAAGGAACAACCAAGAAGTGGCTGGAAAATTGTCCATAATGAACCATTGAATGGCAATTATTAGCCCATTAAAACTAATTTTCGTTTTTTGGTCATTACCTAGCATTAAGGCACCATTAAAAAGCCAATTTTAGGTTAGAAGAAGGGTTTTGCAAGGTTGTCATTGTGCTTAGAAAACAAAGTACGAAAATTGAGAGTTTTATGAGGATTGAGTGAGGAAAAAAGTTGCATAGAGAGAGTCAAAGAAAGATCATTGATGATCAAGGGGGAACTCACAACAATTCCAAATAAGCTTAGGAAACCAGGTTAGGGGAGTTATACCACATTTATTTGTAGTTCTATGAATAATTGCATGAGTCATAACCTGTTGTGTATGATTTATCCCTTGGATTGCTTGAAAATTCGTGTTTCTGGAATTTTTCAGAAACCGCTTGGCGGGTGATGAACCACCGTCAGACGACTCATCTTTTTCTGGGAAATTGTGGGTTCCAAAGGCGGAACTACTTGGTGGCACTAAATGGCCCACGAGGCAACGCTTGTGTTCAACCCAATTCTAGGTTTCCTTGTTGAAGGGTCTGGCGGTGGTGATGGACCCTCCAGGCGACGTAAGCCAGGTCGGCTTGATTTTTATGTTTTCTGAGTTCTGAGTTGTTTTTGATCGGTGGAAGATGTGTCTAAACCATAAATTGATTAAAGGGAAACGAGAATTTGTGGAATTACATTGCAGAGCGAGATAATTAAGTGAGATTAGTTATATATGACTATTAGGGTTAACAGATTTGGGGGTTTCGAAGATTGGGTGTAAATATTGTGAATTTGAACTGGAATCCCTAACGAAAATAGTTAGAGTTGATTATTGTACCCCTGTTATTGTGTTCGCGACTTAAACGAATGAGATCGGACAAAGAAATGCGAAAATGGAGTGAGGGAAGTTGTTAGCAAGTGTAACAGAACCTAGGATTTTTTTTCCACGTCTAATGCACAACTTGGCGGGTTATAGTGTGTCGCCAGGCGACCACACAACACCTAAAAACATTCTAAGGATTTTAGGTGTGTTGGGTTTGTGTTGGATGTTGTGGTAATTTTTGACATGAAATCGTATTGATAAACTAGTGAAAAGGATCGATTTGAAATATCTCGGGAGTTGGCGAAAAAACTTGATTAATGGAAGGAAACAAGAATTAAAGAGTGGGTTAGAAATTGGTAAATTTAATGGTATGATGGCTGAAGTATAAAATAGTGTAGTATTGGTATAGATTAGCACATACTTAGTTAGCCATAGGAAGGTTGACTTATAGTAACTTGGTAATTTGGTGTATGGGGAACGTATGGCAAATCAAATGATAAACCATGGTACAAAACTGTGATAGCGCCTTGAATGGACTTAGTGGGATACTGATAGGGAGTTGCAAGACTTAGTCATGAATTAGAAGAAGTTGCATGAGTTATTAAGTTGGTGAGTCTTTTAAAGTTTAAATATATCCACTTAGTGGTGTGATGAGATTGGAAATTTTATGGGCATAAGAATATTGGCAAGAACGCAATTATTAAGAAAATTGAGGCCATAGAGGTGGGAAATCGCATGAATGAGGTACAATGACTGGCATAAGTTGAAATGTGTAAACAAGGGTCTGTAGTGCATAATGAAAACCATTATTGCACAACTACTAGAATATCGCCTGGTGGCGAGTTACGCTCCACTAGGCGATGGCGTCAGAATAGAGAGGACTTGGAGTTTGTGGCGCCTAGCGGTAGGGATCGTTCCGCCAAGCGATAGTGGCAAAGTCAATGTATACAAAGGCGCTTGGCGTCTGGCGGTATGCGTCACCCACCAGGCAGTTTGGAGGCCTGATGCGCCTGGCGCCTAGAGTGGTGCACCAGGCGATGCCGTGAAGCAATTGGGATTGCTTGCCTTGGTGTGCGTGATCTACAAGGCATCTATGACACCTTAAAGGTCAACTTACGTGTGTTCCTTGAGTTGTGGCTCAAAACGTATCCCTTGAGTTGAGCTCGAGATAGGTGTTAAGCACGTGGCATTTTTTGAATTGTAGCTCAGAATGACATCCCTTGAGAGTAGCTCGGGGATGAACACGAGGAACCTTTGAGATTAGCTCAAGTTGGCGAGTATTGCTAGTGTGAGTGTGCTGGTTGTGGCCAATACAGATGGGTCCAGATAGATTGCTCTCCTTAACAATTAGCTGACGAGTTTGGTAGTCTTGGGACGTTACGAACTACGTTCGTATTTGGGAACTCCACCTGGTGTTACGGTGTATGATCCATAGCATGGTTTCCCACACTTGCTCTATCGGTTGTAGCCGATAGGTATGGCAGCAAGACATCTTGAAGTACTCACTAGAAGACGTAGAACACGGTTAACATGGTGGTGTTCATGTATTATTGAATCAAAGGATGGAAATTCCCTTGTTGTCTTGTATGTGTATTAATACATTTTATATATATGTTTATTCTGTTAGCTCACCCTATTTGCTTATGTTTGGCGATGATCGTGTACGCGGTACACGGGAGCAGATGATGTTGCAAGTGGATCTGGTGGGGCTTAGCGACGGAGCGGGGATAGCTTGGGAGCTTTTATGATTTATGATTTGAAATAAATTGTAAACACTATTGATGGTTTATATTATTTTCGAGTTTTATAAATTATGGGTTTTGGACTATTCAGTGATCTAATAAAGTTTTAAATTTCCCGTGTCTTTGGTAAATGGATATATAATTAATGAGATTATGTTTTATTATTTTATTTTACTATTTAAATCGATAATATCCAGTAGGGATGTTATAGTTAAGTTGTTACCAATGTTGTTATTTCCATTTAGGTTCACCAACCCAAGTTTTCCAATAATTAGACTTGCTTAAGTTCAACATTGCTAATTCATGATCCACCATTATTAACCTCATACTACCTATACCCTATCATTTACCCCAAATATTACCTCAGTCTTTACCAAATTTGAAATAACATAACAATTATACCTTAGCCAGATTTACACAGCACTTTAAACTTAAGCAATTCCACATAACTTCGCCATCCTAAAATTTCAATCTACCTTTCCACCAAACATAACTCTGGTTTAATTAACTTGTAATCCAGCATCCAATTTGTCCAAAACAACAATAACTTAACATTCTCACATAATCCTATCTCATGCATTACCTATCCTTTTAATCCATATCCAATATATCTCAATTCCCTTTTAATTCTCCAAATGACCCAAATTAAATTCCCTAACACATATTGAATGTCAAACATACAATGTCATTGTTTTGGTCTGGCGCCTAATGGCAAATATGTTGCCACCAAGTGGTACACATGAATTTTAGAAATTTCCTAGAATTCTCACACACCCTAGAACCCTAAAATAATCATCATCCTCAATTTACCAATTCATCCACTCTTAACGCAATGAGTTGCACTCACGTGTTAAATTAACATCAAACGAATCCCTCTAAGTCCAATTCACGCTACAATTGATTCCTAAACCAAAGAATCCCCAATTATTCAAATCCTAGTTCAAGAATTGATGGACGTCCTTGGAGTAGGAGAGGGAGGAAATCCATGGAGAATGTTGAGGAGAAGATGAAGTGCAGCGGAATTTGGAGAATTAGAGAAAGGTTGCTCTCGGAAATGGAGAATTTGGTGAAGATGAAGAGTAGAAGTGGAGCTATGGTATGGAAGGTGGCTAGAGGAGATGAAGGAGAAGGTTAGCCATGTGTGCTCTCAAATTAATAGAAGTGTGGAGTGATCTCAAACACTAGCATCTATTAGCAATTCAAGAGTTACCATTACAATATTTGAGTGGCTCTATTTATAGGCACATGGCCGGCCAAATAAAGAGAAAATGCAACAAAGATGAAATGCAGATGTAGCTTGGAGAAGAAGCTTGATTGTAGACCATGTGATGTAGTAGATGAGTCTAGATGGTGCCAAGTGGCGTATCACACTCTCCTTGCCCAAGTCACACACACCATGCTTCCATCACATGCTCCTTGCTTAGTTCATGCTTTGCTTGCATCCAAAAGGAGAGCCACTCTAGTAACTCTTGGCCAAAGGTGGCACATTGGGCTCGACCCAAATGATCCCAACAAGTGTTCTAGCTTTTATTGAAAGCAAAGCCTAAACAATGGCCCAATTTAAATCTAGACTACTTCCTTCATGCATCATCTCATTTTTTAGAGATTTCTTTAGCCCATGTAAATAATGTAAAAAGCCCATGATTGACTTGATCATCTTGTGAGAGGCCCATGTGAATCTTTCTCATCATGCTTCTAGTGATTGGGCCTTGATATGGGCTTGGGCTTGTTGATGCACTTGAGCTTGGGCTTGTTGGGGTCACATCATCCCCTCCCCCTTGAAGAGGATTTGCCCTCAAATCTTGGTGGTCACCCTCTTCATCAAAAATACCTACAAAAGGAACCAAATCAGTAATGTTGAAAGTAGGATGCACACCATATTCCGGAGGAAGATCCAATTGATAAGCATTATTATTGATCTTCTTGATGATTTGGAATGGACCATCACCTCGGGGACTAAGTTTGGATTTTCTTATATTAGGAAATCTTTCCTTCCTTAAGTGCAACCAAACTAAATCTCCTTCATTAAAAGACCGAACTCTCTTTCCCTTGTTTTTAGAATGAGCAATCTTTTCAACATGGGCTTGAATTTGGTGTCTAACCTATTCATGAAATTCTTTTATGAACTTGGACTTAGAAACCCCTTCTTTATGAACAAAATCAAAAGAAGTTGGAAGAGGTAATAAGTCCAATGGTGTGAGAGGGTTAAAACCATAAACTACCTCAAAGGGTGAGAGTTTGGTGGTGCTATGGACCACTCTATTGTAAGCAAATTCAATGTGGGGAAGATACTCATCCCAAGATTTATGATTCCCCTTAAGCAAAACCCTAAGCAATGTGGAAAGGGATCTATTGACTACCTCAGTTTGCCCATCAGTTTGTGGGTGACAAGAGGTAGAGAAAGAAAGTTTTGTTCCTAGCCTAGACCACAAGGTCCTCCAAAAATGGCTTAGGAATTTAGCATCCCTATCAGACACAATTGTTTTGGGTAATCCATGAAGGCGAACCACTTCTCTAAAGAACAACTTTGCTATGTTGCTAGCATCATCTACTTTGTGGCATGGTGTAAAATGTGCCATTTTAGAAAAACGGTCCACTACCACAAATATAGAGTCAACACCCCTAGAAGTCCTTGGAAGCCCTAGGACAAAATCCATACTTATATCCTCCCAAGGGGTGGAAGCAACAGGCAAAGGAGTATATATCCCTGCAGGCATTGCGCTAGACTTAGCATGCAAACAATTCAAACAACTAGCGCAATAGTTTTGTATTTTCCTTTTCATATGGGGCCAAAAGAATTTCTCTTTAAGCATGGCCAAAGTTTTGGCGACCCCAAAGTGACCCATAAGTCCCCCCTCATGCATTTCTTTGATCAAAAGTTTTCTATGAGAACCTAGAGGAATACATAGGCGGCCTTCTTTGAAAAGATATCCACTTGAGAGATAAAAGCCGCCTTGGGACTTAGTGAGACAATCATGATAAATGGTAGCAAAGAAGGGATCATGAATATACAATTCACATATGTTGTCAAATCCAAGAATTTGGGATCCAAGCTTGGCTAAGAGAGTATATCTCCTTGATAGTGCATCAGCCACAACATTAGCTTTCCCTTTCTTGTACTTGATAACATAAGGGAATTGTTCCAAGTACTCAACCCACTTTGCATGCCTTTTATTCAATTTGTGTTGGCTCTTTAAATACTTGAGAGTTTCATGATCACTATGGATAATAAACTCTTTTGTTACAAGATAATGTTCCCAAGTATGAAGAGCTCGCACAAGAGCATATAGCTCTTTGTCATAGGTGGGATAGTTACGAGAAGGACCATTTAGTTTTTCACTAAAATAGGCAATTGGATGGCCTTCTTGTAACAAAACCGCACCTATTCCCACCCCAGAAGCATCACATTCTAGCTCAAAAGTTTTCTCAAAATTTGGAAGAGCAAGAATGGGAGCTTGGGTGAGCCTAGTCTTGATATCATCAAAAGCCTTTTGTTGTCTTTCACCCCACTCAAAAGATATGTCTTTCTTAACAAGTTCATTGAGGGGTGAAGCAATGGTGGAGAAGTTGGGGACAAATCTTCTATAAAAACTTGCTAATCCATGAAAACTTCTAATGTCCCCAACATTCTTTGGCACAGGCCATTCTTGGATGGCCTTGATTTTTGTGGGGTCAACATGCACCCCACTCTTATTGACCATAAATCCCAAAAAAATGACACTCTCTACACAGAAAGTGCACTTGTCAATGTTAGCATAGAGTTGGTGGTCTCGGAGAAGAGATAACACAACTCTAAGATGACCCACATGAAGTTTAGAGCTTGTACTATACACCAAGATATCATCAAAATAGACAACAACAAACTTGCCTATACAATCTCGCAAGACATGATTCATTAGGCGCATGAATGTACTAGGAGCATTGGTTAGACCAAAGGGCATGACTAACCATTCATATAGACCAAATTTTGTTTTGAAAGCAGTTTTCCACTCATCACCTTTTTGAATACGAATTTGGTGATAACCACTTTTGAGGTCTATTTTTGAAAATATTTGTGCTCCATGTAACTCATCCAACATATCATCTAGTCTTGGGATTGGATGCCTATATTTTATGGTGATGTTGTTGATAGCCCTACAATCACAGCACATACGCCACTTTCCATCTTTCTTGGGCACCAACAACACAGGCACAACACAAGGACTTAAACTTTTTTGAACCCATCCCTTGTCTAGCAACTCATTCACTTGAGTTTCTATCTCCTTGGTCTCAATTGGGTTTGTCCTATAGGCAGGTCTATTAGGAAGACTTGCCCCTGGGACAAAATCAATTTGGTGCTCAATCCCTCTAAAAGGTGGGAGACCATGAGGGCCATCCTTTGGAAAAATATCTTGAAATTCATGAAGGATAGCACGAATGGAAGGAGGTAGATCCTTAAGAGAAGGATGTTCAAGACAAGTAAGGATTGCTTGACAAAGTAAGAGGAAGGGAGGTTGCTCATTATGAAGAGTGTGCAAAAGAGTTTTATGAGTTAAAAGAACTTCATGAGCAACATCCTTAGAAGAAGAAACTTCCTCTACCTTTGTCTTGTCCTTAGAATCTTTAGAAGCATTAGAGTTCTTGGAACTCTCTTCCTTTCTCCTAGCTCGCATTTGAACTTGATCACTAGCAACTTGGCTAGGAGTGAGGGGATGCAACACAAAAGTTTTTGAATAATGTTGGAGGGTGATCTCATTGGTGTGGCCATTGTGTAAGGTTTTATGATCAAATTGCCAAGGCCTCCCCAAGAGAATATGGCAAGCTTCCATTGGAATTACATCACATAAAACTTTATCTTTAAATTTCCCAATGGAGAACTTGACTTTCACTTGATGTTCAACTTTGAGATCCCCATCTTCATTAAGCCAATGAAGTTTGTAAGGTTTGGGATGGGGTAACAAAGTCAAATTCAACTTCTCAACCAATCTTGTGCTACAACAATTGCAACAAGATCCACTATCAATGATCAAAGAACAAGTGTTTTTCAAAACCTCACATCTTGTGTGGAAAATATTTTCTCTTTGATCATTGAGAGGAATGCTAGGTTGGTTATTGAAAAGCCTCCTAATCATCAAAAGTTTCCCTTCATTTGGATATGAATGTTCTTGAGAATCACTAGAATGAGAAGTGTCGGAGTCACTTGAAGATGACTCCTCTTGGCTAGTGTAGAGGTCTTTGCCCTTAAGCACAATGGTGCGTTTGGTAGGGCATTGAGCGGCCACATGACCTCTACCTAGACACTTGAAACATTTAATGTCACTACCTATTTTGTTGGTGGAGGATTCACCCTTGTCACTTACCTTTGTAAGGCTCTTATGAATGGACTCTTTTTCTTTTGAAAAATCTTTCTTTGGAAAATCACTTTTAGAAAAAGAGGGAGAATCCTTGTGAGAAGGACGTCTCAAAAGTTGTTGCTCCACCTTGATGCTCATTTGAACAAGATCATTAAAATTGCGGTAGGGGAGCAACTCAACTTTATCTCTTATGTTGTAATTGAGTCCACTTAAGAACCGAGAAATGGTAAGTTCCTCTTCTTCTTCAATTCCGGCTCTCATGATGTAGAGCTCCATCTTTTGTCTATACTCTTCTATAGACATAGATCTTTGTTGGAGCCTTTGGAGCTTGTCCAATAGCTCTCTTTTGTAATAGGAGGGAACATGGCGGGCATGAAGGGCTTCCTTAAGATCATTCCAATACTCAATATCATGTAGCCCTTTTCTCCTTCTTTGGAGGACTAAGGAAGTCCACCAATTAAGAGCATGCCCTTGAAAGCTAAGAGTAGCTAGAGACACACGCCTCTCTTCCTCCACAACATGACTCTCAAACAATTGTTCTACTTTGGCAACCCAATCAAGAAAAACCTCAACATTATCCTTCCCATAGAAATGAGGCAAATCAATTTTGACTTCCTTTGGGTGAGGAGGTATGCGCCTTTGCCTTCTTACACGAGGTGATTGTCTAAGGTTAATGCGCTCATCTTCCTCCTCTTCAAAATCATACTCATGCCTTGAAGGGGCACGAGAAGGCCTAGGAGAGGCACGAGTATTGTGGTTGGGAGGGGTAAGTTGATTGGCAATTAATTGAAGATTGGCTTGTATGGAAGCCATTTGAATTTTAAGGTCCCTAACCTCTTGAGAGAGATTATTTAGGACTCTAGGATCAACCTCAACCTCCTCATCACCACTTGTGTGGAGGTTGTTTTCATCATGTTGTTGATGTTGGGTACTAGCACGAGTAGCCCTTCTAGTGCTCATGGTGATTGAAAGAACTTAGAACTTTAACAAAATAGTGAAAGAAGAAACCAAGCACAAGTAGACCTCCAGGTTAGGCGAGGTGAGTCTAAAAGACTTCTTAAGTACCAAGGCCAATCCTTGCCAAGATGTACTTGCAAAAGGTTTCAAAGATCACACAATTGTTTAAGGCTAAGTAAATAAAATCACTTAAGACACTAAGCACTAACAAACACAAACAAGACTCAAAGAAAAGAAAAGACTAACACTAAAAACGAACCCCTAAATGGCAAAAATTTTAGAGACTTTGGTGTCACAAATTTAAACCACTAAGCGTCTAACTATGCGGCCTAAAAGCAAGGTGAGAAAGCACTTAGAACTTTCAACACACTCACTTACTAAAACGTTGCACTAGAATATGAAAAAGGTTCTACTTAGGAGATGGGATTGAACACCTTTGGTTCCCCAAGACACCTAAGTAGGCCATGGATACAATGGAATGTTCAAAGCAAAAGAAATTGATGCACAAGTTTTGGTACAAAGTGAAGCAAACCGAGAGCAAATTGGATGCTAGAAAACAAGATTTTAATGCTTTTTGGAGAACCAATAAAATGCCTTAGAATGCTTCAATTGTACCAAAAAGAGGTGTCCAAATTATACATAATTAAAGAACTAAAAGGTGTTGCTAAAATGAGGTCCAAAATGTGCAGCCAAAGACTCCAAAACAGCACCAAAACAAGCTCTCCAAGATCACAGCCTGAAAAATCCCGAGAGCAAAAGAGGCTTTGGGAGCCTTTGTATATGACCAAATTCAAGCACCAAAATGTGGAAAAGTGTCCTTGGCAGCACCACACTACTACAGCATCCAAAAACAGCAACCAAATCTGCAAAAGAGTGAAAGAAAGAAACAAAACAAACTATGGCAAGCAAACTAATTAGCACACACTCTCTCAAATGAATAGGCTCAAAACTCTCAAACTCTCAAAGGTGAGGAGAAGGCAAGCATATAGAAAACACACAAGCTAAAATTCTACTTCAATATCCACCACCTAAGATGCTACCATATCATATAAACCATTCTAAACTCCATAGCATCATTAATCAACCAAAACTGAGAGACAAGTAGATGAACCCAAACAAAGGAGAAAGCAAGAAAAGCTAATTAGAAATGTTAAACCAAAAGAGAATTGAAATGAAACATGACTAGAAGGAGGTTCAAGAAGTGACAAGCAAGAAATTAAAGGCTGGAAAATAAAAGCAAGCACCACAAAAGGAACCTAGAAATGCACTAGAATAGATGAAAACAGCAAAAACAGCAAGACAATAGTGCTCAATCATATGGCTGAAGTACTCATTGCAAAGCAGTAGCAAATGAAGTGATGAATTAACTTCCAAAGCAAATCAATAATGAAGCAATATAGAGTACAAACTCAAGCCAAAATTCATGTGAAAACGAGCACTAAAAACACACAAACACTCACAAAACAGCAATGAAACAGTGAGTTTTCGGAAACTGCAGTGCCAGAAAACGGAAATATGAGCCTCAACTTGCGTGATTTTTCATTTTTTTTTGTACTCAACATTTTTGAATGATTCTTTTTTTGTATTTTTCGTCTGGATGTTAACTAAATGAGGCAAAAATCAGATTGAATTTTGGTGCACTGAGTTACTCACAAAAAATTAAAAACAGAGACTGTGCGTGCAGTGATTTGGTAGAAAATAGAAGAAAACTGGAGCAGATTTGCTCTCTAAAATTGTAGGAGATGTTCTATGGAAAGCATAGCTAAAGAACTTGATTATGAACTGAAATCAAGCATGAATCATAGAAGAACATCTTTGACACACAAAAGCACAATCCAATCGGTGAAATGGATGAAAAACAGTGAGGATTCAGGCCTTAAACATCCACACACTTCCTTGAAGGATCATGGTGTTTTGGCTGTGAGATGTGGCGCGGAAACTCAATCAATTCAGTAAGCAATGCAATCAAACGGTGGAAAAGATGAATTAAAGCACAAACAAAGCATAGAACATGACTTAAACATAACTGAAATGATAAAATGCAAAGAAGGATTGAATTCACCGAATAAAAATGCAGAAAACTCAAGAACCAAAGAACAAGTGCTGGAAAAACGAAAATGGAACCTAAAAACAGATTTGCACCAATGAAGCAAGGAGTACTACAAGGTGAATCAATGGAGATTCATGTAGCCTCAATGTCAAACGGTGGAGAACATTAAAAACATGAAAAAAATAGCAGCAAAAGTGAAGAAAACAGTGGAGAAGAGAGACAAAACGGAAATTGAAAGAGGAGACAAGTATGGACCAAGAACCTTACCCAAACCAAGAGGATGGATGCACCAAAGGCTTGGATGGCTCTAGATACCAATTGATGGACGTCCTTGGAGTAGGAGAGGGAGGAAATCCATGGAGAATGTTGAGGAGAAGATGAAGTGCAGCGGAATTTGGAGAATTAGAGAAAGGTTGCTCTCGGAAATGGAGAATTTGGTGAAGATGAAGAGTAGAAGTGGAGCTATGGTATGGAAGGTGGCTAGAGGAGATGAAGGAGAAGGTTAGCCATGTGTACTCTCAAATTAATAGAAGTGTGGAGTGATCTCAAACACTAGCATCTATTAGCAATTCAAGAGTTACCATTACAAAATTTGAGTGGCTCTATTTATAGGCACATGGCTGGCCAAATAAAGAGAAAATGCAACAAAGATGAAATGCAAATGTAGCTTGGAGAAGAAGCTTGATTGTAGACCATGTGATGTAGTAGATGAGTCTAGATGGTGCCAAGTGGCGTATCACACTCTCCTTGCCCAAGTCACACACACCATGCTTCCATCACATGCTCCTTGCTTAGTTCATGCTTTGCTTGCATCCAAAAGGAGAGCCACTCTAGTAACTCTTGGCCAAAGGTGGCACATTGGGCTCGGCCCAAATGATCCCAACAAGTGTTCTAGCTTTTATTGAAAGCAAAGCCTAAACAATGGCCCAATTTAAATCTAGACTACTTCCTTCATGCATCATCTCATTTGTTAGAGATTTCTTTAGCCCATGTAAATAATGTAAAAAGCCCATGATTGACTTGATCATCTTGTGAGAGGCCCATGTGAATCTTTCTCATCATGCTTCTAGTGATTGGGCCTTGATATGGGCTTGGGCTTGTTGATGCACTTGAGCTTGGGCTTGTTGGGGTCACATCAAGAATATACAATAATCATACCATTCCCTCGTATTACCTTATAATTTCACAATTAACCCCCTTCCCATTCATAAGTTGACATACAAAAATTAATAACTTTAAAATGAATGAGTTATAACCTGTGGATATAATACTTTAAGTTGTTGGCCTCTAGGCTTCCCCACATTTCTAATGAAATTTTGGAAACATAAAACATATGTTAGTTTTTATAACTAAGTAGATACATATGTTAGGATTGAAAAAAACTAATACTTACTCTTGTAACATGTTTTTCAAAGTAGGTGAAATCTTCCTATGGCATGAACAAAACAATACAACCGTGCATTGTCTTGGAATGATGACACATAGTTGCCAATGATACCTATCATCAATCACAAGTACTTAGCCAAAATAATTAATAATACTTTATAAAATATTACTAGCAAAAACACTTACACATCAATGTATGGTGCAAAGTAGATCTCTCTATTTGACTCAACCATTCATGTTTGCAAATAAAGTTTGATGTGGTCATGTGAGTTTTCCGAAGGTTGAATTGTTTGAGGTCCAATGAATCCATAGATGGAAGATCGACCTTGGTCCACAATTACTTTATCCATTTACCTACAAGAAGAGAATTAAGTATAATATTAAAAGGTATCAATTCCTTGCTTTAAATATGAAATACAATAAAAAAATCTTACATGCACCATAGTTGTATGACTGAAATATTTAACATCTTGTCTCCTGTAATGATCTCTAGTGCATCATTCAGGTTAATGTACAATGGGACATGACAATGAAGGCCAAATACTCTTAACTCCCACTCTAGCTCTATCGGTCCTCTTTTCAACTTGTGTAATTTTAGAAGCAGCTTTCCTAGAGGATCATCTTTTGCTTCTGTCATTTCATCATCTTCACGTATAACACGTGAACGTTGGACCGGCTATTTTTCAGGACGAGTAGACTGAAATAAAGATTTAGAAAGGTTTGACGTTAAAAGTTTTATAAATATTAAGATTGAACTACTAAGAACATGATGTCATAATACCTTTGGTGGGCTAAAGTATGGCATGATCAATGCTTTAGGCCAAACAATAAA
Source organism: Vigna unguiculata (assembly GCF_037176805.1). NCBI lineage: Eukaryota > Viridiplantae > Streptophyta > Magnoliopsida > Fabales > Fabaceae > Vigna > Vigna unguiculata. Next base: position 25,768,590 of record NC_140799.1, on the reverse strand, counting down.
TGTGCCTAAAACCTCCCTAACAAATTGGATTTCTAAAGTTGGCACAAGCACTTGAGCATGGGGATCTCGAACTTCATCAATCATCACACGCGCATACTGGGGCAATAGAGGAACACCATGGATAGTCTTCCTACCCTGAAGTTGTCGTCCTATGGCCACTACGTGTGGGGGGTCTTCATAAACCAGTAGCTCATACTGACTTATGTAGTCAGTATGACCTAAACTAGAGCATGAGCCTTTTGTACTCACACGTTGTCCTGTTGGAGCTTGAGTGGGTAATTCCATGTTCTGTTGCTGCATGGACTGAAGCTTTTCTTCAAGTGTTCTTTGTATTTGTTGTTGTTGTTGAAGTTGTTCCATAAAACGTTGCTCCATAATTCCCATGCATTGGTTGAATCTTTCCTCTATTTGTTGCTCCATCTTCCTCATGGTCTCTTGACTCAACGATTCATTACTTCTTTGTGGAGGACCAAAGTAATCTCGAAGACCAATGGCACCTCCAACACCACGCACACGTCCTGGGTGCTTTGGCCTTCCAATTGCCGTTGTGAGTATATCGTTCCGACCATGGCCAACAAACGAACCCTGAGTCTCTTGCTCAATTAATTCATCCTGCACTACAAAAAAAAGTTTAATAAAAAAGAGAAACATATGAACTATTATAGTCAAATAGGGTTTGTACTTACTATCTTTTGAGATATGATTTGAGCTGATTGTGATGTCATTTGCCTATCGAACTTAGTCCGAGCAGCCTTCCACATCTCGTACCTAGAAATTGCATCCACTAGGTCAGGGGACTCAAGTCTCAGAGACTGTGCACGAGACTTTTCAATTTTTTCTCCAATAATGCATAGCCACCTCGAGAGAGTACGTGTGGTGTATCATTAAGTCTTTGTCTTTGTTGGGCTGCTGTCCTTTTTTCCTATCACACATAACATTATTTAATAGTTTTAATACACAAATGTATGATTAGTGTCACTATAAACAAATTTAACAAACAAACCTGCCAGTCTTTAGACTCTCTACATGCACGAAATTGCATCCACTCCTTCTCAGAGATTTTGTACATAGCACAAGGAGTGTCATGTTGTCTGTCTCCAAACACATATATAGACGTGTGAGTCTTGCCTTGAAGTCCCTCCATCTGATGGTTATGTGAGATAAGACTTTCTTTCTAATTCGCTCAATGTTCGGAGTAATCTCAAATTTGTGTTGTTTAAAACATAAAATATGTTATGTTAACAATTACATAAAAAATAATATAGTTGGTTTAAGTAAACATACGACAAGATCCTACCATAGGAGGTTCTTCTCGACCTCCGCGATGTCATCCCAACATGCAATTGCAATAGAAACTTTCATTTTGGTCAACATTCCTATGTAGCTAGGGTACTTTTTTTCCCATGGGCCACTGGGTTCACCCGATCGAGGATCAATGTGGACCGACAATCGAGTCACAGATCTACCAGGTCCCTCGTGGTCTAATCTGAAGCTTGTCATACCTGAAATATATCGTTAGGAAATGTTAACAATGAAAATATACTCAATAACCTTTATTATATTAAAATAGCAAGAAAAATAAAAAATTGTAAATGTGACAATATTATTAGATAAACACTTATCAAGGTATTGTGTTCTCCCATATGCCTTCATTGTGATCACTTCGAATAGCATGGATGTCATTAGTTATATCATCAACCTTGTCTTGAATGGTTCTTGATGAGAAAGACGTTGTCTCAAGTATGTCTAGACAATTTTCAACATCATTTACATGCATGTTTCTTCCTTCTAATACAACTGACAATTTCTGATTGGCTAGATCAATGACATAAAAATTTTGTCTTGCTTGACTAGCCATAATAAATGGTTCATTAACATCCACCAAAGTGAAGCCCAAGTCATCTGTCCCAACACTCAAATTACTATAAACCCATTTACACTTGAAAACTGGCACTCTAAAAGTCACATAGTCAACTTCCCATATTTCATGTATTATTCCAAAGTAACTCATGGATGCCGTAATTAGATTCTAATGTACAACATCAGCTTGAAGTGTAACCCCACTATTTTGAACTCTACTTTTGTCATCTTCAATCTTTGAATAGAAACAGTAATTGTTTATGTAGTACCCGTCATATGTAATGACATCAATGTTCGACCCACGAGCTAGCCTTAATAGAGTTTCAGAAACATTTGGAGTGGCGTAAACCTTTTTCTTAAACCATGATAAGAAAATTTTGTTAAGTTCATTAAGTACCCATTTTTCACTCATTTGTGGATGTGCTGATTTCGTTTCATCAATGTGTTGCGTAATGTAAGGAATCACCTCTACAGTGTTGTTTAAGATGTACAAATGGGCTTGATCAACTAATTTTCTACTAACACTTTGAATCTTCACACTTTCGGGAACCTTCACACTTCTTAAACACTCACAAAAAATTTGCTTCTCTTTTCAAGAAAGAGTGTAACAAGTTGGAGGCAGGTAGGTTCGTCTTCCAATTGATTGTGGATGTAACTCAGAACAAATATCCATTTTAGCCAAATCTTGTCGTGCTATAACTCCATCTTTAGTCTTTCCTTTTACTTAGTAAAGTCTCGATGACGCTATCACATACATTTTTTTTCAACGTGCATCACGTCTATACAATGTCGTACCTCAAGTTTACACCAATATGGAAGATTAAAGAAGATTGATTGTTTCTTCCAAATGTTTTTCTCCGTGGTCTTTTTCTTTGGATGTTTTTCAAACACAATGTCAATGTTTTCCACTTGGTTGTATATTTCTTCACCATTGCGGAGTCTCGCTATAACTTCATCCTCACGACTTCCATTAAATGCTTTTTTCATTCTACGATAAGGATGATTTCGAGGAAGGAACTTTCGATGTCTTATATACACAATTTTTTTACCGTACTTCAATTGAATATAACTCGTGTTTTTTTCACAAATAAGACATGTAAAATGACCTTTAACACTGTAACCGCTCAAGTTTCCATATGCTAAAAAATCATTTATGGTGCAAAACAACATTGCACACAAACAAAATATTCTTAAGAATATGAATCATACACATCGACGCCTTCTTCCCATAACAATTTCAAATCATCGATCAACGGTTTTAGGTACACATCAATATTGTCTAGGACCCAATATCATCATAGACAACATCATATATTTCCTCTTCATGCACAACAAAGGAGATAAATTTTAAATCATCAGCAAAATTGGCCATGAACTATGTTTGCTACTTAAGTTCCCATAAGAATTCATACCATCTACTAGCAAGTCCAAGTCTTAAGTTTCTTGGCTCTACACCAAATTCTGGAAATATTTCATCAATCTTCTTCCAATGTGGAGAATCAGCTGGGTGTCGAAGAAGATTATCACACTTTCTTCCATCAACAATCATTTCAGGTTTTTTGCTCTTTTTTAATGGAAAATGGTCGTTTGAATCTAGGTATTATAAGAAGGTACCACATCACCTTAGACCATCTTTGTCTTCATCGTCACTATTTCCATCAATTTTTTTTAAATTGCGATAAACCATATGTTGGACACGCCTTCAATGAAGCAAACTCGTCTTTGTATAAAACACAATCATTTGGGCATGCATGTATCTTTTGATATTCCAAACCCATTGGACATAAAACTTTCTTCGCCTCGTAATTACGGATAGGTAATGTGTTATTTTCTGGAAGCATCTCCTTTAACAACTCCAACAGTTCTGTGAAACTTGTATCTGTCCATCCATGCCTTGCTTTTAAACTGAATAATTTCAAAGTTGTTAATAGTCGCGTAAAGTTAGTGCATCCTGGGTACAATTCTTCCTCTGAATCAGACTTAAAAGAATCATATAAATGAACTTTTCCAAAATTCTCCTCCCCAAAATCACGTACCATATCTTCTAAATGATCATTCATTCAGTCGTCTACATAATTTGTTCCTCGTGACGTCGTAGGCTTGTCTAATACTTCTCCATGCCAAGTCCAAAGTGTATAACTCCTCATTATACTAAAGATGAATAGATGATCACGCATTGTGCCCAAGTCATGACGTATTTGATTAAGACAACGAACACAAGAACAAAAATATGTCCTGTTACTTGAGATTGCGTGTTCTTGAACATATTGCAAAAACTCAGAAACCCCCTTTCATACTCTTCATTGATGCAACGCTCATTCATCCAGCTTTGATCCATACTATGTTCATAAAAAACTCAATCAAACTCAAACTTTTAACTCTAATAAGGTGAGGCTCTACCCATTCGAAAAAATTATTTTTCATAATTTGCTAACACGTATACAAAGAAGTCAAACATCATAAACTTCACAAAATTTCAACAATATTTTGCATTGGTCTCTGAAGTACACGAAATGAAAGTGATTGGTCATGATCACAATCAAGTATGCATCCAGATCACAATCAAGTATGCATCCAGAGAACAACACAAATTAGCCTCAATCGAAATTTTATGAAATTTATGCATAAACCTCAATGTACACATTGTAGCAAATTATGAAAAATAATTTTTTCAAACTGCCTAATTAGACAATTCAAGATTTAATACAAACGATTAAAAATTTATTCATTTGCACTAAATCTCAAACGGAAACTAAGTTTCTTTCAGTGTATACTATAAGTATAAATCTACATATATAAAATAACACTGCAACAATAATATTAAAAAATCAAATGCAATTAGAATTATTTAAACATGCATATATCTAATAATAAATATAATTTTATTTCGTAATTTTACAAATATTATTATAAAATTTTAAATAAAAAAAAGAAATAGGCCAAAAAAATTAACAAAAAAAATAGTCTAAGACTAAAACTATAATGGCAATTATAAAAAAATACAAACAATTATATACATAGAACAAAAAATTATATACATACAATGAAAAACTAACCTCTTCTAATTGAAAGACAAACTTTGAGAAGGAGTCTAGGGTCTCCCCACACTGTTGGCCAAATGGGAACGAAGAGCAAGTGGGACGAATCTCAAAACGCTGTAAATAGGGATGAAAATGCAAAATAATACGGTCAAAACGCGTAAAATCAACCCATAATCAAATCCCATCAAGTTTGATGGCGAAAAACTTTCGAAACTCACTTGGAGGAGGTCGAAAATTGGGTCGCTGGCGGGAAATCTCGCAGAAACAGTGAACAACGTAGGTTTTCTATGATTCGTGCAAAGATAAACAAAACTTAACTTCGGTGGTGTGGGGGTCCGACGTTAAGTGATGTCGAAGGTGGTGGAGTCTGACGTTAAGGGACGTCTGGCGTGAGGGGGTCCGACGTGCTTTTTTAAAAGACGTCGGGGTTATTTTTAGCAGACGTTAAGTGATGTCTAACGTCGGGGTTATTTTTAGCGGGCGGACATTAAAAAAGTCCCGTTATTTACAAAAATGTCAGTGGTCATTTTTAACGTTGGGCTTTTTTTAGGCAGACATTATAAGGGTGACGTTATAACACTTTTTTGTGTTAGTGTAACATGGCAATCATACATCACATTTCATGCAGAATTATGTAATTAGAATTTAAAACGAGAGTTACCCTTTCTCACTCCCCTAACCTGGATTCCCATAACCCTTTCTCACTCCCTCAATTGCTTCTTTAATTGGGTCTTAATTGTGGTTAATGAGCCCTCTTGGCTGCCCCTTTGTTAGCTAGGGTTTCTGGCTTTTAATATTCATGTCAAAAAGAATTTTTTGGCAAAAAAAAGCTTAATTCGTGTTTACCAAGGATCGAACCCACAACCATGCAAGTGTTAAGTCAATGCACAACCATTCAATCAATTCATGTTTCATGATAATTCTTATAAGTCTAGGATTTTATTATCACTCATTATGATCAAGCATATTATTAAAATAATAATCAATTAAATAACACAACATTGGCATACACAAGACTTAAACCCAAGTTCTCTCAACATAATCAAGTACTCTGAACCACTTGAGCTAGTACTGTTCCACATCATACAATTTAACATTCAATGTCATAAAGGCTCCCACTACCCGCACTTATTATTTAATTAATTAATTTTCGTGGGTCTTACAAACACAACTCTCAAGATGTTTGGCTACCTCACACAAATTGTAGGAAGGCTTTCACTCAAACTATACAACAAGTGTATAATTCTTTATGTCCTTGAAGCTTAGAAATTCAAGTGGAAAACCTTTCAGCACCCACACAGAAGAGAACCAAGAAAAGAAAACTCGAAAGACAAAACATAAGATCCTAAGACAGTCAAGAAAAGGCACAACATAAGAAATGGTAAATTTGTAAAGAAGGAATTCATGTGACAAAACTTTTAACAACACTAACATGAGAAAAGCTTGAAGAAACTGAATGGAAATATTCATTCATGCATCAACAAAAGTTATGCAACATGCGCATACTAAGAAGATTAGGTCCTACCATGATTGGTGCTAATTTGCCAAACACACTTATTCACCCAATTATTTTAAAATCTAGAATCATGCCACTAGATAGCAAATTTTTTGTACGAATGACATAGGAAGATCTCGACCAAATATAAAATAGGTGAAAATACAATTTTTATTTTGGTTCTAGATTTACCAATTTATAAAGAATTGTGTCTAGATGTATATGATCACTTAGCTTATATGTTTAGGTTTTCCCAATCAATTCAAATGCACTTACATATTGAGCTAGATATTTCATCAAACATGTTCAAGCATTGGAAACAAATGCAAAAAAATTAATGTAGCTTATGACATATGACTAAAAAAATCTTGGCACATTTAAAGAATCAGATTGACACAAGGAGTGTAGCTAAAAATGGAGCTAAAAGAAATCAGTCAACACAAAACTAGAACAACAACTTCATGTTATCAACTTAGCATATGAACAAACACATAGAGGATTAAGAAAAGAGACCCAAACTTCACGACCAAGCTTGTAATGAGCTCACACGTTCTACCCAAGAAAAGTAACCATTGAAACACGATTAGCTACATTCAATGAGTTAGACCAAGAAAAAACCATATAATCAATCAACCTAAGCTTTGATTACCAAATTATGTAGACCCCTTTTTTGCTTTTCTTAATATGATATTTAGATTAAGAAAACCCAAGGAAGATCCCAATTGAACATAAGATTACCAAATGGTTATCTAGATGTGACGATGCACTTCTAATAAATCAAAAGAGAGAAGGGAGTTCAATTAAGAAAAATGACAATATAAGTGAGCAAGCTTATGATACAAACGGGAAACATAAAAACATAAAGAGAAAAATGAACAAGAACATAAAGATAAATGGATAAAATGATGGAAGGCAAGATAGGGTAAGGGAAAGAGGTGTTGTCACGCCACTTGAAGTACTAATTGTAACACCATGTCTAGGATGCTATTGAAAAAAACTATTTTTGTTTATTTCTTTAACACAATTTCCCAACTCTGATACCATCATTCAAAATAATGGAAAACTAAAACTCTCATTTATTTCATCAAAATAAATATTTCAAAATTAAAATATCTAGCATCAAAATCATCCTAAATACACATTATTTCCAAAAATACAATTGATTCCAACTACATCAATTATAAATGTAATTTCTTTCCAAAACAACCCTAAGCTCCTTACTGTTGTGCGTCTTGATCAACATCATCTTCAACATCATATGCTCTCATATAACACAAGTCATATGATCGTGAAAACCACAACCACAAACATGCAAGCACTAATACAAAAATGGGTTATAACGTGACCCATTTAACGTCTATTCGCAAGAAGCCCAAGATAAAAAATGACTGGTGACATTTTTGTAAATAAAGGTCCAATTTTAACGTCGAGGCCCTCGATCACAGACGTCACTTAATGTCGGATCTATAAACCCCCGACGTCATTCGAAAAAAGATGTCAGCCCAAGGTCCCACCGAAGTTACTTAACGTCGGACCCACGCACAATCGAAGTCAAAGTGATTTTTAAAACAATGCTGCGAATCAGAAACCCACACCACTGTTTCTTCGCACAACCTTCGTCTTCATCTGCACTGGTGACAACGACCTTGTAGGTCAGTTTTGCTTCGTTTTACACCACTAAACTTATTGGGTTTTCGTTTGTTGTAAGACCCGTGAAAATTAAATAATTAAATAAATAAATAATTAATAAATGTAGGTAGGAAGAACATTTATGGTATTTAATTCTGATTTGTATGACGTGGAAAAGTACTAGCTCAAGTGGTTGAGAGTACTTTAATTGTGTGAGAGGACTTTGGTTCAAGTCCTATGTATGCTATTTATGTATTAATTAATTATTATTGTTTTAATAATATGTGTAGTTATGTTGTGGAATAATATAATATGTGAATTATATTAATTAGCAAGAAACATGAATTGGCTTGATGGTTTAGCATTGATTTGGTATTGACATGGTTGTGGGTTCAAGTCTTGGAGAATCCAAATTAAACTTTATTTTTGCCAAACTTAGTTTTGAATTGAATATGAAAGGGTAGAGGAAAACCCTAGCAGCCAAAGAGGGTTGGAAAACCATCATAAGACAACCAATTAATGGACATTAACCATAATTTAATTGGATTTTCGTTTTAGACCATTAAACCACATTAAAAGCACTTTTAAATTCGTTTTAGACCATTAAACCACATTAAGAGCACTCTTAAAAGGCTAATTAGAGGTAAGAAATAGGGTTTTGGTGGGCTGTTATTGTGGTTGCCGAAGGGAGAACGAAAATTGAGTGTTTGTGAGCATTGAGAGTGTTGAGGGGAGCTTTGGGGCTAATAAAGGGAGAATTTTCAAAGTTCTAAGCAAAGGAGACCAGGTTAGGGGAGTTTTACGCGTTAAGTTTATGATTATTTCTGATTGGTATGAGAATTAGAATACCTTACACGTTAACCTTGTTTTAAATAGGGTAATATCATGTGTTGTTTATTTTAAGTATGATTGACATGCTAAGTATGGTATGATTATGTATGAATTGGATATTCCATTTTTAAAGTTTGTGGTTCTGAGAACTTTCCAGAATTAGTCTGGTTGGCGATGAACTACCGCCAGACGATCATTTCCTTTCTAGGCCATTTAGGGTTCCTGTAGAGGAACCACATGCCAAAAATAGGGTAAAATAGACAAATTGGCCAATGTTGACCACCCTTGCCAGAGTTGACTGGTTTGTTGATCTTGACTTTCTGACAGTCCATTGAGAGACTGGCACATGTCAGGAAAGTCTCCCCATTAGTGTTTGACTGTCATCAGTGGTTGAGCGAAGGTTACAAAGTTGCCGCGGTGGCGGCAGAAACGCCGAAGGGTATGATTCCACAACTGTTGTGGAAAACTGGAGGTGGCTCCGCGTTCCAGAATTGTCGCGGTGTCGCACGAATGGTTGAGGTTGCATTAGCTGGTGCGCACTGGTACGGGGGTTGTTGGTGATTCGAGGTTGCTTCGGTGAGATGCAGACTCGCGAACGTGGTGTTGTCATGGTGGTGGCCGTAGGATGCACGGAGAAGACAACACGGCAGAGCTCTGTGGTGGTTGATATAGGCACGAACAATGACGGTGGCACAACCATTAAAGATATTAAGCACGGTGGTTTCGTGTTTCCCGCTGTCGTGAGCGTTACCATGATGAAGAAGACGCAGCTGTTGTTCGATGGTTTCCATGGCTGACGTCGCAAGGAAGAAGGTGATTCGCGCGCAGGTGCAAGCATGGAGGCGCTGCGTTTGCGTCACAACTCGTAGTTTCTCTCACGATGAAAAAGAAAATGGAGGATTCGCGGTGGCTGCCGAGTTCACGGTGAACGTGGACGGGGTTGATGGTTCGAGGGGGTTCGAGATGCGCGTAGTGGTGGTGGTAGCGTGATGGAGGGTGACGGCGCGACGTGGAAGACGGTGGCATGAAGGTGTTGTCGGAGGTTGGCGTGCCGGCGATGTTGTGCGAGAAGGTGGTGGCTAGCGTAGAGGAGGATGGTCGACGGAGGTGCGGTGACGGACGACGTCGGGGGCGGCGGTTGCGGTTGCGGAAGAGTGATGGAGATGGAGAAGAGGATTAGGGTTAGGGTTTTGTTTGTGTGAAGGAGAGAGAGAGAGTGATTAGGTGGCATGTTTTGATTGGGGATTTGAGTTAATGGAGGAATGATGATGTGGCAAACTGTGAGTGGTTAATTTAGTAAGTGAAGGATTGCCACGTGGAGAAATCTGGTGGACTAGGGTTACCTTAGGGGTGCAGCTTAGTAAAAAGGAGGGGTGCAGAACAGAAATTGAAGTCCAATTACAAAAGGAGGTGTAAACCTGAAAACAGGGGGTGCAGCTAGTTTCAGAAATATATTTTAAAAAAATAGATAATCCAATTGGAAAAAAAGGGGTGTAAACATGAGAATTGAGGGTGCATTTAGTACTTGAACTATTTCTCTCCAAAATTTCTATTTTAGGACTTAATTTATGAATTAAAATATTCATTATTTACACTTGTAAAGACCTAAATTAAATTACAGTTGCATTATTAAACTCAATAATATCTAATAATATAGGATGCAACTAAATAAAATTTTTAAGCGCAAAAATAATATTAAATTCCCAAAATTTAAGTACTGAATGTGAGCCAAGGTTCGACTCATCATACCTTCCAAGCGGTTTAGAAGCGGGCAGCGCTTGGCGGTACGTGTCCCCCGCCAGGCGATTTTACTACAACAGTATTGGTGTGATTGTGTGATATATATATAACTATGCGATATATATATATATATATATATATATATATATATATATATATATATATATATGTATAATATGTTAGCTCACCCTATCTGCTTGTGTTTGGCGATGATCGTATACGCGGTACATGGGAGTAGATGTTATTGCAGGTGGATCTGGTGAGGCCTAGAGACGGAGCGGGGCTAGTTTTGGGAGAAGATTTTATTAGAACTTTTACGAAGTTTTTTTATGCTTTCAAATAAATTGTAATTATGAATATTCTAGACTTTTGGATAATTACAATCTTATTTATACTTAATTTTCCCGCGTTTTGGTAATATTAGTTATAATAAATGAAGTTTTATTATTTATTTCTCTATTTTATTATTTAAATTCGTAATATCCGGTCGGGATGTTACATTTGTGGGTTGATTTATGTGTTTTGAACCAACTATTTTTTGTTTTCTTCCCCATCTCACGTTTTGTAGCGTTTTCATCCCCACCATGTGTAACTTTTCGTTCCTGGACGGCGGCACCACATACAACTGGCAACGAAGACGTGCTCTTTCTTCTTCGTCTTTGCACATTCTCTTATCGCCTCTCAGATCTACGACGAGGCGTCCTTTAAGACTAAGGAATCCTTCCTCATTTTAATCTAATTTATTTTTGTGTTTTGGATTTAATTTTATGGTTTCGTTTGAATTGATTATGTTTGATTTGATTTTTGAATCTGTTATTGATGTTAGTGCATTGTGGTTGTCATGTGATATTTGTTTTTATTTTTCTTCGTAGGTGTGGCCACTACAAGAAGCTTTCTCTCGAGGTAATTTTTTCACCATTACTAGTTTTTTTTTTTTTTGCCTTCTGTAATTTGAACAAAATAGCATTTTTCTAAACTAGTTTTCTTTCTCCTACACTTCATGTTCCATAATATTTATTATTTGCTTTGTTTTGGTGGTGTGCATATTTTCTCTTGTGTTCAAGAAACTTAAATTGTTGATATTGGCAGGCAATCTTTCAAAGCAAAATAACGTCGGGGCTTATCTAGGACTAACGTTAAGGGACATCGGTGTTCCCTATAACCGACGTTAAGGGACGTTGAGTTTTATATCCGACGTTAATTTTAACGTCATTGATAACAACTTTTCTATAACAACTTCACTATTGTTAAGAAAGTAGTCAACAAAATAGAAAAGGTAAAGTAACCCAAAGTCGTCTTCCAATGAACACGGAATTGATTTTTAACAAATTAGTTCTTATAAAAACTATGCAAAAGAGTTAATCAAATGAAACAAGGTGTAAAGAAATAAAATTTGAAAAAGATAAAAAGAATAAAAAGATAAAAAAAAACAATGATAAAGAAAAATAGATCGATTCCACTACTTTTTCAAAATAGATCCATCATTAGTTATCTAAAGATTATTGCTCAATTAATTATTGTTGTAGATTTACAAATCAAATTTCAATTAATTTGTTGGCGTTCTCACTTTTAACCAAAGTACAGTCTCAATTAAAAGTGAGAACTTTTAGATTATCCACAGTAAATTCAACCAAAGTACAGTCTCAATCAAATTTTACTATGCCTAATCATGTCTATTCTTTTATCTCCTCATCAAATAAAAAGTTTAATTAATCAAAGTAAAGTCTCAATTAATTTTAGTTAGAGTAAATACCTTTAATCAAATAAAGTCTTAATTATTGGTAAAAACTCATTTAATCACATGAAAGTTTCTAAATAAAATCAAAGTAAAGTCTCAATTCAATTTAAAAACCCTTGGACGCATATGATCATCATGCATATAGATTTAAAATCATTACTTCTTACGTGATTCAAAGATAAAAGACATAGATAAATGAAAACCTCAACAATAATAAAAAGAACAAAGATATTATTTCATTCTAACCTTAGAATCCATAATGAAATTACAATCGAATCAACCCAAGAAGTTTAGCAATCCATGGAATACAAAATAAAAATAAAAGAAGAATAGAGAGAAGAATAGAGAGAAGAAAAGAGAGAGAAAGGAAACGAAATTAGGCACCCCTAAGGGTTCCAAAACTCCAAAGTCCCGAGCTTGTTTTTTTTCCTACTCTCATGGTCTCTTTATATAGGACTTGGACTGAGCTTTTCTATTGCTAAAATCTCTTAAATATCTTTTAAAATAAAAATAAAGATTAATATTTTAAAAATATTTGGAGAGATATAGACTATTTGACAAATATAGTTGGTTGATAATATCAATATCTAATATAATTAAATTAATTAATTACTTAAACATATATGATAAATTATCACCAATTAATATTTGTATTAATTTTCCAAATCAACCCTTTGCAATCTCCTCAAATTATCTTCTAAATAATCCAATATCTTCAAGATATATTTATTTGTTGTGGATATAAAAAGATTCAAGAAGATCTTGTCATATTTAAAAAGATTTGGTAGTTATTATCTTTTAATATTTTATGATATAATTAAATAATATAATTATTTAAAAATATCAAATAAAATATCTAAAGATATATTTTCCCCAAATTATCTTATATCATAAAGATAAAGAAAACCACAAGGTCCATTTTCCTTGTTGCTCTCTTCTTGGTTTAGCCAAACTTCTTCACTTTTTCTAGCTTTTCTTTTCGTCTTCATGCAATGCTTGGCTTGGATTTTTGTGATTTTGCTAATTTCTTATTCTTGGATTTATCTTTAAGGTGTCATGAAGCTTTAAGCAATTTATTTCCACACCTCCATGAGCTCAACTTAGCTACAGCTGCATTAACACACCTCAAAATATCCAAAGAACATTTATGCAACTAAAAAGCTATTTTTAACATGTTTTTGTATCTCAAGTTCAATAAACCCAATTATAGGAAATCCCAATTAAATCAATCTTTAAGCACACAAATTCAATTAAATACCTAGAATTAAACATTAAATGAGGGCAAAAATACGCACTCATCAATCACCCGATACGACATTAGGGTTTGTACAGACTTTAAAAGCCGATAATAACAGACATTAAAAGTTATTTTTATGTTAGTGAAGTAACAAAAATAATATACAGTAGTTCACACGTTGTTGCACCCATAGCATTACAATACCTCATTCAATATCACACAATTCATCATAGTATTTATTGTCTCTCTAGACAACAATAAACTTGTGTGTAGTCTTAGTACAAGAGAATCAATCATTAACCTTAACAAAAACACTCGCAAAAACATACCATTCTAGCCAGCTCACCCTTAGAGCCAAACCAACTATTCCTTCCTACTCTCCCAGGATCTCCAAACAGAGTCTACTTCACATAACTCTTACTTGAGTCATATGGCAAAGTCCATCAATGGTACAATTACGTCGAGTGCACAACCATCATCTAAATACATGCATGCATTACGTTCACTATACACACATTCCATTTCATATTATTTATTATCAACCATCCATATAAATCAATCACATCATTAAAACATTGCATTGAAAATACCATTTAGGCAATGCCTAGCGCCTCTAACTTAGCACACAATCACACCCATTTCAACACAAAATTATCATCACAACTCAACAAATTATCATTAAATCATGCATGTCATATATCTCTAACTACAAATCTCTAATCAACGATCCTAGCGGTCAAACTAAAGAACTATATGTTACAAATTAACTTTCAAACTTTTAGCTCGATCCAATGGTTAGGGAAGTGAGAAACTCAATTTTACAAAAATTAAGCAGATTAGAAAAATGTGTTGTCACCCAACGACTAGTTTATATTGCCCAACGAGAACTAGATCCGAAAAACGTTTTCTTATCGCCCAGTGACCAAATCCCTCGTCTAGCAAAAATATACCTGGGAACTCACTAATTTCTAGTTAGCCACCAACATAAATTGTCAACTAGCGATAAAACGAAGACAACACCAACACAAGATTTATCTATGAATTTTCCTTAGCATCTTTTTCTCTCTTTTTCTTATAAGTCTTACCCATAAACAATTATTTCTCACTTCTTCTTAATATCATACAAAAAACATGATTTCCAGCACTTAAATTACCCACCACCTATTACCAAAGAATCTTTAATTTGTTGTATTTGACCCAATGGTCTATAACACACAAGCAACACCAATTCCAATTACCATCAAATTTTTTTGTCGTGGATAATTACTGACATATTTTCCCATCTGTTTGTAAAATTTATCGACGAGCATTTTATCAAAGAATTTTTTGTCGTCGATAATCCATTGGTAAACTCGAATTACCAAGGATGTTTATTATTATCTAGAAATTTTATTCATTGATAATTAGCAAATTTCTTGTAGTGATTGTGATATGGATACAATTGCTTGAATAATACATTAATAAATGAAACAACTTGAATAACATGTTCTAAACATAAAAAATATGATTAAAACAAAGAAAGAAACTAGAAAATACAAATAATCACATCCAAATTAAAATGGGTTTCATACTCATTCTTGAAGAACACTTACTTGTTATATAATTAACACCACCTTAGAATAGGTTGATCTTCTAGCTTTTATGGACATTTAATGTAAACCTTATAAAGTTGGGAGGATCTTGACCAACAAGAAGATGTAAGAAACTCAAAAGTTGATGGAAGAACTATGTTAAACATTTCTCTTTGCTTGATTTAAGTGACATTATGTTGAGAAGTGGATGTAGAAGGACGAAGGACGTTGTGTTGACCATTGTATTGTAGAGGTATATTACTGTGATTGTTTTTATACTAAATAAAATCTTAGTTCCCCCAAACTATCAACACTTGATCTGGTTGTGACACCCCAGCTTTGAAAACCCAACCTTTCTCCTAAGACCAAGACAGTAGCTCCAAGCTTGAGGCACATGTGCAAGAGGTAAATATTTGTAATGGTTTTCTGCAAATGTGTTAAAGCATTTTTGTCGCAACCGGAATCGCGACGGGAAGGCGAATCGAAAAAGAAAAACGGGTTTAAAGGAGATTTGGAGTCACCACCATAGTTATTCTGGAAAACTATGGAAAACCATCAAAATAAGACAAGTCTGCGGAAAACCAGATTTTGGATCCGGGAGTCGATTACGCGTAGGGAAGGTGTTAGCACCCTACAGCGCCCGCCCAAGGGCGGTACCTTTAATTAAAAATGCAAAGTCGATGTGATTTTTAAAATGTTAATTTTTCCTAAAAATAATAAGACAAAAAATGCTAAAAAAGAAACATAAATATTTTTTTAATTTTTTTGGGCCCGACAAGGATTGATCTTGGTCCTACGTATTCTCATCCAAAATGAGAAATCAGGGTTACGTAGTTCTTTAAAGATATTTGTTTGAAAATGTTTATGTATTTATATTTTGAAATTTTGTATTTTTTGGTATTTTTGAATTAGTTAAAGATATGTGTCACACGACGCGAGCGGTCGGACAGACACTAAAAGGAAAAGAAAACATTTTTTAGTATTTTTAGAAAATAAGTGTCACGCGGTGCGAGCGACCGGACAGACACATTGAAGTGAAAGAGAACATTTTATATTTTATTTTTGTTTTATTATTTTTTTTATTTTTTCTATTTTTTGTAATTTTTCGTAATTTTCAAATATAAAAATAAAAAAAGGAAGAAAAAAAAATAATAATAAACAAAATAAAAAAAAAGTAAAACAAAATAAAATAATAAAAAAAGAAACAATTTAATTAAGAAGGATGAAAGTGGAAAGCAAATTATGAGAGTGCATGAGTGATTAGGGAGGGGTACATGAAGTAAGTGAGGTGTGTTTATTAAGGGTGGTGGTGCGGCGAGTAAAATATAAAACAAGCCCAAAATAAGAGTAAAAAGTGTATGCAGGGGTGCGAGATTAGTAATTGTGGAGGTGCGCGAGGAAGTGAAATGATGCAAGGACAGCCCAACAAGAAAAAAAAAACAAGGCGGGAGTGCAAGATTGTAAAAAAGGGAGGTGCACGAAGTAAAACAAAAATTCGTCCCAACAAACAAAGAAGACGAATGGATTTGGAGTGTGAATAATAGGACCATGGGTGCAAAGAGCACGGTTAGTCCCATTTAAAGCAACAAAGGGGAGGGTGTAATTAGTGGCATGGGGGTGCACGGAGTAAAGGAGAGAAGCATGACATGGCATATGGAGGTGGATGAGGTAAAAGTAGGGGTATATGTGGTAATGGAGGGGTGCGAAGGATAAAAATGGAGGTGCAGCGAGCAGAAGTGGAATTATTTGAAATAATAAACTGAAAACCCTAATCAGCCTCCGCAGCTCCTTCTTCTTCTCGACGCCAACGCTGCCACTGACCACCACCCACCAGCACGCCATTCCTATCTCTGCCTCGCCGCACCAAGGACGCCGGTGACGACGCCGTTGACAACGCCGTCCACCACCAAAAAACGCCGGTGACCATGCATCTCCTTCTTCTTTCTTCTCCAACGCGCGCGGGACAGGGGCTGCACCCATCCCCTTCATGGCTTCGAGGTCTCGCCTGCCGGAGACCGCCATCAGCGGTTCCAGCCACCGCTGACGTCCACGCCAGCGCCCCCTTCGCCCCCATCCTCTTCCGTAGTAGAGAGAGGCACGCGAGGACTCTGCAGCTCGTCACCGTCGTGCCAGCCGCCGCGATTGGGTCCGCAGCCATCACGCGACCACGCTCCTCCGCGAGGGTTTCTACTCCCTTATTCATCTATGTGTTTTCGGGCTATGAATCATATGGTAAGGAAGAAAGTGGAATGCGAAAATGGTGGTGGTTCCGGTTCAGTGTGAATGAAGATTGCAGGGATTGGATAGAAAGAGGAACAATGAGTGTTTTTTATTGATGATGAAGAGCGTGCACGATTTTCTTGTGTGTTTTATTTGCAGGTTGGAATGACGTTGTGATGTTGAGGTGGTGGTTCTACGAATGAGGGCGGCAGGAAGGTGGTGATAATGGGAAGGATTGGTGTTCGTGTGTATTTGTGCAGGTGAGCGATGAAGATGAGAGTGTAGGTAGAAGGGTGGATTTGGAGTGTTGTACTGTTTTGTTTGCTGTGTACGCAGATTCGAATGAGCTGGAGGCCGGTGTGGGCGTGTGAATCCGATGGTGATGGAAAGAATGAGGAAGAAAGGTTTGGCGTGGGACGAATGGAGGGAAACCGTGGGTTTCGGGTTCGGTTGGGGCTTGGGTGGTGGAATGGATGTAGTGCGAATATTAACGGGTGGCTGTGGATTACATTTTTTATCACTGAACCCATATTACAACTCACAACTTGCGCAATATCATCATCATGAACCAGCAACAACAAACAAAGCATAACAAATATGGTAAACACAACAATTCAAGGATTATCAGATAGTCTTGCATTGATCCAAGCATTCAAGAATATCGATGCTTACCTCGCAGCCTCCTCGTTGTTAGATGGTTCAATTCCTCTCCTGTTGTTACTTCCGTTCCCCTTCCCTTTTTTGTTGCTCTGGTTCTGAACTATGTGTTTAAAAAAAAAAATTTGTTAGCTCCTGCTGTTTTGTGGTCTTGTGAAAGCCTTTTTTTTTTCAATTCCTCCTCCCTTTTTCTTATGTGTGGAGTTGCCCTTTAGTCATGGCTGCACTGCTATGCTCAGACTGCGTCCCCTGATTGCTGCCACAGTGACACACCAATACCCAACCTTTCTTCCTTTTCTGTCCAAAAACCCCCCAATACCATATAACGTATGAATCTGGCCATATTTTGCATGGCAGAGTCAAGTCAAATGACTCTCATTATTATTTTTTTATTTCATATATTTTTTTTAAGAGCAGAAAAACAAAATGGTGTGAAAATAAAAATAAAATGGAAATTGAAATTAAAAAAGATAAAATAAAATAAGATAAAGTGAAGTAAAAAAAATAATAAAATAACATAAAATAAAATAAAACAAGAAAAAAAATAAATAAAATAGATAAATAAAAAGCAAGACAAAATTAAAATTAAAATTAAAAATAAAAATAAATAAATAAAAGAAAAGGAGTATATATGCACATTCAAATTAATATTGATTTTTGTAATGTTTTTTTTCTTTTCTTTTTTTTTTTAAAAAAAAAAATTCTTAGTTAATTATTTTTATTAATCGGACAAAATTGAGTGTTGACAATTTTGTTTAGGTCTATTCTTGCATTGGTTTGTGTGTTTTAATTAGAAGTAATAGAATGGGTAATGAAATTAGGAAACAAAAATATGATTCAAACACTATAGAAAATACAAGATGCAATAGTTTCTTTCAGTATTATCAAATAGTATTATTTTAGAAACATTTAAGTTTAGAATAGATATGTTTAAAGTAAAAATGGTGAGTGACTTCACAATGTAGGATTAGTATTGTAGAGGTAATATATAATAGGAATTCAAAGTCAAATTTGTGTGTTGTTATATTTTATACGGTGTTGAGAAAAAGCCAAGACATAACATATAAAGTATGAAGAATTAGAGTCATGGAGATTCGATTGGTTTGAGTACTCATAGTCTTACTAATGCTAGATATCCTGGTGCTGCCTTGCTCGGGGATGCAGTTTATGGGATGGCTATTGCTTATATAACGAAGAAGGATTTATTTTTCTTATTCAGGTTGCACACGGGAAAATAGATCAAGTGGGGTGGTGCAAAACATCATCCAGAGGACAAGGATGATGGACAAAGAATGCATCCTTGTTCTTCTTTCAAGGCATTTTTAAAAGTGGTGAAAAGTCGTAGCTTGCCATTGGCGAATGTGGAAATGGATGCAATTCACTCGTTATAGCTTATTCTATGTGACTCGTTACTATTCCTATATTTGTAGTTGATATTGATGGCCACATAATGCAAAGGTTTAAGAATTGATAGGACTTGTTGTTGAGGAGGCTGTGGGAAGTCCTTGGTTCGTGATCTTGTGTTTAAGGAGTCTAAAAAGGGTTAAACAAGTATTTTGTAGCTGTAAGATTAAACAAAAAGCCATGGCCCTACCCCTCCCTTGCTCCCTTCATGTTGACCGTTAGATAATTTGTTGTCATAAGTTATGCTCTTACCTAACAAGGCAACACATGGGATGAGAATTTGAACAAGCTAATTGAACTGTTTCACTTTGACAATACTTGTTCGGTACAACAAGAGTGGCTTCTTATTATATAGCTAAATTTAACCTAAGTCTTACTGATAAAGTTTGTAAGTTTTGAAATGGTTGAAATGCCAAGAGGAGGGGGGAGTTGAATTGGCTAATTAAAAATTTAGGCAATCTTTAAAGTCTAAAACCACTGGACAATATACTTTCAATCAGTCAAAAACATAGTTAGAGGATTGATTTTACTAAACAAATTATGTTCTGGTATAATCAATCGATTGAAACAGAAAAACAGTCAATTGAAATACTAGGAAAATATAGAAATGAAGATTTACGATTTGGAGCAAGAACAACGAAAAAGAACAGTCAAGATAGGTTCTAATTGATTACACAAACATGCTCAATGCTGCAGATGCCACCAAAACACTCAAGAATATGAAAAAGATGGTTTAAATTCAAGTTCTTTAAACTTTAAATGATTATGCAAGAGAGAAGGGTTAGAGAAAAGATTGGAGCACAATATTTTTATACTATTTCACTCAAACCTGAGCTACATCCAATTTGTCAAGGAAATTTGAGTCTGACTTTGCACAATTTCAAAAGATTTACAAAGTTTACACTCTTACACTTTCAAAATAAGCAAAACACATACCAAACACTCTTGAATCACACAAGAATCACAACAACACAGCAAGACACCTCTTGTAGACCTAGAAAACCACCAGGCACACACACAAAGCTTAAGAAAGATCAAACCTCATTGGTAGCACAGCCTTGGCTACCACAAACACCTTCTCTAAGCTTCAAACACAAGCTAAAAGCTCCAAGAATTGATCAAAGATCAATCTTCAACAGCTGTAGTCTGAATGATCACGAAAGAGAGAGAATTCTAAGGTTTCTAAAACAATTTCGCACTAAAAAATGGTCTTGTTACCTCTCTTTCAAAAATCACAACACTTATAGTCAAACAGTTACGAAATTCAACAGGTTGATTTCCAAATCAATTGGTTAATTTCACTTGACTTAAGTGAAATCAGTCAATTAAAAAATAAATCAACTGATTGAATAAGTCACAGTTTAAGACTATTGCACCTAACCTTTTAACCTATTGAAAATCCATTCAACAGATTAAAAAACACATTTTAACCTGTTGAAAAATATTTCAATACATTAAAAACACAATAAAGACCAAATACATCAAATTAATGCTACAAGGTCTACAATGTGAATTACAAAAATCAAGCACATTGTCCTAATGATTGATCCATGTGGAGGGCACGCGTTCAAGGCTTGTCAAACATGAATATCATCAAATTTCCATAACTTCATCAATGAAGGCATGATTCCAAAGCAATGGCTCCAAGTAGTTCAACAAAGTTTTATCAAATCTTCATGAGACACACCACCCAGGCTTCACATGTCAACAATGTTAAGGCAAAGTGGATAAAATGTTGTGTAGCCAATATGCACAACTTCATGGGCAAGTGAGTCTCCTATGAAATTTTTCAAGCAAAATGCTTAGATCATTAGCAGTTGTAGTGAACTCCAATCTGTTGTGTTGTTGGATTAAACTGCATCATCTCTTGCATTGTAGTAATTGCTTACAACAAAGGAGTTTCAAATTTTAGAAATAATTGTAAAATTATAGTCTCCCACAAGGGTTGCCCTCTACGTATTGCTTTCCAACTTTCCATTATTTATTTTCATCATTGCATGTAAATCCCTTCCTACTTCATAATAAAAGCTGGGTTATTTAAAAAAAATTAAGGATTAAAGTGTTTAAATATGTAGGTGCCCAACATGAAGGTGTTTGATACTGTAGTTTTAAAATACAAGAGTATTAATTTAGAAGCAAAAAATATTAAAAAAATATTAATTTAGAGCAAGGCCCTTGAAAACCTGGATGATTAATTCAAAAACCCAAATACCTAGTCTTAGTTCCATGTATTGCTCATGGACTTGTCTCTTTCTGAGGACATGCACACAATGCAGGGTTGAACTTTGGTGCCAAAAATATCTTTAATCACTGCAATTTTACTTATCATTTCAATTCACCACTTTAAGTCAATGCATGCAGTTCCTTAGCTAGAGTTGTTGACATTATATAATAATAATAATAATAATAATATCAATGCACTTACATAATCTAATAATATGATCTTTCTTATTACCATGGATACACATTATTATTCATGAAAACAATGAAATGAGGAAGGGTGTTGGTTCTGTCATGAAGAAAAGTATGAGTGGTTATGCTTTTGTAGGATAGGGTTTTTGGACTTGACCTTCATCTCTACCAAATCCCCTTATTCTCTCATTTACCCTTTTCTTTATTTCGGTTCCTTCTTTTTTAGTTCTACTCTACCACTGTCTTTTTTTTTTCATTTCAATTTTGTCCCTTCTAATTAACCAAATAAAATTCACAATATTCTATGTGTTTGTGGCCCAACCAAACCCTTTTTCAGTCATATCCCTTGTTCTTATTATTGAATCATTATGGGATTAAAGTTTAATGAGAACAAAAGCATGTTCCTTCACCCACCCCCATTTTGAGGAAGAAAATTTTGGCTTCCCACCAAATCCTCGCCACTTTGCATACACACATATACTATTTGTTTATTGAATGAAATAAAAAATCGAGAGAATTAAAAAAGATGGTTAAATACTTGTCTGGATTGGTGAAGTATGCTAACAAAACTATTTTAAGTAAGGAAGTAATATTAAAGATATTCTAACATAAGTTAATGTAATGTAAATTAATTGAATCTAGAATTATCGTACTCTAAACTGAATTCGAGAAAAAAACTATGAATTAATGATTGAAACATGACCAAAGATATGCAACGGAATTCGAGTAAAACCTTATCAAATTGATTGTTATAATAAATGTATTAAAACTTCATAATTTACTTGTCTATAGTATTAAAACTTGTCTTAATCTAGCAGCAGTTACTTGTAATGTCCCATTTAAAATATAACATAATTAAATCAAACATTACACAAAATAATATGAGAAGCAAAGTCTTCGAGTATAAACACTACTCCTTGCAACTGTCCAGAAGTAAACAGGAAATAAACTAAGGCACACCACGATGCCAGTAACAAGATAGAGTAAGGGATCTAAAGTTTTCAAAATAGAACCCAAAGACAAGACAATACATGGGCCATAGCCCTAAAAGAAAACTCAGATAAGCGGAATCCAGTCTAGATAGGCTATGCAGCGGAACCTCCATCACCCTAATGACCATGGGGAGTTCTCGCATCTGCTCACATCAATAAATTTATGATCATCGTAAATAGAGAAAACCACACACGACACACAAATAAGCAAAAAGGGTAAGCTAGAGTAAAAAATGATTTATCACCCCATTTCATACATTTCAGGTATTCCAAAGATACATGCATCAACCAATCATGCTACGACTTGCAAATAATACACTAAGACTCAAGACACGACTTATCCGGATACATATAATTAGTCAGATTCAGCGGATGCTTGCATTTATGGTGGCCTTTACTACTCTATCGAGCTACTCTATCGAGCTAATTGTTACCGTGTGTTTCATCCCCCCATGCACAAGGTTAGCCTTAAAGTGTTCCAGGCCTCCTGCTAGTCTCACCACTTGAGTCAGTACGCTCTACGTTAGACTAACTAACTCTTTAGAGTGTCAGGATGCAATCCTTACCTTGAATCCTTACTAAATTATATAAATGAGGCACCACCATAAACTCCCACTAACAAGGGTAATGGAATTATGTCCTGACCAAATGAGGCACCACCATGAGATCTCACCTAGAGATTCATTAAATTACGCCCTGACCTGTGAGGCACCACCATGAAACTATCGTGGAATTACGTCCTAACCATACCAACATCATGTTCCATTAATCAATATAGAATCATTTCTCATGCCAATTCCGTGCCACTTTTATAACCAACCATGCCATACATGTCACATGCCAAGATCATGTTAAACTTATCCATCGCAGCCCATACAATCAGACCTTACATACTTATTCAAATACTCCATACTGTAAATAGGGTAATCCAAACCAAGCTTGCAATTAACAACCAAAAATATGAAAAGAACAGCCATGGAGCAATTTCCGCGCTAGTCTCGCTCAAGCCAGGACCCCTCGCTCAAGCGAAAGAGGTTTTTCACTCAAGCTATAGGTCCTCGCTTAGGCGAGACTGTCAAAAGAGAGCCCTACAAGACTCGCGAGTTCTCGCTTAGGCGAGCCCTGCATGATATCAAACTTTGGGCACTTGATTCCTAGGTGTTAGTACTACACTTTAATTTGTATTGAATCTTTATAATTGGGTCTGTTAATTTAAAATGTTATAACTAATGTTATTAATCTTTTATATTTTTCTTATGCTTCAAGTTAGTAAAACTACAACAAATAAATACAAGAAAATGAACTAAAAATAGTGAACAATGTATTTAACATAAAATTGTTCAAACAGTGAACCAATTTTTACAGCAAAACTGGACAACAATAGTCTGAATTAGTTTTGATAGCAAGGATTGTTGTCCCCTCTCCCATACTTTAGAAAAAACGAAAAAAATAAATTATTATGTACAAACTAAGCCTTATTAGGCCTATTAGTATGTAGCCTTAGTAGGTCATATGTTCCTATAGGACAATTGCAATTGTAACTGTCAAATAATTAGAAGTAGTTACTTGTTGTTCAGTTGGTGAGTGTTTGCCTCTTGTATGTTACTCTATACATAGAGCATGGTCTTAAAAATTGGCTGATTTTTTGTTGGTGTATAAATAGAACATGGATCAATTTCCATCAAATCGTGGATGGATGCATGATAGGTGTTATATAGGAAGAGGTGCTTTGAAAGAGTCTTTTGCCGAAAATATTGTTATCACAATGATGGGGAAGTTCGATGTCCATGTAGTAAGTGCAACTGTACAAGGATTTTGGAGGAAAGAATTGTGAAGGTTCACCTCTATAAACATGGTTTCAAGCCTAATTGTTGGGTTTGGGAGGATCATGGTGAACAAATGCTAGAAGGTGATTTGGATAATGTTAATACTTGCATGGGTTTGGGAAGGAATCGTGGACACGGTCATTCACAAAATGACCAATTTATGTCAATGCAAGACATGGTGCATGATGCTCTTGGGCAACAAGATTCATTCCAACCAGCAACTTAAATTAACATGGAAGAAGCTCCAAATGAAGAAACTTAAAGATTTCATAATCTTTTGTTGGTTGCAAATACGCAATGTATGAAAAGGCATCAAACTCCAAATTATCAAGATGTGTCAGCCTATTAGCTTGCAAGTCTAATTGGAATGTTTCTGAACAATGCTTAAAGTTTATTTCCAAAATCCATCTAGATGTAACACCCATCAAAACAGGTTTGCCTAAAAGTTACTATGATGCTAAAAGGTTAGCGTCGAAGTTGGGATTAGATGCTAACAGGATTGATTGTTGTGTGGATGGATGTTAGAATTAATTAATGAATTAATTCTATTATGTGACTCATTTGAAATATTATGATGGGTCTAATTGTGATTTAATAAAATTTAAAGACCTATTGGTTATTATGGGAAGTGATAATAAAATAAAATAAAGATAAAATAAAAACCAACTTGATGGGAATTGGTTTATAAAAGGAATTGAGGTTCTGTCTCTAGCCATAAGGTTCTTTTCACAGTAACCTATCAAGAACGCATCCTCACAGGATCTCTTACGGATCAAGGTTAGTGCTCTATTGTGTTTTATTGTGTGAGAATCTTAAATCTTAAAGATCCTTAATTGTTTCACTTGTGGTATCAAAGCATGTGTTATAGGATTTATGATTCTTCATTTATGTGATAATGTTTCCTAATTAGATAAACCCTAATTATGAATTTAGGGAATTTCTAAAATTATAAACTCTAATTAAAGGTTTTAAGGGGTTTTATGTTTTCCGCTGCTTTAAAGATTGAATGCGAATACCATAATTTTAATTGCGTCTGTGAAATTGCGTTGAGAAAATTGCATCCGTTGTGTGAAGATTGAACGAGAATCGAATTTTGCTACCATTGAATAATTGCGTCCCATTGTGCTTTAATTTTAATTGGAATTGTGTGCTTTTCACTGTTACATGTATGTGATCAAGTGCATTGAATGAAAGCAAATCACTATTACATGATTTTATTTTATCAATTGCATCTGATTGGCATTGAATGATTTAATTGCAAATTGAATTAAAGTAAAGCATTGAATATTTACGCTTTTCATGTAAGATTTGCTAAATTTAATTCATTAAATAATTAATAAATTAATAAATGCGGGTAGTGGAGCTTTTATGGCATTAAATGTTGATTGTTATGATGTGAAAAAGTACTAGCTCAAATGGTTGAGAGTACTTAATTATGTGAGAGGACTTGCGTTCAAGTCCTATGTATGCCATTTGTTTGTTATTTTAATTATGTATTTGTTTATATAATATGTTGGTTGTGTTGTGTGATATTATATTCTTAAATGAGTAAGAATTATCACGAAACATGAATTGGTTGGATGGTTATGTACTGAATTAACATTGGCATGGTTATAGGTTCAAATCTTGGTAGAACCAAATTTCACTTTCTTTTTGCCAAAATTAGTTTTGGTAAGAAGGTGAAAGGGTAGAGAAAAACCTAGCTGCTTAGTGAGAGGAGTACGAAATTGGAGAGTGTACTCTGATAATTGAGTGAGAATGAGAGCTAAAGTGGGAAAGTAAGGGGCGTCCCTTTTGATCAAAGAAGAAGCCAAGAACCTCCAAGTTTATGCTAAGGAATTTAGGTTAGAGGAGCTGGACTACGTTCTCTTTATGTTTTTGCGTAACTGTATGAATTATAGCATGTATATGTATGATCATTCTCTGTTTTCGCTTGAAATTTGTGTTTCTGGAATTTTTCCAGAAACCACCTAGCGGGCGATGAACTGCCGCCAAGTGACTCATGCATTTCTTACCTGTTTCAGGGTCCCAGATGATGAACCGCCTAGCGATACGAGCCTGACCGCCAGGCGAAACATGTATGCCAACCCAGTTTTTGGGTTTTTGAATGAAGGGCCTAGCGGTGATGATCAAACCGCCAGGCGACGCGAGCAGTATGTCTCTATTCTTATATTTTTTATGGTTATGGGTTGGTTTTTAATCGGGAAATGAGTGAGTTATTCAGTTGTTGGCTATTGGAGGCTAAAATAGTTGAATTCGCTTGAGATTAGAAATGAATTGGATAACATTTGATATGAACAAATTTTAGGGTTGGCAAATTGGGGGTTTAATTATTCGAGTTCAATTATTAGGAAATTTCACTAGAATCTTGCTAGATAATAGTTAGAATTGAATATTGTGCCATTGTGGTTGTGTTCGTCTACAAAACAGAGGAGAATTGGACAGAGAAATTCGAATAGGGGATACTGGCAGACCTTAGCAAGTGTAACAGATCTTGAGAATTTCTAGGTCTGATGCACTGCCTGGCGAACTATAGTGTACCATTGGGCGACAACTTTGCACCAGTGGCATTCTGAAGGATTAAAGTGTGATGGTTTGGGTGGGATGATGATAACTTTTAGCATGAGGTGGTATTGAGAAATTAGTGAAAATTGATTGAAATTGCATATCTGAAGGGTTAGAGAGAAACATGTTTAACGACATAAGAGTAGAACAAAAGAATGGATTGGAAAATCTGCATGCTAATGGTAATGTAGCTGAGATATAAAATATTGTAGTGGTTGGTATATGTTATCCTAAGTGTAACTAGTCGGCTTGGAGAGTTGGCTTAAATCAATTGGTGCATAGAAGAATAAATGGCATTTTAAATACCAAGGCAGGGATACAAGACTGTGGTGGTGTCAGGGTAGTAGAACAACCACAAGAAATAGTATTAAGAAGATCTCACAGAGATAAAAAGTCTGTTATTTCGAATGACTGTGTGGTTTATCTACAAGAGTTAGAGAATGACTTAAGTATTGATAATGATCTAGTTTCATTTTCAAAAGCCATTAATGGTGATAATTCTGATAAGTAGTTAGATGAGCTTAAATCAATGACACATAATGACATGTGGGACCTTGTGGAATTGCTAGAAGGATACAAAAGAGTTGGGTGTAAATGGGTCTTTAAGACCAAGCGTGACTCTGAAGGCAATATCGAACATTACAAGGCCCGACTTATTGCCAAAGGTTTTACTTAGAAAGATGGCATTGACTATAAGGAAACATATTCGTCTGTTTCTAAGAAAGATTCTTTTAGAATTATCATGACATTAGTAGCTCATTATGATCTTGAGTTGCATCAAATGCATGTTAAAACTACTTTTCTGAATAAGGATTTAGAAGAGGATATTTATATGGACCAACTGGTGGGGTTCACGAAAGAAGGAAAGGAACATATGGTGTGTAAACTTGAAAGATCAATATATGAACTTAAGCAAGCTTCTCGACAATGGTATCTTAAGTTCAATGATATTATTGTGTCCTTTGAATTTACGAAAAACACTATTGATAAGCATATATATCTGAAGGTCAGTAGGAGTAAGTTTATATTTTTTACTTGCGACTAATGATCTTGGTCTATTAAGTGAGACTAAGAGGTTTCTCTCCAATAACTTTGAAATGAAAGATATGGGTGAGACATACTATGTGATAGAAATAGAAATATTTCGTGATAGATCATAAGGACTGTTAGGTTTATCATGAAACACATATATTAATAAAGTTTTAGAGAGATTCAGAATGGATAAATGTTTAGCATCTCCTGTTCCAATATAGAAAGGAGACAAGTTTAGTCTCATGCACTGTCCAAAAAATGATTTGGAACGAAATAGATTGAAAATATCCCTTATGCATCTGTTGTTGGGAGTTTGATGTATGCTCAAACATGTACAAGGCCAGATATTAGCTTTACAGTTGGTATGCCATGTAGATACCAGAGTAATCTAGGACTGGAGCATTGGAAAGATGCAAAGAAAGTTTTAAGATACCTACAAGGAACAAAGAATCACATGCTTACTTATTGAAAATCCGATCACCTTTAAGTGATAGGTTATACAGATTCAGACTTTGTTGGTTGTATGGATACAAGTAAGACTACATTTGGTTATGTGTATCTATTAGCTAGAGGAGCGATTTCATGAAAAAGTGCGAAGTAGTTTGTCATTGATGCATCCACCATGGAAGCTGAATTTGTGGCATTGCTTGAATGCAAATTTTGTCATAAGCCAAGATATCAACAGCAAAACACGGGAGCAAGTATCAAAAAACAAGTTCCTGTAAAGGCAATGTTTTATTTGCCAATTATTCAAAGGTTACAAAGAACGTATGCCTTAACATAAATTGTAGGAGAAATGACATAATCTATTTAGAAAGATATTGATGTTAGAAAGATAATTTATTTAGACATAATCTTGATGTTATGCATATTGAAAAAAATTACTTTGACAACCTTTTTAACATCGTGATGAATGTGAGTGGGAAGACAATAAACAATGAGAAGGCCCGAATGGACTTAAATTTGTATTGTAAGCGAACAGACTTAGAGCTAAAGTCACATCCCAATGGAAAGATTTTCAAGCCAAAAGCAAATTACACACTTTCATAAGACCAAGTAAAACATGTGTGTTAATGGCTAAAAGATCTTAGGATGCCTGACATATATTCTTCCAACTTGTCAAGAAGTGTTGATATCAACAAATGTAGAGTGATTGGGATGAAAAGTCATGATTGTCATATTTTTAATGGAATGTTTACTTCCTATAGCATTCAGTTTTTTGCCAAATCATGTTATAAATCCTTTAACTGAGGTAAGTCATTTTTTTAAAAACTTGTGTTGTACGACATTGGAGGAGGAGGAGCTTACTAGGATGGAACAAAACATTTCTATAATTCTTTGCAAGTTGGAAAGAATATTTCCCCCCAGCTTTCTTTGATTCTATGGAACATTTGCCTTTCCATATAGCATATGAAGCAAAACTAGGTGGACCAGTTCAATAGAGGTGGATCTACCCATTTGAAAGGTAACAACATGAGATCTTAGTCTTCAGATTTTTCATTTATAATTTCAATCCTAACATATTTCTTTCATAACTATATATTCATGGGATATGCCAAACGATTAGTTAAGAATAAAGCTAGAGTTGAAGGATCTATTTGTGCTTCATATTTGCATCATGAGACAACTCATTGTTGTTCCCATTATTTCAACAAATATATGTTAAGTCAACAAAGTACTAGGAATGAGGCTGACATTGAAAGTGAAAGGGATATGTCAATGTTATCCATCTTTGACCAACTTGATCGTCGCTCTGGGAGGGAATTGACTCATTGGTTAACTGATGAAGAATTAAAGTTGGCTTATGAAGTCAAACCATACCTTGAGTAAGACCAACACAAGATTATTTTTCAAAATATTTTATTGATATTATTAAATTATTAGTGACCTAATATCATCATTGTTGTGGACAGCTCCTTCTTACAATTTAATCAAATAATTGAGTCAAATGCTTCGACTCATATACATGCAAATTTCTCATTGTGGTTTTAGGGAACAAGTATGTATCATCAAATTCTTCAAATTACTTCTAAATGCCTTTTTTAATCATTCATTTAATAAATTCACACCTTTTATATTTGTAGGTTCATAATGATCCTTTAAGTGTGAGGAACCAACATCTTAGAGATTTATCACTAGGTCCTTTAAGGTGTGTAAAAGAGGCACACCTTCTTTGTGAATGGGTACCAATTCCATACTTGTGCATAGAGCCAGGGAAAGAGAACAATAAATAGTGGGGTTCAATGTAAAAGGGCTTATAGAAGGAAGTGAAAATGATTTCCATAGTGTGATTCAACACATGTATAAGGTGGAGTACAATTCTTCAACATCTAAAAAGAAAATTGTATTGTCTTATTATGATTGGTTTGATCCATCAAGAAGGGGTACAAGAGTGGATTTAATATGGTGTTGTGGATATTCGAATGGATAAAAGATATATGTTATTTAATCCTTTTATCATTGCACATAATGTACGACAATTGTATTATGTACCATATCCATCATCACACACAAACAAACATGGTTGATGTGTTGCAATAAAAACGAAGCCTAGAGGTCATATAGATTGTACTGATGTATAAGTCGAAGTGCCATACCAAGTTGAGTAAATTTCACATGTTAATGACATCATTGAAGTTGAAAAAGTTGTCGGGTTATAAGATTTACAAGTGGATCTGAAGAAGTGGACATCATCAATGTATCATTAGTTGAAGGTCATATGAATGAAGAAACAAATGAATGGGAAGAAGGCAATGAAGAAGGAGAAGGAGAAAGTGAAGATGATTATAAAGATGAATTTGACATCTCTAGCTCTAAATAGATGTAGGCATGTTAAGTAGATGTATTTTGGACTCATTTGTTGTAAAGAACTTATACCATATAATTAATGTTGATGTACTTTTTATTATGTATAATTATTTACTTTATTGTTTGTGGTGCTTAGTTTAACATATAAGTGGTAAAATTTAATTTATACTTGTAGATGTCATCAAGAGGTTTGAGTCGTCCTCGTCCCCCATCCCCTCGTGCCAATAAGGGAAAAGAGAAAGGGAAAAATCGTATGTGATAAAATTGTTATCTCGTATAGACAATCTACCTCCATCATCCACTCAACCTACTACACCTACTACATTTACTACACCACCTAATGCCCCCATCAGTGCAACCACCCCACCAGCAATGAATGTTGCTGGGTTGACACCAATACTTCCCCCTATTGTTGGATTGAGTGGACCAGTAGCCCATGTTGCCCCATCTATGGTACCACTAGTTAATCAATGCACCTCATCCCTTTCCCCCATTGTTGGTTCTAATCCATCAACTCCTGCAGCAGATGTTGCACCGACACCTTTAACACACATCCCAAGGACATATTCAAATTCAGTAGTTAGTGATATTGATGTGCAAAAGGAGGTTGGTGAGCGTCCTATGATACGTCTTATGGGAGGAGGATAAGAATATAATTATTGTGTATAGAATTTATTTTAGTAGCTGAATTTACTACATTCTAATCACTTGACCTATTTGAATTTCTTTTGGTATGTAGGTTTTATCCATCAAAAGTTGCATCAAAGGCCATCACAGTCACCAATAAACAACAATTCGATGAGCCATGGTTAAAATGGGGAGATATCCCTAAAGGAGAGAAGGCTTTTTTCTTCCAACGATTTAAGGTGTTCATTAAAGTTAGTTTACAGAATTTATGCATTTATTACTTTGCTACCTGTTGTAACTTGTTTCTGATTTTGTAACACATTTCCAGAAGTGTAAGTAGTTTTACAATTAGCTTGAAGTAGAAATTTCAGAACCAATTTCGGTAAGATTAAACATTATTCATAACTACAACATGCAAAGTGTCGGAGTGACTAAACTTTATATTCAACTGAATGTGTGTTTTGGGTTTTGGTGTCATGTGTTTCAGCTTTTGATGTTGCAATGTTGTAATGTGTTTCACCTTTTGGTGTTGCATTCTGCACGTTCGAGGAGTCCTTTACTTTGACTTGTTTTCATTTTTTGATGCTTGAATATGAGATGATGTGTGAATCCCATTTCAGTTTTTTGGTTGTTTGTTGTGGTGACACTAGAATCAGCCCCTTCTTTAGTGTTAGTCCATTTTATAGTGGATATGCAAAAGGATTTCATGTTGCTGATGTATAAAAAATATTATTGGATACATACATATATTTATTGAGGCTTGATCCATTCTAAGTTTATTATAATATCAAATGAGTAAATAATTATTTGTTGACAGTGATCAAACAAAGGACTCAAAGTGGTTGTTATGTGTGCATCACATTTTGGCATAATCTTATGACCTTAAATCTCTTCATGTCATACTTTTTTTAATTTCAAAACAGAAATTTAAAGACTATTTAGCAACTGTTTGACTATGGGTAACAACTATTTTTTATTACCTCAAAATTAAAGATTTTAGTTTCCAATTTTATATCTCATTCTAAGTTTGGCAAATTACTTAACTATTTATGTGACTGTGTGTGGTTGCATTGCGACACTCTCTAGACTCTTGACCTTGATCATTTGAATAGAAACTTTCTATCTTATTATTCTAAACAATCATATGAATTATTCTTAAGCTGTTTATATATATATATATATTATTCTTCTCTAACCCTTTAACCTAAAATATACTTGTAATAAGATAGGTATACTTGGAGAATTTTAGTTTGGATTGTTTCCCTAGTGGTTCTTATGTGTATATAAGTAACATTTTTGTTCTTCAATTCAAATAACATCTTATTAAAATTGTTGTAGGCCTGACAATTTTTATCACTCATACAGTCTCATCACTCCTCAAAGTAGACAACATGTCATAGTCTCATAGTCATCTTGTTTTATTTTTTCTGCCCATTGTCATGTTTAATGTATTCATTATGCTTCATAGAGAACTATGTCTTGGAGGGTTGAGGATGGGGATAGAATTGTGAACAATTTTCACTCTAGAGCATCTCATATACTCTCAGAGATGCTTAAAGAAGCTAGAAAAGAAGGTAACAAGCCTGATTGGATAGGAACTTCTGTTTGGAACGGTTTGTTGGAAAAGTGGAACATGCCCACATATCGAGAAAAATGCGATAAAGCTAAAAAAATTGTGCATCAGAAAAAGTGGAACATTACACATAGGGGGATCTATTAGCGTGCATGATCACTTTATTCGTTTGGTACGACATATTTAATATACTTTTATATTTATTTATGATGTATCACAAATTGCTTACTTTATAATTTTTTCTCTTTGCAAACAGAAACACTTAGTCGTGAAGTTCATGTTGATGAAATCTTTCAACAAACACATATGAAAGAGTGCCGGCGATTTTGTTGACAAAAGATCTAGACGAACGCATGTTAGGTTTTTCCAAGATTATTACAAGTTTACACATAAATTATTTCTTTAATATTTTAATACATACATGTCTTGTTTTAACAAGAAGATTTTCAAAGTAGATTTTCTGCAGCATTATGTGAGATCGATTATGTCGTTGTCTCACAATGCACCCCCCTAGACCTTGTTAGAGAGGAGAGATTGAGGAACAGGTCTTGGTTAGTGTAAGACCCGGGAAAAAAAATTAGACTAAAGAAAAACACATGAGAAAAATTAATGGCTTGATTAATATTGTTGATTTATTTAATTTAATTAGGTTATTAAATTATGAAATATGAAATAATTATTATTTGAGTGATTTAAGTTATTGTGGTATTTATAATAATTATTTAAGTGATGTAAGTTATTGTTTTAATTATTTTAAATTTTAATATTATATTTAATTTTACAGATATGTGTATATATTTAAGTGGTGCATTTTATAACGTGGAAAAGTATATTGTTTAGTGATTATGCATGTGTTCAACCTGTTGGGTGCAAGGGTTCGATTTTGGTTAGCTAGAAAAAGATAGCTTACATTTTGTTATTTTTTTTAACTAATTAATTGTGGTGGATGGACAAGATAAGTCTATATGTTATTCGTGCACAATATATGTTGAGAAAGCTTGTAGTTTGGTGGTTGTTGTGATGGCTCCTAGTGCGACAGTATGTGTTCGAAACCTGTACAGCCTATATTGCGTGGAGAGGAAAGGAAGAGACTGCGGGAAGTGTAAGTCCTAGAAGGATTGCTACATGAGGTAGGGGAAGCCAACCTTGCTTTCTTCTCTTGTTTTCTTTTTGTTTGCTTGATGAATAAAACTTGAAAAGTATGCATGTGTAGTGTAGGGGAAGTTAACAATGTTTTTCTACTTTTATCTGTTATATTTGGTCATATGCTTAAATGTTTGGGTGTTGCTCCTCTTGTTGTTTTTGAAGTTGAACTTTGTTTGGTTACATATGAGACTTTGAGGATGGGTATGGGTTTATGGTGCAATTTGTGTGTAGTTTTGTTATAGATTGATTGTAGATTACTCTTTGGATGGGACATTATTGCCTATACACTAGCCATTTTTCTTGGTGCAACTTTATGTTATTTTTCTTCATCCGTTAGCTTTGCACCTTGCCATGGTAACAAATACATTTAACTTTCTTTTAAGTTTTTGGGGTTCTTTGTTTGAGTGATTATTCGCATTATCTTCACACCATTAATTTCATGCTTGGTTGTTTGAATGCAGTGACATGGTGTAGTTGTGTTGTCAGGGGTTGTTTTAATGTTTGCATAGTGTCTTTACTTTGCTTGTAATGTGCCATGTATTGACTTTAGGGTGTGGGTAACTTATTGATGTTTAAGTATTAATTTATCTCTTATGTTTTATGTGAACAGTGGCACTTTTAAGGGGATAGGTGCAGTGTTATTTACGTGGTTATTTGGATACATGGTGATGGGGTACATGGTATTTTGGTGTAGTAACGAAGATGGTGCAGCCATGCATGCCTTGTTGCATTTTTTTTATCTTATTTTTGATGACTTTACTGCAGGTTTTGAGTCATCTTTTGTTGGTTATGCTGCCCTTGGTTGCCAAAGGTTCTATGATGTGTGTTTTGTTAAGAATTATTGGGATTGATGTCTTTTAAATCTAAGCTTGGTTTTTGGAAACTTTTAATGATTTATTAGTTTTTAGAATAACCTGCATCAAGTGTGTTTTTACGTTGTAGTACAAGTCTCCTTTAGTAGTGTAATGTGTTCATTGATGGAGGAAAAGTCACCTTCTTATTGTTTTATTCTCTTTCTTCCTTTTCTACTATCTTTCATACGTAAATGCACATTTTTTGTGGGTTATATTTCTTGTTTTCCAGCATGCATACCTTTCTTGAATATATGTGGGTGAAGGCAATTGATTGGATGGGACATTTGTTTTCTTGGATATATGTGGCCTACGTTTGTTCCTTTTCACAAAAGAAGTTAATGCATGAATAAGCTGCATGGATTTATGCTTTGGACAATGACATTTTGACTACTAAATTTTGACAACTTTCTCTCACATGAGGTGTCATCTCTTAAATGGTTTTGGAATATTGAGAATGAGAAAATGAAAAAATGAAAAACCAATTAGAAAATAACACCTAAGGTTGTAAGAGAAAGTTGTCAAAATTTAGTAGTCAAAAAATCATTTTCCTTATGCTTTTATTGTATTATTTTCTTTCACCTAGAAAACCTTTTGTTTTGTTGCTTTTGAAATGCGGTGCGGTTCTTTATTTTCTCTTTCCATTCTCTATGCGTCAGGGTCTATTCATATTTACCACAAAGTGTCTTATGAAAACAAAATTCTTTTCGATTTAGCTTTAGCATGTGGGGGGCCAATGGAAGATTGTGGTAGACCAAGCACTGCATGCATAATTAGCGTTTTTATTCTCTTTTCATGTGTAGGTTATTTTTGTGTGCGTTATTTTTGTCTGCATGTATAATTTTTGCATGCGTTATTTTTATGTGCAGGTTCTTTTATTTTTCACGTACAGGGATAATTAGCGGTTTTCTTTCGTTTCGTGTATAACTTAGAATGTGTAGTTTTATTAAAATAAGATATGAGTTAGGTGATTGGTGGTATTTCTTGGTTTGTATGGGTTGCATGGTATGGAGTTTAAGTGGTGGTTTGAGGAAAATTACTTGAGTGTGATGTTATATTGTGTTGGAATGAATGTCATTCGTTGGGTTTATGAATGTATTATTTGATAAGTTGATGTGTTTATATTATGGTTTATTTCCTATGCATGATGTGATGGTGTATATTTTGTTGGCAATATGTAATTATCATGGGTTGCATGTTGGGAGTGTTTTGCCTTGTTTGAAAGCTCTTGGTGGAATTAAATGTTGTGTGAGGTTTTTCGTACCTAGGAACCCAGTGAAGACTCTTTCGCCTGTGTGAAGCAGTGGAAATGGGTCCTCTTCGCCTGTGTGAAGCAGTGGTAGAGGATTGGTTCAAGTGTTGTACTCTCTCGCCTGTGTGAAGCAGTGGGGAGGGGATAGATGTTTTCCCTTATTTTGGCTCGTTGCAAGTATAGTGCTTCATGTGCGATGCATCGACATTTTTACTCATAATTCCTTGAAGGATAAGGGAGACAGTCTGGTTGCGTTAAGTGGGACATATCGAACCATCTGTTCTAAGAAACTAGATGTTGTTGTGGGGTGAGAGGCCGCGGAAAACCAAAACTTGATTATGATCATGATGTTTAAAGATTTTAGATGAATGTGATGCTATGTTTGGTTTGGTATGATTTGTTGGATTTTGGGGTTGTGTATTCAAACCAAGGATGGATTGTGATCATAATACTTAAGTATTACTTGAATGCGCCGTTGAGTATTATTGAACATGTTTTATTTACGAATTTCTTGTATAAATATCATTGTTTATGGTTAGCTTACCCCTATTTGTTCAATTGTGTGTTTGTTGTATGTGTGATGATCATATAACATGTGTGTTATATGGGAGCAGATGATATTGCAGATTACTCTTGGCATGGAGTAGATTGACGAGAGGCTGGGGTGGACTCGGGAGTTTTTATAATATATTTAGTTGTTTTAAATCAGATACTAAAAATTATGTAATTTTCTTTTATCCACAAATGTTATTGGAAGTTTTTGACAAAGTGACGTTTGGAATTATGTAATTTAAGTTAAATTAAAAAAAAATTATTAGTATATTTTCAATGATAATCCTTTTTCGTCAAATGCGTTCGTTTTCTAACTATCCCTGATATCCCAAAATTAGGGTGTAACAGTTAGAGGCAACAGGTGGAAGGTACAAGGGATGAGTATATGGAGTTGGACATATGGACTATCGAGATGATTGTGTTCAGAGTCACTTAAAACAAACACAGACGTGTTCTAGTCAACAAGTTCCTTTGGAAAAGATTAATGAACTTTGACAGCAACTAGTAACTACCAAGGATCGAATGTTAGAGTAAATTCATGAATGAGTACTCAATTTCAAAACCAAATGCAAACCCAATTCCAAACCTTCCAAAATTTACTTGGTACATTCATGTAGTATCTCCCACCTTGAGTAGCGGTTGCTACAAAAAATATTCTTCAACCACCAAACACTCAACAACAACAAAATCAAGAGTAGGAGGACAATCCATAAGTGCAACAAAATGATGAAGGCCAAATTAATCCATCTCATCCTTATACTGAGGGGAAAACATTATGTTATATTAGGAACCTTTATATTAGTATGTTTGGATGGTTTTGTAAGGTTTTGATTGTAGCAGTTTTAACTTAGATACAACATTGTGTTTCTGAGGTTTGGAAAACATTACACTACAAAAAAACGTGTAAATAGCGACAATTATTTTTGTAATTTGCATCATTTTTAACCGTCGTTCTTTACTCGAGTGACAGTTTCTAAAAATATCATAATTCTTACCGTCACAAAGCATAATATGGCGGTTATGGATGAACCGTCGCAACAACCATCATTTTATACTATATATACAGTGACGGTTTTAAATAGGTAAAAAACGTTAACTAAAACTGACGTAATATTTTAATTGGATAACAAATATAATGGAAAATACGATACTTTAAACTGACACTATTATTATTAAATTATGACATTTCTAATTGTCACCATTATAATTAATTATATTTAATTCTCAGACTAATTATATCATTATTTAGTGTATTAAGTGTCGCAAATTTTAATATTTAATTATTTATTATTTTTTAATATTTATTATACTTTCATAATTTAATAAAATTAATTTTTGATGATAATTTAAAATATATAAAAAATTAGAACACTATAAAATAGAAATTAATAAACTAAATTCTTTCATTGTCAATATAACATAACTATACCAAAGTACCAATTCAAACATCTACAAAAAATAAAGGCAACATTAAGAGTACCAAAATATTCAAGTATCCAAACAAAATGACAATATTAAAAGTCCGAAGCCTAAGGTGTTTTGCTTCCACCACTTGATCCTAGTATATATCGTGTGAAGATGGCACACCATTTCCAACATATAGTGCCTGCAATGAAGTCTAAGGCATATTATAATTTTTTGTTTCCACCACTTGATCTGATGATGAAGGTGTGACCACCACCACCTCCTTAGAAGCTCCCTCAAGAAGGATCACTAGAAGCATGTCAAGAGGGGAGTCTTCTATTCCATCATCTTTATCTTTGTTTTGCATCACCTTAGTTTGAATTCACTAAGTTGGTTTCTAGTTGACTTATTTTGGTTGACTTGTTGACTTTGACCCCAAAGTTGACCTTTGACCAAGATTGGATTAACTTAAACCAACATGCTAATTCTTCTTTGTCTTGTTTTGTAGGTAATTAAGAAGAAGTAGAGCATGGTTAGGTAGCACATGGTGATTGGAGCACATGGATGATGTGGAAGAGAGAGGAAAGCAAAAAGCATAAAGCAAAAGCAAAAGTAGACATATACCTTGTCTCCTTTTGCCTTTTTGGTTTATTCCTTTGAAGGCTACTTGGTCTCCTTCCTCTTTTGGCCTAGAATCCTCATGGGAATGCATCCACCAATCATGTTTCTTCACTTGGTCGAGACTTCACTAGCTTTAGGTTTCTAGGGTTTGCTTGTTAGTCCATTCCATGTTTTTGTATTTGCTAAAGGACCCTTATGAACTCCTATTTAAAGGGTGTTCCTTGTCTTGTAAAAGGGTTTATCATTTTGTTTCTAAACTACTGTGTTTCAACCATCAAATTTTCGTGAGTTCTCCTTCCTAGAAGTGAACTCACCTTTGCCTTATCTTGCTTGCAAGTGGCGGCACCATCACTCATCTCTAGGGTTTGGTTGGCTTAGATCCCCCCTATGAGTGGCATGCTTCTTCCGTGCTTCATCTTCTATGCTTTCCATTTTTTAATGTTTCTTCTTTCATTTTGCTCTTAAGTGTTGTTAACGTCGTGTGAGTTTAAGTTTGAATCCAACTCTCTTCTTCCTTTCATGAGCTTGAGAAATGAACCTTCACATCTAGATAACTTGTTATCTTAATGTCTAGTGGGAATTTTCAAAAAGCTTGTTGTGGAAGATTGTGGTGGTGATCTAGGGAGGAGTAATTGCGCTTGTGTGTGAATGAAGAAGAGAAAGGTGTGCGTTGCGTGGAAGAAGATCGGACGATGACGCCGACAAAACTTCGGATGGTGGCCAGCCTTGTAACCGCCGGCCTTGGTGATCAGCGATGTTGGTGCCTGTGTCGGTATTGTTGTGCATTATAAGGGTTGAAGATGAAATCCGAAAAAAACCTTTGAGCTTCTCTTTTGAAGAAGATGAAGGTAGATGTTCTAGGGTTTGGTCTGACCCAATGTTTGGTGGAAGAGGGAAAATGCAAATTTGAGAAGTGAGGGTGGAGGGCCTGAAAGATTGAAGTTTCGAGAAAAAATAAAATTCAGGAGGGAAATGAGTAGATAATTTGGAAAAGTATTTTTTATAACTTTTATTTAAAAGCGACACTTAAAGTTGTCGAATTTTACATGTTAAATATGACCATATGAACAAATGACGGTTAAAATCGTCAAATGTTGCAAGTAAAATACGACAGTTCAAAAATTGTTGTATTATTGTGTAAAAAGCGATAGTTTTAAATAACTGTCATATCAAAATTGTCACAATTTACACGATTTTTTGTAGTGTTAGGTTATATTAGGAATATTGTATGTGTGTTATTTCTAAGTTATTTGTTACTTTTGTGTGTTATTTGTTACTCCTAAATATAAGTACTATAATTTTTCTACATAATGTGTTGATACAATATTATTTTGAACTATATAAAAAAATATACTTAGGATAAATTGCAGGATAGACATTCTATGCTCACAGACAATATATGTGCAATTAAATAATCATTACAAATCAGGTATAGAAAAACGTATAGAAATTCTAAATTCAATTAACTAATATCTGTTGAGAAACTAATCCACTCGCCTAATGAACTGATCCTTTCGTCGAGTGAAAAGACATTTTTTGACCAGCGACTAGGTGGTTCGCCAAGCGAGTAATTCACTTGGAATCCAGGGAGAAAATCCATCAATAAGTCGTCCAACAACTCACAATTCAAAGGGATCCCTGATTTGAAATTCACCTAGTGAGTCCCAATTCAGAGCAATCCCTAATGTGAGATTCGTCCAACGAAAATTACTCGCTTAGC
This sequence comes from Vigna unguiculata, assembly GCF_037176805.1. Lineage (NCBI taxonomy): Eukaryota > Viridiplantae > Streptophyta > Magnoliopsida > Fabales > Fabaceae > Vigna > Vigna unguiculata. Next base: position 25,727,786 of record NC_140799.1, on the reverse strand, counting down.
GAGTCTGCATAATTCAGTAGAATAACAATTCTGAAGAATTGTGCACTCCATACTCAGCTTAGACAACCAGGGTAACTTCACAAATACCAGTTACATGCTAACTTCAAATTTCATCCTCAATATCATCACAATTTGAACCCACTAAACCTATGACATTACCAACATTTCTAAGCAAACAACGTTGCAATCAACATATCAATTTACATACTTCAAGGAACACACAACAACTCAATTTCATCAACCAAATTCAAGTTTATCAGAACTATCAATGTCAATTAATCTTAAATACAATATTTAAAACATCAATCATGCTTAAACAAATTAAAACTTCAATTTTATAGGTTCCACAAATCACCTATCATTACACAATACATATACAGTCACAAGTCACAATACAAACATACAATTACAATTTCCACATGCTTGTAACTTAAAATAATGCAATTAGCTCCCCTTACCTATTATCCTACTTAAACAATTTTATAAATGCCATAAACCTCTAACTCCAAATGATGTTTTATTTACACATAGAAATATCACAAGAACGACCAGGACATATCATTTTGATCACTGATTAGCAGAGACTCATACTAATGATTATAAAAATGCATACAAGGAAGATAGCTCACATAGAAAACAAAATTTGACTAAAAAGACAACAAAAACTCAACTTATGCAAATGGAGAAACTGATCGGTCCAACTTGAAGAGCTCGCCGAGATGATCGATCTTTTGGTCTCGGTTCTTCAATCAGATGACCAAAGAAATAGAACTCCTAAAAGAAATCAGAAAATTCTAGAAAAGTTTAATTTTAAACTAATATTGAATGGTATAATACTTATTAAAAATTACACTTATGTAATTTGAAAGTTTCTTATATACAAAAAGTTATATTAATTTAAAATAATTTAATTATATATATATATAGATGATAAATTTCTTCATATTTTAATATACTTAATTGTGTCGATATATATATATATATATATATATATATATATATATATATATATATATATATATATATATATATATATATATATATATATATGAAAGATTCCTCATTCCGGTTTTTATATTTATTTTTTAAACAAGTTTTTTAATCAAAAATAATTATTTTATCAATACTATATTTTAAGTGACTGTTTGGCTAAATTTAACCAAATTTTTGGATTGACCTTATTTTAAACTTAATTATTTTTAATTAAAAAAAATACTTACATAATAAATAAAATTTATTTATAATAAATTTATATGTAAAGGAATTCCTCTTTTTTTATTCATATTTATATTTTCTATTTTACCTTTTAAATAATTATTTTAGTCTAAAAAATATTTATTAATATTGTTCTTTCAATCATCGTTTCAGTTTTTTTAATTTAACATTTTTTAAATTTAACTATTTTTTAATTAAAAATTACTTATAAAATAAATTAAAATTATTTAGAATAAAATTACAAAATATTATTTATATTTAATTTTAAAATAATAATAAAAAAATTATTTTTTTTATTATCATAAAAAATATAAACACACGTACATGTATTTTCTCTCGTATTGTTATTAACAAAATTAACTTTTATATAAAAAATTAACAATTCATTTCAATATCTTTTATTTATATATATATATATATATATATATATATATATATATATATATATATATATATATATATATATATATATATATATATATATATATATATATATATATATATATATATATATTTGTCTGTATGTGTATTTTGCCTTGAGTCGAACCAATGTTCTTAAAATTATTAACTTTGTTTCGGTAATTTCTGAAAAAATTTAATATATTTTTGTTACGAGCTTTTGATATATTTTGCTCTTAAATTTTAAAACTGAATACTCCTAACTCAGCTTTATTTTTGTTACGAGCTTTGATATATTTTACTCTTAAATTTTAAAAGTAAGTACTCCTAACTCAGCAGTTAGAATGTATCAACCTAATAAACTACTCAAACACTAATTAAGATTAAACGTTGTTTAACAATTAAAAGATAGAATTAATACAATTGGATTAGAAATGTTATATTTCTTTTTCAATTTTAAAGTTTCAAATTAAAATATATCAAAATTTGAAACAAAAAAAAAATTAACTTTATTTTAAAATTTAGAGACTAAAAATATATTTAAGTTAATTATAAAATCAGTTTCCTCAATTTTAAAACAAAATAAATAAATAAAATGTAGTTCATAATTCGGTTATTTAGAAACTAATTACTGACTATATTTCTATTGAAATTACATTCAACCACGTTCACAATTCGGTAAAACCGAATTTTAAACTACTATAGTACTTCGTTTTACTTAGATAATTATTTAGTACAATATGCTAGTGAAATAAAATTAAAACTTGTGTTGCAAAAAAAAAAAAAAAGAGAATAAAAGCACACACAGAAAATGCATATTAAAAGTATCTTTGAACTTAGAAGTACTTGAAACTGAACTTTATATTCCGATTCTACTAGCTAAACTCTTGATTTTTAAATATTTTTATAATCTTTCTTCTATAATTTAGTTAAATATTGAAACTCGTGTTAGAACTAAAATATTGAAGGTGAAAGTTTAGATATGTAAAATATATTAAGGTATAACATTAAGTTAATATTAAAAAAATAAAATTTCATAAGAACATGGCAATGAACAAAACTCTTACAGAAGCATATCATGAACTTGACAAGTGGGTTACCATAATATTGGTGAAACTGGTCTATGTGAAAGATACTGAATTAATGAACAGCTCAAGCAAGTGGAAAAAAAAATAATAATTTGGGTTGGAAGTTATTAAACAACGGATTGTGCCATCACAAACATGTTTAAATACTCTCCAGTCTTAGCCTATTCTTTAAGGAGTCAAGACAATAGAAAAGAAAAGTGAGAAAACAGAAACCTAAAATAGGTTTTACTGCTTAACCAAAGAAGGTTATTATTGGATATTTCTTGGTTAGTTGGATCTTTGATTTATATTTAACCTTTAAATCCACGAATTTAGCAAATAATTCAGAGTAGTGGTTAAAGTGAGAACACCATCCGCTTTAGGTTTGTTTCAGTTTTCTATATTTTGTGGCGGCTCAGATTTCGCTTCAGGTACTAACTGTTGTGCTCATCTCTCCAACCCTTCCTCAAACCAAATACTATATATTAAAATATGATAATCCTTCTTCTTCTTTAGCAAAACCCTGTTTTGGAGTAAAAACATTGTTTTCTTCTTAACTCTTTTGTTTGTTTTTTATTTTTTGAACAATTTTTCTGGCAAAAAGTAGAAACATAGCCGAATGGCTAGAAGGATCATGGGTTTCTCTCCTACTAGAGGAGGGCAGGGTCAACAGTACCCACCTATGGCAAGCCAAAGGTCTTTGTACAACCTTAGTTTTGAGGATGTTCAGAGACAGTTGTTGTTGGGAAACACAAGTGGACATGTTGTGCAAGAACCTTCATGTGATCATGATTCATTCACCAAAAGCAATGGCATTGGTGAGGCTTGGAGGGGAATTGTTGACCATGACCACATCTTGAATGAACCTACTTTAGGGGAATCAACCATTGAACATTTCCTAGCTAATGCTGGTGTGATCAATGTAGCAGATCAGAATGCTAACGTTCACATTCCGACCCCAATGGTCATTGATTCAATCCATCATCAACAACATTGGTTGCAAATTCCTTCGGTTAACGTTAACACCCACCGACCTCAAGATTTCAGTGTTTCTAATAACTCATTCTACGATAGCCAACTCAGTTATTCAGAAAACTCAGTGGGGATTCCAATGTCTCCTTCCTATTCAGATTCTTCCAAGACTTCTCTTTTTAGAAAGAGAAAGAACTCAAATGATGATACGCTGGAAAAGGCCGTAGAGAGAAGACAGAAGAGAATGGCTAAGAACAGAGAATCTGCAGCACGATCAAGGGCAAAGAAACAGGTTAGTTTGGATTCTCTACTAGTTTTTCCTGTGTCTTCAAACTATGTTTCTCTGCTGTATCACCACTGATTTTAAAATTTTAAAAGAGCTATATCAAACAGTCCAGTAGAAAAGTTAAATTCATTATTTCAATGTCTCATCAACTTTCTTGGGTCACACAAATTTTTATATCACTATAGTTTGTTCTTTATCGTATTTTTTTGGTCCAGGAACACATACTTAGATTAGAGAACGAGAAGTGTCGCCTTCAGAAAGTGAATTGCTGGCTCAAAAAGCTGAAGGTACATTCAGCAATCCATTTTCAACTGAAAATAGTTGTGTTTTTTGTGTGTATGTGTTGTGCTAATAATTCATTTTTATGATTGTTTGCATCGCGCTATTTGTAAGCAAATAGATTTTTTATTTATTTAAGACAAAGCACTATACACAGGTAAGTGCACATATTTTTGTAAGCCAACGAGCAGAAGTGTTTGTTATGTACAATGAAAAAGATATTTTCTATTCCATTTTTATAATCCAAAGTTAGATATACAAAATAGAAGAAATTCGTGTTTTGGACTTTTTAGCGAAAGAGAATGTCAAATAAAAATAATGCAAGGTTCTAAAAATGAGAGTAACATCTTTGTTTGTTTTGAGGGTTTATTCTAACCACAAACGATGCAAGTACAAGGCATTTCTAGTTTTCTTTATCATAAAAAATATATAAAAAAGGAAAAAAAATACTTGGGTATTCAAACTCTTTTACAAAAAGAGTCTGAAGTTTAGTTTGAAACAAAGAAAAACAAGTTAAAAGGATAAAAAGAGAAAGTGTAACAGTGAGAACCGTACACCTACAGAACTTCTATATATTAAAATAAATGTATATAAAAAATTAAAAGAATTAAAGAGACGGTATGAAAGATTATATAAATTAATTTTAATTTGTAAAGAAACTTATTTCACTTGAAAAGCTTCTTCTTCCCGCAACAAAAGAAAAAAAAGAAAATTCTAATTAACTTCACAGATTATTTATTTTACTCTCTGAAACCTTGACCTAAAATCGATCCCTTCCTTAATTAATGTCTTTATTTAATTGCTAAGTATTCATTTGGTGTAATCTCTCATCCTTAACCTAAAAACTTCTCCCTTATAATTGGTTAGTGTTTTCATTTTATTTGATTAAATTCGGTGCAAATGTGTTATGCTTTCTCTTTCATTTCACTTTCAATCATTGGCTTTCTTTGAATTTATTATTATTATTATTATTATTATTATTATTATTATTATTATTATATATATATATATATATATATATATATATATATATTTATTGTTGATTCTTTGGACTAAAATCACACACACACACAAACTGGGGTTTTAATTTTTTTTTTTCCTTTGTTTTGGTACGTACTATAACCTAGTTTCTCAACTTTTTAAGAAAAAGAGATTTTTTTTTATGGAGTTTTTTTCCTTCAATTCTTTATACAAATCAAAATTAATTAGGTGGATATCTTTTTTATTATTAATGTATAGGCTTGCTTGCCTAGATAGGATTAGACGTTACATTTACTTTATTAACATTATATTCAAATACAACAGAGATATGCATTAACAATTCGGAATTATTATTTTGACATATAGAAAAGTACAACTACTTCACAACTCAATAAATTAATATTTTGATTATAATTTTTAGAATGGATTATCAAATATTTTATCTTAATGGGTAAAAGTATCATTTATGTGATGTCTTTACGATACAATATGCATCACGCCAGTTTTGAGATTAATAGTACACACTATTTTACGAGAGTATTAAATGATAGATATTTTCTGTTGTAAAATTTTTAACTTGTAAGTTAATTCAAATTATCATTATTAAATTATTCGATAATTATTATAAAATTTATTATGAAATTGATTATAATGTCAGCGTATAGTATTTTACTTTTCAATATTCCAAGAATTTAATTCAAATGTATTGATAATTTAAAGTTTTTATAATCGGTTGATAGTGCGTGGAAACTCTTCTGTGTAATTTAAAAACTATATGCCAGATAAATTGCAATTAACTGTTGGTGTAAATTTGTTAACTAATAATAATTCATAAAATCAAACTCGTGTTATAATACTTTTTTTTAAAATAACAAGGTTCATTAAGGCGATTAGTTGCGATGGCGCCAAGAATTTTCTAACTATAAAATTTCCATTCATTCTTCTTAATCATTATTTTTCTTTAAAATGTTATATTCCAATCTTTTTTGCGTTAATAAATATTTTATTCATATTCGAATATTTAATTTTTTATTTATTTATATTAAGACAAAGCCAAGATGGACTCAAGTCCCTACCGGCTTCAAAATATTCTTTTAACATTTTTTGAAGATAAAAAGTATGATTTAATAATTTGCTCGTTTATAATTAACAAAAAAAAATAGTTTATGGTGTCCATGTGACAATATTATAGCGCGTATTTGTGTTAATTAACGTTTTGATTTGTTCAACATAAAAACTAGACTTAATAATATTTTTATCTTTATATTTATAACAATAATTTAATATTTTTTCTTTATTTATTTTTTTATTCAATGTGGTCTCCATATTTTTAAAAAGGCTGATATAATCTGTCTCATATGAAAAGTATAAAATAAAAAGTAAAACAGATTTCTAACATGCACGTAGTTATTGTTTCCGAGAAAGATAATTAATATTAATACAATGATTTAAAAAATAAATAAAAACTCTCTTTATCTTGAAAATGAGTCTTTTATTGCATTGCCTAGATGAGTGATTATTACTAAAACAATTTAGGCCATGTATGTTGTTTGCTTTGAAAAAGATAGTTTACTAGTTATAAAAAGAAATGACTTTTTCAGAGAAAATTGATAATAATACAAGGAGAAAAATAAATGTTGGTAATGTTTATATTTTTCTTCTTTTTTATTAGCAATTGGATTGTTTTATAAGAGTAGCTCAGTTATTGCAATTACCTAACATATTTCTCTTCAAGCTTTGTTTAATTTTAGGAGTAAAGGAAAGGAGAATGAACAATAATTGCTTAACAACCAGATCATATTTGCTAAATGAAGCTCCAATAAAAAGGTTAGTCATTAACACTATAATAAAATCGAAATTTAAAAATGAAAAACTAAAAACGATGAACTATTACCTTTTTTAAACTCGTGGTAAATATTACTATGTACTATACAAATTAAGATATAGGACTCGTATGTCTCAGATTTTTGTACTCGATGATAATTTTTCTAATTGTAAACTACTCGGTCATAATCATTTTCCTGATGATGAACAGAGCAAATTAACTTCCATTTTATTGCTAATTAATCTCTGAAATCAATTGCTAAATTACTTAGATTGAAATTATTATTTTTTAAGTAACGAAAATAGTCTTTAATATTTTTCATATGAATATTGCAGGAATTGGGTGCAAAGTTATTTTCATCTACAAGTGTGACTCCAAGATACCAACTACGTCGAACCAGCTCAACAACATTTTAGCTTCATATTCATTAAAATGGCATTCAGAAAAACGTGATTTTCATCTTATTGCTTCATTCTTTAAACAGAATGTATAGTGTTTGCGAAACAATAATGAGCCTTTTGTATTTTTAGAGTATTCAAGTGTTCATAGAAGGAAAATGGCTCGCATATTGAGAAATTTAGAGTTCTCAAAATTTTTGTAAGGTCCGTGCTATTAGAGCAGTTTTTTTATTAATAGAATAAATATTACCTCTGTAAATATATTGATAGAGTTTCTAAAATTTTAGGTCAAATTATTTATTTTTGCTTTTATAATTGTTTTCCTTTTAAGCCTTTACTGAGAAATCTATAAATTGCAACAAGGAAGGCATCTTCCACTTTATTGCAAAGCCTTGTTTTCATTGATGAAAGAAGCACATTTTGTGGAAGTAGTCGAACTTGGAGGATTCAACTCAAGATGAATTACTTATTGCTGAGTTTTTGTGATGAATCGCGCTAAGTCACGTTAAAAAATAAATAATACGAGTGAAAGTATCATTTTTCAATTGCTTAATACATAAACTTTGGTAATTGAATTTTGGAGTAAATGTTGTTGTTGATTAGTACAATTCTTTTGATAACATGTTGTAATTAATAACTTCAAAATATTTAAAAGCATAAGTGAAATTTAAAGCTAAGTTAAGAAGGAAAATTTTCAAAATTTGATCACACAATCTATTTATATTTAGGCATTTACGAGATATTCAACTTAATATATATGTCCATTATTATTATTAAATTGAATATAATTATGGTATACTTACTGATAATAGTTGAATATTGGATAAGAATAGAAAACTTGAAAGTTAATGGTATTTATTTATAATTAAAATACAGTTTAAGTTATTTAGTTTTATTATTGAAGATCAAAAACCTATAGATACTTAACGATATTAAAGAAAAGTATTAACTAATAGGCTTAATTACTCGGAACATATCATTTCAAAATGGTACCCAATTTTAAGTTTGTTACATTGATATTTTTTATATTCATGAATAACAAAGTTTTAGTAAATTTGTTATTCATGACTTTTACCATTAACTTTAATATAAATTTCAATACTTAATTTTATAAGTCATTTTTAGTACCAAATATCAATATAACATTTATATAAATAATAAATTTTGTCTTAAAAGAGATACAATATTTCTCTATTTTAAAAATAATATATATAATTGAACAAAATTCAAACAAATAGAACCGGGACTAAATTGAAACAAATAAACATATGAGTATTAAATTGAAACAAATAGACACATGTGGGGACTAAATTGAACTCAAGACAATGACACTTGGCAGGTACCTTGCCACGTGTCACTGACAATGCCACATCAACGATCTGACACGTGGCAAATTTTTTTAAAAAATAATTTTAAATTTTAAATTTAAAAAAATTTTAAAAAAAATTTAAAAAAATTAAAAAAACTAGAGGCTGACACGTGGTAAGGTACTTAACGGCATTTGCGAAAACTTAACGAAGGGTACTGCATTGATGCACATTACGAATTTGGGTACTAAATTGAGACAAACTTAAAAGTGGGTACCATTTTGAAATTTTGGAACCAAACTGGGTATGTTCCGAGTAATTAAACCTAACTAATACTAACACAAAAATTACTTATAATGTCGTCCAATTAACGTCTGCTAGAGAGAAAATCAACATAACAAAATGACCGGTGGCATTTTTGTCAATAAAGTGTCAAATTTGACGTCTGTCTAGCTAATCCCCGACGTAACATAACATCATTTTTTCTCTGCCCCGACGTCACCTCTGCATAACGTCGGTTTTTCTCTGCCCTAACATCACTCGACGTCAGTTTTTTCACTTATCAGACGTCAGTCAACGTCGGCTGGGCATAGAACCGACGTCCCGTCACATTATATTCCAGATCTGCAACGCGAACAACCATTGTTCCTTTTCTCCGCAAGACCTCCTTCGCGTTTCGCCGGCCAGTGTGACTTCTGCAGGTGAGTTTTCCACCATAAAACTTGTTGGGTTTTGATTTGTGCACTGATTTATGCATTTTGAACTGATTGAATTTCATTTTGGTCTCCATTTCACATAAATATAGGGTTTTCTTCTTTGTTTGCCTATAGCTCACCCTCCTCCACATATAATTACATATAGATTTATTCGTAAATAATTACATATAGATTTATTCATACATAATTATATGGAGTTTTTTTATAGTAATTACTTGCAAATAAATTCGTAGGTAACTCTATGTGTTACAAAAGTCCTAGTTAGAGATGTCAAATAAACTCGTTATTGTGGGTATTGCTCAAACCCGTCCCTATTATGATGGGAAATCTCCACATTGACTGGGTATGAGTATGAATATGGAGAATCCCCGACTTTTTTAACTAGGTATGAGGATGTACATATTCGTCCGTCCCCGTCCCCACCATAATACATGTCTTTGTCATATCCTCGTTCCCGTTTAAATTATTAAAAAATTAAAAACTAATTAATAACCTTGTGTATGTGTGTGTGTGTGTATGTAGACTTTCTATTTTTCATTTATTCTAATTGTTTGGTTTGTCATGAATTTCATTCGCATCTCTAATATATTTCCCATCTTATCATTACCTTTATGCAATTATGTTCAAATTATGTATGTTAATTAAATATTTTTTATGTCTCACATTTGAGTATTTCTATTCTTTTTTAATATTTTATTTATTATATAGTTTTCTTTCACATGAGAATATTTAACTCTCTCAAATTAACTGTTTAATAGCATAAAGCTTCATTTGCTAGGTAATATAACCATTGACTATGTTTATATTTGAAAAGCTTTCGTAGATCTCTTAGATATTTTTCATCTTATCATACCCTTAGTTGAACATTTATTTTCCTTTGTGTGATTTCATTCAATATTCTTTCAAATTATTTCTACGACACACATTTGATAATTTTTTAATATTTTTATGTGTTGTATATTTTTATAATGTAGAATTCTATTTTTGATATATTTTATATAATTATATTTTATTTTCTAACTCATTATCAATCATATTGTAATTTTGTCACTATAATTGTATAAATAAATTTTATTTACTATGATATGAAAATTTAATATAATTGTCATGAATTTTTTTTATCACCATTCAGTATATATTAAAGTTCAAAAGATACAAGATTTATGTCAAATTTTATTATTATTAGTTTAATATTTCTTCTTTGCACGATTTTGGTCAAATGATGTATTATAACTTTGATTAGTATAAAAAAACTAGATTTATCAGAATTTAAAAAATTAAAGTAAACAAAAATTTAAAATATATTTTAATTTGAATATTTGTTTCCTTTTATATTTTTTCAAAAATTTTATCAACTACCTTTTCTACGCCAAGAAAGTGATTGCACAAACTTTAGAATTATAAGGTTTGATCACTAGTGATGACCCTCCTTTCATGTGTTGGTTGCAACAAGGAGGCTTCATGGCGTGGATGCAATGCAAGAAGATGTGGAAAAGTGTCTCGGTGGTGGTGATTGAGTGGTGATGAACGTACTTTAAGAAGGTTGGGTCAATCTTAGAGGAGGAAGGCTAAAGGAGATTCTAAAAGAATGCTTTAGTTAGGTGACTCTCAAAGAATGTTTGTAGAGTAATTGTTTTTTTTTTTGTCAGGTTAAAATATTCCCTTAGTCCATGTTTTTGTTGAAAAATCTCAAATAGGTCCTAAAATTTTTTTTAGTCTCAATTAGGTCCATATTTTTGAAAATGTGTAACAATTAGGCTCATTCCGTTAGTATGGTGTTATGGTGTTAAGGATATGCCACGTGTCAGCTTCTCATTTTTTTGAATTTTTGAATTTTTTTAATTTTTTTTGAAAATTATTCATGCCACGTGTCACATCAATATTGTGCCACGTGTCAAGTCAGTAAAGTGACACGTGTCAAGTCATTGTTTGAATATCAATTTGGTCCATATATTTGTTACTTTAATTATATTTCAGTCCATCTTTTTTTAATTTTCAATTTCATCCTCTCCAAATTGAGATCAAATTTAACTTTTATATAAATTTTATAATGATATTTTTATTAAACATTTTAATAATATTAAGTTTATTTTATATTTTGTTTTAAAATTTTAAAATATTTATTTTAACTTGTTACAAAATTGTTTTAAATAATTTATATACAAATGTTAGAGTTGGTTTAAAATTAACAATTTTATAAATTTAAATATAAAATTTTAAAACAATTTTGTAAAAATTTAAAATAAATATATTTAAAAAAAATTAAAAAAAATGGACTGAAATGTAATAAAAATAACAAATATATGGACCAAATTGAGATTTAGACAATGATTTAACACGTGTCACCTTATTGACTTGACACGTGACACAATACTGACGTGATACGTGGCATGAATAATTTTCAAAAAAAAAATTTAAAAATTTAAAAAAATTTTAAAAAAATTTAAAAAAATTTAAAAAAATTTAAAAAAATGTGGAGCTGACACAGGGCACATCTTTAACACCGTTAACTCTATACTAACGGAATGGACCTAATTGTTACACATTTTCAAAAATATGGACCTAATTGAGACTAAAAAAATCTTAGGACCTATTTGAGATTTTTCAACAAAAACATGGACCAAAGGAGTATTTTAACCTGACAAAAAAAACAATTCTCGAAGATGCATAGTCTCTTTTCTCGCGTAAGCGTCAGAGTCGAGACAAAGAGGGAATGATGATCGGTGCTGCTACATGGTGCCTCATCCGAATGAAGGACGCACAGTGTTTGGGTTGGGACGTTGTTCCTAGGTATCTCAACTTGAAGCTGGTTCGGGAAGGAAGAAGGGTGAGTATGTTCAATGGCAAACAAAGAACGAAACAGTAAAGGTTTAGAAATGAAAAGGAGGAAAGGAGTGAAAAAACGAGGAAAGGAAAAAAAATAAAGGTGAAATAAAAGAATCACAAAGAACCTCCTCCAAATAAAATGAAAACCCTGTTATTATTTTCATTTTAGATAATCTGTCAAATCATTCCAAATAATGTTAATTTGTTGAGGTTTCTTACGACTTCTACAAAATAATCTCTCCTAAAATCAAATTTTTTTGTAGTTCTACAATGAACAATTATTTTAATTCAAAAAAATAGTTACTAAAATTAGTAGAATAATATAACTAAAAAATATTTTTTATTATAAATAACTATTTAAATTTAAAATATAATAATTAAGAGGATAAAATTGAAAAAATAAAAAGATATAATAATATTGATCTTTTTATATATGTAGTTGTATTATTATAATAATTATTCTTATTATTATTATTATCACTACGCGATATTATCATAATGGTATTATTATTATTATTATTATTATTATTATTATTATAGTTAAACAAACATTTTACCACGTTTTGACGGAGAATCTCCACATTGATTGGGTATGGTGGGCATTGGCGAAACATTTAAGGGACATATGGGGTCATGACCCCCAAAATTTTTATATTTATATAATTTATTTAATATATAATTTTAAATATATCTTTAAAAATTAATATTTTTAATATATTTTATATATTTGATATTTTAAAACTTTTTTATACATCTATATTTATATAAAAAGAAAAAGTTCTTCTTTTTTTGTTTTTCACATTTTAAAATTTACCTTTTAAATATTTCTAAAAATAAAAATAATGATTTTATTAACATTATCTTTTGAGTGATTACTTGTTTAATTTAATCATTTTTTTATTTGAAACTTAACCGTTATAAATGAAAATTAATTATAGTAATATTATAAAATATTATTTGTATTTATTTTATAATTATAATGATAACAATAATTCTAATTTTATTATTTTTTATTATCATAAAAAAAGTAAATACAATGTTTTTATTAGTTTATATAAAAATTTTGAAATTAGTCTTTTGGTTTGTATTTTCGTTAAAAAATATGAAGTTAGTCCTTCTTTATAGTTAAACACACATCTTAATTTTATTTACTTTACTACGGGATCATATTCAATTACTTGTCTTTTTTATTTGTTTTATTGCTGATGTATATCTCTATATATAATTATAAATTATTGTTATCGTTAACATGTTAACATTAGTCTTAGTATTAGCATTGTCATTAATATTTATAGCATAAAGATTATTATTATTATTATTAGTTTGTTATTTTTGGTATCATTATTATTTTTATTATTATTATTACTATTCATAATTGTGTTATTATTATAAGTGTTTTTTTTAATTATAAAAAACGTTATACTAAATGCTTTTGCTAAACAGATTTTTAATCTTTTAAAATTTTTATAATTTATAATTTATAATAATATTATTATTAATATTTTTACTGGTTAAATAAATATAATAACAATTATATTATTATTCTAGAAAGATTTGAAGTAAAAAAAAAAACAAAAAGGAAAAGATGTGCATACACGCACGGGTCGCATGTTTTATAATTATTTCGTAAAATCAATTAACTGCATTATAATTATATTCTGATATAAATTCTATATACTATATTTAAAACTGAAATTATTATTGCATCACTTAGACTTACTACTTCATTACTTTAATAACAACATTTACAAGAATATAACCTAATTTTCGTAATATTTCATTACATAATATTTTCACTACTTTATTATGTTAATATACAAAATAAATAAAAAAATATCACTTGTGTACACGAGTCAGTCTACTAGTTTTTACTAAAATAACATCTTACTAACCGTAATGGTCCAACAAAGTTCTACTAATCAAAGAGGGACTAAAAAATTATGGGAGAAATTGTTCCACTAAGTTTTTCACTTTCTTACATATTTCCAACTTTCTTTTATATATGTATAGTGTAATATATAAATGATTACTATTTATTTTCACTAACTTTTCAATTTGTATCATATTAGTCTAATATATAAATTAAAATAATTGCTACAGAAAGACGATCACTATAAAAAAAATATTTTATAGTGGCAGATATTTGTTGGCCTTTAAAGCAAACCGACGTTATTTTTTTTAAAAAAAATTAAATTTATAATGTATTTAGAGTCCTTTTATAACCGATGGGAAGTTTAGGATATTTTTTTCTCTTTCCCATTACATCTTCGTTCCGGCTATAGAAGAACTCATTTTTTCCCTCTTCCCCTTAGATAAACATTTTCGTTGTAGGGGAGCTCATTCATTGTATTGTCCACTGATTTCTTTCTCTATTGCTCATCAATGGAATCAATGGAAGTCATATTCCCTACTACCAATTGAAGTCATCCGCGCAGCCATCTTCTTCTCCTTTAAGTAAGTATGCTTCATTTGTCTTTCTTCTCCATGTAAATTATTTTGAGTTTCATAAATCCTAATCCCATCTTCAATTTCTTGAACCCTAGCTTGATTTCTACCTTTAAAATATACAAGAGCTCATTATTTCATCTCAATGGAAGCCAAATTTTCTGCTCCCGGTTGAATCCATCTTCTCTTGTCTGGAGTCATCTTCTTCTCCTTTTCATACGTATTTTTACTCTATTTTTTTTTTTTACTCTGTGTAGATTATTTTGAGTTTCAGGTTATAAATCTTAATCTTATCTTCAATTTGATGAACCCTAACTTGAATTTCTACCTTTCACGTGTGATCCTTAATTTTAGGTTTGATTAAGTTTTTCATTCCAGAAATTTAAGTTATTTTATCTTTTGTTTCTGTTAATAAAATCAGAATTATTAATTTTATCACGCTTTATGTTAATTTTCTTAGGTTTATTTATTATGTTCTCACATTGAAACATAAGAGTTCATTCTCAAGTTGGAGGAAAACATGATAGAAAATAAAATAAAATATTGTGAATATGTTTAGGTTGAATTTTGGTTTGGTTGGTTTGGTTGGTAGTTCAAAGGTTTGGTTCGATAGTTGCATAATAAAAAAAAAACTTATAATGTTATGCTCTAACAACTACTCCATCTACTGTTCGGTGTTCAGTTGGCTTAGCGTTTATGCTTTAACTAATAGAAAAATCATTAGGGAAATTATTTATTATGTATGATGTTATTAGCCATAGCCCACCACTTGTCTTTTTAGTTTGGTCATGTAAATTAAAAAGTATTATAATAAAACAATTGCACTTTGATTGGCCACCTTATTATTTTCATGTATTAGCAAATTGTTTTATCAGTAAAGGTCGTTTTAGCAATAGAAATGAGAGAGAGGATGTTGTAGGCCTAGTGTAAAGAGAGATCAACGGTGTGATGGTTGCGGTTTTACTCGAAAAAAATAAGGGTTTCAAAGCTAGGCACCTTAACAACACAACTTTAATACTTTTTGTCCGAAAGCAATGTAGAAAAAAGAATAAAATAAACCAAACATAAAAACATATTCAACAAAAAGTGTACATGCTACAACCTCTCAAGTTCGATTTGGTTTGTAAACCCTTTCCTCAAGGTTACACATTTTGGTGTCATCAAGGGGAGACAATGTTAGGGGAGCCTATATTGGTGAATGGAGATGGCATTACAAGTATAGAAAATGAAGATCCAATACAAATAATGATAAATGATGCATTTGGATTATTTGTCACGTGTACCAATGAAGAATCATTTACATCATCATTTGAACATAGAGATGAGGTTGAAGGAAATGTATTGGAATCACAACATGGAGGAAATATTATGCCTAAAGATTTGCTTGATTTACTTAAAGATGGGGACCAACCACTCTATGATGGATGGACAAAGTATTTAAAATTGTCTTTCTTGGTGAAATTATATCACATTAAAGTTTTGTGTCAAATTAGCAACAAAGCAATGGACATGATTCTTAAGTTGTTCCATGATTCTTTTAGACATGCAAACATCCCTTCATCTAATTATGATGCAAAGAAGCTCCTCAACAAGCTTGGCCTTCATTATACTAAAATTCATGTTTGTCCTAACGATTGTATATTATATTGGGGAGAAGATGAAGATAAAGAGGAATGCAAAACATGTAAGAGTTCAAGATGGAAGAGAAAGGGTCATGAAACTACTAGTGAACACAATTTGATAAATGAGAAGCAACATAAAAAATTGCCAACAAAGGTTTTACGGTACTTTCCGTTGATCCCACGGTTGAAAAGGATGTTTATGTCTTCAAAGACATCCAAGAGTATGGTTTGGCACGCTGAGAATAATACCAATGATGGATTGATGAGGCACCCCAAAGATTCACAAGCTTGGAAGACTTTTGATCTAAAATATCCTAATTTTGCTTCAGATCCTTGAAATGTATGATTGGCCTTAATAAGTGATGGTTTTTATCTCTTTAGATCCTTGAGCAATAGTTATAGTATTTGGCCATTGGTTCTCATTCCATACAACACTCCTCCATGGATGTATATGAAACAAACAAACTTTATTCTCTCAAGCATAATTCCTGGAAAGCGAATGCAGGTAATGACATTGATGTTTACATGCAGCCCCTTATAGTAGAGTTGAAAGAGTTGTGGGAAAAAGGTGTTGAAACATACGATGCTTCAAAGAATGAAGTGTTCATGATGCGAGCATGTCTTTTATGGACCATTAGCGACTTTCCTGGTCTTGGGATACTTTCAGGATGGAATACTTATACCGGCTTAGCTTGTCCATCTTGCAATTTTGATGCAACTTCACTTCGACTTCCATTTAGTAATAAATGGTGTTTTATGGGCCACTGACAATTTTTGTCTAGAGGGCACAAATTTCTATTGAACCGAGTCCAATTTAATGGAAACATTAAGGATAGGGATCCACCAAAACAATTATCTGGCTTAGAAATTTTGGAGCAAGTCAAGAATATTAACATCACATTTGGGAAGAAACCAAAATCATTAGATAGACGAAAGAGAAATTGTGGAAAAAGCACCACTACATATCAAATGCAACAATGGAAGAAGAAAAGCGTATTCTTTAAACTTCCATATTGGGAGTTTAATTTGTTGTGACACAACTTGGATGTGAAGCATATTGAAAAGAATGTATGTGACAATATAATTTTCACATTGGTAAATGACAAAGACAAAAGAAAAGATCATGTTGAGGCTCGAAAAGACTTCGTATAAGAGAATATTGGCCACCAAATGATGGGAAAAAGTTTCTTTTTTTTCTTTTTTGTAAGTGTACTATTTTTTTCTTTTTCGTAAATTAAATAAGCTTAACAATTGGAAATATGATTGTTATAAATAGATGATGAAAACTGGCCAACCAGTGAGCAGAGGTAATTTGTATATTCATACTCATATGAGAGTTGATGGGACATACATGAATGAAGAGGCTCAAATTGTTTGTGTAAGTGATTAATCTTTTTATGTTTGGTTCATTTTATTTTTTAAGTTATATTTATATCCTGTAACTTCAATTACACATGAGGAATATATGTTGGACAGTGACAAAAAAATATTGATGACAATTACATTAAATTTTTATATTGTAGTAAATAAAAGTTATTTATACAATTAAAGTGAAAAAATTACAATATGATTGAAAATGAGTTAGAAAATAAAAAATAATTAGATAGAATATATCGAAATATTATTCTACATGATGAAAATAAAAAATAAATAAAAATATTGAAAAGTTAACAAATGTGTGTCTTAGAAATAAAAGAGACTATTGAAAGAAATCGCACAAAGGAAATCAAATGTATAATTAAGGGTATAATCAGATGAAAAATACCTTAGAGATCTAAGAAAATTTTTCAAATATCAACATACATACCCAATGGTTGAAAAAAAAACAAAAATTATTTTAACGAAACAAAAGAGTTCTTTAAATTAAACAAAAATTAATAATAATAAGTAAAGAATTTTTTTTATATTACCTTAAATTGAGAGTATTAAACATTCTCATGTGAAAGGAAAATATATAATAAATAAAAGTAGTAAAAAATAATAAAAATATTCAAATGTGAGGCATAAAAAATTTCTAATTGACATACATCATTTTAACATAATTACATAAAGGTTATGATAAGATGAAAAATATATTGGAGATGCGAATGAGTTTCATGACAAACCAAATAATTAGAAGAAATAAAAAATAGAAAAAAAATATAAATATATATATATATATAGGATTACTTAATTAATTGTGAATATTTTAAAAATTTAAACGAGGACGGAGATATGACAGTGACAAATATTATGGCGGGGATATGTACATCCTCATACCCAATTGAAAAAGTCGGGGATTCCCCATACCCATACCCATACCCAGTCAATGCGGGGATTCCTCGTCAAAACAGGGACGGGTTCGAGCAATACCCACGGGGACAAGTTTACTTGCCATCTCTAGTACTAACATTGACTTCTCGCATTACTAAACAAGAGAAAAATTTATTATTCTTGAGAATTGTATGAGTTGTTGCACTATCAATAAAACACATATCCTCATCATTGGTATTAGTTCCAACATTCATTCTTCATACAAACATAAATATCAATATGAAAAAGTCTTTTTTTTCTTAACACTCTCATCACCAATGAGGTGATCAATGCTTCCATTTGGTTTAGCAAAAAAAAAACAATATCAAGATGAGTAGCATCCATATGACCATAATTAGAATCATCATTTTCATAAGATGTTGGCCATAATTAGAATAATTAGAATCATCATCTTCATAAGCAAAGTGTGTTTTTATGTTCTTCTTATTATTTTTAAGATGTTTTGATGTACGACAAGTCCAACTCAAATAGCCTTTACCACCATAATGACAACTTATATTCTCATCTTTACCCATGTTAGAAAAAGAGTTTTAGGCCTAACTCAACCCCATAAAATCGGCTTGTAAGGTGAGGTTTGCACACTACTTATATACTATAAAATTGCCTTATCTCTAGTCGATGTGGGACTTCCAACACACACTCCTCACGCTGAGGTATATACATCTTGTGCGTATGAGACTTCCAACACCCCCCCCTCATGTCGCCCCTCATGCCGAAGTATATACATCTCATGCGTAGGACTAGAAATTAATGGGTGGTCCATTAGCGGCTTGATAGCGGGTGGAACATAATATCCAAGAAATCTCGCTAGGATAGGTTTTTTTAAACAATGACTCTGATACAATGTTAAGAAATGGACTTTAAGCTTAATTCAACACAAAAAAATGGCTTGTAAGGTGAGGTTTGCACCACATTTTTCTTCTCTCTTTTTCACATTATTGTTCCATTTTTGGTGATAAAATATGTCTTTAAAATATTCTTTATAACCATGTCCATAATCATTATCACGACCATGAAAATATAAATCAAATATTGTTGCATCCACTTTTGGGAATGAATATCCAATATAAGTAATTCTTCCTTGTAATATCAAGGGTCACAAATTCAAATTTTGCAACATTTGGCGTGTTTAGAACTAGCACAAAATAATAATAGTAATAGTAATAATAATAATAATAATAATAATAATAATCATCATCATCATCATCATCATCATCATCATCATCATCATCATCATCATAATCATAATAATAATAATAATACAAAGATGAAAAATGATAAAGTCAAATAATTCTTATCACATGAATAAAAATATAAGGTAAAATTGTAAATGAAGAAATGATTAGAAGGAGCCTGGATTGAGACACGTAGAGCGTTTAGTCGGTTGAAGCATCATGCTGATAACATGCTATGAAATAAAGCTAATAATAAAAGAAAGAAGAGAAGGAAGAATAGAGAATGAGAGAATGGGAAACAACTTTTCTATGTGTCTTATTACTGATAGAAAAGGAAGAGTCTTATTTATAGATAAAACATGTAACCCATAAAGGATACAAATAAAATAATTAATATAAATATTTACATAAAGAGTAGTGAATTATATGAGTATCAATCACATCAATCATATGAGTAACTATATCAAATTAATGGACGATCATTAATTCATAACAATGTGATGTATTTAATTTACATTATAGTTATCCAATTTCGAAAATTGGGATACAATCTAGATGTATGGTTGGATTGTCACTTAAATAAAATGTAGCACACCATTTGTCACTTAAATAGAAAATAGTCCCATTCTATTACTTTATTAAAGAAAATTTTTACATATTTTATCCGAGTTTCTTAATAGGTAATTATAAAGAAGAAAAAATAAAAATAAATATTAAAATTGGTTTAATAAACTAAAATTAACTTATGTATAAATTAATTTATATAAATTATCTTATATAATATATCAAAATTATATTTGCAAGTGTTAGCTAAAAGATAATATTAGGATTGAAAAAGTGGGAACGAAATTGAATGGAAAGCAAATGATGATATTCACATTTACGTAGGACTAATCAATTATATTAGTTTAAAATTTTAAAGTAAAGAGACCAAGAAATAAAGCAAAAAAAGTCTTCAAAATGAACAAAAGCTAAATTTAGGAGAGAATATATTTGACAAAATTGGGAATAGCCAAATAACAAGAAACAAGAAACAAGGCTAAGAAACAAGTCAAGCACTAAAAATAAGAAACATTTAAAGAAGACACTAGAATGAATTATAAAAAACAAAAAACAACTAAGTTCAAATGAATGATTCTTGTCTCCACAAAATCGAGAGCTAATGGTGCACTAGATCACTCATTTTTCTCAAAGCCGAGACATACATATGTTGTTTTTGCAAGATATGAAACATGAAAACTCAAAGCAAAGAAAACAACACAAAATCAAGAAGTAGTAGTGGTCATAATGCACATATTTGATCACTTTTTCTCTTTTTTATCAACTCTTATATTTTTCTTTTTACTCTTTGTGAAACTTTTTCTCAACTGTTTTCAACACCAAAATTATGACCACTACTCCACCATATTCAACATATTTTCTTACTTGAACAGGAAGAAAACAAGAAGCAACTCAAAAGTAAAGAAACCTAATGGAAATGAAACTCAACAAAACATAAGAGAAACCTAACTCTAAGAATTTGCTAATGATCTTATAACAAACATGAACTAAAAGATTACAAAATAAAAGCACTCAAATGGACATATATGATTTGCATATCATCAAACAAAGATGTTTTAAAATTTAAGTATAATCAAACGGTCCAACTTAGAAGAAATGACAAATAAAGAACTAAACATGGCTCTAGATAACATGTATGGAGTTCAAAATGAAAAGGACTCAAAACAAGATGAAATGATCAAATAAAAATGAGGATTGTACATATAAGGTTTTGGACATGTACATTTTTGAAGGAAGATTGTACGAGGACACATTTATTGGCCAATGTGAATATTGTGCATTTGATGTTAAAACATATAGGTTAACGTCATCGGAGCATAAACTCAATCACACATTGTGTGCCTTAGTTTCAAAAGCAAGATATATTATATTCAAGTGCTTTCAAACATCACCATCACATTGATGGCATAAAACACCATTAGTGCTTCTATTTTCATAGTGTCATGTCATTTTCCTATAGTTTGTTTTTTGATGCATACATTCTTTGTAACCTTGGAATTAATTATTGATAAATAGAACATCATCTTTATAAAAACTAGTTTTTCATTGTCATGTCCTTTATTATTGTCACAATAACTTGGCTTATGAAAAAGTTTGTATTCGAGTAATGCTTCATCATTCTATAGTATTCATTATCATAATAAAGCATGCAACAACCTACACAATAGTCAATCCTCTTTGCCTCTAACCTCAAATTTTATACTAACACACACAATAGTCAATCCTCTTTGCCTCTAACCTCAAATTTTATACTAACATTTTCGCTTCATAATAACTTTTAGGCAAACTTGTTTATGTGGATGTAATGTGCAAAAATATTTTTGAAATAAACTCTAAGCATTGGTCAAGGATATTCCAATTGGACTTGCAAGCTAACATCCTAACACATATTAGTAATTTGGAGTGGAATGCCCCTTAATGCAATGGTGTATATTTATCAAGAAAAAGAGTTTGTTCATTTGGAGGCTCTTCCATGTTATTTGAATTTGGTGGCTCAAATGACTTTGTTACTTAAGAGCATCATACACCATGTCTTGAATAAAAAAAAAAAATTAGTCATGCTAAATGTCCCTTCCCTAAACCAAGGTAATCGCTTTGTGGCATTTCCTCACTATGCTTAGTTCAAATCCAATAATTAGGCTTAAAACCACATTTGTATATATGAACCATCACAATTATATCCTCCAAAATCCTTGTCCAACCACACTTAGTATAAGGACATTGAATACCCTTATCATTGTGATAATAGTCTTACTACAAAGCTTTCTTTATAAATTCTTCAACTCCCATTATATTTTTTTTTTCAAAGCACCTCTTCCTTTGTAACACCTATCATACCTACATTAATGATTTGAAAGAAATTGATCCATGTTTTGTATAATAAATATGATGAGAAATAAAAGATTTGCAATGTCAAACTTGAAAAATCAAACACACTAAATTTTTCTAAAATTTTTAATATAGAATACAACCTAAGTCGATTCTTAAATAACACATTAACTATTTTCAAATTTTAGTATTGGTAAAGTACAATTTAAATTAGGGATTTAAGATCGAAAAACATCATACAAAAATGGAAAAAAACAAATAAAAAAGAAAAAAAATAAAATTAAGAAAGAAAAAATAAGTCAATTCACAAATTCAAATAACCAATAATTAATTGATTAATTGATTAAATCCATGTTTGAACAATTAATTGACTAAATTAACAAATTAAATTGATTATACGAATTAAATAAAAGAATCATGCAATCCATTTTGCTTTTAATTATCAAATCAAAATTTGAGTGGTTCCTAATTTAATTTCTAAAATTAGAAATGTAACTTGGAATCACAAGGAGCAAAGTCGAAATTAGAGAAGAACAAACTCGAAGTGGTGAATGATCAATGAAAAACTCAATACAATTTGTTTAATCTTGATTCCATAAATTAATCGTAAATATTTAGTTTTCCATTGATGACCAAAAGAAAAAGCAACCAAAGAAAAATAGGAAAAGTCATGAATGAATAAAGACTGAAAAAAGAGAAAAAAAATGGAGACAACTCATAAAACTCTTAAATTAACAAATGATTAATGTCTCCTAATTTAAAATATATTTAGCCCTTATTTTGACTCTAGAAATTGAAGCAAATAAGGGCCTAATATATGGACTCTAATAAGGTCCATAAGTTCAATAACAAAAAGTTTAAATCAAAGAAAAAAGTAATTTGCATATGTTCCTTTACAAGATTTTATCAAATCTACCTCAACTTTGAAATATTGTAAAAGATAAGAAAAAAGTAATTTGCATATGTTTCTTTACAAGATTTTATCAAATCTACCTCAACTTTTAAATATTGTAAAAGATAATAGATGAGTCCAAATCCCACAAATCATATCTTAATTTTAAATCTCTAAAAATGTATAATCTAATGAACTTGAAATCAACTAAAAATAATAATATAAGTACAAAAGGCAATGACCAAAACATTGAAAAAAGGTAAAATAAACTAAAAATACAAAATTAAAGTAACCTAATTTTTTTTAGTGAAAATCACGTACAAATTGAAAATAGAACACTTTAAAAGTATAATTTTATATGTTCTTATCCCATATAATAGTTTCACATCAATTTAGAAATTGATACTTCAGACGATTTAAATATTTTTTACTCCTTCCACTCTCTAAGATTTAAATATTCTTTACTCCTTCCACCCTCCCTCTAAGACGTCTTTTAAAGACAAAACCGTGATAGAACTAATGTTACAAATCAGATCATATTTCAAATATATGATTATCGATAATAATTCTATCAACGAACTTGAAATCGAAACAACTATCATGTTACGATGAAGAAAGGTAGACGTTCTTAAGTTTGAGTGAACCTGTATTGGATCCCTGATGAATATTGTATGTTTCTCTAAACAGCTTCTAGCATATTGAACGTTCTTGAGATTCTCAACAACACTTGTGTTGCCTTTACTGACTTGAATCACTTCATACTTTTCAAACCAGCTAGCTCTTTCCAAACAAATTGAGAAACATCAACATCCACTTCTTTCACTTAAGATTTCAGAACAACACCTTCAAATGTTAAATTGGTGTACAATATCTTCATTAAATCTGGATAAGCATTACCATTCACATAAAGGAAGGTTTAAGAGGCGTTGATGTTGCAACAACTTTCTTAACCCTGTGAATCTCTCTTCTTTCAACCAACAGAGCTTGAGAACTTCAGAAATATTTACCTGTGTCCTACTTATTTTCTGAAGAAACACAATCATCCCTTCTTAATGACAAGTAAATAAAGTTTCAAGATGATCAGTTCTAGATAAGGAAAGGAAGCAGAAGATGTTAACATCGAAGGTTCACCGTGGTGCAAACTATAAAATTAAAAATGATTTTGAATAATGACGAATTATTTGTTATCCTTATATTAACAAGAAAAACTTTTGATTAAATTTTTTGTATAATATTTTGAAAAATTTGTTTGCTTGTATATAAATAGTTATGAGTATTTAATAATGGATACGTAAATACATAATTAAAACATTCATACTTAACCATATCAAATAAAAAAAAATTATATATTTGTATATTAAATATTAAATACTCATAAATAACTTGTACAAAAATAAATAAGTATTTCAATAATTAATTTAAAAAAATTCAAATAGCACGGAAATGCATTTTCCATATCCCGTTAAAGTATTAGGGATAAAATTCATTTTATCTAGTTATTTCTGTTCTGAAGCTTAGCACTAAATTAAATGAAATTTCAAAACATTGATGCACTAAACATATTAAAATTGTACCTATTTTAAGTTCAAGATAGGTAGATGATCCAAATAAAATGCATGATCACTCTTTTAATTAAATTTATATTACTGAGTAGAAAAATTATCCGTTTGGATACACACATAAAAAACACTTATGGATGAAGAAATTAAGAAAAAAATATTATCTAAAAATTATAACTTATCTGAAGATCATTTGTAAATTTTTTTTACATTAACTCAACACTTATAATTTACACGGTAAGGTCAAGCACATTTTATTCAATCAACAACATATAACTGACCAGCATCTAAGCTACTCAAACACTCAACAAGATAATCCTAATCCAAGCCATTAAAAAAAATCCCAAATTAAAAACCCTAATTTCAAAAAAAAAAAAAATAGAAAGACTTCGAACCTTGAACTGTTTCTGCTCTTCCCTCTCCAACATGGATTTCAAGGTGTGGCACCCCGAGAAGATGATGCATATGGTTAAGGGAAGGAGTAGCAACAGCAGAAGCAGCGACAACAGCGCGTGACGAAGGAGCAGCGAAACGAGCGGCGTGGACGGTTAGTTGTGGAAGTAGTTGTCTCCATTGAGATGAAGCGAAGCGAAGAAGGGTTGAGGAAGGAAGAAAAGAGAATTGTGATAGTGATGAAAAAAAAAAAGCAAAGGGAATGAATGAATGAATAAGGAGAGAAAGGTGGGTTCCAATGGAATCGATGCTTGCACAATTTTTTATTTTTTATTTTTGGTTAAAGTAGTTTCGGAGAATCCGTTTGGTGGAGAGTTAAATAATTGGTGAATTATGCAATTTAATATGTACTTAAAGTTTTAAATACGCAGTTTTTTTTTTTGAAGTCTGGGCCAGAAGTGTTGAAGGCCCAAACGAAGCCTAGAAAAGACGAAGTCCGAGGTGAAGTTGAGGTTGTTGCTATGGCTTCCTCGTTGTCGTTTTGGGAATACACGGTGATCTTCTTTCTGCGCCCCCTTTTCGCCATACTCTTCGTTCTCTTCTTAATATCTTCTGGTAACTCTTTCATTCCCTTGATTTCTCTCTTCATCGCGTTGATTTTTTGAGTTGAAAAGGGAACACGTGTGTGTGGTGGTGTAGGTTGGTTTGTGGCGTGGAAACTAGTGCTGGTTCACGTTCCTTTGGTGCAAGAGGTTTTCGGCCTCAAAAAGAAACCTGTCCGAGTGAAGCCCCCAATTGGTCGCTTCTCCAAAATTTACAGCACACTTCATGCCCAAAACTCACCTTCCACATGGTAATTTCTCAAAAAAAGAAACCTTTTTTGTTTTTCTTAAAGATTTTTTATTTTTTTTTATAATCTCATCCCCTTTGGCAATTATATGTAACGGGATGCTTTTTCTTGTGTTGTGAAAAGGAATCTACAACAAGATTTTGTTTGGTAAATTTAGAAAATTTGTTGAGTGCTTCCTCGTGCTTAGTTGTGATAACAATACTGCATATAGACTTGTATTTTTGAGGACGGAGCAAGTGTGAGAGTGATGGGCAAAGGAAGTTTGTAATTGTGAAGAATTGTCTATTTATCTGTTCATTAGAAAGAATCAGAAAAGGGTGGAATTGAGTGGATAATAGATTGTAGATTACAATGTTTGAAATAGAATGGAATTGATGCAATTAAGTCCAATTCAATCCTTCTCATTCTGTTCTATTCAAATTGTCATTGTATATCCAAATTTAGCTCATGTATTCACTTAATTCTTTATTCATTGGTATCATTTTGTTTCCTCCGTGGGGAAAGGAGGAGAATTTTACTCAGACTCACCTTGCTTCCTATTAAATTCAAATGGCTGTTCAGGTTTTAGGTATGATATGAGTTATTTTTCTTGCGATCTTATTTTCTAAAAAGGCTGGTTTGTCTTCCATAGCATAGAAGACAAGGAAAATTGAGGGTTATTGTGGATGCATTGAAATAGAAAGGAGGAAAAGGTATCCTAATACATGTTGAGTTGCCTGGGTTCCAAGTATTTTGACCTGATAATGTCTAGTATCTTCTGTTCAGTGGGTTTGGTCCTGTTTTTATTTATGTTTCATTCAGTAAAAAATTTGGAACACAACGAGTTGACAATATGTCACTGTTAATTTGAGATATAGAAATGATCATGAATTCTCATGGTTTCTTTCTTGCCATTGCAGATAAAATCATCAAATTGTCAAGAGGATGGCAAATATGGGGTCTTGGACCGTAGAACAGGCTGTAAATTATTGATTGGAATGAATGAATATTTTCCTAGCAGGTAACGCGTTTCAGAAACGGTAGATTGTGATTATTAAAACCTTGTATATAACATGACAAAACAAAAGCCATGAATGGTCTTGCTGTTGACTAGATGATCAATTTCGAGTGATGATGAATTATGATTTTTTTATGGTAGCTTTTGGCCTTGTATTGTATACAGAATGTTAAAGCACCAATATTATTATAACATGGCTTGGTTGTGTTTGTGTACAAATACTTGGTTAATGCAGATAATTATGAATGCAAGGGTGTTTGACTATTAACCCCATTGAAGCAAATGAATTTCTGAAGTATAAAAGTCTACCATCAAATTTGTAGATTCATTTGAGTAAGGAGAATCCTTTATTTCTAGAAAATGCGCTATGTTTCCATTGTTGGCAATAATGAATAATAGTGTTTTTCAACTTCTTGAATGGTGAAGAGAGAAATGTATATAAATACATGCAAAATGATGTTTGATTTATTCAAAAGAGAATGCGCCTAAAAATAACCAACAAATGGTATCCAAATATGATTTCCTTTTAATATTGTTGGAATTAGTATTAGATGCCTGATAAGAAGTAGTGTGTTGGGAACCATTTTCTGTGGTACTTATTTGTGTCTAATTTGTACCTAGGAGTTTAGGGCACTCTATGAGTTGTACCTAGTTTTGTATCTAGAAGTATAATGCAATCTATTAGTTGTACCTAGTTTTTTACCTAGAAGTCTAATGCAATCTATTAGTTGTACCTAGTTTTGTACCTTGGTGTTTAGGTGGTCTTTCGATCTTTCATATTCTCGTTGTATTAGATTTTTATCATTATAAATAGAAGATCATAAGAGTGGTCTTTCAAGTCTTCCAAAAATATATTTTTCTTTTTAATCTTAAGTTGGTATCAAAGCAAGTTGATCCCGCTCTGTTGGTCTTAGTTATCTCCAACACAACTTTTGTGGTTATCTGTTGCCCGTCAGCCGCTGTCGGTCGTCATCTCAGTTTTTGTCGATGACCACCCGATATGAAGTGTCTTTCAGAGTGACGACCAACCCTGACGATACCAGAAGTTGGTTGTCCTTCTTGCGACCAACCTATAAAGAATTGAAAAAGTTCGTGGAGGTTGAATCTTTGGATGAGATTAAGAAAAAAATTGACAAATATTACATGATAATGATTCTTAGCACTGTACATCCTGACTTTGATCATATTAGAGATCAAATTTCAATAGGTCATGAAGTTCGTTCCATGGAAAGCTTGGCCACATGACTTCTTAGAGTTCCAACACTTTAAAGTAGGAAACTCATGAACCAGTGGAACCTTTTACCATGGTTTCTACATGCGAAGAGGAAGATGCAATAGCAAAGAAGGATGTGGAGGTTGAGGATGTCCTCAATACACATTGTATGTAAGAGGATGAGTCACACTCAAGAAAATTGTTTTTCTTACATGACTTTCCTAACAAGAACACAAATGTCTCCAAAGTTGAAATTGTCGACTCCAAATTCACTAATGAAGAATATAAAGAGTCTTTGAGGTTGAAGTTTTATAGCTTGGCACAAACATCTACAAATTCGAGTTCATCAATTGCATTTCACAATACCTGGAGGGTCAAAATCTATAGATAATTGACTCAGGTACTTTTGATCACATATCTATTAATACCGTTTTGTACTCATACCTTTCTTTTCCAAAAAAACCCTCATTTCATAACCTTGGCAAATGGCTAAAGTTTCCTCCAAGGGTGTGGGTCAAGTTTTCCTTTCTTCTTCTTTAAATCTTAAATCTGTCATTTATGTTCCTAATTGTCCTTTCAATCCAATTTCATGAAGCCAATTATTCAAATTAAATTGTTTAATAACCTTTAACAACTAGTCCTTTGTTCTAGGAGTGTGGTTCGAAGAGATGAATTGGAGAAAGATATTAATTTGGGGGTTTATACTATTTTAGATCTAGTTCACATGTGTCGTATTTTGTACCTCCATGTCCTAAACTTTTATGTGATCGGTTAATAGGCTATTCCCACTTGCCAAAATTGGGGGAAAAAATTGTCCATGAGCTCAGTAGTCTACAGACTTTAAAATGTGAGTATTATCAACTAGAAAAATATTTTAATCTACTTTTCCTAAAAGGTCTAAATCGAGATGTAATCCTAGTTTTGCTATTGTCCATTATGAAATCTACGACTAAGTTTGTTGATGAATATTTTAGATATACTTGACTTTATCTCATAAAAAATCGTTCTAAACTATTATCCATCTTTACCACCTTTTTAAATGAAATTAAAGATCAATTCGGTTAGATCTTTAAAATTTTTAAACAGTGACAAAGTCGAAAAGTACTTCTCTAAATTTTTTGCACTTGTCTTCACATATCACAACAAAATGATATTGCAAGAGAAAAAATAGATAATTCCGTGCTAATATTAAGGTTCATGATTGGAAGATGTTATTCTAACAGCATGTTTTCTTATTAATAGGATGTCATACTGTTCTCTCGGTAGTAAGATTATCTTTCCATTATTTTTTTCAAATGATTTTTTCTTTAATGTTTCTCTTTGTGTGATCGATTATGTGTGTTTCCTTCATGATTTTCTAATCATGTTATCAAATGTGTTTTTTAGTAGGCATAATTAATCTAAAATGAGCTATTTTTAAACAATTATTGCACATTATATAATTTTCATTTATTTTATTTTAGTTTAATTATCTGAAAAAATGAAGAAAATATAAATAAGTTGTTCATGTAAAAATAGAATGACAATTTATGATTACTAAAAAAGCTAGAACAAGAAACTGACAAATTCTATTATGATTATTGCAATTTTTATCAAACTGCTTTCATAGATTTTTTTTATTGATTTTTATTTTATTCTTGATAATTTATTTTCCTTCAAATTTACACTTTTGTATTTTACATGACTTGTATATTAAGCAATTTACACTTTACATTTCTAGATCTAGATCGTGCACTTTAACAGATTTTTTTATCGATTTTTATTTTATTTTTGACCATTTATTTTCCTACAAATTTACACTTTTTGCATTTTATATTTCTTGTATATTAAGCAATTTACACTTACACTTTACATTTCTAGATTGTACAGTAATTCCACTGTAATTCATCTTCAGGCTTCATTACCATTAAATTTTCATACACCATTCAATTTTTTTATAAAAACTCAAATAATCATTAAAAAAATACATACATAAATTTATTAAAATTCACACTAAAAGACAATTTAATGAACTTATTTTGATTAGTGACAATGATTAATCCTACCAATAATATTATTTTTACTAGTAAACTTAAAATTGGAACAAAATACAAATTACAATTTTTCTAGAATATAATTATAATGCAATCTATGAACTCATGTTTTAAAATTAGTAATAAAATCAACAAAGACTTTTAATGTTATCCTGTTTCCAGTATTAAAAAAATCATATGAAAAATAGAAGAAATAAAGTACAATAGGACTAATAATTCACTCATCGATTTAATTTAAATCATTCATTACCAATATACATACACAGTACATAACGAATCCCACAAAACTCGGAATACTCTTTAATTAAGTTAATTAAATATATGCAAATGTTTTACAATTCGAGATTTCATTATCTTTAAATATCGCACTTTGAACAATATTTATTTTATAAGGGTGTTCAAATTTACTAATTTATTAAACAATCATGAGACCATATTCATAACGGTGATGTATCAGCGCTGCAATATCATCACGCACATTTAGAAACTACAAATAAAAAAACCATTGTAATACTAAAATTGGTGAAATGAATTTTTAACTGTAGCCATATTAAATTTTTTTAATTTGAAAAATGAGTCGTCTCTATTGGTTCAGACCACTTGAGCTGTGTTATTTAAATAACTCCTGCAATGTACGGTCACTTGAAGCCTATTATGCCATTATCGGAGAAAGAGGATTTACACACGCTATGTCCGATATTAATATCATACAATTGATCGAATATATGAATTTAGTTTCATCATTCATGTTGCAGCAATACCAAACATAAAGATAGCTCCGAAACATTAGTTTTACCACCACAAACAAGGCCAAAAGAGTGGACAGCTTCCTCTTTACCAGCCTGCCTTGATTGCCTGCATTAGAGGCCATCAAATACGAGCACAAATTAATTTATACATGAATTTTGGTAGCATAACCACAGAGTATCAATGAATCAAACAACGTATCAAGCTAGCCAGGATAAGCTATTCAGTAGTATACACAGCTATCACTTTGGTAACAGATAAATTCTCATTTTGCCTATTGAAGTCAATGCAACTACAAGCTACACACACAATGAGCCAACAGTAATTCCAGAAATACGATGCATTACACCAAAAAAATATTTACAAAGGAATATATTGTTATAAACGGATCTAAGACCATACTTTCAACTCAGACATTCAAAATGAACCAATTCACAATAATAATAAGTTAGTATTGTGCATAATGAAGCAACGACTATCGTTACCTAAACAAGATGAAATCCGATAATGCTTTCCAATCAAATAATATTTGCAAGTATAGGATGATTTATGACCAAGGTTTGATACATTTGATCAAAAGGTTAAGATCCCATATTTTAATATCGAGAATTGTAAAGGATGGTCCAGTTAAAGGAAACATAAGAAATATTAATTGAAGTAAATATATAACACAATTTGAGGAATCCTATTACCTAGAACTTGGTGAGAAATTAGAACTACCCCTCCATCATACAATGAGGCATACCTCAACCAGGATTTGAGACAGTTCAACAAAAGGCATATATAGAGAGACAAATAATATTTCTTCAATACAAACTTTGTTAATAAAAGCAACAAAAGCTTCATTATATCATTGAATTAAATTCAATCAGATAATAATAGCATACCTGTACATGTATTTATCTGTTGCATAACTATTTTCACAAATAGCATGCCTCAACTGTCTTCAGTTTCTTTGCTGCCCCCGCTGCCATCACGCTCTATGTAATCAGCAGCATCATGCAAATGACTTTCAGCAGGCTGTATGATCTTACCAAATAGCAGGATTGAACCAGAACCAACTTTGGTGTTGCAGTGCCTGGTCCCAGTAAACTCTGTGTCAAAGGAATGTAAACTACTCTGGCTATGTGGTGACAGGTCATCTGATTGAGAACTGCTAATGTTTAGCTCTGTAGAAACAATTCCCAAACTTTGTACTGTATTGTTCCCAAAGGAACTACTACCCATGTACAGATAAGAGTTATCGTTTAAAAAGTTGGAAAAACTTGATGCAGAAAATAGATCATGCCTGGCTCCCTGCATGCCAGCAGGAAAAGTATCATAACTCAACAATTTTTTATCCATGTTTCCCATAGAGTTAGGGAAACCTGTCACAGGAAAGAAGGGGTCTCCCTCCCTATCACTTAACAGTCCAGATCCCTGGTCAGCTCTAAACCTTTTTGAAGGGGAAAACGCTGTATGAAGGGCAAGTGAGGGGGAAACAAGTTCAACCTGCCAAGGACTGACTCGCTTTGCATTTTGCAAGACTTCAGGTTCATCCCAGTTAACCTATGATGTTGAGATCATAAAAATTGGTAAGAAGGCAATACCAGCCATTTGAGATAGATAAATCATAAAACTAAATTTTCTAAGACAAATGTTTCTTATCAATTAAAGGAGTATGCCATCACAAATGACATGATGGTAGGATCCGTTGATAAAATATTACAGGAGAGAAAGAACTCTAAAGATAAATGGAGATAATTGCTATCTGTAGTTTAAAAAGAAAAGAAACTACCAGTTAAACAAAACAATACCACCCCTCAGAGGCAGAGCTTAAGTATAGCTCAATTATTTTGAGGACTAAACCCCAGAGGAGAATATTTGGATACACAAAAAAAAAAAAACAGCAATACACTAATAGATTCAAATGTGAAAATGTCACATCTTACCCTAAGTCGTAGTAAAAACACAGATATAATATATCTTAATAAACTTGAAGTACAGCAGGTTTTCCATTTTCTCAGCTCAACCTATTTATGAATAAGGTAAATATAAACTGTCCAAACATTAGGTTATATCACGCTTCCATTCTATCTTTTCATTAATACTGAAGGGCGAATATTTTCTGCATTACCCTTATTCTAAAACTGTCCTCCAGTAGCCACGAAGAGCTATTATTCAGAATCGATAATAAGATGTAATTTCCTTACCCTCTAGGATAGAATCATCCCCATGTGCATTGAGACTAATCCCATTGGGTATAAAGCAAAACAATTAACCCTCTCCATTTTTTTTTAAAATAAAACTCGTAAGTTCATTTCAAACAATAAGTTATCAAGAT
Organism: Vigna unguiculata; assembly: GCF_037176805.1. Classification (NCBI taxonomy): domain Eukaryota; kingdom Viridiplantae; phylum Streptophyta; class Magnoliopsida; order Fabales; family Fabaceae; genus Vigna; species Vigna unguiculata. Next base: position 25,694,064 of record NC_140799.1, on the reverse strand, counting down.
CCCAAGATTTCATTGTACTTTTATGCTTCATAAACCATATATACTTTGAGAGCACATTAAAATATACCACTTTAAATACTATTAAGGCTAAAAAGAGTAACTATTAAATTTTTTTATGTTTCTTGCATAATAAACGCATGTTTTTCTAACATAAACTTTCCATTTTTTTATTTTCCAAATAAAGACCAGTTGCTAGTATTAGGCAAAACTTCGAGAGCACATTGCATAATCCCATCCTTTCTTTCAGCACAAGAAAGACCCTGTCCGGATCAACTTCTAACTTAAGGAAACCTTTCAATTGAGATAAGTATTTGATTACTAACTTAAGAAGTTTATAGGTGTATATTGATAAGTTAGTTCACATGAATGAGCTTCCAAAAATGGTCGAGTGCCTAAGTTGAACTTAACTCGCAAAAACATTTAACCCATCCTGTTTCCTTAATTATTTTATTTTCTTCTCCAACAAATTTATCGAAATTTGCTCAGTCACACATTGAATTCATGCAATTCCTCAATCACACAGCACAATGCAAACAAACCATACCTGAAGCATGCGCCAAGGTCCATTATCAGAGGCATAGGCAGAAGTCACCGTCCCTTGAAACCACGTCATCCTAGAAGAATCCTCAGTCTCCATTCCTATCTTCACTCTCATTCCACCAGCCCACGCGCACCTCATCGCGTCCTCCACAACCTCAGCACTCACCACAAAATCCGCAAAACCCGCTCTCGGATAATACACCACCTCAAATGGCGCGTTCCGCGCAACGCACTCCACTGCGGCCACCACAGCCTTCGGCGATAATCTCCCGGTAGCGCTTCGCGAAAACCCCTCCCCCTGCGTCGGCGGCTGATCCTCCTCCACGGGAGAGGAAGAGGTGACGAACCGCGTCGCACGGCGGATCCCGACTGAGACGTTCCCGTCGGAGTCCTTGACGAAGACAACGGAATCGCCAGCGATGAGCTTCTTGTGGTTGACGAACTTGCTCCAGCCAGTGGTGAAGAGGTGCCGACGTGGAGTACCGCGGTAGATGTGCCGAAACCGCCACGCGACGCCGTGGACGTCAGTGACGGAGAGGAGCTGGACCGGAGGATCGGCGCGGAAATCGAGCGGAGGGAAGACAGAGTCGGCACAGAAGCGCGGCACAGAGAAGCCACCGCCGTTGTTGGCGTCGGAGGGCGTGAGGATTTTGGAGAACGAAACGACGCCGTTTTGGCACTCGCGCTCCTCGTCGTCGGTTTGGCTGTTGCTGTCGTCGTTCTGGTTGTTGTGGTGGAACGGGTGAGGGAGTGGAGTGAGGAGGAGCCTGGCGAAGACCTCGTCGGAGAACGGATCAGCGAGCAAATCACGGGAGGACACAAGGCAGGGAACGAAGGGGAGGGAACGGAAGGGAGGGGAGAGCGAATGTGACGGAGAAGCATGCTCCATGTGGCCCTGCGGGAAGTAGTAAACCCTAGAATGCAGCTTCGGGATATGCACAGCGGCGCCGGCGCAAGCTCGCCAGATTTTGGGATCGACGCGGCGAGGCTTCGGCGGAGACTGCGGCAGAGGCATGGTGAATTGAACTAGAGAGAAAGTGAGGTCGGAGTAGGGTTTAACTTTTGAGACATGAGAAGGGAAATAAGAAAGTGAGGGAGTGTGCCACTGCCAGTGCCAATATTGCAACTGTCCGCGCTTTTCTCTCTCCAGCAGCAGTTGTTGTCTATCGAATTCGGAACGAACGATCCTCGGTAGTCGGTTATGTTTTCATTTATTAGAGAAAAAGTTAAAGTGCCAAATACTGCATTTTATTACCTTCTAATTTATTTCTTTTTAGTTTCTTATATAGTATATAAATTAATTTATTAGCAAACTTAATATATTTTAAAAATTATAAAACATATTTGAAATCAGTTAATCTCTCTCCCACAAAACTAGCACAGTTAAAAGCAATTAACATATAATTGCTAAAATTATATTGGATTTGAAATAATTATAGTTACTTTAATAATATAAAAATAATAAAGCTTATAACATTACATTTAATTGCACATTTTCTGCTCTAAGTAGATCCTCCATGAATAATTTAATTTCTTTTCTCAATTTCGTGAAGTGTTTTATTAAAACCAATTTGTTTAGTTATGTGACTCTCGTTATATAGAGAAGGAAAAATATGAAAGATTTACATTTTTATCTTGTTGAATATTACTCAAATTTCGCGATCTCAACAAGTGTTCAGTTTTAAACTGTCTAATAAATGCAAATAATAAAAGGTATCATTTACCTTACTTACCTTTTTTATTTATAGGTTCTTGATGAGCATTTACTTTTTTGGAACTTAATTATGACTTAATGATGTCATAACATTGCTTATGAGGGTAACGCATGGATTTCATGTCGTTTTACTAACTTCTCGGTTATTATGCTTGGTGATCGAGATTATACCCGACCAAATGTAATAGTTAAAATGTAATACTCAATAGTTAATCCAAAGTCATTTCCTAGTGACCAAACTTTTCTAGATGCAATTCAACACAAAAAAAAAGTGTGTGTGTAGGGGGATGTTTGGCAGATTCAAATGCTAACAACAGATTAAATGAAATGCAACAATGATTAAAAGCATTATAACTTCCTTGATTCAAATACAATTCCACTTATCATAGACTTCTAAATTAACACATCTGCCTACTCTCAATCTACTAGACCAATACCTACTAAACGAAAGTTACAATCCAATTTCATTATGCAATTAAGCAATGCATATATCCATGAATTTGTGCCATCCAAGCTACATACATTAAGCATGAACATAACCCAACCTAAACATATGCACTTAATCTGTAAAATAAGCATAAACAGATAAACCAACACACACTCCACGAATTCAAGACAAAGAGATGGCAGAATTAACGAAACCAACACAATCTCAAAGCTTCATTGCATTTTTTATCAAGGTGTCAATACACGAATTTAGCAAGCCATGAGTTGGGTCTTATTGAAACACTTCAAATTAGAAATGACCAAAGCAGAACATCAAACCCTAAGTTGGGTCTTATTGAAATGCAAATTCAACAACAAATAAAAACTCTAAAGCATTAAAGGAACAAAATGGTTGCTGCGATATAAAAACCGAAAACCCCATATACATGGGTGTTGTTCCAAGTCAATACAATGCACAAAACGAAATGCTCAAGCTAGCAAATGAGTTGAAAACATAAAACTCACATTGGGTGCTGTCTATGGTGCATAAAAACGCTAAAAACGAGTGCTAAAACGTAAAAAATGACAAAAATGCTATTATGGGCTGAAAAAGGTGACCTAGTGACGTGGACAAACTAAATGACATGGAGCAGACGTGGCAATGATGTGGAAACTCTCTCTTCATCTTAATATTAGTGTCTAAGCTCCAAAATTTGCTCCACCAAATACTTAAAAATAATTAGAAACAAAGATTAGACCAATTAATGCCAAATTACTTAAAATTCAGAAAAATGGCCTAATGAAGCCCAATTGAGGAAAATGCACTAACAGAAGACAATTAAGCACTAAACAAGCATCAAGATGAGCACAAAAGGGCAATGGAATAAGAAAAAATAATGGCTCATCACTCAGTGTCGATAATGTTTTCACTCGGGTGAGCATGTGTAAAGTATTATGTCCATTTGGTTGGGAAAAGTTCCAAAAAAGGTATGAATAATAATATAGTGGATTTTTTTGTTTTGAAATTTTTTGATATCAAACTAGATTGGGGAAGCATATTTTTTATAAGTGTTCTTGTGTTTTCCGATTGTTGGGCGAGTTAAGGTGAACACAAATGAGACAACTAGTGGGTGCCTAAAGAATGTTGCATGTGAAGGGTTGTTTAGAGGTAGTATGGAAGAATTCGTTGATGGATTTTCTTCTTTTCATGAAGTGCAAAAATCTTTTTATGCTAACCTCATGTGTGCTTTTTTGTCGTTTAAACACTATAAATTGGTTAGTTATTACCATGTTTAGTTGGAAAATGATTCAATATTAGTTTGGAAAGCTCTTTCCTCTAATTAAGGTGTCTTATGGTCTCTTAAAGGATGCTGGTGGAATTATTTGGAAATATATAAAAAATATGGAGTTTAAATGTTTTGGGAGGGTAATCATTATTTAGACAAATTGGTTACCTAGAAAATCAAATTTTGTATAAATGATATAACCAAATGTCATCTAGGTTACAACTTGATTTTTTTTATAATAGACTTATTAGATGAGTTTGTTTGTTTGCCATGATTTTGTATTTTTTTTTTCATTATTAATAAATTTTTGAATGTAAAGGCAAATGATTGTTGTGTTTTGACATTTTTCTCTTGTTGACATTTTTGTTTTTATGCTTAGTCATTCTTCCTCTTTATTTTTTTAATCATTATAAGATTATTACAACAAGACAATTATAAGATTTTTTCTATTTATTATTACAAGAAATCACAAGATTACTATTGTTAAAATGTCATTGGAAGATCATCCTGATCTCACCATTACAATTCTAATAATCACTAGTGGAACAGGCTTGATTTTTGAACTATGTAAGAAGGAAAATGAATAAAGAAAAAAAATTAAAATAATCTTCTTAAGTCTATTATTTTGATAACCAACGTACAAAATATATGCTTACAATGCTTATTATCTAATTTATATGTCATTTATATCTATGTCAATTCTTTAAGCAATATAAAAATTATTGATTGTGGTAGTTCCCATAGGAAACATTGTTGTTCTACTTCATAAAGTTATATTCTAAGATAGAAAATTATGTTGATTTCATCTTCTTAAGGTTGATTTGACAAATTTAATTAGTTATGTTTATAATTAAAAGGCTTAATCGTCATAGGAGAAGATAAAAAATCACAAGAGAAAGTGAACCTTATATATTCTCATGGTGAAAAATATTTGTGTATACAGTAAAAATTAAAGGCAAGACTAGTGAGAGTTAATTGTTAGTAGACAATCAACAGGTACTACTTAGTGAGAATTAATGTGCAATTCAATGAATCTTATTATGGTTCTCTAAAGTCACAAATAATATTGTTTATAAAAGGACGTATTTATAATGCAATAAGATATATATTAATTTTAGAATAAAATAATGTTTTTTTTTTAATTTGTGAGAACTCTATGAAATTTTGAGTTATAAAACCAAAATTGTGAAGTAATCAATCTTATGATTTATCATTAATATTATCATCTTTATTAAGTGAGGTGTTAATATTATTCTCAAAACTAAATATTAGAATAGTTTCTCCTTTCATCTTCTCATCAGGTTAGTAGTACTTTTGTTTCAGTGTGCTCGATCAACATCGAGAAATACTTGCAAAGACACTTCAACACCTAAGTCACTAAAGTCATACATATGATAAATACATTATGAATTGATACTGAAACTTACCTATTTATACTACTCTTAGTGGGATTCACCAACCTTGAGGGTGAGTTCACATTCTTTAAAGCTTTAGTTAGCTCATAAATTTTAGTAACGTTTGACAATATATAACATGATCACTCTCTTTCTTCACCTTCTTGAATAATTTTATACAGACTTTGAATAAGGTAGTCGTTTTGAAATAGTTAATGATCATTAAGCAACTTCAACTTTTTTTTAATCTCTTCCTTCCACGTAAAGATATTCATATTAACTAATATTTGTAAAAACCTTTTATCGATTAACATCAATCGATATTGTTTTCAGTTGATATCAACCACAATTATTTAGACTAACATCGATCAAGTTACTTTTACAATGTTGATGGTTGAAAGTTTTGACAACTTTTTTTATCAATGTCGATTAAGAAATTTCCCAGTTGAAATTGATAAAAAAAAAAAACAATCATAATTAATTTTGGTCAAAAGTTTTTTTATTAACGCTATAAGGAAAACCTAATAAACTATTAGCAAAAAAAATAATATCTTTGTTAATGATAAAAGTACTAAAAACATTAAGAAAAAAATAATTATGATATATATCTATCGAAAAAATTTAATTCATATCCCCAAGAAAATACTCTCCTTAACATTGATCGAAAAAACTCTAACTAATATCGAGTAATAATTAATAGTTGTCTACAAGATAATATTTTAACAACTTGAATCACAAAAATACCTTATATTAGGATCAATAAAAAAAACAAATTGACATCAACCAAAAGTAGTCATGTGATAATGTCTTTGTCGAGTGATGAATCTTGTCCAATAATGTTTGGGGAGTCAAAAAATATACTCAAAATTTATATTTTTAATTATTGTCACTAATACAATAAAAATTAATATATAATTTAATATAACCGTAACTACAAAACAAATCACACATATCTAAAGTATTATTTTTTCAAATTCTTGAAGTCATCAATAATTAAATCAAAACTTAAATTTTCAGCTATTTTTTTTAATATAAATATGAAAACCTTTCTAAAGAATTAATACAAAATTTCTCATGTAATTCGTTGAACTTTAAGAAAAGGATCTCTAATTGAATAATACGATCATTAGTATTATGCTTCAGAATATGTAAAAAAATAATTAGTCTTGTTTTCATCTCCACATCTAGTTTTCCTTTTATCACTTTAAAACAATGAATCTATTATCTTATTCTTCATCAATATTTATCACAACCTAATACAAAATTGAGAGTTCCTAAAAAATATTAAAATCAAAAAGTAAGTTATCACAATCTAATCAAAAAATGAGAGTTCCTAAAAAAATCTATGATAATGCAGTCACAATTAAAAATCGGTTATGAAAAAACACATCGTACATTATTTTTACTTCTATATTCATTAAAATAAACATAAGACTCATGAGATAAAAGACAATACTAACTATTAAACAAATATTTCAAGATCAAGTAAGATAGGTGATAATGTTAATTTTTACCATTATCCAAGCTACATTTTCATAGCAAAATCATCTCTTCCAAAGCTTTTAACCTCCTTAATCCTCAAATTTATCTTCCTTTTGTAAATAAATACATTTTGGGTTACATTGATCTAAATATATCACTAATCCCCATTTTTGTGTCCTTTTTGTAGAAGGGAAGCTTTGTTCCAAAAATCCAAACAAGTGAGTGATCATGAGTAGCAAGAAGAAGGCAAAAAGACACTAAATCTGGAAGAAACAGTAATCGCCTGACGCCACAAAGACACCGCCAGGCGACACCTTCTTTCAGTGTCAGGCGTCAGGCGCCAACCAGGCGAAAATGACCTTTCCAGCAGCTCACCGCCTGGCGGCATCTGGAGACCGCCGGGCGGTACACGCAAAGTTTCAGCATTGTTTGGTGGCTTGCGCCTGGCGGTGAGAGGCTTCCGCCAGGCGGCAGTTTTCGGTGATGTGTCAAATTTGCCCTTTTTCTTCTGTTTTTGCGAGGGGAAATAGATCTTTGGCATTTTGGAGGCACGAAGAACACATTTGGAGAGCTTGGAGGAGTGCTAGGGCTCGTGGGAACAACTCCATCTTCCTCTTTGTATCTCTTTCTCTTCCTTTTCTTCCATTTTTAAGCTTGAGCTTTCCATGGCAATGGAGAGCTAAACCCATTTTTGTTGGAGGTTAGATGTAGCCACGAAACTCTTGTGTAAATGCAAATGTTTTGATTATATATATGACTTTTTCATTAATTGCTAGGCTTCTTATTTCTTCACTTAAAGCTTGCATTGATTTAGCCATCTATTGCATGATTTTTGGTTCATTGGGTGTGGAAATATCTTTTGAAACCTAGATTTAGAATAAGAAAACTCAATGAAGCTTGTACCTAGGAATGGGGCTTGACCCATTGGTTGTCTTAAACCTTTGTGCATAAAGCAAATTTGCTTATTAAGAGTTCAAGGAATTGACTTTTAATAAGGAAATTTAGGCTCAATCTATTAAGGAATTAGGGTTTGAGTAATATTGTGGGTTGGCATTAGCATATTAATGAAGAGGATGTTAAATTGTAGTTAGAGATGGCAAATAAACCCGTCCCCGTGGGTATTGCCCGAACCTGTCCCCGTTTTGACGGGGAATCCCCGCATTGACTGGGTATGGGTATGGGTATGGGGAATCCCCGACTTTTTCAGTTGGGTATGGGGATGGGTATGGGGATGTACATATACCCGCCATAATACCCGTCCCCGCCATATCTCCATTCTCGTTTAAATTATTAAAATATTCACAATTAATCAAGTAACCCCTATATATATATATATTTTTTTTTTCTATTTTTTATTTCTTTTAATTATTTCATTTGTCATGAAACTCATTCTCATCTCCAATATATTTTTTATCTTATCATAACCTTTATGTAATTATGTTAAAATGATGTATGTTAATTAAAAAAAAATTATGCCTCACATTTGAATATTTATATTATTTTTTAATATTTTTATTTATTATAAATTTTTCTTTCACATGAGAATGTTTATACTCTCAATTTAAGATAATATAAAAAAAATTCTTTACTTATTATTATTATTAATTTTTGTTTAATTTGAAGAACTCTTTTGTTTCATTAAAATAATTTTCGTTATTTTTCAACCATTAATTATATATGTTAATATTTGAAAAGTTTTCTTAATTCTCTAAGATATTTTTCGTCTTATCATACCTTAGTTATACATTTGATTTCCTTTGTGTGATTTTTTTTTATAGTCTCTCAAATTATTTCTAAAACACACATTTGTTAGTTTTTTAATATTTTTATTTATTTTTTTATTTTCATCATGTAGAATAATATTTCGATATATTCTATCTAATTATTTTTTATTTTATAACTCATTATTAATCATAATGTAATTTTTTCACTTTAAATTCTGTTTGAAGTGGTTAAAATTTTATATATATATATATATAATGATATTTAGGAATAGTATATGATAATTCACTACAAGAAAAACATGAAATGGTGACTGATTTAGTCAGTAACCCATATCAGTCACTATTTTTCGTCATTGGTGGTAGTAGTTGATTTATTGTCTGAATCAATGATTAAATTAGTGACCGATTCAATGATCGAATCTGTACTTGATTTAGTGACCAATTTAATTACTAATTTATATGTAATTTAATGACAAATTTTTTGGTCACTAATGATATTTCTATTTAATTTTAACCACTTCAAACATAATTTAATAATTAGTTCTGTAAGGTATTTTTCATTTTATCATACCTTAATTATACATTTGATTTCCTTTGTGCGATTTCTTTCGATAGTCTCTCAAATTATTTCTAAAACACACATTTGTTAGTCTTTTAATATTTTTATTTATTGTTTATTTTCATCATGTAGAATAATATTTCGATATATTCTATCTAATTATTTGTTATTTTATAACTCACTATTAATCATACTGTAATTTTTTCCACTTTAATTGTATAAATAACTTTTATTTACTACAATATAAAAATTTAATGTAATTGCTATGAATATTTTTTTGTCACTATCCAACATATATTGAAGTTCAAAAGATACAAAATCTATGTCAAAATTTTATTATTATATTTATTATTTGTTCTTTGTGTCATTTTGATCAAGTGATGTATTATAACTTTTATTAGTGTATAAAAAAGAGATTCATTATAATTTAAAAAATTGAAGTAAACAAACATTTAAAATATATTTTAATTTGAATATTTGTTTTCCTTTTATTATTATGTTTATTATTTATTCTTTGTGTAATTTTGATCAAGTGATATATTATAACTTTTATTAGTGTATAAAAAAGATATTCATTAGAATTTAAAAAATTGAAGTAAACAAACATTTAAAATATATTTTAATTTAAATATTTGTTTTCCTTTTATATTTTTTTGAAATATTTTTTAATTTTATCAAATAAGTTCATCAATGTTGTAGTTTGCAAATTTAACAAATGTTTTGGTTCACATGAAATTTTATTTGGTATTCTAATATAAAATGTAAACAATTATAATTTATTTTAAGGTATTTGGCATCGAAGAAAATCCTCCTAATATTGAATATTTCATAATTTATGTTTTCTTTACCGTAATTTTTTTTCTTTTATAAAAATTAATATTGAAGTAGTTAGAACACGAGTACGGGTATGGGTACGAGATTATACCCGTTACCCGGTGGGGATGGGGATGGGAAAAAAGTTTGATACCCGTTGGGTTTGGGTATGGGGATGGGGATGGATTTTTTATGCGAGGATGGGTATGGGATAGCGAAACCCATCCCCGCCCCGCCCCGTTGCCATCCCTAATTGTAGTTGCATGAGAGCATAGTTGGTGAATTCTAACCCCGACAATATCAAGTCATATCATTTCTAATCTTTTCCATTCACTAAGTGCCTTTAACTTCTAAAGTTCAATTTTAATTATTTATGCAAAATTTAATTTCATACATTGAAACTCAAAATATGGATTTATTCATTAGTTTAAATTAGTCACTAATTACGCAATTGATTAGTATACATGAGTCTCTTGGGAAACGATATCTCGGTCTTACCGGTACACTTGGTACACTTGCCAAAGTCTTAACAATAGGAGAATTACCTTTTTTCTTCAATAGTGAAAGAGAACAAATGAAATGAAAGAAAAAAAATAATGAGTTTGTATCCAACTTTTTTTTTCAAAAGCAAAAAGAAAAAATGTTAGAATTAGAGATGAATCTAATATGTAAAAAAAATAAAAAAGACAATAAAAAAATATGTATCTTAATAAATATTTTTAATTTTATGTTTTATCATTTATTATTATTAAATGTTATACTTTATAAAAAAATTAAAAAAATACCTAATTTAATAATCATCAAATTTTAATATAAAGTACTTATAATTTAAATTTTTTGAAAAAAATTAAAAATTTCTAAATTACATATAATATAAAAAAATTTAAAAAAAATTGGAGGGACCATGGCCTCCTGCCCCTCAAAACATCCACCAATGTCTTTGTCTTAGTCAAGTTTGTAACATCCTAGCCGGAAATTACTTATTTGCAAATTAAAATAAGAACATAATAATAATAAACCACATTTATTCCTAATTACTTCCAAAAAAAAATGCGGGAAATTTTAAATCTATTTCAACGTGTCAATTATAAATAAAATCCACGGCGTTCAATTATTTCAATTATAAATTGTTTATAAAATCTATGACAAAATAGTCCATAAAAATTTGTGACGACTACTAGTATAAAATCCCCATAGTTGGCCCTAACTCCGACGCTAAGCATCCACATGCTCACTTGTATCAACATCTGCTTTCATGTAACAAATTACATGATCATCGCCAAACACACGTAGATAGGGAGAGCTCAAATACAATAAAAACAATTACAACATGAAATAATATAGCATTTCATAACCATAACCCATGTTAGCACCCCAAACCTCTATCCTCCACTTCCAAACCTTCTGTTGGATGCCTTTTGATTCTACACTCTTTGATGAGTACATTGATCGATCTTTGTTGCACGAGTGTCTACTCGCCCCTCCGACTACAAGCCACCACCTAGTAGTCCACACACGGGAATAAACTGCCATGACCACGATCCGCGACACCAAGTAGAGTTTCCCAATACGAACCACAGTCTGTATTTGTCCCAAGACTACCAACTCAATCAATTACACTGAAAAGGGCAATCTTCCAAAACCCATCCGTATGAGCCATGATCTCGCACACTTCACTGGATGAAGCATTTCAACAATGCTGAAAAATTTAAATGCATTGTGTTTGAATTGCTTGCAATTAAATTTTCTTCATTTTCTAAATAATTTGTTTGGATAAAGAAATTAAAATACCTTACATTTCAATTTCTTGTTTGGATAAAAATAATTGAATTTCTTGTGAGATAAAATTTCATTTTAACAATATTTATTTTAGATTTAATTATGTTTTGAGTTCATGATAAATTTGGAAACGGGATCGACGACCCAAATGGGCCAGGGCGACCCGACGACTCAACTGGGTCAGGAAACCCAAACGAGCTAGGTTGGGTCGGCTCGATGATCCAGAAAAGCCTGATCAGCCTGACGGCCTCGGGCTGATCATGCCCGTCAAGTTCGTTGACCCAGCTCGACCTAACCCGTCTAGGTCGTTGACCCGACTTGGCCCCACTAGGTCGTCAGGCCTGTCCAATCCATTTGGGTTGTTAAGTCCATTTATGTCATCAGGCACACCCGGCAAGTCTGTGTAGATGGGCTAGCCCGACCTGGCAAGGTCGTCGGGTCGGTCGGTATCTCCCGGGTCTTTGGACCGGTCGGGCTCGTCTAGGTCATCGCGCCTGACTAGGCCATTGTGTCGGTCAGGATTGTCGGGTCAATGGGTCGATCGGGTCGTTGGGTCTGCCTGATACGTTTGGGTCATTAGGCCCACCCAACACCTCTAGGTCGTCTAGCCCGCAAAACTCGTGTGGGTCATCGGACCTATTGACCCATCTTTGTTGTCAAGTCAATTTGGCTCATCTTTGTCTTCGAACCCACCCGACTCGTCTAGGTCGTTAGTCCTATTTGAGTCATCGGGCCCGCCCAACCCGTTGATGTCGTCGGGCCAGCTTGGTTCGTTTAGGTTGTCGGGCTTGACCGACCTATTTGAGTTGTCAAGCTCGCCCGACCCGTATTTGTCATCAGGTCACCCCGATTCGTCTGGGTCGTTGGGCCCGCCTGACTCGTCTGGATCATTGGGCCTCTCGACCCGTTTGTGTCGTTAGGTTGGTCTGATCCATCTGTATCGTATGGCTAGCCTAGTCTGTCATGGTATTCGGGTTTGTCGGTCCATTGGGGGTTGAGTGAGAAAATTTTCAAATTTCACTTTTTTTAGGGTATTTGAATTTCTTTTAATTTAGCTAATTAAAATACTTCAAAAAATGCATGCATTTTAAATGCTTTTTAATTTCTCTATCCAAATAAAGCATTTAATTACAAAAAAAAAATCAAATTTTCCAAATAAATGAATCATCCTTTTGAATTGCCTCATCCAAGCACGCCGTTACTTTTATGAAAAATGATGTTTTAACACTTTATCAATCACTCAACAATCCACTTTTAGAAGTAATATGATGGTTAGAAAATGAAATTTTGTATTTATAAAAGAAAAGAGAAGATGAAAGACAAAATAGTAAATATAAAGTGAGTTTAAAAGTTTATTAAGTGTCAAAATATTATCATCATGCTTCTGTATATAATTCTCTATCTCTTTTCTTTATATTACCCTTGCTATTTTGTTTCCAAAATATAAACATATTTAATATTCCTAATTACAGTAAGTGCAATGTTCTTAATTTAATTATTTGTAGATTTTATTCTGTTATATTATTTTTAAAGTCTTTTATGTAATTTTTTTTTATTTTAATATAAGAGTTTTATAAAATTCATTATCTTATTAATGTTTTATTTGAAAGTTGGTTAAAATATAAATATTAAAAATGGAAAAATGAGTTTATTATAAATATTTTAGGAGAGAAATCTTAATAAGATTCAAATTTTAATTTTATAACAGAGGTGCATGATTAAGAATAATCTATAACACATGATAATTATTTACTACTTAAAAGTACTTAAGAGCTTATTTTGGGCTTCTCAATTATTGAAATATTCTAACGGTTGTCTTTTTCTTCAATTTTGATTCTCTTCGGTATTTTAAATGATTTTTTAACGTACTAATTTTCTTTTTCTAATATCTTCGTAAAATGGTTCTTATTAGTTTTTCTTAAGAAATCGAACCTATTTCATTTTATAGCACCTTAATTTATCATCATTCATCACTCATGTTGTGGATTTTTATTTCTAAGAGGTTAAAAATTGGAATGCTCCAGAATTGTCACTCACTCTTTGACAACCTTTACAGGAAATGAAATCTTTCCAACTCATACCCCTCATCGAATCAGAAGTGAGGAAAAATCAATATCCAAATGACACTTGCAAATTGATTGGGGACGAAATACAAAAGGAAAAAATTAGCCATAGAAGCCATCTTAAGTTTATTTTTTCCTAATTTTTTTTAGTTTTGTCATTTTAGTTTTAATATTTTTTTTTAAATAGGTCATAATTTTTTATCAAATTAATATTAAAATTAAATTCATAAAATTAAATAAAAATTGTTACTAAAAAGATATTTTAACTTTTATTTTTTATTTTTAATCTTCACTTAAATCATTATAATTCATTATTTACACTTTTGCGGGTGATGTGAATAAATTTATCTTTCTCCCACTTCGTATTACTCTCCGCTGCATATAAATAAATGTTGGATATATTAGATGAACTAATATGAATTTAGATTATATAAGTATTTTGTAAACCTAAAGCAATTTAGTAAGGTTAAATAAAATTCACTTTTTAAGATGATGTCAAAATCATCTAAAATCTATTTTAATGAAATTTGTTGTTTGTTAAAACTATTCTATCATCTACTATGAGATCATCATTAATATCTAGTTCGCACTTAAAATATATATGTCTCTATCTCAAAAAATGTGTTAAAGATTCTATATTGATTAAGAATAAAATAACTTTACAATATATAAGTGAATGTAAAACTCACCTTATAATATAAACTTGTTTTGTAAAATTGAGATGAATTTAAAATTCACTTATTAAAAATAAATGATCCAGAATAATAGTTCTTCATTAATCACTAACAATACTCATTTATGTCTCTTCTTCTGCAGAAAAAATAAATGTTTTGAAAGTGATGAATTCTTCTATGGAGTTGGAGAACAAGCACCTTACCCTATTATCATCTCATTATTATGAAAGAAGACAAATAAAATACAAGTGATTGATCCTCATGTAAATGTTTAACACTCACACACATTTATTAACTTTTATAATGGTTGTATTAAAACATTATAATGATTTATTAAAAGAAACTAAAAGAAGTTTACATTGACAGTGTAGTTATTAATTTTAATTTGGGTGCCATTAAATGTTTTAGAATTTAGATATAAAAGTATTTAAATGATATTGTATAGTTCAAAATTATGTTATTTGAACGGAAAAGTTATTAAGAATTTGTAATGGTAAATCATATGTCTCCAATGTTAATACCAGATTTAAAAGAAAAAAAAAACGAAACGACTTACATAGTTAGTTTCATTGATATAGATTAATTATTCTAAATATTAATGGTATATCTTGATATGAGAAAATAGAACACAGATAACTATGCGTTTTCTTTTTGTGTTCCTGTGTTACCGTAAAAGACAAACCCAAACATGTCGATTCTAAAACTCAGTAATAATCGGTTATGTAACGTTTTGTTAATGTCAAACAAAAATAGCCAATAAATTTCACACATTCAATTTCAGTAGTTATTTAATTAATTACAAAGACAGAGTTTTTTTTTTTTTTTTATAAAAAAATGAACCAGGTATTTACAAGTTAACATAACTTCAGCATAATTAAATAGAAATATTGAATGGATAGATACATTCATAAGTAACAGCATAACTTTGGCACGAACAACTTTATCATCACAAACAGAAATGTTTCATTTGCCTACACCCATATATTCTCAATATATAACTTTATATACTTTAACATGACTGATCAAATATAAAATATTAATTAAGAAAATAAAATAGTATTGATAAGAATATTAGCAATTAACTAACAATATAATACTTAAAAGATGACTAATTCAAGTACACGTTATCAATAAAGAATATTTTAAAGTTTGGGACCATATTAAATTAAAAATATTTTAAAAATATGTTAGGTTATACTGATAATAGATTGTTACTTATTTTAAAATATTTAACTAGAAGATAGATTATGACATGGAAAATCCTCTTTTTCTGTCCTAAAAATTTAAAAGGCCCCATCTGTCCCCATCTGTTGGACATAAAGGTTGGCCTATAGGGTGTCCAAAAGTGCTAAACCAGCCCTAAACCCCCTTTCTTGTTTTTTTCCAGAAATAGTTTCCCATTCGCTCTCCCTTGGCTGCTTCATGAGCGCTGCTAGGGTTTGACCCCGTCCTTCACCAAGCTAGCTGAACTCCACTTCGGTTCCACTTAAGTTGATCTCCCATCCATAACTCTTCTCTAGCTTTACTTTCCTATTCCCAACTAGGTTCATCGTAGTGACCTCATTTTGCTTCTGGTGTTAGTATTTCCAGCTCACCAAGCTGTTCTTGGAGCTGTGGTGCTCCTCCGTAGTGTGCTCGTGTTATTTGCTATCCTCTGTCCAAGTAAGGGAAGCGAGGGTTTACGTCTTTTTGATATTCCACTTATTGGTCTAGTTTGTTTTGATGGCTTTGGTGCTTGAATCGAATTGTTGGTGATATGAAACTGTGTGGTGTGAATATACTTGGTTGAAACAGGGAGACATGTGCGAACAGGCGAGAAACCTGCTAATCTCGCCCAAGCGAGTGGCCTCGCCTGAGCGAGAGTAGCAGGAACTCACCCTTGGTTCCAGCACGAGTTGTCGCCTAGGCGACT
The DNA here is from genome assembly GCF_037176805.1 of Vigna unguiculata. Classification (NCBI taxonomy): domain Eukaryota; kingdom Viridiplantae; phylum Streptophyta; class Magnoliopsida; order Fabales; family Fabaceae; genus Vigna; species Vigna unguiculata. The sequence goes on along the minus strand of NC_140799.1, from coordinate 25,677,698 downwards.
AAGTGTATTTTTTAGCGAGAAATGGTCTCGCTGGAACCCTGTAGTACCACTATCGAGATCTCGCCTAGGCGAGAAGGGCTCGCTTGAGCGAAAGGCCCCTTTTGCTTAGTGAGAACCCTCTGCTTGGGCAAGACTCGGGCGGAAAGTGTGGTGTTGGCTGCTGTTTATTCCATAGTTTTTTTCTCTACTGTTCCTTGATCAATATATGTAATTATGCTTGTTATGTATGCTTGGATGGGACTGAAATGGATGTGTTGTTATGTAATGAGCCATGACTTGGTTGGGTTGAATATCGATATGCATTTATAGAGTATGAGGTTAATGAAATATTGTTATGAAAAGTATGAAATGGGAGAAAAACATGACCTGGTTGGTTGGTTGATGGAATAATTTCATGAGACTTGGTACGCATGATAATTTTGTGATTGGGTGGAGAAATATGAATTTGGTGTGGTCAGGACGTAATTCCACAAAGGTTTCGTCGTGGTGCCTCATTTTGGTCAGGTCGTAATTCTATGAATCTCTAGGTGAGATCTCATGGTGGTGCCTCATTGGTCAGGACATAATTCCACGTTGGTTGCATGGTGGTGCCTCATTGGTCAGGACATAATTCCGTGACCCCTATTAGTGGGAGTTTCATGGTGGTGCCTCATTATATAATTTAGTAAGGATTTAAGGTAAGGATTGCATCCTGACGCTCTAAAGAGTCAGTTAGTCTCACGTAGAGCGTACTGACTCAAGTGGTGAGAATAGCAGGAGGCCTGGAACACTTTAAGGCTAACCTTGTGCATGGGGGGAATGAAACACGATAACAATTAACTCAGTAGAGTAGTAAAGGCCACCACAAAAGCAAGCATCCACTGAATCCGACTAATTATATGTATCCGGATGAGTCGTGTCTTGAGTCTTAGTGTATTGGTTGCGAGTCATCACATGTTTGGTTGAGGTATGAATCTTTGGATATCAAATTGCATGTAATGGTATGATAAATCATTTTCTACTCTAGCTTACTCTTTCTGCTTGTTGTATGTCCTATGCGTGTGGTTTTCTCTTTTTGCGATAATCATCAATTTATTGATGTGAGCAGATGCGAGAACTCCTCGTGGTCAACAGGGTGATAGAGGTTCCGCTGCTTAGCTCGTCTTGGATCAAATCCTATTTTTCTGAGTTTTTCTTTAGGGTTGTAGTCCATGTATTGGCTTGTTCTTTGGGCATTTGTTTTAGGTACTGTTAAACTTTTATCTTGTTAGCCCATGGCATCGTGGTGTGCCTTAGACTTTTCTCTATGTATATGAGATTTTGTAAGGAGTGATATTTATACTCCACGACGTTACCTCTTATGTTATTTTGTGTGACATTCCCTTTAATTAAGGTTATCAATTAAATGGGGTGTTACAAAATAAATATGAATTGAATTTAATTCAAATTATAACATGTATTAGATTTTATTTTTTGTATATATAAGATCAAGATATTGAACACGTTACATTACGAATAATAATTCTTACCATAAAAATGCTCTTAATAATAGATTGTATATATTGATGACTCTGTAAATAAATGTTTTGAACACCTTTATTGATGTGAAACACATGTATATTATAAACTTTATAATATATAGTATCAATGTTAATAGAAGTGTAGGTACTCTAACTATTTTTATACAAATTTAGTTTTTGTGGTTTTGCGAATCTATTCTAGAGTTATTTTACAAAATTTTTATTTTTACGTAAATTCCTTCGCAACTTCTTTAACATTTTATGTTTTAATTTTAACTCATTATTTTTCATATTGATACTTACCTGTGATGCACCGATACTTCAACTTAGGTAACATATCCATGTCCGACACGTATCTGTATCCAATACTTTAGGATATCTTATCGATACTTATTAGTGGAGTATCCAATTTACAAAGTCGTAGTAATGTACAAGAAAATCTTTGAATAATGATCAATTTTAGTAACAAAAATAATTAGTCACTATATAGTGACCAATTGAAGTATCAATTTTAAAAACTAAAAATTATTGGCAACTAAAATAGTTCCAAAAAAATTATAATTAGTCTCTAAATTGATAATTAAAATAATTTTTATTATGAATTGATTTATAAATTAGTCACTAACATTAGTTACCAAGATTTTGACTACCAAAATAATTGGTCACTAACATTAGCTCCTAAGGTTTTGACTACAAAAATAATTGTTTACTAACATTAAGAGTTTTCCTAAAGTAGTACTTTTATGTTGATAACTTTAGTATATAATTTGGATTAACACAATAACAATCATATATTTTAGTCCATGCATATACTTACTAATTAATGTCCATTTTCCGGATATTATTTTCTAAAAACGTTCAATTCTTAAAAGTATACAAGTTTAGTGTTTTATTTTCATCACCAAAAAGAATATTTTAGTAGTTATAAAAAAAATTTATTTCTCATATAATTTTTTTAACACTATTTATTGTATTTATTTATAGTAATTAAAATATTTATGTTTATATTCTGAAAAAACAAAAGCCATTTAATCCATTAAGCATCACATAAATTTTAATTTTAACATTTGATTATCAACAACACGCGCATACTAAATATACTGTGAATGGATTGAGTTTTCTATAAAGTTATTTTTTTTTTCATTTTATTATTTATAAGCAGTATAAATTATAAATTGAATCTTTTTAGCATTTAAGAGGTCATACATAGACTTTCAATTGATCAAACTCACGAGACTTGGTCTAAAACCCATATGGGTTGAAGGCAAAAACGTCCATATAAGAGAAATAACGGAACAATGAGCAATATGCTTCTTTTTGCACCCATGGGAAAGGTAGAAAGACGTTTTCACCCTTATCTTCTTCTTTCATTCCTCTTCCATGCACACTCGTTTACTGGCCAACCTCGCACACTCTGATCCCATCCCGCACCACAATGTTGTCGCATCACGACCTAGCCACATTGTGACCCTAGCCATACTGTGACTCGTCGCAGTGTAATCCCACTATCTCCATGGTTGTCAAACTTGTGATTCAACTTGTTGAATTGTTTGAGTTTGCGTCTCCACACCAAGTTGACCTAGAAGCAAACTCGGTTTTGGGACAAACTGAATAGGCTCCTTGTAAACTTGGTGAGCCCCAACTCACGATTTAGAAATCGAGTTGAAAAGTCCAGAGGGCTTTTCTTTAAACCCAAAAAAAGATACATAGATTATCGTTTCTTCTATGAAATACACAAAACTTAGCTCGATTCATTCTTCTCATCCACTATTGCCAGAGACTAGGGTTCTCTATTCGTTGTTGCTGGTTGATGGTTGTGTATGCTCTTTGTGTTGTCACTCTTGCTACTCATTGCGCTATAGTTGTTGCAACGTAGCCCCATTCTAGTCATTTGTCGAACCCTCGTTTTCTTCTCCGATTGGTTGTCGCTGCTATTGTGGGGGTGGTGTGTCATGGTTTGCGTTAGTGGTATGCTTTATCGGCAACCTTCTTGTAATATTAAATATGGTACATCATATGATTAATTATAACTATTATAAAACAATAATAGTATTAGGAAAATATAAAAAATATTATGAATTAATGGTTGTCCACAGATTTTTTACGGTTACTCATATGATTAATTAATTTGCTACAATTCTCATATGATTGATTACTCTTCATGAGATTTAAATATTTGTATTAAATAGTACTTTTCCTATTAGTAATGATATACACCGGAAATTAGTCCCCATTATCTCTTATGTTCTCATCTTTCTCTTTCTTTTTTTTCCTATTAGTTTTATTTTATAACACGTTATTAGCATCATGCTCTAACTAATTGAGTTTGTTGAAGCCTCTAAGTTCTTTCTAATCCTTTTCTTATTTACAATTTTATCTTATATTCTTATTTTTGTGATAAGAATGATTTGACTTTATCAAATTTCATCTCTGTCTTAATAATAATAATATTATTATTATTATTATTATTATTATTATTATGATATTATTATTATGGTGATGATTATTATAATTAGGGTTAAATTTTTTGGTCCTTAACTTTAAGTGAAAATTGTAATTAGTCCATTTTTTAAGCTTAAGAATTTAGTCTGCCATATTTAAAAATGAGTAGATTTAGTTCGTTTAACCAACTTTTTTAAGTTTATTTGACATTTCAAACGCGTTTCTCAACTAATATTGAAGCGAAAATGTGTCAAATGGTGTAAACAACTAAGATACTATCATGAAACATGTTTGAAACGTCAAATAAACTTAGCAAAATTTTGTTAAAAGGACTAAATCCACATGTTTCTAAATTTGAGGGACTAAATTGGACCAAAGTTTTTGATGAGGGACTAATTCCAATTTTCATTGAAAGGTAAGAGATCAAAAATATATTTAACTCTTATAATTACTTATATTTGATTATTCTTCTAACATTTAATGTTGTTTTATTAATTTTGTAGTTTCATACATGAAAAATGATTATTATTGATATTTTATTTGCTATTGTTCTAAACATGTAAAACCTTGCAAAATTTGAATTTGTGTTCCTTGGTATTACAAAGAAGAATTACTTATCTTGGATATAATATGTTGAAATACATTTAGAAGCAATAGGTCTTGTTGATGCCATTAAAGAAATAAGTAAAACATCTCAGCAAGTAATTTGCTCCTACAAAAAAAAAATATTGTGAGAAAGGATTTAACAAATATTCTGAATTTATTTCATGTCTTTTTATGGCCAAACAAAACAATGAGTTTTTGATGAAAAATCACAAATCTGACACAACTCGTTATGCTTCATCCCTAAAAGGGAATGCAATGATATCTTATTTATATTTTCATGGTCATGGTCGTGGTCGTACTAGTGATCATGGTTGTGGACATGATCATAAAAAAATTTTAAAGAGACATTTTATCATCAGAAGTGGAACAATAATGTGAAAAAGGAAAATAAAAAGGTTAAAATAATTGCAAATAAGATGAAAATATAAGTTATCATTGCGGTGGTAAAAATCATTTGAGTTGTACTTGTCGTACACCAAAACATCGGAAAAATAAGGAAAAAAACATAGAAACACACTTTGCTTATGAAGACAATGATTTTGATTATTACCATATGGATGTCGCTTATCTTTATATTGTTTTCTTTGCTAAACTATTTAAAGCTAATCACGTCATTGATGATGAAAGTGTTAACACACACACACACACACACACACACACACATATATATATATATATATATTATATAAAATGGTAGAAAAAGTCTCTATGTGATGAAGTTTTTAATTTATTTTTATTATAATTTAATTCAAGGTGAATTTTCTATGGTATTTTTACTATATATATTGGTTTAAAATATGCATGTTTAATGTTGGTATTATGTATAGGTATACAAATCAATTTTTCTTTTGTATTATATAATGTATATGTGAATTGAGTGTATGATGAACATTTATCACTACACAATTTTTTACTTTAGACCACACTGAACTAGCCCACTTGTATAAATTATTGCCTAAACATAGAAAAAAGCCGACAAATATAAGCATGACTTAAAACTACTAAAATCATTGTGTAAAATAGAAATAAACCACAATTTTTTATTGGTTATATAACAAGTTTTATTTGTCTTAGACTATTTTTGTTTGAGCTGATTTAACAAATCAACTCATTTGAAGAGACAAATATAGAGTTTATTTCGTGTTCCATAACGATGATTTAAGAGCAAATGCAAAGATGAATTTGCGAGATTATACCAAAATTCCAATTCTCAAAATTGCAAAAAATTCCATTAATTATTGAACATTTTTATCTTTATATCCCTCTTTTTTATAACAACAAATATAAAGTTTATTTGTGTTCGTATGAGTTGATTTACCAAATTAGTTGATTTGAAGAGACAAATATAGAGTTTATTTCATTTTCCATAGAGATGATTTAAGAGCAAATGCAAAGATGAATTTACGAGATTATATCAAAATTCCAATTCTCAAAATTGCAAAAATTTACATAAATTAATCAACATTTTATCTTTATAACCCTCTTTTTGTAACAACAAAACTGATTCATAATTCATGATGAAAAAAAAATTTAATAATTCTTGATAAAAAGAACGATTATATATATATATATATATATATAATAAATTAATAATATATGTATATAATAATAATTATTAATAATATCACTACTAAAATTTTGAATTTTAGTGTCAATTTAATATGGTATTTAGTGCCACAGAATTTAGCGTCACAAACCATTATATTGACAGTTTTTTATAACCGCTGGAATAACCGCCACTAAAATTGTTAAAATATTTGGTGGCGATTGTAACTGCCAGTGCCAGTAAATCTAAAATTTTAAAATGTTAGTGACAGTTTTAACCGCCAATAAGTCTAAACATTTAAAAAGGTTAGTGGTAGTTATAACCGCCAGTAAGTCTATACATTTAAAAAGGTTAGTGGCGGTTACGACCTCCAGGAAGTCTAATTTATAAATTTAATAATGAGGTCTTCCTTCATTTCAATTAAGGTTCCAACAAAACTTGACAAAATTATATAGAACATAATATTCACAAAATTTACTAGCTTCATTAGTTGTTTCTTTAATAATATAAAATACTATAGAACAATAAATTTAAACTACATTTGCAGTCCTAAATAATAAGAATTCCAAAAATTGATGTATGATGCATAAAGTGTCAGAAACACTATTTTCTTTAGTAAAAGGCAAAAGAATAGTTGGCTCTGTTTCTAACATACGTCTCCATGGTTATACAAGTGGTCAAACATTTAATTTTATAGCATAAGTAATTTATTAACTCTTACCAAACCAACCGATGTCAGCTTTGATCAGATACTTGGACACTTTCGCATACACTTGAACTAACCAAGCAACTATCACTTAACCTAATAACATCTCTAGTAAAGTAATGTACAAAATTTATCTTATTTATTTCTTCTATTGTATACATCCTGAATTCCACATGGTAATGAGTGATAATTGCATAACGTAAGTCTTCAAGAAAATAACCAATTTTTTCTGTGTTTAGTTGTACAAAATTGAATAAATTGAATAGATGTAACAAACAAGATATTAATGTAGTAGATACAACATTGTGGATTTGATGAAAATAATTGGATGCTATCCAGATTAAACAACTCCAACACAACATTAGTCCTTTAGCTTAGTGCTTAGTGAATTGAGATAAGTTTTTATCTTTCTTGGGTAGTTTGTTTCAAAATATAGGGACAAGATGAATGTAATTTTCAGTATTCATAAAAGTATCATTGTCATTGATTGAACCCCGTTTTATTGATCTTCTTATCCCCAAGGATTCATGAATCCCGTTTTAGATCAAATGTTCTTATTTCTATTATAGTGAAATGAAATTAGGTCATATTATTAAGGAAAATCTGATTTTCAATATGTAATAAATATTAACCTTTTCCTGAATCCTTTTGTTAAAGCACTAGTATAGTTAATTGGATATTTTAATTTCAACTTTACATGTTTACCATGCTCTAACATGAAGGGAGCAACCTGTCCTAGGGAGACTGTGAGCAAATCTCTTAACATAAAAAATAAAAAATGCCTACTAGACTGAAAACCTAAAAGGGTGGTTTAGGCAAAAAAAAAAGAAAGGGAAAAATAAAAATTGAAAAATATGTTTTGAGATTTGCTTTTGTTCCTGCGGAGAACAAATAAGAGAAGTCAGACACAAATATCACCTTACCTCAATCCACAATCTCTCTAGTTGGCTTCTTCTCGACTTGTGTATGTCATTTGCTGGTATCACAGCTTGGACCCATGGGGGGTTACTTGCGGAGAAGACTTCGACGATCAAGTCAGCCAAAAGATTCTCAGAAAGTCAAATCTTGTGATTAAGGGATTAATGATTACATACCTTTAATTGCTGGGGTCCACACGTATTTATAGTTTATTAATTATGTCTAGCCTTGTCATGGGCTGGGCCATTGTTTAGGCCGTAGGTAGGCCTGGGCATGGCCCTGACCCCTTAGTTCAATGATTGTTGGTCTTAGGGGCCTTGCTTGTAATACTCTAAGTCTGAAATGGTCGACATATCTCATTTTGTCTTCTGAAGTAGGCAGCCTAGGCCGCTTACGCTTTCCCGTTGATTCGTTTGATAACTGATTGCATTCTTGCAGGGCTTTATGTAGGCGGGTTTAACCGTGTAGTTTCGTTAGGCCGCCTAGGTGCAGTACACCAGTCCCCCAGCCTTTGTTGGTGGAGATATAGCGACAAATGGTGAAAAGTGTAAGCAGTATTATGAGGCCGCCTAGGTGCAGTACACCAGTTCTCCAACCTTTAAGTGTGATGAACAATGTTAAGGCTAGAGTCTTAATAGGTTATAGTAGGTTAAAGTGTGTCAGATGTCAGAGGTCTAATCATGGGGTGCCGCCGTTTGGAGTGTTGTGACGCTTCGTCTAATCGTTGTTTATGGCGGGAAAAGTTGAAATGTTTGAGATGCTGGTTATAAATACAAATATGAGGGAGAAAAAACTTTACTTTGGTTCATTTACAAGAAATTGGGGGGAGCTGTCTGTTTGCGTGAGATCGTGTCTGAGAGCTGTTTGTCTGCGTGAGATCGTGTCTGATACCTTCATTGTTTCAGGTGTTCAACATTTAGTGTTGTGGAAGTTAATTCTCTAAAGAAAAGACTTAGGTCAACAACAACTTTCCAAATTGGTTTTGGCAATGAGTCAAATGCAAATGGAAGCAATAGTTGCATGAAAACATGACAATCGTGACTTTTCATCCCATGTAACTTTCCTTGACTAAGGTCAACACATCTACCTAAATTGGAAGCATATCCATCTGGTAGAGTAAGTTCTTGAACCCATTTACAAATAGATACTTTTTTAGAGTTGGTGAATGCATATGCTGCCTTTGGTTTGATAAGTTTTCGACGACCAATGTCTTTCAATTTTAGCTCTTTTTGATTGCATATTTCTGCTACATCCAATCAAGCCTTGTTTGTATCCTTAGTTTTTCCTTTGATATCCATCACAGTGTCAAACACATTTATGAACACATTTCTCTATGTGTGCATAACATCAATATTATGACGTAACAATTGAGTTTTCCAATATGGCAACCTCCAGAATATACTTTGTTTCTTTCAATTATGTTTTATACCATATTCAGGAATATTCTCTTCTTGTAATTTAGTACATAATGGTAATTGTGCAACCCTATTCCAAATATCAAGACTGGACAAACACGGAGGAGGGGGCAATCTTAACAAACTTCTTCTTGAATGCCTTTTTATCCTTCCTAAATGGATGATCAAGTGAAAGGAATTGACGATGACAATCAAAATAGGAGATCTTGTGACTATGACTAAGAGAGAATGCCTTTGTTCTTTCCATATAGGGCAAGTGAGTCTACCCGAAGTTATCCAACCCGATAACATACCATAAGCTGGGAAATCATTAATTGTCCACATCAAAGCAGCTTTCATTGTGAAATTTTGCCTTAATGACACATCATAAGTCAATATCCCTTCAGTCCAAAGGATGCATAACTCATCTATAAGTGGTTGTAGAAACACATGAATGTTATGCTTTGGATTTGAAGGGCCTGGAATTAAGACTATCAAAAACATAAATTCTCTTTTCATGCACATTGAAGGCGGAAGATTGTATGGAGTTAGTATAACCGGCCAATAAAATAACCTTTCCCATATTGACCAAAAGGATTAAACTCATCTGCACATAAACCTAATATGACATTTCTTGGGTCTTGACTAAACTCTGGGTGCATTCTATCAAAATGTTTCCAAGCTTCCCCATCAGATGGATGACACAAAATAAACGGGTCCCTTTGATTCTCACTATGCCATCTCATGTGAGGTGCAATGGCCATTGAAGAGTATAGCTTCTTAGTCTTGGGATAGTAGGAAAATACCACATTTTTTTAACAACAATCTTCCTTTCAATTCCTCTCCTAGTTATTGTCTTATATCGATCCATTCCACAGATAGAGCAATTAGTTATACTTTTATGAGAATTTTCCTTATAATACAATATGCATCATTTTGGGCAACAATTAATTTTTTTACAACCTAAACCCAATTTTTCAACTGACTTCTTAGCTTTAAAGAAAATTATTAATCATTCGATGATCTTTTGGCATAGCCTCCCTCATAAGTTGGAAATTCTATTGAAACATCCTTCAGACATATTGTAATCAGATTTCAAGCTTAGAGCTTCCAAAGCAGCCGACAATTCTGAGTGATTCTCACATCCTTCCCACAAGGGTGCTTGTGCAGCAACAAACATGTAAAAGAACTTTTGAGTTTCAGGATCATGGTCTTCTTTCATGTCCTCTGATCCAATTACACCCTCTTCTTGTATACAATTGGCATTTGAGGGTCCAACATGATCCATGATCATTTGATGGAAAGGATCTAATTCATCTTGTTGCTCACAATTTTGATAATTGGTACTCTGAACATCCACTTGGGCAAATTGTGACAATTCTTCATCATGAATTGTCCACCAATAGTAATTAGGCATGAATCTCTCTTCATAAAGATCCAAACCAACTTGATCCACATACTTGAAAACTTTACATCTACATTTAACACAAGGACACCTTAACATTTCACCTTGTTCTACAATCTTTCTTGACCAATAACATATTGTAGGAACTCATACACTCCTTCTCTAAAATCATCTGTCAAATGTTTATTAGCATCCAATCTTTTATACATCCATTTTTTACCTTCAGGGATTACCATTAATGCAAAATTACCACAACATAAAAGTCAATCATTTATTTTAAAATTTTTCGTAAATAAGTGCCTAACAATATCACGAATGAAATAACATGTAATATTTTATTATGTAATCAAATATTAGGTAATAACATATAATTAACACATAAAGAGTGAAACCAATCTTCAAAACACAATATTTAATTAAAATATAAATTGAACATGAATAAAATAAAATGTTAACTCAATAACTCACCTCTATTGCAAGTTCACAACTCCTGAATGTTGTCTATACTTCTATTTTCCCCCAAGTCTTGACTAGGAAACTTAATGAAACCTCACACAAACAGCCTTCTCCAAATTAATTGTAAAGGGAGAATCCAATATATATTAATTAATATTAAATATCAATTAATTTTGATAGAGAATTTAGTATTGGTGACCGTGTAAATATCAATTAAATATCATCTACATGCACATTATAAAGTTCTTGGACCATTCCCTTTCATTTTAAATGTAATGTTTATTAGATGTAGAAATAAATATCTCAAAGACAGTAAAGGCTTCATCTAATATTTTGTTAAATAGCTAAATATGCATGCATAATTTTAATTGAGTTATAGTATGAGTATAACCGCCTATACTGCTTGGCAGGTTGTATAGGATTTTAGCAATATTATGGAGCTTCCTTCCATGATAAAAGAATCAAAACTTGAACATAATGAAGTGGATGATCACTACACCATTTTATATCTTTAGTAACATTTTCTTAGTAACATTTATTTAAAATGTTACAATATATAATTTTTTATGTTTAGTAACACATTTTAGTTACATTTATTTAAAACGTTATCATATATAAATTTCATTATAAAGTTTTTCAGATAAATGTTACTAGGGATAAAGAAATATCCCATTTTTGTTTTCTTGTCTCACTTGCAATGGTTGCGCTATGTTTACAATGATTCACGATTCTCTAACCTTGTCTCCCAGATTTTTATTGACCTTGCTTACCACTCCTGTTCTTCCTCATAACAGAGCTGGTCCATGAACGTTATTCTCACAAATCCACAAATGCTAACTCGCACTTTACTTTTTCTTTGTTCTTCTCTCTAACATCTTCCACTATAATTATGCCTAATTATGTTCTCCCTCTCTCAACTTCTCACATAATCCACGACTCTTTCCACCAACAAGGTACCGAACACACTCAAATCTCTATGAGGAACTCAGGGACGCAATCATTCACCACACTCCCTCCAATCCTACCCTCCATCACCGCCACTCGCCTCCTCCTCGGCCAATACCCCTATGTTATCCGTCCTCCTGGTGGGACACGAGTACTTTAAACTCCAAAAGCTTGAGGAGGAGAACCAACAACACCTTTTCATCTACATGGGGAATGCGAGGAGTTGAAGAAAAGGTTCATCGGCACCTAGTAATGTTACTTATAGATTTCCTACTCTGTTTATTACAATTTTGCTCACCATCTTTTTGTATTTATTCCTCCATGCAATCTTCCTTTTTGCTCCCTTTTTCAAGTAAGTAAATCTGTTTTCTGGTACAATGTGATGATTCTTGGAATAACTTGAAATATATTGTGTATTGGGATGGTTCTTTTCCTTTTAGTAAAAGTACCTTTTATAGTGTTCATAGATTATTTTAGGTATTTTTTTCTTATGTGATGTTTTAGTTCCAACTTTATAAAATATTTCTTACTTAAATTTTATTGTATATTTTAAATCAAAGATTTTTCTTTGGATCTCAGAACCTAAAGGTTGCTTTAGGAAGAATTGGTGTCACCCAACATTTTTTTTGACAAATGCTATTAGTTAGAAATCAAGATTGCACAAGATGCAAAACCTAGTGAAGGTGGACAAATACCTGGAAAAATAGTTAGCATGTATACGTATATTCTAGGTTAAGAAGTTCTAAACTGAGAGTTCCTCTTACATCTCCACCTCCTCATCATGGCATTTTTTCAATCTTTGATCTTCATTAGGTGAAACTCTTGCTTCTTTTATTCACTGCAATTTAGTAATTAGGTGTTAAAGAAAGATCTATGCTTGAACACGTGACATTATACAAATGTCTATTTTGACTTGTAATCCATTACGTATTTTAAGCTTATACAATTTATATTTCTCAGATATGCATTTCCCCCTTTGCGAAGCATAAACATCATAATGTGATCAATTTGTAGATTTGTGGACATGGTGGGGGAACTGGAGCAAGCCCTATAATTTCCATTAAGCATTCAGGAGATCCTTGGAAACTTGGTCATATAGAATCTCAGGAAGTCATAATCGAATCTTGAAATTGTGTAATTGAAACATATTTTCATTATTTTTACCTATTTATATGCATTAAAATTGTGTCCTTGTCATTTATGTTTCATGGTCACAACATTAAAACAGAACACAACATTAAGAAGAAAAGCAGAGATTATGAGGTTGATGACGAAGATTTTTGCAGTTATATGATTAGCGCTTCTGATAGTCCACCTGGTGCTCATGCCATGAGTAGAGACCAGTTCCCTCCTGACTTCGTCTTTTAAAGATGGAGCAATTCCATTGATGTATTATTATTTTTTAAAATATTCTTAAATTTGTCAAACAACTTTTTTTGGTTTAATTGTTGTGTTTGCCTTTCTAATGCAGCATGGAGGAAGTACCAATGTTGTTACATCATCTGAACACACCAACTATTATTTTGAAGTTAACACAAATGGCTTTGAAGAGGCCCTGGACAGGTAGGTCCTACTTTTTATTGTTTCCTCTTTTAATCCCTTATAAAAGTTATAGCTCAGTATGATTTTTCTTCCAAATTTGCTCAGTTTTTTACTAAATCATTGATGTCTCATGATTCCACCATGAGGGAAATTAAATTCGTTGATTCTGGTTAGCTAATCTTTTCGTTGTTTGATGTCTTTTGTTTCATTTCCTTGTTTCTTATTGGCATATTGTTCCTGTGGTTTCTCTTTTACAGAAAATAAGAAGAATTTCTTATATGATGGATAGAAAATGAACCAGGTATATTGCTTTTAAATCTTTTTTTTTTGGCTTTGTGGGAAAGTTGGTTGTTTGAGATGAAATTTATGTTGATTTTAGGAGACATATTTTCCAGTAGTATAACATATCTCCTCTATTTTCGTTTGTGATGGGATATAGTTTAATACTCATTTGTAATTATCCATACACTCTATGGTGCAAAGTGGCCAGAGGATGTTACAATGTGAATATCAGTGCATCTTTGAATAGTGGGTGTAGTGGTTTTAATTGCAGCCAAAATAGTAGGCACTGTGGAGCTAGAGTGGTATGAATCATAATTGTTTATTTTTATTCTTTTTACTGTGGAACTATTTTGATTCTTGTCATCCTTCTTGCTGCTAGGGCAGCCAGGACTGAAAAACAGGATGCCATATGTGCTGCGATTGTTGGAATGTTGGCTGATCCTAAAGAAGTTTGACCCATTTATTAAAATAAAAATGATTTTAAGATTGTGTAAATGAGTAAACTCTTAGCCAAACATGAAAAGAATGAAGTTAATGGAGTAGGTTTAGGTACAATTTAATGTGTAAATGATTCTACAGTAGATTAATGTTTAAACATCTTTAATCTAAACCTTTTGTTGGATATGATAATGTTTTAACTGAGAAAATTCAATCTTAGCAACGTTTTGATATCCCTGGCAGTCCAATCTTAGCAATACATTTCTTTTTCTTTTCTCCTCCCCAACTTTTATAACAACCAAATTCAATCCTATCACATTCAACTAGTTTGCTAAATCTGAATGTAAAAGTTACAAAATAGTTTGTAACAATTTTAAAATTTTACAAAAGGATAATTTGTAAAATTTTCTAATTGTTACAAAACAAGATAATTGGTAACATTTATTTAAATGTTAGAAAATTAACAGGTAACATTTTTTAAATATTAGAAGATATATAGGTAACATTTTTAAAGTGTTACAAAAACATTAAATTTGTAACATTTTTCTAATGTTAGTAAAGATGCTAATTGGTAACATTTTAAAAAATGATGCTAATAATACATAAAAATGTTACCGAAACCTTTTGGTAACATGCACTATACACAACATGTGTATAAATGTTACCTTTGCAAATGACAACATTTTCTTAGGCTTTAGCAACATTTTTTAAATGTTATTAAAACTAATATATCTAGTAGTGGATGTAAACCTCATAAAAATCTAAGCAAGCTTAATTATCTTTGTTCTTAATTTAGAAATTGGTGCATCTATGTTTTTAAATAAAAATTACTTTTTAATCATGAATATTCACTTTTATAATGGTAATATATTAGATATATTTGAAGTTATTAGTCTCACAATACAAACGTGATACAAACGTATATCAACTATATATCAAGCAAATATTTACACTTTTAATTTCAAGTCAGGAGTATAGAACTTTCTAAATAGAAATAAAAAAAGTGTTTAATATAAAATCAACTTCTATTTTTTTCATGTTAATCATTTCTCGGAACAATTTTCTACATGTATGCAACCAGCCATTGAAGCAAATATTTACACTTTTAATTTCAAGTCAGGAGTATAGAACTTTCTAAATAGAAATAAAAAAAGTGTTTAATATAAAATCAACTTCTATTTTTTTCATGTTAATCATTTCTCGGAACAATTTTCTACATGTATGCAACCAGCCATTGTTCTTGTCCTTGTTTTGATTTTTTTTATCTTATTAGTTCTTGTTTTCTAAATGTACTTTGTGTGGAATGAAATTGATGGTTTAAATCATAAACCTACAATTTTGTCTCAGGATTTTCCCCAATAAGATAGTTTGAGTTCAAAAAATGATATATATATATATATATATATATATATATATATATATATATATATATATATATATATATGGGGATGTCTCATCTTCCAAGGCTACAAAATGAATGAAGTGCTAATGTGTCTAATGTGTCTTACCAACACTATCATATGCATAATTGCCTATGGGAGAAGCTATACAGACGAAGGAACATAAAGGAGTTGGTTCCATCAACATTTAATTAAAATTAAAATTGAACATGAACAAGATAAAAGGATAACTCCATAACTCACCTTTGTTGCAGGTTCACAACTCTTGAATGCTACTTCTATTTTCTCCCAAGTCTTCACTAGGCAACTTAATGAAACCTCACCCAAACAACCTTCTCTAATTAAACTGTATTGTGATAGGAAAAAGAAATAGAGAATCCAACATATATTAATTAATATTAAATATCAATTAAACTTTCAAATATGATACAAAGCAGCATTCATTCTATCTTTATAACATGAATTTGAGACTAACATTTTCATTCAATTTTTTTCCATATAGTATAATCAAGCAAAATGAATTTAGAAATTATGATATAAAATTTGAAGAATGTAGAATGAAGATAATAATCAATGGTAAGTTGTCTAAGATTCTATTAATTATTTAACCTGGATTCTATTAGTTATTTATACAAATGAGGCTTTTTAGAACTATTAAAATTATACGTAACAATGGTATAGATAATTGTTATATTATACATTATAACATTTGTAATTTTTTATTTACTCTATTGTCTCCACCTTACCTAAAATGCAAAATCTGAAAATAGATGAGTATTATACACACAAGCAAAAACCAATGCAATCAAAAACAATGTTTGGTCATTGAAAACAGCTCTGCACGTGACAAAGGGTTTAAAAAAGAAAGGGTGGGAAATAAAATAGGAGATGTGGGATGAAAACAACTATGCACGTTGACCCACACATTCTCATTCTAATCTAACCTCATCATGTCTGCCAACTTTTGGATCGCTTGCCCTTTGACTACCACACCATACACACAAACTTTATAACTTTTACTCTATCAAGGAAAAGGATCCTCTACACTCTTCAATTTTTCTCCTTGATTCCCTTGCAGTGATCTCATTCAGTAAATCATATCTTTTTTTCTTTTCTTAAGAAATAAACATGTCCTTACCAAATCATACCTCTGCCAAATCACACCTCTCTTTTCTCAAGAAACAAACACGTCCCTCCCAAAGCAATGGAGTAAGCAACTTATCAATCCCCAAAAAAAATAACTCATAAACATAAAATATACTTTATGCTTACTTATTACCCTTGCATCAAATCATACAATATTTTACCCCATTGAGAAAATCCCGAGAAACAATTAGAAAATCAAAATTTTGTCAAAATAAACATTTGTTGACTACAAAGAACCGCAAATGTTGCAGAAAATTTAACAAAAGAAATGGGTATCTACCAAACCTAGAAAAGAAGGTAATAGGTGAGAAGATCTATACCTACCAAACCTAAGCGAATAGTGAATGACGTTTTCAAACTGATCCAAACGGTGGAATCTGAACTGTCGAACATGAAGTAGTGACAATGTGAACCAGACAAATCACGAACGTGAACAAGTGAGCACACAAACATGAACTAGCGAGTACGCGAACCGAACCAGTGTGAAGGAAATCGCTGCTAATGAACTAGTGAGAACGTGAAACATAAAAAATGAGAACACGAACGATAGAGGTGGAATGCAAACAGTAATAGAGAACACGAAGAAGATGGACAATGTTTTGAGGTGAGAAGATGAACATGGAGGCAACGAGAAGGAAAAGGGTTTTGGTTTCACTAAGAAAATGAGGAGGGAAAAGGTTTTGGTTTCATGACACAACCAATTCAAAGGAAGAATTTTGCCTTAAATTTTTTTTTCATCAAGACATTAAAACAAAAGATGAAAATTAATTTTTCTAACTTATTTATAGTTTATTTTTTTTAAAGTTGTTAAACACAATTGTTTTATGGTTTAGCCCACATATTTTAAGGGAAGAATTTTCCCTTAAATTGTTTTCTTTAAGACATTAAGACAAAAGCTAAAAATTAATTTTTCTAATTATTTATAGTTTTTTTTTTAAATTTGTTAAACACACTTGAATAAATGTGGCATTAAATATCAACATTTTAAAAAGTGTTGCCATTAAAAGCTTTTAAGTCATGTTTGTAAAATTATTGCCTATATTATGTTTAGGCAACACTTTTATATTCATTGAAAATTTTAGTGTTGCTTAAAGTTGAAAATGGTGTAGTGATCATATATATTATAAATTCATCTCAAATTTGTTAACGCAAATAAATTATGTCCAAATATATTTTTTATAAGATTTAGATTTAAAATAATTTTTTCACCTAATTGTCAACTTCTCTTAATCGATGATGGCGGTGGTGTTGGTGATCGAGGTGGTGGTGGAAATGGTGGTGGTGGTGGTGGTGGTGGTAGTGATGAAGGTGGTGGTGGTGGTGGTAGTGATGAAGGTGGTGGTGGTGGTGGTGATGTTGGTTATGGTGGTGGTGGAGGTTGTAGTGGTGGTGGATGTGGTGGTGGTGGTGGTGGTGTTGGTGGTGGTGGTGATGTATAGTGGTGGTGGAGGTTGTGGTGGTGGTGGTGGTGGTGATGGTGATGGTGATAGTGGTGGGGATGGTGATGGTGGTGGTTGTAGTGGTGTTGGTGGGAGGAAAAAAACTTATTAATAGCAACAAATTGTAAAAGTAAATAATTTAATTATTTTACAATTTATATTAAATATTAATTTAAAACTTTTATCATGTTAATAATTATATGAAAAGAATATGTGTATGGTTTAGCCACAAAAAATATTTGGTGGCTAAATACCATATTAAATATATTTTATAAAATAATATTTTTATCGATTACTAAATTGGTGACTAAAACATTACATATTAAATAATATTTTAGCGACAAAAAATATTCGGTAGCTAATTACCAAATTAAATATATTTTACAGAATAAGATTTATTTTAGTCACTAAATCGGTGGCTAAAACATTACATATTACATAATATTTAGCAACAAAAAATATTCGGTGGCTAAATACCATATTAAATATATTTTATAAAATATTATTTTTATTGGTTGCTAAATCAGTGGTTAAAACATTCCATATTAAATAATATTTTCGCGACCAAAAATATTTGGTGACTAATTACCATATTAAATATATTTTCCAGAATAAGATTTATTTTGGTCGCTAAATTGGTGGCTAAAACATTACATATTATATAATAGGTTAAATTATACTTTTAGTCCCCATTTTTGTAGCAAAATTTAAATTTGGTGCCTCAATTATTTTTTATCTCAATCTGGTCCCTATTTTGGGAAATTTGACCCAATCAAGTCCTTTCCGTTAGTGGTGGAGTAACGGTGTTAAATGGGGTGCCACGTGTCAGCTTCTGGATTTTTTGAATTTTTTTTATTTGTTTTTTGAATTTTTTTTGAATTTTTTTAAATTTTTTTTAAATTTTTTTTAAAAATTAAAATTTTGCCACGTGTCAAGCGGACATCGTGCCACGTGGCAATGACAGTGCCACGTGTCACTATTTGGGAGTTGTCATTTTCTCATTCTCAATTTGGTCCCTGTATTTTATTTTTTGTCTCAATTTAGTCCCAATTTTTGTAAAAATTGTGCAATTTTGTCCCTTTCCAAATTGAAACCAAATTTAATTTCTATATAAATATGCACAAATATTTCTATCAAAATTGATATTTCAAGTAAATATTTTTAACAAGATTAAGTTTATTTTAATTTATATTTTACGTTAAACTTTATTTAAAATTGTTTTAAAGTTGTTAATAGAAAACAATGTTAATAAAAAAATTCATAAATTATATTAATATTTTATTACATTATACTTTAATATTGTTTTTTATTTGAATTTATATTTTAAATAATTGCATATTTTTAAAATGTGTAAAATTCAATAATTTCTATACAAATATTTTAGTTAGTATAAAAATAACAATTATATAATTTAAGAAAAATTAACTAGTTTATGTAACAATAAAAAACAAATAAATTTAAAATTTGAAAACAATTTTAAGTAAAATTTAATGTGAAACAAATTTAAAGAAACTTGGTTTTATTGAAAATATATAATAAAAATATCAATTTGAATAAAAAAATCAAATTTAATAAAAATATTTGTATAACATTTTATAATTTTTGTTTCAATTTGGAGGGGGGCGAAATTGTATGATTTTTACAAAAATTGGGACTAAATTGAGACAAAAGATAAAATACAGGGACCAAATTGAGAATGAGAAAATGACACCTCCCAAATAGTGACACGTGGCACTGTCACTGCCACGTGGCACTGTCACTGCCACGTGGCACGATGTCAGCTTGACACGTGGCAAAAATTTAATTTTTTTAAAAATTTTAAAAAAATTCAAAAAAAAAAAAATTCAAAAAAAAAAATCAAAAAAAAAAATTCAAAAAATCCAGAAACTGACACGTGGCACCCTATTTAACACCGTTACTCCACCACTAACGGAAAGGACTTGATTGAGTCAAATTTCCCAAAATAGGGACCAAATTAAGATAAAAATTAATTGAGAGACCAAATTCAAATTTTGTTACGAAAATGGGGACTAAAAGTATAATTTAATCTATATAATATTTAGCAACAAAAAATATTTGGTGGCTAGTTACCATATTAAATATATTTCACAGAATAAGATTTGTTTTGGTCGCTAAATCGGTGTGTAAAATATTATGTATCAAATAATGTTTAGCGACTAAAAATATTTGGTAGATAATTACCATATTAAATATATTTTACAGAATAAGATTTATTTTGGTCGCTAAATCATTGGCTAAAACATTACATATTATATAATATTTAGCAACAAAAAATATTCGGTGGCTAATTACCATATTAAATAAATTTTACAGAATAAGATTTGTTTTGGTCGCTAAATTGGTGGCTAAAATATTACGTATCAAATAATGTTTGGCGACTGAAAATATTTGGTGGCTAATTACCATATTAAATATATTTTACAGAATAAGATTTATTTTGGTCGCTAAATCGATGGCTAAAATATAATATTTAGAGACTAAAAATTGTCAGTCACTATTTTAGTCGCATAGGAATACAAGTTCTTGTACATTATTCAGTCACTAAATCGGTGACTATTTGCGACTACTATAATTCGGTGGCTAATTTAGTCACAATTTGCGACTAAAATATTTTGATGACTAAATTGCATTTTTCTAGTAGTGATCTAACAAAGTGGGTACTTAAAAGGTAAAAATGGTAAAATTATTGTTTTAATTAAAAAAACTATTAGTTTTTAAAGGGTAAAACTAGGAATAGAAATGTGATACCAAAATGGGATATCTCTTTATATATAGGTATAGATGATAATTTTGGAGTTGTATCTAATATAAACCTTATTTTAAACTAGGGTTCTAATTTCATCTCTTCCGCTCATTGGATATTTCTTTCCATATATTTGATTACATTACAAATAATTATTATAAAACTCCTTGTTATTCCACTTTTCTCTGCCCATTTTTTTTTGTTTGTGTCCTTAAGCCTTTCTTTTTCTTTTTGATTCCTGCTTATGTACACCTCAATTCTCCTTTCTTCACACCCGACTTTAGACTTTTAAATCAATGCACATACTATTTTTCCCATTTATCTTAGTGAGAAAGATGGGTTAAAATCCATTTTTGGTTCAAGGTATGTATTGAAGGCTAGGGTGCAAAAAAGATATATCAATGAAGTTCCAGGTTGGCTGTTTGGTCCTTGGTTCATAATTTTCATTAAAAACATGCCTTGATCCTTTCAACACCTTTCGTGTATCAGTTTAAACTAGAGACTTAGCACAAAAATCCAACAGTGTACAATGCAGACTGTTTGAATCATTCATTCTATCCTTGTTTTGGGTTTCTCCCCTTACTTGGTTGATTCACTCAATTCTGCTAAATCTCTCACTACTACTAGTCCAAGCAACGTGTGTGAAAATTTTAATTCAACAGATTCAATGTTGTCCCTAAGTTCACGAATTTTTCCATTATCACTCTCATTTGAAACAATTGTTATTTAGTTCTTTTTCCAACCAGATTTCAAAACACAAATTGAGCAAACATCAAAACATACGAACATATTCACAATCTAAATCAGTAAAGCTTGCTCGGGCATAATAACTTTTTGCAAAAATCGAAATTGCAGAATTTAAAAATTGGAAGAAATTTAAAATGTAGAAATCTAGAAGGAACTTGTTTTTGGTGGGGTGTGATCAGTTAGGTTAGGTCCTTCATTTAGGGAGTTCATTTCAAAGAACCCCTCATTTTCCTCAGCCTTATCATCTTCTCCTGCTCAACATTAATATCCTCCTCAACTTGATCTTCCTCAGAACCACAAGCCCTTTCTTATGCTGTTTCAACAACTTCTGCTTCAGGTTCGGGCTTAGGCTGTGGCTTAGCGGCATGCATCTCAGTTGTAAGATTCACCTCAAGTTCAGGAGTAGTATCTGCATCTTCATGCATATATTCAAAGCCTTGATTTTCCATTCCACTATTTTCCTCTAGAAGAAGGACTATCCTCAGGCCATGCCACAAACTCATTGAATTATTGAGTAGTGATGCAGAAAATTGGCTTGTTTTGTTGGAGTTGAGTAACAAGGTCAAACAGAATTTGATGAAAGGCAATGTGTGCCCCGTGACATGCTACCATTTGTTGCTGCATATAGGAAATCCCTGTCATGACGGATCGAAGAGCTTCCTTCTACTCTTGGTAATGGTCAAACTATGGTGGAGGTGGCTAGTTGCTTGACTCAAGTTTTGATGTTGGAGATGGGGTTCTGTTTGCTCTTGGTGTTGTTGCAAGTGCTTCTACATTATCCAATGTATTGATACAATTGGCTTTGGTGTAGGCGTTGGTAATTGGCAACCTTATGGGATGGTCTGGTACTAGCACACCTCATATCCTACATAGCCCTGTGATAAGGCTTGGAAAACTTAGAGGCCTAGCTATGCCTCTAACTGTTGGTTGTGAGATGGTTATCTTAAAGATTTCTTTAATGATTATATCCGCAATATCTAGTATGAAGCCTCTAATGATGCAGTACAACAATTGTGCTTTGTCAAACGGTATTCCAAACACATGTGAACTTAGAGGATGTTGGCAAACAGAAAAGTGACCCAGATTTTCCTTTGTTCAGCCTTTGTGGTTGGCCACTTTTCCCTAGCTCAATGAGCACCCAGGCATGCACAATAGGTCTGTGATTTGCTCTATTGTATTATCCTTGATGGTTCCATGAGCCTCCGTTCTTTCCTCATCCGACATGAGTGTTGTTGTGACCTCCAGATACCTCCTCATGGCCTTCAGATCCATGAAAATCTATTCTTATTAAAATGCTGGTGAGGATAGGCATAGGCATAGAATTCTTGAACGATGAGTTCATTGTAAAATTTGTCTGGTTTGGCCAATTTCTCTCAATGCCTATGTAGTAATTCCACTCTTCTTTCAGCCATGATTGATCTTTGATCTGGTTTGGAACCTGACCATGTCCCATTGACTCATTAGGAGTGGAGATCCTCTAGCATAAGTTGTTGCAGCAAGTTCAGTAGGAACTTGGGTTAGGGAGGTGTGACTAGGGTGTTTGACGCGTTGGCAACTGCAGCAACTGAAATTGGAGTGCTTATTGTCTTGTTGGTTGAAGTAACAGCAAGGCTAGGACGTGAACCTCATCCTCTGGAAGCAAGTGTTGTGTGTTTGACTCTTATTCTTAGGGTGGTAATTGTTGGAGAAAGTGTTCGAGTGCAAGAGGATGAGCCCTCTGAGGTTGCAACCTCCATAGGGGTAGCACTGGCTCATATTCTCTTTTTGGAAAAGGCTTTGCTTTTCTTTGAAGCAAGGACCTCGTAGCTAGCTCTCCTCTTAGCTGCCATCTATAAAACACTAGCCATTAGCAGAACTATCTCGCACAAAACTGATCAAACAATTCTTCCACCACCAGTATAGCATGCTACCAGTTAACCTAGTGTTTTTCACAGGATTTTTATTAAACACAAATTGCATGTACGTTTGCTTTCAAAATTTTCATAATCAATATGATCAAGAGTTAAGAAACAAATTTTAACCACACCCCAACATGATCATCATGCTCCAAATCAGTTTTCCACTCTCAAAATCAACATGTATTCTTAAAAACTCCTCCTTTATTTTAAAAACCAAAAAGCTTGGTTCGAAAATCCTTTTTTTGAAAAAATTTTTGTCTTTAGAAATAGAAACGGATATACAATGCACATGTAAGTGGATTTAATGATCAAGGGGTCTTTAAGCCAGAATTTAGGGCTTGAATGAACCCTTAAGCATATGAGGAGATGCAAAGATGAGAGTGGAAAGGATTGTGATATTTACGTGGCAGAGATGAAATGAAATGCCTTCAAGATGAGGAAAAACAACAAAGTGAGGGGTTTGGAGATTTGTGAAAAAGAGAGAAGTTGGAGAAAATGCAAGTTCAAAACTAAAAAAGAGAGTGCAATGAGTTTCAAATGATAGTGGTTATATAAGGTGATTGTTTTAAAACTTTAAAATTTTAAACATCACTTAAGACACTCGCGAGTGGTGGCTCGACACCAATTTTGAGCTTAAGTCACAAATTTTCCTCACTACACCATTTTTTACTTTAAAAAAGTGTGGCCTAAATTAGGCAACACTTTGGCAATAGTTTTGTAGGCGTGGAGAATATGGTTGTGAGCTTAGCTTATAGGCAACAACTTTTGTACTAAAGGCCACAAAATTTACAAAATTGTTGCCTTATAATGTTAAAATAAGCCACACATTATAAATGTTGCTTATTTTTAAAGACAACACATTTTGAATGTTGCTTGTTGTTTATAGACGACAAATTTTAAATGTTGCTTATTATTTTTAGACAACACATTTGAAATGTTGCCTCATGTTTAGACAACATGTTTTAAAATGTTTTCATATGTAAAGGCCATACCTCTTATCTATCCTTTAGAGAACACTTTTCTAATGTGGCTTGTAGTTTATAGGCAACACATTTTAAATGTTGCTTATTGTTTTTAAACAACACACTTGAAATGTTGCTTCATGTTTAGAAAACATGTTTTTAAATTGATTTAGAATATAAATGCACATGTAGATATATTTTTAAAATTATATTTATTCATTTAAGCAATTCTTATATTATTTTTGTGTTATTGACTTATGTAACATATTAATTATAATTTTAAAAGGTGACTAAATCTTGTTATATTACAAATATAATTATTACAAAACATGTAATATACATAATAACTAATAAGAGTTCATAAGCATTACAACTAAGAGTTAAAAGTAACATATATGTAGTCCAATGTATGTTAAGACTAAAAGTGTTGTAAGTATTAAAACTAAAATAGTTAAAAGATAACAAAAGAATTATAACATTTGTTATGTAAAATCTAGAGGTTCTTCAATAAATCATTCTACATTTGCTCTACGGTATTTTCTTGAGGTTTAACCTGAAAAAAGTAAAAAAAAAATTGAACAAGCTTTTTAAAATATGATCTAATGTGTAAATGAAACGAGATAAATACAAGATACCCAAATTATAACATTGAATGCAAATTGTTAGCATGTTATTATACCTGATCGAAACAAAGGAACATGAGTGGAAGCAGATGAATGTGAAGCAATTGGAATATTTTCTTTCCTAAAAACTAGTGACTAAATTAAGATCTAATTAATCTCTTTTTGCGAGAATAAGCACTAATCGTGACAAGTCTGAAAGTAGAAAATACACATGCAGTAAGAACTATTGCAAGAAGAAACATTCATATTATCAAGTCCAAAATTGTGTGTGTGTGTGTATATACACTTTTTAAAAAGTAGATATCATATAATAAACTCTACATAAGTATTTACTAAAGTACACCTACTTATTTTTTCAGAAAGAATATATTAGCAAGTTATGTCTTTGATTTAATCTCGATTAAAACTTGCTTCTAAAAAACAAATAGTTGCATACATTAACAAATGCCATGTATTAGCAAAATGCCATATATATATATATATATATATATATATATATATATATATATATATATATATATATATATATATATATATATTATATACATACATTCATAAATAGTAATAATTTGCATAACCATGTGAACATGTAACCATGGTCTTCGTTCCAAGTATATTGGATACATGCCAAATATAGCAGTTACCAAAGCGTATAAAGCTACACAAACAGTTCCAAAGCTAACCTCTCCTATTGGAGATCTCTTGTTGAAAATTCAAACAACTTTCATTTTCTCTCAGTTTCTTCATGTAATTCTTTACCTTCTTGATCTCCTTTATTTACTTAACCTCTGTTTTTTTTTTCGTAAACACATTTTAATTGACTTATGCATGTAGATGGTATGCAATGCAAAGTGAATGATGCTTAAGTATTTATGTTTGTTTATCGTCCTAAGCTTGGCGTCCTATTTGTTACGAATCATTCAACACTATCTTCGTGGTGTTTCTTGCAAAATTACCACCTTGATATTCCTTCAATCGTTCATTGACCAATAAACTACTTTTTCTCTCAGGATCTTCAATCTTAATTGCCCCATATGGTTTTACTGACTTGACAATGAATGGTCTAGACCATTTTGATTTCAATTTTCCTAGGAACAACCTCAATCTAGAATTGAATAATAGTATGACCAATTGATATGGTCTGAACTATTTTTTCATAATTTTCTTGTCATGATAAGACTTCATTTTTCTTTTGTAAATGCTTGTGGAGTCATAGGATTGCATTCTTTACTCCTCTAACTCATGAATTTGAAACTTTCTCTTTTCAACAACAACCTTTTAAGTCAAAGTTTAAAGTCTTTAAGGCCTAGAAACCCTTAAGCTCGAGCTCGAGCTCCACCAGCAAATGGCATGCTTTTCCATATGCCAATTGGAATGGAGTCATACCTATGAAAGTCTTGAATGTTGTTCTATAAGCCCACAAGGTGTCATCAAATTTTAGGGAACAAACCTTCCTGGAGTTAAACACTATTTTCTCCAAGATTTTCTTGAGTTCCCGGTTTGAAACTTCAACCTAACTATTGGTTTGTTGATGATAAGCTATGCCTACCTTGTGTCTAACACTATAGTGCTTAAGCATGTGCTTAAGTTGTTCATTGCAGAAATGACTTCCTCTATCACTTTTCAACACTATAAGGGTACCAAATCTGCAGAAAATGTTTCTTTTGTGGAATTTGATGAGTATTATAACATCAACCTTTCGAACTACAACTGCTTCCACCGATTTTTTAGACACATAATCTACTACAACAAGGATGTATTCATGTGAATGTGACATAGGTAGTGGCCCAACAAAGTCCATACCCCAACAATTGAAGATCTCAACTTCAATTATGCCTTGTAGGGGTAATTCATGCCTTTTAGTTATGCTTCCAATCCTTTGGCATGTCACAACACTTGTAATATTCATAGGCATCCTTGGTCAATGTAGGACAATAAAAGCCTGACTACAACACCTTGGCAGTTGTTCTGTCACCACCGAAATGGCCTCCATAAGGTGAATTATGTAGGAGTGGCAAAACAGGTCAACCCGACCCGTTTAGCTCACCCCCACCCCCTCCTTGGCCTGTCAAAAACTGGTCGGGTCAGGCTGGCCCGCCACTAGGAAACTGGTTGGACAATTCAACCCACCCTGCATCCGGGTGGGCCGACGGGCTAGCGGGCTGTCCGCCACTTTTTTTTTAATTTTATTTAATTTTCTTTTAACTTTTTGTTTATAAATTATATATATATATATATATATGTTTATATAATATAAAAAATTTATTTTTTAAAGTTATTTTCAATTTTTAAACAAAAAAAGGTTGGCGGGCTGGACCACATCGGGTTGGAAATTCCAACTCGGTCAGCCCTTTTCCTGATGCATTGGTGTTAGGTAAAAAACGGCAAATGCACCAGTCGCACGTAGTAAGTAATAAATGTCGTTCTCTCCACAGGGACTTGTGCAACACATGACAAATCTCACAATTCACAACTCAAATAGACAACAAAGCTCACAAAAAACACAAAAACTCTTTTTGGTATTTTATCAAACAATTGGTGTTCAACAAAAATTTAACATAGATTATATACAATTATCAAGACTAGATTTCATTCACTTTATTCTCATGCATTCATAAACATCTCAATTCCAATTTCAAGTCAAAATCAACTCACAAGAATACTCAAATCCTATTCCTAGCGACTTTAAGTCTATGATAACTCATCAAGTTCCAATTGCTTGAATCCTCAACAAGTGAAATCATGCATTAAGTTCAAGAGTCTTAAGATTACTAATGAATCATGTTCTATCCCTAGATACAAGCTCCATTATGCATTCAATTTCGGTTCTAGGTTCAAAAAGACATTTTTCAACACCTCAAGAACCACAAATCATGCATGGGTGGCCAAACCAAAGCAAGCATTAAGCATGGAAATTAAATACTAATAGAGAAATTGAAAAGCATATGGATTAACATCACATAATACACAAGAATTTAGTTCATTATATCTTATCTTAATAAATAGGTTTAGCTTTCCATGGTGGAGAACCTAAGTTTTACAAATTAGAGAGATAGGGAAGAAATGGAAACCAAAGAGAATATGCAAGCCCTCTCCCAAGGTTTTTGGCAGTTGCTACATGCTCCAATTGCGCCTCCCCTTTGAAACAACACCTCCAATTCATAGATCTTTTCCCTCATCAACCCCAAAAGAGGCAAAACACCATGGATGAAAATTGAAGACCCAAAGAGGAGTGGGAGAGCTTCCCAGCACCCCAATCAACCTCCAAGGGCCTCTCTTAGTCGTTCTAGGTGAAGAGAAGTCGTGGGAGGAAGAAAAGATCCTAAAACTTTGCGAGAAAATATGTTTAAATACCCATTTCTGACCTATCAGCATCGTTACCGCCTGGTGCCATCTCAACACCGCAGAGTGCTATCAGTAAAATTGCGAAACTAGCAACTCCTAAGTCACCACCTGACAGTGTAAGTTTTGAAATGGTTGAAATGCTAAGAAGGGGGATTGAGTTGGCTAGTTAAAAATTTAGGCAATCTTTAAAGGCTAAAAACTATCTCTAATTGAATCAATTCGATCACCAAGTTTGGATGCAAAACCCTCTGGACAATATACTTTCAATCGGTCAAAAATAGAGTTAGTCGATTGATTTTACTAAACAAATTATGTTCTGGTATAATCAATCGATTGAAACATAAAAACGTTGACTAAAATACTGGGAAAAATACAGAAATGTAGATTTGTGATTTAGAGCAAGAACAATGTAAAAGATCAATCAAGACAGATTCTAATTGATTATATAAACATGCTTAATGTTGCAGATGCCACCAAAACACTTAAGAATATGAAAAATATGGTTTAAATTCAAGTTCTTTGAGCTTTAAATGATTATGCAAGAGAGAAGGGTTAGAGAAAAGATTAGAGCAAATGATTTTTATATTGGTTCACTCAAACTTGAGCTACATCTAGTTTTTCAAGGCAACCCGAGCTTGACTTTTCACTATTTCAAAAGATTTACAAAGTTTACACTCTTATACTTCAAAATAAGCAAAACACACAACAAAGACTCTTGAATCACACAAGAATCACAACAGCACAAAATAACCCTTTTACAGACCTAGAAAACCACCAGGCACACACACAAAGCTTGAGAAAGATCAAACCTCAGTGGTAGCACAACCCTGCCTACCATAAGCACCTTCTCCAAGTTTCAAACACAAGACAAAAGCTCTAAGAATTGATCTAAGATCAATCTTCAACAACTACAATCTGAATGATCACGAAAGAGAGAAATTTCCAAGGTTTCCGGAACAGCTTCACGCTAAAAAAATGATAAAGTTACCTCTCTTTCAAAAACCGTAGCACTTATAGTCAAACTATTACGAAATTCAACAAGTTGATTTCCAAATCAGTGGGTTAATTTCACTTGACGTAAGTGAAATCAGTCGATTAAAAAATAAATCAATTGATTAAATAAGTCATAATTTAAGACTACTGCAGCTAACCTTTTAACCTGTTGAAAATTCATTCAATAGATTAAAAGTCACATTTTAACCTAATGATTGATCCATATGGAGGGCACGCGTTCAAGGCTTGTCAAACATGAATACCATCAAATCTCCAAAACTTCACCAACGAAGGCATGATTCCAAAGCAATGGCTCCAAGTAGTTCAACAAAGCTTCACCAAATCTTCATGAGACACATCACCTAGGCCCCACATGTCAACAAGCGACACATCTCCACCGTCTAGCAGCAAGTTTTGCAAATTGAATGGCGCTTAGCCTCACTTTTTCACAGCTTAACCTTGTCGGCACTCAACCTCACTTTCCACCGCTCAGCCTTGTGCAGTTTGACAACATTTTGTATTTGAAGCATTGGTGTGATTCCTTGGTGTCCTATGTGGGTATTTGGCTCAAAATCATTTTTTTTTCAAAACATGCTCCCTTAGGTTCTTGCTTGTTTTCATCCACTAGGATTGCTCCTTATTCATTTTTTTTGCAAACTTAAAAGAGAGATTAGAAGTAAAACAAGCATAAAATAGCTAAAACACAGAATAATACAAAACACACTAAACTTGAAAATATAACAATATAAAATCTAGGAAATAGTTGATTTACTCATGACAATAAACACACAAAAAAGAGATAAAAATAAACGTTATCAATTGGCGGGCCTTGTTTGCTTTGACATTCCTAGAATTATGGCAATGCGATAATATGTCTCTTATTTGAGCTCCAAATACACATCTCCTTATCAGGCCATCTACACCAATCTTTAATAGTTAAAGGTCATCCCAAACAAATTGGTTGGCATCCTTGATTAATTTTCTCCTATGGTGCCATGTGAATTCACTTTGTATGGCTCCAACAACTTTATAATTTGCTATATCAGCAAACCATGGCATTTACTTCAACATGAACAACTTCTCATAAGGGAATTTATCCTAAATTTCTAATTCATTGCTAGTTATTTTGTCATTGTTTAACCTAGACAGATGATCAGCCACATGGTTCTCACTTCCCTTCTTGTCTTTTATCAACACATCAAATTCTTGCAGAAGCAATATCCATCTAATTTGCCTTGGTTTTGAATTTGATTTCTTTATTAGGTATTTGATGGTTGTGTGATCTGTATAAATCACAATCTTTGAGCCTATTATGTATGGTATAAATTTTTCCAAGCCATAAACTATTGTTAATATGATGAGGCCAGCGTCGCCGTTAATCGGTAAGAACTTGCTTCATTCACAGTCAATGATCGGAATGGCCTCCAGATGTTGATTTGTTCGGTGAAATCAACTGAAAAATGCAGTGGAAGACTTGTACGAGTTCTAGTGGGGAAGTCTCACTCGAAAATGTCACTAGTTTAGGTATAACCCGACGAGGTGGAAACCTAATCTAGGGTTAGAGTTGAGCAAGACGAAAATGGGGGAAAATACACTCTCATATATTCATCAAGCTACAATACAAAGAAATGGCTTGCTCTTTTATAGAAAGAAAGGCAACCGAAAGTTGAACTCGAAGCCTAATGGCACAACGACCCAACCCTACAAAAAGGAAAAATGTGACGAGTATTCCTATCTAATGGTGGAAGGAACGCGTGATGGGTGCAAAGGGAAACCCTAGTTCTAAGAGGCGTAACCCTCTTTTAGAGACTAGCAGAACTCTAGCAGAGGGTTATTTCTCATGAAAGTGAAGGTGTGACACAATGATAAAAAATGAGTTTTCCCTTCTATGATGTTGGTCACACGGAGGTCTAGAAGAATTGGGCTCGGGCCCAATAAAGGCGTCTGATGATGCTAACAGAAAATGTTGGCTGCCACTTGCAAGCCCAAGGCTTGTACACGTGAATGAACCCATTTGGGCTGCTGCATGTAGAGGCCCAATCTCGGACAGAATGAAAGGCTGCATGCATTGTTGAAAGGTGTTGCATTTGGTGTAGAGAAGAATTGGGCCGCAGGCCCAATGCCAACACTTCAAGAATTGGCAGCTTGAAAAATGGGCTGCAATTAACAAAACAAGCCCAATTAGAACAACATTTATTTAATTAAAAACAAAAACAAATAAAAGAAATGGGCCTAGCCAATGGCCCAAACTATTAGCTTTACTAAGAACCTTACTTGGATAGATGATGACATGGAACTTATTCTCCTTTCATTGACCCAATACAGCTCCAACTGCATAGTCACTAGCATCACACATCATTTCAAAATTTGAACTCCAATCTAATGGTGTGATAATTGGAGTTGAACTCAGTTTGTGCTTAAATAGCTTAAAATCCTCCAAACATTCTTGATCAAATTTAAATTTAACATCCTTAACCAACAAATTGCTCAATGGTTTACGATTCTTTGAAAAATCTTGTTTGAATCTCTTACAAAATCCAACATAACCTATAAAAATTCTTACTCCTTCAACATTGATAGGTGTATTCCTCTACCTTGGTTGGATCCACTTCAATTCCTCTTTCAGATATCTTATGGACTAGGAGTATTCCTTTTTACCATGAAATGACATTTTTTGGCAATTTAGTACCAAGTTATTCTCTATGCACCTTTCCAAGACAAATTTTAGGTTTTCCAAACATGTATCAAAAGACTCACCATAGATAGAAAAATCATCTATGAATACCTCAATATTTCTTTCAACCAAATATGAGAAAATGGCTAGTAGACATCTTTGAAACGTGGCTGGTGCATTTCATAATCCAAATGGCATCTTCCTGTAAGAAAAGACACCAAAAGGGTATGTGAAAGCTATTTTCTCTTGATCTTGATGGTCTACTACTATTTTGTTATAGTCGGAATATGCATCAAGGAAGCAATAATATGCTTGACCAGCCAACCTTTCCAACATTTAGTTCACAAATGAAAGCGGAAAGTGGTCATTTCTTGGTATTCATTGAGTTTTCTATAGTTTATACACATCTTCCATCCGGTGACAGTTCTAGAGGGAATCAAGTCATTGTTTTCATTACAGATCATAGTAATACCTTCCTTCTTGGGTACCATTTGTACATGGCTAACCCAAGAAGTGTCTGCGATGGTGTAAATCGTACCTACTTCAAGCAGTTTAATAATTTCCTTCCTCACAACTTCCTTTATTGTTGGAATGAGTCTTTTCTTTGACTGAGCTACAAGCTTATAAATGTTCTCCATCAAAATTTTGTGCATGTAGTATGAAGGACTTATTCCTTTCAAATTTATGAGGCCCAACCTATAGTACCTTTGTTTGCTTTCAACACTTCAATCAATTTCTTTTCTTCCTCTATTATAAGTGAAATGTTCAGGATGATAAGTTTATCACCCTCTTTATCCAAGAATGCATACTTTAAATGGGAAGATAATTACTTCAATTTTGGTTTCTACAACAAAGACTTTGTATAACCGCTCAATGCAACCCTTGGAATTGTTCTTGTGCTCATATGCTTTGCTTTGTCTAGCTTTGAAATAAGCTGCCTAATTTCTTCTTCCTCCTCTACATCATTTCCTTCTTTTATATTTTTTAGGGCCTTTCCAAGAGGATCAACTATCGCTAGATTTTTCTTTTAATTCATGCAAATTTCTTTAAGAATATCCATCCTAAAACATTTTTTCTTCTTTGTTGGATATTTTAGAGCTTCAAACATGTCAAAATTTACTTCATCATCTTGTACTCTGACTTTTAGTTTCCCATTATCTATATCAATTATAACTTTAGTAGTTTTCATGAAGGGTCTGCCAAGAATTAGGGGAACTTCAGAGTCTTCCTTAATATCCATGATCACGAAATCAATTGGGAAGTAGAATTTGTCGACCTTAACCAAAAGGTCTTCTACCACCCCATAATGCTTAACTAATTTGTCAACTAACTATAAGGTCATTCTGGGAAGCAATATCTCCACACCACCAAGTCTTCTTACCATTCACAATGGCACAAGGCTGATTCTTGCTCCAAGGTCTAGTAAATATTTTCCTACTATCAAGCTTCCTATGGTTACAAGCAATGTAAAACCCCATGGATCACGTGTTTTCTATGGTATTGATTTTTGGATAATAACATCGCATCCAACCTCCAATTCCACAGTTTGATCTTCAGAGTTCTCCTCTTTTTAGTTACCAATCCTTTATGAACTTTGTATAGGTTGACATTTGCTCAATGGCTTCACTAAATGGAACCTTGATTTGCAACGTCTTTATCATGTCCATGAACCAGTGAGTTGTCTCTCTTTATCTTTCCTAGTAGGTCCATGAGGATAAGGTAAATGAGTTATATGAGGCTTTCCTTCTCCATCAGTTTCTTCTTCCTCTTCTCTACTTCCTTCTTTTTCCTTTCTATGCCTTATCTTTCTTCTTTTTCTTTTTCAATTTCTATATTTACATTGTCATTATTTACAACTTTTTTACTCTTTTATGCATTTTTTTCTTCATCCTTCTGTTTCTTAAATTCCTTTTCAATCTCATTTTCATCCTTCAACACTTCTTTTTCTTTTTTAGTATCACTCTCATCATTCTTTTCTTTTTGCTTCTCTCATCTTGATTCAGCCTTTTCACTTCTTCAATTATCTCCAATCCTCTTCCTATCATTATACCTTGTCTGGTAGTGATGGACTTACATTACTCAATTGGATTAATACTTGTACTGATTAACATTTGAGAGTCTTATTGGTCTACAAATTGCGTTGCAATTTGTCCAATCTACACTTCAAGGTTTCTTATAGATGCCTCTATGTTCTTCTGGTTTGAGGTAGATACTTGTATGAATTGAGTCAGGGCATCTTCAATCTTTGACACTCTATCATTTTGCTGATTTTGCTGACCTTGATAAGTTAATTGTCCAGATTGTCTAGTTGAGTTGTTCCCTTCTTGTCTCTAGTTAGAATATTTATTATGGTTCTTATTTGATGTCCAATTGTTTGGATAATTATTTGGCCTTCTGTTGTTGTTCATATAGTTCACTTCTTCGTTTTCTTTTTCAATTTCTAATGCAGAATAATGGCCATTTTGGTGTTCTCGTGAACATAAATCACATCTCGACACTTGTTGTGTTGAGCCAGTAGGTCGTGGCTCAAGCTGTAACTTTGTCATTTGCTTTTGTCATTCTACCATCTATTGTCAAATGAGTTTATTTTGTGCTCCAAGATCATGTGTTCCAAGATCCAGAATTCCTCTCTTTGAAGGTTGTTGTCTATCATATTGAACTTGGTGATCATTAGTTGTTAAGGATTCAATGATCACAATTGCTTCTTCAATATCTTTTGCCATCATAGTATTCCCTATAGATGCATCTAATAACATTCTTGCTTAAGGTTTGAATCCAATGTAAATCATGCTCAATTGTGCTATATCATCAAATCCATGATTTAGACACTTTTGTAACAATGCCTTGTATCTTTCCCAAGCCTCACAGAAGTGTTTGTCAACCCCTTGAGAGAAAGTTGCAATAGCAGATTTTTCTCCATATCCTCCAAGCTGGTCAAACTTTGGTTTGGATGCGATTGCAACAACGTTTTGTCCTTGCCAATAAGCGAGAAAGGAAATAGTCAGAGATAGACAACCTCTTCATCATTACAATAAGTTCCAAGAGTTCCACAAAACTCATAAAATGTAGCAAGTTGATTTAAAGGGTCTTCATGTTCCAAGTCAAAAAACTGATTTGTTGTGATCAATGAGGGCAATGCATGCTTCATCTCCACACTTTTAGTATGCCTGACTATACTTGAGAAATGACTTCGTCCCTACTATTGAGTATAATCACCTAGCAATCTTCGTTGGTTGTTCCTTGCTACCATTTGGCTTGGTATGCAAGAATTCGGATCAGAGTTAAAATCTTCTTGTTGTTATTCTTCCTGATTATCTTTTCAATCTCAGGGTAAAAAAGCAGAACTTGTTTCTGTTTTATTTTTGCATACAACACAATTTCAAGCAATGGTGAATGGAAAAATAATATAGTAATAGAATCCATAAAAGAAAATTATTTTATACAGTTTGTACAACACTCAAATTGGTTGTAACAATGGTTTTCTTAAACAAATCCCCTACAATAGCGCCATAAACATGTTGATGCTCTAATGCAATCAATTCTATACTAGCAACTACATTGGGTAGTTTGTTGTACAATAAGTGTCGCATCCATAGGGATTTGATAGAATACATAAAGTCTAACTAGTTTGAGTTCAGTAAAACAATGGTGGAAATGCATGAAAAGTATGATAATAAGTTTGTGGTATGAAAATAACGTTAATCTAAAACATCAAATGCTAAATTAACACAGATTCAATAAAAAGTTGTTTTCAAGATAATGAAGACATGTTGAAGTTAGATTTCACCACCTTTCCCTCTCTTGCATTAATTCAATTCGTACTTACAAAGACAATCATCCATGTCCTATGATAATCAAACTTCAGTATGATTCTTCAATGATTGCTTGAATCAATCACCCGCATTAATGTTAGGACACTATAACTAAGTAGAGCCTTAGATATATTCCTAGCATCTAAAAGTAGGAGAATTCACTAGAATCTATAAAACACGCTACATTGGGAGTGAATTTCAAATGGATAAGATAGAATCAAGACAAAATAAGTGCCAAATTCATCTCAAAATTAACTAAATTTGGACACTTATCAGTCTTCCAAGAACTTTTAAGGTTTTGATTCCTTTTTTGTGATAGTGGATAGATTAAGGAAAATGGCGCATTTTATACCTTGCCACAAAATAGATGATGCAAGAAATATTATAAGGTTATTATTTATATGTTTTTAAACTTAATGGTTTGCCTCGTACTATAGTTTCTAACAAGGACACTAAATTTATTAGTCACTTTCGGAGGACCTTGTGGTCTAGATTAAGGACTAAGTTAAACTTTTCTACTACTTCTCCTTTCCAAAGTCACACGCTCCATGCTACCATCACATTCTCCTTGCTTTTCTCATGCTTAGCTTGCTTGCCTCCAAGTGTAAGAAAGCCAAACTCTGCCAAAAATAGTAAATTGGGCTTGGCCCAATTGATCCAAAGAGTTCTAGCTTATTTTATTGAAAGCAAAGCCTAAACAATGGCCCAATTTAAATCTAGACTACTTCCTTCATGCATCAACTTATATTTTAGAGATTTCTTTAGCCCGTGTGAATAATGTAAAAAGCTCATGATTAACTTGATCATCTTGTCAGAGCCCCATGTGAATCTTCTTCATCATGCTTCTAGTGATTGGGCCTTGATGTAGGCTTGGGCTTGTTGATGCACTTGAGCTTGGGCTTGTTGGGGTCATATCATCCCCTCCCCCTTGAAGAGGATTTGCCCTCAAATCTTGGTGGTCATCCTCTTCATCAAAAGTACCTACAAAAGGAACCAAGTCAGTAATATTGAAAGTAGGATGCACACCATATTCCGCAGGAAGATCCAATTGATAAGAATTATTATTGATCTTCTTGATGAATTGGAATGGACCATCACCTCGGGGACTAAGTTTGGATTTTCTTAGGTTAGGAAATCTTTCCTTCCTTAAGTGCAACCAAACTAGGTCTCCTTCATTAAAAGACCGAACTCTCTTGCCCTTGTTTTTAAAATGAGCAATCTTTTCAACTTGGGCTTGAATTTGGTTTTTAACCTTCTCATGAAAATATTTTATGAACTTGGACTTAGAAACCACCCCTTCTTTATGAACAAAATCAAAAGAAGTTGAAAAGGTAATAAGTCCAATGGTGTGAGAGGATTAAAACCATAAACTACCTCAAAGGGCGAGTTTGGTGGTGTTATGGACCACTCTATTGTAAGCAAATTCAATGTGGGGAAGATACTCATCCCAAGATTTATGATTCCCCTTAAGCAAAACCTTAAGCAATGTGGAAAGGGATCTATTGACTACCACTAACTATCTCATATCCTTTTATCTCTTCAGAGATACCAGAGTTTGCAGAAGAATTGAATTTCTCAATCCTTAGTGTAAGGTCAATATTGCAGCCAAGAACAATTTACATGTTCTCACTCAAGTTCTTAAAACTTGTTCCATTAAGAATCAGAACTGGATTTGGGTTGGCAGATATAAAAGCTATTGTAGCCGAATTTAGAATAAGGGAAATATCACTAAGCTCACATCCTAAAATAATAAATAAATTCAAATAATGGTTTAACTCGTCCTAAGACACCTAATGCGCCATTAATATCAAGTCTTTGGATAGTAATATTAACTGTTAGGGATATCTTGTTGTAATGATCAAACATTGATAATAATGCATGTCGAACAACAAACCCATCTTTTGATTGATTTATCATCGATAGAGTCAAACCTTATAATTATCACATGTGTGTATGCAATTCGACCGAATATTAATCTTCTTTTAGACCGACTAGTACTCACATGAATATACATGAACATTTAACATATTTTATAAATTATCTCCTCAAGAGATGTCACTTTGACGACATTTTGATTCAATTTGCTCATAAAGAAAATGCTAAACAAAACCAATATATATATATATATATATATATATATATATATATATATATATATATATATAAACCAATACTTTTATTTCCAATTAAATATTAATTGGAATTGAAATTCCATTTACGTAACAAATCACGTAAATAATTGTTTATATATCAAAACCAAATTAAATTATAACTTTCTATTATAAATTACTTGGGATATATATCCAAAAAAACACGTAACAAGAGCTTGGCGTAACAGTAAATTGGCATGTGAATACCACTTTAATCCCAATTGGAATGTAAAATGTGTTTCTGCATCATCATCAAGGCCTTCAATTTTCAATACCAGAACCCGTAATTATGTTTGGCCATGAGCCAATTTGGTACACCATATCTCTAAGCTTGAAAAATTACCATTATTTTTCTCCATACATAGCCTTAGCCAGAATCAACTTGTGCTTTAATCAAAGCATTGTCACGTCTCTGATGCAACCATTACTGCAGGCAACCCGATAGGTGCAGTCTCTGCAAACGCGATGAGAAACCATCGCCGCGAGTCCCATGATTTCAAACCACCATGACGTGAACTAGCAATCTGTAATCGGGAGCCAATGCAACAATGAGTGCCATCACTCACCAAAAATGTTCATGACCGATTGCAACAGAACCATCGCGGAACCAAAACAAACATATTAGAGGACCCAAAACCAGTTCGGACAACCAACACCACCACCTTCGGAGACGCGAACACAACCGTAAAACTTGAACTCTGCGTGAGCCACCGCTGCCACTGTCATGACGCCTCTGTTGAGGAAGTAGAAAGGTGCAGTGTGCCTCCCACTACCATTAGAAAGCACCACCACCACCACCGATCTCCACCATCACAGCAAACACACCATGAATACGAACCATACCTACCACCACTGCGGAAAATCGATCCCAAACGTGAGAGCAAAAGCCCCATGGCAGTCACCTCCGTGATAGATCAATGTCGTTGTAAGCCACCTCCGCTACAAAACCATCGGGAGCCACCTCTGTTGTGACGAAACCAGAACCAGACGCCCCTATCGTCATCGCGGCAGCAGACCCACCTGGGAAGAAGATAGAATCGCACTTCCACCGCCACTAGACTAACGTTGCGAACGCCGTCAACCATGCCATTGTTGCATTGTCTCTCGAACTAGAACCAGAACCATACGCCCTGTAGAGATCAAATATGTTAATGCAAATAATTTAATATGAGAGAATGTGTTTTATTGAAAGACATCACGAGGCTTATATAAGCCTTTGTACAAGACTGAACTGCTACATAATGTAGTTACTAATATAATGAAAATGGCACCAACCTAGGAGAAAATCCTGCAACTAAAAAAAGACTCTTTCTCCCTGTAAAATAGGAGATTTATTTAAAACGCTAAAAGCTTTAAACTACTTAACATTCCCTCCCTTAAGATTTATGTAGTGCTGCATTTAGCTTATTTCACTGATTTCCACAACTCCAAGCATGCGATGCAATCTTTCAAACTGCTCAAGTTTCAATGCTTTGGTCATTATATCAGCTAGTTGTTCTTCAAAGCAACAATAATTAAGACACACAACTTGATCTTTAACTAACTCTCTAAGAAAATGAAACCGCACTGCAATATGTTTACTTCTTCCATGGAAGACAGGATTCCTGGACAATTGAATAGTAGAGCTGTTATCACATAGAATTTGTGTTGCCTTTTTTTCTTCTGATCCAAGGTGTTCCAAAATTCTACGAAGCTAAATACACTGACACGCACAAAATGTTGCAGCAATGTACTACACCTCAGTTATAGATAGGCTCACGACCGATTGTTTCTTTGAGGCCCAAGAGACAGCTCTAGTGCCTATTAAGAAAATTAAACCAGAGGTGTTTCTTCTATCATCTAAGTCTCCTGCATAATTGATGTCACTGTAAGCTATAAGACCGGCCTTTCTTCCTTGTTGGTAGAAGATGCCATACTCAATAGTGCCTTTGAGATATCTTAAGATTCTTTTTGTTACGGCCCAATGTGATTCCTTTGGATTTGCCATGTATCTACTAATTAGACTTACTCCATACAACTTCTATTCTAAGAACGTATCTCATTTTGCCAAGATCAGTCATATCAAATTCCATCTTCATTGAGTTTTTAAAGTCTTCACACCTGTATTTACTATTTCCAGTAAAAAGCAAATCATCAACATAAAGACTGACTATTAAAATATTACCCTGAAAATTTTTGGTGAACAAAGTGTGTTCACTAGAACAACGGTTAAACCATTCTTTGGTAAAATAGGCTTCAATTTTGTTGTACCAAGCTCGTGGGGCCTGCTTGAGCCGATATAGAGCTTTTTGAAGTCGGTAAACTTGAGTCTTTCTGCCTTTCTGGATGAAACATGCCGGTTGTTGAACATATACCTCTTCTTGAAGGTCACCATGCAAAAATGCACTCTTTACATCAAGTTGAAATACATCTCATGCACTCTGAGCAGTTAATGCTAACAATAACCTCATTGTATCAAGTCTAGCAACCGGTGCAAACACCTCGGTATAGTCTATTCCATACCTTTAAGCATAACCTTTGGCCACCAATTTGGCTTTGTACTTCTCTACATGACCATTTTCATTGAATTTGGTCTTGAAAACCCCTTTAATGCCAATGGGCGTAACCCCTGCTGGTGGATCTACAAGCTGCCATGTATTATTCTTCTTAATGGGCTTCATTTCAGCCCCAATTGCTTCTCTCCAATGTTGACTTGACCATGCCTCTTTGAAAGAGTGGGGATCTGCAGATTCGATCAATATCATTTGATGTGACCCCAACAAGCCCAAATGCACCTTCAAGCCTTATTTCAAATGTAAGCTCACTTAAAGGCCTAATTACAAGATCAATGATGAAGAAGATTCAAAAGGGCCTCCCATTAGATGATCACAAATTCAATGGGCTTTTCACATTATTTACATGGGCCAAAGAAATCACAAAGACTTGAAGAAGTGCATGTAAATCCAATAGTGTAGATTTAAAGTGGGCCAATGTTAGGCCTTGCATTCCAATAATACATAAGATGGGGTTCAAATTGGGCTCGGCCCATTTCTCTTCATACATGGCCGAGAATATCAAGGCAAGGCAAGGAGGCTCCTTTGCTTCATGGTTTGACTAAGGTTGGTCATCATATATAAAGGTTAAGAATCCTTCTTGTTCTTCAAGCCAAGATCAAAGGGGCGTGACCTTGCCTCCTTCTCCAAGCTTTCATCAACGTCCAAGATCAAGGCCCACTCCATCCAATGGCCCTCCTTTTTCATGCGTTAATGGCTTCATATAAAAGCCAAAAATTCACTCATTTGTATCACTCTTGAAATTTTATGCAATAGATGTTAATTGAGTTAAGAGCACTTCTTCCTCTATTGCCTTTGAGAGTCACTCTTTCTAGAGATTTCCTCTCTCTACCTCTAGCCACCTTCCTTAGGCTAGCATAGCTTAGGAAATCCTATCACCTCCTTCACTTTCCATAGCTTGTAAGTGCCTTCAAAACTTGCCTCCATCCCTTCATCCAAGTTTCGCTGCCCATGGAGTTCTTCACGCACCTTTGGCGCTCCACCATTATTGCTAGCAATCCATCATCTTCTTCCACTAACATATTTGTTTCATAGTCAGTCATCCACGTAGGTGGTCTTCGGATCCTAGTTGTCCTCCCTTCAACTAGAGATTCATGGTGTTCGGAGACTAGTTCTGATGTGCTTTGATATGCATCATTGTTGGTTGTCACTCCATGCTCACCTTTAGAATTTTCATCTTCTCCACTTGTTTTGTCTTCCCAATCAAGAACATCTGACTTATTTGTCTCAGATTCATCTTGCCAATTCCAACTTTTCTCTTATTCAAATACAACATCCCTACTTACAATAATCTTCTTTGTAATAGGATTAAACAATTTATAGGCTTTAGATTCATCACTTACCCCTAAGAAAACACACTTTTGAGTTTTATCATCTAGCTTTCTTCTATTCTAATCTAGAATGTGAGCATGTGTAATACATTCAAATGTGCGAAAATAATCAACGCATGGTTTTGATCCACTCCATTTCTCTTCTGGCGTTTGACCATCTATAGCTGATGTAGGGCTTCTATTTTGAACATACACACACCATTGTACTGCTTCAGGCCAAAAAGGTTTGGGAACCTATTTTTCATGTAAAATTGCACGGAAGACATTCATGATGGAGTGGTTTTTTGGTTCAGCAATTACATTCTGTTATGGAGTGTAAGCAGCGGTCAATTGTCTGGATATACCTTGTTGAGTGCAGAAATCGACAAACTCCTTGGAGGTGAACTTTTCACCCTTATCAGTTTTAAGGCAAGTGATTGAGGCATCAACTTCCTTCTTAACGCAAGCTTTGAAGCTTTTGAAAACGCTAAGTGCTTTGGATTTCTCATGTAAGAAATAAACCCAAGCTTTACGTGAATAATCGTCAATAAAGCTTAGAATATACCTTTTGTTACTATGAAAGGATGGTGAGATGGGACCACAAATATCAGCGTGAATCAATTGTAGTTTTGTAGAGGCTCGCCAAGTGCTATGCTTTGGTAAGGTATCTCTGTGTTGTTTACATACCAAACAAGTAGTACATATTTGGTTGGGGGGTTTCAGTAGTGGTAGTCCTATCACCATTTGCTAACTTGCAAGCGTGCCGAGACCCTTGAAATTAAGATAGCCAAATCGTTGATGCCATAAATGCGTTTCTGTTTTTGAAATTTCTTCAGTTTGAAGACAGCGGGAGTGTCGTGAAGCCGATAGATAGAACATTCAGTTAGGCTTCATTTTGGTCTGTATGATAAGACCTCGCTCAGGATGGAAAATTTTGCACATGTCGTTTTGAATTAGGATAGACAAACCTTTCTCTTGTAGTTGTCCTTCTTCTTGGACTTCTGTGACCACAACTTATTTCTTGTCATGTGATTACTACAACCGGAGTCTAGGAACCAATCCTCCTTTTGTATAGTTTGTGTTTCCTCATATGCAACTAGCAAGAGTTCTTCCTCCGCCTCCGCTGCTTCTTTAAATGATGCGTAATGGGTCCTTTTCCCTAATTCAGGGCATTCATATTGAAAGTGCCCTAATTTGTGGCAATGAAAGCACTCAATGAGTGCTTTATTCGGTGTGTATCTTCCACGTCCATGACCACTCCTATTGCGGCTTTGACCAGCTGTTGATCTATCCTCATGAACGACTTTCAGCATCTGCTCATCGGGTTGACATTCTTGCATCCTTTGCTCATGAACAAGTAGGCTGCCATGAAGTTCATCAAGACTGAGGATACTCAAATCATTGGACTCCTCAATTAAACATACAATGTAGTTAAACTTCAGAGTTAATGACCTGAGAATTTTGCTAACCACCATACTTGTGTTTATAACTTCACCATTGGATTTCATCTTATTAACAATGTTGAGCGTACGTCCTAAATAGGCGTCCACTTTCTCACCCTCTTTCATTCCTAGCAACTCGAATTCACAACGCAACACTTGAAGCTAAGCGCGCTTGACTCTTGTGGATCCTTGATTTTTTGTTGCATGGACTGTCATATGGCCTATGACGTGCTCTTGTCCAATATGGTTTCAAGAATTTCCCTATCAATAGCTTGAAACAAGTAGTTCTTCACCTTCAGATCTTTAAGGCTTGCCTCTGACACGCTCTTCCGTTGTGCTTCCGTTGTGCTTCTGTCGGCGTGACTCCAAGCTTTGGAATCCCCTCCTGTA
Organism: Vigna unguiculata; assembly: GCF_037176805.1. NCBI lineage: Eukaryota > Viridiplantae > Streptophyta > Magnoliopsida > Fabales > Fabaceae > Vigna > Vigna unguiculata. The sequence continues at coordinate 25,633,872 of NC_140799.1, read as the reverse complement.
CGAGGGGCCATAATTCTTTGCTTCGTAGAAATTTTTCCATCGTCATGGCCCAGAAATCATAGTGGCCATCAAACCTTGGGATGGCTGGTTGCACAAACTTTTCATACATTCTCTATAACCACTCTTCTTTGTACTCACTCTAAATTTGCATACTTCCTCACACTATTTTCACTCGTGCACACTCTGTATCAAGCCCCTTACGGAGCTCTGATACCAATTGTAGAGATCAAGTATGTTTATGCAAATAATTTAATATGAGAGAATGTATTTTATTGAAGGACATCACGAGGCTTATATAAGCCTTGTACAAGACTGAACTGCTACATTATGCAGTTACAAACTGTTGCATAATGTAGTTACTAATATAATGAAAATGGAACCAATCTAGGAGAAAACCCTGCAACTAAAAAAGACTCTTTCTCCCTATAAAATAGGAGATTTATTTAAAACGGTAAAAGCTTTAAACTACCTAACACGCCCCCATCACCGTTGCAACAATAAACCCCCTTGGGAAGAAGGAACCGTGCCTCCACTGTACCTGAAACTATGACAGAACAACGAACCACCTAGTAGCAAACTCGCCTTGTTAGAGGAGGAAGGAGCCTCGCCTCTCAAACCACCATGGTGCCATGAATGGGAGAACGAGAATGAAAAGGAAAGCTGGATTCCTATTATTAAGGTTTTGCAGTCCTGAAATTGGGATTTAATCCAAATTAGGGTTCATAAATTTTTAATTAGAATGCACCAATAACACATAATTAGGGTTCATGAAATGGAAAATAATTTTTTGACAAAGATTTGATTGACAAAGTTGAGAAAGTTATCGAATAGAGTAAATTTTTTATTTTTTAATGGAAGTTAAGATAATAAAATAATAAAATTTTAGGGTTTTTTTATCAAATATGGTTATTGGACAAAGTTTGTCAAAAAAAAAAAAACTTAGTCAATGTATCATCTCCCAAAATGCAATTAAAACCAATGGTCGTTTAAGATAAAGAGTAATAAACCTATGTTAATTAAATAATTCTCACACCCTAAAGAACCGAAAGCATAAACATATCTGGATTGACCATTATTGCGAACGATATTAGTTGTATCTGATCTTCCAGCATCCTAAGTTTCTCTCTAGATTTCCTCTTCTAATGGGGAGGAAGAGAAAGGAACATAATAATTTTTTTTAACGTGCTCTCAGATGGGGAACCCCTATATGTAACCTCGATTACTATTTTCTAAAGATGATATTCCTAATTTGTCTCATTCATCAAATTAGAATATCATGGATATTTACATAATTAATATTTTCATGATAAATATATATATACTCTTATCCATATATATAATTAATCATATCACTTTAATAAATTGACTAATAAGATAAACAATCCTAATATATTTAATTATCTATCATATATATTATTTATTATATATATATATATATAACCCAAATTGTTAACATGATGGTACAATTTGAAAAAAAAATTATATATAACATATTTTATAATTTATAAGTAATTTTTTTATTCTGAAATGTGCTCACCCAATAGTTAAAGAGGTTGAAATTTAGCGTGTTTTGGCTAGTCTGTTTTTTTTTTATATTTTTAAAATGTATTTATATTTATGTATTTTGAGAAGCACATTTCATCGAAAAAAGAGTTTTTAAATAATTAACATTATTTTCTAATCATATAAATCAAAATAAATTTTATCTTTGTATAGTATAATTAATAATTAAACTTAATTTATAATTATTAATAATTTAAGTAAAAATATTATTATATATTTATATTCTATAAATAATATAATCTATACCTATATATAAATAAATTCTCTTTTTTATCTATATTTGTTTTCTAATTTTATTTTTTAAATAATTTTGGTTAATTTAAAATATTTTTTATCAATTTTACTCTTTAAATTTAATTCTTTAAATAAAAATATTTTTCATCCACATTTGTTAACCATTTTTTTAAAGTTAACAACTTTTTTAATTATTAAAATAACTACAAAATAAATAAAAATATTTTACAATAAAATTTTAAAAATTATTTATATTTAATTTAATAATCATAATAATAACAACAATAATTTTATTATATTTTTATTATTATAAAAAAATTAACACATAGTATTTTCATTAATAAAAGTATAAATTGTTAAAGGTGAGGAACCATTTTGTTATTCTTAATTTTTATATTTTAATAAAGAAATATTTTTTGTCTTTCACTGTATTCCATGGAAGTACGAAGTGCGGAAAGCAGCTGCCGAAGTGCAGAAAGCAATTAGTTAGTAGTGTGTGCTTGGGCTCCTAGCTACCCATTCGGGATTTTGACATTTCGGTTTGTATTTGAAATCCCGGCCCTTAAGCATCGGGTTAAAATTTTGTGCGTAGCGAACCCAACATGGAACATAACCAACTATTAATTTATTATTTTGAGGTGAGGCTTAACCATGTCTTACAACAATACATAAGCCCAATTTTACCCATAATTATATGAAGTAATCATGTTTGAAAGGTTGTCAGTCGGGTCTTTTTAGAAGATTAAAATTACTTCTATTGTAGTTCATGCACCAAGAACTATCACATTCCTATATTTGTAAAAATTTATTTACATTTCCATTTCTATACACAAGAAATATTAAATTTTTGTCTCATTTATCTCATTTAAATGGGTATACTTGTACCCGTCATTATCCTATTCAAAATATTAACTAAATAGTATTTTTATAAAAAAATAAAAATCATAATAAAAATATAATAATATTATCAAATATTCAATATAAATTTTTTTTCTATAATATCAAGTATTAAGAAAGAAATTATAATCATAAAGATTAATTACTCGTTTGGTCCCCACGTGGTCTTAATTCCATAGATAATTAAGCCTAATTATAAATATCAAATAAGAGTATCAAATAACAAATGGATAAAGATCAAATAACTATAGAGAAGAGTAAAAATGATAAATGTTGTACTACCTAATAAGTTAGATGTACCTTGGTAATTTAAAATTGTTCTTACAAAGCCAAATATATTATGCAAAGACTTCAACTCCAAGCTCTAACCTCAGGGGTACTCATCCTCTCAAGGGTACTCGTCCTCTCCAAGTCGAATAAGGGTTATGTCTTCAGAAGATACTTCGACCCTCAAGTCAGCCAAGTGCGTTAGAAGATAATAACAATAATTAATGAGATGTACCTCGTAGAATGTGTTATTTATACTATTATTTATGGGTCCTTATGTGGATGGGCCTAGGTCACGTGTCATAATTACCTAGTTAACTTTTCTTTAACATTTTCTTCTTTAACTTAATCGTGATTTTCCAATATCAGCGGTTTGGCTATATACATTTGGGCCAAATACATGCTGGTTCAAATGGCCAAGATGTATTTGAACAAACATAAGGTATATACTGACATGGGCAAGGTGTATTCGGTCATGTACAATAAACTAGCCCCCCATACTTAACATGTCAAATGCTGAATTCTTATAGAATGTCGTCATAGTGTTAACCTTCGACCTTCAGTCTAATTGTCTTGATGTTAGTCTTCGTTTGGTTTGTAATATCTTAGGTGGATATTTATTTAATAAAACAAATTATAATTTAAAATAAATTCAAATAATAATATTATTCCCAAAAATGCGGGAAATTCAAAATCCTCAATGGTGGTAATTAAGAAATATATTTCATGACAACTTATTACAAGCTCGAAATCTAAGAAAACAACTTAAAAGAAAAATTACAAAGTTTATTCAAAACAAGTTCCTTAAATAAAGCCCAACAACTATCACTCACTCTGTCCCTATCCATCGTCATCCTCACCTGGAATCACATATGCTCATGTATGTCAAGTCACACGATCATCGTCAAACACAAATAAAAAGGGTGAGCTTGAAACAAATAAGCATGCATAAATAAAAGTATAAACTGTCACCCAAAATAATTTAGACAGTTTATCATTTTGTCAAGACCTTTACACTAGAAGGTACATAGACAACCCCAGTCTCATAACCTATATGAAATTAGCACATTCTCACTCATGGTCTTAGGGATTTCATATGCTTCCACGAACCTGCCCGCTCGTGATCCAACTTTACGAACCTGCTCGCTCATGGTCCAACTTTACGAACCTCATCGCTCGTAATCCGACTCTACAAACCTCCCCGCTCATAGTTCAACACTCGTGAATACCACCTGTTATGAACCCTCCACTCATAATAGCCTCAAGTGTGAGCACAGAACATACGAACCTCTCTGCTCGTATCCCCACACAAGAGTACATCCAATACAAACCTTCTCGTCCGTATTAATCACGCATTTCCAACTCCATTATGAACCTCCCCGCTCGCAATTCATTCGAGCATATCCCATACCAAAGCCCTGACAACAACCCATGCAAAACACACCACAAACGCACCTTGCCATTACATTATCACCTAGCGTAGCCTTAGCACCGCCATGCCAGGCGAAATTGCAGTGTAGACCACCTGGCGGTATTAACCCACCGTTCGGCACCATATGCTGACCCTTATTGATAGCTATCACTTGGCGGTCCAATCCACACCGTTAGGTGTTATACCAGTACTAGGAATTACACTAGTTTAGATACTACAAAACCACATCAATCACACTCCAATCATCACAACACTCAACAATTACCCATTACACGTTAATATCATCCAACATGTCATAGATTTACACAATCATACCTCATATACATCCATCCCTTTATAAATTCATATATACTCCACAATTTAAAGTCATGGCAACATTCAAATTCAACTTAGAATAATGCATGCTTTTAGCAATTATAAAACTGAAACCCTAAGACGACTTAATAACCAAATTCTATACACCAAGGTGACATAATGTAGCACTTCACATATCCTATGAATCAATCATAGTCGTTTTCCCAATTATCCACCAATTTAAACCATGCCATACTTGGTTTATACAAACAATACACATTGCACATAAAGAATTTTCCAAAGACAGCGATGGGATACTAACTGCCACTCATACAACTTCCATTTTACTCGAATAGAACCTATTAATTTCTCTATTCCAATATTTCATGTCCAATCAAGAATAGTATAAACATATCATTTTATTCCATGCATTAGACCATTCACAAATATCCACTGTTCAAATTATACCACTATCACAAACATAAGTCCAGAAAACCCCACAAGAAACCCCACTCGCAGCCAACATAGTCAAAATTCAAAGCTCACATTTGCATTGGATTGTCGCATGGCGACAGGTCAAGTACCTCTAGGCAGTGCATAAAATCCTAGGCATATCCAAGATTTTTCTTGCACCTGCACGAGCCCCAAAACCCCAAAGATCATTTCCCTCCATCCCATTTCACATACTAAGCAGTCCAACATGCTTCCAAACTCAACACATAGTCAATTTAACTAAATTTCATATAATATCACACATTTTCACACAATTTAAGTCATCCTCAATCCCTTATGAACCCTAATAATAACTCATAATACAATTTATTCAATTTCAGTCACCATAGTGACATTCAAAATTTTCCACATAATCCAACAAAGTAGATACCATTAGCCAGGAGGTTCTTGACAGAACCTAGAAATTGGGTTTAATCAATGTGTGTTGCATGGCAGACATTCATTGCCGCCAAAAGGTTCTTGGTAGAACCTAGAAATTGGGTTTAATCAACGTGAGTCGCCTGACGAGCCTTCATTATCGGCAATTTCTGAGCAGAAACTCAGAAACTTTGAGAAATAGTGTGAAATGAAAAAGAATCATGCAATCAAGCTCCAACATACCATGAAACAAGTAAATTAAATGAAAACATAAGGTACAACTTCCCTTACCTAGATTTCCCGGTACCAAAAGCACTCTTAGTGTTCCTCTTTGCATGACTTTCATTCAACCTTGCCTCTACCACCAAAACAACCCTCTATCCTCTCCTTAGATCAGACCTTATGCTCACACAACTCTCCCTACTCAACCACACAAATTTTCTACTCTTTCCTCTCACTAGTTCACCCCTTTCTCTACTATTTCAGCCCTAAAAATAATAAAAATAATAAAAAAAACAAAGATAAGGATTAATGGTCATAAAATGTCATTACTTGGAAGTTTATGTCCATGTAATTGCATTGTTTCTACCTCTCTGGCTTCCCTGAAATCAGCTAAGGTTTTCTAAGTTCTCCATACCTTAGCAAAAATAATACCACATGAAAATAAGAACTATTTAGTGCTAACCAATGTTTGAACTCTCAACCAACCAATTACCAAGTATATGCACAACCAACAAGCTATCACATGTTTCATGTTATTTCATGAACATAAACACATACAAGACACATCACATGTTTCTAAAAGAATCCAACAATTGTGACCCCTGGCCATTGGATCTAAAAGGATGCAATGATTAAGATTGAAGAGGTAGGAGATGAAGAGTGAGGAAGAAAATCTATAAATAGGTGATGCATTTGTCTCATTTGATCAGCTATAGCATTTTTGCTTCTATCACCAATATTTGTTTCAAGAATTCTTGGTGGTGTAATAGCGACTAGCATCACATATGTCTTCTAGTATTTTCAATTTATTTGTTAGGGATAATCCATAATTGAGCAATAACAAGTCATCATGTGGTCCTTCCGAGGGTTTTCCCTATAAGTAGGGAGGTGTTTAGAGAAACAAAGGAAGAGTCGGCCAATGAGGTGGCAGAGTCTAAGTGGGTGTGCTACAAATTTTGAACGTGGCACCTACCCAACTGCATTCAAACAATTGAGGTTGCCTTCATGCATTCTAACCTATTTGTAAATCTTTAGGATTAGATCATACACCTTAACTTTTTAATACTTCTATAATACCCATCCTCAACATCTAGTTACCTAGTTTTCCCTAGTTAGTCAGACGAAGACAAGTCTATTAGGTTCTTATTACCAATCTTTCAAAAAGTTTAAGAACAATTTCTTTAGGGTAGTGGTGACTAAGAAGGGGTGTTCTCATTTTTATGAAAGGTTTAATTATGTCTTTGGTCACTATTTTCATAACGAAATCTCAATTTCGTCCCTCTATTTATTTTTATCTCAATTTGGTCCCTGTTTTGGGAAATTTGATCTCAATTTAGTTATTTTCGTTAGTAGTACAGTAACAACATTAAATGAGGTGCCACGTGTCAGTTCCTGGATTTTTTATTTTTTTGATTTTTGTTAATTTCTTTTGATTTTTTTATTTGATTTTTTTTAAAAGATAACAAGTTTGCCACATGTCAAGTTGTCATCGTGCCACGTAGTAGTGAAGGAGTGGTGTGGCAGTGATAATGCCACGTGTTAGTATTATGCTAGATGTCATCTCCTCATTCTCAATTTGGTCCTTATATTTTAATTTTTGTCCCAATTTGGTCCCAATTTTTGTAAAAATAGTGCAAGTTCGTCCCTCTCTAAATTGAAACAAAAATTAATTTTGATATAAATGTTATACAAATATTTTTATTAAATTTTATATTTTTATTCAAATTGAATTTTTCTTATATATTTATAACATAACTAAGTTTATTTAAATTTGTATTTCAAATTTTAAATTTATATGTTTTTGATTGTTACATCAAATAGTTAAAATTATTTTTACAATTTTTATAATTCTTATTTTTACACCAATTTAAATATTTGTATAGAAATTATTGAACTTTAGACATTTTAAAAATATACAATTATTTGAAATATAAATTCAAATAAAAAAACAATATTAAAATACGATGTAATAAACTATCAATATAATTTATGAATTTTTTTTTTCTATTAACAATTTTAAAACAATTTTAAATAAAATTCAATGTAAAATATAAATTAAATAAACTTAATTTTGTTAAAAATATTTACTTTAAATATCAATTTTGATAGAAATATTTGCGTACATTTATATAAAAATTAAATTTGATTTCAATTTGGAGAGCGACAAAATTGCTCATTTTTTACAAAAATTGAGACTAAATTGAAACAAAAATTAAAATAAATGGACTAAATTGAGAATGTGAAAATGACACCTAGCATATAAGTGACACATGGCCTTGTCACTGCCACATCACTCTATTATTGTCATGTGGCACGACAACAACTTGACACGTGGCAAATTTTTTTATTTTTTTAAAAAAAATTCAAAAAAATAAAAAATAATAATAATAAAAAAGTTAAAAAATCCAAGAACTGACACGTGACACCTCCTTTAACGGTGTTACTGTACCACTAACGGAAGGGACCAAATTGAGATAAAAAAATAGAGGGACCAAATTGAGATTTTGCTACGAAAATAAGGACCAAAGGCATAATTAAACCTTTATGAAAAGAATGACAACCCTAAGTTCCCTTTATATTGGACAAGTAACCCAACTAGGTATTAGGATTGGTTGAAGGATAACATGACCGATGAGGATAAAAAGATATTAGGTATTGTGGAGCAATTTCCATGTCGTTTGCTTACTAGAGAACTTAATAAGATATACTTGTCTCCCCGACCCCTAGTGACATGATTGGTGAGTATATTATTTGAAGTTGATTATGAAGTAAATTTTGGCCAATCTAAATAGGTTTATTTTCTTGTAGGAGGGATGACACATCATGCTGAGAAAATGGGCACAAAAAATGTTTTTTAAAGCACGAGGAACAAAATATTGATGACTGACAAGTAGGGATAAAGGACATCAACTTTGACTATGAAAGGACTGATAATTCACCCCCCTTAAATAACTACTCGCAAGAAGACATCACCTTCAAAAGTCCAAGGGAGGGGGAAGCAAAGGAAAAGACTTTCCATTCGAGCTTGTGACTTTTAGATGGTTTTCGAATGACTTTCCATTTGAGTTTGTGCCTTTGAGATAGTTCTCAAATGACTTTCCATCCGAGCTTGTGCCTTTGAGATAGTTCTCGATTGACTTTCCATCTAAGATTGTTCCTTTAAGATAGTTCTCGAATGACTTTCCATCTGAGTTTGTGTAAGCCATAGTTTGATGCTTTTTTACACGTTCTCGAACCTAATGTTCTTCGCTATGAATTTTACAACACTCAAATCATCGGTTGCGATTTTGTAGGCTTGTATTTCATCACTAGATATAGAGTTGTTGCACAATTAATCTTGGAATTGCTAGTAGGTGTGGCGATCACAAGGAGTTTTGAAGGATGACCTGATGGTCCCAGATTTCGAAACATGCACGAAGCAATCTCTGTACACATGTTGTAAGTTTTGAGGGGTTGTTTTTCCAGATAGAATTGAAATAGTAGTTTCTTGAAAGCGATTTTAATTTCCTCCTTGGTCACAGTTTGATGTAACCCGAGACCCTTGCAATGATCCATTCTGCTAGACATAATGCGATGCAACATATGTGGCATTATTAAGCTTGGTAACCCTTCCACTGTTTGGAAAATATGCAAGTCGGGATTTGTCCTCGGGGGCCAAATCCTACAACAAAAAACCCATATAAAATAGTATTTGTGCTTTTACATAACAAAAAGCAATTTATTTAAAAAAGGCAACTAATTTAACCATAAAATTCTTCCACATCAATGATAACATATGAAAGCAAAATAACAAAATGTGGAAAGTGGTTGCATTGCACGTGTTACTGTGGCATGTGTTGCATAAAGTTCTATCATATTGCATTCTCTCTTTTTTTTCGTAATAAGGCATTTCTTAGACTCCTTAATTTCTAAGGGCTTGTGAAAGATATTAATAAAATAAGTGATGTTTCTATGTAGATTAAAAGCCTTTGGCCCTCTTCTAATAAGAAACCAAATAATCTTAAAAGCAACATCATCACAACGTGTCCAAAATTATAATTTAAATGCTAATATATTGTTATATGAGTTTTGAACACCAAAATGATCATGGCTACGAGTGAAGAACATATAAAATGTGGAGATAGGATAAAGTTTTACCTGGACTCACTTTTATTTGTAGCATTTATGATAGATGTTGTTAAAGTACAAGGAAAAATTATTTTTCCACCAATGTTCAATAAACTATTATATCATAATCACATGTGGAGAAGAGGAATGCCAAGATAACATTTTCTTTAAGGAAATTGTAAAATTTTTACCATAAACGCTCATGGTAGTATGAATGAGACGATTTCGAATTTTTATGGTTTCACGTAGAGATAATATAAATTGTGGAGGCATGAAAATGTTTTACCTGGGTCCCATGGTGGGCACCAAATGTTCTTACCATAATTGGGAGCCTGGACCTTTGTATAGGTGGCAAAATCCAAGTGGAAACTTGAATGCTCATGATGATTGGAATCAAATCCCTTGTTGCTCCAAATGGGAAGATTCACTACAAAAGACTTTCTGACACTCAAGTCAATAAGAGAATTAAGATCTTTGATAAGCTGGGTAATTAGGCCTTATTAGACCACATTATTTAGCACCATCTATTAAGTTGAGTAATTACAATAATAATAATAATTATTATTATTATTGTTATTATTATTATTAATATTAATATTATTATTTAAATTAAATCTAACAAAAATAAATAAATAAACTAAAAATATAATTTAACTTTAATTAAGGAAGACGATGCAACCCGACAGCAAAGAAAACCCAATTTCCTGTGACTCGTTTTATTTGCACAAAGCCATGAACAAATCCTTCATCATTTGTTTGTACCTGCATGGTTTGAATTAGGAAGATGTCACTTTTAATATATGAAATAAATTATATTAAAAATAATAATTTATTTTTCATATCTTTAAGTTATCCAAATTACCTGAGTGTTAAAGAATTTTTCTATTCGATGCTAGGATAGTACCTACCAAAACTTATTTCTAAAGTAATTCAACCCTTTGTAAGAAAATGTTATTTTTTTCCTATTGATTATTCAAACAAAGTACACATTTAGGTGATAACATTTACTTAATTAAAGTTGACACGCAATTATACCTAAGTTGAAACAATGCATGATGAACAATAAAGGTTCGTTTACTTTCCAAGAGGAAACTTCTTTTGGTTGAATATGAGACCATAGTGAAGGCGTGATTGACGACACCAAATCTTCTTAGTTAAAGTCGCATCTCAACTTTACCTAACAATTTCAACCATTTCTCTAATCAACTCCTATTCACCAAAACAAATGCTACTTAAACTAGATTACTTTTCCCCAATAAATTCATTTCAAAATAGAATATTCTTGTAGCAACATTATTTATCCAATAAACTTATCAATTAATTATTTTAAAAATTCAGTTTTCAGAAAATTGAATTCACAACGTGAAATAATATCATGGGTATGAAAAATTAGTTAGAATTCAGTTTTTGAAAGGTAGAATTTGGGTTGATTTTTTTAAATTATTTTTATCTCCTTTTGCAAAAAAAAAAAAAAGAAGGAAAACTAATTCTGTTTCCATTGATTGAATTTTCAGATAATTTTCAACATTTGAGAATTCGATTTTCTAATGAGTGTGTTTTCGATTTTTAGTGAAACTATTTACACTTGAAAATTTGATTCCTCAAAAACTAAATTTTAGCTGATTTTTCAATACTGGTAGCACTATTTCATGTTGAAAATTCGACTTCTGATGATCGAATTCTAACATGAATAATAAAGAAGTTTATTATAATAAATGACACTGATACAAGTTTACAATTTAAAAAAAAGGTTTATTTAAGAAAAAAAAAATCCGTTAAACTAATATAGTGCACTTTTTAATTTTTAAAAAACTTTCTTTTCTTTTCTTTTTCAAATAAAATACCTCTGGGAAACTAATTTATGACAAATAAAAAAAAACCACAGACAAAATAATTTATGAAAAATAAATAAATAAAAAGTTTATAGTTTTTAAAGACTAGCTAATGGTGTAAAGAATTTAAGAAAGATTGACAACTCACATTCTGCATCATATTTTATATACAATTTATTCAACATTATATCTTTTTATAGATTTCACTTCTTGTTTAGTCTGTTTTTTCAGATAAAGCAAATATAGAAGGAAAAATTAAGTAGTTGAGAAAAAGAAATAAAAGAACCAAGAAGTAGAATAAAAATAAAATAATTTTGATTTAAAAAAATGTAAATGTTAACTTTTGAAATAAATTAATATTATTAAAAAATTAGTAATGTTATATATCATTGTATACTCGGTTGGGAAAAAAACGCATCTTCAACTAAGAATATTAGCGTCTTTATTCCAAGAATTACCTTATTAACATATAAATAAGATAAAAACAAGAACACAAGAATACAACGTAGAAACCCCAAAATAAGAGAAAAATCATGATCACCAGATAACAATATGTGAAAATTTGTATAACACATAGACTACCTTCCCATGCCTTTTGACTCCAAGTCCACCCAGACTCTCCAAAACAAGAATTAACCTTAAACCTCACAACACTATACTACAAAAGAGTAAGAAAAGTCAAATGCAAGCTTAAAGTGTGTTTGATTGAGGCAAGAAACACTATAGACTTTAGAATTTATTATATAGTCACTAACACTCACTCCCTAACTTATCTTAGGCGATGTGGTACTTTTCAAGACGTATTTTTTTCATTAGCCCAACATTCTCCACTCGGATTAAAATAAACACATCTTCATTGCCTATACCAGTAATCACACTCCACCATAAAGAGTATCACTTGGAAACAAATCATCTCCAGAATTTCTACATGGAGTCAAACCAACATTCTCCACCCTAATTAAAAAAAAACACATCTTCATTGCCTATATGTTGGTAATAGTCCAAGTGTGAGTCAAAAGTCTCACATTTGATAGAATAGACAAAGTTAAACACTATATAAGAATAAATACCCATAACACCATTACCTTAAGATTTTGAGGTAAAAGTGGTGTCAAATGGCTTATATGTGTAAGACCAATGTCAAATATATAGAATCACAATTTCTCAATAACTATAACCAAACCATATGATAAAAAAATAACCCATCAGTAGTATTAGAGTCGATAGTTCAGAGTGACTAACCGCATAACCATAACACAAAATGGATCACCGGAGTGACTCACTACATAACCATAACAAAAGGGGTCACCATACACTTGAGGGAAAATATACCATATAAAAAAGAAAAACAAAGGACTCACCATTGAGGGGAAATTGTTGGGAATAGTTCAAGTGTGAGCCGAAAGTCCCACATTGAATATAATAAACAAAGTTAAACACTATATAAGAATAAAGGTTCATAACACCATTGCCTTAAGGTTTTGGGTAAAAGTGGTGTCAAATGCCTTAAATATGTAAGACCGATGACAAATATATAGAACCATAATCTCTCAATGACTATAACCCTCATATGATATATATATATATATATATATATATATATATATATATATATATATATATATATATATATATATATATAAACCTAACACTATACGAGCAATCATACTCCACCATAGAAAGTATAACTTGGAATCAACTCATCCTGAGAATCTCCACTTTAATCAAACCATCCCAAGAATTTCCACTTAAACCATCCCAAGAATTTTCATGCACACTACATCAATGTTAACCAATGCTCGTGTATAATCACCACACACCTTGCACAAATATTAGCCAATGCCCATGAATAAAATTAACACTAGAAAAATTCATCCTACAACTCACAATCTATCCAACCAGATGTCACCACGTGTCACGGTCCTCTACTTTCAAATTTGACCAATCAATAGATGTCAATTCCATAATCCTCCACTCACATATTTGACTAACCAAGATCTACCACGTCATCATCTTCCTCAAGCATATCTAAAATACACATAGCCAATCGTCATCTTCTCCGCACAACCACCGTAGGACACTACAAACCATCACGCCACAGCCCATGCACATTAGAACAATTTTGTTCACTGTCGCATCATTGTCCACTACAAAGCATCATTGGAATTGCAAGCATACTCCATGCAAGCTCAAATTTGCAAGCGAGCCACATGAGCACCAACAACGACCTCCTCTGCAGATCCAGGAGCATTTCACCACACGTGAGCTCCACTATAGATCAACGTGACTCACAATCCTTGCACTGCCACAAACCTAGTTGTAGATTTACCATGCCAACATGACGCTGACAATGATCCTTTCATCAAATTTCTCATTGCAACTTCAACAAACAATGATGATTCTATAACAAGGAATTAATCTTTTCTGATGTGGAAGATCAAACTAAGTTTCAACCACAAAGCATACTGAGAAAAAATCCTACCGAACCATAGCTCTGATACAACTTGTTGGGAAAAAAACACATATTCAATTAAGAACATTACCCTTTTTACCCCCAAGAATCACCTTATATTAATAGATAAATAAGATAAAAACATGGAACACAATAATATAACATGGAAAACCCAAAATCGGAGAAAAACCACGATCACTAGAGAATAACACTATATGAAAATTTGTACAACACATAGACTACCTTTCCAAGCCCTTTGACCCCAAGTATACTCAATCTCTCCAAAACAAGAATTAAACTCAAATCTCACAACACTCAACTACAAAAGAGAGTAAGAGAAGTCAAATATAAGCATAAACTGTGTTTTATTATATAGTCACTAACATTCACTCCTTAACTTATCATAGGCAACGTGGGACTTTTGAAGACATATTATTTTCATCAACCCAACATTTCCTTGTTTCTTCCTTATTTATTTTATTGTAATAAAAATTGTATTTAGCTGAATTATATTTAATGTTTCTAGGATTCTAACTCATGTTAAAGTGTTATTGGGTCTATCATTTCCCATATAAAATTAACGCCATAAACGAATTATTGAAAGTTTTTATTAAATTTTGGAATAAAAAAATTTGGCTGCAATTTTTGCAACCCCCAATTACTTATCGAAGGTTTGAGTAAACTTGGTTACTTCATTGTAGTTTTAATAACCCCGTTAGTTTTGGCGAATTTTGAAAGCCCTTGTACTTCTGGTGGTTTGGAATGCACGTGATGTTAAGAATTAGTTTTTAGAGATTTCCTTTCCAGGTTTCAAAACCCATTAATTTCACTTGTTGTGTCTTTTTTTTTTCAAAATGTACATAAATCCTGAAACAAATGAAAAATTATAACAACAATGATTATAAAACCAATCGAATGTGAAAAGCATGAAACAAAGTCTAAATCCCTTGTCCCTGATCACCACTCCACCACCAATTTTAATTTGTTTAGAGCAATAAAAAACACACTAGGGGTTAGGAAAAGAAGTGAACCAAGACATGAGAAAGAGGGAAGTGAAAATAAATTCTAAAATTGAAAGAGAGCATTGAGATTTAGGAAAAGAATTAAGTAGCATGAGAAAAAGACAAAGTGAACATCAATTAAAAAATTGAAAGAGAGCTTGAAATTGAAATTGAAAGAAAGCTTGAAACTGAAATTGAAATTGAAAGAGAGCTTGACACATACATAATAAGGAGGGACAATAAAACACCATCTATAAACCCTGGACACTTAAACAACATTTTTAAACCCTTGTCCTTTTCCTCACACAAGCGGTATAAAGAGAGAGGGAGAGAGTGAGAAAATGAATTGCCAAATTAAAAATTTTAGAGACTATGAGAAAAGATGAAAAATGAACATTGTTGTGTTCATAGTAAACTAGTTTAGAGAGTCTAACTATTGTATACTCGAAAAATGTTACTCTTTCTAGTGAGCTAAAATTGTGATTTGTTGATCAGTCAAACTATGTATTTGCATAAGTCATTAGTGGCTTGCAAAAGAATAATTAGTTGATCCTGAAAAGGTTTGTTGAAGTAATACTTGAATAGATTAGATTAGGAGTGACTAGAAGCCGAAAAATACTTGGGGTTAAACCATTAGTGACTTGTTGAAAGAATACATGAATGAGACATAAGTGAATTGTTGAAAGAATACTAAGATACAATCAGTTGGCAGTGGTTGAGAGTTGAAAGAATACTTCAATTAAGTTAGGAGTGACTTGTTAAAGGAATACTTTGTTTAGTCAAAAGTCATGTGGAAAAAGAATACATGTTTGTGCTTTGTAGCATTAGCTTGCTTAATGAAACTTGGCTAGTTAATTAAGAAGTGAATATGGACATGTAAGATAAACTAGCACACCAAATTTGAGTATCTTTCCTTTCCTTAAATTTTTATATTGCAAGTTATAATTGTTAAACTAACTAAAACGGAAAAAGAAAACTAAAATGAAATCTACAAAACCATTTCGGTGTTTACACATAACTTTGTATTGCGTGATAATATGAGCAAAATCGATATCGACAAAAATCTGAAAAAAAATTATAAAACAATTTAACCTTCTTTTTTTTTAACAAAGTAATTCCTAAATATAAATATATAAGTATTAAATTTAATATTTTTATACAAAATTATATTATTATATTTCTTTCATTTATACAACTCATTCTCTTTAAATGGATTGATAAAATCAAATCTAATTTTTATTTATTTTTCATAAATTTAAATAATTTATTTTATTATGTAATATAATATTTATTACTTTGATTTATAATGTATTAAAAAGGCTATAAAATAATACAATAAATACAAAAATAATACAATAAATAATTGTATTTATTGAAATAAATAATAATGCACAGAATAAAAGTAAAAATATTAATAAAATTAAATTAAAAAAGCTAAAAGTTTATATATATATATATATATATATATATATATATATATATATATATATATAATGTATATATTGCATTTTTTTATTAAGTGGAGGATATCTTATTTTTCCTTGGTTCAGACCTACACCAGACTTTAAACCTTTAACCCAAACCCTCATTCATTCAAGATTAGTTTAATAAACAAATAAAACAAGGCTTTCCTGCTCATGAGTGATTTTTCTTTCAAGCCTAGGTAACCACTTTAGTGTTCAATAATGGAGATTTTTTTGTCATGGAAGTTTTTCTTTGATGTTTAGCTTTAAATCTAGAGTTTGAGGTTTTCTTGTGGTGAAAATTTCTTAAAATGTGACTCAGCACCAATATTGTTGTTTAGTCACAAGGTTCAATTTCAACTTTTTTCAGTTTATCTTTTTGCCTGAGCTACAACCTTTTAGGCTTAGCACCAATTTCTAAAATTCCTTCTTTTTACTTGAAAAACAACACGAATGTATTAAATTCCACTTTTTATGATTTCTCATCGCCATATATGTAGTTATATGCAAATTAGGGCAAGTCTAATGATTTTTACATTGATTTAATGCAAGTGTCTAAATGATATGCAATTTAACTAATACTAAACACCTATCACTATGCGATGAAGATGAAGGTTGTGTGGTCTGACCGAGTCTTGAAAATCTGAGTTAGAAAATGAGGAGCAGCCCGCGAGCCTAGAGGTATGTGGGGTGAGTCATAACATTCAGTATGACCTGCTTTTTTCAGGTTAATTGCGAGACGGGCCTACATGAGCAGGGTCGACTTGTATTGCCACCCCTAATCATTATGAACTTTGACATCTTAGCTATATTGACATGCTAAAGTCCATCAATTATTTGTTGTATCTTGGACTTTTTAAAAGAAAAAAGAAAAAAGAAATGAATACAAAACATGAGGGCCACACAAAACCTACATTTCACGAAACATAGACAAATTATTATTAAAAAATGTAAATAAATACATGAAGGTAAAATATTTAAACCCTTATGTGGTTTGCTATGAATAAAAGTCAAATTGACTAACTTATCAACATAACACGAAAAACATGAGAAACTTTAAATTTTATGTTTACAAAAATGCAAGTACCGACGTCATCGCTCTCTAAGACTATAAGAAACCATTTGTTGATATAAGAAATCATGAAAAACTTAAGTAAAATTATTCCCAAACCAAATCCTCTGGGAGCTCTCTATGCTCCAAAGCATAAATAATCTCCATAAACTCAACATAAATAGAAGTCTAAAACCTAAAAAAATATAAAACTACTCATATATTTATCCCGACTTTTTCTAAAAATTAATGTAACTAAACCAAAACAACCCGTATTTGCTCAATTACTATTCACCTTAAACCTAGACAAAACTTGTCATATTACATTTGTAAATGAAATCACTGCATACTCTTCCTATTTTGAATATTAAAAAAATTTTGTATAACAAAATCAGAAATCATATTACTTATATAATTCTTAGATTTATTATTTGTTATGTCTAATAGTCTTAAATTAAATTTAATTGAACTGATTAATTTAATTTTATATAATACTATGAGTATTTTTTTATTTAAATATAATATTAAATTTTTGTTTATATAATTATAATCTATTTAATAAAAAATGAAATTGTAAAAATTTGAATTTCAAATAAAATTATAAAATGTGGGTTTGACGTTGTTAAAGCAAAATTTGGATAAAGGTATGTAAAATAATGGAGAATATTATGATTTAAACTATGTTTTACTAGACTTTTACACTATATAGGTTTTTATATTTCGGACAAATCAAATATTTTTTCCATCATGGAATGATTAATGAAGATAGTAATAATAGATAGATTGGTGGGAGAGGAATGAAAACATTATTTTAAAATTGACAACTACTTCTCTCATCAATCCAACAAAACATTAATTAACTTTTGAAGTTCTAACATTTTCATAAAATATTATTTAAACCATTATTTATTCATAAAGTACTATCATTTTGCTCCACTTAAATTTCAAATAGTTGACCATTGTTATTCTCTTTTTTTTTTTCTTAATGGATTCTCATATAAATACCCAAAAATCACCCTGTTAAAAAAAAGTGTATTTGAATTTGTAGTTCTCGGACATAAACACAGACACAGAATCAATATGAAGAATCGTGGTTCCGCCAAAATCTCTGCAAAATGGGTTCCAGTTTTCTCTGTATTTTCCTTCATTCTTGGAATGATCATAACAACCAGGTCACTATATCTTGATCTCCTTAACTTTCTTCTTTACACAGTTTTTATACGATTCTTCTCTGTTCTCGGGTCCTGTTTACTTCATTTTATTTTGTTAAACTGAAACTAAAGTTCGAAACTTGAGTCTGTGAGTTGGCGCTTTGTTTTCCCAAGTTCAAATTTTTATTTCTCATGTTGATGACTGAACTGAACAACGACTACGTTGTTAACTTCGCAGGATGTGGGAGGCACCTGAGTCTAATGGGGTGCATCTGTCAAATCATCGACGCGACCAAGAACTGCAAGTGGTGTCAGAGGATTGTGCCACTAAAAAGGCATGTTTTTGTGGTTCACTCCCAGTGATCTCTTCAGTTCCATTTGCAGATGTTTTTTGCATTACGTTATATGTTTGTGGGGTTGTTTTGAATGTGTCGCTTGTAACAACCTTTGCAGGATAAGGATGTAATGAGTGAAGTGTACAAAACCCATGAGGCCATTCAGTGAGTGCTGAGATGAACATGTTTTTAGTTGTGGTTAGATTTGTTTCCATTTGCAATTTGCAATTGAAGTGTTCTTCGAGTGATTGATGTTTATGTTTTTCTGGAGAGGTGTCAGATCTCTGGACAAGCAAATTTCCGTCCTTCAGATGGAGCTAGCAATGGCAAGGAGTAGCAGAGAATCTGAGATCTCGAACACCTTGGCCACAAGATCCCCCACTGAAGGCCCTCTGAGGAAGAAGGTGTTTCTAGTGATTGGCATAAACACTGCTTTCAGTAGCAGGAAACGGCGTGATTCAGTTAGAGAGACTTGGATGCCTCAAGGTATCTTTTATGTTTTCAGTGGAAATTGTTTATTTCTGAGAAGTTGTGGTTTTGATTTCTTCTTTTGATCAGGGGAACAGCTTCTTCAACTGGAACAAGAGAAGGGAATTGTCATCAGATTCATGATTGGTCACAGGTTATTTCTTGTAAGATTCTGATTGTGCTAGTAAGGTGAAATTATCATCAAAATAAGTATGTTGTGAATCAGAGGAGCTTTACAAAAATGTCTAAAGTAACTAAGGTCAGAAAATGAATTAATGGCTTCATCCATAATTCCTTGAAATGTAAAGTCATGTGAAGTTTCCTTTGTTCTGTGAAACACCTTTATATACTATTTGTTCATATGATAGCACCGAAAGCTTTTTCCCTGTTTTATGTGACAAAGTTATCTCAATTACACAGTTACCATAGGCATGTTCTTATTATTACTCTGATTGAAAATAGATACATGTTTAAAAATGGCACAGTTACTCTTAACGGAACTGACATGAATGATTTTGTCATGGTTGTCCCAGTGCAACTTCTAACAGCATTCTTGATCGAGCTATTGATTCAGAAGAAGCTCAGCACAAAGATTTCCTTCGCCTGGTAACTCATATCATTGGAACTGTTCTTGTGAGATAAATCCTGAAGATCTATCAGGATTATGATATTGTTTATTCATTTTGTAGGAACATGTTGAAGGGTATCATGAATTGTCTGCAAAGACAAGAACTTTCTTTTCTACTGCAGTTGCAAAATGGGATGCTGATTTCTATGTCAAAGTGGATGATGATGTCCACGTCAATTTAGGTATATACTGTCTCAATACTCTTGTCATTTTTCTTGTGTTTCCATGCTATTGTTTCATACTCTTGACACCGCATCGTGCCCGCTTCCATCACGAATCCGTGTCTATTTTCGAAACGGGAAGCGTGATTCAGAGGCCGTGTCGGAGCTTCATATAACAACTGCTGCCATGTAGGTGTACTTGCAACAACCCTTACTCGTCATCGTTCAAAACCCAGGGTGTATATTGGATGTATGAAATCTGGACCTGTTCTTTCACGAACGTAAATTCCACTGGACTTATATTTTTCAATTCTCCTTATTGTGGCTTTGTGTTATTTGATCTTGTTTCTTTCTGTAGGGATGTGAAGTATCACGAACCTGAGTTTTGGAAGTTTGGAGAAGAGGGTAACAAATACTTCCGACATGCAACTGGACAGATATACGCAATCTCTAGTGATCTAGCCACCTACATTTCCATTAACCAGTACGGATACATTTTTTCATACAACACCAAGCTACATTTTAATTGACAATACAAAAGGGGTTAACAAAAAATGACCATTTATGCATGGTTGTGTGTTTAAGATTAACATTTTTCACCTTTGACACTCACTAGATTCACCATATACTTGAAACATTTCCAATAGATTCTACTCGACTAGAAATAAAACAAATTTACAATACATAAGTAAGTGCAAACCTCGTCTTATAAATCGGTTTGGTAGAGTTGAGTTAGGTTTAAAGTCAATTTTTAAGATGGTATCAGAGCCATTTAAAAAGCTTGTTTGTTGGATATTTGATGTTTGTTGTTAGTTAAAGGGTTTTCTATTGTAGTTCATGGATGAGTCCAAGTTTAAAGGGTGATTCTAACTGTGATTGCAGGCCAATATTGCACAAATATGCCAATGAAGATGTGTCTCTTGGTGCATGGTTCATTGGTCTAGAAGTTGAGCACATAGATGAGCGCAGCATGTGCTGTGGAACTCCTCCAGGTACGGCATGTGAAAATTCTTAGAATCTGTGACACCACTTTGGTGTCTTCCCATGAGACTTTATCCCTAAGCAAAGGTTTGTGCAGACTGTGAGTGGAAGGCAGAAGCAGGAAACATATGTGTTGCATCCTTTGACTGGAGCTGCAGTGGAATCTGCAAGTCAGTGGAGAAGATCAAATATGTGCACTCAAAATGTGGTGAAGGGGATGGAGCTGTTTGGAGTGCTTTAGTTTAGCTTTGTTTTTGTTTTAGGGAAGATATATAAGATGATTAGTACTGCTATAGTATACTTTTGTATCATGTAACATAGGCCTCTTCTGTTCCTTTCACCCTTGTGCACAATGCTTTTAAAGGTGCTTATTGAGTCTAAATCTTTACTGAGTTTTTTTGTGTTGTTAGATTTTGTCGCTTCAAGATACATTGATGTTGATATTTTAAAAATCTTTTTAATATATTTTAAAATATCAAAATCAATGTTGGTTAGTATATTTAGAAGGTAAAGTATAGAAGAATCTAGCAAAGAATCTAAATTCTGTTTGTGTAAGGACAATTTTCTGTGTAACATATACCCAAGAGAAATGGAATGAATTATAAAATAAAATTCCTTTTCTTGACTAATATGAAATCAAAAAATTTCAGAAAATTAAAATTCAGTTGCTTCAACTATTTAGAAAGTTTAAACAATAAGCTTCTACTTTTTAAATTATAGTTGATTCTTTATATTTATAAGTGAATTTGTAATTGGGTTTCCTTATCACAGCTTTATTAAAGTAGATAGAATATTTTTAGAGAGATATTAGTAATGCACACTATTTTATTTGTATTGGGTTTCTTAAAGACAGTCCATTAAAAAAGAAAATATTTTTAGAAAAATGTTAGAAATACACTCTCTTGAAAACATTTTTCTTTATTCTTCCATAGTTTCCTTTCACTTTTACATTTTTTAGTAATTGTATCATATTTAGTCTTTAGTTATTATTTGACAGTTGCCCCCTATTTAAATAAGATGAGAATGTCATTGTTTCTTATGAAAAATTTAAATTAAAAATGTGAATTCAATACATTCTTAAAATTTAAGTTTAGAATAATTTTTAAACGCCTTTATGAATAACTAGCGTAAACACAAGCACTATCGCGCATGTGTGTATATATTTTTTAAATATGCGTGATTTTATATTAATAGATGATAATATTGTAATGTTATTAAGTTAATATATAAATTAAAATTATATTTATTAAAAATAAAATGAAATATATAAGAACAGACAAAAGAATAACCATTGATGAATAAAGAAGAGAAGAAACAAAAACATCTAATTTTATAAAAAACTTGTAAAAGTAACGATCAATTTTTAAAAATTTAATAAATTATTATATATAAGGGGTAAAATTGGTATTTTAAAATGTGGACACAGAAAGGAAAATTCTCTTTATATATTTTTTATAGATTTACGTTAAATATTCCTTCTTGAATTAAGTTTTTTGAAACTCAATAAAATTTTTAAAATTATTTTTCATATCACGCCGGGGTGGTGTTGGACTATTTAGACCAACATAAGGTGAATTGGGCCTGACGAAGCCTCCCTTTTTCCCGTAAAACCAAGCCAATTTTAAATTAAAATATATTTCAATACATTTTTTTAAAAGAAACAATCAAATAATGTTGGTTTTAATTCTTGCAAACTTATATTATCATTTCAAAGAATTAGTTTCGTTTCTCATTAGATATTTAAGGTTCACCTACATGAAATGAAAGGCTCAAAATTAAACTAAGCGATATCAATTAGTAGTGAAAAAAAAAACTATCTACATTACATGTACATATATAATACATTATAAATAAAATCTATATCTGGCTACATAGTTTATTTTTTCATAAATATAGACTGTATATCCTATATACCACCAAAATTGTAACACTTTTCTTTAAGAAACCAGCATGAAAATAGATGAAACTTGATAATGAACAATACAATAAATATTTTATTTTATCGTGGGTTTACCCTATTCTCTTATTTTATTTTATTTTTGAAGAGTTAGGATAATTAAATGTAAAAATTTATAATAATACCTAACACGATCTTATTTGGAACAATACAATAAATCTTAATATTATTTTAAAATGTAAATTTAACTTTACAAAATTTACTTACATATTGTAATTTAGTCATATATATGATGAGCATAACATTTTCATAATTCTCTTTATGTTTCAATTCAAGAAAACTTGATATGGATTTGTTAGATCTTACCCACCACATGAAGAAAATAACATATGGTATGGGTGGGTAATGGATGTAACCACCATATTGTCTACTATATGATAGTTTTATTCCCTTAATAATGCAAAGTATTATTGAAGAATTTACATATGAAGCATCACTATTCACTAGTCACCACCCAACCACATATATTAACTAATAATGATAATTTAATTTATTGTGACTATGGTATGAATGAGGAAGCATTGGGTGGGCATAATCAAGAAGTTGCACGTAAGCTTTGGGGTATGGTCACAACCTGCCAAAGAGATATATCTTTAGCATGCATTGTATGAATGAATTGAATAGCATATAAAGTACGTGTGGCCTAGCAAATCATATGGACCTCGTTCACAAAAAAAGCATGTCCTCTAGTTTGAGGACAATCTTTGCAGAGAGGACCTTCACTTTCTCTGGTCCCATCCTTGTTTTACTTTACTAATAATGTGCTTCTTCTATTAATAAATGTTAATCATCTTTTTTTTTCCACTTTTCGTTCTCCCTTTTCTCTTCAAAAAAGGACTTTCGTTCCTTTTTCTCTCCCTCCCTTTTTTATGTATCTTTTTTCTTTATATTTTGAGTGTATTTTTTTCAACTTATTATGGCAGATCTTTAAAATTTATAAATCAGTGCAGCTATTTAAAAAAAAAAACATGAATATAGGATTGAAATTAGGATTTTTTAAAAATCAATATGTTAATTTTTTATAATTAATATTTTATGATATATACACTCTCGGACAATATACATTCATAAGACGATAAAGATATTATCAAATATTTTATATGCTCAATGGCTCCACACACTATAAGATGATATATATGTCCAAAGTTTCTACATTCGTTCAGCGACAACGTCATTAGGTGTCGACGTTGTTGCTAGACGCTACTCTTTAGACAATAGACTCTTCTTTTTAGATGATCATTAAATGATTCACACTTCGAGTGTCTAATAATTTTTTACATGCTCCTCTTTAGATGTTAAGATCTATATATTTTCGTAATAGTTTTTGGAAAGCTGCTTCATTTGTTTCACATGGGTTTAATCTGGTCCCCTATTTTTTTTTTAATAAATTTTCATATGATGAAAATGACGCCTACCATAAGTTTTATTTGATTAGACATATTGTTCTCGTAGGATGTAAAGACTATCTACGATTAAAAATAAGATATTTGTTTAATTGTTTAGAATGTAAGAACTCATTCAATCAATAATAATCATATTACTATGATTGAGATTAGTATATGATTTAACGAGTTAAAGAAAATATGTGACAAAATAGAAAAAAATGACATAATTGTTATAAAATAAATAAATTTGATTTTGTGATAAATCAATTGTTTAATTTAAAAAAATTTACTAACACTTTATTTTTTACCATGTGGCATAAAGCATTAAAAATAAATTTGTATTATTCACTTAACAAGTAATATATTAAGTCAATGTGTTTTACATTTTTACAATTTTTTTCTATTTCTTTCATCTTAATTAATTGCACTTATCGTCCATTTTAGTTTTTTTTGTTATATAAATCAGATCTCCTGGCTCTCATGTGTACATTTTTTGTGATCCTCGAAACGAAACTTTTCTTTTTTAACTCTTCTTTGCTCTTTTTTGTTTCTTTTTAATTGCTTAACTCAATACTACAAATCATGGTCATGGAATTTAGTTTCTCATACAACAACAATGATGCTTACTTGAAGAACTTGAAACAAAAGATTTACAGTAAGAAAACTCAGATGGTATAAAAGTTCTTCTTTTGTATGTTTATAAAAGAAAAAAAAAACAGAAGATATAGAGTGATACTTTTCATGTTTGATACTTTGAAATAGGATACTTCAAAGCCACTCTTAGTGTACATCCCCGCAATAATGGACGCCATCAGTGTGGCTTTGGTACAAGAGCATGATGGGGAGCAACATCCAATATACTTCGTAAGCAAGGGCTTACAAGATGCTAAAACTCGTTACCAGGTGGTAGAAAAGGTGGCCTTATTTATGTTAACGACAGTAAGAAGACTAACTACCCTATTCAAAAAATTTTGCAAGAGCCAAACCTAGCCAGTATGGCATCATGGGTCATAGATAAAGGTGTTGGTGTTGGAATAGTATTCATAAGGCCTAATGATGTACTAGTGGAGAAATCATTACATTTCAATTTCAAAACCTATGATAATCAAGTTGAGTATGAGACCTTGATAGTTGGACTCTCCTTGACCAGAGAGATGGAAGAATCCAAAGTGATAAAGGCTATTTTAGAAATTTTTATAGATTTTAAATTGGAGCACATCCTCAGGGAGGATAACATGAGAGTTATCATATTGTCGAAACTGGCCAGTACGAAGAAGAAAGGGTGATACAAATCCCTTTTTGTAGTAAGTTCTTTCAACACCCTCAACAAAGACAATGATCGAATGTATGTCGGTAGAAGCGGAGGAAAAATGGATGGCGTCCATCATAAAACATCTTAAGGAAGGAGAAATAATTGAGGGCTAGGAGAGAAGATGGGTGAGAAAGGCGACTAGGTACACTATACTTGATGGCAAGTTGTTAGGAGGGGATACAATTGGCCACTACTAAAGTGCATTACCTCGAACCTTGCCAATTACATTGTGCAAGAGTTGCATGAGGGCATTTGTGGATACCATTCAGGGGCAAGAACCATGGCAGCCCACACACTACGATCATGTTAGTTTTGACTGACCCTAGAGGTAGATTATGTCGAATATGTGAATAAGTGCTTACCATGTCAGAAGCATGACAACTTGATCCAAGGGAAACAAGAGAAGTTACATCACACTTTCTTCCCTTGGCCCTTTGCCAAGTGGGGAATGGACATCATCGACTCATTTGCTCCAAGCAAAGGCTAGGTTAAATTTCTCCTAGTCGACATTGACTACTTCACCAAGTAAATCGAGGTAGAACCCTTAGCCACCATCACTACTTAACAAGTCCAAAATTTCATGTGGAAGAACATAGTATGCCAATATGGAGTGTCAAATACTATTATAACCGATAAAAAAAGACAATTCATATTAGAGCCGTCAAAGTGGGTCAGAACCCGTGGGCCAACCCGGTCCACCACGGGTTTAGGCCGGGTTGGATTGAAATTTTTTTACAAATTTCAGTACAGATCAATTTTGGAGTCGACCCACCAAGAACCCGGCTCACCCGGGTTGAACCCGTGTTGGGCTGGGTTGGCCACCAACTCGCATGGTGACACACATTATGTTGGACTTTGCAATGTTGGGCTGTTTTTTTAACCAAACACATTGGTGGGTTGACAAATGGAAACCTAGCTTCAACTAATAAAAGTATAATTATTGGAAAAAGTATAATTAGTTTGCTGAAAAAAGTATTGCATTCAATAAAAGATTGGGTAAGTCACAAGAATGCTTTGATCTTAGATAGTAATTTGTACTTTTATTTATTTATTTTGGTTTGTGTTGGAGTTTAACATCGTTTTTGGATTATATTGAGATTATATTGAGATTCTATTCAAGTTTATTTAAATTTTAATCCGAAATATAATTTTTGACAGAAGAAAAAAAATTATATTTTTTTAATTAAGTGGGCTAGTGAGTCAACCCGTTTGACCCACCAACCCGTGGTGGGCCGGATCCGATTCAAATTTTTTTGGCTCGCTAATAAGTGAGCTGGGTTGGGTTGGCCCACTAAGTAACCAACCCGTGGTGGGTCGGGTAACCAACCCGTGGTGGGTCGGGTTAGGCCAAGCCGGACGATCCATTTTGACAGCTCTAATTCATATACAAGAAAATCATGATTTGCCTACTAATTATTACATGCGTATATAAATCCGTAGGTAAATTGAACATTACATACGAATATTACTTCCTAATTCTAACCTGTAGATAAATTAAAGATTACATACAAATATTACCTAATAAATATATTTCGTAGGTAAATTGAATATTATCTACGGATGTTACATACAGTTTTTGAAAAAAAAAATATTTTTAACTATAATAAAATAATCTATATGTATGATACTTTAGGTAAATTATAAAGTTATCTTGTATACGAATTTTACATATGGATGCATTAAAAATATCTTACTTTGACTTTCTCCCTTTTTCTGCTCTCATCTATTAGTTTCGAGTTTGCAATTTGACATAATCTCCTGGACACATCCTTGCCTCTCTGACCTTGTTTTCCACTCTTCCTCTTCCTCCCTTACTCATCTTCTTCCTCACAAATAGGGTCACCTCAAAACTAACATAAGTTGTCGTGTTAGCTATAGATTACATTTGTAGGTAATTGCTTATGGATATATCCATAAGTAAGTTAGGTATGACTTATTTATCTACAAATCATTGTCTGTAGGTAATTTGTAGTAAATCAGTGTTGCTTACGGACTTTTGCAGGAAGTAATATCACTTTTTTCTTGTAGTGATAGGCAAAATCTTAGCCAAGTTCTACACCAACCTCAACATAAAGCATGTTACAAGCTTTGTTGAACACCTCCATTGAAATGGCCAAGCTAAGGCGACTAAGAAAATCATTTAGGTGGAACTGAAGAAACGGTTGGACTCGACCAAGGGAAGGTAGTTGAAAGATATTTTAAAGGTGTTGTGGGGTACAGGTGCACTCCTTAGTCCTCTACCAAAGAAAAATCCTTCAGCTTAGTGTATGGTACTGATGTCATGATTCCAATGAAGATAGAAGAGCTATCTTCTTGGTGATAACGATATGATGAAAGTAGCAACAAATATTGCCTTCATATTGACCTAGATTTACTTACTGAAAAATGGGAGAAAGCACAAATTCAGGAAGCAACCACCAAGCATAGAGAAGTTAGAAAATATAATTCTAAGCTAAAGTTGATTTTGAAAGGCAATTTAGTATGGTGCATGGCTAGCAATGCTAGGAAATGTGAAGGCAAATTCTCTATCAATTGGGAAAGACCATTCCGAATAGTGGAAGATGGCGACAATGTGCTTACAAGCTGGAGTGTACTATTTCCTTTCTCGGTCTTTTTTCTCTAAAAGGGTTTTGGCCGAGAAGGTTTTAACGAGACACTCTATTAATAAAAAAGGGGTTCTAATTTATATGTATGTTATATTCGCTTATTTCTAAAGGTTGCAAAACATCAAGTTACAATTTGTAGTTCCCTACCAATACCCTTATCGGTCCTGGTTGAACAACTCGTAGTTTCCTATTGATACCCATATCGATCCTGGTTGAACAATTTGTAGTTTCCTACTAAGATCCACTTTGGTCCTGGTTGAACACTTTCATAGGTCCCTGTCGAGATTCATGCTGATGTTGGTCGAACACCCTCGTAGTTCCTGTCGAGATTCACTTTGGTCCTGGTTGAACAATCTAACATAAAGCTTGAAGGTTGATACATAAAGAATTATATATATCGACCAAATAAAAGTCATAATAAAATAACACAAGTTCAAGAGAATGGGTAAAGTAAGAGTATTAAAATAGAAACATTTTCTATTCATAAGCCCTAAAATGGGCTAGTCAGTACAAAAAGAAAGCTTACATATATCTTGACTTTGAAAAAAAATACAAAGATAAGTTCAATTGCATCATCATTCCTATCCTAAGACTTCAAGTTCAGCATCATTATTGACTTCAGCTTCGACATTGACATTGTTGTGCTCGTTAGTAAGGGAGGTTTCTTGTACAACAACAGGGGGCGCTCTGTCGATGGTAATAGGAGAAGGCATTTAGATATCCCCATTAACTTTGTTGTCAACATCTTTAGGAGTGATATCAGCTTGTGCCTCAGCAATCTCGTCAACATCCATAAGAGCACCCTTGAAGATGTCCTTGTTCACGTCAAATTGTTCATCCTTTGCGGATATTAGGCATAGGAACTTGGCCTGTCTCAAAACCTTATAAAGCTCATTGCTATGTTCTACAAGCACAAGCTTTTGGTACTTCAAGGACAAGGCCTCAACACTTTCTTGTGCACTCTTATCCTTGGACAAAGCAACATTCAGCTCTTTCACTTTGTCCTTATCCATTCTTCTTTAAATCAAGGTAGCGGTTCTTCCAACTCTTTAGTTTTTTCTCTAGCTCAACCTTATCCTCTTTCACAACCTTTCTCTCCTTTTCTGAGGCTTCCTTGTCGACAACACAATTTTGTTTCAAGGTTGCTGACTCGTTAGTCATTTTCATCTTTCCCCCATCCTTTCTTTCTTTCTTTAGCAGCTTGGTAATCTTGTAGCCATATATGAGAGATTGGTCGTGAAGTTCGAGATACACCTTCATCAATACCTCAAGGTCGCTATCTTCTACTAGTTGGTGTTCCTCTTCATTAAAATAGAACTGGATGTATTGTTTCATGCTTAATTGAGGACCAACTAGTCCCCCATAACTATCAACCTTAAAGTCGGAACACCCTTCTAGTTGGTTAAGCTTGATTCGGAATCTCTTCCGATCCTTCCCCCTCATTGGGATTTTTTAAGGTGTGATATTGTTAGGCAATGTGACATGAGGAAGATGAATATCTACAATTAGCCGGAACCAACGATCCCTTACCCTGCTTCTTATCACCCAACAACATTTTATTCCTCAAGTTGCGAAAGACATCATCTTTCCCAATCTTCTGGTCATGATGGACCATCACTCTTGTAAAGGCCAAAACATTTTCAAATTAGCCGGATATTATTCTATAATCAAGTTAAAGAAATATACTTACCAAGCATGCTAGTCAATGGTTGGGGAGACAAGTATATTTTAACAATTTTCCTAGTAGGAAGCCAACGAGAAAGTTCGTTTAGAAGACTCAAATATTTCTTATCCTTGTCACTCATATTCTCTCTTGGCCACTCTTGATACCTAGTCGGGTTATCATGCAATAAAAAGGAAACTTAGGGTTGGTGTACTCATCATAAAAATGAGAATGACCTTTTGTGGTTACTACGACCATAAAGAAACCATTTTTAAAATTCTTGAAAGATTTGGAATAGGAATCCAATAAGCATGTTCCTGGCTGGCTGACTAATGAAAGTCAGGTAACGAAATGCCGAGACACAGAGTACTATAAAATGTAAAATAACACTAAGGTGTAAGGCTTAATTCTAATGATTTACAAACAATTTGAAATGTTAGGAGACAACCCCAATTATTTGGATGTAATTGAGTGGACGCTACATTCAAAATGTGTAGTACACCCATGGTGAACTCATCAAAAGGTAAGCGAACGTGTAGTTGAATAAATAAGGCCATATACACATAAAAGAGTTCTGTCAGGTAACTTTTTTGGCCATGAAAAGCATTATCTATAACGCTCACCTTCTTGAACGAAATAATGCCCTCAACCTCGACACTCCCATACTTGTATATACCATGACTTAAGCGTGGCAGAGCACCTAAACTTGGAAGTTAACTCTACTTTAGGAACTACCCACTTGTACCCTCCCCTCTTCGGCCAATTAGACTCAGCTATTTCATCTTTTGGGTCTACCCTTGTCTCTATGACAACCTCTCGATTCACAAGGGAGTTTTCTTGGGAAAGATTGAATGAAGACTCGCTACTAGAAGACATACCTAATACTAGTCAGCACTAAGACATTGAGGACTCTTGAAATAGATATCAGCGACATAGAAAAGAATGGTAGATTACAGTAAATATTCGCTTAAGTCCGCACTCATTTAAGTCTGTATCCTGTATATATCAACATTTGGAAAGGGAAATTTTCCAGATCAATACTTCTATGACTTTATTTTTTCAAAAAGTCACGTAAAGTCATTTAACTTTATATTACGTTATATATATATATATATATATATATATATATATATATATATATATATATATATATATATATATATATATATATATATATATATATATATATATATATGTGTGTGTGTGTGTGTGTGTGTGTGTGTGTGTGTGTGTGTGTATATATATATATATATAGAGAGAGAGAGAGAGAGAGAGAAAATATATGAGAAAAATAAAATAACAAGTTTCTCCTGCAACATATTTATTATATTTATCATATCTTATTCACTCACATTTTTACAATCCTTACAAATTCTCAACACTCGTAATATTTCATTACAAATCCTCAGCACTCGTAATATTCCACTACAAATTCTCAACACTCGTAATATTCCATACTATAATTATATGAGACCTAATATTGTAATATGACTCTTAAAATTTCATAAGTCTGCATCCCAATTAAGTTTGTATTAAACTCTCAAGATCAAAATGCAGACTTAACCGAATGTTTACTATAAGTTACCCAATGAGACAAGTGTGTCTCCCATTTATAGCAAAATTGTAAAGACTCTTCATCTCCCACTTCTTTGATCCCAATTGTCAGATCTCTACAAATCAAACAAACAAAAGTTATAACTTCCCACCTTCTAAACGCCCCATCGACTCTTATATCCCTGACAACCGCAAGCTTAAGCGTCTACGTTGCTACAATTCTCGAGACTAGGTGCTATTATACGTATAGGACGACAATAACCAAAGAAATACAAATTTTCTTTGCACATGTCGACCATGCCGAAATCAACATCATAACGACAATATAAAGACTTTAACATGTTGCATGTAAAGCCTGGGGTATTATGTGTTACATGTTGTCGACTACACCTCGATCATCTGGACTAAGATGTACTCAGCCTACATGTATGCATACTTGGACAATATTATATCGACAAAGACAATATCCAAGCAGTCAAATTATTAATAGGAGTCAAAGGTAATTAATTAAAGAACATATATAAAGCATCATCAGTAGACTGCTCAGAATTAATTAAGGTAATTAATCATATGGACTAAGACTCACCGAGGTGAGGATCCATAATCATAATATAAATAACACAATACTCAAGGTAAATTAATTACATTCATTATTATAACATTTATTGTCATTTGACGCACTTGGCTGATTTGAGTGAAGAATTGTCTTTTGCAAGCACAAATTCTGTTTTAGACCGGAAAGACGATATCTTCGAAATTATCAACTTGTGAGAGTTTATAAATAGGAACACGAAGAGACGATGACTTGTAATATTTCCAAAATATAATTGGTTCTACAAATAGGAGTAATATAATTATATCTTTTTCAACATAAACTCAATTTAAAATATTTAAATGCAATTGCTCATAATAACTTAATATTGGTGGTAAGCCATATAATATTAAACAAGAAAATAAATTGATATAACCAAAAGCTAAAAGTTCAGAAGTGTGTGACATAAGACATGACCTTGTTTAAAATATTTATGTCCAAGAGTTCATGGTATTTGAATGCAACTCTGGTCCTCAGTGTCACTTTGATCGAGTTGTCAAATAAAATTTTACGCATGGCTTCAAATTCTTACATATATCATTATCAAAAGACTGACAATTTATATTCTCATAACTATAATTATTTACCGATTGCAATGTTTGAAAACTGACTAGCTACAATATGGCCAGTAAAATTAATTTGTGTCCACTAGATTGGAAGAAATCCTTGACACAAATAAAAAAATAACTGTTATATTTGGAGTAAGAAAATATGACTATTTAATACTTATTTAAATTTGAAGAATAGTCAAATTGAATATGAAATTATAGTTTAAATTTTTTAAACATAGAAATTTCATCCAAACATACCTACAAAAATATTAAAAAATTACTGTAGAAATTTTCTTTAACGAATATATTGAAAACATTGACCGTTTTTTAAGATATGAGTTGTTTATATAAAATACCTTATAAGACTTTAAGGTTTAATATTTATTTTTCTTATTTTTTTTTTATATACTACTCAATTTTTCTATTACTTATACTTTGATTTCTAAAAGAGTATTTGTTAAAAGGTTAAGTATGAAAAGGATAGTAAAAGGAAATGAAAATACAAATTTAAATTTATGTTGCAAAAGATAAAATTAAAATTTAGTAATATCAAGTAAAAAGTTTATGTAATATTTTTCAAATTTACATGAAACTAATAATTTACTTTTTTATGTAATATAAATTCGAATTAAATATATTTTTATCCCTTGTAATTATAGTTTTATTTTCATAAATTTAATTTTAAAAATTAATAATCTTCGTGTTGAATTAATATATCATATATACAAGTCATGCGAAAGGTTAATATAAGTGGCATGTGATATGATATACTTATATATGGTATCAATAAGAAATGTAAATCATAGTTGATATTGAAAATTCCAGTAAGAAAGAGATAGATATTAAATGGAAAAAATATGAACATACTATTTGTGACCTTTGTGTTTATCTTTTTCTTTTTTAGAATTTTAAGGAAGATCCACACACCAATAAAGACTATCTAATGTAAAATAAAATTTATAAATTCAAAATCAATGAAAAACTTAGAAGAGTATAGTAATATTTAACCATTTGTACTCATCTAACCCCATAATCTTTATAAACTAAATTTTGTTCAATTACTCTTAATCAAATGAGTTTACTTACTAGCCTCCAATATTTTACTTTAAGGATACATCAAACACTTAACTTATAATCTTAATCAAATATAAGAACTAAGAATTGATTAAACACTAAAATTGTAATTAGTTGAAATTTGAAAAATCAATTGTTGGTGGTGAAAATTCAAAGTTAAGTTGTAATATCATGTTTTCTGTTCCCTAAAGCATGCTCATGGGAAGGAAACGTGAGGTTAAACAGTGAAATGAATCTGAAATGAAAGAAGAAACAATTCATATAAGCCAACCACAATATACCAAAATTATTCCATCACGTGCTTTCCACGTGAAGACAAAGATGGCATGTCGGCTGCAAAAATTTCTCTATTTTCTAGTCTATCATTTACTTTTTACATCTCATGTGTTATTTGCATGTGATGGGTTCCCGATTAGATTTTACCAAATCATTTTTCCCTTTTTTGTAAAATATTTTCCCAAATTTATAAGTTGTTCTATCCTATCTATAAAAAACAAAAAATATTTCAAACCTACATGTTTTTTAAGAAGTAAAAACAATATAATCAAGTTTTAAATTTCTCTTAAATTTATATAGTTTTAATTGAGTTTTATAATTTTTTTTAGTAAATATTTAAGACTTTTTTATGATTTTGATGCATCTATTTTACAAAATTTTTAATTTGATTTTTTTATTCTCCTTTCATATAAGTCTCCTTTTTTTTTTACAGAATTTTGAGATTCTTTTACAAAAATGGGTCATTTTTGTAACACTCCATTTAATTAATAGCGTAACTAAGAAGCGTCACACTAGAATAATATCTTAACGCAGTCTCGGAGTTTAAAAGTAACTCCATACAACCAATCAAAACGCCTAACGGTGCCAAAAGAAACAGTTACAAAAATTCTACAGTAATCTAAATGTAAATTTAAAGGACAAATGCTACATGGGTTGTGGCCCTAAAAGAAAGATCATAAATCAGGATCCAGCCCAGGCGGGCTACGTAGCGGAGTCACTATTCCCTTGTTGATCGCGAGAACCTCTTGCTTCTGCTCACATCAATGAATTGATGATCATCGCAAAAGAGAAGTACCACACACAAGACAATCAAACAAGCAAAGGGTAAGCTAGAGCCAAAAACCATTTCATCAATGAAATCAGATACATATTCACAGTCCATTATACATACATCACACAGGCATGTTACGACCTTCCAAACAATACACTAAGACTCGACTCGACTCATCCGAATACATATAACCTAGTCGGATTCAGCGGACGCTTGCACTTGTGGTGGATACCTCTGCTCACCCCCGAGCTATGTGTTACAAGTGTTACAATGAATCAATTCCCTCACACACAAGGTTAGCCCTTAATGAGTTTCGGGCCTCCTGCTACTCTCACCACAGGAGTCAGTCCGTTCTAAGTGAGAATAACTGACTCCTTAGAGTGTCAGGATGCAATCCTTACCTTGAATCCTTACCAAGTTATATAGATGGGGCACCACCATGGACACCCACTAACAGGGGCCATGGGATTACGTCCCGACCACTGAAGCACAACCCTGGAGTCCCACCTATAGACTTCAAGGATTTACGTACTGACCCCATACTAATCATAAACAAACAGCCAAGTAATAGATACAGATATCATGCATAGGAACCTCATACCAACATTCGTAACCAACCCTTATTTATCACAGGTTAAATCAATACCAACTCGTCATTACCAACCATGAGTAAAATGCTTCCTCTCATACCAATACCATGCCATTGGATTACCAACCATCAAGGTCCATTGTTGCTCATGCCAAATTCGTGACCACACACACACACACACGCACACACACACACACACACACACACACACACACACACACACACACACATATATATATATATATATATATATATATATATATATATATATATATATATATATATGTATGTATGTATCCAACTTCTCATGTACAATTCATATAGAAATCATGCCAAGCTCACAATTCCCCACATATAATCCTCTCCCAATCATGCATATTCATTGCCATTAAGCCATCATACAATAACACATATAAGCACAAGTTAAACATCCAAGCATAGAGGGAAAACAACTCGGGACGCATCCTCACCCAGCTCTTCGCTCAGGCTGGAGGGTCTTGCTCAAGCGAGAAGGACTCTCGCTTAGGCGAGCTCCCCTCCGCCTAGGCGAGAGCTCGACAAGGAAGACAATAGCCCCTACGCAATCTCGCTTAGGCGAGACCCTCTCCGCCTAAGCGAGACATTCGCTCGCTCAAAACGAGGGTTTGGTCGCCTGGGCGACGCCTCGCGTAGAAAACCCTGGGCGAGCCTCTGCTCATCTCGCCTAGGCGAGGCCAGCTCGCTTGGGCGAGATTATCAGTGTTCGCCCCTGCTCGCGCCTGCATAACACATACACACATACCAAACAGAAACCCCAAACAGTACAGGCATTCATGGCAGCACACAAACTCAAGAAAACAATGAAACTACAATGGTACATGTCAAAATCACACCAGACAAGGAGGTTCTAGCTTCCCTTACCTGGAACAAGCTAGTTTTAATGTCTCGACACCGAACAACAGAGTACCACAACTCTAGGAGAAGATCACAGAGCAGGAAAAAGTGAACAGAAGGCGTTTACTACTGAAGCTCTAACACTACACACGGAAATAGGACCAAAGATTTAGGAGTATGGGTTAGGAATACTTACGCAAGTCAAGAACGGAGTCAAGCGGAACGTGAACTGAAGGTATGCTTTAGAACCCTAGCAGAGGCGGCAACAGCTCTAAGAGAAGGGGATCTGTTTTTACGAAAGTGAACAAAACGTTTAGAGTTAGGGCACATTAGGTCTGATTTCGTTTTGGGCCAACCCTCGGGCCCATTAGATTGGGACAACCCTTGAAAATTAAGGCAACAGGAAAACTGGGCCTTACAATTTTGACTCAGTTATTCCAAAAATGGGTCAGTTTACTAATTAATTACATGACAGGGTCAGTGTACTAATGATTTGACTTCTCTTTATCTATTTTTAACTTTTATATAATTCCTAAAGTTTTATATATTTTTTAAAAAATAAATTTTTAATAATTTGATTAAAAACATTTTAAATAAAATTTTATTAAAATTTTGATATTTTAAAACTTAATATTTTAAATTTTATTATTAAATTTTATTATAAAATTTGAATAAAAATATTTAAAAAATTATTAAAATTTTCATATTTTAAAACTTAATATTTTAGATTTTATTATTACATTTTATTATAAAATTTACAATAATAAAATTTGATTAAAAATATTTTAAATAAAATTTTATTAAAATTTTGATATTTTAAAACTTATATTTTAAATTTTATTGTTTCATTTTATTATAAAATTTACAATAATAAAATTTTATTTAAAATAATTTTAATCAAATTATTTAAAATTTATTTTAAAAAAATATAAAAAACTTTAGAAATTATTATAAAAGTTAAAAGAAATAGAGAGAAATCAAATTATTAGTCAAATCTCCGTGTAATTAATTAGTAATCTGACCTATCTTCGTAATAAATAAATCAAAACAACCAATTTTATAAAAAAATTAGTTAAATCATTAATAAACTGACCCTACCATATAATTAATTAATAAACTGACTCACTTTTATAATAAATAAGTCAAAGCCACAATTTTTTTAAAAGAACCG
Source organism: Vigna unguiculata (assembly GCF_037176805.1). NCBI lineage: Eukaryota > Viridiplantae > Streptophyta > Magnoliopsida > Fabales > Fabaceae > Vigna > Vigna unguiculata. Next base: position 25,596,088 of record NC_140799.1, on the reverse strand, counting down.
AATTTTGATCTTTAATCTTTAACTACCATAACATTTTTCAATTTTCAATATAAAAAATTCACTATCTCTAGTCCTGTATAGAATGATCATAAGTATTCACTATTAAAAAAATTTATATTTCATAAAATTTCTTTTACAAATTTGTTATAAATTTTACAAGATTTTTTTTTCTAAAAATTTAAATTGACAGATAATTTCTTTGTAAATAATAATTTCACACAAATTTATAAAATTCACAAGTATTTTCTATGAAATTTTCTGTAAAAATGTTTTGAATATTTTCAAAAAAAAATTGTAGTAATTTCTTACAAATTAATATTGATAACAAAATTTATAAGTATATTTTAAGAAAATGTTTCAAAAAAGGCATGAAATTTGTGTTTTTTAATAGTGATTGTGTATTTTTTTTTTCAATTTCACAATATTTTGTTCAAAGTAATATATATATATATATATATATATATATATATATATATATATATATATATATTTGTAACGTTTCATTTAATTAATAATCCAAAACTAAAAGGAAATGTCGCCTAGAGTAATATAGTAATGCAGTCCTGGAGTACAAATACAACTTCGTACAGTAACTAAAGCACATCACAATACCAAAAGAAAACATAAAGGAAAAACGACAAAGTTTTTAAAATAAAGCCCAAAGGCCAGACCGTACATGGGAACCGTCACCTCCTTGTTGACCCCGAGTGTTCCTCGCATCTGCTCACATCAACAAGTTGATGATCATCGCAGAAGAGAGAATCACACATATAAAACATACAACAAACAATAGAAGGGTAAGCTAGAGCCAAAAGTGGTTTATCATGCAATCAGATACACTTTCACAGTCAATTATACATACATCATCGAAGCATGTTATGACCTCCAATCAATACACTAAGACCCGACTCGACTCATCTGGATTACATATAATCTAGTCGGATTCAGCGGATGCTTGCACTTGTGGTGGATATCTCTGCTCACCCCCGAGCTAAGTGCTTCAAATGTTACAATGTTTCAATCCCTCACACACAAGGTTAGCCCTTAATGAGTTTCGGGCCTCCTGCTACTCTCACCACAAGAGTCAGTCCGCTCTAAATGAGACTAACTGACTCCTCAGAGCATCAAGATGCAACCTTATCTTGAATCCTTACCAAATTATATAGATGGGGCACCACCATGAATTCCCACTAACAGGGGTCACGAAATTACGTCCCGACTACTGAAGCACGACCTTGAGATCCCACCTAGAGATTTCAAGGAATTACACACTGACCACGAACCAAACATACTCAATTAGTCAAGTAATATTTATCATGCACATAAATCACATGTCAACCTTTATAACCAGCCATCATTCATTTTCCATGTTGAATCCTTACCAACTCATCCTTCCCTAACCATGAGTATAAAATTGTAAGTCATGACCATATCGTGCCACTTTAATTAATAACCATCTCAAATAAATTCACATGCCAATATCACACCAACACATCAATCCAATTTCATAACCACAGATTTCCATGCATTTCACAAGCCTCATACTTTAAATAGGGTAGATCCATTAATCAAACAGTCCATAACTACCAAGCAAAGAAAAACAGCATGACCTGCAGTGGTTCTCGCTCAAGCCAGACGTCCTCGCTTAAGCGAGAGGAGTACCCTCGCTCAAACTACAGACTCTCGCTTAGGCGAGACTACGACAGTGGCCCTGGGAGAGTTTGCGGGCGCTCGCTTTGGCGAGGCCATCTCGCCTGAGCAAGATGGTCTTTCGCTCAAAAATCAGTTCACTCACCTGAGCGAGTACACACGCAATACTTCTGGGCGAGTTTCTGCAACTCTCGCTTGGGCGAGATGAACTCGCCTGGGCAAGAACATTAGTTCGTCATCTCTTGCTTCACGTGATAGAGACATACACACATTCCCAATGATAACCAGTTCATTCTTATTTCAAAACAAGCATTTTCCAAGCACAAAAATCATAAACTAGAAGTGAAACAACCAACATACGACAAAAAGCGAAGAACCCTAGCTTCCCTTATTTGGAAAGGGGTTAGCGGAGAACTTCGACACCCGAACCGTGACGAACAGTAGCTCAAGCGATAGCTTCGAGAGCTGGAAAACAGTGGAACGAGCTTAAAACGAGTTCATTAAAACAAACCCTAGTTGGAACTACGAAGAATGAACAGAAGAGAGCAAGAGTATAAGTTGGAAGAGACTTATGAGAAGTAGAAAACTGGTCTGAGCTCACTTGATGTAAAACAGCGGTTGAACCCTAGCAGAGCTCTTTTGGAAAAGTTGAGAGAGACGGTTGTGATTCTGTGAATGAGTGAAAGTGAGAGTGTTAGAGTAGATTAGGTCTGGACTCCCTTTGGGTCAGTCCTAGGCCCAAACGATTTGGGGGCAGCCCCTTACAATTTAAAACAAGGTAAAAAGTGGGCCTTACACACACACACACACACACACACACACACACACACACACACACACACACACACACACACACACACACACACACACACACACACACACACACACACACACACACACACACACACACACACACACACACACACACACACACACACACACACACACACACACACACACACACACACACACACACACACACACACACACACACACACACACACACACACACACACACACACACACACACACACACACACACACACACACACACACACACACACACACACACACACACACACACACACACACACACACACACACACACACACACACACACACACACACACACACACACACACACACACACACACACACACACACACACACACACACACACACACACACACACACACACACACACACACACACACACACACACACACACACACACACACACACACACACACACACACACACACACACACACACACACACACACACACACACACACACACACACACACACACACACACACACACACACACACACACACACACACACACACACACACACACACACACACACACACACACACACACACACACACACACACACACACACACACACACACACACACACACACACACACACACACACACACACACACACACACACACACACACACACACACACACACACACACACACACACACACACACACACACACACACACACACACACACACACACACACACACACACACACACACACACACACACACACACACACACACACACACACACACACACACACACACACACACACACACACACACACACACACACACACACACACACACACACACACACACACACACACACACACACACACACACACACACACACACACACACACACACACACACACACACACACACACACACACACACACACACACACACACACACACACACACACACACACACACACACACACACACACACACACACATACATATTTAAAGTGAAAACAATATTATAACTTCTCATAAGAGTATATATGCCAATAAGAAAGCATGAACCATTTATGTTTGGAAGCTCCACATAAACTTCTTTAAATTTGGTCTAACCATAAATTTGAGAAAAAGAAAAATGCTTGGAGTCAATTATATCAACATGCAAGAAATTCATAAAAAAAAGCAATTAAACTCAACTATAAGTTGAAATGATATTTTTTAATATAAATAGATAACATATAAGAGGGGAAAAAAAAAACTCATAAAACTGTAATTAATATTTCGGATTAAAAATAATGTAAGTTTACTTATAATTTATTAATGCGAAATTTCTCCTAATCTTTCTTGAGAAAAAACCAACATGCATGTCGTCCTCTTATTTTATAATGGATGTTATTTGACAAATCCTATCATGTGTATACTCATAATTATTTTCATGAGTCACACAAACACACACGTATGTGTTTGATCTTGTTAGCTAGTATCCAAGTATATAAAGATGTATAACAGTATGATTTTGGTTCTGTAACATGTGTACACCATTCTTTGTTTTGTTTGTCTTTTGAATTGTCAAAAGATGTTAGACAGTGGGACAAAATATGTCTGTTGGGTGCTACAGGGATTCACATGTCTTATAAAAGTCACTTCCTCTTCTCCATTAGTTTACGGAAATACTGTTTGGACTTTTTTCTTTTTCATGGGTATTTCACAAATTTTATAAGAAAAATAATTTTTTAGCAATTAAATTTTAAATTCTTACGAAAATACTGTTTGGAATTTTTTTTTCTTTGCATGAGTATTCCGCAAATCTTTTAAGAAAAATATTTTTTTAACAATTTTTTCTTTTATAAATTTAATGTGCTATTTTTTAAGTGATTTTTTAATTTTTTAATTTATTTATATTTTAAAATTATTTAAAAGATGTTACCTTAATGATAAGAAAAAGATATTAAAAAGTTGTTAAAATATTATTATTGATCTTTTAATGAATATCTAGGTCGATTTTTCTGTTACTTCTCACTTCAACAATTCATAGCCTTTGAAATACAATTTAAGAATTTGTGTTTGAGGTTACTCAATTAGTCTCTTAATTAGTTAACTCTATCACATTTTTTTTACGGATCAATGACATATTAGAACAAAAACATGGTTAATATAAAGGATTGTGAAATTAGTATGACTATAAATATGATGACACGAGTTATTGTATAAAATTTTTGTGAAAGCATGAAAAGAAATTAAAAGGAGGATAAAAATTGGAGTAAATAAAGTTACTTTTTTTGAAAGAGTGAGTAGTCTCTTCAAAGGCTTGCTATTTATGAAAATAATGCGTGGTAGACAAATTTGAGTGGGCATCAACTCAAGCAGTGTGTTCAATAATTTAGTAAGATATGTTACAGTCGTGCGTGCAAGCGTGACAGAGAGAAAATGTTTGTATTCGCCAATTGTTTAAAAAAAAACTGAAAATTTATTTAGGATCATGTGGAGGAGATAAATTGAGGATTTAATAAATGAAAAAGTTCACTAAAAGATATATTAATGCATCGAAAAATAGACGAGAATGCTTAAATAACATTGTCTTAATATCTTCAAGAAAAATTACTGTCTTTTTTTTATTTTATTTCTTAACTAATATTAAATACTTTTAATAAAGTTATTAAGGTTTGTTGACTTGATGTGCCAGCTTTAGAATGATTTGATCCATCTAGTCTATGATCTATATGCGTTTGTGTAGGGTTGAATGCTAAACTTATAGAGAAACCATTTTATAAAATTAGTTATTATATTTAAAAAATAAAACAAAATAATTATAATAAAGTATTAAAATAGTATATATATATATATATATATATATATATTAGAATTTGTATATAAACTTATTGTATTTAAAATTCAAATTAATTTCATTAATATGACTTATGCAGTAAAAATAGTAATATTATTTAAATTTAAAAAATATATTTATTTTTTTTTATAATTATTTGTTTACTATTTTAAAGCATATCAAAATGGTATAGAGTTAGGTAAAAAAAACAATTAACTTATTAAAAATACACTCAGAAAAAATCAATACAAATTTATCAATTTTATGTTTGGACGAAATATTTCAATAATTCTAAAAAATTGAAATGTATTGTATTTGAATTTTTTTTAATTGAATTCCTTTCATTTTTTAAATAGTTTGTTTGGATAGAGTAATTGAAATATCTTATATTTCAATTTTTTGTTTGGATAAAATAATTTCTTATGAGATAAAATAACCGGTATCAATTTCTTATCAGATAAAATTTCATTTTAACAATATCAGACCAACTTTGGCTGCATTCAACCATGTTTATGTTAGGGATGACTTGGTCAAATTCGGCCGAATTTCATTTAGGGTCCATTAGGTTGAATGCGACCCAAATTTGGATTAGGTCGACTTAGCTATATTCGGTTGAATTTTGATCAGATCAACTATGCCAAATTTAACCGAATTCAATCGAGTCAATGCTTGTCGAGCTTGCTCCTGCCGAACTAGGTCAAGTCGGCCTCGGCCAAAACGGCACGAGTTGAATTCGACTAAGTTAGTCCCGGATAATTTTTTATCGAGTCAGCTCCGACCGAATTTGGTTGACTTTACCCCGACCAAATTTGATCGAGTTGGTCTTGGCCAAATATTAGGCTAAACTTGGTCGAATTTGATTGAGTCGGTCCGAACCAAAATTTGGCCAAATTCGATCGAGTCAGCCCAGACCGAATTTCAGCCAAGTCTGCATGAATCGAAATTTGAACTGAATTCGATCGAGTTAGTTGTGGTTGATTGTCAACCAAGTCGACCTCAACCTTTTTTCATCTTGCAAAATTAGGAATTTCAAAAAGTGTGAAATTTGCAATTTTCTTCTTTTTTGAATAAATTTCAAATTTTATTATTTTAGTTAATTGAAATACTTTCTTAAAATTCTTTGATTTCAATTTCCTTTTAATTTTCTCATCCAAACAAGTCATTTCATTTTAAAAAAAAAATAATTTTTTTTAAATAAATGAATTATTCTTTTAAATTGATTCATCCAAATATATCATAAATGTTTCATTGAGTTGAATTGAAATGTTCAACGATTTACTGAAGTCAAACTAAATAAATCTATTTAATTGCTCTATTAATTATCTAAAAGTAATTAAGAATTAAAATTTTGACTTAATATTTTTTGGAAAATTATGTTTTAACAAAATTTTTTGACAATTTTTTTATAATAACCATTTGATAGCACCTTATTGAATGAAAGAATGATTTGACGTGATTTTAAAAAAAAAATATTTAGTGTGATCTGGAAAAAAAAGAAAAAACTTTATTAAAATTTATCACATCAAAGTATCATTTCCATATTTTCTGTGAGCATTTAACTTGTAAGAGCTTTAAATGAACTATTTTTTGTATAGCACAATTAATTTGTGAAGTAATATTTTTTATAATAAGATATACTAAATAAAGAAGAGTTGGACATGAAGACAAAACACAATAACCATCATTAATTATAGTTCAGGAAACTTCACCTAATGCAAAGTACAAAAACCTGCCCTAAAATATTGGCTTCTCGGTGAACGTGGCTCTACCTCATTATATGTTTGCCACTACTGACATTATTCCTTTTAGAAATTTTATTGCAAAAACTGGTATTCATAGAACTATCATGGAGTTTCTGTGGATATTTAGAAACAATGTTTTGGACTACAAGGATTGAATACCTTCTCAAGTTTTTTACTAGGAAATTATTGTTATATTTTAGAATTTTAATTTAACAATAAACTTGTATGTTATGCAATTATTATTTTTTAATATGCCAAAACAACTTGTCCCTAAATTTGATAAGGTTTGACTCTAATAAATTTATTTAAGAAATACAACGTTAATAAAATATGAATCTAACAGAATAAAAATATTGTTTCTCTTTATTCTAAAACAACTTTAAAACAATAAATTTATATTTTTCTTTTCTCTATAATATTTAACTATTTTCTTTTAATTCAAAATAAGATTTAGATTCGTACTTAGATTTTTTTTAACAAAATTGGACTAAGATAAAAAAAAGTTATAACCTGGTAAAAAGAAAATAAAAGACCAACAATACAATTATAATTTTCTTATTAGAATTATGTTGAGATCACTTACTCCTGAAAGCATTATATGATAAAGTGGAAACTGGGCACCTTTAAGTAATTAACCAAGGTGGAGCCTTTTCGGGGACAAAGGGTTGTTCAACCTATGATTTAACCACCACGCACTTTAGCATGATCAATTGGTTAGGCTTTTGATCTCTCCACTTAGTCACACACACATGAATCCTAGTCAAACTCATTACTACTTTCCACTCCTAAATTTGTATTAAAGAGCTTAAACACATAACCAAATGCTGTTCCAGATAAAATCAAAATAATGGTCCACAATTCTCCTGCTTCTCTTTGTTTCTTGTGTGCACCACTCTTCAATGAGGCTCCTTCTCTGCAATGATTTCTTCTATTTCACTTTGTCACCTTCTCAATTGTTATTTATTTCTTTTTTTCTAGAGAAAAGGGTCACAGAATTATATACACATGCTCTTCTTGTATATTTGGCAATCTCAAAGTCTCAAGTTAAAGCACCCAAAACACTTAAAAGTGCATTCACATCTTTGAAAAAATTTCTCTACCATATATCAGGTATGAGCAGTGAAAATCATCATTACTTTTACCATCAGAACCTGCAAATCCATCGCAGAACCACGTTTCTGCCGATGCTATGTGCAAGGCCATCATCGATGAAAGATGTGAGTCTTCCACAGTGGAGAGACCAAACAGGATCCTTTTCCAATGACCCTTTGTCCCCAAGAATTGGTTGCATGGGTCAGGTCAAGAGGCACAACAAAATAGTTGGTATTCTCAGTACCAAAAGTAGCACCACCACCAACGTCATTTCCCCTACTGTTAAGTATTCCAAGCTTAAAAAGCTCTTTTCTGGCAAAAACTTAGGCACCACCAACACCAACACCAATGTTACAGCAAATGTGTCAAGGAACCACAACAAGCAGAGGTGTACGAGGAATGAGAATGTTGTTCCCATAAGCATTGAAAACATGGATCTTCCTCTACCTGTGATCAAGAGAGTGCAGAAGAAGCCAGAGGAAGATACTCTTTGGAAAAGAAGGTCTGGTGGGGCTGCATTGAAAACCTTGCAACTTCAACAGATTCATCGTTCAAGACATCATCCTCAGCTTACAAGTGTTTGATTTTATGGCTCATCACATCAGATATGGCAGATGCAAAATTCTTCTTCTGTTTTTCCTTTTCCTTTTTTCTCTTGAAATTTTTACATTGGATATAATCTAAATGGCATGTTTTTAGTTTTCGTGCTGTTTGATTTCCTGGTGTATTTCACATGGAGTTGGTACAGAATATCCTAGTTATGTTGTATACCATATATCATGAATAGATCAGATCATAGATCTAGCTTTTCTGTGTGTTCCAAGGTTAACTAAAAGAACCTACAATTGAGGTTTCTTTGTAAAAGTTGCAGGATCTGTGCCCAGAAAAATTGGTAGAATAGATTTTGGTTTGTGAACTGGAAAACACCATGAATAACTTAACATGATGCAGACAATTGATCACATTACCAACATCAGTGTCTCACAAAGGAGTTATTATGATCACTCCAGACACAAAAGTTACCAACATTTACTGGTAAGAACACTATTTAATGTAATATTCTCAACATTGTTTAGTGAAACATGAAATTCATCTGATTTTTATTAAGAAATTACTTTAAATTCAATTCCAAAAACGACTTTTAAAATGAGATTTGTATATTTATGTATTTTAAATTAGTATTACTTTTAGTTGATGTCCAATAATCCTAAAACTTATGCGTACACAACTTGTATCGGTAAGTTGTATCAGTGTACACACCATAAACAGTTCTTACAGCATAATGCTAAAAACATTAGTTAATTACCGTGAAAATATATGGAAGATCATGTTATGTTGGATCAATCCAAAGGTCAAATAGATGTGATGTAGTTCAACTATAACACATGCAATACCAACCTCAATCCTCAACAAACAACCACCAATCCCAAGAATAACATTACTCTATACCAATCAATAAAAAACTGTGGAAGATCGAACACTTTAAAGGCTCAATTAGTATAATTTATTTCAGAACATATATGCTATTTCAAAAAAAAAATATGTACACCAGCATGTCACAGAAAAACAGGTCATACATAAATTTCCCTTTTATAGTTACAACTTACAATAAGTAATGCCTTGATTCCATTCTTCCGACAGTTTTGGTACAGCGGAATACAAAAAATAAAAATCAAATGCATTTACTGGTTTAAATCAGCATGAACAGGTTTAACAATTAAAAATATCATAAAAAAAATTTAAGACCTATCTGTTTTTTATATAGAATTTCTGTCAAGTTTTCTTCTCACTATTACAGCTTAAGATCAAATCTTCGGTTGGTATCAAAATTTATCATAATAATTTATGTTAGAGATATCTAATCCTGCATTACAAATCCCATTTCCTCTATTAAGATATCGTTATCCTATGCATATAAAAAAAAAATTGCCATAAACACAGTTAAGCCTTTAATTTGCCTTATGTTTTGAACTAGGCTTTTAATAAGAGGCTCTTTCTTCTTGGAATCTATTAAACTTCTTTTTGCACTCCTTCACAAAAATGATATTTTGACAATTTTTTTTATTTACAAACTTTGACGAACAACCTTTTTTAATAAAAAAATAACTCTAAAATTTTATTATTTTATTCTCTTAACTTTTGTAAAAAAAATAAAAGGTTACTTTATTTGATAACTTTGTCTACTAAATGTTTATCAAAAAAATTATTTTCCATCACAAAAATATAGACTTTTGGAAATTTTGATCTAGAAAAGTGGTGGGTCGTTTTTCGAAAAATATATTTCCAAAATTGATAAGTATATTATGGAAAAGTATTTCCAGAATTATCTGGTGTAGGGATGGTAACGGGGCGGGACGGGGACAGGTTTCGCTATCCCATACCCATTCCCGCATAAAAAATTCATCCCCATCCCCATACCCAAACCCAACGGGTATCAAACTTTTGTCCCATCCCCATCCCCACCTGGGTAACAGGTATAATCTCATACCCATACCTGTACCTGTGTTCTAACTACTTCAATATTAATTTTTATAAAAGAAAAAAATTACAGTAAAGAAAACATAATATTATCAAATATTCAATATTAGGAGGATGATTGTTTCTTTCATATCAAATACTTTGAAATAAATTATAATTGTCTACATTTTAGATTAGAATACCAAATAAAATTTCATGAGAACCAAAACATTTATTAAATTTGCAAACTACAACATTGATTAACTTAGTTGATAAAATTAAAAAATATTTCAAAAAAATATAAAAGGAAAACAAATATTCAAATTAAAATATATTTTAAATGTTTGTTTACTTCAATTTTTTAAATTCTAATGAATCTCTTTTTTATACACTAATAAAAGTTATAATACATTACTTGATCAAAATGACACAAAGAACAAATAATAAACATAATAATAAAATTTTGACATAGATTTTGTATCTTTTGAACTTCAATATATGTTGGATAGTGACAAAAAAAAATTCATAGCAATTACATTAAATTTTTATATTGTAGTCAATAAAAGTTATTTATACAATTAAACTGAAAATATTACAGTATGATTAATAATGAGTTATAAAATAACAAATAATTAGATAGAATATATCGAAATATTATTCTACATAATGAAAATAAACAATAAATAAAAATATTAAAAAGCTAACAAATGTGTGTTTACAAATAATTTGAGAAACTATTGAAAGAAATCACAAAAACGAAATCAAATGTATAATTAAGGTATGATAAGATGAAAAATACCTTAGAGAACTAATTATTAAATTATGTTTGAAGTGGTTAAAATTAAATAGAAATATCATTAGTGACCAAAACATTTGTCATTAAATCACAAATAAATTAGTAATTAAATTGGTCACTAAATCAAGTACCGATTTGATCATTGAATCGGTCACTAATTTAATCATTGATTCATAAATAAATCAACTATTACCACCAATGACGAAAAATAGTGACTGATATGGGTTACTGACTAAATCAGTCACTATTTCATGTTTTTCTTGTAGTGAATTATCATATACTATTCCTAAATATCATTATATATATATATATATATATATATATATATATATATATATATATATATATAGTTTTAACCACTTCAAACATAATATAAAGTGAAAAATTATAGTATGATTAATAATGAGTTATAAAATAAAAAATAATTAGATAGAATATATCAAAATATTATTCTACATGATGAAAATAAAAACAATAAATAAAAATATTAAAAAACTAACAAATGTGTGTTTTAGAAATAATTTGAGAGACTATCGAAAGAAATCGCACAAAGGAAATCAAATGTATAATTAAGGTATGATAAGATGAAAAATATCTTAGAGAACTAAGAAAACTTTTCAAATATTAACATATATACTCAATGGTTGAAAAATAACGAAAATTATTTTAATGAAACAAAAGAGTTCTTCAAATTAAACAAAAATTAATAATAATAATAAGTAATTTTTTTTAATTACCTTAAATCGAGAGTATAAACATTCTCATGTAAAAGGAAAATATATAATAAATAAAAATATTAAAAAAATAATAGAAATATTCAAATGTGAGGCATAAATTTTTTTTAATTAACATACATCATTTTAACATAATTACATAAAGGTTATGATAAGATAAAAAATATATTGGAGATGCGAATGAGTTTCGTGACAAACCAAATAATTAAAATAAATAAAAAATAGAATACATATATATATATATATATATATATATATATATATATATATATATATATATATATAGGGTTTTAATTAATTGTGAATATTTTAATAATTTAAACGAGAATGAAGATATAGCGGGGACGGGTATTATGGCGGGGATATGTACCTCCCCATACCCATCCCCATACCCAACTGAAAAAGTCGGGGATTCCCCATACCCATACCCATACCCAGTCAATGCGGGGATTCCCCATCAAAACGGAGACGGGTTCGGGCAATACCCACGGAAACGGGTTTATTTGCCATCTCTAATCTGGTGTGTTCCGAAAAGCAAAATCCAAAAATATCATACATTAATGGGTGTAAAAAAAAATTTGATGAGGTGTCGGAAGATACTACCTAAAACAACATTATGAAAAGATGAAAAGAGCCCAAAAATGCACGCTATAGAGTTGCGTTGACCATATTTATATTTAAGGCAATTTCTTCCAATACCTTAATAAATTACTTTCTGCACTCTTATAAATTCTTGTATTTTAAATTGTGTAATCAAGAATATAAAATTTGTATTCTAAAAATATATAATTCAGAATTTATTTTTTATTTTTTATTTCAAAATATATAATTTAAAACACACTCTTTTGTATTATGGAATGCATAATTTAAATACAAAAATCACATTTCAAATTATATAATTTAAAATATATTTTTATTTTATATTCTAGGATTTACAATTTAAAATAAAAAATAAAAAAAATTTCAAATTTTACTTTCTAGAATAAAAATTCTAACGGAGTGCAGGTTGAAATTATTGAGGTGCAGGAGGAAATTACCCATATTTAAATGTTACCAATTCAACGTCTCTTTGGCATTCAAAATGGGAATTCTCTTTTGATAATATCATCTTCGTAATCATTTTTTCCGTAGGGAAACAACAATTTCTATTAAAGAAGAATAAAATCAATAATAATGGCAATTTAAATTCATTTTATCATTTCCGTTAAAATAAAAAACGTTTTGTATCTTATAGTATTTATTTAAGGTCTTTCCCATATTGACAGTTTTCTATATATTTGTTGGTAGCTTTTATGTCTAATAAAGTTTAAAATGAATATATACGTTAATAAATTATCAGCCATTAGTGGTATTTTTATTAGCACAATTATTGAATTGTAGCCACTCAAATTTGATTGTGATATTAAAGATTGAAAGCTGCTTTTGTAATGCATACCAACAGAACAATCTTCTTCAATATTTTAATTTTTTTTTTCATTTTTGTATTTATTATTGTATTTTAAAATGAAGTTGTTAAGTAGGTATAGTTTTCATGAAAAATATCAAATATAACTTTCCATATTAAACTATATGCTCAATAACTAGGGGTACTTAAATAGGTGGTATTTCAAAACTTAAAAACTTCTATCCTAATGTCACCTTTTTAAGAGAAAACTATTTTAAACTTCCAATACCTCTTAAATAAATTGTTGTACTAGTTTAGCTTTAATATTCAATAAATATTTAAAGAAAACTGTATTAATCTAATGCAGTTATACAGTTAGGCAATTAAATATTCAAAAGAAGATTAAAATATTAGGGAAGAAAAATAATACAAGCCTTTTTATATTATTCACTTTCAACCCTTAAAAATTACATTTAATTTTCTAGAATCAACCTTAGATTAAAGGATTAGACTATAAACAAAATTTATAGATTCTCTAATATTTCTAACCCCAACCACTCAATTAGAAACACTATCTAAACCCTTAAGACACCCTATCCCAAGTTTATAATCTTCCTAACTGGAACTCTAGAATTCTAAACACAATTTTGAATTCAGAAAACAAGAAAGCTAGAAGCATCAACAGTATTTTTAACACTTTTTTTTTTTATCAGAAATTTTAAAACATATTAAAAAACGAAAAAAACTCTTTTGTTCTGTTCCTTCAAAACAAATTTATATTAATAAATTAATTATTACATACAACTGATTTTTGTGCCAGAACTTATTTTACCCACCACATAAATAGTCATTAATCTTATGCAAATTAATATATATCATTCAAACTAAAATGACCTTCTTATATAACATATTAAAGTAGCACTCTAAATTTATGACTAAAGTAAAAATTTTGAAAAGGTAAGTTCAACAAATACCAAATAAATAACTTTTATGTAACAATAAAAAAAAATGTTTACTAACTCAGATTTCTTCTCTTCTTCAACCCTTTTTAGAACACAGACTTCCTACTCACCCATAACCAACAAAAATACACCCACCATTCACAAATAGAATTTTTTTAATAATTATTACGTAAGTAATTATTTGTTTCCTGGTTCCGTACAAAAAATACGATGTATTACTAGATGCAGTAGGTATGATATTATGATTTTAAGAATTGATTCATTACATTTTCTAACTATCGGATGAAATTATTATAAAATAAAATCAAGTAATTAAAAATTAAAATTCACTCTAAGACTGTGTAAGCATTCCAACTTCAAGTAATTATACTCAAGTTAGCACTTTACATTTAACAATACATGTTAACTTTTCAGCATTCGTAACCAAAATAAGTTTAATAAAAAACCTAAAAGTATAATTTAAAAGTAACTCATTAAAAATTCATTTCCTTACACTAAAAGTGTGCTTAAAGCCGTAAAGATTATTTTAGCTCAAAATATTCTCATGATTCTTTTATTAACTATTTCTTACATGATTTCACAATTATATTATTCAAACTAAGTGTTTTTATTATTTACCCATTCACTCCAAGTGGAGGATATCCAGTTAACTGCGTTGACTTTTCTAAATTAGAGGCAGAAAATTTTTGGACTTAAATTACAAAAAGAAATATTGCACACAACAATAAAAGAGTGTCTTGTTAATTCAGAATTTATTATTTTTAGTTGTTATTGTTTTTAATGGATTTGTTGTCTTTATAAATTGTAATGTTCCTATCTCAAATAAATATATTTGGTATTCAGAATTAAAGTACAAAAGAAATATTGGACACAACAATAAAAAAAGTGTGTTGTTAATTCATAATTTATTATTTTTAGTTGTTATTGTTTTTCAAGTTTTAAGTAGTCGATTTTAATTGATTTGTTATCTCTATTTTTATGGGTTATTTCTAAAATTATATTGTTAGTGAAAAGTTATTCTTAGATTTTATAAATTGTAATGTTTTTGTCTCAAATAATATAATTAGGTGTTCAAACTTGAAGTACAAAAGAAATATTGGACACAACCATAAAAAAAATTGTGTTGTTAATTCATAATTTATTATTTTTAGTTGTTATTGTTTTCCTAGTTTTAAGTAGTCGATATTAATGGATTTGTTATCTCTATTTTTATGGCTTATTTCTAAAATCACATTGTTAGTGAAAAGTTATTCTTAGGTTTTATAAATTGTAATGTTTCTGTCTCAAATAATATGATTAGGTATTCATATGCTCTTTGTTAAGTAAATTCTATTTTTCTTAAAATATTCCAACAATTGGTACCTCTATAATGAATTTTGAAACAAGTTTCTCTCAAGTAGCTCTTCCAATTTTCAATGGGAAAAAGTATATGATCTTTAGGCTATCAAAATGGAGGCTTACCTAGAGGCATTGGATCTTTGAGAAACTATAGAAGAGGATTACAAAGTACTTTCATTGTCCGATATCAGCTTGGCTCAGATCAAGAATCATACGGAGAAAAAAAAAACACAAAAGACAAAGACAAAATCATGTCTTTTTGTTGGTGTTTCTACAACCATTTTTACTACGATCATGACTATCAAATACGCAAAAAGCAATTTGGTATTGTTTGAAAACGGAATATGCTGGAGATGAAAGAATTTGAAGCATGAGTTCTTAATTTAATGAGAGAATTTGAGGTTCAGAGAATGAAAGAATGTTAGATCATCAAGGAATATTCTAACAAATTGTTGGCTATTGCCAACAAGATAAAGTTGTTAGGTAGTGATTTTGCAGATTCAAAAATTGTTGAGAAAAGTTTGGTAACGTTACTAGAGAAGTACAAAGCATCTATTGCTTCATTGGAGAACACAAAGAATTTGTCTAGAATTACTTTTGCAGAAGTGATACATGCCTTCCAAGCCCAAGAGCAGCGAAGATTGATGAGGGATGATCATGTTGTTGAAGGTGCTCTTCTAGCCAAGAGCCAAGCAAATAATTACAAGAATCATTCAACCAATAGTCAAAACAATGCAAATAATTACAATAACAAAAATAGTGAAAAGAAACGCTACCCACCTTGTCAACATTGTGACAAAATGAGTCACCCTTCATTCAGATGTTAGAAGAGACCTAATGCTAAATGCATCAAGTGCAATCGGATGGGACATGAAGCAATCATATATATGAGCAAAAAATTCTCAGCAAGAGGAAGAAGCTAATATTGTTGATCAGGAGGAGGAGGAGGAGAATCATCTATTTGTTTCCACATGTTTTTGCAAGCAATATAGAAATTGAGAGTTAGTTGATTAATGGTGGTTGCACAATCATATGACCAACTAGAAAGAACTTTTCAAAGATTTAAACCCAACCAAACCACAAAAGTTCGGATAGGAAATGGTGATTATATTTCAGTCAATAGAACATGAATTGTTGCAATAACAAGTTGCTTAGGTACAAAGTTCATTTTTGATGTGTTTTTTTACCTTAAATTCAACAAAATTTGTTAAGTGTTAGCCAATTGATTGAAAGAGGTTTCAAAGTTGCTTTTGGAAACAATTTTTGCTTGAATAGAGATGTAGCAAATCAGAATATTTTTAATGTAGAAATGAAAGAGAAAAGTTTTGCTCCAAATCCATTGGAGGAGGAGTAAGCTGCTTTTCCAGCCAAGAAAAACATTGCATAAGTTGGGCACAAGAGGAAATCATTATAGAAGTTGGGCACAAGAGGCTTGAGGATTATCACTACCAAGGGCCACTACAAATGAAGTCTAAGAAAATGACAGTTGATCTTCCAGAACATGAATATCACATACCAACATGGAAGACATGTTTATTTGGAAAGCAAAAAGAAGAAAAAAACCATTTCCAATAGGTTTGAACTTCTAAGACAACATATTGGTGTTTGCAAATCCTACAGCAAAAAGGAGTATTACTGAAATGGTTTAGGACTGAAATATGTCTATATTCTAAGTTTGTTATTTTTAGTTGTTATTGTTTTTATAGTTTTAATGAGTCAATTTTATATGATTTTTCATACATGATTTATTTCTAGAACCACATTGTTATTAAGAAGTTATTATTAGGTTTTATAAATTGTAACATTCCCATTTCAAATAATATGATCTTCGTTAAGCAAATTCTACTTTTCTTAAAATATTCCAACATCTGTTTTTCTTAAGATATTCCAATAGTGTAAACTTTATATTTTGTATCTGGATATCTTTTGTAGATTTTAACAATGTTCCAAGAACCGCAACCAGAAAGGAACCGATATATCCTAAAAAAAAACATCTAAAATTAATCATATCAACATGCTCTAAAATTAAAATAAACTTTTAATTTCCCTTCTTTTTGTAAAATTGAACAAAAACATCATAAAAACTTTATCATGTAGAATCAAACCCTCATGGAAAGAAAAGAAACGGATCAAAATGCCCCAAAAGATGCAATGGCCTAGCATCTTCCACTGCAGACAAAATAGCCCCTACCCTACCAACCCTATAACCTTTAACCAAAAAACCAAAGAGAAAAAAAAAAAACCCTGTTAAACAGGCAGGATTGAGGCACCTGTAACTTATTGCAATATTTGCAAAATGCAGGGTTCTAATAAAAAACCCACCCCTCTTCTTTCACTCTCAATTCATTAGCATTCAGAACCAAAGGAATGGAACTAATCATCTGCCATCAAAAATATGAAACTTGGATCTAACTATGATTAAAGAAACAGTGTCAAGCTTCAGATCCGGGATCAGTAGAGCTCAATTCAGCAGAAGATCCATGCAAGTTAGATGCATAAGATTCGAACAACTTGGACAGCTTTGGTTGCATGCCCTGGCATAGCTTGAATGTAGTTGGGTCCAAGTTCTTGCACTGAAAAACAAAAGCCAATGAAAAGTATGTCAACAACCGAATTCGGTGACAGAAAGTTGCATTAAAATGTAATTTGGTGCGCCAAGGAAAAAACGATAGCAGAAGAGTTCACTCAAGCATGATAAAACTAAGCATATTTGAATTGTAATCATCATTCATCAATACAAAACCAGATCGAGATATCATTACCTCCTGATAGAAAGCATTGATTTCCTCTTCTGTAAGGCCTTCATCCTCGTCTGAGTTCTCCTCCCAGCCAAGAGAACGAAGGAACGCAGCTTCTTCCTCATCTGGATATATTGTAGCACATGGAATTGATTCTTTTTCTTCATTATCAGAAAGCCTTTGAAACTCTTCATGAGCATGGGCATTACCATTGCTGGTCAGTTCAGTACCATTTCCAAGAGATTGGGGACTTGCAGATTCGTTAACTACTTCCATATTGACTTCATCAGATTTCTCCATCATGGGAGAGGAAACCATTGGGCCAGAATCCGGAAGACCAGTAGAAGAGTTCATTAATGTTTTCTTCTTAATGAGATTGAAGAAATCATTCCGACTCTGAACTTGAGAGATGGAATGCTTCTTATCCAAAGTTGAACCTAATTTCAGATCCAAAGTAGCTGATTTCCGTTCTGTGGAGGATTTTGGGTTATTGGGGTTCCTCAAAGGAGCAGAAGCAGCTCCTGAAGCAACATGTTGATTTCCTGGTTTGCTGTTAGGATAATTTGTAGGATGTGATACTTCCTTGGAGGTAGGGGAAGCACCATTTTCCCACACAACGGATTTCAGATCAGTAAACTTTCCAGATGTCTTTGGAGCTTCAACTTTGGCATTTACACTGCGAACAGATTGGCTTGCAATATGCAACGCAGAGGGTTGCTGTGGCACAGTCTTCGTAACTACATTCATATCAGCATTTCTGATAGCTGTTTTGGGCTTTGATTTCTCAGAGTTAAGAACCTGAAAAGAGAATTAACAGTAAATTCTTAAACACTTTTAAGAGAAAAGAAAATAACAGATAATATTTTATCTTTTAATGAAATATCTTTTATTGAATACAAGAAAGTAAATAGACACATGCTAGAAATATAAACTTCCAAAGTTTTGGAAGTAAAGAAAGCATCCAACTCTGATTTTGTTGAAAAAATGCATCCTATAAACAACCCTTATTTCCTCCAGAGATTTCTGTTAATAAATGCAAACAACTGAAGCAACCATATTATAATAACACAGTTTACACAATCAATTTTAAGTATGCTCGAAAGAAATCACAAATTTCATGTACAATGGCGACATACAAAAACCCATCCCATCCACAGTGAACTAACCATAAAAACAAAGTAAAAATATGGTAACGGGAAGGTAGTAAAAGAAGTGAAAAAAATGGTGGATTATATTTGAAAGGGGCATGAAAATACTTATCACTAGAGCAGGTAACAAACAGCTTATCACAACGTAAACAATATGGCCATGTCTCCCAAGCATTTCTTTAGAAACCCTTTTACAGATTTATTTAAAAAATAACAACAATTATTTCACCCACCATAAAAAAAAATTAAAAAGGTTTTCATCGATTTAATATCAAATCATGACAGATTGTTATTCTAAGCAACCACATAATCCCAGCACACAGGTTTCTTATACACCGTATGGGAAATGCTGGAGGAGAGATAGGCAGTCCAGAGCAGTCCTATCAATGATTCCAGAGCAGTGTTATCAATGATGGATGGCAGAATATGTCAGGACAATATTCAACCATATACTAACAGCACTGCAGCCTGGCCTATGGTGCCGTAGCAGCAGGCCTCCCTTCACAAGTTGCCAATGGCGATTGGCAAAAATCTGCCAAACCATGCCATTTAAGAATATTGGTCCAGAGTCAAAACCACAAGAACAGGGAAATTCTTGGGAACTCATGGTGAACCAGTACCCCAAGGACTTGCACACTAGATCAAATAAAACAGGTTGAGACAACACCATAAACAGTTGATGACATTTTCAGATCTAGGTTCAAGCATTATTTGTAAAATGAAATGTTTATAATATCAGCCCAGTGTTCAAGGAGCATAAAGATATCACTAATAAGAAACCACCACTCAAATAATTCTTAAAAATGAACTTTAAGTCTAACCCAAAATCAAAACCAGTTCACCAAATGAGAATTACATGCCCTTATAAACTATAGTTACACCGCATCTCTAATCAATATAGGATTTTCAACACATCCCTTATGCCAAAACTAACATCTCGAATGTGGGACTATGTATGTTTAAGTGTCTGAATAGCTAATGGTATGATATGTCCAACAAATCTTGATAGAATAGGTTATGATACCATATTTGATAGTAAACTTTGGTCCACCATAATCCTACAAAACCAACTCATGAGGTTAGATTTGCACCTATTTATATATTATAAATTGAGCAAATCTCCAATTGATGTGAGATTTCCAACAATAATGATATGCTTGCTTAAAAAGTACAAAAAAAAAAAAGGCAACATTCATTACTTGAACATATTAACCGTTTCATCAATACTATTTCTAATCTGATAGTGTGTTACACCACAACCTCCACCATCAAAAGAATTTCAAGCCATCCAAAACACTTTTCAAATTGTTAACCTTAACTCAGATGTTTACCACTAAAATAGCACTCCAACAACAACAAATCCTCATCCTGCCACAAAATAGTACTCCAATACAAACCAAAATAAACTAAAGAGCCAAAATACAAATCTAGCTTCAAATGTTACCATACAACCTAGCTATACATGTATACTAATTAAAACTACCACAAACAAAAACCTAATATACAAAATATCAATTAAAAGAAGAGCTACATAGGATAAAGATTAATTGTCAGAAATAAAATCCCGCTATGCATTCTATAATAGAATGAAGTTCGAAAAAACAAACCACAAAAGTATTTAACAATCGCTTACCGAAGCTTTAGCAATTGAGGGTGTTACTGGAATCAACTGTCTTGACTGCTTGATAGCCAGTTCCTCAAGTCTTTGGGTTTTGACGAGCACCTACAATTGTTCAGGGCTTATTAATTGATCATGGATTTAAATACAAAATCACTGAACTGTAAGAAAATAATAATAAAGAAGCTAGTGACACAGGTAACTAATTCAACTACCTGGGGTGTAGTGCGAGCTCGGGATGGAGTCTGAGCCAATGCCTCAGCCATATTAAGACTGGCTGTTGTAATTGATGCCACAGACCCAGAATTTGAACTAAAAGTGTGCTGCACTGGTAGAGATCCAGTACTGCTGCTCCCAATTATGGCAGGTACTTCTGCTAGTGCAGATGTCCATCCCTCGCCTCCAATCAAAGTGGAACTTCCAACAGGTAGACTCTGACTAGCACTCAAACCAGGAGATGAAACCCTCACCACTTCTGCTGTTCCCTGCTTTTCTTCAGTACCAAGTGATGGAAAATCCTTGTCAAAGACAGCTTTCTGAATGCTACTACTAACATTACTCCCAGAAAGTATTCCATTGCTATTGTTCTGATGGCTAGTGCCACCAGATTTAGTATCAAGTGCTACTCTACGGGGTATAATCTCACTCTGTTTCCTGGAAACCATTGAATGAGATCGGCGCAGTGTATCCCTCTCCGTCCTCCCCGAAAAGAGGTTGGCCAATGGGTCAGAACCATCACAATCCCAGTTATCTCCAAAATTGGATCTATCTCTCTCTCTATCACGGTCTTTGTCACGATGACTTCTATTGAAACTACTATAGGCATGCTTGGCAGAACCATTTATAGAACTCCTCCGAGAATTTGAAGAGGATGTCCGTTCAAGAAACAGAGAACGAGCACTGTCAAAATCACCAGCATTCTTAGAAGACTTATTCCTTGTATGATGGGCCACAGAAGAAGAATCTACAAAACAATGTCAGGATGTTTATTATTTTTCCCCTTTTCAGGAATAAAACATTAATAAACTTAAATACCCATAGTTTAAATTCTGCAAATAGCAGACAAGTGCAGCTGCAAGAAATCCAAACATTGACACAACTCCGGCCAGTGAGAGTCAAAAAGATATCACTGATGTTACAAAACAACTGTCATGACAATTCTCTTCTAAAATAGAGTATACGGCCAATTCTTATCTCATGCGCATTAAGAAACAAGATTCTTAAGTACGGGACATGAAATTCTGAATGAAGTCAAATAAAAGCATTGAAAATGCAAACCATTAAAAAAGAGCGTCTAAATTACCAGTGTGATTAGACGAGGAGGGAAAATGTTGGGTTGAACTTCCAGTCCCGGCAACACTTCCAGCACTTCTCAACCATTCTGGAACTAATGTGGGTTCACTTCTTTCCATAACTAACACTGAACATCATCAGAAACAAAAAAAAAAAAAAAAAAAAAGTCGTGTGCGCCTCTTCACCAACTCCACCCACAAGTACCACTATCGCACTTCCTTTTATCGCTTACAAATCTCCATCCTCTACCTTGCACCACTCATCACTATCCTAAAACCCAACCCAATCATGAAAAACCCATTCCAAACAAAACGAAATATCAGCACTTTCACAGTAACATTCAATCACGCCCCAATTCACAATCCTTCAACAGTTACGAAATAATCCAACCTTCCCAACCTGATTCTCAATCTACTATCAACCGCAGTCGTAACTCATCCAAAACAAGACACTAACAAGAAACCTGAGCCTTGAAACACAAGACAATGTTGCGAAGGAGGCGCTTCTCAAAGCTAAGCCTCCATCGTTAATCGAAACACGGATTCTCACTCTAACCCAGTCACAGATGTTTCACCTCCCCACACAATTGAAGAACCTATAATTGGGAAAATCGAAGCACCACTGCAGCAACAATGGCAGAACTCACTGCATTGCAAACCCATCCACGCATCAAAATTGGAAAAAAACAAAACAAAATAAAATAAAAATCCCTATATTCTGTGTCGAAAATAAACAGGTAACGGAAAACAGAGAAGAATAAAACGCACGTGATTAATTGGTAGATGTAAGAAAAATCTCCTCCGGAACCTAGGGTTACAGAGGAAACATCGATGTTTGATTGCGAGAGAGAAAAGGGAGCCACAGAAAAGGAAGCAACTAACCCTAGAGGCCTCGCAGTGATTGACGATGGGAGTGAAACGTCGACGTTTTTAAGTGATAACAGACAAGCCTTATCGCGTAATGCTTAATGCTTATAGGGAGAAGGAAAACAAGGAGTTGGTTCGGTTTAGGTTTGGAGTCAGAGAATGAATGAGCAAAGAACCAGAGAGAGTGTGTGCAGAAATAGGGTTTTGTTTGTTTTTTTGTTTAGTGCGTGCGAAATTGAGAAGAGAACACAAGGTATAATTTTCTGTTAGTTTCCGATACTCAGAAGCAAGGCTACGAGTTTTGATGAACACTCTCTCTTCTTTCTATTTTTTTTTTTTCCTTTTCTTCTATATTATAATATTAATAACTTTTTTTTGTGAGCCCATTTCTTCTTCATGTGCTTTATTTTTGTTACGTATTCTCTCTTGGCCTCTCAAATCTTGATATTGTTACGACTTTTTAAAACAAAGAAAACCGTTCAATTAACCAACCATGAGGTTACTTTTGTCATTTTCGGATGAACAACATTTTCATGTTCATGCAGTTAACACTCATATTTACACACAACAAACTATACAATGACAACTGGCAAATAAAATATAACTAAATAGACATATATATATATATATATATATATATATATATATATATATATATATATATATATATATATATATATATATATATATATATACTTCTTTTCATTTTCTACTTTCAACAAAATTGAATTTTTATTTGTACTTTGGCATAAATTTATTTAATTAATGTCTAATATGATTTTATTTAAAATTTATTTAAACAAATATCAATTAGTTTTGTAATTATAGAATATTTATTTGTTCCGTTTCAAAATACTTTTAGTATTAACACATTTTTACTATTAGTTAACTAAAAATCGATGCGGATACAGTTGAGTTTTAAAGGAGGAAATTTCATTGGGAGGGGGCTATACTACCAGTGCCTTTAGATATTTCAACACTAACAAAATATATAAAATTAAAATTAAACTAACAATTTTATTTAGATTAAATAATCTATAGACTATTTCACTTTTTCTAGATTTTTTTTTTTTAATTTTATTAATTTAAGTTATGCTTTTTTATCTTTTTTTTCACTTTTATTATCAATTTAGTTCTATGGTAACACGTGTGGTTTATCTCATGAATATACTATTATAGACCAAAACAGTTGAAAGAAATAATGTTAAAACAAAACTATGAAAGAAATAATGTTAAAACAAAACTATGGTGTTCTTTGTTGAATTGATATTGGTATAAGGTGATTTTAGAATAGTGTGAATAAAGTCTATAGAAAATTTTTATTCATTTTGTATAGGCATGATAAAATAAATAAATCAAATTGTAAGACAAAAATAATGCACACAAGAATTTATGCTAGTTTACCTCATATCTTGAGATTATGTTCAGTCTCTTAAGCAATCTACTTAAGAAGTTTCACTAATCAAATCTCTTGACTAAAACGAGTATCAAACTCTCCATATTACAACGAGTTAATCCTTTCTAGGAATCACAAATATAAACATCTTTAGGTTACAACGAGTTTAACCTCTCCATGTTACAATGTGTTTAACCTCTCTAGGTATTCTTCTCAATCTCCCTTTAGATAAAAAAACTCACAATTACAAAGAATAAAATAATCTCTCACGCAAGAGAGTACAATCACGCTTATAGGGTATCCTTCACACAAAGTGAAGGATATTACAATGGTTATCACTCAACCCAATATCACATGAGTTTGACTTTACTCTCATTGTTTTTCACTTTTATGTATCTTGAATATTTGATAGTATTTTAGCACTTCAGTATTTTCTCTTGCATACTTTTCCTTTTTTTATCTTAGTTTTGGTATTTATAATCACATTATGCCATTTGATTGTTGATGCATATTCAATTCAACATATCTTCAATAATAGTGTATTGCTTCTTGTGAATTATTTGTTCTTTCCTTTTCAGTCATTCAACAATTTGAATTTCACACTTTATAACATTTTGACTTTAATCTTTAGGAGATTCTCTTACAGTCTTTGATTTGCAGAGTTTTTCCTTTCTCGTGTTTGGTTGATAAATATATGAAAGTATTAAGGATCTTTAATCAAAGAGGATTTCTTTATTTTTTTTTGTTCATTCATATATTCAATCATCTATGATATTCTTCATATATATATATATATATATATATATATATATATATATATAGTTAATCAAATATTCAATCATAATATCTTTATACACTAAATTGAATATTTGGCCTACTTATTAGATAGAGAAAATAACCAATCAATCCTGTATATTCGGTTGAATCAACTTGCTTCCCAGCCTCATCTGACATGTAACAGTTTGTGGCAATTGGAATGACAACTTCTTTGCAATTCTCCATTTAAAACTTTTTCAGCATATCAAAACATTATTTTGACTGGCTTAAAAATGTTCCTTGCTCAAGTTGTTTGACTTGCAACCCTAGAAAGTAGGTTAGCTCGCTCATCATAGACATTTCAAATTCACCCCACATAACAACAACAAACTCTTCACACATAGAGTTATTATTTTAAGTAAAGATATCATCAACATATACTTGAACAAGTGTTGATGAGGCTCCTCCATCGCGGTACTCGCCTATATACCAAAGCATTCAAGTAGTCAACCTAGGCCAGGCTGACCTAAGCCTAATCGGCCTAAACCGGTAACTTAAACACCTAGAGGAACAACCTACCTAAGACGACAGATAAGCAACACAAACCGCCAGGGAAAGTAGTCGGCTTAGGCCGCAACCAATATACTTAGCAAAATCAAAGCCCCCTTAGTATTCAATGGGTCCACCTCAGGGCCTAGGTTAGGGCCCAAGCCCATTTACAACCCAAGCTAAGGCCCAATCTAGGGCCTAGCCCATAGCATAACCAGACGTAATTAATACTCTATAAATACACGTGGACCGCAGTAATTAAAGGTACGCATTCATTACTCCATTAATCACCTGATTTGACTTTTTGAGAGTTTTGACTCACTTGAGCTTCGAAGTCCCTTCTACAGGTAACCCCTCCTGGGTCCAAGTCGACATGTACCAACCGGGAAGAGGCCAACTGAGGAGATAGCGGACTACATGGGTAAGGTGACGCTTGTGCCTAACTTATCTTGTTTGTTCTCTGTAGGAATAGCGAGGGAAACACAACGGAAATGCTCGAATATGGAGATTATCACTTGGTTCGCTCTGGTTTCTCATTGGTTTGGTAAACCCTAGGCGGTAGAACCTAATCTAGGGTTTAGGGTTTGAGCTGACGAATGGTGGAAGTGTTCTCAACCAATTTTCATTCATCCAAAGTTAGTATTACAAAGCATTTGGTTTGCCTTTTATAGATGAAGGCAACCAACAAGAAAACGGAAAAGAAGAAATGAAAACACCGTCTAACAGGATCCTAACGGTGATATGATCTCTAGAGGCTAGGGTTTGAAATCTTAACATAAGCTTCAACAAAGATAAACCCTAACTCTAAGGTGTGAAACTCGTGTAGATGCAGATTGGCTAGTGTGAAGGTGCGAAGCATGAGAAGAACCCTAGCAGCTAAGGGTTTGAGGCGAAAATGAGTGTTGTGCATGGTCCGCTGCCTCGTAAGTGCAGGGGAGCGTGAACGTTGCTGCAGATTGGGCTTAAGCCCAATGACGCTGAATCATGAGGCAGCATCATATTGCAGATGCGAGGAGGGGTGCAAAAAGGTATTGGGCTGCTGGTTGCAGACTGAAAGCATCATATATGTGCACGCGTGGAAGCAAAATTCGGGTTGCATGTATTGACGTGGCAACAACTACTTCTTGGCCCATTATGTATATACACATATTGGATGCATTGGTGTGATGAAGAATTGGGCTGCTCGCGTGGATTGGCCCAATAGAGACACGGGGCTTCAATATGCCACTTTCAAGAAAAAGCATGTTGTCCGCATTGGTGTGGTGAATTGGGTCGCAAGCCCAATATCAATTGGCAGCTTGGGACTAAAAGGCTGCAATAAGTAAAACAAGCTCAATTAACAATATTTATTTAATTGAAAATAAAGAAAATAAAAGAAATTAAAAAGGAATGGGCCTAAGCGTTGGCCCAATGCTATAAGCCTTATTGGGATCACATCAAGTGTTACATCACTTTCATGTTTTCTAATGAAGAGTATTTTATCAACAAAACCTCTAACATATCCTTTTGATAAAAGAAAATTGCTTAGCCTTTCATACCACTGTCGTGGTGCTTGTTTCGAACCATACAAGACCTTTTTCAATTTAAAAACATAATTAGGATAAATATGATCCTCAAAACCAGGAGGTTATGATACATACACTTCTTCATTTAAGAAACCATTTAAGAATGCACTTTTTACATCCATTTGAGACCGTTTAAAATTGCACATGCAAGAATATGCTAATAGTAATCTCTCAACTTCTAGCCTAGCCATAGGTGCATATGTTTCACCAAAATCAATGACTTTCTCTTGATTATACCCTTTAGCCACTAGCCTAGCCTTTTTTCTAACCATATTGCCATCTTCATCCATTTTATTTCTAAACACCCATTTAGTACAAATTACATTCATATCATCACTTTTAGGAACTAGAGACCACACATCATTTCTAGTAAATTGGTTGAGTTCATCTTGTATAGAAATAATCCAATTACTATCATTTAAAGCATCATTCACATTCTTAGGTTCAATTTGTGAAACAAATGCAACATGTTCACAGTAAATAAGCTTGCATCTAGTGAATACTCCCTTCTAAATGTCATCAATGATGTTGTCCTTTGATAGCCCTTTAGGAGTAATCCATTCCTTGAGTAAGTTGTTGTGAACTATTGTTTCAGTCGACTAAATTTCCTTTTCAATTGATTAATTTACTGTTTTAGATTGCTTCTCCAAGAGTATATCTTCATCATTTGCATTATTTAACATTTGATCTTATAATTTAGGGTTAGTTTCATCAAATACCACATGCAAAGACTCTTCAACAACAATTAACCTTTTATTATATACTCTATATGCATGACTATGTGTAGCATAATCAAGAAATATACCTTCATCCGTTTTAGCATCAAACTTGCCAAGTTGTTCTTTGACATTATTTAAAATGAAACATTTCAACCAAACACTCTTACATGAGTCAAAACAGGCCTTATAACTTTGAAAATCTCATAAGGGGTTTTCCTCAAAATAGGCCTAATCAACACACAATTTAAAACATAACTAATTGTATTGACTACATCAGCCTAAAAGTATTTTGGCAATGAAGTTTCATTTAACATGGTCCTAGCAAGTTCTTCAAGTGATCTATTATTTCTTTCAACTACTTTATTTTGTTGTGGAGTTTTAGGAGCTGAAAAGTTATGTTTAATACCATGTTTTTCACAAAAATGTTCAAACTTTTCATTTTGAAAATCTCCACCATGATTACTTCTTATAGAAACAATTTTGAACTCTTTTCATTTTTTAAAACCTTGGCAAGGCTTTTAAAAACATGAAACATATCATTCTTGGTTGCTAAAAATAATGTCCATGTGAATCTAAAATAGTCATCTACTATTACTAATGCATAGAAGTTTCCCCCAAGACTCATGGTTCGTGAAGGTCCAAATAGATCTATGTGAAGCAATTTCAAAGGTCTTTCAGTTGAAACACGATTTATGGGTTTAAAAGAGACCTTGGTTTGCTTTCCCTTTTGGCAAGTTTCACATACTTTATCCTTCTCGAACTTGAGTTTTTGTAAACCTTCAACTAACTATTTTCTATTTAATCGATTCAAATGTTGCATATGAATGTGACAAAGCCTTCTATGTCATAACCATGTATAATCCTATTTTGCAAGAAAATATTGTATGTTGTTTGATGCATGATGCAGATCAAACAAGTAAATGTTATTGACTTTTTTCCCTATTAACATTATTCTACCATATGCATCAAAGACAAGACAATGATTGGTTTTAAAAACAACTTTAAATCCTTTATCACAAAGTTGACTTATACTTATCAAGTCATGCTTTAATCGTTCAACTAAAAGCACATTTTTAATGTTGAATGAGGATCCATTGCTTATGGTTTCATTTCCAAGTATTTCTCCTTTGTTGTTATCTCCATACGTCACAAAACTTTCATCCTTCAAGTCCAACTTTGCAAACTTGGTTTTGTCACCTGTCATGTGCCTTGAACAACCACTATTAAGGTACCATAGGTCATTCGTGTTAGGTTTTATGAGCTACAAAACAAATTCATATTACATGGTATCCTTTATCACAACTAAAATCGTAATGGGACGACGAACAAAAAATAAGATTTCAAAATCAGAGTTTGGAGTTGTCACTACCATAGTTTATTCTAGAAAATTACAGAAAAACCAAAACAATAAGACAAGGTCTGCAAAAAACCAGATTTTGGTTCCGGGAGTCGGTTATGCGTGGGATGTAACATCCCGACAGGATATTACGGGTTTAAATAATAAAATAAAATAAGAAAATAAAAACACATTAATTATAAATCCATTTCCTAAAAATGCGGAAAATTTCAAAACTTTATTTACTTCAATAATAGTTCCAAAATCCTTGAATATAATTACTATTACCATTAATAAATAGTCCTGTACTATTAACAATTACAACTGATTTGAAATCATAAAGAAAATGTAAAAACTCTGAGAAAATTGCCCCAAGACTAGCCCCGCTCCGGCTCTATGCCTCACCAGATCCACCTGCAACACCATCTGCTCACGTATACCATATATACAATCATCGCCAAACACAAGCAGATAGGGTGAGCTAACAGAATAAATATAAACAAATATATATATATATATATATATATATATATATATCACAAAAATACACCAAAGGAATCTCTTCCCTTGAGTCCACACCACATGGCCACAACCATGTCAATCATGTTCTACGTCTTCTAGTGAGTACCCCAAGGTGTCTTGTTGCCATACCTATCGGCCACAACCGATAGAACACGTGCAGGAAACCATTGCTACATATTATACATCGTAACGCCAGGTGGAGTTCCCAAATACGAACATAGTTCGTAACGTCCCAAGACTACCAAATTCGTCAGCTAACTACTAAGGAGGGCAATCTATCTAGACCCATTCGTAATGGCCACAACCAGCACACTCACATCGGAAACACTCGCCAACCCGAACTCAACTCAAGGGTTCCTCGTGTTCATCTGCCATCCCGAGCTCAACTTGAGGGATGTCATTCCGAGCTCAACTCGAGGAATGCCACGTGCTTAACCCCTATCCGGAGCTCAACTCAAGGGATACGTTCTGAGCTCAACTCAAGGAACACCAGTAAGCCGACCTTTAAGATATCCTAGAAGCCTTGTAGATCACGCACATCATAGCAAGCATAACACAATCTGCTGTAGCAAAATCGCCTGGTGGGGGACACGTACCACTAGGCGCTGCCGCTTCCAGATCGTTTGGCGCCTGGCAGGGGATACGTATTGCCAAGCGCTAAGCGCCTTAGTCTTCACTGCCACTGCAACTATCGCCTGGCGAGACTTCCTCTACCGCCAAGTGCCACGTGCCTTAGTATTTACTGAACTATAGACACCGCCTGGCGCACCCCTTCTTACTGCCAGGCGCCACCGTGATCCAGAACCCCCTGTTTCTACGTTGTCGCTTGACGGGTCGATCGCCACCGCCAAGCGCTACACTAGTACTTGCGCAGTACTAATTTTAGTTCAGGTTCAAGCACACTTCACACTGGTTGCTCTTATTTGCTCTCATTCTAGAGTACCCCTAATGAAAAGCATTGCCATCTATAATGTTCCAGGCCTTATAGCCCCTCACAGGTGCATTCATCCCCTAGTCATATAGACCATCCCAAGCATGCTCAAACAAAATATAAGCAGCAACACTCTAACGATTTTAAGCACATGATCTTATGCACCAATGCAATTTAATATTGACACCCATGCCTTCACCAAACCAATTATCTGCATGTGACTAACAAATTGATAGAGACTTACCACATAACCCAATCATGCTTCATTAGAAGTTACTAGGAATTATCAAAAGGTTATTTATGCATTTTAAAGACTCCAAAATCAACAATATTGAGTAACGTATATCTCTAGCTACTGAACTCCAAATAAAATCTCCATCGTTCAAAGTGAAGAACCACATGTTATGGACCACCTGTCAAAATTTCACCTAAATCGGATGGTTAATGAACCAGGAAATGCAGTTTTACGAAAATTGCGCAAACTAGAAAAATGGTGGCGCCTAGCGCCCAGAATCAGGAGCCCGATGCCTGGCGCCTGGCGGTACAAACCCAGTGCTGGGCGATTTCTGTTCTGCGCGAAAATACGAAAAACAACGTTTTTTGTGAATTAGAACACCACACTGCTCTAGTATGGCGCCTGGCAGCCAATTGGGTGCCGCCAGGCGGTTCCTACACCTGCGAACCTTACCCCTTTCAGAACAACTCTGATTTCCATCAATTTAAGACTCCATAGGATACGATCCCAGTTATTAGGATTACGGTTCATCCCTAACACTTCCCATTCATGAATTCATTCACATTTTCCCCTTTGATTGCTGCCACTATAGAAATTCCCAATTCATCACCCTAATATACAAGTTCATACAATTTTCACTCAATTGAATCCACTAGTATATATATTACATCGAATTCTGGCTTCTAATCATTTCCAAATGGTTAGTATTGTCTTTTTCCCCGAACAGAATCAACTTAGAACCTCAAAACACCAAAATTGAGTCAAATCCACTCGTGTCGCTTGGCGGGTGTTCATCGCCGCTAGACAATTTAACTAAAAACCCAAAACCTGGGTTGCAACTATGTGTCACCTGGCGACCATAGAGGTGCCGCCAGGCGGTTCCTCTTTAGGAACCCAAAACCAGTGCAAAAATGATGTGTCGCCTAGCGGTAATTCATCACCCGCCAGGCGATTTCTGGAAAAATTCCAGAAACACAAGTCACATGAATAAGCAAAATATGTGCATCCAATTCATCTTACATCTCAAGAAAATAACGACACGAATAAAAAATAACGGAGTCCAGCTCCCCTAACCTAGTCTCCTTTACTTAATTTGAATGTGAAATTCTTCTTCTTGGCCAAAAATATCTTCCCTTAGTGCTCCCGCATTCCAGCTCCAAACAGACTCTTAATTCTCTCAGCACACTCTCAAATTCGCTCTCCTCTCACTATGTAACAATGGCAACCTTGCAAACCTTTCTTCTAGCCTAAAATTGGCTTTTTAAGGGTGCCTTAATGCTAGGTTAGTTACCAAAACGCAAATTTGGTTTAATGATGCTTGTAAATACCATTCAAGGAACATTATGGCTGATTCTCCAGCCTCCCTTGGCTGCCATTCAGCTAGGGTTTTTCCTTGCCCTTTCACCTTCATGCCAAATGAATTTGGCAAAAAGAAAGTTTAGTTTAAGTTCAAGGTTCAAACCCATTGCATGCCAACATCAAATCAATGCATAACCATTTAACCAATTCATGTTTCGTGATGATTAATATAATTCTATGATTATATTATCACTTAACATGATCAAACATATTACTAAAAATACTAATAATTAAATAACACACAATTGGCATACATAAGACTTGAACCCAAGTCCTTTCACATAATAAAGTACTCTCAACCATTTGAGCTAGTACTTTTCCACATCACATCAATCACTATTAAATACCATAAAGGTTTCTACGACCCGCATTTATTAATTATTTATTTATTTAATTAATTAAATTTCACGGGTCTTACATGGGGAAAGTATTAACACTCCCACAACGCCCGTCCTAAGATGATACCTTTAATAAATGTGCAAAAGGATTTGGTTTTTTCAAAATGTTTATTTACCCTAAAAAAGAATAATAAAAAAATGTACAAAAGAAACAAAAAATATTTTTTTGGTCTTTTGGGTCCAACAAGGTTAATCATCGCTCCTACGTATCTCCATTTACAATAGAGAATCAGGGTTACGTAGTTCTTTAGTGAAAAAAGAATTCGAAAAACTATTTCGAAAATGATTTGATTTTTTTGATAATTTTGAAAATCTTTTTATCCAAATTTTTAGTATTTTGAATTATTTTAAAATTGGTGTCACACGAGACAAGCGGTCAAACATACACTAGAGAAATGGGAAAAAATATTTTTTGATGATATAAAAAAAAGTATAATAAAAATTGGAAAAATAAATCAAGAGAAAGAGAAACTGATAGTGACGTACCTTCAAAATTTTTTAATATCTCTTCTTTTATATCAATCTCACCCTCTCATTTGTACATTACAACTATCGTTTCTCTTTTCTTTTTCATGCCTCCTTTTCTAAGATTTCTGTTTCCCAAGACAAATAAAAATGAGATGTGTTTGTGTGGTTGGTAATGAGAAAGAAGCACAAAGTGTAGATAATATTTTTTTCCATCCTTTTTCGTATGATAGACTGCATATTTATATTCACACATTGCAATATCAATGCAATCTCAATCTTAATTGTAATAAACAAAATAAGGAAGAAATTGGTCATGATAGTAACACATTACAGGAATCCAATCACATCAAATCAAAGCACACTATCAATCATCATTAGTAATATTAATTTTAATCATTAGAAGAGATATTACTTCCAATTATTAGAATCATATTACTATTTTCTCTATCAGAAACAAAGGGTAGA
Organism: Vigna unguiculata; assembly: GCF_037176805.1. Lineage (NCBI taxonomy): Eukaryota > Viridiplantae > Streptophyta > Magnoliopsida > Fabales > Fabaceae > Vigna > Vigna unguiculata. Next base: position 25,561,949 of record NC_140799.1, on the reverse strand, counting down.
AAATATGTTGGGTTGTTGGGCTCATGAGAAGGAGTGTGATAATTGAAAACAAATTGGATTCCTTGTTCTTTTTTTTCCTTTTTTTCATCTCTCTCTTTTTTTTCTTTTTTTAGTAAAATTATCGTTTGAAAATCTTTGAAGAAAACTTAATTTCACCTCTTTTTTTTTTTATTTACCATTGACTAATTTTTTTTTCGAAAATAAATTTATTCACCCAAACGAAATTAGGTGTTGACAGGTGTCCCTTTTTATTTATATTTTACTAGTTAATATGAAAGTTTGACTTTTTCATATTATCGTAGTAAAAGATTAGTAAAGATAAAAACACTAAAAAGAAAACAAATTTAAAGACAAACTTGATCATTCCAAAGGAGAGAGTCTCTATCTGAAAGAAAAGAACTAAGTGACAATTACTAAGTAGAGGTTCTCGATTCAACACATCATATTTTTTTGTTTTTTTACTTTACGAAAAAAAAACAAACTGGACCAATCCCGAGGAGAGGGTTTATTCAAAGGATTCGGTAACCATTACCATGTAGAGGGTTCGATCCAAAAAACCACATTCTTTTTGCAACTTTGAATTTTTGAAAGAAAAAGATTAAACCAAACTCGAGGAGAGGGTCTATATCAAAAAGATTCAGTGACCATTACTATGTAGAGGTTCCTAATCTGATAAATCACTTTGTTTTATTATTTTCTTTACCGACTTTTTGAAAAAATAGATTAGACCAATCCCGAGGAGAGGATCTATATCGAAAGGGAAAAAATTAATGACAATTGCCTCGTAGAGAGCCTTGATGTAAAGAAATCGATGACCATTGCTTGACATAGGGCCTCAATGTGATAAAGAAAACAATGATCATTGCTTCATAGAGGGTTTAGATGTGACAAAGAAATCAATGACCATTGCCTCGTAAAGGGCCTAGATGTAAAGAAATTGATGACCATTGCCTCGTAGAGGGCCTTGATGTAAAGAAAATCCATGACCATTGACTTGTAGAGGGTCTTGATATAAACATAAGCGAATCAATGATCATTGCCTCGCAAAGGGTCTTCATGTAAAGAAATCGATGACCATTGCCTTGTAGAGGGTCTCGATATAAATAAAATTCATAATCATTGCTTTGTAGAGGGTCTTGATGTATAAAAGGAGAACTTGGATCTTGCTTTTGAAGTGTCGACAAACACCACATGAATGCCTAATATTGGTGAGACTTACACATAAAAAAATATCCTTGTTAACTTTTTTTCAAATTTCCTTTTTTTAACGATATTTTCTTTGAAATGATTTTCAATGATTTTGTAAAGTACGATGTATGACATGATGTGAATGTGTGTATGTTGTATAGTATAATGAAATGAATTGAAAAAGACTTTTTTTGTATTTTTCATTTTTTTCTTTATTAATTTGAGAGCAAGGAAAACTAGGCTTAGATGTTAGAAAAAACTAGGCTTGAGGCTAGACAAAATTGGGTTTAGGGGTTAGTGTGAAAACTAGGCTTGGGGGCCAGTGTGGAAATTAGGCTTTGGGGCTAGTGTGAAAACTGGGCTTGGAGACCAGTGTGAAAATTGGACTTGAAGACCTATGTGGAAACCAGGCTTGGGGGTAGTGTGGGAACTGGCTTGGGGGCCAGTGTGGAAAATGGACTTAGGGTATATTGGTCATTCATATGATTGAAGAGGACCATAAATTTGAGAAACATCATACAAACAAATTTGTGTATTTTTTTTTTAATTTTCTTTCTTCTAAAACGAAAGGATTCGATAACCATTCATATGAGTAAAGAGGGTTTTGATTGGAAAGGTGGAAAATATTTCATTCAAAAAGATGAATGACTCATGTATGCATGACTTGGTATGATGTATGAAATACCTTATGTATGATTTTTTCTTTTGCACTTTTTTTGAAAACAAATTTGAATTGATTACTATTTCATTGCTATTTCGAATTCATGAACCATTCTACTTTGAAATTGTTTACTTTTCCAAATCATTTCTTTGGTCTAATTAGTTTACTAAGGAACCCTTTTTTTAATCATTTCTTTTGAAACACTATTTCAATGACATGCATGAAATTGCCAAGGGCTTGAAAAAGCTTGGATGAGGTGATGAAGATTAACTAGGAAGTTGTCCCAATTTGAATTGGTCTCGGGGCACAAATGTGTTTGGGCTTTGCCTAGTTATTGATGGTATGAAGGAAATGATGGGGACTTTAAAAATTTGCCCTTAGTGTGAGAGCTAGGATGGTCTTAGGGTACAAAAGAATGTTTGGCTTTTCCCAATTGAGGAGATTGAAAAATGACGGGGTCTTCACAAGTTGCCCCTAATGGGATCATAGTCTTCAATATAAATAAATGCCCCAATTTTGAATATGTGATGGGAATATATGAATTACAAACAAAGTGATTGCCCCAGTTTAGGTTTGGGATTGATAAAGATAGACTAGTTTAAGGTTAGTTAAGGTTTAAGCTTAGAGTGGGGATACTGTAAGAGCAAAGGTGGAGTTTCATGAAGAATGAATTTAAAAGGGACAACCCAAATTTAGCTTAATTGCTTGATTGTTCATGCTAATTTCAAAAAGCTTAGAAAATATGTCACCCAAAAATAGACTGCCCCAATGTTTAAAAACAAATCTCTCAACACATTTCTCATTCTTTTTCTCATCATTTTTTAGAACAAACCTGTTAGCAAATCAAAATTTTCTTCTAAATTAAAATCTTCCAAAAATAACAACCAATCTTTGATCTGTATGGACTTTCTTAGGCTTGTACCGTTGCGAAGGCTACGAGTATTGAAGTAAATGAAAGTAAAGGCCCAAAAAAGTGATGTGAGGGTTGTTTCAAAAAAGGATCTTTGAATAATGTTTCATTCAATATTTGTTTGACTTCTTCTTGTTCACCTTTTGCTTCTCTTTTCTTTTCTTTTCTTTATATAACCATTTCTTTTGTGTCTTTTTATTTTTTGATATTTCTGTATTGGTGAACTACTAGTCGAATGAAACAAATGTAAACATTATGTCAACCCTTAATATGAGGGTGACCCTTGTTTTGGGTAATTTGAAAGAAATTTTTTTGAAAGCTCAAATTGGGTAACAAAAGATAATTACTTTTTTTTATAAAGAAACATGGCCACACATAATTTCAAATCATGATTATTTTTCTCAAAAGTTTGAATTCATAAGAAAATAATTTATTTCATATGACAGGATGCCCCTTGTTTTGTTCTTTTTTTTTTCACTTTTTTTGTCTTATTTTTTCCTAGACTTTTTTAGTCTAGCAGACTTTTCTTCATTTTTTTTGTATGTTAAAAGAGTTGTTTGTAATCATCCTAAGGTAATGCCCCTTTTAGTGATAATCCTTCATGAAAAATTGAAAACAAGGTTTGTGATGGAAGGGAGATGGAAAAGGAGATGGATTTGAGTGATTTCATGTATGCAAGACTAGATAGATGTTTCAAAAGAAATGATAACAAACAATATTTTATTTCTTTATTCAATCCACTAATTTGACAAAAAAAATGTTTTATTATTTTCTCATTTTTCATAAGAAAGATTCCAAGAATTTGGTGATAAGCAAAATTGGAAGCAATTTGAATTTATTTTAGTTCAATTTTTTTTGGTTATTTAAAAAAAAATAAATTATACATATCCATGCTATGTGTTTGAAACTATGGACATGGTACCATGAATGACCACATGATGGGAATGCAATGCATGGTTGTGCATCAAAGGAAACTTATTCATGTGATATGCTAATGAAATGCATGCTTATGCCTTAGGAGGCATGTTTTCATTTTTTTATGAGGTTAAAATACTCCATTGGTCCACGTTTTTGTTCAAAAATCTAAATTAGATCCTAAGATTTTTTTTTAGTCTCAATTAGGTCTATATTTTTGAAAATGCGTAGCAATTAGGTCCATTCCGTTAGTATGGAGGTAACAGTATCAAGGATGTGCCACGTGTTAGCTCCTCATTTTTTTTATTTTTTTTTGAATTTTTTTTTTATTTTTTTGAATTTTTTTTTTGAAAATTATTCATGTCACGTGTCACATCAATATTGTGCCACGTGTCAAGTCAGTCAAGGTGACACATGTCAAGTCATTGTCTGAATATCAATTTGGTCCACATATTTTGTTATTTTTATTACATTTCAGTCCATTTTGTAACACCCCATTTAATTAATAACCCTAATTAAAGGAATGTCACACAGATAATATGAGAGGCAAAGTCTTGGAGTATAACCCTACTCCTTACAGTATCCAAGACGCTTAAAATGAAGTACTAAGGCACACCACAATGCCATAGACTAACCTAGATACAAATTACACAGTACTTAAATAAACATCCAAAGGGCAAGATATTACATGGGCTATAGTCCTAAAGAAAACTTGGACAAAACAGGATCTGATCCAAGATGTTCTAGGCAGCAAAATCTCCATCACCCTAACGACTACGGGGAGTTCTCGCATTTGCTCACATCAATAAATTGATGATCATCGCAAAAAGAGAAAACCACACAAATAACAATCAAACAAGAAAAAGGTAAGCTAGAGCAAAAAATGGTTTAACATACAGTTACATACAATTTCATAGTTCAAGTTCCTTTTGTCAACCAATCATGTTATGACTTGCAAACAATACACTAAGACTCACGACAAGACTCATCCGAATACAAATAATTAGTCAGATTCAACGGATGCTTGCAATTGTGATGGTCTTTACTACTCTACCGAGCTAATTGTTCCAGTGTTACATCCCCCCACACACAAGGTTAGCCCTTAAAGTGTTTCAGGCCTCCTACTACTCTCACCACTTAAGTCAGTACGCTCTATGTGAGACTCACTAACTCATTAGAGTGTCAGGGTGCAATCCTTACCTTGAATCCTTACTAAATTATATAAATGAGGCACCACCATGAACTCCCACGAATTACGTCCTGACCAATTGAGCCACCACCATGCGATCTCACCTAGAGATTCATGGAATTACATCCTAACCCATGAGACACCACCACGAAACTATCGTGAAATTACGTCCTAACCATACCAACAACATATTCCATTAATCAATATAACATTCATGTTCATACCAATTCCATGTCACTTTTATACCCAACCATTTCATACTCATTACATGCCAAGATCATGCCAAACTCATCATTCACAATTCATAAACCATTTTACTCATGCATATTCACTCATTTCATGCTTTAACATAGCAATCCAACCAGACAGATGGCAAACACTCAAAAGCAGAGAAGAAAACAGAACCCAAACACTTTCTCGACCAACTCTCGCTCAAGCGAAAAGGTTTTCTCGCTCAAGCGAGCTCCTTTCGACTAGGCGAGGGCTCGAAAAGGGAACAGTGGCATTGTCGCGTTCTCTTGCTTAGGCGAGACCTTCTCGCCTGAGCAAGATGAACTCTCGCTCAAACAGGAGCTCGTCGCCTAAGCGACAGCTCACACAGTACCTGGGAGGAGTTTCTGATACTCTCACTTAGGCGAGCACCACTCGCTTAGATGAGGATATCAGATCCTTCCACTATTCACGCATGCCAGCACAAAGATTGAACCAGAGCAAATGCACAGTTCATGTTTATATAATTTTAAATACCATACACACTTCAAAAACACGAAACAGACCCAAAAACAAGCAAAGATTGATTTAAAAGGGCGAGACCCTAGGTTCCCTTACCTGGAAATAAGCTAGCAAAATATCCCGACACCTAAGCAAATGAGTACCACAAACCACGGAGCAAATTCACGAGTTGGAAACCCTAATACAGATTGAGCACGAGATTACTACGAGGAACCCTAATGGAAAATCATGAAGAACCAAACCAGAGAAGAAGAGCAAGAACAAAAAGCACTTACGTGACTTAGAAAACGAGACTGAGCTAGCTTGATGACGAATGGGGTTCAAACCCTAGCAGAGCCTCTGTGGAGAGAAAAGGAGAAGAATGAGAGCACTATTTTTGCAAGAATGACAGAAGTGAGAGGGGTTTAGTTGCCTTAGGGGCCTTGGACACCCTATGGGCCAGCCCTTAGGCCCATTAAATTTTGGGGAAACCCTTAAATATTGGGGCTAAATAAGAGGGCATTACACATTTATTTAAAAATTTTAAATATATTTATTTTAACTTTTTACAAAATTGTTTTAAAATTTTATATTTAAATTTATTAAATTGTTATTTTCAAACCAATTCTAACATTTGTATATAAATTATTTAAAATAATTTTGTAATAAGTTAAAATAAATATTTTAATATTTTAAAACAAAATATAAGTAAAGTTTAATGTAAAATAAAAATTTAAAGAAACTTAATATTATTAAAATATTTAATAAAAATATCATTATAAAATTTATATAAAAGCTAAATTTAGTCTCAATTTGGGGAGATGAAATTGAAAATTAAAAATAATAGACTGAAATATAATCACAATAACAAATATATGGACCAAATTGAGATTTAGACAATGACTTGACACATGTCACCTTGACTCACTTGACATGTGGCACAATATTGATGTGACACGTGGCATGAATAATTTTCAAAAAAATTAAAAAATTCAAAAAAACTCAAAAAAAATGAGGAGCTGACATGTGGCACATCCTTAACACCGTTAATATCATACTAACGGAATGGAACTAATTGTTACACATTTTAAAAAATATGGACTTAATTGAGAATAAAAAAAATCTTAGGACCTAATTGAGATTTTTGAACAAAAACGTGGACCAATGGAGTATTTTAACCTTTTTATAATGGTGTCATGATAAAAATTGTGATGGATTTATTATTATATACAAGAAAAGGTGAGGGTAAAGGACGTAAATAGTCTCCCTTTTGTGACTTAATTTGACAGACGTCGACGCTTAAAGTTCTAAGGCAAAGTCTATGTGTTCTCAAGGATAGCTCTCTAATACCTAAAGATTAAGGTCACTAGAGCTATGACCCACTTAAGGGCATTTCCCACGACAATTGGTAAATAACAAGAAGTAGGAGTACCAATGAAGCAAACAAACTATAGTTGGGGTTCTCACAATGACCACTTAGGAAGTACATCCATCATGACACTATTACAAAATCCCCTCTAATTCTAAGTAACTCAGACCCGAACATAGGGCCCCACTCATGTAATGAACAAAATGCAATGTGTACCCAAACCCACACTTGTTAATCATTCCAAATAACAAAATAAAGAAGAATATACACATACAACTATTCCAAATATCAGAAAGAGACAAGAATATACATACCTAAAAGGAAAAAAAAAGGAAGGGAGGGGGGTGATGAATATCACCCTAAGGCCTCATGGCTTGGGCCATTGGCTAGGCCCATTTCTTTTAATTTGTCTTAATTTCATTTATTTTTCTTTTAATTAAATAAAAGTTGTCTAATTAGGTTGGTTTACTAATTGCAGCCAATCTATTCAAATTGAAGCATTTGATGATGTGTGGAATGGAACGTGTTTGTTGGGCCAGCTATGTAGCAAAACTTTTAATTGGGCAGCCAATTCCTTCATACATCATGCACCAATGCTTCCCGCACCACCCGTCCTGCTGCAGCCTATTTTGTTATCATCACCTTTATTGGGCCGAGCCCAATTCATCTAACTGTCGGTGATTCCAGCAGCATTACGCGTCCAACCAATTCCTTTGTTCAGCATCCACCAAGCCCACACATCACGCATTTTGTGTCCAGAGGCATATCTTCTGCTCTGCTAGGGTTCCTTGCGCACACAGTAACCTTTGCCGTCAACACAGCCACGCATCAACCCTATTCTTCATTTTCCTGCTAGGGTTTGTTAGAGCCGTTCAAACCCTCACGCATTCCATCAATCATTAGTTTCATGGTGCCTTGCTGTTAGTAGTCCATGTAATTTTCCTTTCCTCCTGTTTCACGCGTTTCACCTTGAGGGTTTTAGGGAGCCAACCCTTTCTCACGCCGTTAGGATTGTTAGAACGACGTTCTTCTTTCCTTTTCCCGTTTAAACTTTCACGGTGGCCTTCTGCTCATTATAAAAGGCCAACCATCTATTGTAATTGCAACTTTGATTAATTTGAGAGGTTTATCCCCAATTTCAGAGCTCACTTTCACCTTAGATGAGGATTTCTCCTCCTAGGGTTCCAAACACTGCGAGTGTGTGCATTTTAGTGAGAAACGAGAGTGATCCGAAACCCAATCGAGTTTCTGCTGCATTTCCACCAATTATCTGCACTGTGGATCACTCATCATTTGGTATCAAGAGCACCAGGTTCACTGGTTGGACCGCCGTGTTTGGGCTCACTTCAAAGATAAGTGTTCTTTCTCTTATCTTAGTGTTTTTTCTTCTTTGTTGTTTGCATTTCGGTCTTATTCTTCTGTGATTGAGTTGTTCTTATTCTATGATTTGCGTTTCTACTGATTATCTGTTGAATGTTTTTGCTGAAATTGATTCAAGTTTAATTGTCCTGATTTTTTCTGAATCAATACCGTGATGATTTCATGTTTAGCTATCTGAATCTGCCGCTCATTGTATGTCAATTAGGTTTAATTTTGTTTTCTTACTTAGCTTTACAATTTTATAATCTATGTTTTGTCTTAGGAATTGTTTAGTTCCTTTATATGTCACTGATTCCATAGCAGTTGTGCCTAAAACGTGGTCTTGTTCACTATTTTGTATGTGTTCAGTATCTGTTCTATTTTAATAATTAGTTTCTGTGGTATGTTCAGTTCTGCCTTTGCTATTAGATCATTAGCAAGTGTTCTTCAGTGTATATTGATACTGTTCTTATTCCATTCGTGCTGGTTTTTGTTGTTTTTTTGTTACAATTGCATTTCGTGATCTGTTTGCTTCTGGTACTATTTTGGAACTTGAGGTTGTTGGCCAATGATTGTTGCTACCAAACTACATTTGAGTTATTCAAATCTAAATGTGTTCAGAGTACTCATGAGGTTCTGGTTTAGCTGAAAGCATAGGCTGTGTTAGCACCTTGTTTTTGTGCATTCTGGTTTCTTGAATCAGTGCCTGGCCAGTTAGTTACTTTTGGTGCAGTTTTAAAAATATTTTCATAGTACCTACTACTTGATTCTAGTTTAAAACTGCCTCTATTTTTCGTGTGTTTGCTATATCATTATTATTGTCTCTGTGATTAGCCTAGTGTTTGGTGTTTTTGATATGTTTCTGCAGCTTCATTCTTGCCTTGATTGTATTGGCAAATTTCTTGGTTTGGTTCACATTTGTGTGCACTGCCCGTGGACTTACTTGTCAGTTTTGCAGTTTGATTTTTCTTTTAAACAGTAACCCTCTGTTGTGAACTGATTCTCGTAGTTATGGCTACTTTGGCCTAGCATCAATGTTTCAAAATCCGTTGCATCTGTTTGTGTTGTTACACTGTTGACCTTGTTTAAGTGAAGTTGTGTCATCTGTGTGCTTCACCAAATCAGTTTTGCTGTAAAACAGTTTTGTTGCTTGCTTACTGCACTGCAATGCCAATATTTGTTTCTTGTTTGCCTTCTGAATTGTTTTTGAGTTGGATTTTTGTAATCTGTCATATGCATTTGCTAGTTGAATTGGAATTGGACAACTGACCCTGCTGTGACTTGTGGCTTCAAATGATAATAAGTCAAAAGCAATTTACAAATTGAAAGAAAAGAAAAGAATCACTGGAAAAAAAATTGTTTACAAAAAAAAATCTGCCACGAAATGTTCTGGGATGAACTGAGTGTTTGTGTAAAATTGGCCTAGTCACCACAGCATTTTTGTACTGTCCATTTCAACTCTGTTTGCATATGTTATCATTCTTGATTTTACTTGTTTTGAGTCTTTGTCTGATTTTCGTTTTGTTCATCTTGTTCTAGATACATTCCTTAGGTTCCTTTTTTGTGCCTTCTTTATTTGTTAGCTTGTTTTCTTGCTTATCTTTATTGGCTCTCCATTGAGTTTGTCATTACTTCCATCACTTGATGTTGTCCTTGCCTCAAATTTGAGCTTTTATTGTGTTTCTGATTTTTACTCTTATGCAGCTTGCTTTCCTTGGTTCTGTTTTAAATTCTTTGTCTCTCACTGTTTTGGCAACCCTTGTAGGTGAAGCCTCTTCATGTGGGGTGAGTGAATCTATTGGGAAGTAAAACTGCCGAGAGGAATTGTGGGTGTAAGCTGGGACTTGAGAGCATCAAAGTGGAAGAAACACTTAAGGGAGATATGTCTTGGAGGCTGGCCGAGAGAGTGACATAGAATAGCATTCTTTTATTTTGTGATTTGTTGTTTTCATATCACGGTATTTTGGGTGTATTTTTTTTAGTCTACTATTTCTTTTCCCTTTCATTTGGCTTAGGTGGGAAAATGCTTTAGAGCAATCCCATCCTTAGCATTTCATTGTAATAGTTTAAGCATGCTTAGTGTGAGGTTCAAGGGGTTCCAAAGGCCACTTGTATCTTCACTTAGGTTTTTTTTTTTTCGTCTAGTTTATGTTTTCCTTTTTTATGCTTTCAATGTCCAGGTTTTGTGTGATTTGTGTGTTTGCCATTTATGTTCTAGGTCACCGTGATATCTAGGTGCAATGTGTTTAACACCTAGTTGACCTTCTTTTGGTCTTTAAGTTTTCACTCTCTTCACACACTTTGTCAAATTGTTTCTTACAATCTGTTTTGCTTTGAATTTTTCTTGAGAAATTTTGTGAAAGAAATTTAGAGATCTCTGGCTAGGAAAGGCTTGGTTCCTAAGCTTGTCCATGTGACTCATCTCCCTTTCCTGGGAGTATCTCTAGAATTTTTTTTTCCATTATTTTCTCTTTAGAAATTCCTAAAGTTTCTTTGTGAAAAAAAAATTTTTTGATAAGTGTTTTTGGCAAAATGAGTTTTCATTCGTACAGTGAATTGCATTTAGGTAGTCATTATGAGGATAAAATGCATCATACACATGAGAGTACATTCCCTTTCTTTGGTGAGGACATAAGTTCATTATCATACATATCTTGGGAGAGGGAAGTAGATGATTTGGTGCATTCATTCCATCTTAGACATAGTAAATTCTACTTTCTTACTTTGTGCATTTCTAGTTTTGTAGGACATGCAAAAGAGTGGTGGTATTATAGGCAGTTTAGAGTGGAAAAAGGAAGAAAATCTTCCATTCAAAATTGGAGTGAGTTGAGAGCATGCATGAGAAGAACATTCATACCACCTTCCTTTGATTTTGATCGTGAGATAGAGAAAAAGAAAATTGAGATAGAAAGAAGGAAGGAGGAAAAACTCACAATACTTCTAAGAGAGATGAGGGAGTTAGAAGAAAAAGAAAGATTAAGAATTCAAAGAAGAGAGCAAAAAGAAAGAGAGAAATTTGAACAAGAATTGAGAGAAGAAGAGGAACAACAAAGAAAAGAGAAGGAGAAAAAAAAGAGAAAAGAGAAGGAGGAAAAAGAGAGAAAGGAATTTGAAGAAAAAGAGAGAGTAAGACAAGAGAAAGAGTTTAAAAGAAAAGAGGAAGAGATTGAGAGAAAAGAAATCATGCTTAGAGAAGTAGAGATACAACATCCTACAGTTTCTCGCATAAACAAGGGAGTAATCCAATTCTTAAAATCTCCTTCATTTGTCATTAACTCTTTTGTCTTAGTTCTCCCTAAAATTGTTTTTCCACCTTCACCGATCATTCCATATTCCTCAAAAGATTTGCAAAAATTAACCTTTGATTTAGAGTTACCTTTTAGGTTACAATTAAGTCAATCAGAAAATCAATATTTTTGTGAAATGGGCTTCATTGAAAATGTTTTAAAACATAAAAGCCCATCTTCATGTATCTTCACAAAATATACTCTGCATGGCATCCAAAATTTTAATGAAATCTTATTTGATGACTACTATAGATATATTTTTGATCCAGGAGGAATCCAGCTTTTAATGTTGTGGGCCTTAATCAACCTTCTAGATCTGAGGACAGATCCTCTTAAAGAGGGAGGGGATGATGATAATCACCCTAAGGCCTCATGGCTTGGGCCATTGGCTAGGCCCATTTCTTTTAATTTGTCTTAATTTCTTTTATTTTTCTTTTAATTAAATAAAAGTTGTCTAATTAGGTTGGTTTACTAATTGCAGCCAATCTATTCAAATTGAAGCATTTGATGATGTGTGGAATGGAACGTGTTTGTTGGGCCAGCTATGTAGCAAAACTTTTAATTGGGCAGCCAATTCCTTCATACATCATGCACCAATGCTTCCCGCACCACCCGTCCTGCTGCAGCCTGTTTTGTTATCATCACCTTTATTGGGCCGAGCCCAATTCATCTAACTGCCGGTGATTCCAGCAGCATTACGCGTCCAACCAATTCCTTTGTTCAGCATCCACCAAGCCCACACATCACGCATTTTGTGTCCAGAGGCATATCTTCTGCTCTGCTAGGGTTCCTTGCGCACACAGTAACCTTTGCCGTCAACACAGTCACGCATCAACCCTATTCTTCATTTTCCTGCTAGGGTTTGTTAGAGCCGTTCAAACCCTCACGCATTCCATCAATCATTAGTTTCACGGTGCCTTGCTGTTAGTAGTCCATGTAATTTTCCTTTCCTCCTGTTTCACGCGTTTCACCTTGAGGGTTTTAGGGAGCCAACCCTTTCTCACGTCGTTAGGATTGTTAGAACGACGTTCTTCTTTCCTTTTCCCATTTAAACTTTCACGGTGGCCTTCTTCTCACTATAAAAGGCCAACCATCTATTGTAATTGCAACTTTGATTAATTTGAGAGGTTTATCCCCAATTTCAGAGCTCACTTTCACCTTAGATGAGGATTTCTCCTCATAGGGTTCCAAACACTGCGAGTGTGTGCATTTCAGTGAGAAACGAGAGTGATCCGAAACCCAATCTAGTTTCTGCTGCATTTCCACAGATTATCTGCACTGTGGATCGCTCATCGGGGGGGGGGGGGGGGGAGAAAAATATGAAGAAAAATCACATTAATTTTGCACATCTAAATAAATGGCTGGACTCTGTAGCGTCCCTAGTGTAGTTGACATCTGCCGCAATCGAAATCGTGACGGGACGACAAACCAAAATTAAGATTTCAAAAAATAGAGTTTGGATTCGTCACCATAGTTTATTTCGAAATACTACGGAAAAATAAAAGAAAAAATAAGACAAGGTCTACAAAAAACCAGATTTTGGGTTAGAGAGTCGGTTACGCATGGGTAAGGTACTAGCACCTTTGCAACGCCCGTCCGAGATGATACCTTCAATAAACGTCCAAAAAGATGTGTTTTTTTCAAAATGTTTCTTTATTCCAAAAAGCAATAATAAAAGAATGTACAAAAGAAACAAAAATAATTTTTTGGATTTTTTTGCCCGACAAGGATTAATACTCACTCCTACGTATCTCCATTTACAATAGAGAATCAGGGTTACATAGTTCTTTAATGAAAAAAAATTCAAAAAACTATTTGGAAAATGATTTGATTTTTTTTGATAATTTTGAATTTTTTTTATTTAAATTTTTAGTATTTTGAATTATTTTAAAATTAATGTCGCACGACGTAAGTGATCGGACATACACTAAAGAAATGGGAAAAAATATTTTTTGATGATTTTAAAAAAATATAATAAAAATTGGAAAAAATAAGTCAAGAGAAAGAGAAACTAGTAGTGACGTACCTAAAAAAATTTCAATATCTCTTATTCTATATCAATCTCGCTCTCTCATTTTGTACATTACAGCTACCTTTTCTCTTTTTATTTTCATGCCTCCTTTTCTAAGATTTTTTTCCCAAGAGAGATAAAAATGAGAAGTGTTTATGTGGTTGGTAATGAGAAAGAAACAGAAAGTGTAGATAATGTTTTCTTTTTTTTTCATCCTTTTTCATATGAAAGACTGCGTATTTATATTCATACATTGCAATATCAATGCAATCTCAGCCTTAATTGTAATGAACAATATAAGGGAGAAATTGGTCGTGATAGCAACACATTACGAGAATCAAATCACAACAAAATCAGAGCACAATATTAATCATCATCATTAATATTGATTCTAATAATCGGAAGAGATATTGCTTCCAATTATAAGAATCATATCACTATTTTCTCAATCATAAACAAAGGGTAGAAAATATGTTGGGTTGGCGGGCTCATGAGAAGGAGTGTGATAATTAAAAACAAATTAGGTTCTTTCTTATTTTTTTTCCTTTTTTTCATCTTTCTTTTTTTTTAGTAAAATTAAAGTTTCAAAATCTTTGAAGAAAATTTTATTTTACCTCTTTTTTTTATTATTTACCATTGACTATTTTTTTTTTCGAAAATAAATTTATTCTCCCAGATGAAGGTGGGTGTTGACATTCTTTAATAAGTTGGGTCCAACATTGTCAAGAACAACTTCTAAGTTTTATTTTTCTCTTGTGAATTTTCCATAGGTTTTAAAAAGATATTTAAATTGATTTTTAAAAACAGTGCAGTTTTCACAAAGTTTTGCAACTAGTTGATTTTCACAACAATAGGTTCAATTATTGTAAATCATGTCTAGATTTTCAAAATCTAATTTTGATTCTAGCTTATCAAGGTCGTACCCAACCAAATAAAACATATAAATGCAATACTCAGGAGTTAACCCAAGGTCATCTCCCAATGACCAAATTCAAAGTTTCTAGATACAATTCAGCACAAGGGGATGAGGGTTTGTCAGATTCAAGAACTAACAATAGATTAAATGAAATTAAATAGTGATTTAAACATGTAGATTCCCTTATTCAAATGCATTTCACTTATCATCAGTCACGAGAATTGGATCTCTATTAGATTAACTCTTAATCCACTCATTCCCAATCAACTATGTGAAGATTAAGAAAAACTTCATTATACATTAAAGCAATGCACACATCAATTAATCTACCACTAAACAAGTAACCCATATTCATTAAGCATGAATACAAATTAACTTAAACACCAAATTATCCATTGCATGTTAAGCACACAAAATCTGAATTACCCTACAAGATTAAAAGACGAAAAGTGAACAAAAATAGAAGCTAATCAACATTATGGAACAAAGAACCTCAAAGCTCATGCATTCTTTTCAGGGAATCAATCACGAAATTACCCCTCCATAGAAATGGAGCTGCAACAGAATATAACCCTAATCAAATCATCCTTTCAATGCACTAAACAATACCAAAACATAAATGTCAAAAATTAAAACGTAAAATGGCATAAATGAAAATCAAAATGCTTCAATAAGAAGGCTATAAACGAAAATAGAGAAGAAGCTTAACAATGCTTCAATAATATGATACCCAAGTTGTTCCAAGGTGAAAAAATGTCAAAATCCCCATGTGGATGTTGATTAAAAGTGCAAAAACGTCTAAAACATGAGTGGGTGCCTCCATGGTCACCATACAAAGTAAAGAAACGTAAAAATAGAGTATGAGGAAGAAGAAGTTGGCTGCTACCACCAAGTAGACCTAAATTTTCATGGTTACATCACCACAGATCCAAATATTTACAAAAATGTCATTCTGGTCAGTAGAATTACAAAAAATGCCATTCTGATCAGCAGAATTACTAAAATGCCACTCGAGGCCCAAAATGTTGACCCAACAATGTGGATAGACTAATTGACATGGCGTAGACGTGACAATGATGTAGGAATAACGTGCAATTCTCTCTTCACCTTATGGTTAGCATCCAAGCTCCAAAATTTCTTCACAAAATACCTAAAAGTAATTAGAAACGAAAATTAGACCAATTAATGCAAAATTAATCAAAATTCAGAATAATGACCCAATGAAGCATGATTGATGAAAAAGCACTAAAAATAGACAATTAAGCACCAATCAACCATTAATATGAACACAAAAAAGGCAATGCATTAAAGGGAAAATAATGACTCATCAAAATCACTCACACTTACCCTTTTGTACTGCTGGGCAAAAACTAAAATGCATAGCAAAGCAAAGCAAGAACAACAAAGACAAGAAAAGAGATAAGAAAGACACACGAGACAAACAAACTGACAAGAAATAGATAAATGGAAACACATCCAACACAAAAGGAGTCAAAGCTGCAAGATATCCATGAACATCATCCAAGCAATTCCAAAACATGTCAAGTACTCTGTTAAGCTCAAAGAGAGAATTGAAAGCAACATAACCTCTCAGAATATGCATTGTATCACTCAAATGTCTAGGCTAATATTTATTTTTAAAGCATCCTTTAAAAACAAGCATCAAACAGACTTGGTAAGCCTCTAAAATAAATAACCAAAACACATGCAAATCAAGATCAGAAGGACTTTTCGAGGTTGTAATGGGGCTGAGGACAAGGTTTGGAACATATGGATAAGTAGTTAAAGAACCAAAGGAAATAGAGGAGCAGTGGGGAATATGTCAAAATAAGGCATGAAAGCAATTCTAAACTCCAACACTTCCAAATTCAATTCTTACACAATGCTTAGACCCAAATCTCTTTTCTTTCTTTTCTTTCCTTTCATTTTTTATTTATTTTATTTTCTCATTTGTTTTTATTTTTGAGTAGAGAAACATCAATTTTCAAGTCCTTCATAAAATGTACAAATGAGCAATCCAAGAACAAAATTAGGTATGCGCACAACCACACTTATTGTTCACAACTACACTTAAAAGAGCATTCATTCCCAAAACAATTCCAAAGCTCCAAAATTTTCTAAGGCGGGATGAACCATGGTTTTTTAGGCTAAGGGCTTGTAATGAGCTATAGAACAATGAAAAAGGGTATGTAGACTCAAAATGGCTATCAAAGACAATAGTCCAAGGTAGACTCATCTAGTTGTAGGCTCATCGGAACAAAATTGCCTAAATCATATCCAAACCTACATGCGAATTAGAAAAACATCTGAAAGATTCAAGCCAAGGCTACTATGCAAGCGTTCAGGAGGCATATATCACACAATAAAGAACAAAGAGTGGCTCAAATCCTCATATAGGGTAAAACAACTCGAAAGAAACTTGACATGCAAAGAAAAAGCAAGGATATCAATCCACAAAACAACCAACAACTTATCCTCCAAGAGTGAAGTAAGTGTCAAAAAATAGAAAACAAAAACTTAACAAAAATTAACAAAAAAGAAAAAAACAATAATCCCCCCCACACTTAAACTACATTGTGTCTCAATGTGGCTTAAACACAAGATCAGACAATCAAATCTCAACAGATGGTCCTAGACAAGTGCAATAAAAGTAAGGAAGGAGAAAGAAAACTCCCTGAATCATGGTGAAACAAAAGTGGGGTCAAGTAGGGAAGTCTCCTCCACAACTCCATAACAGTATCCACCAAAGCAGGGTTGTTGAGGAATGGCTTCAGACGATGCCCATTCACTTTGAAGCTCTTATGAGTGGATTGGCTTTTGATCTCAACTGCGCCATATGGATAAACATTACTTACCACAAAAGGACCAATCCACTTTAACTGTAGCTTACCACCCATGAGACCAAGTTTGGAGTTATACAATAACACTTGCTGATCGACAATAAACTCCTTTCTAGTTATGGAGCTATCATGGAATCTGTTGGTCTTCTCTTTGTAGAACATTGAGTTCTTATATGCTTCCAAACGGATATCTTCTAACTTATTCAACTGCAACTTCCTTTCCTCCCCTGCTTGATCACGTGAGAAGTTGTATGATTTGACAGCCCAGTAGGCTCGATGCTCTATCTCCACTAGAAAGTGGCATGACTTACCAAAGACAACCCCATAAGGAGATATTCGTATAGGTATTCGTATAGGTGCCTTGTAAATAGTCCTGTGAACCCAAATAGTGCCTTCAAGTCTGTTGCTCCAATCCTTTCGATTGGATTGTACGATATTCTCCAAGATCCTTTTAATTTCTCTGTTTGAGATCTCAGTTTGCTTGTTAGTTTGAGGGTGATACGGTGTAAAAAGCTTATGCACAACCTCGTACTTTTGAAGCAAAACCCCTATGGATCTATTGCAGAAGTGGGTGCCTTGATCATTAATGATAGCTATAGAAACTCCAAACCTTCAAAATATGTGAGACCTAACAAAGTCTACGACAACCTGCGCATCCTTAATTATGGTGGCTTTGGCTTCCACCCATTTTGAGACATAATCAACAACAAGCAAGATATAAGTGAAACCAAAAAAGATAGGAAAGGGCCCATGAAATCTATACCCTAAACATTGAAGACCTCACAAAACAACATGTGTTGTTGCGGCATCTGTTGTCTCCAAGAAATGGCTCCTCCTGCTCATTAGCATTGCTCACATGTGCTACAAATCTTCCACGCATCCTTGAAGTGGTGGGCTAGTAAAATCCGCAATCTAGCACCTTACGAGTTTTCCTTTGTGTGCCAAGATAACCACCAGGTGCAAATGAATGACAAAATTGAAGGACTGAGTCAATCTCATGGTCTAGAATTCATCTCTTGGTAACTTGGTCACTACAGATCTTCCACAAATACGGGTCATCCCAAATATAATACCTAACATTGCTCTTAAGTTTATCACATTGAGCTCTAGATGCTAAAGGAGGAAAAATAGAAGCAGCCAAGTAATTCATAGTATTAGCATACGATTGTGAGGGAAAAGAAGATAGAGCCAACAAACTTACATCGGGAAAGTCATCCCAGATTGGTGAAACATCATCAGCAAAGTTCTTTATCCTGCTTAGGTGGTCTGCAACCAAATTTTGTGCTGCACTCCTATCACGGATCTCCAAATCAAACATTTGGAGCCAGAGCATCCATTCTATCAACCGAGGCTTTGACTTCAGTTTCTTCAACATGAACTTCAGAGTTGCATGATCAGTAAAAACAATAATAGGAGAACCAAGCAAATATGATCTAAATTTCTCAAGGGAAAAAATAATCACAAGAAGTTCTTTCTCTATTGTGGTATAGTTCGCTTAAGCAACATCTAACGTCCTAGAGGCATAATAGATCACTTGGGGCTTCTTATCAATCTTTTGTGCTAGGATAGCTCCCAAGGCATAATTTGATGCATTACATATGAGCTCAAATGGGGATGTCCAATCCGACGCCTGAATGGTAGAAGTGGTGGTTATGGCTTTCATGAGGCAATAAAAATCCTATTTGCATCCTTCATCAAAGATGAAATCAACATCCTTTTGCAGTAACTTAGACAGTGGAAGGGCCTTCTTACTAAAATTCTAGATAAAGCGCTTGTAAAACTCTGCATGGCTAAGAAAAAAACAAACCTCTCACACAGAAGAAGGGTTAGGCAATTGTGAAATAACAGAAATCTTGGCAGAGTTTACTTTTTTGCCCTTACTTGAAATGATATTTCCCAAAATTATACCTTGTTCTACCATGAAATGACATTTCTCAAAATTGAGAACAAGGTTAGTTTGGATGCATATATTCAAAACTCTATCTAGACTTTCTAAATATGCATCAAAGGAGGATTCATACATAGTAAAATCATCCATAAACACCTCTGCAATTTTTAAGAAAATCACTAAAAATGCTAAACATGCACCATTGGAATGTGCTAGTGGCATTGCATAGGCCAAAAGGCATCCTCCTATTGGCAAAAGTGTCAAATGGGTAGGTAAATGTGGTCTCTTCCTGATCATCAAGAGCAATATGGATTTGAAAATAACCAGAAAAACCATCAAGAAAATAATAATGAGATTCACCTGCCAGGTGCTCAAGCATATGGTCAATGAATCGTAGGGGTAAGTGGTCTTTTTGGGTTTCTTGATTGAGCCTCCTATAATCGATGCAAACTCTCCAAATGTTTTGCACCTTGGTTGGGATCAACTCGTCCCTTTCATTTTTCACAACAATGAGGCATGTTTTCTTAAGAAAAACATGGATGAGACTGACCCACTACCTGACTAAAATGGGGTAGATGATCCTAACTTGTAAAAGCTTAGTCACCTCCTTCCTTACAACCTCTAGAATGATAGGGCTGAGTCGCCTCTATAGCTGTTTCACTGGCTTTTCTTGTAAGACCCGTGAAAAATAATTAATTAATTAATAAATGTGGGTAGTGGGAACCTTTATGGCATTTAATTCTGACATGTATGATATGGAAAAGTACTAGCTCAAATGGTTAAAAGTACTTGATTATGTGAGAAGACTTGGGTTCAAGTCTTATGCATCCCGATTGTATGTTATTTAATTTATTAGTATTTTAATAGTATGCTGGATCATGATGAGTGGTAACATAATTATAGAATTATGTTAATTATCACGAAACATGAATTGGTTAAATGATTGTGCATTGAATTGAACATTGGCATGGTTATGGGTTCGAACCTTGGTAGAACCAAATTAGGCTTTCTTTTTGTCAATTTTATTTTTGGCATGAATATGAAAGGGTAGAGAAACCCTAGCTGAATGGGCAGCCAAGGGAGGCTGAAAAAACATCGCATAAGTGACTTTGAATGGCAATTAACTTCAGCCTTAAGGTATTTTTTTGTTCCCTTCATCATTGCTAATTAAGACACCATTAAAAGATAAGTTGTGAGAGAATAAAGGGGTTTTGAGGCTGAATTTTTGGGGAACTTTGTGAGGAACACTAATTCAAGGTAAAACAGTGATTATAGAGTGAATTAGAAGAGTGGAATTGAAGTGGTGCTAAGGAGACCATTGGTAAAGGGAGCCATAACATTGCGTTTGAAGTAAGGAAACTAGGTTAGGGGAGCTGGACTACGTTTCTTTTACTTTATGCATAATTTTATGAATTATAACATGTATATGTATGATTGTTCCCCTACATTGCTTGAAATTTGTGTTTCTGGAAATTTCCCAGAAACCGCCTGGCGGACAATGAACTACCGCTAAGCAACTCATCCTTGTATTACTTGTTTTTGGGTTCCTGAAGAGGAACCGCCTGGCGACATATCCCTAGCTGCCAGGCGACACATCAGGATTGAGCGACTGGGTCTCTCGCTCAGGCGAGAATGACTTGCCTAAGCGAGTCGCGAGGAAACCTGAACCAATTTTTGAGCACGACATCTTGCCCAGGCGAGAGGTATTGGGGTTCTGAGCGACAGGATGCTCGCTTAGGCGAGAATGGCTCGCCTAAGCGAGGTCGTGATGAGAAATGATGTTTGTTTGATTGAATCCTCGTTCAGGCGAGGTGTGTGTGTTAATTTGAGCGATGGTATGGCTCACCCAAGCGAGAGGATCTCGCCTAAGCGAGATAACGTGATGATGCCACTGTTTTAAGCTCGCACCATATTCAATAATGCTAAAAAGAAACAAGATAATCCTTCATCATTAGCCCTTGATGATCAAGGTTGTACCTGACCAAATAGAACATGTAAATGTAATACTCAAGAGTTAACCCAAGATCGTCTCCCAATGACCAAACCTATCATTCAAAGTTTGTTTTCCAGATGCAATCCAACACAAAGAGGGGTAGTGGCAGATTTAGATTCCAGAATTGTGAAAATAAATTAAATGGTTTTGCAAATTTTAATAAAATAGATTAAAAACAGTATTGAATTCCTTGAATTTGAATGCAATTTCATTTATCATAGGTCACATAATTAGGGTTATGGTCTCACCCAATCCACTCATTCAAACCCACTAAGTGAGGGTTAAAAATGTGTTTCAATACGCAACTAAGCAAAGCATAAATCTATTCATCTATGGCAGCCAACCTAATTCATTAAGCATGAACGAAATCAACCAAGAACACATTACCCAATTTGTAAATTAAACATTAACAAAATAGGAATAACCACTCATCATAGAATAAGAGGCAAAACACAAATGCAAAACTAAACCTCAAAGCTTAATTGCATCTCCTTCAAGTAGTCAATACACTAGATTAGAAAGTCATGGAATTCAAATTACAATGCAAAGGCAAACGAAAATACATCACCACCATGAAGAAAAAACATGTGGAAATTGAGTGGAAAATGAGTGGAAAACAAAAACCCCAATTGGGTGCTCTGTAAAAATGTAAAAATGGAGAGTGGGGGAGAAGAAGGTGGCTGCCCATGAAGAAGAAGACCTAAAACACGTGGTCACATCACCACAGATCAAAGTATTTACAAAATTATCATTCTTCCACTCATAATTACAAAAATGCCACTATGGGCTGAGAATGGTGGCATAGTGACATGGACAGGCTCATTAACATAGTGCATACGTGGCAATGAAGTGGCAACCCTCTCTTCATCTCAAAATTAGTATCCAAGCTCCAAAATTTTTCTCCACAAAATACCTAACAATAATTACAAACAAAAATTAGACCAATTAATGTCAAATTACTCAAAATTCAAAAAAATAACCCAATGAAGTCCAATTGAGGAAAATGAATTGTTCCTTTGGAGAATAAATAAGAGATGTCAGACACAAGTGTTACCTTGCCTCAATCCGCAATCTCCTCAGTAGGCTTCCTTCCAGTTGCATATTGCGGAGAAGGCTCCGACGCTCAAGTCAGCTAAGAATTCTTAGAAAGTCAAATCTCGTGATTAAGGAATTAATGAATGCGTACCTTTAATTCATGGGGTCCATGCGTATTTCTAGATTATTAATTATGTCTGGCCACATCATGGGCTGGGCTTTTGATTGGGCTGCAACTAGGTCAGGGCCAAGCCCAGGTCCCACAATTTGGTTATTGAGGGCCCTAGGATCCTAATTGGTAGTGTTTTATGTTTATCAAGTTCTCGTTCAATTTGCTTAAGTTGGCGGCTTAGGCCGCTTACTATTGATTGTTCGACATACATTATTATAGTTTGCGTCCTTAAGGGGCTATGTAGGCGGATCTCATGGTT
Source organism: Vigna unguiculata (assembly GCF_037176805.1). Lineage (NCBI taxonomy): Eukaryota > Viridiplantae > Streptophyta > Magnoliopsida > Fabales > Fabaceae > Vigna > Vigna unguiculata. Next base: position 25,539,246 of record NC_140799.1, on the reverse strand, counting down.
GTAGTCAGGTTAGGCCGCCTAGGTGTAGTACACCAATCCCCCAGCCTGTGCCGGTGCATCTATAGCGGCAAAGGATGATAAGTGTTGGTGTGTTTTGTTGGGCCGACTAGGTGTAGTACACCAGTCCCCCAACCTTTAAGTGTGATGAACAGTTTTAAGGCTTGGAATCTCAATAGGTTTGTGGGAGGTGATGGGGTGGCAAACGTCAAAGGTCTTGTCAGAAGGGTTTGCACCGTCATTTTGATGTTCGTGACTTTTCATGAGCGTTGTGATGTTTCATTTAATCGTTGCTTCTGGCAGGAAAAGTTGAAGCGTTTGAAATGATGATTATAAATACAAGTGCATGAGAAAGGAAGAATTCCACTTTGGTTCATTTGCAAGAATTTTGGGGGGGAGTTGTGAGATCGTGCCTGATATCTTCATTATTTCTACCGTTTTCCTAAAAAAGAACATGTATGTCTAGTAGTAGTGATAGCTTTTCCTTGTCGAGTCCGAGTAGTGAGCGGTCAGGGGGGAGTGGAGGTAGTCAGTCAAATAATAGTGATAGGGAACAAATAGGAGATTTAGGGAGGATTTCGATGGAGACAACAGTCGAAGTTAGGTAAGATCTGCTAGAAGAGTTAGCGAAGAGCAATTGGCCGGTGAAGGCGGGATACGAATGGGTTGCAGCAGATGTGCGAACACAATACTCCATATTCCGATGGTCGCAGCTGCTAAAGCCATGCCCGAAATTGTACACTTATTTTTTAGAAGGGCGCTCGAAAGGGCATTGTGGTGCTAGAGAGGGTTAGTGTTGTCGAATGTGTCTGCCACGACCGAGAGGGGGCTTCAGAGGATTTCTTTTACATGTATATGTGTCATTTTTCATAGTTGCATATCAGTGTGCCTTTTGATGAGTTTACTCTGGGGTATTGCGGTTCCTGAACGTCGCTCCCACTCAACTACATCCGAACAGGTGGGGAACTTAAACGATTTCAAATTAAGTTAATGGTGTTCGACCTAGACCGCATACTTGTGGTAAGGGTGGGGAACTGAAACGATTCGAAATTAAGTTAAAGTTGTTCGACCCAAGGCACTTACTTGTGGTATGGGTGGAGAACTTAAACGATTTTAAATTAAGTTAAGTGTGTTCGACCTAGCCCGCTTACTTGTGGTAATGGTGGGGAACTTAAATGATTTGAATCTAAGTTAAGGGTATTCGACCCAGGCTGCTTGACGTGAAGGTGCAAAACTTAAACGATTTCAAATTAAATTAAAGGTGTTCGACCCAGGCCGCTTACTTGCGGTAACAGTGGGGAACTTAAATGATTTCAATCTAAGTTAAGGGTGTTCGACCCAGGCCTCTTACTTGCGGTAAGGGTGGGGAACTTAAACGATTTCAAATTAAGTTCAGGGTGTTCGACCCATGGCTCTTACTTGTGGTAAGGGTGGGGAACTTAAACGATTTCAAATTAAGTTAAGGGTGTTCGACCCGGGCCTATTACTTGTGGTAAGGTTGGGGAACTTAAACGATTTCAAATTAAGTTAAGGGTGTTCGACCTAGGCCGCTTACCTGTGCTAAGGGTGTGGTACTTAAACGATTTGCAATTAAGTTAAAGGTGTTTGACCCAAGCCGCTTACTTGTGGTAAGGATAGGGATCTTAAACGATTTTAAATTAAGTTAAGGATGTTCGACCCAGGCCGCTTACTTGTGGTAAGGGTGAGGAACTTAAACGATTTCAAATTCAGTTAATGGTGTTCGATCTAGACCGCTTACTTGTGGTAAGGGTGGGTAACTGAAACGATTTGAAATTAAGTTAAAGTTGTTCGACCCAGAACACTCACATGTGGTATGGCTTGGGAACTTAAACGATTTGAAATTAAGTTAAAGGTGTTCGACACAGGCCACTTACTTGTGGTAAGGGTGGGGAACTTAAACGATTTCAAATTAAGTTAAGTGTGTTCGACCCAGGCCGCTTACTTGTAGTAAGGGTGGGGAACATAAACGATTTCAAATTAAGTTAAGTGTTTTCGACCCAGGCCGCTTACTTGTGGTAAGGGTGGGGAACTGAAACGATTTGAAATTAATTTAAAGGTGTTCGACCCAGGGCACTTACTTGTGGTATGGGTGGGGAACTTAAAAGATTTTAAATTAAGTTAAAGGTGTTTGACCCAGGCCACTTCTTGTGGTAAGGGTGGGGAACTTAAACGATTTCAAATTAAGTTCAGGGTGTTCGACCTAGGCCGCTTACTTGTGGTAACGGTGGGGAACTTAAATGATTTCAATCTAAGTTAAGGGTGTTCGACCAAGGCCTCTTACTTATGGTAAGGGTGGGGAACTTAAAGGATTTTAAATTAAGTTCTGGGTGTTCGACCCATGCCTCTGGCTTGTGATAAGGGTGGGGAACTTAAACGATTTGAAATTAAGTTAAGGGTGTTCGACCCAGGCCTATTACTTGTGGTAAGGGTGGGGAACTTAAACGATTTCAAATAAAGTTAAGGGTGTTCATCCCAGGCCGCTTACCTGTGGTAAGGGTGGGGTACTTAAACGATTTGCAATTAATTTAAAGGTGTTCAATCCAGGCTTCTTACTTGTGGTAAGGGTGGGGAACTTAAACGATTTGAAATTAAGTTAAGGGTGTTCGACCCATGCCTATTACTTGTGGTAAGGGTGGGGAACTTAAACGATTCCAAATCAAGTTAAGGGTGTTCGACCTAGGCTGCTTACCTGTGGTAAGCGTATGGTACTTAAACGATTTGCAATTAAGTTAAAGGTGTTCGACCCAGGCCGCTTACTTGTGGTAAGGATAGGGATCTTAAACGATTTCAAATTAAGTTTAGGATGTTCGACCCATGCCGCTTACTTTAGGTAAGGGTGGGGAACTTAAACGATTTCAAATTAAGTTAATGGTGTTCGACCTAGACCGCTTACTTGTGCTAAGGGTGGGGAACTGAAACGATTTGAAATTAAGTTAAAGTTGTTCGACCCAAGGCAGTTACTTGTGGTATGGCTGGGGAACTTAAACGATTTGAAATTAAGTTAAAGGTGTTCGAGACAGGTCATTTACTTGTGGAAAGGGTGGGGAACTTAAACGATTTCAAATTAAGTTAAGTGTGTTCGCCGAGGCCGCTTACATGTAGTAAGGGTGGGGAACATAAACGATTCCAAATTAAGTTAAGGGTGTTCGACCAAGGCCGCTTACCTGTTGTAAGGGTGGGGAACTGAAAGGATTTGAACTTAAGTTAAAGGTGTTTGACCCAGGCTAGTTACCTGTGGTAAGGTTGGGGAACTTAAACGATTTCAAATTTTAGTTAAGTGTGATCGACCTAGGACGCTTACTTGTGGTAACGGTGGGGAACTTAAATGATTTCAATCTAAGTTAAGGGTGTTCGACCAAGGCCTCTTACTTATGGTAAGGGTGGGGAACTTAAACGATTTCAAATTAGGTTCACGGTGTTTGACCCAGGCCTCTGACTTGTGATAAGGGTGGGGAACTTAAACGATTTGAAATTAAGTTAAGGGTGTTCGACCCATGCTGCTTACTTGTAGTAAGGGTGGGGAACATAAACGATTTGAAATTAAGTTAAGGGTGTTCAACTTAGGTCGCTTACCTGTGGTAAGGGTGGGCACTGAAATAATTTGAAATTAAGTTAAAGGTGTTCGACCCAGGGCACTTACTTGTGGTATGGGTGGGGAACTTAAACGATTTTAAATTAAGTTAAAGGTGTTCGACCCTGGCCTCTTACTTGTGGTAACGGTGGGGAACTTAAACGATTTTAAATTAAGTTCAGGGTGTTCGACCCAGGCCTCTTACTTGTGGTAAGGGTGGGGAACTTAAACGATTTCAAATTATGTTAAGGGTGTTCGACCCAGGCTTATTACTTGTGGTAAGGGTGGGGAACTTAAACGATTTATAATTAAGTTAAGGGTTTTCGACCCAGGCCGCTTACCTGTGGTAAGGGTGGGGTACTTAAACGATTTGCAATTAAGTTAAAGGTGTTTGATCTAGGCCTCTTACTTGTGGTATGGGTGGGGAACTTAAACGATTTGAAATTAAGTTAAGGGTGTTCGACCCATGCCTATTACTTGTGGTAAGGGTTGGGAACTTAAACGATTTCAAATCAAGTTAAGGGTGTTCGACCTAGGCCGCTTACCTGTGCTAAGCGTATGGGACTTAAACGATTTGCAATTAAGTTAACGGTGTTTGACCCAGGCCACTTACTTGTGGTAAGGATAGGGATCTTAAACGATTTCAAATTAAGTTTAGGATGTTTGACCCAGGCCGCTTACTTTTGGTAAGGGTGGGGAACTTAAACTATTTCAAATTAAGTTAATGGTGTTCGACCTAGACCGCTTACTTGTGCTATGGGTGGGGAACTGAAACGATTTGAAATTAAGTTAAAGTTGTTCGACCCAGGGCACTTACTTGTGGTATGGCTGGGGAACTTAAACGATTTGAAATTAAGTTAAAGGTGTTCGACACAGGCCATTTACTTGTGGAAAGGGTGGGGAACTTAAACGATTTCAAATTAAGTGTGTTCGACCGAGGCCGCTTACTTGTAGTAAGGGTGGGGAGCTAAAATGATTTGAATCTAAGTTAAGGGTGTTCGACCCAGGCCTCTTACATGTGGTAAGGGTGGGAAACTTAAACGATTTCAAATTAAGTTCAGGGTGTTCGACCCAGGCCTCACACTTGTGGTATTGGTGGGGAACTTAAACGATTTGAAATTAAGTTAAGGGTGTTCGACGCAGGCCTATTAATTGTGGTAAGGGTGGGGAACTTAAACGATTTCAAATTAAGTTAAGGGTGTTCGACACAGGCCGCTTACTTGTGCTAAGGGTGGGGTACTGAAACGATTTGCAATTAAGTTAAATGTGTTCGACCTAGGCCGTTTACTTGTGGTAAGGATAGGGATCTTAAACGATTTCAAATTAAGTTAAGGTTGTTCGACCCAGGCCGCTTACTTGTGGTAAGGGTGGGGAACTTAAACTATTTCAAATTAAGTTAAAAGTGTTCGACTCAAGTCGCTTACTTGTGGTAATGGTGGGGAACTTAAACGATTTGAAATTAAGTTAAAGTTGTTCGACCCAGGGCACTTACTTGTGGTATGGATGGGGAACTTAAACGATTTGAAATTAAGTTAAAGGTGTTCGACACAGGCCATTTACTTGTGGAAAGGGTGGGGAACTAAAACGATTTCAAATTAAGTTAAGGGTGTTCGACCAAGGCCGCTTACTTGTGGTAAGGGTGGGGAACTGAAAGGATTTGAACTTAAGTTAAAGGTGTTTGACCCAGGCCACTTACTTGTGGTAAGGGTGGGGAACTTAAACGATTTCAAATCAAGTTAAGGGTGTTCGACCTAGGCCGCTTACCTGTGCTAAGCGTATGGTACTTAAACGATTTGCAATTAAGTTAACGGTGTTCGACCCAGGCCACTTACTTGTGGTAAGGATAGGGATCTTAAACGATTTCAATCTAAGTTAAGGGTGTTCGACCAAGGCCTCTTACTTATGGTAAGGGTGGGGAACTTAAACGATTTCAAATTAAGTTCAGGGTGTTCGACCCTGGCCTCTGACTTGTGATAAGGGGGGGAACTTAAACGATTTGAAATTAAGTTAAGGGTGTTCGACCCAGGCCGCTTACTTATAGTAAGGGTGGGGAACATAAACGATTTGAAATTAAGTTCAGGGTGTTCAACTTAGGCCGCTTACCTGTGGTAAGGGTGGGGAACTGAAACGATTTGAAATTAAGTTAAAGATGTTCGACCCAGGGCACTTACTTGTGGTATGGCTGGGGAACTTAAACGATTTGAAATTAAGTTAAAGGTGTTCGACACAGGCCATTTACTTGTGGAAAGTGTGGGGAACTTAAACGATTTCAAATTAAGTGTGTTCGACCGAGGCCGCTTACTTGTAGTAAGGGTGGGGAACTAAAATGATTTGAATCTAAGTTAAGGGTGTTCGACCCAGGCCTCTTACTTGTGGTAAGGGTGGGGAACTTAAACGATTTCAAATCAAGTTAAAGGTGTTCGACCTAGGCCGCTTACCTGTGCTAAGCGTATGGTACTTAAACGATTTGCAATTAAGTTAACAGTGTTCGACCCAGGCCACTTACTTGTGGTAAGGATAGGGATCTTAAACGATTTCAAATTGAGTTTAGGATGTTTGACCCGTGCCGCTTACTTTTGGTAAGGGTGGGGAACTTAAACGATTTCAAATTAAGTTAACGGTGTTCGACCCAGGCCACTTACTTGTGGTAAGGATAGGGATCTTAAACGATTTCAATCTAAGTTAAGGGTGTTCGACCAAGGCCTCTTACTTATGGTAAGGGTGGGGAACTTAAACGATTTCAAATTAAGTTCAGGGTGTTCGACCCAGGCCTCTGACTTGTGATAAGGGGGGAACTTAAACGATTTGAAATTAAGTTAAGGGTGTTCGACCCAGGCCGCTTACTTATAGTAAGGGTGGGGAACATAAACGATTTGAAATTAAGTTCAGGGTGTTCAACTTAGGCCGCTTACTTGTGGTAAGGGTGGGGAACTGAAACGATTTGAAATTAAGTTAAAGATGTTCGACCCAGGGCACTTACTTGTGGTATGGCTGGGGAACTTAAACGATTTGAAATTAAGTTAAAGGTGTTCGACACAGGCCATTTACTTGTGGAAAGGGTGGGGAACTTAAACGATTTCAAATTAAGTGTGTTCGACCGAGGCCGCTTACTTGTAGTAAGGGTGGGGAACTAAAATGATTTGAATCTAAGTTAAGGGTGTTCGACCCAGGCCTCTTACTTGTGGTAAGGGTGGGGAACTTAAACGATTTCAAATCAAGTTAAGGGTGTTCGACCTAGGCCGCTTACCTGTGCTAAGCGTATGGTACTTAAACGATTTGCAATTAAGTTAACGGTGTTCGACCTAGGCAACTTACTTGTGGTAAGGATAGGGATATTAAACGATTTCAAATTGAGTTTAGGATGTTTGACCCGGGCCGCTTACTTTTGGTAAGGGTGGGGAACTTAAACGATTTCAAATTAAGTTAATGGTGTTCGACCTAGACTGCTTACTTGTGCTAAGGGTGGGGAACTGAAACGATTTGAAATTAAGTTAAAGTTGTTCGACCCAGGGCACTTACTTGTGGTATGGCTGGGGAACTTAAACGATTTGAAATTAAGTTAAAGGTGTTCGACACAGACCATTCACTTGTGGAAAGGGTGGGGAACTTAAACGATTTCAAATTAAGTGTGTTCGACCGAGGCCGCTTACTTGTAGTAAGGGTGGGGAACTAAAATGATTTGAATCTAAGTTAAGGGTGTTCGACCCAGGCCTCTTACTTGTGGTAAGGGTGGGGAACTTAAACGATTTCAAATTAAGTTCAGGGTGTTCGACCCAAGCCTCATACTTGTGGTATTGGTGGGGAACTTAAACGATTTGAAATTAAGTTAAGGGTGTTCGACACAGGCCGCTTACTTGTGGTAAGGGTGGGGTACTGAAACGATTTGCAATTAAGTTAAATGTGTTCGACCTAGGCCGTTTACTTGTGGTAAGGATAGGGATCTTAAACGATTTCAAATTAAGTTAAGGTTGTTCGACCCAGGCCACTTACTTGTGGTAAGGGTGGGGAACTTAAACGATTTGAAATTAAGTTAAAGTTGTTCGACCCAGGGCACTTACTTGTGGTATGGCTGGGGTACTTAAACGATTTGAAATTAAGTTAAAGGTGTTCGACACAGGCCATTTACTTGTGGAAAGGGTGGGGAACTTAAACGATTTCAAATTAAGTTAAGTGTGTTCGACCGAGGCCGCTTACTTGTAGTAAGGGTGGGGAACATAAACGATTTCAAATTAAGTTAAGGGTGTTCGACCAAGGCCGCTTACCTGTGGTAAGGGTGTGAAACTGAAAGGATTTGAACTTAAGTTAAAGGTGTTTGACCCAGGCCACTTACTTGTGGTAAGGTTGGGGAACTTAAACGATTTCAAATTAAGTTAAGTGTGTTCGACATAGGACGCTTACTTGTGGTAACGATGGGGAACTTAAATGATTTCAATCTAAGTTAAGGGTGTTCGACCAAGGCCTCTTACTTATGGTAAGGGTGGGGAACTTAAACGATTTCAAATTAAGTTCAGGGTGTTCGACCCAGGCCTCTGACTTGTGATAAGGGGGTGAACTTAAACGATTTGAAATTAAGTTAAGGGTGTTCGACCCAGGCCGCTTACTTGTAGTAAGGGTGGGGAACATAAACGATTTGAAATTAAGTTCAGGGTGTTCAACTTAGGCCGCTTACTTGTGGTATGGGTGGGGAACTGATACGATTTGAAATTAAGTTAAAGGTGTTCGCCCCAGGGCACTTACTTGTGGTATGGCTGGGGAACTTAAACGATTTGAAATTAAGTTAAAGGTGTTCGACATAGGCCATTTACTTGTGGAAAGGGTGGGGAACTTAAACGATTTCAAATTAAGTGTGTTCGACCGAGGCCGCTTACTTGTAGTAAGGGTGGGGAACTAAAATGATTTGAATCTAAGTTAAGGGTGTTCGACCCAGGCCTCTTACTTGTGGTAAGGGTGGGGAACTTAAACGATTTCAAATCAAGTTAAGGGTGTTCGACCTAGGCCGCTTACCTGTGCTAAGCGTATGGTACTTAAACGATTTGCAATTAAGTTAACGGTGTTCGACCTAGGCAACTTACTTGTGGTAAGGATAGGGATATTAAACGATTTCAAATTGAGTTTAGGATGTTTGACCCGGGCCGCTTACTTTTGGTAAGGGTGGGGAACTTAAACGATTTCAAATTAAGTTAATGGTGTTCGACCTAGACTGCTTACTTGTGCTAAGGGTGGGGAACTGAAACGATTTTAAATTAAGTTAAAGTTGTTCGACCCAGGGCACTTACTTGTGGTATGGCTGGGGAACTTAAACGATTTGAAATTAAGTTAAAGGTGTTCGACACAGACCATTCACTTGTGGAAAGGGTGGGGAACTTAAACGATTTCAAATTAAGTGTGTTCGACCGAGGCCGCTTACTTGTAGTAAGGGTGGGGAACTAAAATGATTTGAATCTAAGTTAAGGGTGTTCGACCCAGGCCTCTTACTTGTGGTAAGGGTGGGGAACTTAAACGATTTCAAATTAAGTTCAGGGTGTTCGACCCAAGCCTCATACTTGTGGTATTGGTGGGGAACTTAAACGATTTGAAATTAAGTTAAGGGTGTTCGACACAGGCCGCTTACTTGTGGTAAGGGTGGGGTACTGAAACGATTTGCAATTAAGTTAAATGTGTTCGACCTAGGCCGTTTACTTGTGGTAAGGATAGGGATCTTAAACGATTTCAAATTAAGTTAAGGTTGTTCGACCCAGGCCACTTACTTGTGGTAAGGGTGGGGAACTTAAACGATTTGAAATTAAGTTAAAGTTGTTCGACCCAGGGCACTTACTTGTGGTATGGCTGGGGTACTTAAACGATTTGAAATTAAGTTAAAGGTGTTCGACACAGGCCATTTACTTGTGGAAAGGGTGGGGAACTTAAACGATTTCAAATTAAGTTAAGTGTGTTCGACCGAGGCCGCTTACTTGTGGTAAGGGTGGGGAACATAAACGATTTCAAATTAAGTTAAGGGTGTTCGACCAAGGCCGCTTACCTGTGGTAAGGGTGTGAAACTGAAAGGATTTGAACTTAAGTTAAAGGTGTTTGACCCAGGCCACTTACTTGTGGTAAGGTTGGGGAACTTAAACGATTTCAAATTAAGTTAAGTGTGTTCGACATAGGACGCTTACTTGTGGTAACGATGGGGAACTTAAATGATTTCAATCTAAGTTAAGGGTGTTCGACCAAGGCCTCTTACTTATGGTAAGGGTGGGGAACTTAAACGATTTCAAATTAAGTTCAGGGTGTTCGACCCAGGCCTCTGACTTGTGATAAGGGGGTGAACTTAAACGATTTGAAATTAAGTTAAGGGTGTTCGACCCAGGCCGCTTACTTGTAGTAAGGGTGGGGAACATAAACGATTTGAAATTAAGTTCAGGGTGTTCAACTTAGGCCGCTTACTTGTGGTATGGGTGGGGAACTGATACGATTTGAAATTAAGTTAAAGGTGTTCGCCCCAGGGCACTTACTTGTGGTATGGCTGGGGAACTTAAACGATTTGAAATTAAGTTAAAGGTGTTCGACATAGGCCATTTACTTGTGGAAAGGGTGGGGAACTTAAACGATTTCAAATTAAGTGTGTTCGACCGAGGCCGCTTACTTGTAGTAAGGGTGGGGAACTAAAATGATTTGAATCTAAGTTAAGGGTGTTCGACCCAGGCCTCTTACTTGTGGTAAGGGTGGGGAACTTAAACGATTTCAAATCAAGTTAAGGGTGTTCGACCTAGGCCGCTTACCTGTGCTAAGCGTATGGTACTTAAACGATTTGCAATTAAGTTAACGGTGTTCGACCTAGGCAACTTACTTGTGGTAAGGATAGGGATATTAAACGATTTCAAATTGAGTTTAGGATGTTTGACCCGGGCCGCTTACTTTTGGTAAGGGTGGGGAACTTAAACGATTTCAAATTAAGTTAATGGTGTTCGACCTAGACTGCTTACTTGTGCTAAGGGTGGGGAACTGAAACGATTTTAAATTAAGTTAAAGTTGTTCGACCCAGGGCACTTACTTGTGGTATGGCTGGGGAACTTAAACGATTTGAAATTAAGTTAAAGGTGTTCGACACAGACCATTCACTTGTGGAAAGGGTGGGGAACTTAAACGATTTCAAATTAAGTGTGTTCGACCGAGGCCGCTTACTTGTAGTAAGGGTGGGGAACTAAAATGATTTGAATCTAAGTTAAGGGTGTTCGACCCAGGCCTCTTACTTGTGGTAAGGGTGGGGAACTTAAACGATTTCAAATTAAGTTCAGGGTGTTCGACCCAAGCCTCATACTTGTGGTATTGGTGGGGAACTTAAACGATTTGAAATTAAGTTAAGGGTGTTCGACACAGGCCGCTTACTTGTGGTAAGGGTGGGGTACTGAAACGATTTGCAATTAAGTTAAATGTGTTCGACCTAGGCCGTTTACTTGTGGTAAGGATAGGGATCTTAAACGATTTCAAATTAAGTTAAGGTTGTTCGACCCAGGCCACTTACTTGTGGTAAGGGTGGGGAACTTAAACGATTTGAAATTAAGTTAAAGTTGTTCGACCCAGGGCACTTACTTGTGGTATGGCTGGGGTACTTAAACGATTTGAAATTAAGTTAAAGGTGTTCGACACAGGCCATTTACTTGTGGAAAGGGTGGGGAACTTAAACGATTTCAAATTAAGTTAAGTGTGTTCGACCGAGGCCGCTTACTTGTGGTAAGGGTGGGGAACATAAACGATTTCAAATTAAGTTAAGGGTGTTCGACCAAGGCCGCTTACCTGTGGTAAGGGTGTGAAACTGAAAGGATTTGAACTTAAGTTAAAGGTGTTTGACCCAGGCCACTTACTTGTGGTAAGGTTGGGGAACTTAAACGATTTCAAATTAAGTTAAGTGTGTTCGACATAGGACGCTTACTTGTGGTAACGATGGGGAACTTAAATGATTTCAATCTAAGTTAAGGGTGTTCGACCAAGGCCTCTTACTTATGGTAAGGGTGGGGAACTTAAACGATTTCAAATTAAGTTCAGGGTGTTCGACCCAGGCCTCTGACTTGTGATAAGGGGGTGAACTTAAACGATTTGAAATTAAGTTAAGGGTGTTCGACCCAGGCCGCTTACTTGTAGTAAGGGTGGGGAACATAAACGATTTGAAATTAAGTTCAGGGTGTTCAACTTAGGCCGCTTACTTGTGGTATGGGTGGGGAACTGAAACGATTTGAAATTAAGTTAAAGGTGTTCGCTCCAGGGCACTTACTTGTGGTATGGGTGGGGAACTTAAATGATTTTAAATTAAGTTAAAGGTGTTCGACCCAGGCCTCTTACTTGTGGTAACGGTGGGGAACTTAAACGATTTTAAATTAAGTTCAGGGTGTTCGACCGAGGCCTCTTACTTGTTGTACGGGTGGGAAACTTAAATGATTTCAAATTAAGTTAAGGGTGTTCGACCCAGGCCTATTACTTGTGGTAAGGATGGGGAACTTAAATGATTTATAATTAAGTTAAGGGTTTTCGACCCAGGCCGCTTACCTGTGGTAAGGGTGGGGTACTTAAACGATTTGCACTTAAGTTAAAGGTGTTCGATCCAAGCCTCTTACTTGTGGTAAGAGTGGGGAACTTAAACGATTTGAAATTAAGTTAAGGGTGTTCGACTCATGCCTATTACTTGTGGTAAGGGTGGGGAACTTAAACGATTTCAAATCAAGTTACCGGTGTTCAACCTAGGCCGCTTACCTGTGCTAAGCGTATGGTACTTAAACGATGTGCAATTAAGTTAACGGTGTTCGACCCAGGCCACTTACTTGTGGTAAGAATAGGGATCTTAAACGATTTCAAATTAAGTTTAGGATGTTTGACCCAGGCCGCTTACTTTTGGTAAGGGTGGGGAACTTAAACGATTTCAAATTAAGTTAATGGTGTTCGACCTAGACCGCTTACTTGTGCTAAGGGTGGGGAACTGAAACGATTTGAAATTAAGTTAAAGTTGTTCGACCCAGGGCACTTACTTGTGGTATGGCTGGGGAACTTAAACGATTTGAAATTAAGTTAAAGGTGTTCGACACAGGCCATTTAGTTGTGGAAAGGGTGGAGAACTTAAACGATTTCAAATTAAGTGTGTTCGACCGAGGCCGCTTACTTGTAGTAAGGGTGGGGAACTAAAATGATTTGAATCTAAGTTAAGGGTGTTCGACCCAGGCCTCTTACTTGTGGTAAGGGTGGGGAACTTAAACGATTTCAAATCAAGTTAAGGGTGTTTGACCTAGGCCGCTTACCTGTGCTAAGCGTATGGTACTTAAACGATTTGCAATTAAGTTAACGATGTTCGACCTAGGCCACTTACTTGTGGTAAGGATAGGGATCTTAAACGATTTCAAATTGAGTTTAGGATGTTTGACCCAGGCCGCTTACTTTTGGTAAGGGTGGGGAACTTAAACGATTTCAAATTAAGTTAATGGTGTTCGACCTAGACCGCTTACTTGTGCTAAGGGTGGGGAACTGAAATGATTTGAAATTAAGTTAAAGTTGTTCGACCCAGGGCACTTACTTGTGGTATGGCTGGGGAACTTAAACGATTTGAAATTAAGTTAAAGGTGTTCGACACAGGCCATTTACTTGTGGAAAGGGTGGGGAACTTAAACGATTTCAAATAAAGTGTGTTCGACCGAGGCCGCTTACTTGTAGTAAGGGTGGGGAACTAAAATGATTTGAATCTAAGTTAAGGGTGTTCGACCCAGGCCTCTTACTTGTGGTAAGGGTGGGGAACTTAAACGATTTCAAATCAAGTTAAGGGTGTTCGACCTAGGCCGTTTACCTGTGCTAAGCGTATGGAACTTAAACGATTTGCAATTAAGTTAACGGTGTTCGACCTAGGCCACTTACTTGTGGTAAGGATAGGGTTCTTAAACGATTTCAAATTGAGTTTAGGATGTTTGACCCATGCCGCTTACTTTTGGTAAGGGTGGGGAACTTAAACGATTTCAAATTAAGTTAATGGTGTTCGACCTAGACCGCTTACTTGTGCTAAGGGTGGGGAATTGAAACGATTTGAAATTAAGTTAAAGTTGTTCGACCGAGGGCACTTACTTGTGGTATGGCTGGGGAACTTAAACGATTTGAAATTAAGTTAAAGGTGTTCGACACAGGCCATTTACTTGTGGAAAGGGTGGGGAACTTAAACGATTTCAAATTAAGTGTGTTCGACCGGGGTCGCTTACTTGTAGTATGGGTGGGGAACTAAAATGATTTGAATCTAAGTTAAGGGTGTTCGACCCAGGCCTCTTACTTGTGGTAAGGGTGGGGAACTTAAACGATTTCAAATTAAGTTCAGGGTGTTCGACCCAGGCCTCATACTTGTGGTATTGGTGGGGAACTTAAACGATTTGAAATTAAGTTAAGGGTGTTCGACGCAGGCGTATTAATTGTGGTAAGGGTGGGGAACTTAAACGATTTCAAATTAAGTTAAGGGTGTTCGACACAGGCCGCTTACTTGTGGTAAGGGTGGGGTACTGAAACGATTTCAATTAAGTTAAATGTGTTCGACCTAGGCCGTTTACTTGTGGTAAGGATAGGGATCTTAAACGATTTCAAATTAAGTTAAGGTTGTTCGACCCAGGCCGCTTACTTGTGGTAAGGGTGGGGAACTTAAACTATTTCAAATTAAGTTAAAAGTGTTCGACTCAAGTCGCTTACTTGTGGTAAGGGTGGGGAACTTAAACGATTTGAAATTAAGTTAAAGTTGTTCGACCCAGGGCACTTACTTGTGGTATGGCTGGGGAACTTAAACGATTTGAAATTAAGTCAAAGGTGTTCGACACAGGCCATTTACTTGTGGAAAGGGTGGGGAACTTAAACGATTTCAAATTAAGTTAAGTGTGTTCGACCGAGGCCGCTTACTTGTAGTAAGGGTGGGGAACATAAACGATTTCAAATTAAGTTAAGGGTGTTCGACCAAGGCCGCTTACCTGTGGTAAGGGTGGGAAACTGAAAGGATTTGAACTTAAGTTAAAGGTGTTTGACCCAGGCCATTTACTTGTGGTAAGGTTGGGGAACTTAAACGATTTCAAATTAAGTTAAGTGTGTTCGACCTAGGACGCTTACTTGTGGTAACGGTGGGGAACTTAAATGATTTCAATCTAAGTTAAGGGTGTTCGACCAAGGCCTCTTACTTATGGTAAGGGTGGGGAACTTAAACGATTTCAAATTAAGTTCCGGGTGTTCGACCCAAGCCTCTGACTTGTGATAAGGGGGTGAACTTAAACGATTTGAAATTAAGTTCAGGGTGTTCGACCCAGGCCGCTTACTTGTAGTAAGGGTGGGGAACATAAACGATTTGAAATTAAGTTCAGGGTGTTCAACTTAGGCCGCTTACCTGTGGTAAGGGTGGGGAACTGAAACGATTTCAAATTAAGTTAAAGGTGTTCGACCCAGGGCACTTACTTGTGGTATGGGTGGGGAACTTAAACGATTTTAAATTAAGTTAAAGGTGTTCGACCCAGGCCTCTTACTTGTGGTAACGGTGGGGAACTTAAACGATTTTATATTAAGTTCAGGGTGTTCGACCCAGGCCTCTTACTTGTGGTAAGGGTGGGGAACTTAAACGATTTCAAATTAAGTTAAGGGTGTTCGACCCAGGCCTATTACTTGTGGTAAGGGTGGGGAACTTAAACGATTTCAAATCAAGTTAAGGGTGTTCGACCTAGGCCGCTTACCTGTGCTAAGCGTATGGTACTTAAACGATTTGCAATTAAGTTAACGGTGTTCGACCCAGGCCACTTACTTGTGGTAAGGATAGGGATCTTAAACGATTTCAAATTAAGTTGAGGATGTTTGACCCAGGCCGCTTACTTTTGGTAAGGGTGGGGAACTTAAACGATTTCAAATTAAGTTAATGGTGTTCAACCTCAACCGCTTACTTGTGCTAAGGGTGGGGAACTGAAACGATTTGAAATTAAGTTAAAGTTGTTCGACCCAGGACACTTACTTGTGGTATGGCTGGGGAACTTAAACGATTTGAAATTAAGTTAAAGGTGTTCGACACAGGCCATTTACTTGTGGAAAGGGTGGGGAACTTAAACGATTTCAAATTAAGTGTGTTCGACCGAGGCCGCTTACTTGTAGTAAGGGTGGGGAACTAAAATGATTTGAATCTAAGTTAAGGGTGTTCGACCCAGGCCTCTTACTTGTGGTAAGGGTGGGGAACTTAAACGATTTCAAATCAAGTTAAGGGTGTTCGACCTAGGCCGCTTACCTGTGCTAAGCGTATGGTACTTAAACGATGTGCAATTAAGTTAACGGTGTTCGCCCAGGCCACTTACTTGTGGTAAGGATAGGGATCTTAAACGATTTCAAATTAAGTTTAGGATGTTTGACCCAGGCCGCTTACTTTTGGTAAGGGTGGGGAACTTAAACGATTTCAAATTAAGTTAATGGTGTTCGACCTAGACCGCTTACTTGTTCTAAGGGTGGGGAACTGAAACGATTTGAAATTAAATTAAAGTTGTTCGACCCAGGGCACTTACTTGTGGTATGGCTGGGGAACTTAAACGATTTGAAATTAAGTTAAAGGTGTTTGACACAGGCCATTTAGTTGTGGAAAGGGTGGAGAACTTAAACGATTTCAAATTAAGTGTGTTCGACCGAGGTCGCTTACTTGTAGTAAGGGTGGGGAACTAAAATGATTTGAATCTAAGTTAAGGGTGTTCGACCCAGGCCTCTTACTTGTGGTAAGGGTGGGGAACTTAAATGATTTCAAATCAAGTTAAGGGTGTTCGACCTAGGCCGCTTACCTGTGCTAAGCGTATGGTACTTAAACGATTTGCAATTCAGTTAACGATGTTCGACCTAGGCCACTTACTTGTGGTAAGGATAGGGATCTTAAACGATTTCAAATTGAGTTTAGGATGTTTGACCCAGGCCGCTTACTTTTGGTAAGGGTGGGGAACTTAAACGATTTCAAATTAAGTTAATGGTGTTCGACCTAGACCGCTTACTTGTGCTAAGGTTGGGGAACTGAAATGATTTGAAATTAAGTTAAAGTTGTTCGACCCAGGGCACTTACTTGTGGTATGGCTGGGGAACTTAAACGATTTGAAATTAACTTAAAGGTGTTCGACACAGGCCATTTACTTGTGGAAAGGGTGGGGAACTTAAACGATTTCAAATTAAGTGTGTTCGACCGAGGCCGCTTACTTGTAGTAAGGGTGGGGAACTAAAATGATTTGAATCTAAGTTAAGGGTGTTCGACCCAGGCCTCTTACTTGTGGTAAGGGTGGGGAACTTAAACGATGTCAAATTAAGTTCAGGGTGTTCGACCCAGGCCTCATACTTGTGGTATTGGTGGGGAACTTAAACGATTTGAAATTAAGTTAAGGGTGTTCGACGCAGGCCTATTAATTGTGGTAAGGGTGGGGAACTTAAACGATTTCAAATTAAGTTAAGGGTGTTCGACACAGGCCGCTTACTTGTGGTAAGGGTGGGGTACTGAAACGATTTGCAATTAAGTTAAATGTGTTCGACCTAGGCCGTTTACTTGTGGTAAGGATAGGGATCTTAAACGATTTCAAATTAAGTTAAGGTTGTTCGACCCAGGCCGCTTACTTGTGGTAAGGGTGGGGAACTTAAACTATTTCAAATTAAGTTAAAAGTGTTCGACTTAAGTCGCTTACTTGTGGTAAGGGTGGGGAACTGAAACGATTTGAAATTAAGTTAAAGTTGTTCGACCCAGGGCACTTACTTGTGGTATGGCTGGGGAACTTAAACGATTTGAAATAAGTTAAAGGTGTTCGACACAGGCCATTTACTTGTGGAAAGGGTGGGGAACTTAAACGATTTCAAATTAAGTTAAGTGTGTTCGACCGAGGCCGCTTACTTGTAGTAAGGGTGGGGAACATAAACGATTTCAAATTAAGTTAAGGGTGTTCGACCAAGGCCGCTTACCTGTGGTAAGGGTGGGAAACTGAAAGGATTTGAACTTAAGTTAAAGGTGTTTGACCCAGGCCACTTACTTGTGGTAAGGTTGGGGAACTTAAACGATTTCAAATTAAGTTAAGTGTGTTCGACCTAGGACGCTTACTTATGGTAACGGTGGGGAACTTAAATGATTTCAATCTAAGTTAAGGGTGTTCGACCAAGGCCTCTTACTTATGGTAAGGGTGGGGAACTTAAACGATTTCAAATTAAGTTCAGGGTGTTCGACCCAAGCCTCTGACTTGTGATAAGGGGGTGAACTTAAACGATTTGAAATTAAGTTAAGGGTGTTCGACCCAGGCCGCTTACTTGTAGTAAGGGTGGGGAACATAAATGATTTGAAATTAAGTTCAGGGTGTTCAACTTAGGCCGCTTACCTGTGGTAAGGGTGGGGAACTGAAACGATTTGAAATTAAGTTAAAGGTGTTCGATCCAAGGCACTTACTTGTGGTATGGGTGGGGAACTTAAACGATTTTAAATTAAGTTAAAGGTGTTCGACCCAGGCCTCTTACTTGTGGTAACGGTGGGGAACTTAAAGGATTTTAAATTAAGTTCATGGTGTTCGACCCAGGCCTCTTACTTGTGGTAAGGGTGGGGAACTTAAACGATTTCAAATTAAGTTAAGGGTGTTCGACCCAGGCCTATTACTTGTGGTAAGGATGGGGAACTTAAACGATTTATAATTAAGTTAAGGGTTTTCGACCCAGGCCGCTTACCTGTGGTAAGGGTGGGGTACTTAAACGATTTGCACTTAAGTTAAAGGTGTTCGATCCAGGCCTCTTACTTGTGGTAAGGGTGGGGAACTTAAACGATTTGAAATTAAGTTAAGGGTGTTCGACCCATGCCTATTACTTGTGGTAAGGGTGGGGAACTTAAACGATTTCAAATCAAGTTAAGTGTGTTCGACCTAGGCCGCTTACCTGTGCTAAGCGTATGGTACTTAAACGATGTGCAATTAAGTTAACGGTGTTCGACCCAGGCCACTTACTTGTGGTAAGGATAGGGATCTTAAACGATTTCAAATTAAGTTTAGGATGTTTGACCCAGGCCGCTTACTTTTGGTAAGGGTGGGGAACTTAAACGATTTCAAATTAAGTTAATGGTGTTCGACCTAGACCGCTTACTTGTGCTAAGGGTGGGGAACTGAAACGATTTGAAATTAAGTTAAAGTTGTTCGACCCAGGGCACTTACTTGTGGTATGGCTGGGGAACTTAAACGATTTGAAATTAAGTTAAAGGTGTTCGACACAGGCCATTTAGTTGAGGAAAGGGTGGAGAACTTAAACGATTTCAAATTAACTGTGTTCGACCGAGGTCGCTTACTTGTAGTAAGGGTGGGGAACTAAAATGATTTGAATCTAAGTTAAGGGTGTTCGACCCAGGCCTCTTACTTGTGGTAAGGGTGGGGAACTTAAATGATTTCAAATCAAGTTAAGGGTGTTCGACCTAGGCCGCTTACCTGTGCTAAGCGTATGGTACTTAAACGATTTGCAATTAAGTTAACGATGTTCGACCTAGGCCACTTACTTGTGGTAAGGATAGGGATCTTAAACGATTTCAAATTGAGTTTAGGATGTTTGACCCAGGCCGCTTACTTTTGGTAAGGGTGGGGAACTTAAACGATTTCAAATTAAGTTAATGGTGTTCGACCTAGACCGCTTACTTGTGCTAAGGGTGGGGAACTTAAACGATTTGAAATTAAGTTAAAGTTGTTCGACCCAGGGCACTTACTTGTGGTATGGCTGGGGAACTTAAACGATTTGAAATTAAGTTAAAGGTGTTCGACACAGGCCATTTACTTGTGGAAAGGGTGGGGAGCTTAAACGATTTCAAATTAAGTGTGTTCGACCGAGGCCGCTTACTTGTAGTAAGGGTGGGGAACTAAAATGATTTGAATCTAAGTTAAGGGTGTTCGACCCAGGCCTCTTACTTGTGGTAAGGGTGGGGAACTTAAACGATTTCAAATCAAGTTAAGGGTGTTCGACCTAGGCCGTTTACCTGTGTTAAGCGTATGGTACTTAAACGATTTGCAATTAAGTTAACGGTGTTCGACCTAGGCCACTTACTTCTGGTAAGGATAGGGATCTTAAACGATTTCAAATTGAGTTTAGGATGTTTGACCCAGGCCGCTTACTTTTGGTAAGGGTGGGGAACTTAAACGATTTCAAATTAAGTTAATGGTGTTCGACCTAGACCGCTTACTTGTGCTAAGGGTGGGGAACTGAAACGATTTGAAATTAAGTTAAAGTTGTTCGACCGAGGGCACTTACTTGTGGTATGGTTGGGGAACTTAAACGATTTGAAATTAAGTTAAAGGTGTTCGACACAGGCCATTTACTTGTGGAAAGGGTGGGGAACTTAAATGATTTCAAATTAAGTGTGTTCGACCGAGGCCGCTTACTTGTAGTAAGGGTGGGGAACTAAAATGATTTGAATCTAAGTTAAGGGTCTTCGACCCAGGCCTCTTACTTGTGGTAAGGGTGGGGAACTTAAACGATGTCAAATTAAGTTCAGGGTGTTCGACCCAGGCCTCATACTTGTGGTATTGGTGGGGAACTTAAACGATTTGAAATTAAGTTAAGGGTGTTCGACGCAGGCCTATTAATTGTGGTAAGGGTGGGGAACTTAAACGATTTCAAATTAAGTTAAGGGTGTTCGACACAGGCCGCTTACTTGTGGTAAGGGTGGGGTACTGAAACGATTTGCAATTAAGTTAAATGTGTTCGACCTAGGCCGTTTACTTGTGGTAAGGATAGGGATCTTAAACGATTTCAAATTAAGTTAAGGTTGTTCGACCCAGGCCGCTTACTTGTGGTAAGGGTGGGGAACTTAAACTATTTGAAATTAAGTTAAAAGTGTTCGACTCAAGTCGCTTACTTGTGGTAAGGGTGGGGAACTTAAACGATTTGAAATTAAGTTAAAGTTGTTCGACCCAGGGCACTTACTTGTGGTATGGCTGGGGAACTTAAACGATTTGAAATTAAGTCAAAGGTGTTCGACACAGGCCATTTACTTGTGGAAAGGGTGGGGAACTTAAACGATTTCAAATTAAGTTAAGTGTGTTCGACCGAGGCCGCTTACTTGTAGTAAGGGTGGGGAACATAAACGATTTCAAATTAAGTTAAGGGTGTTCGACCAAGGCCGCTTACCTGTGGTAAGGGTGGGAAACTGAAAGGATTTGAACTTAAGTTAAAGGTGTTTGACCCAGGCCACTTATTTGTGGTAAGGCTAGGGAACTTAAACGATTTCAAATTAAGTTACGTGTGTTCGACCTAGGACGCTTACTTGTGGTAACGGTGGGGAACTTAAATGATTTCAATCTAAGTTAAGGGTGTTCGACCAAGGCCTCTTACTTATGGTAAGGGTGGGGAACTTAAACGATTTCAAATTAAGTTCAGGGTGTTCGACCCAGGCCTCTGACTTGTGATAAGGGGGTGAACTTAAACGATTTGAAATTAAGTTCAGGGTGTTCGACCCAGGCCGCTTACTTGTAGTAAGGGTGGGGAACATAAACGATTTGAAATTAAGTTCAGGGTGTTCAACTTAGGCCGCTTACCTGTGGTAAGGGTGGGGAACTGAAACGATTTGAAATTAAGTTAAAGGTGTTCGACCCAGGGCACTTACTTGTGGTATGGGTGGGGAACTTAAACGATTTTAAATTAAGTTAAAGGTGTTCGACCCAGGCCTCTTACTTGTGGTAACGGTGGGGAACTTAAAGGATTTTAAATTAAGTTCAGGGTGTTCGATCCAGGCCTCTTACTTGTGGTAAGGGTGGGGAACTTAAACGGTTTCAAATTAAGTTAAGGGTGTTCGACCCAGGCCTATTACTTGTGGTAAGGATGGGGAACTTAAACGATTTATAATTAAGTTAAGGGTTTTCGACCCAGGCCGCTTACCTGTGGTAAGGGTGGGGTACTTAAACGATTTGCACTTAAGTTAAAGGTGTTCGATCCAGGCCTCTTACTTGTGGTAAGGGTGGGGAACTTAAACGATTTGAAATTAAGTTAAGGGTGTTCGACCCATGCCTATTACTTGTGGTAAGGGTGGGGAACTTAAACGATTTCAAATCAAGTTAAGGGTGTTCGACCTAGGCCGCTTACCTGTGCTAAGCGTATGGTACTTAAACGATTTGCAATTAAGTTAACGGTGTTCGACCCAGGCCACTTACTTGTGGTAAGGATAGGGATCTTAAACGATTTCAAATTAAGTTTAGGATGTTTGACCCAGGCCGCTTACTTTTGGTAAGGGTGGGGAACTTAAACGACTTCAAATTAAGTTAATGGTGTTCGACCTAGACCGCTTACTTGTGCTAAGGGTGGGGAACTGAAACAATTTGAAATTAAGTTAAAGTTGTTCGACCCAGGGCACTTACTTGTGGTATGGCTGGGGAACTTAAACGATTTGAAATTAAGTTAAAGGTGTTCGACACAGGCCATTTACTTGTGGAAAGGGTGGGGAACTTAAACGATTTCAAATTAAGTGTGTTCGACCGAGGCCGCTTACTTGTAGTATGGGTGGGGAACTAAAATGATTTGAATCTAAGTTAAGGGTGTTCGACCCAGGCCTCTTACTTGTGGTAAGGGTGGGGAATTTAAACGATTTCAAATTAAGTTCAGGGTGTTCGACCCAGGCCTCATACTTGTGGTATTGGTGGGGAACTTAAACGATTTGAAATTAAGTTAAGGGTGTTCGACGCAGGCCTATTAATTGTGGTAAGGGTGGGGAACTTAAACGATTTCAAATTAAGTTAAGGGTGTTCGACACAGGCCGCTTACTTGTGGTAAGGGTGGGGTACTGAAACGATTTCAATTAAGTTAAATGTGTTCGACCTAGGCCGTTTACTTGTGGTAAGGATAGGGATCTTAAACGATTTCAAATTAAGTTAAGGTTGTTCGACCCAGGCCGCTTACTTGTGGTAAGGGTGGGGAACTTAAACTATTTCAAATTAAGTTAAAAGTGTTCGACTCAAGTCGCTTACTTGTGGTAAGGGTGGGGAACTTAAACGATTTGAAATTAAGTTAAAGTTGTTCGACCCAGGGCACTTACTTGTGGTATGGCTGGGGAACTTAAACGATTTGAAATTAAGTTAAAGGTGTTCGACACAGGCCATTTACTTGTGGAAAGGGTGGGGAACTTAAACGATTTCAAATTAAGTTAAGTGTGTTCGACCGAGGCCGCTTATTTGTAGTAAGGGTGGGGAACATAAACGATTTCAAATTAAGTTAAGGGTGTTCGACCAAGGCCGCTTACCTGTGGTAAGGGTGGGAAACTGAAAGGATTTGAACTTAAGTTAAAGGTGTTTGACCCAGGCCATTTACTTGTGGTAAGGTTGGGGAACTTAAACGATTTCAAATTAAGTTAAGTGTGTTCGACCTAGGACGCTTACTTGTGGTAACGGTGGGGAACTTAAATGATTTCAGTCTAAGTTAAGGGTGTTCGACTAAGGCCTCTTACTTACGGTAAGGGTGGGGAACTTAAACGATTTCAAATTAAGTTCAGGGTGTTCGACCCAGACCTCTGACTTGTGATAAGAGGGTGAACTTAAACGATTTGAAATTAAGTTCAGAGTGTTCGACCCAGGCCGCTTACTTGTAGTAAGGGTGGGGAACATAAACGATTTGAAATTAAGTTCAGGGTGTTCAACTTAGGCCGCTTACCTGTGGTAAGGGTGGGGAACTGAAACGATTTGAAATTAAGTTAAAGGTGTTCGACCCAGGGCACTTACTTGTGGTATGGGTGGGGAACTTAAACGATTTTAAATTAAGTTAAAGGTGTTCGACCCAGGCCTCTTACTTGTGGTAACGGTGGGAAACTTAAACGCTTCTAAATTAAGTTCAGGGTGTTCGATCCAGGCCTCTTACTTGTGGTAAGGGTGGGGAACTTAAACGATTTCAAATTAAGCTAAGGGTGTTCGACCCAGGCCTATTACTTGTGGTAAGGATGGGGAACTTAAACGATTTATAATTAAGTTAATGGTTTTCGACCCAGGCCGCTTACCTGTGGTAAGGGTGGGGTACTTAAACGATTTGCAATTAAGTTAAAGGTGTTCGATCCAGGCCTCTTACTTGTGGTAAGGGTGGGGAACTTAAACGATTTGAAATTAAGTTAAGGGTGTTCGACCCATGCCTATTACTTGTGGTAAGGGTGGGGAACTTAAACGATTTCAAATCAAGTTAAGGGTGTTCGACCTAGGCCGCTTACCTGTGCTAAGCGTATGGTACTTAAACGATTTGCAATTAAGTTAACGGTGTTCGACCCAGGCCACTTACTTTGGGTAAGGATAGGGATCTTAAACGATTTCAAATTAAGTTTAGGATGTTTGACCCAGGACGCTTACTTTTGGTAAGGGTGGGGAACTTAAACGATTTCAAATTAAGTTAATGGTGTTCGACCTAGACCGCTTACTTGTGCTAAGGGTGGGGAACTGAAACAATTTGAAATTAAGTTAAAGTTGTTCGACCCAGGGCACTTACTTGTGGTATGGCTGGGGAACTTAAACGATTTGAAATTAAGTTAAAGGTGTTCGACACAGGCCATTTACTTGTGGAAAGGGTGGGGAACTTAAACGATTTCAAATTAAGTGCGTTCGACCGAGGCCGCTTACTTGTGGTATGGGTGGGGAACTAAAATGATTTGAATCTAAGTTAAGGGTGTTCGACCCAGGCCTCTTACTTGTGGTAAGGGTGGGGAACTTAAACGATTTCAAATTAAGTTCAGGGTGTTCGACCCAGGCCTCATACTTGTGGTATTGGTGGGGAACTTAAACGATTTGAAATTAAGTTAAGGGTGTTCGACGCAGGCCTATTAATTGTGGTAAGGGTGGGGAACTTAAACGATTTCAAATTAAGTTAAGGGTGTTCGACACAGGCCGCTTACTTGTGGTAAGGGTGGGGTACTGAAACGATTTCAATTAAGTTAAATGTGTTCGACCTAGGCCGTTTACATGTGGTAAGGATAGGGATCTTAAACGATTTCAAATTAAGTTAAGGTTGTTCGACCCAGGCCGCTTACTTGTGGTAAGGGTGGGGAACTTAAACTATTTCAAATTAAGTTAAAAGTGTTCGACTCAAGTCGCTTACTTGTGGTAAGGGTGGGGAACTTAAACGATTTGAAATTAAGTTAAAGTTGTTCGACCTAGGGCACTTACTTGTGGTATGGCTGGGGAACTTAAATGATTTGAAATTAAGTTAAAGGTGTTCGACACAGGCCATTTACTTGTGGAAAGGGTGGGGAACTTAAACGATTTCAAATTAAGTTAAGTGTGTTCGACCGAGGCCGCTTATTTGTAGTAAGGGTGGGGAACATAAACGATTTCAAATTAAGTTAAGGGTGTTCGACCAAGGCCGCTTACCTGTGGTAAGGGTGGGAAACTGAAAGGATTTGAACTTAAGTTAAAGGTGTTTGACCCAGGCCATTTACTTGTGGTAAGGTTGGGGAACTTAAACGATTTCAAATTAAGTTAAGTGTGTTCGACCTAGGACGCTTACTTGTGGTAACGGTGGGGAACTTAAATGATTTCAATCTAAGTTAAGGGTGTTCGACCAAGGCCTCTTACTTATGGTAAGGGTGGGGAACTTAAACGATTTCAAATTAAGTTCAGGGTGTTCGACCCAGGCCTCTGACTTGTGATAAGGGGGTGAACTTAAACGATTTGAAATTAAGTTCAGGGTGTTCGACCCAGGCCGCTTACTTGTAGTAAGGGTGGGGAACATAAACGATTTGAAATTAAGTTCAGGGTGTTCAACTTAGGCCGCTTACCTGTGGTAAGGGTGGGGAACTGAAACGATTTGAAATTAAGTTAAAGGTGTTCGACCCAGGGCACTTACTTGTGGTATGGGTGGGGAACTTAAACGATTTTAAATTAAGTTAAAGGTGTTCGACCCAGGCCTCTTACTTGTGGTAACGGTGGGGAACTTAAAGGATTTTAAATTAAGTTCAGGGTGTTCGATCCAGGCCTCTTACTTGTGGTAAGGGTGGGGAACTTAAACGGTTTCAAATGAAGTTAAGGGTGTTCGACCCAGGCCTATTACTTGTGGTAAGGATGGGGAACTTAAACGATTTATAATTAAGTTAAGGGTTTTCGACCCAGGCCGCTTACCTGTGGTAAGGGTGGGGTACTTAAACGATTTGCACTTAAGTTAAAGGTGTTCGATCCATGCCTCTTACTTGTGGTAAGGGTGGGGAACTTAAACGATTTGAAATTAAGTTAAGGGTGTTCGACCCATGCCTATTACTTGTGGTAAGGGTGGGGAACTTAAACGATTTCAAATCAAGTTAAGGGTGTTCGACCTAGGCCGCTTACCTGTGCTAAGCGTATGGTACTTAAACGATTTGCAATTAAGTTAACGGTGTTCGACCCAGGCCACTTACTTGTGGTAAGGATAGGGATCTTAAACGATTTCAAATTAAGTTTAGGATGTTTGGCCCAGGCCGCTTACTTTTGGTAAGGGTGGGGAACTTAAACGATTTCAAATTAAGTTAATGGTGTTCGACCTAGACCGCTTACTTGTGCTAAGGGTGGGGAACTGAAACAATTTGAAATTAAGTTAAAGTTGTTCGACCCAGGGCACTTACTTGTGGTATGGCTGGGGAACTTAAACGATTTGAAATTAAGTTAAAGGTGTTCGACACAGGCCATTTACTTGTGGAAAGGGTGGGGAACTTAAACGATTTCAAATTAAGTGTGTTCGACCGAGGCCGCTTACTTGTAGTATGGGTGGGGAACTAAAATGATTTGAATCTAAGTTAAGGGTGTTCGACCCAGGCCTCTTACTTGTGGTAAGGGTGGGGAACTTAAACGATTTCAAATTAAGTTCAGGGTGTTCGACCCAGGCCTCATACTTGTGGTATTGGTGGGGAACTTAAACGATTTGAAATTAAGTTAAGGGTGTTCGACGCAGGCCTATTAATTGTGGTAAGGGTGGGGAACTTAAACGATTTCAAATTAAGTTAAGGGTGTTCGACACAGGCCGCTTACTTGTGGTAAGGGTGGGGTACTGAAACGATTTCAATTAAGTTAAATGTGTTCGACCTAGGCCGTTTACATGTGGTAAGGATAGGGATCTTAAACGATTTCAAATTAAGTTAAGGTTGTTCGACCCAGGCCGCTTACTTGTGGTAAGGGTGGGGAACTTAAACTATTCAAAATTAAGTTAAAAGTGTTCGACTCAAGTCGCTTACTTGTGGTAAGGGTGGGGAACTTAAACGATTTGAAATTAAGTTAAAGTTGTTCGACCTAGGGCACTTACTTGTGGTATGGCTGGGGAACTTAAATGATTTGAAATTAAGTTAAAGGTGTTCGACACAGGCCATTTACTTGTGGAAAGGGTGGGGAACTTAAACGATTTCAAATTAAGTTAAGTGTGTTCGACCGAGGCCGCTTATTTGTAGTAAGGGTGGGGAACATAAACGATTTCAAATTAAGTTAAGGGTGTTCGACCAAGGCCGCTTACCTGTGGTAAGGGTGGGAAACTGAAAGGATTTGAACTTAAGTTAAAGGTGTTTGACCCAGGCCATTTACTTGTGGTAAGGTTGGGGAACTTAAACGATTTCAAATTAAGTTAAGTGTGTTCGACCTAGGACGCTTACTTGTGGTAACGGTGGGGAACTTAAATGATTTCAATCTAAGTTAAGGGTGTTCGACCAAGGCCTCTTACTTATGGTAAGGGTGGGGAACTTAAACGATTTCAAATTAAGTTCAGGGTGTTCGACCCAGGCCTCTGACTTGTGATAAGGGGGTGAACTTAAACGATTTGAAATTAAGTTCAGGGTGTTCGACCCAGGCCGCTTACTTGTAGTAAGGGTGGGGAACATAAACGATTTGAAATTAAGTTCAGGGTGTTCAACTTAGGCCGCTTACCTGTGGTAAGGGTGGGGAACTGAAACGATTTGAAATTAAGTTAAAGGTGTTCGACCCAGGGCACTTACTTGTGGTATGGGTGGGGAACTTAAACGATTTTAAATTAAGTTAAAGGTGTTCGACCCAGGCCTCTTACTTGTGGTAACGGTGGGGAACTTAAACGATTTTAAATTAAGTTCAGGGTGTTCGACCTAGGCCTCTTACTTGTGGTAAGGGTGGGGAACTTAAACGATTTCAAATTAAATTAAGGGTGTTCGACCCAGGCCTAATACTTGTGGTAAGGATGGGGAACTTAAACGATTTATAATTAAGTTAATGGTTTTCGACCCAGGCCGCTTACCTGTGGTAAGGGTGGGGTACTTAAACGATTTGCAATTAAGTTAAAGGTGTTCGATCCAGGCCTCTTACTTGTGGTAAGGGTGGGGAACTTAAACGATTTGAAATTAAGTTAAGGGTGTTCGACCCATGCCTATTACTTGTGGTAAGGGTGGGGAACTTAAACGATTTCAAATCAAGTTAAGGGTGTTCGACCTAGGCCGCTTACCTGTGCTAAGCGTATGGTACTTAAACGATTTGCAATTAAGTTAACGGTGTTCGACCCAGGCCACTTACTTGTGGTAAGGATAGGGATCTTAAACGATTTCAAATTAAGTTTAGGATGTTTGACCCAGGCCGCTTACTTTTGGTAAGGGTGGGGAACTTAAACGATTTCAAATTAAGTTAATGGTGTTCGACCTAGACCACTTACTTGTGCTAAGGGTGGGGAACTGAAACGATTTGAAATTAAGTTAAAGTTGTTCGACCCAGGGCACTTACTTGTGGTATGGCTGGGGAACTTAAACGATTTGAAATTAAGTTAAAGGTGTTCGACACAGGCCATTTACTTGTGGAAAGGGTGGGGAACTTAAACGATTTCAAATAAAGTGTGTTCGACCGAGGCCGCTTACTTGTAGTAAGGGTGGGGAACTAAAATGATTTGAATCTAAGTTAAGGGTGTTCGACCCAGGCCTCTTACTTGTGGTAAGGGTGGGGAACTTAAACGATTTGAAATTAAGTTAAGGGTGTTCGACCCAGGCCTATTACTTGTGGTAAGGGTGGGGCACTTAAACGATTTATAATTAAGTTAAGGGTTTTCGACCCAGGCCGCTTACCTGTGGTAAGGCTGGGGTACTTAAACGATTTGAAATTAAGTTAAAGGTGTTCGACCCACGGCACTTACTTGTGGTATGGGTGGGGAACTTAAACGATTTTAAATTAAGTTAAAGGTGTTCGACACAGGCCATTTACTTGTGGAAAGGGTGGGTAACTTAAACGATTTCAAATTAAGTGTGTTCGACCGAGGCCGCTTACTTGTAGTAAGGGTGGGGAACTAAAATGATTTGAATCTAAGTTAAGGGTGTTCGACCCAGGCCTCTTACTTGTGGTAAGGGTGGGGAACTTAAACGATTTCAAATCAAGTTAATGGTGTTCGACCTAGGCCGTTTACCTGTGCTAAGCGTATGGTACTTAAACGATTTGCAATTAAGTTAACGGTGTTCGACCTAGGCTACTTACTTGTGGTAAGGATAGGGATCTTAAACGATTTCAAATTGAGTTTAGGATGTTTGACCCAGGCCGCTTACTTTTGGTAAGGGTGGGGAACTTAAACGATTTCAAATTAAGTTAATGGTGTTCGACCTAGACCGCTTACTTGTGCTAAGGGTGGGGAACTGAAACGATTTGAAATTAAGTTAAAGTTGTTCGACCGAGGGCACTTACTTGTGGTATGGCTGGGGAACTTAAACGATTTGAAATTAAGTTAAAGGTGTTCGACACAGGCCATTTACTTGTGGAAAGGGTGGGGAACTTAAATGATTTCAAATTAAGTGTGTTCGACCGAGGCCGCTTACTTGTAGTAAGGGTGGGGAACTAAAATGATTTGAATCTAAGTTAAGGGTGTTCGACCCAGGCCTCTTACTTGTGGTAAGGGTGGGGAACTTAAACGATGCCAAATTAAGTTCAGGGTGTTCGACCCAGGCCTCATACTTGTGGTATTGGTGGGGAACTTAAACGATTTGAAATTAAGTTAAGGGTGTTCGACGCAGGCCTATTAATTGTGGTAAGGGTGGGGAACTTAAACGATTTCAAATTAAGTTAAGGGTGTTCGACACAGGCCGCTTACTTGTGGTAAGGGTGGGGTACTGAAACGATTTGCAATTAAGTTAAATGTGTTCGACCTAGACCGTTTACTTGTGGTAAGGATATGGATCTTAAACGATTTCAAATTAAGTTAAGGTTGTTCGACCCAGGCCGCTTACTTGTGGTAAGGGTGGGGAACTTAAACGATTTCAAATTAAGTTAAGTGTGTTCGACCGAGGCCGCTTATTTGTAGTAAGGGTGGGGAACATAAACGATTTCAAATTAAGTTAAGGGTGTTCGACCAAGGCCGCTTACCTGTGGTAAGGGTGGGAAACTGAAAGGATTTGAACTTAAGTTAAAGGTGTTTGACCCAGGCCATTTACTTGTGGTAAGGTTGGGGAACTTAAACGATTTCAAATTAAGTTAAGTGTGTTCGACCTAGGACGCTTACTTGTGGTAACGGTGGGGAACTTAAATGATTTCAATCTAAGTTAAGGGTGTTCGACCAAGGCCTCTTACTTATGGTAAGGGTGGGGAACTTAAACGATTTCAAATTAAGTTCAGGGTGTTCGACCCAGGCCTCTGACTTGTGATAAGGGGGTGAACTTAAACGATTTGAAATTAAGTTCAGGGTGTTCGACCCAGGCCGCTTACTTGTAGTAAGGGTGGGGAACATAAACGATTTGAAATTAAGTTCAGGGTGTTCAACTTAGGCCGCTTACCTGTGGTAAGGGTGGGGAACTGAAACGATTTGAAATTAAGTTAAAGGTGTTCGACCCAGGGCACTTACTTGTGGTATGGGTGGGGAACTTAAACGATTTTAAATTAAGTTAAAGGTGTTCGACCCAGGCCTCTTACTTGTGGTAACGGTGGGGAACTTAAACGATTTTAAATTAAGTTCAGGGTGTTCGACCTAGGCCTCTTACTTGTGGTAAGGGTGGGGAACTTAAACGATTTCAAATTAAATTAAGGGTGTTCGACCCAGGCCTAATACTTGTGGTAAGGATGGGGAACTTAAACGATTTATAATTAAGTTAATGGTTTTCGACCCAGGCCGCTTACCTGTGGTAAGGGTGGGGTACTTAAACGATTTGCAATTAAGTTAAAGGTGTTCGATCCAGGCCTCTTACTTGTGGTAAGGGTGGGGAACTTAAACGATTTGAAATTAAGTTAAGGGTGTTCGACCCATGCCTATTACTTGTGGTAAGGGTGGGGAACTTAAACGATTTCAAATCAAGTTAAGGGTGTTCGACCTAGGCCGCTTACCTGTGCTAAGCGTATGGTACTTAAACGATTTGCAATTAAGTTAACGGTGTTCGACCCAGGCCACTTACTTGTGGTAAGGATAGGGATCTTAAACGATTTCAAATTAAGTTTAGGATGTTTGACCCAGGCCGCTTACTTTTGGTAAGGGTGGGGAACTTAAACGATTTCAAATTAAGTTAATGGTGTTCGACCTAGACCACTTACTTGTGCTAAGGGTGGGGAACTGAAACGATTTGAAATTAAGTTAAAGTTGTTCGACCCAGGGCACTTACTTGTGGTATGGCTGGGGAACTTAAACGATTTGAAATTAAGTTAAAGGTGTTCGACACAGGCCATTTACTTGTGGAAAGGGTGGGGAACTTAAACGATTTCAAATAAAGTGTGTTCGACCGAGGCCGCTTACTTGTAGTAAGGGTGGGGAACTAAAATGATTTGAATCTAAGTTAAGGGTGTTCGACCCAGGCCTCTTACTTGTGGTAAGGGTGGGGAACTTAAACGATTTGAAATTAAGTTAAGGGTGTTCGACCCAGGCCTATTACTTGTGGTAAGGGTGGGGCACTTAAACGATTTATAATTAAGTTAAGGGTTTTCGACCCAGGCCGCTTACCTGTGGTAAGGCTGGGGTACTTAAACGATTTGAAATTAAGTTAAAGGTGTTCGACCCACGGCACTTACTTGTGGTATGGGTGGGGAACTTAAACGATTTTAAATTAAGTTAAAGGTGTTCGACACAGGCCATTTACTTGTGGAAAGGGTGGGTAACTTAAACGATTTCAAATTAAGTGTGTTCGACCGAGGCCGCTTACTTGTAGTAAGGGTGGGGAACTAAAATGATTTGAATCTAAGTTAAGGGTGTTCGACCCAGGCCTCTTACTTGTGGTAAGGGTGGGGAACTTAAACGATTTCAAATCAAGTTAATGGTGTTCGACCTAGGCCGTTTACCTGTGCTAAGCGTATGGTACTTAAACGATTTGCAATTAAGTTAACGGTGTTCGACCTAGGCTACTTACTTGTGGTAAGGATAGGGATCTTAAACGATTTCAAATTGAGTTTAGGATGTTTGACCCAGGCCGCTTACTTTTGGTAAGGGTGGGGAACTTAAACGATTTCAAATTAAGTTAATGGTGTTCGACCTAGACCGCTTACTTGTGCTAAGGGTGGGGAACTGAAACGATTTGAAATTAAGTTAAAGTTGTTCGACCGAGGGCACTTACTTGTGGTATGGCTGGGGAACTTAAACGATTTGAAATTAAGTTAAAGGTGTTCGACACAGGCCATTTACTTGTGGAAAGGGTGGGGAACTTAAATGATTTCAAATTAAGTGTGTTCGACCGAGGCCGCTTACTTGTAGTAAGGGTGGGGAACTAAAATGATTTGAATCTAAGTTAAGGGTGTTCGACCCAGGCCTCTTACTTGTGGTAAGGGTGGGGAACTTAAACGATGCCAAATTAAGTTCAGGGTGTTCGACCCAGGCCTCATACTTGTGGTATTGGTGGGGAACTTAAACGATTTGAAATTAAGTTAAGGGTGTTCGACGCAGGCCTATTAATTGTGGTAAGGGTGGGGAACTTAAACGATTTCAAATTAAGTTAAGGGTGTTCGACACAGGCCGCTTACTTGTGGTAAGGGTGGGGTACTGAAACGATTTGCAATTAAGTTAAATGTGTTCGACCTAGACCGTTTACTTGTGGTAAGGATATGGATCTTAAACGATTTCAAATTAAGTTAAGGTTGTTCGACCCAGGCCGCTTACTTGTGGTAAGGGTGGGGAACTTAAACGATTTCAAATTAAGTTAAGTGTGTTCGACCGAGGCCGCTTACTTGTAGTAAGGGTGGGGAACATAAACGATTTCAAATTAAGTTAAGGGTGTTCGACCAAGGCCGCTTACCTGTTGTAAGGGTGGGAAACTGAAAGGATTTCAACTTAAGTTAACGGTGTTTGACCCAGGCCACTTATTTGTGGTAAGGTTGGGGAACTTAAACGATTTCAAATTAAGTTATGTGTGTTCGACCTAGGACGCTTACTTGTGGTAACGGTGGGGAACTTAAATGATTTCAATCTAAGTTAAGGGTGTTCGACCAAGGCCTCTTACTTATGGTAAGGGTGGGGAACTTAAACGATTTCAAATTAAGTTCAGGGTGTTCGACCCAGACCTCTGACTTGTGATAAGGGGGTGAACTTAAACGATTTGAAATTAAGTTAAGGGTGTTCGACCCAGGCCGCTTACTTGTAGTAAGGGTGGGGAACATAAACGATTTGAAATTAAGTTCAGGGTGTTCAACTTAGGCCGCTTACCTATGGTAAGGGTGGGGAACTGAAACGATTTGAAATTAAGTTAAAGGTGTTCGACCTAGGGCACTTACTTGTGGTATGGGTGGGGAACTTAAACGATTTTAAATTAAGTTAAAGGTGTTCGACCCAGGCCTCTTACTTGTGGTAACGGTGGGGAACTTAAACGATTTTAAATTAAGTTCAGGGTGTTCGACCCAGGCCTCTTACTTGTGGTAAGGGTGGGGAACTTAAACGATTTGAAATTAAGTTAAGGGTGTTCGACCCAGGCCTATTACTTGTGGTAAGGGTGGGGCACTTAAACGATTTATAATTAAGTTAAGGGTTTTCGACCCAGGCCGCTTACCTGTGGTAAGGGTGGGGTACTTAAACGATTTGCAATTAAGTTAAAGGTGTTCGATCCAGGCCTCTTACTTGTGGTAAGGGTGGGGAACTTAAACGATTTGAAATTAAGTTAAGGGTGTTCGACCCATGCCTATTACTTGTGGTAAGGGTGGGGAACTTAAACGATTTCAAATCAAGTTAAGGGTGTTCGACCTAGGCCGCTTACCTGTGCTAAGCGTATGGTACTTAAACGATTTGCAATTAACTTAAAGGTGTTCGACCCAGGCCGCTTACTTGTGGTAAGGATAGGGATCTTAAACGATTTCAAATTAAGTTTAGGATGTTCGACCCAGGCCGCTTACTTTTGGTAAGGGTGGGGAACTTAAACGATTTCAAATTAAGTTAATGGTGTTCGACCTAGACCGCTTACTTGTGCTAAGGGTGGGGAACTGAAACGATTTGAAATTAAGTTAAAGTTGTTCGACCTAGGGCACTTACTTGTGGTATGGCTGGGGAACTTAAACGATTTGAAATTAAGTTAAAGGTGTTCGACACAGGCCATTTACTTGTGGAAAGGGTGGGAAACTTAAACGATTACAAATTAAGTTAAGTGTGTTCGACCGAGGCCGCTTACTTGTAGTAAAGGTGGGGAACTAAAATGATTTGAATCTAAGTTAAGGGTGTTCGACCCAGGCCTCTTACTTGTGGTAAGGGTGGGGAACTTAAACGATTTCAAATTAAGTTCAGGGTGTTCGACCCAGGCCTCAAACTTGTGGTATTGGTGGGGAACTTAAACGATTTGAAATTAAGTTAAGGGTGTTCGACCCAGGCCTATTACTTGTGGTAAGGGTGGGGAACTTAAACGATTTCAAATTAAGTTAAGGGTGTTCGACACAGGCCGCTTACTTGTGGTAAGGGTGGGGTACTGAAACGATTTGTAATTAAGTTAAATGTGTTCGACCCAGGCCGTTTACTTTTGGTAAGGATAGGGATCTTAAATGATTTCAAATTAAGTTAAGGTTGTTCGACCCAGGCCGCTTACTTGTGGTAAGGATGGGGAACTTAAACTATTTCAAATTAAGTTAAAAGTGTTCGATCCAAGTCGCTTTCTTGTGGTAAGGATGGGGAACTTAAATGATTTCAAATTAAGTTAAGGGTGATCCATCCAAGCTGCTTACTTCTGGTAAGGGTGGGGAACTTAAACGTTTTCAAATTAAGTTAAGGGTGTTCGACCCAGGCCGCTTACTTGTGGTAAGGGTGGGGAACTTAAACGATTTGAAAATTAAGTTAAAGGTGTTCGACCCAAGCCACTTGCTTGTGGTAAGGGTGGGGAACTTAAACGATTTCAAATTAAGTTATGTGTGTTCGACCCAGGCCGCTTACTTGTGGTAATGGTGCGGAACTTAAATGATTTGAATCTAAGTTAAGGGTGTTCGATCCAGGCCGCTTGTGGTAAGGGTCGTGAAGTTAAATGATTTCAAATTAAGTTAAGGGTATTCAATCCAGGCCGCTTACTTGTGGTAAGGGTGGGGAACTTAAACGATTTGAAGATTAAGTTAAAGGTGTTCGATCCAGGCCGTTTACTTGTGGTAAGTGTGGGGAACTTAAACAAGTACAAATTAAGCTAAGGGTGTTCGAACCAGGCCGATTACTTTTGGTAAGGCCGGAGAACTTAAACGATTTGCAATTAAGTTAAAGGTGTTCGACCCAGGCCGCTTACTTGTGGTAAGGGTGGGGAACTTAAACGATTTCTAATTAAGTTTAGGGTGTTCGACCCAGGCCGCTTACTTGTGGTAAGGGTGTGGAACTTAAACGATTTGAAATTAAGTTAAGGGTTTTCGACCCAGGCCGCTTACTTGTGGTAAGGGTGAGGAACTTAAACGATTTGCAATTAAGTTAAAGGTGTTCGACCCAGGCCGCTTACTTATGATAAGGGTGGGGAACTTAAACGATTTCAAATTAAGTTAAGGGTGTTCGACCCAGGACACTTACTTGTGGTATGGCTGGGGAACTTAAACGATTTGAAATTAAGTTAAAGGTGTTCGACATAGGCCACTTACTTATGGAAAGGGTGGGGAACTTAAACGATTTCAAATTAAGTTAAGGGTGTTCGACCTAGGCCGCTTACTTGTGGTAAAGGTGGGGAACTTAAATGATTTGAATCTAAGTTAAGGGTATTCGACCCAGGCCGCTTGAGGTAAGGGTGGGGAACTTAAACGATTTCAAATTAAGTTAAGGGTGTTCGACCCAGGCTGCTTACTTGTGGTAAGGGTGAGGAAAGTTTTACGATTTCAAATTAAGTTAAGGGTGTTCGACTCAGGCCGCTTTTTTGTGGTAAGGGTGGGGAACTTAATAACAATGTAAAGGATGGAGGAAGAGACAAGCACGTAATCAAGAACCCTTTGCTTTATTCATAATTTTGGGGGTGCCTCGTTCAATACTCCTTGCCCAAAACCCTACTTTGGGAAAAATACAGTTGAGGAAAAAGAGTACACCCAGAGTTACAAGTATTCGGTACAATAAGTAGTCTAGCTGAAGTAGAATTTGAGATGGGTTACGTTCCATGTGTTTGTTATTTCTTCGCCTGTTAGTTGTTCAAGTTTGTAAGCGCCACCCATGACATCCTCGCGTATTCGGTACAGGCCATCCCGATTGGCAGATAATTTGCTATCCTTCTTTCTCGCGCTGCTGGCCATTCTCCAAACTAAATCTCCTTTAGCGAATGATCACGATCATAAATTTGCGTTATATTTTCTGGTCGCTCTCTGTTTAGCTGCTAAGTTGCGTATTTAAGCTTTCTCTCTTAATTCGGATAGGAGGTTGAGGTGGGTGTACATGTTTTGATGGTTTTGATTCAGGTTGTATAGTTCTCGGCGCAGAGATGGTTCGCCAATTTTTACCGGTATCATAGCCTCTGCGCCGTATACTAGGTTGAAAGGGGATTCGTTTGTTGCTGACTGGGCGGTACACCTATAGGCCCACAGCACTTCCACTAATTCTTTTGGCCCTCGTCCTTTGGCGCTATCAAATCGTTTGTGCAATTCTACTAGTATGACTTTGTTGCCTGCTTCGGCCTGTCTATTGGTCTGTGGATGTTCAACAAAGCTGGTTACATGTTTAATGTCGAGGCTGGTGTAGAACTTAGCGAGTTCTTTGTCTATGAATTGCTGACCATTGCCGGTTATGATCGTATGTGGGACGCCATATCGGCATATGATATCTTTCCAGACGAACTGCTGGACTTGTTGGGCTGTAATGGTGGCTAGTAGTTTGGCTTTTATCCACTTGGTGAAGTAGTCGATGGCTACTATGAGAAATTTTACTTGGCCTTTGCCTGGGGAAAAAGGGCCGAGGATGTCCATTCCCCATATTGCGAAGGGCCATGGGGAGAGTATGGAGTGGAGTTGTTCTTGCTTTTAGTGGATGAGGTTGCCATGATTTTGGCAAGGTATGCACTTTTTAACAAAGGTGTGGCAATCTGCATCCATGGTTGGCCAAAAGTAAGCGACGCGGAGGATTGGTTCGTGCGCCGGAATGATATCTGCATATGCCTTCGTGTAATTCTTTTATTATGTACTAGGCTTATTCGACTATGACATTTGAGGAGTGGTTGGCCGTATCCCCGCTTGTATATGTCATCACCTATCATTGTATACCTGGCGACTTTAGCTAGCCAACTCTTGTTAGCATTAGGTGGGGGGTTATCGGTTTGAAGATACTGGATGTAGGGAGTTGTCCAATTGTCGGCTTGGTTTTGGGTTAGGTTAAGGCAAGTGTTTGTTGTGGATGGTGCGGATAGTGTTTCTTGTAAGAGGGATATGTGTCGGCTTAGTGCTGGCTAGTTTAGATAATATGTCGGCCGTGACAATTTTAGTTCTGGGGATGTGTTGGACGCGTACTCGTTCAAAAGCTGATTGAATGACGTTTCGGACTACGGCCCAGGACGACATGCGGCTGACAAGGTCTGGCTTTTGGAGTATCTTCTGGATGGGGTAATCAGTTTTGACGATGATGTTGTGGTTTTGAAAATAAGGGCGTAGGCATCGCGCTGCGTGTACTAGGGATAGGGCCAATTTCTCCACCATTTGGTATCTGGTATTTGGATCCTGCAAGGTTCGATTGACAAAGTATACAGGGTGCTGAGTGTCATCAACATCTTGAACTAGTGCGGCGCTTACGGTATGATCCGTGACGGTAATGTAGAGGGGTTGATGAGTGTTTGGCTTATGGAGGATGGGTGGTGATGTTAGACTGCTTTTTAGGTTTTGAAAAACTTGCTCACATTCGTCGTTCCAAGAGAACCTCGCAGATTTCTTGAGTAGTTGAATGATGGGCTGGGTTTGCTCGGCTAGTTTGGGTAGGAAGCGGGATATGGCGGTTAGACGGCCGATGAGGCGTTGTACCTCTTTGACATTGTTGGGACTTCGCATCTCAATGATGGCATTGCTTTTTTCGGGGTTAGCTTTTATGCCGCGTTGTGTCAGCATGAAGCCGAGGAATTTACCACGATCGACGCCGAAGTCACATTTTTCGGGGTTGACACGGAGGTTGTACTGCCGTAACGCGAAAAACACTACGGTTAAGTCTTGAGCGTGTTGGTGTTCGCTCGGGGATTTGACAACCATGTCGTCGACGTATACGCCGACACATTTGCCCATTATATGGTTGAAGACTTTATCCATCAGTCATTGGTAAGTTGCTCCTGCATTTTTGAGACCGAATGGCATAACTTTATAAAAGTAGTTGGTATCGTCTGTGATGAAGGCAGTCTTGTTCATATCAGTTGTGGCCATTGGGATCTGATTGTAGCCGGAATATGCATCTAGGAAACTGAGAACCTTGTTGCCGGCAGCACCGTCAACTAGCCAATCAATATTGGGCAAGGGGTAGGCGTCTCTGGGGCAGGTCCTATTGAGATCTGTGTAATCAACACACATTCGCCATTTACCGTTAACTTTTTTTACCAGAACTATATTGGAGAGCCAAGTGGTGTAGTGGTCTTCTTCGATGAAACTTGCGTTGAGTAACTTGTCGGCTTCGATCTTGGCTGCTAGTCGACGTTCTTCACCAAGCTTTCGTTTCTTCTGAGAGACATATTTGGCTTCTTTGTAAATGGAAAGTTTGTGGACCGCCACTTGAGGGTCAACGTCGGGTAAGTCAATGGCGGACCAGGCAATGAGGTCGGTGTTGCTGTTGAGGGTAGGTGTGAGTATATCACGCTGTTCGTGTTGAAGACCGGTGCCCATTTTAAGGGTGTGTCCATTAGGGAGTTCCAGGGGTAAAGTTTCATCAACAGGCTCGAGGCGTGCATCGCGGCCTACCCTGGGGTCTAAATCATCTCTAGATAAGGCTATGTCAGAGCCAGGTGGACGTTCAATGTTGTGCGTTTGAAGGATGGGTAGTTGTGGACGTAGACTGGCCATGTAGCATTCTCGCGCGAGTCGTTGGTAAGGATGTCTCCAAATGGGGAGGGAAATTTCGTGGCCAGATGAGGTGTAGATACAATTGCGCTGAGTGTTAAAGAATGGGTGACCCAGAAGTACATTGTATGATGTAGGCACGTCTACGACAAGGAAACAGATAGGGATTATTTTGGTTTGAGTGTCATCGCAAAAGACGGTATGGAAGTCGATGTAGCCGCGGGTGGAGACCTTCTCCCCGGAGAAGCCGTATATGGGTTCATCGTAGGGAACCATGGCAGTGGTTGGGAGCTGTAGTTTCTGGTATGTCGTCTAGTTGAGGATGTCGACTGAACTGCCTTGGTCGATAAGAACTTTCTTGACTGCGTAGTTTTCCAATTCGATCGTGATGACCGTTGGGTCATCCTGTTGGTGATCAACACCATGGAAGTCATCATCTATGAAGGTGATGGAAGCCATGCGGCGTCTGTGGTGGGAGTGGGTTATGTGGTTGATGGACTGAAGGTGGCGAAGATGTTTCTTTCTAGCTGAGGTGGTGGATCCTCCACTAGTAAAGTCGCTAGAGATGGTGTTAATGGTGTCGCATAGTGGGGGATCGGTCAGGGCAACATCAGTACGGGCAGGTTGGGGGT
Source organism: Vigna unguiculata (assembly GCF_037176805.1). NCBI lineage: Eukaryota > Viridiplantae > Streptophyta > Magnoliopsida > Fabales > Fabaceae > Vigna > Vigna unguiculata. Next base: position 25,499,788 of record NC_140799.1, on the reverse strand, counting down.
CACGGCTGGTGGGTTGGATAGGACGTCTATCGCGGCAGAATCGCGGGGAGGATGTCGGTGGTCAGAACGTGAAGGGTGGGGATTGTCATCTCTGCGGATGAAGCGGCAGAAATGGCCGACACGAACCAATTCTTCAATCTTATCTTGGAGTGTTTTGCATTCGTCTATGGTATGGCAATTGTTACAGTGATAGCAGTAGTATTTGGTCATGTCGGCATTGGGAGGATTGGACGTTTTGCGAGGTGGTGGGATTAGGTCAGCTTGAAGAGCTTCATCAAGAAGGCGGGATCTAGGAACACTCAGGGGTGCGTATCTGGTGAAGTGAGGTTGGCGGGGTTCCCTGAGTCTAGGATCAGGCCGTGAAGGTGGTTTAGGGGGGGTGGCCGTGGAAGGTGTGTAGTCGTTACAGAATTTTGTGTGGAGAGTTTGCATCTCTTCCATGCGGATGTAGTCTGCGGCGCGGAGCTTCAGTTCATGCATGGAGGCGGGTGGGTGTAGGTAAACATTGTTGGCGAAGGGGTCGGGTTTGAGAGTGAGTTCCATACACTGAAGTATCATCTTTTGGTTAAGGTGTGGTGTGCGGAGGGCGGCCTTGCTGAAGCGGTCGATGAAGGGATTAATGAATGCGTACCTTTAATTCGTGGGGTCCATGCGTATTTATAGATTATTAATTATGTCTAGCCACGTCATGGGTTGGGCTTTTGATTGGGCCGCAGCTGGGCCAGGGCCAAGCCCAGGTCCCACAGTTTGGTTATTGAGGGCCCTAGTGTTTTAGGTTTATCAAGTTCTCGTTCAATTTGCTTAAGTTAGCGGCTTAGGCCACTTACTATTGTTCGACATTTATTATTATAGTTTACGTCCTTTGTAACATCCCTAAAGAATATTAGTAGTTTTTAATAAATAAAAAAAATAAGAGATGAAAATAAAACCTCATTTAATATAATACCATTTCCCAAAAATGCGGGAAATTTAAAAACTTAAGAACTAACATAACTCATATGTTCGCAATTACGTTATTACAAAATTTGCCAAAGTTCAACATAATTAAAGTTACATCAAAACCCTCGCCCAAGCTAAACCCTCAGCCTCGCTTAGGCTAGTCCACCTCGCCTGAGCGAGCTTAAAACAGTGGTTTTCCCACATTATCTCGCTTAGGCGAGCTCTTCTCGCCTGGGTGAGTCACACCTTCGCTCAAAAACACAAAGACCTCACCTGAACGACAACTCGACGCACACTGCATCAAACCACAACTGAACCTCACTTAGGCGAGCCACCCTCGCCTAAGCGAGTGTATCTGTCGCTCAAACACCAAAACCCCTCGCCTGGACGAGAAGTCGCGCTCAATCATGCACTGGTCTCATCGCGACCTCGCTTAGGCGAGCATATCTCGCCTGAGCGAGAAAACAAGTCGTTTAAAACCAAGCTAGTTGCCTGGGCGAGACGCTCGACCCTTAAACCAGTAGCGAAGTCCTCCAACTCTCGCTTAGGCGAGAGTGACCCGCTTGGGCGAGAATTGTAGTATTCCTCTCCTGGTCTTGCGCGAAAGCAAACTACAACCATACCCAAACTCAATTTAGTCACTACCAAGCATTCTATTTCATCAAACCATCACAGTAACACATTTTCAAACAGGTTTGCATCATCAAACTAAAGGTTTGGCCAAAGACAATAACAACAATACCAAAACCCCCATCCAATTCATATAAACCACCCAAAAGGCTTTGTACCTAAACTTCAATCCACCAATTCTCAATTTCAGCACATACAATATCAGAATCATACCACATTGAACCCAAATGAGCAGAAAATGCAGACACACATACAAAATTTGTACAAACAAACTCAACACCCCTAACTTGGAATCCCTGATTGAAATTGAGAAGGATGAAGGACCCTTCGTTCACCAATGCTTTTGCTTCAGCCCCTTGTACACCCAAAGCTTCCCTCTCAATCCCTAATTTCGTTTTCCTCTCTAAACCAGTTCACCACACTGCCAAAACCTTTTCTTTTCCTCTAAAACAACCTTTTATATGAGTCTTAATCATGGGCTGAAATGCTAAAACGAAAAAATAAGTTTTATGTTGAGTGTAAGACCTGGCAAAATTAAATAATTATTTAAGTAATTATTTAATTAGAACGGGTAATAGGAACAATTAAAGTAATTAATGTGTGGAACTATGATGTGGAAAAGTACTAGCTCAAGTGGTTGAGAGTACTTTATTGTGTGTGAGGACTTGGGTTCGAGTCCTATGTGTGCCACTTGAATGTTAATTAAATTATATATTTTTGTTTGATTATATATGGAATGCGTGGAATGATGATAGATTCCTAAAATTGTAGGAGTTATTACGAAAGATGAATTGGTTTAATGGTTGTGAAATTGACTTGGTTAGTGAGGGGTTGTAGGTTCAAACCTTGTTGAGAATTAACCCATTTTTCTTTTTACCAAAATTTCGTTAGCATGAATATGAAGGGGCTTAAGAACCCTAGCAAAGAAAGAGAATTGGTAAGAGGAGAGGTATTGAGACTGGAGTGTGAGCGTTGGGTGGAGAAAGGCTGGTGTGGGCGTACTGCAGAGAGGAATTGGAAGGGAAGAACCGTGTGACGGGTGAAAATCAAGTGAGGAGGAGGTTTTGCTTCTAAGCACACTCACCAATTCGGGTTTGGACCGAGGATCAGAGGTTAGGGGAGTTGTTTTATTGTTTTTTTTATTGCAATCGAATAATTGTACAATGCCTTGAATCATAGCATGATCACTGCGTCATTTTCTGCACTATTGTATTGAAGTTTCTGGATTTTTCCAGAAACCGCCTGGCGATTCATCCCCTACCGCCAGGCGGCACATCAGACTGGTGTGTTGTTCTTGTTTTGGCATGAACCGCCTGGCGGCGATGAATTTCTACCAAGCGGCGCGACACTGTTGCGTTCTATTTTGGTGATTTGAAATATTGTTTGCGTGTTAATCAATTGGATTATTGAAATTGATATGTTTGGTTTCTATTGAACATTTGATTGGGCGAAAATCAATTGGAATTCGAAGTATGGCACTGTTCTAGGTATAATTGTGAATAAACCGATTTGGGAGAATTCAATAGGGTAAAGATCGAGGAGTCTATATGCATTGAATTAAGAACATGAAACTAGTCCTTAATAGAGATATGGTCATTTCTGGGTGAATGGATGTAGTGGAACTGAGTACTGAAAAAAAGATAGAGTCTGTCACAAATGTGAAAGAAGCCTGGTTCGTGCAGGCATTGTTACTCTGCCTGGCGACAAGCAAGGCGCCGCCAGGCGATGACGCGGTAGGGGGCTATTTCGTGAGGTCTTGGTGGCGGAATTGAGGGTAGAGATTTGGAGTAGGTGAGGATATTGGTAATTTGGCAACATAGAAAATTGGGGGAATAGAATACTGGGATGATTGATTTAAGGGGTGGTAAAGAGTAGATGTATAACTAATTATGGTCTTGGATTGTGCATAAGGGAGAAAAGGGAGAGGGGAGAATTGTAATTACTAGATCAGGTTTCTGGAAGCATGGTATTGGTGAAGTTGCGCTAGCCAGGGCTGATTATGACTAAACAGATTTTAGGTAAGGGTTGAGGGGATAATCAGGAGTGGCGATAATTGGTTATGTCATATTGCATGGGGAATTACGAGGAAGAATTCTAAGCCGATTGAGAGGGAAGGTTGGCTTAATGCAGCGGGATGTACCTTGGAGTGTAATTGAGGGTATTAAATTGTGGACTGTGTCCTTAGAGAGGGATGAATTGCCTTACTATAACAAAGCTCATATATAGTAGAAACTTGTATAAAGGGGTGACCATGGTAAAGTTTAGGTGTTGATACTTATGTTAGTTGTAGACTAACCATAATGTACATTCTAAAGAATAGTTTATTCGGGACCCTAGAATGGAGCCACTTATCAGATTAGACTAACTGAGTTGTTAAAAGAAAAACCAGAGGGGTTTCACTACTGATACAGCGCCTGGCAGCACGGGTAGGTGCGCCAGGCGGTGGGACAAGCGTCAGGGGTCCCTGTATGGGATGGCGCCTGGCGGCACGGTGAGGTCCGCCAGGCGGTGACGAGAAAACAGTGGCCTAGGGGGTTGCTGGCGCCTGGCGGTGAGTGGATACCGCCAGGCGGTCTGGAGCAATTTCGCTTGGCGGCGCGTAGGTAGAGCCAGGCGAAAATATTGTTGTTCTTTGCTTTCTTGGTGTGTTGTTTTAATTAACGATGATGCTTTGCTTGGATCGGGAGATGTTGTGCCATGAGCGAGTAGGTTCATGGATGGTGGATGACATGTGATGATATGAGCGGGGAGGTTCATATCCAGTTACTCTCACGTGGGGATACGAGCGAGGTAAGTTCGAATGTTTCGTGCTCACGTTGAGAGATGCCACGTGCGGGGAGGTACGGGGCTGGTGGATCACATGTGTTGGACTACGGGCGGGCAGGTCCGTAGAGCAGGACTACAAGCGGGGAGGTTCGTAGAGGCAGGACCACGAGCGGGCAGGTTCGTATGAGCATCATATTCCCGAGTCCAAGGCTAACCAGTTGTGTGATTTGAAGGCTATAAAGCCTTGGGTTTAAGGTCTTGGCCAAGAACTATGTAGGATGAATAAGATGGGTATATGATTTATCTTGTGTTTTATATACCTGTTATTTTATTTTTCTCAACTCACCCTTTCTGTTTATGTATGGCGATGATCGTGTAATTCGTTGCACGGGAGCAGATGTTGATACAGGTGGTGCTGAGGATGTCCAGGCGACGGAGTGAGGGCTAGCTTGGGATTAGAGCTAGGATTTTTTTTCTCATATGTATTTCATTATGTTTTTATTTCTGAACACGAATATTGAGAACTTGTAACGCTTAATTATTTATGTTATAAGTTTTGGCGCGTGTTTTCATAAATTTAAATTTTCCCGCATTGGGATGATTATTAATGCGTCTTTTGATATAATTTATTTCTTTTATTATTTATTTTTAAGTAATATTCCTTAGGGATTTACATTGAGTTTAATTCCTATTCAAGGGTAATTACTCAATGGTTTTTCAGTCCCTTTTTGACTCCCCCCTCTGCTAGGTTTACCTCTACCTTTTCACATTCACTCTAAGTTAAAGTTGGCAAAAATAAAGTGTCCATCAAGGTTTGATCCCGTGACCTTCCACTCATAAGGCCAAAGCACAACCATTATGCCAATTCATATTTGGTGATAACCATTATAATCCTATAATTATGATATCACTCACTACTCACAATTATATTAACAAAACGATAATAAATTAAAAAACACACAACAGGCATACATAGGACTCAAACCCAAGTCTTCTCACACAACTAAAGTACTCTCAACCACTTGAGCTAGTACTTTTCCACGTCACATCAAACAATAATTAATGCCATAAAGGCTCTTTCTACCCGCATTTATTAATTAATTAATTAATTATTTAATTAATTAATTTTCACGGGTCTTACATCCTTAAGGGGCTATATAGGCGGATCTCATGGTTGTAGTCAGGTTAGGCCGCCTAGGTGTAGTACATGCACTAACAAAGGACAATTAAGCACTATGCAATCATCAAGATGGGTACAAAAACGGCAATGGAATAAGGGAAAATAAAGATTCATCACCTAACAATGGCGCCAAATTTGATAGAAGTCGTACCCAGCCAAATAAAACATATAAATGTAATACTCAGGAGTTAACCCAAGGTCGTCTCCCAGTGACCAAACCTTTCATTCAAAGCTTTCTGAATACAATTCAACATAAAAGGGGGGTTCGCAGATTCAAGGACTAACAATCGGCTAACAGATTAAATGAAATTAAATAGTGATTAAAATGTGTAGATTGCCTGATTCAAATGCACTTCCACTTGTCATTAGTCATGAGAATTGGAGCTCTGTTAGATTAACTCTTAATCCACTCATTCCCAATCAATTAAGCAAAGATTAAGAAAAGCTTCATTATACATTAAAGCAATGCATACATCAATTAATCTACCATTGAACAAGCAACCCAAATTCATTAAGCATGAATACAGATTAACTTAAACACCAAATTATTCACTGCATGTTAAGCAAACACAGAATCCAAATTACCCTAGAAGATTAAAAGATGAAAAATTAACCAAAACATAACTGAATCAACATTATGGAACAAAGAACCTCAAAGTCCATGCATTCTCTTCAGGGAATCAATCATGAAATTAACCCTCCATAGAAATGGAGTTACATTAAAATATAACACTAATCAAATTCATCCTTTCAATGCAGCAAAAAACAACAAAACATAAATGGTAGAAATCAAAACGTAAAATGGCAGAAACGAAAACCAAAATGCTTCAATAAGATGGCTATAAACGAAAACAGTGAAGAAATTTAACAATATTTCAATAAAATGATACACAAGTTGTTCCAAGATGCAAAAATGTCAAAATCCCCAAGTGGGTGCTGATTCAAAGTGCAAAAATGTCTAAAACGTGAATGGATGCCTCCATGGTCACCATATAAAGCAAAGAAACGTAAAAATGGAGTGTGAGGAAGAAGAAGCTGGTTGCTACCACCAAGGAGACCTAAATTTCCGTGGTCACATCACCACAAATCCACATATTTTCAAAAATATCATTCTAGTAAGTAAAATTACAAAAATGTCTCTATAGACCCAAAATTATGGCCCAATGACGTGGATAGACTAATTGACATGGAACAGACATGGCAATGATGTGGGAATGACGCTGAAACTCTCTCTTCACCTTATGATTAGCATTCAAGTTCCAAAATTGCTTCACAAAATACCTAAAAATCATTAGAAACGAAAATGAGACCAATTAATTCCAAATTAATCAAAATTCGGAATAATGGCCAAATGAAGCTCAATTGATGAAAATGCACTAAAAATAGACAATTAAGCACCAAACAACCATCAATATGAACACAAAAGACAATGGAATAAAGGGAAAATAATGACTCATCACTAGCTAATTAACATTGTTTTGTAGCCAATTGTTTAGACCTTTCAATCAAGTGTGTATGTCAACAATTTTGTTAGCTTCACTATGCAATTCTTCAATGTTATGCAACAATTGATTATAATCATTCTTGTCTTTTGATTACAAAGATTTTACCTGGCTTGATGATGATGACTCATATCCAGCCATGAGACATAACTTTGCTTCTTCACTTCCATCTTGTGATGAGCTACTTATTGAATCGTCATTATCTTCCCAAGCAATGTAGGCACGCCTTTCCTTGGGCTTGTTCTCCTTTTTCCTATCAACAATCTTCTCTTTTCCTTGGTTAATGTTTGAACATTCAATTTTATATGTCCTTCCTTACCACAATTATAACAAGAAAAACTAAGAATGTTATTTATATCATTAAGTTTAGGATTGTACCTCTTTTGATTAACTTTACTATATTTCCTCTTGAGATACTTTCCAAACCTTTTAACCAGTAGATTCAAGTTCTCGTTCTCACTTGATTTAGCCACCTCTTCCTCGGTTTCATCACTCCTTTTGGTGTTAGACTTCAAGGCTATGTTCTTCACCTTTATCTCATGTGACTCTTGCTCATTTAGCATATTAATTTCAATCTCATGGTCCCTTAGCTTTCCAGACAATGCAATAGTGGTCATAGTGGATAAATCCCTTATTTTGAGATGGTTGTGACTTTGGGTTGTCAACTTCTATTAAGAGACTTTAACACTTTGATGTTTAGCTCCTTTTTGTCAAACTCTTTTCCTAAGCTTATAAGGTGATTGATAATGTGTGTGAACCTCTTTTAAATTTCTACAATTTATTCACCGTGTTGCATCTTGAACAACTCATATTCTTGTATCAAATCATGCTTCCTAGCTCTCTTCACATCATTAGTTCCCTCATGTATCACTTCAATTACGTCACACATGTCATTTGCACTTTTGCATTGAGAAACTCTAAAAACATCATCCATGTTCAATGAATACATTAGGATGTTATTTGTTGTACTATCATATTGAGCAAGCTTCCTTTCTTCCCCTGTCCAAAGATTCCAAGGTTTTTCTACCTCCTTGTTATCAACAACATGTTTACAAATGTTTGGTTCATTTATAATTGCATCCCAAATTCCTTGGTCAATTGATTCAATGCAAATTTTCATGCAAATTTTCCAAAATTGATAGTCAATACCACTAGACATAGGAGGCCTATGTATAGAAGCACCTTCTACGAAAGGAAGTTTATTTTAACCCATTTTCAAAAACACGTTTAGAATCAAACTCGAATACCTTTCAAGAACCCGTTATGACACCCATTATAGGTTTTAAATGCCTTTCTTAGCCAAGAAGGAGGGAGGGGGTTTAAATTGGTTGAGTACTTAAAAATTGCTTAGTTAAAATTTGTAAAAACTTTTCTATTTGAATTTAATTGACCAAAAAAATTATATGTTTATTGCCACAGGACCACACATTTCAGTCGATTGAAAAACAAAACAACAGATTAATTTGTTCATACAATATGATTCAACAGGTTGAAAAATATACTCAATCCACTAATACTGTGGAAAAATTATGCAGAACAGCGCAACTCACCAAACTGAGTCAAACATGTTTTATCATACAATTGATATTTTGGAAAAATTATGCAGAACAATGCAAATCAACAAACTCGGTCAAACAACATGTTTTATCATACAAGATTGATTCCAATCAATATATCAAGCTTAGTAGCACACCCAGATTACATGAAAATAAATGAAATCCTTATAAAGATTGATTAACGAATATTCGTGAGATTTAAATGAAGAACAAGATAAGGGAGAGAGAGTCACACAATCATTTTTATACTAGTTCACTCAAATATGAGCTACATTCAGTTTATCAAGACAACCTGAGCTTGATAATACATTATACCAAAAGAGTTACACAATCTCTAAAAGATTATAATTTTGAATATAAGAAAAACACCAAGATTCTTGATTCCCACAAGAATCTCAACCCCTACACAACAAAACCCCACCTACAGACTTGGAGTCACACGAGAAAAATACCTAGAAGCAAAAGAACAACCAAATCTTTGTGGTGGCTCTTCCTAGCCAACCAAAACATGTTCTTAAATGCTTCAAAACCAAGCAAAATTTGCTCCAAAGTTCAAAGATCTTCAATCACAAGTTGCACACTTTATAATCCAGAGAGAGTTTCCAAAAATGGTTTCACTATTTTTGCTCTCTAAAATTACAGAAGTTTCTCCACTCTTTGAAAAACTAGCTAATATCGGTTTATCACAAGTGAATTCAACAGGTTGATTTGTCTGTACAATTTGTTAATTGCATTTGACTTAAGTGAAATTAGACGATTGAATAACAATTCAACTGATTTAATATATTCATACTAGAACTATATATGCAACAAGCCTTTTAACTTGTTAAAAACCATTTTAACATATTGAAAAGTATCAACATAAGAAAGAAAACATCTATATTATGCGAGATAGTCTAAAAATTGAGTCTAATCTTCAAGTTTTGTGATCTTCATGTATACCTCAAGCTTGATCAACAACAAATCACTTCAATTCTTCATCAATCACATATGATCTCATGCACTAGCTTCATCAAATCCATGCACTAAGGTCACTTGTGCTAACAAGGTTCAATTTCTTTGGTGTTTGCTTTAGACGTCAACCATCATTTGCTTTGTGCTACTTGTGTTTTGCTATGCTTTGCTTACACTCACTAAACACACATTAGTTGAACAAAATCCAATATTCACAATAAAGAACATGGTCGTCTAATGGTCATAAGTTCACGTCTAATGATGTCTTTGAGCTAGCAAACTTTTCTTAAGTCTAGTGTTTATCTAAGAGTATTGTCTAACATCTTTAGTTATCCTAAAGTATTATCTAACCAACTTAATTCTCTTGTTCATTATAATTTTGTTATCATAAAAACTACTTACTGTCAGGCTTGTTCGGTAGGATTTTCCAGCGTCTAATGCTAACAATTGATTGCTACATAAGTTAGTATATTCAATTTTTTGTGTAAGTATTTTGAAAATAATGGTTAGATTAAATAAATTATCACTTATGCCATGTAATTCTAAATTAAAAAAATGTTATTTGTTTTAGTTAGAAAATTTCTAAAATAATTTTTGAAGTATATCAATATAACTTTAAATATCTATTTTAATGGCAATAAGTTGCTTTTACTTTTGATTGGGGTTTTATTTCGCTACATTCATATATACACATTCCTTTCTTGTTCTTCGACATACCTTTTAAGAGCAAAATCATGACGAAGTCACTAAAACCCAAAACAAACAATACCTTATATCCTATGTAATTGATCTCAATGATTCTATCTATTAAACATATGCACTTAATGGCATTGAAGCCAAATAATTCACAAAATAACTTGACATTTTCCTTTTTGTTGTTGTATTTTCTGTATTATTTTCATCCATATATAGAACAGTTAATGGCACTAAATCCAAAACCACATCAAATACCTTAAATGAAGACTATATGTTACAACAAAGTAACTAATGTATGCTCATCTTACAACTTTATTAAGTGTAAGGTGTTTGTATTAATGTTTCTTAAGAAAGTTTCAAGAAAATTTCCAATGGACATTAAGATAACCAAAAGGCTATCCAAATTTAAAGGTTCACTTCAAAGGAGAACAAAAGAGAGAAGAAAATGATTCAATTGAGTGGAAGAAATGAAGACAACACAAGAAACACAAGATAAATGGTGGAAACATGCAAATAAACATAGGACATATAAGCTGAAAAATGAAACAAAGATGAAGAGAATAGAAAGGGATGGGGAAGAGAGGAAGGCACGCCAATTAGGGTACTAGGCTACCCATGATAAGTGGTGGATGACGTATCTTAAATCAAGGTTCAAGATAAGACAAAAAGTAGAACACCGTCATAAGAGCAAATATCACAAAAGCACACAAAGTTGTCTCAAATTCAATATTAATCAACCATTTGCATGTGTTCTAGAGGTTCTCTTAAATAGGCAAGGGTAGGGACCTCTAAGTGAATATGATAAACATGTTTCTGAAACTATGGCAACCTATGGGCATCTCCCTTGTCTTGGGGAGTAATTAGGACCTCTTAGCAATTACAAAGCCATGTTTCTAGAAGTTAAGGAAACATATGGGTCCCTTGTCTTGGAGAACAATGAGCATGTTTTTCCACTTCTAGGAGGTCAAAGATGTCCTCTTTTGGCTCCTAGGTTAGCCCCAAGGTGTTAGGCCTTGATTCCAAGCTCAATTCTTTCAAAAAGGTACGCCATTTATTAATCTTGGTGTGTCTAAAAGCACTTCTACAAAAACAAGAGAGTAATCATGAGTCTAGAATTTATCCAAGACAAGAAAACCTAAACCAAATAAAAGAAAGAAGGTGAAGAAGTTTCCTTTCTAAACATGTTTATTTTCCCTAAGCATGTGCCAGCATCCTTGGCAGGGGTTAAAAGTTCATCATTCTCCCTTTCTTGGAGAGAATTTGACTGCAAATTTTTGAAGCCCTTCTTCATTGTGTTTGACTTCATATGAGGAAGTAATTTCCCCTTCCTCCCAAGACATCTCATCCAAACCCTAGCTTTGTAAAAGCTATTTTTTCCTCCCTTTGTGATGAGTATGTCTTTGTCCTTCCTTTTGGTTTGGAGAGGGAATAGAGAATGAGAAGGAAAGTGGTCAACTTGCTTTGGGACTCTCTTTTTATGGACAAGTAACACTTGGTGGAAGCTTTCCCTTATTCTTTTTTTTTTCTTTTTCTTTTTCTCTTTTCTCTTTCATTTTATTAAGGTCCCTATTAATCTCTTGATATGATCGAGGTGCTAAAGTGATCTTCTTCCCATGAAAGTGAAAAGAAAATTTGTTGGTATGACGATCATGGAGGGTGTGTTTATCAAATTTCCATGGCCTACCAAGTAATAAATGTGTGGCTTCCATGGGACAACATCACAAAGCACTTCATCCATGTAGCTTCCTATTGAGAAGTTAATTATGAGTTGTTTATTGACATCAATTTCTCCATCCTGACTTATCCAAGTAAGCTTCTAGGGCTTGGCATGAGGAATGGTTTCTAGGCCAAGCTTTTCCACCACCCTTGTGCTAGCCACATTTGTACTGCTTCCTCCATCAAGAATTAGAGAATAAACCTTGTTGTTAATGAGACATATAGAGCGGAAAATGTTTTCTCTTTGAGTTGGTTCACTTCCTTTCGAACTTGGCCTAGCATAAGCCTCACTACCAAAAGGTCTCCCTCATAAGGTTTAATTTCATTTTCACTTGAGGAAAAAGATTCTTCTCTTTAAGTAGAAGGGGAGATGAGTGTTCACTATCTACCTCAACAATTGTCTTTAAGGTCATGGTTCTCTTTGTTGGGTAAGTCAAAGAAATATGCTCATATCCTAAACACTTAAAGCAATTTATGGAACTTGACCTTTGAGAAATGGAATGATGTGGAGTATGACAACTTGGTGACTTATCCGTAATGGTGGTTCTTAGTGAGACTTGCTAGGGGATTTATCATGTTTCTCTTTATCTTTTTCCTTCCATGAGTGACTATAGTAGTCATTGTGTGAGTGACTCCTCCTTGCCCCATTTTTTTCTTTTTAATTAACTTTCAATCTTTAGGGCAAGGTGTAAAACATTTTCAAGGGTGCAGTACTTATACACCTCTACTAGGTCTTATATGTCTCTCTTTAGACCACTCACAAACCTAGACATTTTTTCTTCATTTGATTCATTAAAGCCCACCCTAAGCATTAATGATTCAAACTCTTTCAAATAATCATTCACATACATGTGTCCTTGTTGAAACCTTTGGATCTTCAAAAGGAGATTCATCCTATAATAAGATGGAACAATCTAGCGTGTGTCAAACTTTTAATGTCCATCTAAGAAGCTACGGGTGGCTTTTGGTAATTGTTCTTACAAATTTAATTTCACTAGTCATGGCATAACCTTCAAACTTTATAACTACCAAGTCCACTTGTTCTAGGTACCCTAAGGGTTTACATTGAAGATTTGTTCCACATTTTCCTCCCAATCAAGGAATACATTAGGATCATTATCATCATAGAACTTGGACATCTTTAACTTGTTCTCCCTCCATGGTAGCTCCATTCTCCTTGGGAGCTATGTGGTGAATGAAACCTTCTTCTCGTACCTTCTCTCTCGGCCTTCTCCATCTCTAACCTTAGGATGGTGTCTCTCAAATATTTCTCATTTTCTTTCCTTGAGATTTCGATCTCTTTCAAACGCTCCACTAAGGTTTACTATTGGTTGAATTAAGTCTTCAAGGCTTCTCCAATTTGGGTGAAAGTGTTAGATGAATATGTCATGTTACCTATAAAACACTAAAAATTGAAACCAAACAACTAGAAAACAAGTCAAAGTTAGCAAAAACAAACAAAGCAAATAAATTCTCAATTTGTTTGGCCAGCTCACCAAAATTTCAAGGTGGTGTACACTCAATTCTCAAGCTAAAGTTCAAGAGTGTTCAAACCCTCTCAAGTCCAAGTTCTTGAAATTTTTCATTCAAGTGGATATATGCACACTAACCAACCACTCAAAGATTTTTATGGAAAAAGAAAACCACAAAGACAAAACTAGATAATCTTATGACAAGCAAGAAAAGCAGAAAAGCAATGAAGGGCATAATATGAAAAAACTTTATTGACAAAACTTTTAGCAAGACTAACACGAGAAAAACTTGAAATATAACTCAATGGAAAGACATAAACATGCAATAAAATCCAGCCAATATGCACATACCAAAATGATTTCCTATGATGGTAGAACTAATTTTCAATATTCATCAATGCAATGTAGATGGTTCAATTCTAGAATCAATATAACAAGTAAACTTGATAATTTTTATTCTAAAAAATTGATGTAAAGCTTTTGGTGAAGCACTTTTAGACACTCAACCTATGATGTGAATCGCGTCATGGCCCAAATGAAGGAAGGCTAACACACCACTTTGTTGGAGTTTCTAAATAATTAGTTTGTTTAAATAATGACCCAATGCTTTGTAAAATTGGTTGACCAAATTATGTTTTCGCTTAACCAATTAATGGGCTTTAGTTTTACTTTATTTTCAAGTTGTAATAAGGACCCATTTGCCAACTTAAGAATCAGTCTTTAGGAGACCAAGAGGATGCATAGTTGAATGCTTTTGGGGTGACTTTTGGGTTGTCAAATTTGTAGTTAGAATCAGTCATTAAGTAGTGGGATGTAATTGCAATTTATGGGTCTTTTGTAATTCCAGTGGTTAAAGCTTTTATATAAGCTGAACCATTTTATTAATGATGACAAGTTGTATTTTATTCAGAAAATTATTTATCTATTTTATTTTAGTGAATGTAATTCTCCTAAGTTCTTGAGTGATTCAAGAACCTTTCGCTGATCAAAGGAATTTCCCATCCATTATGTGTTGCCTCCCTTGAAAGAGTGATTCTTTCCTTCGACCTTTCATATTCAAATCTTCTTCTTTCACTCGAAATCAAAAACTCACTTTTGTCTAAATTTATCACATGGTCATAACTATCATTCTACGCATCCAAAATTAATGTTTCTTAAGCCTAAATTATAGTTCAAAACGTGAACTTTCACCTCGTTTTGGAATTACGCCAATTGTAGGAAACTTGGAAATTAGTGAAAAGGTAAATAGGAAAGTGGCTGAAATTTCAGTATGGACAGTAATTTAGAATCTTTTATATCTTGTGTTGTATAACTTCAACTGAGGTGATTCCAAAACGACGTGAAAGTTCACGTTCTGAACTTTAGTTTAGGCTTAAGAATCACTAATTTTGGATGAATAGAACACAAGTTATAACCACGAGATAAATTTGGATAGAATTGGCTTTTCTTCTAAAAATTGGGTGAAGAAGAAAGAATAAGAGGTGAATATGAAAGGTGGAAGGAAAGAATCACTCTTTCCGAATGAGGCAACACACAAAGGATGGGAAAGTCCTTTGATATAGCCAAGGGTTTTTGAATCACTCAAGAACTTAGGAGAATCACTCTTACTAAGATAGAAGAGATGAACTTTAATATTTCTAAATAAAACTTAACTTGTCTTCATTGATAAAAAAAAATGTTTCAGCTTATATAGAAACTTTAACCATTGGAATTAAAAAAGACCCATAAATTGCAATTACGTCTCACTTAAGCTATTAATGATCTCACTACTTAATGGCGGATTGTAACTGAAATTGTGGCAATCCAAAAGTCACCCAAAAATAATTCAGTTATGCATCTACGGAGTCTCCCAAAGGTTGATGACTAAGTTGCAAATTGGGTCATTATTACAACTTAAAATAAAACCAAACTAGAGCCCATTAATTGATTAAACCAAAACATAATTTGATCAGTCAATTTTACAAAGCATCGGGCCATTATTTATACAAACTAATAGCTTAGAAAAAACTACAGCAAATTGGTGCATTAGTCCTTCTCTATTTGGGTCATGATGCAATTCACATCATACCCTCCTTCGGAAATATTCGTCCTGAATCTTAAAGCTTTATTTTTCTACTAGTTTTAATATAAGTTTATTATGTACTTGTTGTTAGTTTTGAAATGGTGAGTTTAGCCATGAAGGGGGGCGATGGTTGAATTGGCTTTATAAAACTTTTTCGAAAGCTTAAACCTCTTTTCAATTGAATATAATTGACTGGAAAGTTTGGATGTAAATGCAGTAGACCAGTACACTTTCAGTCGATTAAAATATAAAATAGCAAACTAAATTGTTATTGATGCTATGAAACAGTCGATTAAAGAGACAAATCAGTCGACTAAAATACTGGAGAATTATGCAGAATGCAGAATTTGCGAATTCAACTCAAACAGCAATCTTTTGCATACAAGACTTGTTCCAATCAGTATTTATAACAAGTATAAAGCCTCAAATTACACAAGAACACATTAAATCACACCAAAGATCAAATTGCTTGGTTTTCTTGAGTTTTTAAAGAGTTTCAAAGAGAATGAGATGAGAGAAAGAAGAATGCACAACTGTTTTTATACTGGTTCACTCAATCACAGAGCTACATCCAGTTTACCAGGACAACCTGAGCCTGGTTTTCACTATATTCAAAAGTTTTATAAACCACAAACCAAGATTACACTTTTGAACAACAAAACACACAAGATTTTTGACTCACACAAAAATCTAGACACACAACCTACAAGAATCACACTTGTAGACCTGAAATCACATCAGGCAAACCATCCAGAGGCACAAGAACATCCAAACCTAATAGTGGATGTCCCTAGCCAACCATACATGTGTGCTTCAAGCTACTCACAAGCCAAAATGCCTCCAAGATCAACCAAGATCAATCAAGATCTTCAAAACACGAATTAGAGTTGTGTATTATAGAGAGAGAACGCTTCCCAGAGATTGAATGACAAGGTTTCGTTCAGAAAAACTCATATTCGCACCTCTACTTGCGAAAACACAGCTTAGTTTGGTTTAAGTGAAAACAGTCGATTGAATTTTCCGTAGTCAGCTGATTTCACCTAACTTAAGTGAAATCAGTCGATTGAAAAATAATTCAACTGACTGAATGCATTCATACCAGAAACTATATACAGCAAGCCTTTTAACCTATTAAAACCTATTTTAACAGATTAAAAGAGACACACTAAGGCACACAAGACATCTAACCTATGTCATATAGCCTATCAACAATGTATAACACTAACATGTTACATTTAACATGTTATATACATATTTAACACACTAAAACTTAATCTTCAAGAGGATCTTCATCAATCTTCATGCACATGTCTTTATCAATTCTTTGCTTCAAGCTTGCTTATGCCAACACATGTGAAGGACTTTATTTTTCCATAACTTGAAACTAATTCTCTTCCTCCAGGATCAAATACAACTTGAATAAATTCATATTTGTTCCTTTCCGATGGTTGCTATCTGTGGAGCACCTCTCTTGCCAACACTACCCCCACCTTGATATGTAACAACAAATAACTCCATGTGATGTGTTTGAAGACTTTGTTTTTCATAAGCGGACCGGATGCATAATAAAGCACTATGAACAAGCTTCCTTTTCAAACATGGAAGTTGGTGTATTTCACTTACATGCCTATTCTTTTATTCTTGTAAAATGACATCACAAACTGTAAAAGAAAAATCATTGACAAATAAATTTTTTGTCTCTTTTTGCTCTACTTCCTTTTCTTTTTCTTCATTTTCCCTTCTTTCTTCAATCTCTATTGCTTCTTTTTCTATTCTTTCTTTTTCTATTTTCTCCTTCAACCCATGTTGATCCTTACTGACTTGTCTTGGTGTCACAAATTTCAACTTAATTTTATGTCCCGCATGCCTCAAATAAAGCGAATGTTCATCAAGATTGAGTGTTTTAAAACAAAGTCATGACCATCCCAAAAGAATATGACAAGAGTTCATAGGAGCAATATCACATAATACTTTTTTCACACATTGCCCTGTAGTGAATTTGATCTATGCTTGATTCGGATGAAAGCTTGTTGGTAACTGTAGTTTCTCCAACAATCTTTGTCTTACAACATTGTTCTCACTTTCGTAATTGTATACAACAACAAAAACCCAGTTGGGCGGGTCTCATGATTTTTCATTAAAAATTCATTGTTTTGTTCAGTCACAAAAGACATGAAAAAAATTCAAAATATTTATGAAATCCTTTTTCACAATATTGTTGTTGTGGGAGCAAATTAGTTGTTCAGATGTTTTATTTCTTTCTTTAATGGCATCACCAAGACTCATTGCATCTAAATTTGTTTCAACATTTAATATTCAATATAAGTAACTATTCCTTATAATACCGAGGGTCACAAATTCAAATTTTGTAAGGTTTGACATGTTTATAATTATCACATAAAATAATAATAAGAATAATAATCAAAATTATAATAATCATCATAATAAAAATAATAATAATAAGACAAAGATGAAAATAGATAAAGCCAAACAATTATTATCACAAAAATAAAAATATAAGATAAAATTGTAAATGAAGAATGGATTAGAAAGAGCCTAGATTGAGACATGCAGAACACTTTCCTTATAGAGAAAAAACTCCCACTAGCCCTTAGTTGGTTGGAGCATGGTGTTGATAACTTTGGTCATGGTTGTGGTCACGCTAGTGATCATGGTGTTGGACATGCTCATAAAGGAAATTTCAAAAACACATTTTATCACCATAAGTAGAACAATAATGTGAAAAAAGGGAAAAAAAAGGGTGAAAATAATCACAAACAAGATGAAAATTTAAGTTATCATTGCGGTGGTAAAGACCATTAGAGTTGTACATGTCCTACACTAAAGCATCTTAAAGAATAAGGAAAAGAACATAGAAACACACTTTGCTTATGAAGATGGTGATTTAGATTATGACCATATGGATGTCACTCATTTTGATATTATTTTTTTTGCTAAACCAGGTGGAAACATTGATCACCTCATTGGTGATGGGAGTGTTGAGAAATATATTTTCATATATTATGTTCTTAATTTTAAGACAATCTAATTTATCAAGAGATATATTACATATGGATATCAATATTGTACATTATATGTATGTTACAAATGGATATCTTTTAAGTTAATGATATATTAATATATATACATATTATGTGCAAGAATGTGAAATAGGGATTTTGAAATGGACTTGTGGTTTTGATTTTGTTATACAATACATATACATATATAAAGGTTCAAATTTTTTTTCAGAGATGATATTTTATACTAAATTTTATTTGATATTATATGATTTGCATAGTTGATTATTTTTGGGACGTACCTCTAATGAGTTAAGGTTATTAAGTCCATCAAAATGTAATTATATATATGATCATATGGTATGTAGTAATGTTGTATTGACTAATACATATATTGTGTCTTGCTGATAGTAAATACAATTTTCAATAGTAATTTTTTTTCTCTTGTTTGGTTATGTGAGAAGTCAATATTAGCATTATTTCTAGTACTACAAACATATTTGAAGGCTTCGGAAGAGTTATTATACTTCTACCAAGAAGTTTAATAGAAACTAATTAAGTTTCCAAGATATTTGTCCAAATAAATATCATATTGGGACAAACAATGAAAGAGATATGAAATATCTTTATATCACTAGAATTGAGTTGAATAAAAAAATGTGTTTTGGAGAATTGAGCTGAATAAAAAATATTTATTCGAGAAATTATCAGCCTTCCCTTATGGCCTGTACTACACATTTATTAGTGCAATTGAAACACATGTCATTGTATGCTAGAAGCTTATGAATAAAAATGAATTTCGTGTTTGGCATGATCAGTTGGGTCATCATGATTCTATTATGATGCGAAACATGGTTGAAAAATTAATGTAAACATTCACTTAAGAGTCAAAAAAAATTTCAGTCAAATAACTTCTCATGTATTGCACGTTCACAAAGGAAAGTTGATAATAACATCACCAGAAAAATTAGAAATGAGACCATCTCCTTTTAGAACAAATATAAGGTGATATTTGTGGTCCAATACACCCATCATGTGGATCATTTATATATTTCATGCTTTTAATTGATGCATCAACTAGATTATCACATATTTGTTTATTATCAACTCGCAATCAGGCATTTGCAAAGTTATTAGCACGGTTAAGAGCGCATTTTCCAGATAATCCAATTAAGAAAATTTGTCTTAATAATGCTAGTGAATTTACATCTCATGCATTTCATGGGAATTGTATATCAATTGAAATTGAAATTGAACATCCAGTAGCACATGTTCATACTAAAAATGGACTTGCAAAATCATTAATAAAAGTCTAAAATTGGTTGCAAGATCATTACTTGTGAGAGTTAATCTTCCACTAGCTACTTGGCTATAAGCAATTTTACATGTCGCAGTATTGATTGACATCAAGCCAACAGGTTATCACAAATACTTTATTATGCAGATAGTTTTTGGTCAGTAACCTAATATTTCTCATTTAAGAAGTTTAGGGTGTGGTGTATACATTCCAATTTCCCCACCAAAAGAGATTATGATGGGTCCTCATAGACGATTGAGAATATATGTTAGATATGATTTTCCATCAATAATAAAATATCTTGAACTATCAAAAGGAGACTTATTTACAGTTTATAAACGAGACTGGTGTGGATATCATACTACCAATACCTGTGGGTATCCGTTATTCGCAAAAAATTGAAATTGAAATTTAATTTATATTTTATTAAGTTAAATTTAATTCAAATTGAAATTTAATTTATATTTCATTTGGTTAAATGTAATTGAAATTAAAATTTAATTTATATTTAATTTCATTTATATTATATTTTTTATTTTTTATAATTTTATTTAAATTTTATTTAAAAAATGTATAAAGCATACATTTTTTTAAATATTTGCGGGTACCCACGGGTTTTAAAAAAATCCACTAGTATTTTTTAAATGAGTACCCAACAGGTAAACGGGCATGTAACGGGTGAATTTTATTTGTGAATCAAGTAGTAGGCACTATCTACGCTCAACCTGACCCATTGTCATCCCTACGGCACCTAAAAGTTTCACATCGCTTAGAAGTCGAGACCTAAGGGGGTCTAAATACCCCTTCCTCCTTCTACCCTCTGAGGCACCTTTTAAGGAGAAAATTATGATGGAATCGATGCTCCAAAGTAGAGATGGCAAATAAACCTGTCATCATGGATATTGTCAGAATTTGTCCCTGTTTTGATGGAAAATCCCCGCATTAACTGGGTATAGGTATGGGTATGGGTATGGGTATGGGTATGGGCAATACCCGACTTTTTCAATTATTTATAGCGATGGGGATGGGGATGTACATATCTACCTCATTCTCGTCCCCATACCTGTCATAATACTCGTCCCCATCATATCACCGTCCCCTTTTAAATTATTAAATACTCATTGTCTATTAAGTAACCTTATATCCATATATATATATATATATGTGTGTGTGTGTGTGTGTGTGTGTGTGTGTATGTATACACACACTTTCTATTTTTTATTTCTTTTTATTATTTGGTTTGTCATGAAATTTATTCTTATCTCCAATATATTTCTCATCCTATCCCAACTTTTATGCAATTATGTTCAAATGATATATGTCAATTAAATATTTTTTATATCTCACATTTGTATATTTTTACTCTATTTTAATATTTGTATTTATTTTATGTTTTCTTTTCACATGATAATGCTTTACACTATCAATTTAAGTATTCCATAATATAAATCTTTCATTTATTAGGTAATATAGAAAAAATGTCTTCTTTATTTTATTATTATTAATTTTTATTTCATTTGAAGAACTTTTTTATTTTGCTAAAATCATTTTCGTTATATATCAATCATCGACTAAATTGACATTTGAAAAGTTTTCTTAGATGTCTATGATATTTTTAATCTTTTTTTACCCTTAATTATACATTTGCTTTCCTTTGTGTGATTTCCTTCAGCGGTCTCTCAAATTATTTCTAAAATACACCTTCAATAATTTTTTAATGTTTTTATTTATTTTATTTTTATAATGTAGAATAGTATTTTGATATTTTTTATATAATTATTTTATTTTCTAATTCATTAGCATACGCGTAATTTTATCACTACAATTTTATAAATAAATTTTATTTTATATAATTTAATATTTTAATATAGTTGTCATGAATCTTTTTTATCACCATCCAACATATATTGAAGTTCAAAAGGTGAAAGATCTATGATAAAATTTTATTATTATTATTTTAATTTTTGTTCTTTGTAAGATTTTGATCAAGTGATGTAATATAACTTTTATTAGTATAAAAAAAAGATTTCATTAGAATTTAAAAAATTGAAGGAAATAGACATTTAAAATAATTTTTAATTTGAATATTTATTTTCCTTTTACATATTTTTTAAATTATTTTTAAATTTTATCAACTAGGTTTCATTAATGTTTGCAAATTTAGTAAATATGAAATTTTATTTGGTATTCTAATTTGAAATGTAAATAATTATAATATAATTTATTTATAAATAGTTGATATTGAAGGAACAACACTTCTTTTAATATTGAATATTTAATAATATTATGTTTCCTATACCGTAATTTTTTATTATTTTATAAAACTTAATTAATTGATATTGAAACAGAAAGAAAGTGGGTATGAGTACTGGTATGAGTATATAGATGGGGCAAAAACGTGATACCCGTTGGGTTTGGGTATAGGGATGAGGATAAATTTTTTTCTCTGTGAATGGGCATAGGATAGCGAAACGCATCCTCGCCTCGTTGTCATCCCTACTCCAAAGTTGACAATACCTTAGATGTGGGGTGATTGACCCTAACGATGTCTTGAGATCGAAACACTAATTATACTATGATATTGCCTTTACTGTAAATTTGTTAAGCAATTATCCTAATGATTCAAAATCATATCTAATGAGTTATGGAGATTAGGGATGGCAACGGGCCGAGGCGAGGACGGGTTTCGCTATCCCATACCCATCCCCGCAGAAAAAATTCATCCACATCCTCATACCCAAACCTAACGAGTATCAAACTTTTGTCCCATCCCCACTGGGTAACGGGTATAATCTCGTACCCATACCTGTACTCGTGTTCTAACTACTTCAATATTAATTTTTATAAAAGAAAAAAAAATTACGGTAAAGAAATAATATTATCAAATATTCAATATTAGGAGGATGATTGTTTCTTCCATATCAAATACTTTGAAATAAATTATAATTGTTTACATTTTAGATTAGAATACCAAATAAAATTTCACGAGAACCAAAACATTTATTAAATTTGCAAACTACAAACATTAATGAAACTTAGTTGATAAAATTAAAAAATATTTAAAAAAAATATAAAAGGAAAACAAATATTCAAATAAAAATGTATTTTAAATGTTTGTTTACTTCAATTTTTTAAATTCTAATGAATCTCTTTTTTATACACTGATAAAAGTTATAATACATCACTTTATCAAAAATGACACGAAGAAAAAATAATAAACATAAAAATAATATGTTGGATAGTGACAAAAAATATTCATAGCAATTACATTAAATTTTTATATTGTAGTAAATAAAAGTTATTTATATAATTAAAGTGAAAAAATTACAGTATGATTAATTTCTTTGGTGAATGTTTCCCTCCATTTCTTTGGTGTTCTTGGAGTTGTGGTGCTATTCTGCTTGTGCCTAAACCCCCCTCACAGTAGTGTTTGATAAGGTAAGGGAAGCTAGAGTTTGCTTGTTGCTTTCGATATTCTGCTTACTTTGGTTTTCATTTCATGATTGTGTGGCTGGTTTGCTATTATGATTGCTTGGGAACTGTTAAAACATTGTTTGGTTTCGAATGCCTGGTTGTTGCACGCATGAACAGTGGAGCAACCTGGTGTCTTCACTCAGGCGAGCGAGTATCGCCCAAGCGAGAGTACCAGAAGTACTCCATGGTGCTTGTGTAAGCTGTCGCTCAGGCGACGAGCTCCAGTTTTGAGCGATAAGTCATCTCGCTCAAGCAAAGAGGTCTCGCCTAAGCGAGAAAACGTGAAAGTGTCATTGTTCCGTTGTTCGAGCTCTCGCCTAGACGAAAGGAGCTTGCTTGAGCGAGAGAACCTTTCTCGCCTGAGTGAAGGTTTCTAGCCTGAGCGAGAACTGGGCAGGGACGTGCTCAGTTGCTATTTTCTCCTCTGTATTTGGTTGATGGTCACATGTTTGATTGAATTACTTTGTTAAAGCATGAATTGGGTGAATATGCATGTATCAAATGGTTTATGGGGTGGAATTGATGAGTTTGGTATGATTTTGCGTATGGATTATGATTGGATGGTTGGTTGAATATTGGCATGAGATTTGGTATGCATGATAATTCTATGTTTGGTTGGTGAGACATGACTACGGTATGGATTAGGACGTAATTCCATGAATCTTTTGGTGAGATCTCATGGTGGTGCCTCATGTAAAGGATGTAATTCCACGAATCTCTTGGTGAGATCTCATGGTGGTGCCTCATGTAATGGACGTAATTCCATTACCCTCTTGGTGAGATCTCATGGTGGTGCCTCATGTAATGGACGTAATTCCATGACCCTCTTGGTGAGAGCTCATGGTGATGCCTCAGGTAATGGACGTAATTCCACGAACCTCTTAGTAAGGTTTCATGGTGGTGCCTCAATATATAATTAAGTAAGGATTCAAGTAAGAATTGCATCCTGAAACTCTAAAGAGTCAGTTAGTCTCATGTAGAGCATACTGACTCAAGTGGTGAGAGTAGCAGGAGGCCCTAGTCTTTGGCAGGATAATGGCCTTAGATGTTTGAAGGCTAACCTTGTGCGTGTTAGGGTGGAATGCATTGGCAATGGCTTTATAGAGCAGTAAAGGCCACAACAAGTGCAAGCATCCAATGAATCTGATTGATTATATGTATCTAGATAATTGAGTCTTAGAGTCTTACTTGGTAGCTATCACATGCTTGGTTGGTTCATGTATTCTTGACTTTTAAATTGCATGCTCAAATGTATGATAAAACCTTTTTACTTTAGCTTACCCCTTTCTGTTTGTTTGTGTATTCTGTGTGTGGTTTTCTTCTTTTGCGATGATCATCAAATTATTGATGTGAGCAAATGTGGGAACCCCTAGTGGTCATCAGGGTGAAGGAAACTCCGCTACATAGCTATTCTTGGGTTGGATTCTCTACTTCGTGTACTCTTTAAGGCTGAGGCGTACATACTGCCCTTGCTCTATGAGAATATATTTTGGATAACTGTCAAAACGTTTATTCTTGTTCTTCTTTTGTTAATGGCATTGTGGTGTGCCTTAGTTTTATCTCTGTGTATTTTGGAAAATTGTAAGGAGTGACACTTATGTAAAACTAATTGAGGATCTTTAAGATTTATAATTTTCACACGATAAATCATAATAGAGCACTAACCTTGATCCATGAGAGATCTTGTGAATATGCGTTCTTCTGTTTATAATCTTGTGTGCTCTTCAACCACCGTTTCCCAATCTATCTCTTTGCCTTTCTTTCTCTTCTCACACGTACTTGATGGGTTACAGTGAAAAGAACCTTATGGCCAGAGACAGAACCCTAATTCCTTTTATAAACCAACGTCCATCAAGTTGGTTTTATTTTATCTTTATCTTTATTTTATTTTATTATCACTTCCCATAATAATAACCAATAAGTCTTTATATTTTATTAAATCACAATTGGGCCCATCATAATATTTCAAATGAGTCACTAATAGAATTAATTCGTCAATTAATTCTAACATTCTCCCACTTGACTCATACGATGTCATAACATTATGTGATTTAATACATAAACATAATGCGCAATAAAAGACCTTGCATAAATTGGTTCCATCATTATTCATAATTAAAGATACAGAAATAATAAGAGTCATGGCGGTCACACATCATTTGATCGACATGATCCCTTCCATGTACTACTATATCATCCCTTTCTCCTTAATATGACCTTAAAAACGAGAAGTCCATAATGGGTTCAAACATAATGTCATTTTACAAAACAATAACATAACATAATTTGTTTTCTTCATCATAATTTGCATGCATAAACATAAAGAAGAAAACACAGATTTCAGAAATTTATACATTAGGGAGCTCAAAGTGTCACATAAACATTCAAAACATTAACATTCAACATTTAACATTCACTAGTAGACATAATGCCCATATTCTTTACATGACCAGCATACAATTTGGGCGGTAACCCTTTTGTTAAAGGGTCAGCAATCATAAGATCTGTGCTAATATGTTCTATTGACACTTTACGTTTCTGAACTTCTTCTTTAACGGCAAAGTATTTCAATTCCATATGTTTAGCACCTTTAGAATACTTGTCGTTTTTAGAAAAGAAGACTGCTGCGGAATTATCACAATAAATTTTCAGCGGCTTGGAAATACTGTCGACTACTCCAAGTCCTGAAATAAAGTTTCGCAACCAATTAGCCTGAACTGTAGCCTCAAAGCATGCCACAAATTCAGCTTCCATGGTGGATGCAGCAATGACAGACTGCTTCGCACTTTTCCATGAAATCGCTCCTCCGGCTAAAAGATACACATAACCAAATGTAGACTTTCTTGTATCCACACAGCCGGCAAAGTCTGAATCTGTATAACCTATCACCTCAAGGTGATCAGATTTTCTATAAGTAAGCATGTGATTCTTTGTTCCTTGTAGGTATCTTAAAACTTTCTTTGCAGCTTTCCAATGCTCCAGACCTGGATTACTTTGGTATCTACCAAGCATACCAACTGCAAAGCTAATATCTGGCCTCGTACAGGTTTGAGCATACATCAAACTCCCAACAACAGATGCATAAGGGATATTTTCCATCTGTTTCCGTTCCAAATCATTCTTTGGACATTGCATGAGACTAAACTTGTCTCCTTTCTGTATTGGAACAGGAGATGCTGAACATTTATCCATTCTGAATCTCTCTAAAACTTTATTAATATATGCATTCTGAGACAAACCTAACAATTCTTGTGATCTGTCACGGAATATTTCTATTCCTATCACATAGTATGCCTCACCCATATCTTTCATTTCAAAGTTATTAGAGAGAAACTTCTTAGTCTCACTTAATAGACCAAGATCATTAGTCGCAAGCAAGATATCATCAACATACAGAATCAGAAATATAAACTTACTCCCACTGACCTTCAGATATATACACCGATCAACGGTGTTTTCCTTAAATCCAAAGGACACAATAGTATCATTGAACTTAAGATACCATTGTCGAGAAGCTTGTTTAAGTCCATATATCGATCTCTTAAGTTTACACACCATGTGCTCCTTTCCTTCTTCAGCGAACCCCACCGGTTGGTCCATATAGACATCCTCTTCTAAATCCCCATTCAGAAAAGCAGTTTTAACATCCATTTGATGCAACTCAAGATCATAATGAGCTACTAATGCCATGATAATTCTAAAAGAGTCTTTCTTAGAAACAGGCGAAAAAGTTTCCTTATAGTCAATGCCATCTTTTTGAGTAAAACCTTTGGCAACAAGACGGACCTTGTAACGTTCAATATTGCCTTGAGAGTCACGCTTAGTCTTAAAGACCCATTTACACCCAACTCTCTTGCATCCTTCTGGCAATTCCACAAGGTCCCATACGTCATTATGTGCCATTGATTTAAGCTCATCTTTCATGGCATCTAACCATTTATCAGAATTATCACCATTAATGGCTTCTGAAAAAGAAATTGGATCATTATCAATACTTAAGTCATTTTCTGACTCTTGTAGATAAACCACATAATCATTCGAAATAGCAGACTTTCTATCTCTGTGAGATCTTCTTAATACTATTTCTTGTGGTTGTTCTACTATCGGTTCATTGTTAACCTCGGGATCATTAATTTGTTGTTCTTCTTGATTATTGTGAGTTTCTACAACATGTGGAACAACTCTTGATAAAGAAGTACTAGTTATAGGAACTTGTACTCTAACTTCCTTAATCTCCACATTTCGTGAAGCTTCACTCCCACTGGTTTCGCCATTTTCAATGAACCGAGCATTTCCAATTTCAACGATTCTTGTACTATGGGTAGGACAGTAAAACATATACCCCTTTGATTTTTCTGGAAAAAACTAAATTAAACATAAATTGCAAAAATGTTTACCATTTTAAACATTTGGTAAAAATTAACACTACCTGCAATCAAAACTACAAAATTAAGGACAAAAAAATATTTAAACCAAATATTTGATAAAAAAACATCGTGAATCTGGTTATATTTAAATTTCATTTAATTAAACTTTATTTACAAATTAACTTATTACATAATAGATATTATTTTAGTTATATTAATTATTTGTTATATTAACAATTAACTTAACTTATAGTTTTAGTTATATTAACAATTAACTTATAATATTGTAATCAAATATCAATAACTAAATTTAAAAAAAATACTTACATTTCATATATTTACTGATAATATATTGCAATAAAATGTATTTATAAATAACTTGCATTTACAGTAAAATTATTAATTTTCACTCTATTTAAAAACAGCAATTAAAAACAGCTTTTAAGTAATGGTTTCAAAGAGCCATTATTTGTAACACAAGCACTCTTAAACCAAATTTAACCAAAAGAGGATAAACCTGAAAATTAAAATAAAGAAAATCAAATTACATAAAATTGAAAATGTAGGAACAATATTAAACAAAAACAAATAATAGTGAAACTAAAAAAGTAAATAAGCCAATAAAAAAACTTTAATTTCCTTTTTTTTTGTAAAATTGACCAAAAACAGCATAAAAACTTTATCATGTAGAATCAAACCCTCATGAAAGAAAAGAAACGGATCAAAATGCCCCCAAAAAGATGCAATGGCCTAGCATCTTCCACTGCAGACAAAATAGCCCCTACCTACCAACCCTATAACCTTCAACCGAAAAACAATAGAAAAACATAACAAAAAAAAAAAAAAAAACCTGTTAAACAGGCAGGATTGAGGCACCTGTAACTTATTGCAATATTTGCAAAATGCAGGGTTCTAATCAAAACCCACCCCTCTTCTTTCACTCTCAAATCATTGGCCTTCAGAACAAAAGGAATGGAACTAACCATCTGCCATCAAAAATATGAAACTTGGATCTAGCTATATGATTAAAGAAACAGTTTGTCAAGCATCAGATCCTGGATCAGTAGAGCTCAACTCAGCAGAAGATCCATGCAAGTTAGATGCATAAGATTCGAACAACTTGGACAGCTTTGGCTGCATTCCCTGGCATATCTTGAACGTAGTAGGGCCCAAGTTCTTGCACTGGAAAACAAACGCCAATGAAAAGTAAGTAAACAAAACCCAATTCGGTGACAGTAAGTTGCATTAAAGTGTAATTTGGTGCTGCAAGAAATAATATCAAAAGACTTCACTCAAGCATATATTTCAACAAATCTACCAAAAATGAAATTTAAACTCGTTCCGTTAAACAAAGCAAGGATTCTTAACTTCACAAGGGGTCAAAAGTTCACATGATACATTTTCATTATATTGATGCATGACAAAACTAAGCAGATTTAAATTGCAATTATAATAATCAGTGCAAAACTAGATCAAGATATCACTACCTCCTGATAGAAAGCATTGATTTCTTCTTCTGTAAGGCCTTCATCCTCGTCTGAGTTCTCCTCCCAGCCAAGGGAACGAAGGAATGCAGCTTCTTCCTCATCTGGATATATTGTAGCGCAGGGAATTGTTTCTTTCTCTTCATTATCAGAAAGTCTTTGAACCTCCTCATGAGCATGGGTATTACCATTGCTAGTCAGTTCGGTACCATTCCCGAGAGACTGCGGATTTGCAGATTCGTTAACCATTTCGCTATTTACTTCATCAGATTTCTCCACCAGGGGAGATGAAACCATTGGGCCCGAATCTGGCAGAACTGAAGAAGAGTTCATCAAAGTTTTCTTCTTAATGAGATTGAAGAAATCATTCCGGCTCTGCACTTGAGAGATGGAATGTTTCTTATCCAAAGTTGAACCTAATTTCAGATCCAAAGAAGCTGATTTCCTTTCAGTGGAAGATTTTAGGTTATTGGGGTTCCTCAAAGGTGCAGAAGCGGAGGCAGAAGCAGAAGCATGATGATTTCCCGGTTTGCTGTTAGAATAATTTGTTGGGTGTGATACATCCTTGGAGGTAGGGGAAGCACCATTTTCCCACACAACGGATTTCAGATCAGTAAACTTTCCAGATGTCTTTGGAGTGTCAACTTTGGCATTTACACTGCGAACAGATTGGCTTGCAATGTGCAAGGCAGAGGGCTGCTGTGGCACAGTCTTTGTAACTACATTCATCTCAGTATTTCTGATAGCTGTTTTAGGCTTTGATTTCTCAGAATTAAGAACCTATAGAAAAATACACTGAATCATTAAAGACTTAAGAGAAAAGAAAATAAAACATTATATTCTATCTATTAATGAAATTTTTTTTATTGAATACAAGACAGTAACTATACACACGAAACTAGAAATATAAACTTGCAAAGTTTTGGATGTGTGTCTTGAACAAGGAAACATCTAATTTTGATATTGCTTAAAAAATGCATCTTATACACAATCCTTATTTCTTCCACAGGTTTCTATAAAAACAGGGAAACAAATAGAACATACATAGTAATATGGTTTACAAAATCAATTTTAAGTATCCTCTAAAGAAATCAGAAATTTCAAGCATAATTGCAACATCCCCAAACCCATCCGAGGTGAACTAATCATATAAACATGGAAAATAATGCAATGTTCCAGCAACGGGAAGGTATTAAAAGTGATGCAGGAAAGAACCATCTTATTATGATATAAACAATATGGTTACAGTCATACATAGAAATGTCACCCGTGACTTTCTTTAGAAACCTTATCAAATTTATTTAAATTATGGCAATTATACTGTACCCACCAAAAATTAAAAGGTTTTAAGCAATATTAAATGTAAAACCATGACAGATCCTTATTCCAATGAACCACATAATCCCAGCACACAGGTTCCTTATACGCCATATAGAATATATGCTGGAGTAGAGATATAGGTAGTAGTCCAGAGCAATGTTATAAATGAAGGATGGTGAAATATGGGAATACTCAACAATATACACAGCAATGCGGCCTATAGTGCGACCTTAGCAGGCCTCCCGGCACAAATTGCCACCAAGGCGGTTGGCAAAAAATCTGCCAAACCATTCCAACATGGACTGCCATTTAACAATATTGGTCTAGAATGCACCAGGAAATTCGTGGGTATTCATGGGGAACCAGTATTAAGGACTTGCACATCAGATCAAAGTAACCAGGTTCAAATAGTACACCAAGATAGCAAAAATTGAGATTATGGTTGGTACAGTGATGTGCTCAGAAGATCATAACTCGTGGGATTGAAAGATTGACTGTAGATTCTACTTCTAGATAATACAATACAATATATATATATATATATATAGATATATAGATATATAATTAAAATAAGTCACAACTGTGGGTGAAGGAGAAAAAGTGAAATAGTGAGTGGTATGAGTCAACACAGTTTCACCAAGGCTATAGTCAAGCAATCAGAACAAACACAACTGATCAGGTTTTATTTTAGGGAAGGTGGTTGCTTAATAGACAAGAAGGAAAAAAGTAACATCACATAAATAGGAACTACGAAAAACCAACTGTGCACGAAGGAGACCAGTTCTTACTATTGGGCTTCAGTTTAAACCCAAAAAAAAAGAATGCAACACAACACCAAAACATGGTGGCGACTCCACCGTTTCCACAATTTCTGATGATAATCCCAATCCCACTCTGGCACCATCTTGCATGAGCTCTAAATTGGACATGGTGGTGGGCAGAACCATGAAATCATGCAATTCCACATTTTAAATTGCAAATTTGACTACAATGGAGTAATCAGTTGATGACATTTTCAGATTTATGTCATAGCATGTAGTAGTCATAAAATGATATATATGTCATATCAACCCAGTGGGCAAGGAGCACAAAAACATCACTAATAAGAAACCACTGCTTGGATAATGATACAACTTCATGACTCAAATTCAGGCTACAAGGTCGTGCTTAAAATAGATAAACAGAACCTAAAAAGAAACACTCTTTTCAAATTTGGATGAGGATAGAAGGACTGTAATTAATAACATTGCTGTAACCCGTTATAACTTCTGTTATAACTTTATAAAGGTTTTTGGAGTCACCGGTATAATCCGTTATCCGATATCAATAACACTGCTGTAATTTCATAAAACAATTTAAAAATTAAACAGACCTCAAATAAGGCTACCCTGGATATCTGCATAAATCTTATGATATTATACTTAAAAATACCTAAACCACTAACTCAGGTCAGCTAACGGATCACACATCTTCGTTCGTTCACTTAGAAGGAGGTCAATCAAGGGCGTAAGATAGGATGATAAAAGCAACTTGTGGCTTCCATAAACACCACTCAAGTAAAATCACACATTAAATAGCAAGGAGGAAATAAAATAGAAAAACAAAACACTAAGTGAAGCACCAATTCCTGTTTGAATTTCTCAGAAAACAGTAAAAAAACTAATAAACACTCGTTATTCATTTTATTTCACTGAATTAAAAACAGAATAAAGTGGAAACAACACAGGTCTCAGGATTAAAAGAAAACTATTCCACAAATTCTGCTAGCTGTAATATTAAACTTAAAATAGTAGAGTGACGTAACTGTTCCATTGCAAAGAAGGAAAAGTAAAGTGGGATGAAAGAAAAGGTAAGAGAAATGAAATTGAGTGAAAAGTATACTAGTTTGTTTGAGGAGGAAGCTAAATGAAAATGAAGGAAAGTTGTCATTTCAAATAAACATAAATAAACTAACTAAATTAACTATTTGTACAATTGCAAAGTTACCCATATATTTATTAATTGATGTTAATTGATGTTTTACGAATGAAATATCTTTATAACTTAACACCTTCAAATTAAGATCTCATTTTTGTTCAATATGTTTATACTCTGATATAAAATTATGAAATACTATATTTTAAAAAATTATTTCTAAAAATATTTAAGCTACTTAAATTAATAAAATAATATCAATTTGAATCGAATGTGGCCTAAACTTTCCTCTTTTTTACCTCATAAATATTTGAAAATACTAGTTTCTTTTAAACCTTCCTCTTTTTTACCTCATAAATAAAAAATAAAAAATAAAAAACATGTAGCACCAATGGAAAGTAACACCCTTTAATACTTTCTTTGCTACAGAAGGAAGTGTTTTCTTTCTGCTCATTACCTTGCTCCAGTCACTTTCCAATCCACACTTTCCGTTCAAACAAACAAATCCTTAATTTGATTTGTAATGAATCACTATACCACATCACGAGAACATATGACCATCACTAAATGATACAACAAAATATGGTGCAAGGATTTTAACCAAAACTCCTCCATCAACTTGTTCAATTATATGATATCTTATGTCTATATTATCTATATAAATATAAATAATGTACCTGGCCATCATTAAATGCAACATATAACAAATAATACTATGACAAAAAAGACAAAAAAACTAACCATTCTAAATCTGATAGTTAGACTACACCCTCAACCATCAAAAAGACTCCAGGCTATTCAAAATACTTTTCAAATTGTTAACCTCAACTCAGTTTCGAAATAGCACTCCAGAAACAACAAATCTTAATCCTTCCACTACATGGCACTCTGTATTGCAAACAAAATAAACTAAACTGCCAAAGTACAAGTCTGACTTCATATAAATAATATCAATTAAAAGATAAGATGCATACGGATATAGACTAATTATGAGAAATAAGATCCTGCAATGCAATAAAAAATAAAATAATACTTGCAAAAAAATACTACAACAGCATTTCACAAAGTCTTACCAAAGCTTTAGGCATTGAGGGTGTTACGGGAATCAACTGTCTTGACTGCTTGATGGCCAGTTCCTCAAGCCTTTGGGTTTTCACTTGCACCTACAATTGATTAGGGGCCTTACTACTTTATCATGAACAAGTATAAAATATAAAATAACTACAATTTAAAGAAAAGAATAAGAATAAAGTAGCTAGAAACACAGTACTGACTCAACTACCTGGGGAGCAGAGCGAGCTCGAGATGGAGTCTGTGCCAATGCCTCAGCCATATTAAGACTAGCTGTGGTACTTGATGATACAGACCCACTTGTGTTAACAGTGTGCTGCCCTGATAGAGATCCAGCACTGCTGCTCCCAATTAAAGTAGGCACCTCTGCTAGTGCAGATGTCCATCCCTCCCCTCCAATCAAAGCAGAACTACCAACAGGCAGGCTCTGACTAGTAGCACCACCCAAACCAGGAGATGAAACCCTCACCACTTCAGTTGTTCCCTGCTTTTCTTCAGTACCAAGTGATGGAAAATCCTTGTCAAATACAGCTTTCTGAATACTACTACTAACATTACTCCCAGAAAGAATACCATTGCTATTGCTATGATGGCTACTGCCACCAGATTTAGTGTCAACTGCAACTCTACGGGGTATAACCTCACTCTGTTTCCTGGAAACCATTGAATGAGAACGGCGCAATGTTTCCCTCTCCATCCTTCCAGAAAAGAGGTTGGCCAATGGGTCAGGACCATCACTATCCCAGATATCACCAAAACTTAATCTATCTTTCTCTCTATCACGATCTTTGTCACGATGGCTTCTGTTGAAACTACTATAGGCATGCTTGGCAGAGCCATTTATAGAACTCCTCCGGGAATTTGATGAGGATGTCCGTTCAAGAAACAGAGATCGAGCACTATCAATATCACTACCATTCTTAGAAGACCTATTCCTTGCATGATGGGCTACAGAAGGAGAATCTACACAACAATGCCATGACAGTTAGTATAACTTTCCTCTTTTCAATCGTAAAACACATAGCGACGGTTTTAAATTGCAGACAAATTGAGCCACAATTGCGGTCACACAGTAAAAAAAACATTGCCACAATTGCAATCAAGGAGAGTAAAAAAACATTGATGTTACAAATAATGGTCACAACCGTATCCTTGTAAACCTTGTTAATACCCACTTTATCACACGTGGCCACAAATAAACAATATTCATATATGTGCAAACATGGCATACTGAATTAAATAAAACAAAAAGAACTACAAACGTGCATAATTCAGATGGAATATCTAAATTACCATTTTGAGTAGACGAGGATGGAAAATGTTGGACTGAACTGCCAGTCCCGGCAACACTTCCAGCACTTCTCAACCATTCTGGAACTAATGTGGGTTCACTTCTTTCCATAACTAAGACTGAACATCATCAGAAAAAACAAAAAATAAATGGGGGCACCTCTTCACCAAGTCCCACCCCCAAGTAGCACTGTCACACTTGTTTGTAAGTGTATAAATTCCCTTCTCTACCATGCACCAGTCATCACTCTTCAAAAGACCAACCTTATCAAGAAAACCCCTAACGCAGGAACCCTTCCCAAACAACAAGAAATACCAGCACTTTCCGCAGTGAAATTCAATTACTCAGCCATTCACTATCCTTCAACAGCAGCATCAGAATAAAGAACTCCAGCCGTAACGGGTCCAGAAAAGTCCAGAAACAAGACAGATATGTTCCCTAACAACAAACCTGAATATTAAAACACGCGCTTCTCAAAGCTACGACTCCATTATTAATCAAAACACGGATTTCCGCTACAAACCACTCACAGATGTTTTACCTCTCAACACAATTCAACAATCCAATAATTGGGAGTAATCCACACACCACTAGGGCAACAATGTCACAACTCAAAACTCACCACATTGCAAACCCATCCGTTTCTCCAAATTTAAAAAACCAAAAAAAAAGCCCTAGAGGGCAACCCTATATTCAGTGTGGAAAGAAAATAGGTGATGAAAAAAAAAATAAGAAAACAAAAGTAAGGACACGCGGAATTAGTTGATTGGGTTAAAAAATCACTCCTCCAGAACCTAGGGTTACGGAAGAAACATCGACTATTGATTGCGCGAGTGCGAAGAGAGAAACACGAAAAGGGAACCAACTAACCCTAGAGCGAGGCAGTGATTGACTATGGGAGTAAAACGTCCACGTTTGAGAAATAATAGCCGGAGACCTTATCGCAGAATGCGAATAGAGAGAAGAAGAAAACAGAGAAGTTGGTTTGGTTTAGGTTGGGAGTTGGAAAATGAATGAGCAAAGAGTGAAAGAGAATGGGAGAAAGAGAGAGTGTGTGTGTTAGAAATAGGAAATAGGGTTTTGTTTTTGTGTAGTGAGATGTGTTTGTGTGAAATTGAGAGGAGGCGAGAGAGACAATGTATAATTTTCTGTTAGTTTTGGATACTCTGAAGCAAACGTATGAGTTATGACGATCACTCTCTCTCTCTCTCCTTCTTCAGTTTTTCTTCAAATACAGTAATAATAACAAAATCAGAATAATATTTTTTTGTGACTATTTTCTCTACATGTGTTTTATTTTTGTTCCCTTTCCCTTCTCAGCCTCTCAATTTTTTTTATATTGTTATTACAATTTTTTAAAAGAAAATGTTGAATGAGCTTTTTTTTTTTTTGTCATATTTGGTTACTTTTTAATTTTATTATATTTGTGATATTATTTCCACTGTTGATTATTGACCATAGCCATCAGCATGCGTGGCACCCTAGTGTGGCGGTTCACGTTCGCATGTCAATATTTTACATGGTTTGTGAAAAAGATATTTAAAGTGGTACTATTTAGATAAGATTATAGTTTTTTTTTTTTTGAAATTAATTGTGATTACAGTTTAATTTGTTTATATGTCAAGTAAATGGGAATTTTTTAAAGGAAATAATTTGAGTGTGTTGCGTATGGAAACCAAACAGATAAATACTTTTGAAATTTAAATCTAGATGGGAAATCTGTTATTTGTTATCTTGTTAACATATCTGTGAACAAAATTGGGGGTTTAGCAGAAGAGATTATTCTCCCACACAAAAACTAAATTACTAAATTCTGATTAAATTAGATTCTGATTAAATTAGTGTTAACATCCTTGCATGTGTTTGCACAATAATATAAATTAAATATTTTTTATGCAAATGTTAATTTAATTTTTTTTATGTTGTTTTTTTTTAATTAAAAAAACTCAAAGCATTTTTAATAATTTAAATAAAAATAGTTTTTTAAATTAATTTTATTATTAAAAAAATAAATTTTTTATTTAAAAGTAAATTAAAACTTTTTTTAAAATTTAATTAAAAATTTTGTTAAGTTACTTGGTCTGGGTTGGTAATTTTTTTTTTTTTCATTTAGCATGTTTTATTTGTCCTTTCAGACCATTTATTAAAAAAAACACAAAAAATAGTATTACTCAAATTTTTCTTTTCCTACTAGGACACTTTTTTTTTTCTCTTTCTCTCTCTTCTTCATATTACATATTATGTTCCTCTCTCAACAATCAATGACACTCTTTTCTTGTGCAATCTCTCACTATACTTCCAGTTGATTGACCATTTGTTTTCATCTCTTCCAATTTCCTTAATTAAAGCTGATAGAAGACTGCTCTGGTCCTCTACAAAATTATCCAATAAAATCTCCTGTGAGACACTATTAATTATACTTTTATTGCTTCCTGCAGTCTTCTCTTTTATTGCTTATTTCATTTCCTTTAATCAAACTGGGACCATTCATTTTTAAAAATAAAAAGAAAAAGAAAAATTTTCACCTATGAGAAAACCATCACTTTTTTTATCTATAAATAGACTCATGCAAAATAAAAAAGGAGTGGAAAAAATAGAGAAGGAAATTAAAATTTAAGAATGTTTTTTCTTAGATAGAAAAGTTATAGTGATAATTGAGAAAGAATGAGTATCAAGTCCAAGTCCAAAGTCAAATAACCATAAATTTCCTTCCATTTTCATTTTGAATTATGTTCCTCAAAATTTGTCTTTACATTCTTAATTTATAAGTTGTTATCTGATGTACAACCTTAAAAAAGAGTGAAAAAAATGATTTCAAATATAATAAAACACATATGCAGCTACTGAGGCAAAATGATTTGACTATGATAGATTTGTTTTCTTCCACTTTTTTTACCAGTCAAATATAATGTTGATGTATTATTATTATTATTATTAAATATGTCTTTTTTTTCACGTTAAATTTGGTCTTTATTTTGCTAAATTATGTTCAATATTATTTTTTTCATTTATGTCATTTAAATTGACCGTTCTAATTATGAGTGTTTGTCTTTTGTTCAAATAAGTTCTTATTTTAGTTATATTTGCTCAATTTAGTCTCACCTTCCATTTCATCATACTTACTCTCTATTTCATGATCCTTCACCACATCTTTCACAACTACCACCACCATCACTATTGTCGTCACCACCACCACAACCACAACCATCACCACACTAAAACCTCCGCCACTACCAAACTAGACCCACAACCACTGCCACCACATTAAAATAACCACCACCACCACATTAAAATAACCACCACCACCACAAACAACTACCCTACAACGACCAGCACAAGCACCACCATCTCACTAAAATCACTACCCTCACCACCACTAAAATCACATTCACCACCATTACACTAATGGTGGTGAATATGGTTTTAGTATGGTAGTGGTAGTGTTGATTTTAGTGTGATGGTGGTGCTTGTTGTAGAGGTGGTTGCAGAGTTTAGTTTGGTGGTGATAATAGCGGATCTTGATAAAAAAGTTTGAAGGGTCCAAAATAATATACTCAAATTTTATATATTTAATTATTATTACTAATATAACAAAAATATATATAATTTCGTATTGAAAACCTTGTATGTTTTTCCTTTAAAAAAAATTATAGTTTTGAAATTGTATTTAATATGAAACTCATTTTAAATAAGTTTTTCTAATTTCATCTCTTCCCCTATATATTTCCATATTTGAGAACATTTTCTTATAATAAGTTTCAAAGAATTAATTTTAAACATTTTGCCTATAATTTAAAAGGATTAATATGAAATTTACCACTTGTAATTCTTTGAATCCTAAGAAATGGTTCTCTAATTCAACAATTGAATTTATATTGTTTTCATCTTCAAGATTATCTTCCTTTATCACTACAAAAAAATGAATCTATTATTTTATTTTTCATCAATATACATATTTAAAAAAATTAAGACTAAAAAATAATTTATCAAAATTTAATCAAAGAATGAGAGACGTAATTACTACAAAAACAAATATGACAATTAAGTCATATCTAAGAAATGGTTACGAAAAAACATATATTACATAAATTTTCTTTTTATATTCATAAAAAAATAAATATACAAAAAGCTCAAAAGATGAAAAAAAAAAACTAAATATCAAACTAATATTTTTCTATCAAGAGAAATGAGAGAATTACATTTTTTATCTTAAAAGATAATGGATGAGAATTGAGAGTGAAAAAAACGAATTTATGTCTAACTTTCTATTTCTTTTTTTTTAAAAAAAAAAGAGATGCAAAAGTAATAAATGAATACAATATGTGAGAAGCTAAAAATGAGAGAAAACAAAAAAAAAACTCAATAAATTTTATTATTCTTTATTATGTTTAATTTTTTTTTTATCAATTATTAATATTAAATATTATATTATATTTTATTAAAAAAATAAAAATCAATCTAAAAAGTTTTAAAAAATATATTTTTTAAATATTTTTAAAAAAAATTTAAAAATCTTTGAAGGGCCATGGCCCCCTGTGGACCTTCTAAGGTCTGCCAGTGGTTGTGGTAGTGGTGGTTGTAGGATGGTAGTGGTGATTTTAGTTTGGTGGTGGCGATGGTAGTGGTTGTGGTGGTGGCAGTGGCAGTGGCAATGGTAGTAGTGGTGGTGACAACTGTAGTGTGGTGATGGTGGTTGTAGTGGTGAAGGGTCATGAAATAGAGAGTGAGGGTGATGAAGGAGTCCATGGTGAGGGTCATGATGAATTAGAACAAAGGTGAGACTAAATTGAAAATTTTAACTAAAATATGGACTTATTTAAATAAAACACAAACAATCATAATTAAAATAGTATATAATGTGAACTGTGTCGGTATGTACACTTTGTCATTATCAATTTAAATGACATCAATGAAAAAAACAAAATTGAACATGATTTAGTAAAACAATGACCAAATTGAACATGCAAAAAATAGGAAACAAAATAGTATTTAAACCTTCTTCTTATTATTATATTTTGCTACAAGTAATTTTAATAAGTCTTTGTGTGAATGTTATACTAACTTATACATATTACTTGCTATTAATGTGATTTGAGATATTGTTGAAAATTTAAGTTTTCTAAAGTTAAATACTATTGTGCAGACAAAATTAAATAGATTAAAATGATTTTGATGCATAATAAATTTCAAATGAAAAATATTTTCCTTCACTAATATAAATACTATTTAGGATAAAATTTTATTAAAAAAGGTTATTTTGATTTAATTTTTTAAATGTAAAAGTTGAAGATGTAAACTGTGACGGTTTCATGTCTTAATTTTTTTTAATAACCGTGTATTGTAATTTTTGTTCAATTTTTTTATTTTTTTACCCTTTATATGTATTAACAAAATTATGATTTATTAGAAATATAATTATTTAGAATTTATATTTTTTATGATAATTTTTAAATATAAGTTGAGACAACTTGTTATTTTTTTTTCCTGAAAGATGCAAGTTGGTTGTGACAACTTTTCTAAAATAAATAATGTACAAAATTTATTGATAATAATTTGTTAATTGATTTAAAATGAATATTAATGGTGCAGTTAAGGGTTGTCCTGGTTTAACATCATGTGTTGGTAAATTTAGAGATAGTAAGAGTGAATATGTGGATAGCTTTTCAGCTTTTGTAAGGGTACAAACTTCTATTTATGCTGAATTTATAGGGGTCATTTATGCATTGGAGCATGCTAATATGACGACTTATTATGCTTATTATAATCCACTTGACATAAGATAAGACTTTATGCGTCTGTTATCACTAAAACTGACATAAAAATTTGGTGAGGTGACAGTTTCATAATAAAAATATAAGACTTTCTATGTCGGTTCTAATTATAACTGACATAAAAAGATGTAGTAGTAGCAATTTTGTAATAAAGTAAAAGACTTTTTATGCTGATTATACCTATAACAAACATAAAAAATTGGTACGGTGACAACAACGGCAAAGCTTTATTGTGGCAGGGGTGGCCATGTCCCCCCTTAATTTTTAATTTTTTTAAATTATATATATATATATATATATATATATATATATTAATTATTTTCGTTTTTTTTAATTTTTTAAATTATATGTAACATATATTGAAAATTGATAGAAGTTAAATTAGGTATCTTTCTATTTATTTTATAAGACATAATATTTAATGTCAATAAAATATAAAATCAAATGTAATGAAGAATAAAGTATTTATTAAGATAGTTTTTATTTTCTTTCTCATTTTATTTTTAAGTTTTTCACAACTTATTATGATTTCACACTTTCACATATTTTTTTCTGTTTTGAAAAAAAAAACAGTTAAATACAAATTTATTATTTTTGCTTTCATTTCTCATTTGTTATTTTTCATTCATGAAGAAAAAAAGGTAATTTTCTTGTATCACTTAATACTGAAATATTTGTTTAATAGTTAACATTATTTTTTATCACATGAGCCTTATATTCATTTGTTTATGATTATGGGAGAAAAAAGATTGTACTATGTGTTTTTTCATAACTATCTTTTAATTGAAACTTGATTGTCATTGATTTTTTTCCTTTTAGTGACTCTTAATTTTTTATTTTTTAATTAAATTATGATAAATTATTTTTTAATCTTAAACTTAAAAAAGAAATAGATATATTAATGAAGAATAGAAGAATATATTTATTTTTTAAAAGTGATAAAAAGAAAGTTTTTCGTAACGATAAAAACAATTCAAATTCAATATCTTATTTTTACGTATCCTGAATCATGATACAAATGATCATGTTGTTTAATTAGAGGAACATCCTTTATATGAATTCTTTGGAACGTGTTTATATTTACATTAAAAAGTAAATAGTTGAAAATTTTAGTTTTGATTCAATTATTGATGAGTTAAAAAATCTGAAAGAACGAAGGACAATCCTTTGTATATTTGTGATTTCTTGTGTAGGTACGGTTATACTAAATTATTTATTTATTTTTATTTTCATTTTTATTGTATTAATGACAAAAATTAAATATATAAATTTTGAATTTTGAGTATATTATTTTTGCTTCCCCAAAATTATTGGTCAAGGTTCGCCACTGGGTGGCAATTATCTAATAAAATACAATTTTCTGATATTATTTTTTATTTTAAAAACATATACTATGCCGGTTGGATCCTATAACTGGCATAATATCTTAAATTTTTCTCTTCTCTCCTTCGTGCAACAATAACTTCACACTCACTACACTTCAAAGTTCTCTCCTCTCGTCTCACTCTCGCACTGCCTAGTTTTCGTCGTCGTTGTGCCTTGATGTTTCTATCGCCATCGTGCTTTGGTGTTCCTCTCGTTGTTGTGCTATGGTGTTGCCTTTTACATATCGTTGTATTTGCGCATCCCTATTGTCGTGCTTTGCTTTTTTCTATTTTATGGTGTTACGGAAACATTGAGAAGGTCAACCTTAAACCTTAATATTTAATTACATTTTTTTTATTTCAAAATTGCTCAATCAAAGAACAAATAGAAATTAAATCTAGGGGTGACGCATTGGCATGAGGACCTGCGACGAGCTCAAGCTAGGGGATTCATGGGCAAAGTCGAAGACACTTAGTCTAGCAAGAGTTTGATGGCGAAAGATGAATGCGATGAGTAATTTTGGTGGTGCAAGAAAATGTTAAATGGGTGGTGCAAGCGCGGGCTCCGATGAAGGCCAGCTAGAATCTGTTGAGCTCTAATGTTGGTGAGCTCGTAGCAAGCTCGAGTGAAGGAGGAATGGCCAACAACTGAGTAGAAGGATGAAGACCACATTTGACGAGAGCTTGGTGATGAACGCATGTGGCCACGATGAAGCTTTAGTGAGAATTAGGTGGTGGATTGCATTAACATTGTTAATGGGCAAGGTTGGCCGAAAGCTCACCGAAACTTGGAAATAGGGACCCTAGGCTTTGATGCTCACTAGCGCCGATGATGGTGCTTTAGTGAGGGTTTGGTAGACGCCGAAGAAGGTGGATCAATGCTTTTTCTGCCCGTGTGAAGGAAAAGAGAATGAAGAGTTGAATGACGAAGATGGAAGCTCCTGCATGAGTGTAGTGTTGCCTTTTCTCTTCCTAAATGGACTTTCTATGTCGGGTCTAGATCATTGAGAAAGCTAAGTGAAGATTCCCGCTAAACACTAAGATAACAAGCTACATAGATGTGAATGTGCACTTCAAGAAGTTCTAGAGAAGAAAAAAGTTCATTTAAACAAGAAAACAAAACAAGGTTACCAAAGAAACACATAAATTGCATTGAATGGACATGTAAATGGATAAAAGATGGAAAGATATGAAAGGGCAATAGGAAGCAAGTGAGGGCACACCACTTGAAGAGGGGCACAAAGGCAATCTAATCCTTAAGAGGAGTGATGTAGGCCACCACTTGAGGTAGCTTAAGATAAGGTTAGGGAACACTTCATTCCAATGGAGGAACTCTTCACCAAATGGTCGAATATATGGTGTATAAACTCAAATGATTCAACCCTTTTACAAGACAAAGAGAGCCGTTTAAATAGGTTAGCATGAGGGGACTCTTAGCAAAGAAAAAGTTACAAAAAAGGTGTCTCTACAAATACCAAACTCTAGCTTCTAGCAACTAGGTTAAAAACTAGGTAAAAGATTACGTATTTGGTGTGGACAAGGTAGCATCTTCATGGTATGCGACCAAGGACAAGGGACCACATGGTACAAGGTTCTTTTGCTTTATGCTTTCCTCTCTCCCCACCTCTCACATGTGCAACCAAATAAGTTTTGGAACCGAAATTGGAAGTCTTTTTTAACTAGCATAAAAAGGCTTTTTAGCACTAGTGAAAGCACTTTTCTAGTCTATAAATAGACTCACACAAAATAAAAAAATGGTGGGAAAATTTGAGAAAGATAATAAAATTTATTCTGAGAAATAATAGAAAGAAGGAATATCAAATCCAAAGTCAAGTTCACAGTAACCATAAATTTCCTTCCATTTTTATTTTGAGTTATGTTCCTTAAAATGTGTATTTTCATTTTTAGTTCATAAGTTGCTATGTGATGTATAACCTTAAGAAAAAGTATAAAAAGAAAAAGGTTTCAAATGTATTAAAACACATGTAAGGGAGTTAAGATTAATCTTT
This sequence comes from Vigna unguiculata, assembly GCF_037176805.1. Classification (NCBI taxonomy): domain Eukaryota; kingdom Viridiplantae; phylum Streptophyta; class Magnoliopsida; order Fabales; family Fabaceae; genus Vigna; species Vigna unguiculata. Next base: position 25,455,933 of record NC_140799.1, on the reverse strand, counting down.
CCACTGTTTATCATTTGTGATCACTAAAAAGGTTATGATTGTTGATTTTTTTTATGTACCTCGTTTTGTTTATATTTTTTTTGTGTGGTGTTTCCTCTTAAGCATGTGTTTGGAGCAAGCTATTTATTGTTTACAAAGACAGAAATGTAAGTGTCCTTCATGTTTGGTTCTATAAATTTGAAAAGATTTGTGGGTGCATAAATGGGGAAAGTATGATCCTCCCATATATGAGAAGAAATGTTAAGAAAGTCACATCATGAAATGCAAAATTACTATCGTGCTCTCATTTCTTTTTATGTTTCTCCCTCCATTTTATGTCTCACTACTGTATTTGAAAAAAAAAACTTATGCTACATTTCATAAATAATAACAATAATAATAATAATGATAATAATAAAATGATAATAATAATAATAATATTTACATTTAAATTTATATTACATTTATTTTAAGGATAAAATAGTAATCATCTAATTTTACCCCTTAAAACATTTTTTTAATCTATCATATTCATCACATCATACACAAATTTTATTTGAAATCTACTCAAATGACACAATTTTCCACTTGATCCAAACAACTTCACATTCACATCCTTTTCCTTTCAAATCCACTTAAATCCACTTCTCCAAATTCATCTTTAAATCAAAACACACAATTAGTGATGGATGAAAGTATATTGTCTTCCTTATAATATTAAGGTTTCAAGTGGCCTTTATACAACCATCATGAAAGCCTTTTTTTTTTGTTCTTTATTTCTTTCTTTAAACTTTGAAGAAAAAAAATATTTCACTACAAAGCATTTGTTTTCTTCAATTTATTTAGCAACATAAAGTATATTTTTTATGTATATTTTGGTGGTATTATTATTATTATTATTATTATTACTAGCGAAAACACAGACAGACGTTGTCGTGCATATATGTTCACACTTTTTAATTTTTATAAAAATTTAAGTTAAAATCAATAATATTTACTTTCAAAATATTTAATTAACTTTTAAAATAGTCACATGTTCTATTTTTATAAAAATTTAAGTAAGATCAATAATATTACAGTAGTTAAATAAAATAATTGTTAAAATCAAAAAATAATATTTACTTTCGAAATATATAATTAACTTTTAAAATAGGTTTTAAAGAAAATAACCGTTAAAAACTAAGTTTTTAGAATAATGATTAAATGTAAACTATTTATAAAATAATTAATTTTTAAAATAATAAGTAAAATTTGAAAAATAAAATATATACACAAAAGAGGTTTTTAAATAACTATTAAAGATAAGGGAGATTTTAAAATAATGATTAAAAGTAAACTATTTATAAAATAATTAATTTTTAAAATAATAATTAAAGATAAAATTGGAAAAACGAAATATGAATCCAAAGAGTTATATATTGTTATAGATTATTATTATTATTATTATTATTATTATTATAACTAATTTTGATAAGTCTTTGCAAAAAAGTTATACTAACTTATACATATTATTTTCCATGGACGTGATTTATGATATCGCTGGAAGTCTAACTTTTCTAAAGTTAAATACTATTATGTAAAAAGATAATTATGCATCGATTGAAATGATATTCATATGTAAGAATATATAAAGAATATTCTCTTTTTTGTGTTCACATCTCAAAATTTCAATTTTATCTTTTAAAATATAATTATTTATTAAATTTTTTAAAATTGACCGTTATTTTATAAGCTTTTTATAAAATCGTTTATCTTTGTTTCTCCTCTTTTTTCATATTTATCAACCATTATTCTTTCATCTTTTCTGATATAGTTCACTTTATTTTTAATAAATGTAATTTTATTTTATATATTAACTTAATAACATTACAATATCATTACCTACTAATATAATATCACACATATTTAAAAAATGCATATACACAGGCGCGATAACGCCTGTGTTTACATTAGTACATAATAAACGTCAAAGAAAAAAATAACTTCCCTAACTAAAATAAATAGTATTCAGGATAAAATTTATTGCAAAGGTAATTTTTTTTAAGTGTAAAAGTTCAGGAAATAAAGAAATAAATTGTGACCCTTTGTGTCTTAATTCTTTTATTAGTAATAGTGTATTGTAATCTTATGTGTGTATGTATACACTACACATTTCCTATTTTTTATTTTTTCTAATTGTGAGGTTTGTCATAAAATTTATTCGCATCTCTAAGATATTTTTTCTCATAACAATCTTTGTGCAATTATGTTCAAACGATGTATGTTAGTTAAATATTTTTTATTTCTTACATTGAAATATTTCTACTCTTTTTGAATATGTGGATTTAAAGTGTATATTCTTTTCACATGCATGAGAATGTTTAACACTATCAATTTAAGTATTCAATAACATAAATTTTTTTCATTTATCAGGTAATATAAAAAACTTATATTCTTTATTCTATTATTATTAATTTTTGTTTCATTTAAAGAGCTCTTTGTTTTGTTAGAACAATTTTTATTATCTTACAACTAGCGTAAACACAGGCGCTATCGCGTCTGTATGTACGCATTTTTTGAATTATATTAATAATTGATGATATTGTAATGTTATTAAGTTAATGAACAAAATAAAAGTATATTTATAAAAATTAAAGTGAAATATATGGAGAAAATATGAGAAAAATAAATGTTGATGGATAGTAGGAGAAAAAAGAAGAAGGAGATAAGTAAATAGTTTTATAAAAACTTGTAAAAGTAACCGTTAATTTTTAAAAATTTTATAAATAATTAAATTGTAAAGGGTAAAGTTGGAATTATGAAATGTGGACACAAAAGAGAAAATCCCCTTTATATATAGTTATAGATTATAGGTTGATATTTTAAAAAATTTCTTAGATATTTAAGGTCTTTTTCATCTTATCATACTCTTAACTATACAGTTGTTTTCCTTTATGTGGTTTCATTAAATGATCTATCAAATTTTTTCCATCTACAAATAGTCAAAATCTACATAAACACATTATAAATAATTTTTTCATGTCATTTCATTAGAAGATAATTTATTTATTTATTATTGAAAAAACTAATGTAAATTAAAAATATAATGTTTTATATAGAATTAAGCTTTCTAATTAAAAGAAACTATATATTTATATATTTTAAAAACTATAAATTTTGGGATTTTATTCATTTTACATTCTATAAATAAATTTTTGATATATTTGTATAGTAAGAATTTTATTTTTGTATATATTTACAAAATTCAAGTTATTATAAATTATTTTTACATGTTACTAGTCCGACTGACAAGTTCGACGCACAATTCTGGTTTCTTTATTTCTATAAGTTGGTTTAAAGAAAGAAGAAGAAGATATGTGTATCATAATGTATACCTTGAACAATTAAATATTTATGTATTTATGTATCGGTATAAAACTTATAGTTCTTATGTTTTCATTGAAGTCTATTACATATATGAATCAAAGTAATTTATTATAGGTGGTAGTTGAAAAAAAAATGTTTGCGTATTGGTTTATATTATTAAATTACAAATAAAATATTTTGCATGTTTAATTGTTTTATTTAATCAGGCAAAGAACATAGTCATGTATATACTAATGATATGAATAGACCTTAAAATACCTTTTTATATAAACTATTTTTCTAAAAGTCGTATATTCTTTATTGTTTTCCTGAATATTAAAGCTTGGTAATTATGTGTTTGTGTTATTATCTGTTACATGTATTTATGGTTTTTGATGAAGGTTTCTTTCTTGGAAAATCATTTGCCTTTTGGGAGCAATTACTTTTGAGATTCAAATGACATTATGCTAAATGTGGAGTTTGAGGAATCCCTCCTTCAGGATTTGAAATTGTAAAATTTTATAATTTGCATGATCTTTATTACGTGGTTACTTTATTCTTAGATGACATATACTTCTAGAGACGAGACAATTTAACTTATCTTGAGATAAGATTGATTATCCTATGCCAACAATTTTTTTTTTTCTTTTTGCCCCTTGAACCTTTCTTTTTTTCAAGGTTTCTTTCATTGTTTAGAGTCAAATTATCCTAATCGGAGGTAAAATTTTGAGACATTTATTTGTCATTGTTGGTTGATAACGTGTATATATATATATATATATATATATATATATATATATATATATATATATATATATATATATATATATATATATATATATATATATATATATATATTTCTATGACTTGAAGAAAAGTTTTCACCTCCATTTAAATTATGTGGGAAAAAAATATATTCCTATTTTGGATGTTTTTGTTGGCAAAGACATAAATGAGTTATAATGCACAATTGAATAATTCTTCTTAGAATGTCAATAATCCTAGAAACTGGTATGACCATAACTAAAATGATTGTGACCATTCAATGGTGAAATATTTAAGCGCCTGTGATGTTCAAAAATCCTAATTGGTGTATGTTACTATTAATTTGTATTTACTTATATATTATTATATTTTGTGAACTTTGGTTAGTTAAGAAAATTATATTTTAATTTAGTACTTGGAATCAAGTTTTGCTGCTAAAGCTTTGGTAAGGACATGTAAGCACTATATGTTGTCAAACGGTGATGCAGTATAGAGAAGTAAAATTGAATGTTATCAACTTGTGGTTGGAAACAATTATATAAGGACAATATGTTAGCTACTAGAGATGTAATTAGATTGAAAGTAGACAATGAACAAAACAAGTTCATCAATGTTGTCAAACTTTAGAAATATTTTGTATTTGTAATTTGCTTGGAACAATTTTTTTTTTGTTGGGGATATATTATTTTGATGCCTCTATATTTCCCCCTCAAACTTATAATAATTATGGGTGGTTATGTTTGATGATATTAAAATATGGTGTATGTTTTGTGACCATAATATTTGATCGCAATTTATTTTATATGACCATAATATACTTGTAGTAGATTTAGATGAAGTAACATATTTACATGATAAAATATCATTCATTATGTATGAAACTTTAAATACAAAAAAGGGATTTCATGATTTAACTTTGTTAATTGTTCTTCATAACTTTATTTAATGAATGATCACCGTTTTAGAGATCTGACAATTGAGCTATATTTACACTGAATGTAATATGTGGTTTGAAGAAAACTTCTTTATGACTTTAACAATTTTATTTTTGTAATTTTTTTTTATATATAGAAGGAAATAATTTAAAATAAAGAAAGAATTAGTTAATAAAAGGATTTAAAAAGAAATTTGTAGAGGTAGTATATTAGGTTAACAATTGGAACAATTTATATGGAGTTATTATATGTAGTTTAAATAATATAAAAATCACTTTAAGCATAGTAGATGATGGAGGTGCAAAAGTAATTTGTGGTGGTGGGGTTAGTAAAAAATTTCTAATGAGCTGGGTCTAAGAATGGATTATTTATTATTGTTATCTTGGTTGATTGTTGGTTGATTGTTGGTTTAAATGCATTACATTTGGAATCGGAAATAGGTACTATAGTATTTGTCAGATGAAGGCTCCACTGAAAAAAATAATGGTAAAGTTGTATTATTGGTAAGATTTTGTTGGCTTCAATTTCTATTTCATTTTTGGTAAGTTAGGATTAGCATGAGATATTTGTTCTAGTTTCTATTTCAGATTCAAGTAAGTATTTCTTTTCATAAATATGTATTGATTTGTGAATTCTGTACTTAGTTTTAGATGTGTAATTGTTTGTGTTATTAAGTGTACCACACCTATTCAACTCGACCAAATAGTAATAAAACGATACATATATGTCAAAACAGTCAAGTAGTCAACCTAGGCTGAGTTGGCCTGAGCTTTACCAGCCTAAATCGATAACCTGAACGTCTAGAGGGACAACCTGCACAAGACGACACATGACCAACGTAAACTGCCAACAAAAGTAGTCGGCCTAGGCCGGCTACTCCAATATACTTAATAAAATCCAAGCCCCCCTGGTGTTCAGTGGATCCTCCTAAGGGCCTGGGTTAGGGTCAGGCCCACTTACAGCCCAAGCTAAAGCCCAAGCCAGGGCCCGGCCCATGACATAACCAAAAATGATTAATGCTCTATAAATACATGTGGACACCAATAATTAAAGGTACGCATTCATTACTCCATTAATCACTTATTTGACCTTTTGAGAGCTTTGACTTACTTAGCTTCGGAGTCCCTTCTGCAGGTAACCCTTCCTAGGTCCAAGCCGACATGTACCAACCGAGAAGAGACCAACCGAGGAGATAGTGGACTACATGGGTAAGGTGACGCTTGTGCCTAACTTATCTTGTTTGTTCTCTGCAGGAACATTAAGTATAATAAATTACTGGAAACAAAAGATGGTTGTAAGTTGATTAAGAAACAAATAGATGAATGGGAAATGAAATATAAAAAAAGATATTTGTAGATCCATACAACTTATACATTATGGAAAACTTCTTTGAAAATTGCATTGGCTGTATATCCCAAAGGTGTTTTTTTTTTTACTATTATGGATTAAAATCTTTAATTCATACTTCCTTTGCACCCTAGAAACGATAACATACAATTGACCATGACTAAAAACTGGTGTGGGTAAATACATACCAACTGATTCAAAAGATTGTCCTTGATATTTTTTTATGGTCATAACATAAGATAACATGATGGAAAAATTGTCTTATGATTAGATTAAATTGCAATGGAGATTGTAATGGTGACATGGACATACGTGAAATGTAAATATCAATTTCTTTTGTTCTTTTGGTAATAATCTTTGCATCGTTACATGGTTTACAAGTTTTGTAACTATTAATCTACTTCCATTACACAAACATTGTGCTTGATCCAAAATTTCTTAAAAGCATAATTGATGCCCCAACCTTTAGTTTAATAATATGGTTTGGTAAACCTAATGTTCTCAATGACTTTAGAAATTATGGACTAATACCTTCATATGGTTCATCTTCCATGGTGTTAGATATATTAATGGAATTTGAGCTTAAATATTCTTTTTGTTCACTTGAATTGCATGATGAAGATTGTGTTATTAGTAAAGCTGAGCAAATATTGAACAACTATAGATTATAACTATAAAAAATGCATATTTTCTTACTAGGAATTGATTCCAAAACATATCCATTGATTTCATCAATTGTTTCAATTCTCCTGGTCAGTACTGCTATCGATTTCCAAAAGATTTCATCTTTGCAATTTTCCATTGATGTTGGATATATGCTAGACATTATGGCTTAGATATGATCAATATATTTCAGTATTAATAGTTTAGATGGGATTTTATATCAACTAAACATTAATTTGATTCACTTAGTGTTCTATCACCAATTTCAATTATCCAGGCTAAGAACTATTCAATTTCTGCAGCAGTAGACCTTTGTAATCCATCTTGTAACAATCACATGTTTTTTTGTCAAAGTTATTATCTGAATATGGTCAGATAGGTAGGATGAGTTTATTGTTGCATGAACAATATCATATATGTTACCTCACGGAATAATAGGACGAAATCTCCTCCAAATAATATTACTTTGCCACAAAAAACTGAATCACATTTGTTGTTGTCTTTCATTATATCTTTCAAAGTTCAATCCAATGCTTCAAAACAATATTTGTGAGCCATTGACATCGGATAATGTCGTTGACGCGATCAAATTAAAACTACTTATCTATAACAAATTTAGTACTGTTTAGAAAGTAGTCAACAAAATAGAAATGATAAAGTAACCCAAAGTCGTCTTCCAACAAACACAATATTGATTTCTAACAAATTTGTTCTTATGAAAACTATACAAAAGGGTTAATCAAATAACATAAGGAATAAAGAAATAAAATTGGAAAAAGATAAAAGGATATAAAGCAATGATAAAGAAAATAGATTGATTTCACTATTTTCAAAATAGATTCTCCATTGGTTATCTAAAGATTATCATTCAATTAATTATTGTCTTAGATTTTCAAATTAATTAATGTAAATTCTCATTTAATTTGTTGACATTCTTACTATTAACCAAAGTACATTCTCAATTAAAAGCAAGAACTTTGTAGATTAATCATAGTAAATTTAACCAAAGTACATTCTCAATTAAATATTACTATGCCTAATCATGTTTATTCTTTTCCCTCTTATATAAGTAAAAATTTAATCAACCAAAGTACATTTTTGATTGTTTCTTGATAAAGTTTTCACCTTTAATCAAATTACATTCTCAATCATTAGCAAAATCCCATTCAATCACATGAAAGTTTCTAAATTTATTAAAGTACATTCTCAATTAAAATTAAAAACCCTTGAACTCATATGAATGATATGTTATGTAGATTTAACACAATGCTAACTTGCTATATGTAAAAAGTATTACTTTTACTTAACTAAAAGACATAAGACATATAAAAAATATAAATATCACAACAGTAATCAAAATAACAAACCAATTATTGCATTCTAACCTCATAATCCATTATGAAAACAGTGGAACCAACCCAAGAAGCTTAACCCTCCATGGAATCAAAATAACATAAAAATAGAAGAAGAATGGAGAGAGAATGAAATTAGCCCCCTAAGGGTTCCTAAACTCTGAAGTTCCAAGCTTGTTATTTCTGCTTCCCCTTGGTCTTTTTATATAGGACTTGATTGAACTTGGAATTTATCTCTTTTATCTATGAAATCTCTCAAATATATTTAAAATAATCATAAGTATCATTTCTCTTTATAGTGGTTATGAATATCTAAAAATATTTGAAGATATATACTCATTTTTAAAACTATTTGACAAATATAGTTGGTTTATAATTTCTAATATAATTAAATTAATTAATTACTTAAAGATATCTAATAAATTATCATAAACTAATATTTGCATAAATTTTCCAAATCTGCCCTTTGCAATCTCCTCTGATTATCTTCTAAATAATTCAATATCTTCAAGATATATTTGTTTGTTGCGAAGATCTAAAAAGATTTGAGAAGATCTTGCCATTTTTAAAAAGATTTAGTAGTTATTATCTTTTGATATTTTATGATATAATTAAATAAGATAAATATTTAAAAATATCAAATAAAATATTTAAAGACATATTTTCCCCAAATAATCTTTTATCATAAATATTCATGATTTTTCAAAGCCCTTTTTTTTCTGGAAAAAGATAGAGAAAACCGTAAGGTTTATTTTTTGTTGTTTGTTCCCTTTTCCTGGTTTAGCCAAACTTCTTCACTTTTTTAAACTTTTGTTGCTTTCTTCATGCAATGTTTGACTTGAATTTTTGTGATTTTGATAATTTTCTATTTTTGGATTTATCTTTAAAGTTTCATGAAGCTTTAATTAATTTATTTCCACACCTCCATGAGCTCAACTTAGTTGTTGTTGCACTAACACACCTCAAAATATCCACAAGATATTTATGCAACTAAAAAACTATTTTTAACTTGTTTTTGTATCACATGCTCAATAAACCCAATTATAAGAAATCCCAATTTAAATATTTTAGGAAAAAAATTCGATAAAAATCCATAATTAAACATTAAATGAGAGCATAAATCTGAACTCATTGATGTCTCGTCCTGAATTATTAGGTTTGCCATTTTCAATAAATCTAAAAGTTCATTTTCCTTTAAAATATTGTAGATAGAGTCCACTAGTGTAGGGACTGAAATCTCTAATTTATAGAACGTGGTGTTCTACCTCATGGTAATAAGAGAAAAGTTATGCCCCTTGATGCAACTTGGAGAACAATTTTACCTTCAGACCGTACAGTAGAAAATTATGTCTTCCACATAAATTTTTCCCTATTTCTTTATACCCATATAAAAAACCTACTTATCCATGATGGACAATGCCTTATTTAATCTTTAATTGTTATATTTTTAATTGAATTTTTTGTGTTTAAAAGATTGATTTAATTAGGATATCTAATAATTAGGCTATTTGAGCTCGTGAGATAAAAATGTCTTAAAAAGTGGTTTTTAGTTGCATAAATTATTTTTGACATTTTAATGTTTGTTTATGTAGTTGAAGTCAAGATTAAGCTCATTTAAGATGTGAAAATAAATTGATTAAAGTTATAAAACACCTTTAAATAAGGCTAAACTCAGTAAGTTCCAAAATATTCTATTGTACACCCCTTACATTACTTAAACACTCCCTTTTTCTAGATGAGCCACCCAAAAAACCTACTCCTATACCCTTTCATTTATTTATTTCCACCTGCCCTACCACTCATAATAGTAACCCCAACTAGAAGCTGAGAGGTGGCAATATCTTAACTCTTACAAATATGTCCAACCACATCTTATTCTGTGACCATAACCCTCCACGCGACCCAAATCGAATTAGCCAAAACCCCATTGTAGTAATCACTAACATTTTGCAAACAACAACACCGCAAATAGATCACGATACACTTCACGACGAAGTAGAACCATATCTCCTTCACGCAGTAGTTCACACACTTGCAAAAATGCAACCACCTCACCATAGTCGAAATGTGAACCAACCCAACTACAAACTCACCTCGTTAGACCATGAATCTACAACAAGATTGATGTCCAACAACCACAAATCAAACCACCATTATACTTCCTCGGAGCAAGAAACATAATAGCAACGAACTAGAACTGGCACGCCACTAGTACACCCCCACAAAGCAGCCATCTATGTAGAGGAAGAAAAACCTCAATTGTATGAAAAAGGGAGTTGCCACGTGGTAGCCCATCATTGGACCGTTAATGAGACAAATATTCAATGTTAGTCAAATCTTGTAAAGTGGACAAAGTAAGAGGGGCTAAAGTGTAAATATTAATATCTTTAGATTTCTATGCAAATTGGGACTACATGATTGCAACGGTTGAATTGGAATTTTGGACAAAATTCAATAGTTGATAATTTATTATATATAATTAATTTAAATATATTTGAAATTATCAAGAGAAAATATCTAACAAATATTTTTAAAACTGATCAAATCTGTTAATTATTTAGGAGATATTACATTATCAAACAATAGATTTCAACAACAGAAAAGCCTGGTCCAAATTCTATATAAAGAGACCTAGAGGAAGCAGAAAAATGAGGCCTTAACAAATATGGTTTTGTGCAACTACATCCACCACATATCTCACCCTTTTCCACCACTTGTTAGTTTTTCTTTCATTCATCATGTATTCAACCCTATCCATAGAGGGCTAAGCTTCAAGGAATGGTTCCACTATAATTACATTATGGATTATGAGGTTAGATTAAATTAATTTCTTTGTTCTTTTTATTATTTTCGAGGTTTTAATTTATCTATGTTTTTTGTTTATGAATCAAATAAATTCTAATGATTTGACATTCTAGCTAATTAGCAAAGTGTTTAAATCTATATACATGTTAATCATATGAGTTTAAGGGTTTTTAAATTCAATTGAGACTTTACTTTAATTTAATTTAGAAGCTTTCATATGATCAAATAAGTTTTTACTGATAATTGACACTTTACTTTGATTAAAGGTAATTATTTTAACTAAAATTAGTTAAGACTTTACTTGATTGATTAAGCTTTTTATTTGGTGAGGAAATAAAAGAATAAACATGATTAGGTGTAACATCCCTATTTTTTAATAAACTGTATTATTTATTTTAAATAAAACAATTAGAAAATCTTCTATTTTTACTAATGTTTCATATTTTATTATGATGTAGTTTAAACATTAAAAATATATTTTATCATGATATACTTTTTACTTATTAAAAATAATTATAAGAACAAAACAAAACAAATAAAATATGTATATATATATATATATAAATATTAGGTAAAAATATTTTAATTGAATAGGTGTGTGTAAAAAAAAAGAAAAATAAAGAATCTTCTAAAAGAAAAAAAAATTAGAAAAGGAAAAAGAAAAAAAGAAAAAAAACAAAGAAAAGAAAAGAAATAAAAGAAAAAGAAAGAAGATAAGGAGATTTAAAGGAGTTTTGTCTAAATACATGGAAGATAAGAATAATTAGAAGTGATAACCTTACATTTAATGCATTCATTCATTACTTGGCAAGTTGGCACATGCATGGCTTATAAATGGATGAAAGAAATGGATGATGAAAGAAAGATGACCTAAGATTACATCATCCACATGTATTACATGGATTACTTGGAAAGTTTTGGATTACCTTTCATTAATGAAAGGAATCTTATCCTAACCTATAAATACATGAAAGAAATGATGGAAGGGTGATTAGGTAAGAGAAATAAGGAAAGCATAAAGCTTATCTCTTCATCAATGAAGAGAATCTTTGCATTAATGAAGTTGCACATGGTTTTCTTATAAAAGGATGGCATGAAAGAGAAAAATGTAGAAAGAATTAAAGGAAAGGTGAGTTAAGTGAGAAGCAAAGAAGGGAAGAGAGAGAAAGAGAGAAAGAAATAGAGAGAAAAAGTTGGAGCAAAAGATTTGAAAGAGATCTTGGTCTTCTAGAAGTATTCCTAGTGTGTCCCTCTAACTAATCAGGTAAGGGGGGAGTGAGGTTAAGCTCTTTTTATATTAATCTTGATAAACTCATGGGTTTTATATTAATCTTTTATTTATTTTGACTCATATATTATTCTATTAACTTATTTTCATTTATTATCCTCTTATATTTATTTTATTTTATCTTAAATTATACACTGCTCCTGTTTATTTATTTATTTTATTTAATCTCTAAATATGTATTGATCCTGTTTATTTATTTATTTTATTTATCTCCAGTTACGCACTGGTCCTATTTATTTATTTTATTTTATTTATCTCCAGTTACGCATTGGTCCTATTTATTTATTTTATTTTATTTATCTCCAGTTACGCACTGGTCCTATTTATTTATTTTATTTTATTTATCTCCAGTTACGTACTGGTCCTATTTATTTATTTTATTTTATTTATCTCCAGTTACGCACTGGTCCTATTTATTTATTTTATTTTATTTATCTCCAGTTACGCACTGGTCCTATTTATTTATTTTATTGTATTTATCTCCAGTTATGTACTGGTCCTGTTTATTTATTTCAATTAATATATCTCCAGTTACGCACTGGTCCCGTTTAATTTATATTTTGTTGTTTTATTTATTTATAACGTTATAATCCTTATCTAATTTAAAGTTCTTGCTTTGATTCTTATTTTATCATTATTTTATAATTAAAAAAAATGTGAAGTGAAAGTAAATATTATTATTTTTTTTAGTGAGCTTTGATAGAAGAAAAATTGCATGTACATTTTATCGTTGTTTTATATTCTTTGTGTATAGTTTATACAATGACATGATTTGATAGTCATCACATTTTATGACCTTTGAAAATATCCAAGAGTATGTCAGTTAAGTAAGAGTTAAGTGTGGTTTCAATAAGTTGAGATTGAACCAGTGTCAAAGTGTTTGTATTTGGGAAGTCACAGTTTGGTACACTGCGGGATGAAAGGCAGGGACCATGGTGGGGTCTAAGGAAGTTTTACCAAGTAGGTGAATATCTGGATAGTTCAGAATAGCGCACTGGACTAGGATATTCATAGGCCAAACTTGGGACTATCCGATACCTGCTCGGCATCGCCAAGGTTAGGTAGTGAGTATATATCTCTTTTGTGAGCCGATAAATGGCTAATATTCTCGAGAAAGAAATAATTATGATTGTACCAATATTTTATGAGAAATACTCAACTACCTAATCACTTCCCAAAGTAACTTTTGATGTTCAAATTGGATCATCAGAAGTGGAATATGGATCCATATGTCTAGTAAAACAAGATCAAGTTTTGTGGTTGTAGGTCCAAATTTAGGCCCCCGGTGTTTGTATTGTTTGTTGAGTTTATTAAGATTGATATTTAAGGCTTATAAAGACCTTACTCCTTTCATATTTTTCTTTCATATGTACCTGTTGCATGAGCAGAAGAGGAACCTACTCAGTGAGAGTTGTTCGGGATATTATTGGTGGATCTTCTGAAGATTGACTCATGGATAATTTCTATTAATATCTTTAGGAGATATTAAAAATATAGATAAATATTCTATTTTGATGTAAGACTCTTAATATTATACAAATATATATTTTTGTAATATTTCATGAACAATTACATAGATGTAAACTACATATATGAATATGAAGTTATGTTATTATTAATGTTCTCTCAAGGATAATCTTATGAAAAAAAAAATTAATTCCATATCTTTTTATCAAATAATAATTATTTAGTATAATAGTCGGGGTGTCACATTAGGCATAGTAAACTTTAATTGAGATTGTACTTTGGTTGAATTTACGGTGGATAATCTTAGAGTTCTTATTTTAAATTAAGACTATACTTTGTTTAAAAATAAGAACACACTAGTACAAAATATGTATATTAGATCGGTTCTGGTGCACATGTTAGATCGGTTCTACAACTGATCTAATATACACCGATGTAATATGTCAGAGACATATTAGATCGGTTCTGCAACAACCGATCTAATATCCAAAAAAAAACATTTTCGAAATATCAACAGTGTTCATCAACGTCTGTTTCCAAATTTTCATCATCTTTGCCTTTGATCTTGGATCCCAAATATACTCCAGATTCGTCAAGAAAAGATGTGTACAGAATAATAGTGACATCGTTGGGAAGAAGACTCTACATATCTGACGAGAAAGAAACAAAAAAAAAACAAAAAAACTCAAATCAAGCACGAAAGAGATAGAACGATTTTTGGGTATGGTTCTGCGGAAGGAGTGAAACTAGATCTAATACCTGGGCTGAAGGTGTGCAATGCGAGATGTAGTGGTGTTGCAACACATGGCGCAACGGCATACCAACGAAGGAGGTCAAGTGGAGCTTCAACAATGGAAGAAGAAGAAGAAATGAAAACGGCAGTTGGACACAACAATGGCAACGAAAAGCTTCGTATCCAAAACCCTAATGATGAGCGGCGACCATGGTGGCGAAAATGAGAATGAGAGTGCCTGGGAGAGAAAAAGGGAAGTGGAGGCGCAAAGGAAGAACACGAAAAAATAGGGTTTTCGCGTAATGATATTAGATCGGTTGTTTATTTAACTAATCTAATAGTTACATATTAGATCGGTTCTCCTTGCAACCGATCTAATATGTAATATGTTTCCTTTTATTTACAAAATTACCACCGCATTTTGTTTTAGATCGGTTCCCTTACAACTGATTTAATATTCTGTTCTAATATGTCTATTTTGCACTAACGCCAACAAATTAATTGAGACATAACATTTATTAATTTTCAAATCTACAACAATAATTAATTTAAGGGTTAAATATGTTTTTAGTCCCTTAACTTTAAGTGAAAATTGGAATTAGTTCCTCATCGGAACTTTGGCCTAATTTAGTCCTCCAAAGGCTTTCAAAGGAAATCCTACACTACAAGACCTTTAATATAAGGTCTAGAAATGATTCATGATCGCCCAAGTGAAAAGGAATTTAGCTTCACCTTGTTGAGAGGTTGCTAACTCCTCTTGAATTTGTTTGGCCATGCTTCTTGTGATTGGAACCTTGGCTAGGGGTGTGTCATCATCCCCTCCCTCTTGAGAAGCATTTGACCTTAAATCTAGAGGCTCTTCATTTTCATCTTGCTCCAAATCTCCTACAAAACGGGTTAGATCACAAACATTGAAAGTAGCACTTACATCATACTCACATGGAAACTCTAGCCTATATGCATTGTTGTTAATCCTTTGAAGCACTCTAAAAGGTCCATCACCATGAAAATTGAGTTTGTACTTCCTTTGTTTTGGAAATCTATCTTTGCTCAAATGGAGCCAAACCCTATTCCCTTCCTCAAAAATCACTTTCGTCTTGCTTTTGTTATTTTTATTGTTGTATCTCTCAGTTTGGTATTGTATTTGAGACTTCACCTTCTCATGCATTTTCTTCACAAATTCAGACCCCTTCCTTATGAATAAAATTGCTAATTTGGGAGAGGTATGAGGTCTAAAGGAGTGAGAGGGTTGAAGACATATACAACATCAAATGGAGAGATTTTGGTGGTCTTATGAACCACCCTATTATAGGCAAACTCAATGTGGGAAAGGTACTCATCCCAAGACTTATGATTTCCTTTCAAACTAAAGACCTATTAACAACCTCAGTTTTCCCATCGATTTGTGGGAAGCTAGAGGTGAAAAAATTAAGCTTGGTTCTTAGCCTAGACCAAAGTGTCTTCCAAAAATGGTCATAAGCAAACCATTGAGTTTCACCACATCTCTAAAGAAGAGTTTTGCAATGTAACTTGCTTCATCTACCTTGTGGCATGGTATGAAATTAGCCATCTTGCTAAACCTATCCACAACAACAAAGATAGAGTCAAATCCTCTTTGTGTTTTAGGTAAACCAAGGATAAAATTCATGCTAATGTCTTCCTATGGGGATGAAACAATAGGGATAAGGTGTACAAGGCATGAGGTATAGTCTTATCATGGGCTTGTAAGCATGCAGTGCACTTATGATAATGCCTTTAAACTACCTTCTTCATGTGGGGCCAATAGAATTTCTCTTGAAAAATGTTTAGAGTTTTATCAACTCCAAAATGGCCCATGAGACCTCCCTCATGTGACTTTCCTATGGGAACCCTGAGGCACACACAACTTGTGCTTTTTAAACAAGTAACCCTTGGATACATAATAACGCCTTTGAGCCTTCTTTTGACAAATAGTAAAAACGGAGGAAAAGAAATGATCTTGTTCATACAACTCTCCCATGTGATCAAAACCAAGAATTTGTGCTCCAAGTTTAGAAAAGAGGTTATGCCTCCTAGAGAGAGCATCGACCATAACATTATATTTTCTTTTCTTGTATTTGATCAATAAGGAAATTGTTCCAAATATTCAATCCATTTTGCATGTCTCTTGTTCAACTTGTGTTGCCCCCTCAAATACTTAAGTGACTCATGGTTACTATGAATGAGAAACTCTTTGGAGACTAGATAGTGCTCCCAAGTTTGAAGGGACCTCAAAAGAGCATATAAATCCTTATCATAGGTAGGGTAATTTAGAGTGGCACCATTGTGTTTTTTTACTAAAATAGGCAATGGGGTCCCCCTCTTTTAACAAGACTCCATCTATCCCAACACCGTTTGCGTCACATTCTCTCCCCACACAAATTTAACATCCCTTTTCACCAACTAATTGAGTGGTGAAACACTGCTTGAGAAGTTAAGGATAAATATCTTAAAGAAGGATGTTATTCCATGAAAATTCCTAACTTCTCCTTCATTTTGGGGAGTTGGCCAATCTTGAATGGCTTGGACTTTGGCAGATCAACATGGACACCATGCTTGCTTGCTATGAAACCTAGGAATACCACACTATCATCACAAATGTGGATTTTTCCTTGCTTGCAAAAAGATGGTTATCCCTTAAAGTGGAGAGAACAACCTTCGAATGTCTTAGATGATCATGACGACTCTTGTTATAAACTATGATGTGATCAAAGTACACAACCACAAATTTTCCAATGCAATCCCTAAGGACATTCCCTAAGGACATGGTTTATTAACCTCATGAAGGTGCTAAGGGCATTAGTTAAGCCAAAATGCATCACTAACCACTCACAAAGACCAAGCTTAGTCTTAAATGCAGTTTTCCACTCATTACCTTCTCTTATCCTTATTTGGTGATAACCACTTTTAAGATCTATTTTGAAAAATATAGTGGACACATGCAACTCATCCAACATGTCATCTAACCTTGGGATTGAGTGCCTATAATTAATGGTAATGTTGTTGACAAACCTACAATCACAATACATTCTCCACTTTCAATCTTTCATAGGGACTAACAACACGAACACGACACACAAACTTAAGTTTAAAGGCCTGGATGCATACCTAACTATTGGGATGAATTTGCAACAACCAGCCAAATTAGACGAAGTATGATACAAAAGTGAAAATGACAGGCTAACCTCATAGTTATTTATAGTAATTGAGGGCCTAGCTGTCGTTTCTTCTCAATCGTTGAATCTCATCGCATCCAACGATCCATAGTGTGTGATAGTTCAAACACTCTACGTGAGTCGTAACACCCACAAATGAGCACCTTGAGCGATCATAAACCCCATTCTCTTCAGTGTAAAACCTTGCTTAGGGTTTGGAGAACTTGTGTACTGTATGGGTTGATTAACCATATAAGGCCGACTAATGAAGTCAATGAGAGCCGTGCGACGTACTCTCCAGTAGGTGCCACCAGATGGAACGCCCACATGATTCCACTTAAGTCCTTTGTACAATTTATGTGGCTTGTCTAGCGATTAGTCAAGCAGCACAACATCACGCATCTTGCGAATCCCTCCCGATTGTCGTTAGTTGGACTGTCCACAAGATTCCACTTGAGCGATTTATACAATTTATGTGTTGCGTCGAGCGACTAGTCGAGTGACACAACACAAAATTAGTTAGTAACTTAATCAACATAAAGAGGTCAACAATCAAGATTAAAAGATGATTGAGCCATAATTAGGCTAACCTTAACTACAAATTCATGAGAAAAACTATAAATATAAGTCAAATGTATGACTGTTGGAACTTTTTGCATTAGTTACACATTTATTGCTTTAACAAAATAATCTTACGCTAACTTTAGTGGCACTTTTGATAGATACAACTTGGTCAATTGAATAACCAACACACCAAATAGAGAATAGAACAAAAACCTTGAAAATTTTAAAAATTAGTTAAATGGATGTTTGATCCTTACATCCAAAACAATAACAAATAATTATAATATGTTATATTGAACCAATATTAATTTTCTTGAAAGATCATATATCGAAATTCACAATTCTATAATTCAAAATTATTCTTGAGTAAAATAAAATTTAAAATTAAGTTGTAATATTAATTTTATTAAAAAAATTATAACTTTTTTCTTCAACTTATTATATATATATATATATATATATATATATATATATATATTTAATGTAATTATTTTAAATTAAATTTAACGAAATAAATAAATAAGAATATTTTAGAAAATAATTAAATTAAATATATAAGTCAATCACATCCTCTATTATCTTTCCACTCATTTTTATTTATTTTTCTTATATTCAACAATTTCACCCTTCTTTGATTGAAGTCTCTTTTTCTTCCCTTTCCAGTCCTGTCTGTAAAATTGCTTTTGTACGTGTGAATGGGTGAATAGAAAAGAATAATAATAATAATAATAATTATGTATTTAAAGAAAATAAAAATAAAGATATTTTTTTATTTTATTTTATTTTACATGCAACAGCAATTAATGATGCAGGAATTAATTCAGAAAGGCCGGACGAAGCGATGTACAATGTTAGCAGCACAGAACAAAGTGGAAAAGCTAGTCGAGTTGGACAATCCGAGTCACGTGTAGGCGATCCACGTGGCACCGCGTTTTCTGTCCCTTTTTACTTGGGCGTTTACCAGCTCTTATCGTACGCTACCTTTCTTTCACATAACTACTACTCATTTTATTTTCTTCACCTCTCGGAAAAGCTGAACACTCTAAACGCGGCGTTTCCCCGGTCCGACGAGGTTTTAGATGGATTTGGCGAGCCATGAATCACCTACCTCGACTATTCGGCAATAGAAAGAAGCCTCCAAACATGGACCCCAAGAAGAGCAAGACGCGAGGCAAGAAGCAGCAGCCCAAGCTTGAGCGCCGCAACGCCGCCAAGCACTTCGAATACGACGCCGGATCGTCGTCTTCATTGCGAGGTGACTCCGCATCCGTTTCCACGTCGTCTTCCTCGTCGTCTTCGTTATATACGCGCTCCATGGACTTCTACGGCCACAGGAGCTTCAGAATCGAGGGCGTGGAGGGCGAGTTCGACCGGATTTGCCAAAGCCTCGGCCTCTCCGGCCCGGAGGACTTCTCCATTCCGACCGCCGCCTGGGAGGCCATGAAGCTCCGCTCCTCCTCCAACACCCCGTCGCGCCGGAACCACGACGAGAAGGCGTTCGACGAGGAGGCGAAGGAGAAGGAGGAAATTGAAGTGGTTGAGAGCGAGGATGGGGTTAGGGTTTTGGATGAGTGTGTTGTTCCTGTTGAGAGTAGTGGTTGCTGCACCGCTGGCGGCGGAGGAATTAAGGGTTTTCGACCTCCGATGCTGAAGCCGCCGCCGGGGATTAGGGTTTCGGTGGTGGACGAAACGAGTTCCACATGGGATTTGTTGCGGGATTTTGCGCCGAAAGGGGAGGAAGGGAAGGAGAGTTACTTGGAGTTGAGTGCTGCTGATGAAGATGAGGATAGAGAAGAAAAGGAAGAGGAGGATGAGGAAGAAGGGGAAGTTGGTGGAGTGAGGGTGGAGAGAGAAGAGGAGGAAAGCGCGGCGAGTATTGCGGATATTGTGGATGAGTTTTCTGGGTTTTCTACTTCGAACGAAGATGATTCTTCCAGCACTACTACGGGTCCTAATTCTAGTAATATATCTCCTAATGGGAGAATCAAGCGTGTGATTACCGCGGGTAACTGGCAGAAGGGTGAGCTTTTGGGGCGTGGCTCGTTTGGCTATGTCTATGAAGGGATTTCTGAGTAAGTGCTTTCGTACCCATCACTTCGCTTATACTCGCTCAAAGTTATTGTTAGAAACAAAAGATAAGCCTTATTTTTTATTTAGTTTTTTACTGTGGTGCTGGAGTTAGAGAATAGGGATCCAGATGGTGTGGTGGCAGTATGTAACATTACAATGTTGTGTTAAGAGAAAGAGAAACAATTATAGTAGGGCCAGTGAGAACAGTTTCAGGGATTCGGTTCATCTATTTTATTCCTTTCACTCTACTCAAATATTTTTAGGATACTATATTATGGAATGTTAGTTTTGATTAGGAGATTGGCAGTTAGTTAGTTCCAGAAGGTTTGAATATGAGAATTTGTTGGAAAATTATATGACACAGTATATGAATGCCAATTCTGTTGGAGAGTGCTTACGAGTACGCTGTAACCGATAGTCAGGACAACTCTTTCTACTTAATAGCAGCCCAAACATCACGGTCCTACTGTGACTTGGCTCACTTAATTTTCACCTCGAACAATTGATGCCACTCCTAACAATTTTATATTTGTCTAATTGAAGAGGATCAGTTATTGTTTCCAGTTTTTGATGTCAACATAAATATTAACTACTTGTTATGATGAGCAGATTAGGAAATGGAATGAACCTTGAATCCGTTTGGCGAATGTTTATCATTGTTTTCAGTTTATGTACTGAAGCATACCCGAGGTTGTTGGGAAAATGTCTTGCTCATCAAATAATATGGTCAATCATTTCCTTTCTTTTCAAAACAGTAATTTTTTGACAGTGAAGAGGTGACCGGATCTATTGAGATGAAAGGAAAGATGATTTCATGTGTTTCGCTGAGTTATTTCTACCCATAAATATTTAGGAATATGACCAAGCTATCTAAGGAAACTAAATAAATTAAGGAAATAAGGAAGGAAAGATGCAAACAGAATCAGGATGATATCTAACATATATTAACAGAACTTTTGAACTGTCTTGTACTTTAGGTTAACAATCTATTGAAAAAGACTATGATTTGTGCATCCCTTTTTTGCATGTGTTGGCTCGTGCCATTACTCCTTGGGCTGTTGATTTTTAAGCAATGGAAAACATAGTTACTATTGATTTAACTTATTTCTTTGCCAAATATTCTAGATTCTATTATTTTATGTTTGTTGTTTTTATGATTTAGGTTTTCCTCTAATATGGTGCCCCTGTTGGGGCTTTCCTAAACTGCATAACTCTTTGATGCTAAAATATATTTGTTCTGTTGCTCTTCCGGATTGGGAAATACCCATAAGCAATATATGAGTATTTTTTTTTGTCACAGAATGGTCAAATTAAGTTTATTAGGCCACTTAGTTAAATTATCATCTACTATCTTCTGTATATCTTGTGTTCAAAATGCTTCATTATATGGGTTGGTTTCCCTGCAAAGTCCCTAGTGCAAAACTCTAAATTAATTGAAGTTCACAGGGTTTGATATTTGATCCCATCATGGTGTCTTTTATAAGTTACATAAGTGCTAACTGCGGGTGCTTTCCTTTTGTTAATTTGTTTATGTGTTCGGATTTCCACTGCAGAGATGGATTCTTTTTTGCTGTAAAACAAGTTTCACTACTTGATCAGGGGAATCAGGCAAGGCAAAGTGTATATCAACTGGAACAGGTGAGATGGGATTACTGTCTTCTCTCTATTGCTTTGGTTTGTGAAAAATGTTTCTTATTTTTGTTTACTACTTTCACTTTTAATTACAAAGTAACACCTTGTTTTCATTTTGTTTATTCATTCCAAAAGTTGGGATATGAAAGTGGAAACAACTTTTTATTGTTATCTGTTTCCATTGTTTCCTGTACAAATTTTGACAACAGGAAAGAAAATGAAAACATAAAACATTTTGTTGAATCAAATGCCCCAATCATTTTCCATTAATGAAATGAAAAAGGCTCTCTTACCCAAATATAGTGCTATCTTTTGCAGTATCGTACAATATATTTTTGAGATTTGATTAACTGTATCAGTTGATTAACCTCATTGTCAATATTTTTTCTTCTAGATTTCTTTCTCAATTTACTTATTTGTTCCTCTCAGGAAATTGCACTTTTGAGTCAATTTGAACACGAGAATATAGTTCAATACTTTGGCACTGAAATGGTATTTTTCTTAACCTTTCCTTTGTGTTTAGTTTGATTCTTTCTTGTCAAGAATCATTGTTGAATCTATGCTGATAGTTTCCGTCAATTGTATTAAATGTTTCACACATCGGATACGTTGTACTGGTTGTTTTCAGTTTAATGGAGAAATTGTAGCTTGGGCCAGGAATAGAATATATACATGACAATTTCTATCCCTCTGAATGAAAAATGAGAGTATTTGCACGAAATTTTAAATTTAAATGATGTCAGTGTAGGCAATAAAATTTCTGATTTTTATATTACTGAGGATGCAAAAAACTGTACGAACTAAGAATGAGTTTGATTAGTGGAAACTTCTCCATATGCATTTATAGTAGGGAGAAAAAAAAAAGAAAAAAAAGTGGATTAGCTTGGAGAAGTTTGTTATAATTATAGATAAGTTGCATATCCTTTATAATAATGAATCTAGTTTATATGTTTATGGTCAGGAACATTTTTATTTATTCACATATCCTATTTTTATTATTAAATGATATTGAATCTCCTATATTTATTGTATTGGTTTCTTTTTCTCAACACAAACAAAGCACCCGTGCTGTCTAAGAAACACACGGTTTCAACTTAATTTCTCTTTTTTTCCTATAGTTCGACAAAGTTTAATAAAAACTAAGTTTTACAAATTAGCTCATCTATAAACTAATTTTAATTTATGGAGAAACTAATTTAATTTTCCCTCATTTTATATTCTAAAAGTGCTTACGGGGAAATTTTTCCAAACATAATATAAAATAACAGACCACTTGAAAGTTCGAAAGTAAATCATATCTGTAATATGATGAGCTTTTCCAATGATCAAATTAAGATAATTAAGATCGTTGTAAACTTTTTATTTTGGGTTAGTGAGGTTTATCATCTTTATATTAGTATAGCATATAATTCAATGGAGATCACTTTTCTTGCATTTGGTTCAACTACCAGGGTGTTGTGGGCCTTTGTGCAATACAAAGTGACAAATAACTGAATTTGATTCTAATTTATTTATTTTATATAAAAAATTAGGTACAACATTAGGTTATTTGTTGCATGCCAAAACTTTGGATACTGTGGGATTCCATCAATTATTTTCGTTAGCTATGCTACAATATTTTGACTGTATTCAGATTTTGTCAGCTATGAACAAGTTTAGCTCTGATCTATATCTGTTTTGAAGGCTTGTAATTTCATGCTGTAATGTAACTGATACCTAGTGAAATCTGTGTTTTGTAATTTAAACTATGTTGTTTATTGCAGGATGCGTCAAATCTGTATATCTTTATTGAGCTTGTAACTAAAGGTTCCCTTAGAAATCTCTACCAGAGATATACTCTTCGAGATTCTCAAGTATCTGCTTATACAAGGCAGATTTTGCATGGTTTAAAGTATCTCCATGATCGGAACATTGTTCACAGGTGACCTATTTATTCATTTAATTTTCTTCCTCTTTGATATAGACGACTTCTGGTTTTCTGATAGTCTCAGACAATAGTGAAGTTTATGGCTCTTGTCTACCTTGCAGAGGAGAAACTTCCATTTTCTGTCTTATAATTTCTATATAAATATTAAAGGGACTTTTGTTGTATTTGTGTTTCTTTTCTTGTTTTTTAGACCCTCGTTTTGGCCATAGGTCTCTTGTTCTTACATGTTTTTCTTGTGATAAGGTCGTGCAGAAATTTCAATTGAGACGACCATTTCCCTGTTAATACTTTGAATGGATCCATATATTGGGTAATAGAATAGACTAGAGAGGAGTGGAAGAAAAGTATACAATTGAGAAAATGATTTCTCACCCAATTATTGTCATGGCTATCCTTTTCTTGCCTCAAATAAACACCATTTAGTGCCATTATGTATCCTGATATTTCTGTTGTGGAGGCGCTTTTAACGTTGGATGTTTATATATATTATGTCAGAATTGCTGGATGTAATTTTTCTCAAAATGTAAAATCGATTGACAAGGTTAAGATCGAGAGGTTGAATGATTCACTGAACAAAGTGTACATGTCACATGAGGGTTTGGTATTGGAAATTTAACGATTAGTGTTTTCTTTTCTGGGGTTGTGCAGTATGCTTATAATTCTGTAACTTTGTTTTCTGTATTTCTGTTTCATTAATGTAATGTCATGAAAAATCTTTGTATATATTACCTAATTATTTCCATTGATTATAGGGATATTAAATGTGCAAATATATTGGTGGATGCAAATGGATCTGTTAAGCTTTCAGATTTTGGATTGGCGAAGGTGGCTCTAAGTTCATGACTTTCTTTTGTTCCTGTCTAGCTTTTATTTCTGAACAATCTTCAGTTGTTTAGCTTTCCATTTTCTAATATTGTGTTAATGTTATTGTTTTTCAGGCAATCAAATTGAATGATGTCAAATCATGCAAGGGAACAGCATTCTGGATGGCCCCAGAGGTTTGCCTCAATATTCTCCTCTAATTAAAGTTATTGAAAAATCGGTATGAGCCATCATATGTATTAATGGAGTGTAGACATGGTCGTTAGTAAGTAAAAATTAAAAAGTAAGTTTGTTGCTGGATCCATGGTTCTGGATTGGGTTTATACTTGTTCAGCCATAGACCTGACACCTATTAAATCAAAGTGATTTGTCATACATCTACCAAAAGCAGTATGGATTTAAAATCTTACTGGTCTAAATGCTTGCTTGCTCATTTTGTGAAGTTATTAACTGTCCTGCTTAGGATAGAAGGTTATTATTTGTTCATCTGGAAATCCTACCATACAAAATTAATTACGAAACATCATTTAATGTTCTACGTTTTAATAGAATTATTTGAAAAGGTGAAACAATGAAACTTTTTAGTGTTGCATGAATATCAAGTTGTAATATAATAATGGGATCCAACCTGAGGATCAGAGAAATGAATCAAAAAGTTCGGAGAGTATGCAGTGTGGGGAAATAAATAATGAATCAGGAAGTGAGCACAGGACTTTTTGGTTTAGGTTTTCCTTTTTCTGCATGATGTTTTAGGTTTTCCTTTTTCTGTATGATTGTTATTATGGAAAAGAGTTGTGGTTATGGAGGCGAGGTGTGAAAGTAGAGGGCAGCTCGTGGTATTCTCATTGTTTTCCTCTTTTAGGATAGACTTTGGGCGGAGGGTTTCTTCTCTCTAGAACCCTTCCTCTATAAGGGGAAGCTATATAGTTTTCTACAGTTCTCTCATATCTCTTTGTTCAATAATACAAGATTCATATTCTATCCATGGTTGTTTATTGGCCTGACTTGCCAATGTCCACAACTACAGTCTGTGTTGAAGATTATAGTCTTGTTACTTGTAGTAATTCTCTCTTATTTTTCTATTTTTTATGAATACAAGTTACATGTTTCTGATCCTTGGTTTCTATTATCATACAATGTTCTTGACGTAGTGGCAAAGCAGAAATTGATGAGTGGAGATTTTAGTCTTGTTAATTGTACTAATTCTCGTGTATTTCTCTATTTTTCATGAATACAAGTTACATGTTTCTGATCCTTGATTTCTATTATAATACAATGTTCTTCGTGTAGTGGCAAAGCAGAAATTGATAATCATCCAGTTTCTGAATTATCAGGCCATCTTCTAGGCCAGCCTATAAATTATTGGCACTGAAACTGAACACCTTTTCTCTTTTCCATTTACACCATAAATCTTTTTCTATGTAATAAGTTGGTGCATATAAGTAGTGTGTGAAACTTGGATATAATTTACTGAGTGAATTGTTCAAATATATGTGGAGATCAGAATCAAATCCCTTAAGTTTTAGGATTGAAATCAGTGTCAGCATAAACTATTTAAAGAACTACGGAAACACATGAAAGAATAAAATGAAAAAATGACTAATTAGCAAGTAATTAAAATTAACTCACTCAACTGTAGTTAGCTATGCCTGTTTTCAAGAATTCATTACTGCTTCATGAATGGAAAGAATTTGAAACAAGAAACTTTGCCCTTGAGTTTGGATGGGGAATTCTAAGAGAATACTTCATTGTTTTTAGTGAATTCAAAATGTTATTTGGATATTAAATTTAGAAAGAAATTGAAATTCTAAAAATTTTAAAAAATATTTTGATTACTTGAAATTGTAGAGTTTCAAATTCTACAAAAATTAAGTTTGAAATTCTTCATGTTCTCTCTTCTTTTAACCTTTATGTCTCTTCTCTTTCCTCATTCTCTTCTCTATCTCTTGTTTCTCTCCTCTCTCGTTCTCTCTTACTCTCCTCTGTTTTCTATCTCACTCTTCTCTATTCTTTCTATCAATATTGCTGTAAAAAATATCAATATTAGTAATTTTGAATATTAAATATTATGATATTATTTTGTAGAATTATTAAACATTAATGACTTTTTTCATAAAGTTTAATATTAAAATTTCAGTTTTTAAATATATATTAATTTTTTTTTGCTTATAATATATATTAAATTGTTCTATTCAAATTGAGAGTTTGAAGTTTAAGAAACTTGAATTGATTTATCTAAATATATTTAAACGCTGAAAGAAATTTAAATCAAAGCCATACAATTTTCAAACATTTCAAATTTCTTGAAGTTTTAAAATTCCTCATCCAAACAACTTCTGCGGGATTTCATCAGCCTCCTTAGTGCCCAATACATGGAAAGAGGAGAAACTTTTCTGTAGCAAAAAGTCCATCTTTTTAGATATATATTCTGATTTCTTATTTGTATAGTCAGAGGTTATTAAGCTGTATTATTCTAACATGCAGGTTGTAAAAGGTAAACAAAATGGTTACGGGCTTCCAGCTGATATATGGAGTCTGGGATGTACTGTGTTAGAGATGTTAACTGGCCAATTTCCTTACTCTCACTTAGAATGTGTATGTATTATTACTACTTTCATCATCACTCTTTCCTGTATAACCCAAGTTTGTTTCTTCAATTAACCATGTGTTCCTTCATTTGTCAAGTTTTAGTCAGTTTTCACAATTTTTAAGATTTTAATACGAACTCTCTTTCTCTAAATGAGAGGTGTTAGATATTGTTTGATATTATCAATATCTAACAATATCTTAATAATATCAAACAATTTGGTATAGAAGAAATGATGGGAGATTAAAATAAATAGTAATGTGAGCTTTTAAAAAGTCATTTTGCTAAGCAACCATATAAATTTACATTTTTTTAATCGTGACCATTCGAGTATGATTGTGTATCTTAAATGTGGTTCTCAGTCTTACATAAAAAAATTACTTTCTCATTAATACATCCCCTATGTATGTGTGTGAGTGTCATTGCATTTCTGCAGGTTTTGACTTTTGAGTTTTTGATGAATCTTTGTGGACAACAGATGCAGGCATTGTTTAGAATTGGAAGAGGGGAGCCCCCTATTGTGCCAGATTCCCTTTCAAGAGATGCACAGGATTTTATCCTGCAGTGTCTCAAAGTTAATCCAGATGAACGTCCCAGTGCTGCTAAACTCCTAAATCATACCTTTGTCCAACGACCGCTACTTTCCCAGACCTCTGGTTCTGCATCTCCTTATATTCGAAGGGGTTAAAATTGTCTCCTCCAACTATGAAACATAATGAAGGTACATATTGTTACATGACATACCATCTCATTTTTCTTCCATGTTTATCTTATTTTCCATGATTTGTAAAATCATATTGAAAATCATGGTCATGGCTGTCTATCCTTTCACTAAGGCTCTGTTTGGTGAAGAGAGAACGAAGTGAATGAACATAAAGTGATACGTGGAGATAGGTAGAAATAAAGTGAAAGCTAAAGGTGTTTGGTTAAAAGAAATAGAGAACAAATGATGAGAGATAGGGAGAAGAGTGGAAATTGGTAAAAGCAAAGTGAATAAGAACTGGTGGGACCCACTCATTTTTATTTTCTCTCCCTCTATTTCTTTTCTACCAAACAATCTCAATTAAATTCATTCTTTTTATTTTCACTCTTACTCCTCCAACCAGACCATAAGTTTCAATACTAACATTATAACTGATGACAAATTTGGAGTAGAAACGATTTAAAATGTTTGAAATGTTACTTTCAATCAGATTGGATGCCTATATCATTCAGAGCCTTCGGTTAAGTTGGGTAGGATTGAAATATAGTGTCATTCTGCTGGGATGGACCAATAGAGGTCCAAAAGAAAGAAAGTTAAGCAATTTAAAGATTTCAGGATGGTCTTAGAATATTAAAAATAATCTTTTTAATATTATTTAGCTTATACTTTTATTCCTTAAAGTAAGATAATGACACTTGTTGGGTGATCATTTAGTTGTTTGTATATTTTAGGTTATAAAAGTCAATCCCCGTGGTCTCCACTCAATCCCAACCTTTTCTAGTCATCAACCACTTCATCACAGTTGCCACAGTACTGAGTTTCCCTTTGTCCCCATATGGGTTTGGATTCTGAACAGCGGGTTTCGAACCCATATACTCTAATCCCCTCTTCCGTTCTCAATGTTTATCCATTAGTTTCTGCTTCAGCCACTTACCACAATACCCATTTTGCAGTACCTTCTACAACCCATACCCTGGCGTAGATAAATCTCACAGAAAAAGAGAGTTTGTTGGAAAAGCTCCAAGAGAAACAAAGTTGATGATGGTACCAAAGATTTCACTTGAACCCGAACAAGTCATGGAGATACCCATGGTAACATCGAACACGGAGATTTGACAGAGATCCACCCGCAATATCTAATAATTAGTAATATTTGGCAAGGTATTTCCCTATCAATTCATATCTCTTATCCCTCAAGCTGTGGAACATATTTGATGGACAAACTTGTTACAAATATCATCCACACAAAACCCTTTTGGAGACTATTAAAGATGTCAGCTGCCAGTTGGTTGCCAAAGTTGACAGTAAATAATGTCATAGCTAGATATTTTCGGGACAGAAATTTTCTGTCAAAGGGATATTATATGCTTCATCCTTTCAAACCATATTTTTAATATTCCTCTTCAAGTTGGAACATCATGAGTCAAGCTCGTTAAGAATGGTCAAAGGATATGATGACTGTCAAAGAGCAAATATGGGTAGTTGACTTGACACCTGTTGGAAGGCAAAAATGATTAGAGGATGCGGTGGCTGTTGGAAAGCTACCCAGAGAACATGTTGGCTTCAAAAAGAAAAAGTGTTCAGAGGGCACAGTGATTGTCAGAAAGAAAAGATGTTCAGAGAAACAATGTTTGTGGGAAAGTAAAAAATGGTCATCGCACAAGGGTGGCAATTGCCGGCTGTAAAAAAACTGGTCAAAAACCACAAAGAAACACGTCCGGAAAATGTTGGCAGTGAATAGTTACGTCAACTGGAGAAAGCTTGATGGTAAAGAAAGTTGCTGGACCGAAGAACATTCATTGGTGGTAAACAGTACTTGCTGGAAAAAGTAAATGGTAAATAGAAACTGTTGGAAAAACGCTGGTGGTAAACAGTACTTTCTAGAAAATGTCGGGCAGTAAGCATTAGTTGTCGGAAGATATCTGTGGTAAATAGTACCCACCGGAATAATGTCAATGGTAAACAGTTACGCCCAGAGGGAGCAAATCCAAAAGTTGTTTGCAGTGAATAGCAATGCCAACAGTTAACTGTGATACAATGTATCTTGTGTGAACAATGATAACCAGGAAAAAACATTAACCAAAAAAATACACGGTTTTTAAAATATTTATTCCTGCGAGTAGGGGGACCCTCAGGGAAAGAACTTTCCAGCATAGTGAACTCACCCTTCAATCTCGTTCCTTAGCCAAAGGCACAATATGTCTGCTTAACCAAAATTGTCCGAGGACACATCACACTACATTTTCGCAATCAAAATTGTTGGGCACAAGTCTTCACTTGACCACCTATTCCCAGGGGCAACTTCATGCAATTTTCAAGGACCTTGAGGACAAGGTCCAATGTGAATGGGTGGATGATGATAGGATGGGCCAAAAGAGGCCAAAAGAAAGAAAATTAAGGGGCTTAATATTTTATATTATGCTCTTATGATATTAAAATAATATTTATAATATTATAAGTTTATATTTTTATTCCCTAAAGTAAGTTGATGACACTTCTGGTCATCATTTAGTTGTAAGTATTTTGTAGGTTATATAAGTGGATTATTCCTTCCTACCTATTATCATCTGAGAAATGTCATTGTTTATTTTTATCTTTATAACTTTATTGGTAGATTCTAAGCACTTTACAGTACCTTAGTTATTTGCTTCCTATGACATTCTTATTTTGGGGAACAAATTCTAATGCAACTAATTGATTTCTGAAAGAAGAGGAGGGGGAATAGGAGCAAAACCTTTCTTACCGATTTCATGCAAATTTTCATTTTAGCATGGTTTGATTTTTCTTGTCTGCCTTATTTGATTTTTTTTTTCTTTTTAAGACAGATTTGTCGCTCATTGGATATATAAGATCTCTCAAAATGTTCAGTCTTCAAGTTGCTAGAGTTGGTCTGGGGTGCATTGTTGTAACAATAGTTCGTTGTATTGCCTTCAGAATTCACAGTTTGCTGCTTGTACGTTTACTCAATTTTTAAAGGACTGCTTTGGATCTAGCAATTGCTATGGCACTCCAGAGAGATAATTTAACCTATGGCTTGAAGAATACCATATTTAAGAATTATGGTCCACGTGTTATTAATTACTGTGATGATTTGTCTGTTGTATAATGTAAAATATCAACGTCAAGCTGTAAAAGGTTGTCTGAGTCTAACCCTTTTGTTTAGTTAGCTAATGAAACAATTCGTAGGCTAAACCACCGGGAGCACTACTTGTAAGGATTCGATACCATGCTGTTTTGTACATATCACCTTTATTGGTAAGCAATTAGTTGTAAAAATCTTTATTTTGCTCTCACAATTATTCCCATTTTCATCTGTTTCTTTTATCCTTTTATGTTTAACACTGTTTTGCATTTTAATTTTATACAATAGATATTTAAAACGTTTTTTTTTTCTATTATTGGTGGCATAAAATGAGCAGTGGATGGTGTGGAATAATACAATTTGCAAGGACAGGTTTTATTATTCTCTGGAACAATTTATCTTTAATCGAACCCATTCTATATTGGATATCTACTTTTTCTCGTAATAGTGTTTGCTTTAAAGCTTTCTAATGTTTAAACTAGTATGAGACCGTGCTTACGCACGGACCATTTTTTATTTTTTTGTTATTTGTTAAATCCTATTTGGAATTTATTTTTAATTTATTATTATATTTTAATAGTAGGTGTATTTTCATAATAAAGAATTTTAATTAAAAATGGAACTTATTATTTAAATATATATGTTGTCTTCGAAAAATAGTTGCTTGACTTTTACTTTTAAAAACGTTTTTTTTTTTTTTGTGGTGGATATTAAGATATGGTTTTATTCTATGATTTAAATAAGAAAATTTAATTTCTTAATATTATTATCATATATAATATAGATATCAATGATGGGCGAAAGTCATTTGAAGTTGTAATTCATATTTATCGAATGTGGAATATAGTTAAGAGTTTTTCGATTTATTTACTGGTAGTGACATTTTATAATTTTGTTTTTATATCAAATAGGTGTTAAGTACGACTGTATAACAAAATTTTTATTTTGCAGCACAAAGTGATCCATTGGGTTTTTATAATTACAGACCAATAAATAGGATTATTTCTTTCTACACTCCCATGACTTGTTTTACACCCCTATTTATTTCAAAATTATTACTTTGCTTTTTGTAACAATTATGATTTTCAAAATAACTTTTGAATTGTAAACTTCAATAAATATATATATATATATATATATATATATATATATATATATATATATATATATATATTTAATAATTCTAGGTAGAACGATTTAGTGTAAGGCCACTAAATTATTTATGCCCTAATTTAAAAGGGCTGTCCCAAGTCAGTTGGGTCTGGGGCTGGTTCAAAGGGATCCAAGGACCCTAAATTGTCCTAATCCTAATTATTCTTTGCACTTTCATAAAAACAGTCTCCCTTGTCTTTAGAGCTACTGTCGTTTCTCTACTAGGGTTTGGTTTTCGCTTGTTCGTGCTAGCTCAAAAGTTCACATTGTCTCAAGTAAGTTGGTTCTTGAACCATACTCCTTCCATTCTAAGTATGTTTTTGTGGTCTCTGTTAGGGTTCACATAAGTAACCATGTCATTCTTTCTATGCTGCTATTTCAGTTCACGAATCTGCTCTTGGAGCTACTGGGTGTATCAGCTTAATGGTCAAGGTTTGATATTAGCCCTTTCCAGGTAAGGAAAGCTAGGGCTTACTTATTTACTTCGATTTTTGGTTTTCCTTGTCACTGTTTCATGATTTATAACTGGTGTGCTGTGGTTGAATAGTGAAATGCTTGTATTGTTGTTTGGGTGCGAATATGTGGCTGTTGTAGGAAGAATAATGCTCTTGCCCAAGCGGGACTGACTCGCCCAAGCGGGACTGACTCGCCCAGGCGAGACTTGCAGAAGCAGACCAGGGTTACACTCGAACTCTCGCTCAGGCGGAGAGCTCTTGTTTTGAGCAAGGCACTACCTCGCTCAGGCGAGAGACGCTTGCCTAAGTGAGAACGCATGAGAGCCTTAGTGTGATGCTGCAGTCTTAGCCCAAGCGAGGGGTGGCCTCGCTCAGGTGAGGAGGGCTCCCCTAAGCGAGTGTGCAAAAAACCTCCCAGGGCCTCTGTCGTGATCTCGATTAAGTGAGAGTCTACAGCTTGAGCGAGGGGACTCCTCTCGCCTGAGCGAAGGCTTCTGCCTTGAGCTAGATTCGCTGCAGGCCACGCTGTTTTCTTCACTTGGTTGTGATGGATTGTTTGATTGATTGATTTACTCTATTTAAAGTATGAGGCTTGTGAAATGCATGGAATATATGTGGTTATGAATTGGATTGATGTGTTGGTGTGATCTTGGTATGTAAAACAAATGAGATGGTTGGTAATTAAAGTGGCATGGTATTGGTATGAGATATAATTCTATATTCATGGATTGAGAATGATGAGTTGGTATGGATTTAACCTGGAATATGAAAGAGGTTGGTTATAAAGATTGGCATGAGATTTATTGGAATGATAAGTATTACTTGGTTGGTGGAATATGTTTGGTATGTGGTTAGGACGTAATTCCATGGGTCTCTAGGTGAGACTTTATGGTGGTGCCTCAGTTGGTCGGGACGTAATTCCATGGTCCTGTAACATCCCGATCGGATATTACTAATTTAAATAATTAAAATATTGATATAAGTATAAAATCGTATTTATGATAATTCCTTTTCCCAAAACGCGGGAAAATTTAAAACTTTATTTCAATGCACCAATTATAAAATTCATACGGCGTTCAATTATTACAAAGATTAATTGTTCATAATATTCATTACAAAATAGTTCATGAAGAAAACTAGAAAAAAACTCCCATAGTTGGTCCCCACTCTGACTCTAGGCATCCACATGCTAACCTGCATCAACATCTGCTCCCATGTAACAAGTTACATGATTATCGCCAAACACACATAGATAGGGGTGAGCTTAAATACAAGAAGGACAATTACACATGACATAATTAAAGCATTTCATAACCATAACCTATGTTAGCCCCAATCCTCAATCCTCCACTTCCAAACTTTCCGTTGGACGCATCTTGATTCTACACCCTTTGGTGAGTACACTGATCGATCTTTGCTGCACGAGTGTCTACTCGTCCCTCCGACTTCAGGTCACCACCTAATAGTCCACACGCGGGAATAAATTTGCCATGGCCTCACACCGCGACACTAAGTGGAGTTCCCCAAAACGAACAGAAGTCCGTAGTTGTTCCCAGACTACCAAAACTCTATCAGATGCACTGAAAAGTGCAATCATTTGAAACCTCGTCGTACGAGCCACGTTCTCACATACTCCACTGGACTTCCTAAACCACCAGGCTACAACCTAGAGTTCAAGAAAAGCTACCTAGACAATGAATTAGCCTACGCCTTTATACTATGGAGCTCCCTTCTACTGCTTTATTTTATCTATCCTATAAAGACGGGCTAGAGTAAACGCCAAGCGCTGGCCCATTAGTGGGTTCAAATCCTACTTGTCTCTCATTTTCAATTGTTTGTTAGAGGCCACGTGTTACCTCGATACAAGTTACACTCGTAACTGGGCCCCCAGCAAAGCATTGCCTCATGACCTCCATTCAAAGCGGTGTAGGAATCCTCCTTGTGATCCAACTCTTCACCCAAAACCGCCTGGCACACCTCTCGCGTCGCTAGGCGAAACTTGGATCCAGACTGCCTGGCAGACACCTCACGCCGCTAGGCACCATACGCTTTCCAGAGCCTCTACCAGATCTTTTTCACTTGTCAGGATCACATTTTTTGCCAAGCGCCATGCATTCCAAGCTTCTCTGGTTTTCCCTTATCACCTGGCAGCACACCCCAAGCTGCCAAGTAGCACACCCCAAGCCACTAGGCGCCGCACCAGTAGTGTCACTGCTACTAATTTTTGGCACTTTGAAGCAAGTTCCAAAGAATCCCAATCACTATACATACAATCCATAACATAAAATATGCTTATCTAGTCATAATCACACGACTGGATCATAGTCCAACACAATCTTGAACAACCAAACAATATACAAAGCAGGAAGAATACATAACCATTGCCCCAAAATATCGCACAATCAATAAAACAATAATAATGATAGTAATAAAAAAACAACAACAATAACAATAATGATAATAATAATAATAATAGTAAAACGACACAATACAATTAAAAGAAATAATAATAAAAATAATAATAAAATAAAATGAAACAATAATAGTAAAATAATAATACTAATAAGATAAAATAATAAGATAAAATAAAAATAATAAAATAATAAAAGTAAAATAAAGAAATAATAATAAATAATAATGATAATAAAATCATAAATAAAATAAAACAATAATAAAATAATAGTAAAATAAAATAATAATAATGATAAAGATAAAGATAATTATAAAATAAAATAAAACGAAAATAATGATAATAATAATAATAATAATAATAAAAATAGTAATATTAATAATAAAAATAAATAAATAATAATAATAATATAATAATAATAATAGTATAAATAATAATAATAATAATTATAATAATAATAATTATTATTATAATAATAATAGTAATAAAACGAAAATTTAAAAATATAAAAAATAATAATGAAAATAATAATAAAATAAAATGAAACAATAATAATAAAACAGTAATATAAATAAAATAAAATAATAATAATGATGAAATAAAACAGTAATAATAAAACAATAGTAATTATTAATGATAGTAAAATCATCAATAAAAAAAACAATGATAATAATAAAAATAATAACAAAATAAAATAAATAAAATAATAATAATTATTATAAAAATAATTATAAAATAAAATAAAATGAGAATAATAGTAATAATAATAATAAAAATAATAATAGTAATACAAATAACAATAATATAAATAATAATAATTATAATAATAATAAAACAAAATTTTAAAAATAAAAATAAAATGAAAATAATAATAATAATAAAATAAAACAATAATAATAAAACAGTAACATTAATAAAATAAAATAATAATAAAATAATTAATAAAACAAAAACAATGATAATAAAAATAATATAATAAAATAATAGTAAAATAAAATAAAATAATAATACTAATAAATATAATTATAAAACAAAATAAAATGAAATTAATAATAATAATCAAAATAATAATAATAATAATAAAAAAGAAAAAAGAAAAATAATAAAAATAAAAATGATAGTAATTGTAATAATAATAGTAAAATAAATAGTAATAATAATAATAATAATAATAAGGATAATAATAATAATAATGGTAAAATAAAATAAAATTAGTAATAAGAATAATATTAAGTGTGCTGTATTTAGAAGAAAACTTTAAACATCTTAGTCAAACCAAAAAGAAAAATCATGATAATCATAGCAATGATTGGGTCACAAAAGTCAAAAAGAAGAATCACGATAATCATACCAATGATTGGGTCACAAAGAGAACTCAATACAACGGAAACTACAAACACACATATAGAAGTTAAACAATACAAGAATTTGATTTAGGAGAAAACTTTCATACATCAATATATAACAATTGCATATAATGTCATTAAAACAAGAAATTACAGCTCCCCTAACCTGGATTTCCCGCTCCAATTGTGCTCTTAACGTCCCTTTTTGCCCCAAAATTGTCTTAGGTATTTTCTCCTATACTTGAGTGCACATTTTCCCCTCAAACACTTTCCTTTGGTTCAGTTTTGGTGTTCTGGAAAACCCTCTTAGGTGGCCACACGAAAATACACCACCTTTACTCACTCATTAAGCTTTCACCTAGTAATTACTACATTAATGTCCAAAAAACAAAACAATGATTTAAATGTATTCAAGTGCAATTAATTGGTGGTTTCAGCTCATCAATTACCACGATCCTTACCTCTCTAGCTTCTTTGGAGATAGCTAGGGTTTCTTGATCACTTACTAATGTAGCCAAAAATAATCCAAGCGTAAAAAGATCTATTTTGCACTAGCCAAGGTTTAAACTCACATCCACCCAATTATCAAGCATATGCATAACCATAAACCTATAAATGGTTCTTGACATATCATGCACACATATACTCATAACATCATGCCACATGTTCATATATGCGCCTATAATAAATTAAATAATTAAAAAATAACATTAATGCCATACGTAAGACTTAAACCCAAGTCCCTCTTAAATGCACCAAACGTGTCTAACCACTTAGGCTACCATTGCTCATTTGTCATAATTCTCTACATTAATTACTTTATAGATTCCTTCCCTCACAATTATTAAATAAATATTTATTTATTTACTTAATTTTCCTGGGTCTTACAGGCCCTGTTAGTCGGAGTTCATGGTGGTGCCCCATCTATATAATTTGGTAAGGATTCAAGGTAAGGTTGCATCCTAACACTCTAAGGAGGCAGTTAGTCTCACATAGAGCGGACTAACTCTTGTGGTGAGAGTAACAGGAGGCCTGAAATTCATTAAGGACTAACCTTGTGTGTGGAGGTTGAGACATTGTAACACTTAGCTTGGGGGTGAGCAGCTCGGTAGAGCAGGGAAATCCACCACAAGTGCAAGCATCCGCTAGATCTGACTAAATTATATGTATCCGGATTAGTCGAGTCTGAGTCTTAGTGTATTGTTTGAAAAGTCATAACATGTTTGGCCGAATATACTGCTTAGATTGTGAAATAGCATGTAATTGTATGATAAACTGTTTTATATTCTAGCTTACCCTTTTGCTTGTTTGATTGCTTTATGTGTGGTCCTTCTCCTTTTGCGATGATCATCAATTTATTGATGTGAGCAGATGCGAGAAACACCTGTGGTCAACAGGGAGGTGATGGTTCTGCTGAGTAGCCACTTGGGCTGGATTCTACTGTTTTGAGCTTTAGTATAGGGCTATAGCCCATGTATTGGCTTGTCCTTTAAATCTCAATTTGATTACTGTGGAACTTTGTATCTTGTATCTTGTTTTGTTTTGACATCATTGTGTGCCTTAAATATTGTAAGGAGTAATGTTTATGCTTCAAGACCGCGCTACTATGTTATCCTGTATGACATTTCCTTTAATTAGAATTATTGATTAAATGGACGTTACATTTAGAACATAAAAAACTACAATTTGGTTTATACAATTCATAACTGTAATAGTTAAATTTTGGATTGTATAATGAAAAGAAACACTTTATTAAAAGAATATTCCGTATTATATAATATAGAATTTTAATTTAGATGTACCGATGATAAAATTTGTAAAGTAATTTTAAATCTACAACATATTCTTAGAAATACATTATCGATTCAACAATTTAAAAATATACTATCTGAATTCCACATTCTAGATTACAAAATAAAAAAATGTTGAATATTAAAAGATTATGGTTTGTACAATTTGAAACACAACATCCAAATTTTTAACTTCCGAATTATGCAATCTAGAAATTTTTCGGTGACTCAATTTGAAGTCTTTCTAACAAAATTATATGGAGGAATATTTTTGACACTAATCATACTTCATGGAAATGTAGAAAGAAGTTATTTGGGTATATTGGAAGAAAAAGCTCAAATAGATGTTCACTAAGTCCATGGGTCTGTCATGATATATGGTGGTGTCTTAGTTGCTCAAGTTAAATGCTTGTTGATTATTACTCTTATTTTGCGGAAAGATAGTTTATTATTGTCTTTGTGCAAAAAATACTATTACATGCAAGTAAATAGGCGGTTGCGTATTTGATGGAGAAGACAAATAAACTTTAACATAATTAAGATACGCGAATAAAATGTGTTCTAAGGTGGCTTGATGATTTATTTGATCCAATGAAATGTTTTATTTTGATGTTCTTGGTTGAAACTTTGTTTGATTGAGTTATTAAGTTTCTTTTCTCCTTTTTATTTGTCGCAACTTGAATAGATATATTATTGTTTATTTTTTTCAAGTTTTAAGGAAGATGCATAGAAAAAAATAGGTTTAATTATATTTGTTTTTGTTAAAACTAGTGTTATACCCGACGGGTGCTGTGTTTTTTTTTTTTTATAATTTTGTATTTGTAAAATAAAAAAATATTAATTATTTTTGGAGTAAATAATTATTTTATATATGTTATTATACAATATTATTGTCTATATGAATAATAATAATAATAATAAATATTAAAGTTAGATATTACTAGAATCAAGATCGATCAACATTGTCGTTATAGTTTTAATAGAGTATTTTAAAAGTACTTACAAATAGTTTTATATATTTTGTTACTTGGAATAAAAAAATTTTATACTTTTTAATAAATTACTTTGAAATCAACAACACGCTACTTCGTTCCTCTTCCTATCAGTCGAGTATCTCCGCTCCTTACTCTAACAAGTATGCTTCTAAACTCCAAGCTCTAAAGAACCTTTGCTTACAAATAATCATAAATATTTTGTTAGATGAAATAACAATATATTATGTTTTTTAATTATTTACTCATAAATGAATTAGTTACAAATAATATTATGGTTATTATTATTGTGATATTTATGTATTAAAATGTCACTGGTTACTATAATTTTGGAGCGATATATTAATTAAAAGTTTAATATAAAAGTGAGAATTTTTTTTTTTAATATTTTGGAATACAAAATTACAAACATTGGAAGTAATATATGGAAAATGATGTTTTAAGAGGGAAAATACATTTTAGTGGATTTGTGTGCGTTCAAATGAAAAGTTTAACCCTAAGTGGAGAAGGGAAAGAGAACTTCATAACTGTATCAAGAAAATTGTGCATTAAAAATTTCAAAAATTCATTAACATGTTTTCATTGTGAAAAAATAAGTTTGTTTGTATATAATATGAAAATACATTAGATTGGAAGACGACCGTTAATTAATACTTGTATAATCAATTGTTTATTTAAATAAAAAAATATATTTAAGTGTTATAATTGTGTATAATTATATATAATATTTAAATAAATAGTTTGATAATATTTAGATGTAAATTTATATGCTTTAAATTATAAAATTGATTAGTGATGTGTAGTTATACCATATAAAATAGTTGAGGTGGAGTTTACAC
Source organism: Vigna unguiculata (assembly GCF_037176805.1). Lineage (NCBI taxonomy): Eukaryota > Viridiplantae > Streptophyta > Magnoliopsida > Fabales > Fabaceae > Vigna > Vigna unguiculata. Next base: position 25,415,710 of record NC_140799.1, on the reverse strand, counting down.
TTTCGATATAAAATGTAGACATAAGATATTTTAGGGATCCGGACAAAATAATAATACAAAGAATAACAACCACGATAATGATAATTATAATTATTATAATACTAATACAAAATAATAGTACTATTATTAATAACATTAATATTAATAATAAAAGTAATAATAATACTGAATATTTATTAATACTAATATTAACACTAATACTAATAATAATATAATATTATGGATCATGTAAAAAAGAATAATAGTGTGAAAACAATTATATAACTAATCACAAGTATTCTTAGCAATAAATTAATTAAAAATAAATAATATTTATTTCAGAATAATAATAATAATAATAAATTTTTTAATAATAATGTTAATAATTATACTAATGTAATACAACTTATGATGCACGGATACGATATGTGTATCAGATACATCACGTATTCGATATGTCGATACATTTATTTTGAAAATAATAGGACATGATAGGTGATATATGAATATTGAAAAGTGTATCATAATTCTTAAAAACATAATAAATATAAGATTGTTATTGTGTTAATCCAAATTAAACCATATGTACTAAAGTCTTCAACATATAAAATATAAATTATTGTCATCATCAAAATACCACTACTACAAGAAAACTTTTAAATAATGATCAATTTTAGTAACAAAAAATATGTTAGAGACCAATTTTCTAATTAGAAACCAATTATTTTAGTAGTCAAAACTATGTTAGCTAATGTTAGTGACCAATTTATACACTAATTTATAATAAAACCTATTTTAGTTATTAATATAGAGACCAATTATAATTTTTTGAACTATTTTAGTTGCCAATAATGTTTAATTTATAAATTGGTACATAAATTGATCACTGTAATGACTAATTATTTTTTGTCACTAAAATTTGTCATTATTCAAAGATTTTCTTATAGTATACTATGACTTTGTAAATGAGATACTTAATTGATAAGTATCGATAAAGTATCCTAAAGTATCAGACACAGATACATATCAAACACAAATACCTGTCGGACACCCCAAATTGAAATATCGGTGCATCATAAAATACAACTAATAATAATAAGTAGTGGCTGGTATTGAGACATATGCATATGTACGTTATTATTATTATTTTAAATTATATTAAGAAAATTAATATAATTATAAATAATATGATATTTTTTATTAATATATAATCAAAGAATGAATGTTAGTTGTGCACACACATACGTGTATATAACTTGTAATTTAATTATATGTCTTAGCCTATGAAATTATTTTTAAAAGTATACTTTATATGATATATATAATATTTTGTGATTAATATAATATTTTATAATTAGATTAGATAAATTAAAGTTAACTCCTTTGTACCTAAAGCCTATGCAAATGATCTTAAGAAAACTTCTCTGGTCAATAAAATGTCAAAAAAATTTCTTTGGTCAATTTTTATCCCGTAAAAGAAAAAACATTTTACATCCATATCTATTTTTTAGCTATAATTATTACTTAGAACGTAAGGAAAATATGATAATTTTGGAAAACATGTGATTTTGTCACTTTTCTTAGTAAAAAATTTCTATTATGCTATAATTAGACCTTCAATCCAGATTCGTATCTTTCATTATGCATGCTCTATAAAATATTTTTTAAATTAAATAGATTCACACTAAAGTATAATGAAAACAACATTTTAATATTAAAGTACAATAAAAATAGTGATTTAGGAGAAAAAAAACTCCTAGCCAACTTTAGTGCACGCCTTCAAGAATGCACCTACAGTTACATGATCAAGATTGATGGGTCGAATTTATGATGAATTCATGCATGCAATTTATATTAGAGTGTGGGATTTAAGGGAATTTGTCTTGAGTGTGACTCATTTTTGTTTTCTTAAACTTTCTCCGATAAATGAATTGTGTTTTGGATTATTAGGGAGGAATAACCCAGGTGTTTGCATATTAGCAGGGAAATGCAGTCTAAAATCTTTCATACTTTTCTGTGAAGAAAACTATTATGATAAGTTAATCTTGAATAAAGTGTAATTTCTTTTATTTTCGTTTTTCTCTATCATGAGTTTAGCGTATTTTGTCATGATTCTTTTATTGTTTATTTTTTACTTTAACAAATATTCCATGTGATAATAAATGAAATATAATTTTATAATGATATTTTATTTGAGACTATAATTTTATATAATTTACTATTGAATTTTAATAAAAAATATTGTAGCAAAAATTAAATATTAAATTTAAAATTTATTTACGAAATTATAAATATTAAAATAAAAATTTAAATAGAATCAAATATGTTATACTAATTTAACTACCAACATGATCTATATAACTTTGGTTATGTTGGTTTCTTGACACGTCTCCTAATATCTCTAAGACTATGTACAATTAATGATATAGGAATAGTTTAAACATATTAGTTTATTACTAATAAAAATATTAATAATACTAATAATAATATTAATAAGGCTAATTCTAATTTCAATGTTGATAATAATAACAAAAATAATCATAATTATATTAATAATAATAATAAAATACAAATAATGATTATTATAATAATAATAATAGTAATAATAATAATGTAAATCATGTTGGAACTCATTTGCGGGGAAAAACCTATGATACAACAACCCACCATTTTTCAAGTCCTTCAATTACTCACCCAACTTTATATTTTGAAAACAAACAAACACATAGTGGGAAAACTTTCCCTAATCCTTACAAAATCTTTCAGATATAAATACTTCATTTCATTCCACACCTCTTGCATCTTATAGAAAGGTCTTAGCCAAGTTTCTTAAATGCACTCATTAGCAAGCACTCATATAAATGGTTAAAATTGAATAATCGAAACAAAAATACTTAAAATAAACCAATAAAGAGAAGTATTTAGGATGCTAAAACAAAAATTATCCTTCCCATATATTACTGTTTCACTTTCTCATAATCAACAACTACTAAAATGTTATTCATCTTCAGTCCATTGTCCACACACATTTTTCACCATATACAGTTACGAAATATCAACAATATCGTCATCATCTTTCATTTTTCATCAGTTTAGATTCTACATCCATTTCACACAAGTCATTAACATCATTGCTACAAACAACTGTAAATAACTGTATAACAACAAAAGCTAATTTTTTTTAAGAACAACTAAATCACTTATGTACAATGTATAACATTATGAAAGCAATAGAGAAGTTCCCACAATGTCAGAATTTTAAAGACTCTCAACCCATAAAAAAATGCATTACTAAAATGCATTATTTGTAGTACTTAAATAATTTCAAACACCTGAGGAATGAAAAAAAAGATGACAAAGAAAATAAAGAATTAAAAAGGTAACATACAAAACTAAAACATTGTCATTATTATGATATTGTTACCGAAAAGTTGAGAACCATGATGGAAATGAAAATAAGCAATTGTTTCTATATTACCTTTCACTGGAAAACCAAGGGTGTCAAACAAATTCAACCAAAAGTATGATAACATTACCTCTCATTAGTTGTAGAATCTTAATGTCCACATTATACAACTTATACAACAGAACCTGACATGCTTAGTCATTTCAAAGAGATCAACATAGTTGTTAATCCAAGACTGATAAGTTAAAACTTTCAATGCACTATGACTTTTCATTTGCTCCCAAAACCTTTCTAACATAGAACTGTCATAGTAGTACCAAATATTTTCCACTTCCAAGAGAATTGAACATGTTTAGTTACCTCCATTTGGATCATTTCCAAATCCACTGCCACTAACCACAATAATTTTTCCAACAAGGAAAAATTTGAGAAACTGCAAAAGATAAAAGTGGTTAGAGAAAAATGGTTATAATATTTCACATTAAAGAAAGTTATATGCATACAAATAATGGTGAACATAACAATTAATTTAATTTCAATTAAGTGTGAGTTTGTGCCAACTATTTGTTGGTACAAAACCAAAGCAACCTTCATACCATAAAAATGCATAGATGAGTGATCTGTATCGTCAACAATTGTCATACCAAAGTTTAAACACAACGATATCCAACTTTCTGCTAAATGGTTTGATCAACGTCATGACCACCAACATAGCATCCATGTCTCAAGCATTGTTTAATGAATTATGTGCATCTTAGGCAAGAGCGAGTTTGTTAGTCATGCCCATCTTTCAGAAACCTAACACCAAGCAACAACCAAACACAAATCCTCAGACTAAAAATATTCCTAATCAAGGCATTGTTTGTACTACAAAAGAAAGCCACATCCTCCTTTGCACACAATGAATCATAACAACCATATTGGCGACTTTAACATCTAAAGTCCTAACATAAGAAGTTTGTGGTCTCATGATTATGGTCTCGCATCACTTAAAGGAACTAAAAACAAATTTATTCATTGCATTTAATAATCAATGAAATCACAATAAGTATATTTTAATACTGAAATTAACTTACATTGATAAAATACTGCATATATGTAATTTAGGACTAAGTCAGACAATAAAAGATAGAGCTTAGTCAGCCAATCGTATATGCACTACCTTGTAGCTCACATATGTGAATTGCACATTCCACTGCAAATACTCAATATATGTATTTGTTACATCACTAACACAACATCACAACTATGCTCAATGCACCAGAATATATATATATATATATATATATATATATATATATATATATATATATATATATATATATATATATATATATATATATATATATATATATATATTCTAATTAAAAAAAATAAAAAAAAATAAAAAAAACAGAAATTGACACGTAGTGTTGACTTTAACACCGTTTGGTCGAACTAACGGTAAGGACTAAATTAAATCATTTTTAAGAAAATGGGGACCAAATTGAGACAACGAAAAAATTTGAGGACCAAATTGAGACAACGAAAAATTTGAGGACCAAACTGATATTACTTCACAAATAGAGGGACCAAAAGAGTAATTTAACCTATTTTAAAATACAACCAATTCTCCATATATAACCATAAAATAATGAGAAACAAGCGTAACACCCCCCACAAATGTAACCCAAAGATGCATTTCACAATTGCTTTGTTCTTTCTCTCTAACCAACTCACAATTTACTCACCTCCTCTCACAAAACTACCAAAAAGAAAACCAATATTTCTATCCTTTTTGCTCTACCCAAGGTTTGAACTTACCACCTCCAAGCTCTAACCCAACACTCCAACCCTATCAACTACCACATCTTTCCTATCAACCACACACACAACAACATACAATAACATCAACACCTTTAATGCATTCGAGAAAATAAAATTATAAGCATGCCAATTATATTATGAATAATTTATAAAATACAAATTACACTGAAGCACACTCAACACCCCCGAAACAAATATATAAAAATAATATTTAAATATAAACACACCAAATGCACACACTAAGAATCAAACCCTCAGCCACCAACCCATGACAAGACTCTAACCAACTATGCTACACTTCACTTCTATTAAATTATTTATTTATTAATTTAAATGATACTCCTCACTCCAAAAACCATTCTTGGAATAATAATTATTTTTCATGGATCTTATAAGAGGTGCCTACAAAAGATACTCTGATACTAAAGTCAGTCTGAGGTACAGGTGTTAGATGTCAAAGTAAAAACGTAAGCATATACTTTATAAAGTGTACCTTTTAAACCAGGGTTCATGGGCCTTACCTGATTAGGCTTTGGTTTAGTTGGCTTAATTATCTGCTAGGTTGCGTAATCTTGAGTTACCTTCGTTTAGAATAAGTAGGCTGTCGTGACATAGCTTATTAGTCCAAGTACATGTTGTTCTACAAGGTCGACATGTGTTCAACCAGATTGTATTTGAGGTAGTTTCTTCAGGTATGTCATTTTCAGTATCCTCTTAAAGTCATGTATTCTAAAAGGACAAGATAGACAATCTAGTTCGAGATGTGAGATTGAGGTGTAGATAACTCTAAATTAACAACTTATTGAGAATATTCATGGCTCAAAACTTAAATATGATGAATAACTAAATGTCAAAAAAGTCTCACTTTCCTTCAACTTCCGAACATTTCATCTCCACCTTCTCCATGAAAAGGTGACGAATAAAATCTGATTAATTAGTCTATATTTGTTCTAGTAGTTAAAATATCTTAATATGTTTTTTATAAAATAGACAAAATAGGTATTCGTAAAAGACTTTTTTGGTAATAAAAAAATTATTTCTGAAATTTATACGAGCTATGCTTTGTATGTGCCTTATTTTATAGTCAAAGTTCAACGAGTGATACTTCAAAATACGTTAAAGGACGTCTTGGAGAATAATTATACTAGTTTCTGTCTAGCAGCAATGCAAATTCAAGAATGAACAATCCTTCTGAATGGTACCTTCTATGTAGCTAGAGTCCTATGTTAATTTGTTAATAATAAAACTTAAAGAACACCTCAACTATTGAATAATATATCCACTAAGACCGAAATTACAGATATTATAAATGTTTAATTAAATTTGAAGTAAGTAATAAATTTATGTATATTTTCAATTAAATTTTTATTAAAAAATTCGTTCTACTAAGTATATAAAATTATTTTGATCCCAGTAGTTGGATTTTTGTCAAGATGATGTATAATCATTAATTTTATTTTCTCGTCTTCAACTTTTTTCCAACTCATTTCCTTTTTAATGACTTTCAACTTGTCAATCAATTCAGTATTTTCCTAGGATATTGAAGCGAAACAGTGCCAGTTGATTAACGAGTTAGAAATGATCACACGAAAATAACAACTACGGTATCTCGTTAACGGCAAAATTAACAATAAAATATTTAGATACAAATAAAAAAGAAAGGTTTTGAATACTTAATTAAACAAACTTTTAATAGAGACTCGACTAAAAAAGTTTAAATGAAAACTTAATTAAACTTATTAGAAGTGATATGATATCATAGAAAGAAAGGAATGGAGAAAAAAAATACAGTTCTTGTTTAGCTATTTAAAATTAAGGGATATATTAACAAAAATAACAATAGTAACGCATTGATATTTTCTTTTACAATATTGTACATTATATTGATTAATCTTTATTGAAAATCATATAGTTTTCTTGTTTGCAAGTCTTATTTATTAAGGCTTTTTCTTGATTGTTTAATTTTAATAAATTAATTTTACGAAGAGTGAGATAGAAAAATTGTTTAAACGTAACATTACTTGTTTAATTTTTTTTTTTCATTTCCTTTTGTATATCTTCTACAATTAATTATATTATATAAAAACTAAGAAGTGCGAAATAAGTGTAAAGTAATTAAATATCAAGATGAAAATGAAAAGAATAATTGACAAAAGAAAGTTAATATTGTCTCCAATTTTAAAAACCACAAATAAATAAAAATACTTCTTTTAAAACAAAAACCCTTAAAAAGAAGTAAACAAACCATTAAAACTATATATAGTAGTAATCGTTTCAATGGATGTCTTTTGATAAAGTCGTAAACAAACCATTAATATTCTATTCACTAGTATATTGTGGAGTTTCCACGTGTTACCAAGATGAACACAACACATGGTGGGGCTTTTTTTACTCCAAATTTTTGTAACCTTCCACATCATTGTATTAAGAACTGTCATCACATAACCACCATAGAATTGATGTCTTCAACCGTTTCAAGAAATAACGGATCTTGTGACTACTCTTTCCACTAATCCACCATTAACGCCTATAATCTTCACTTTTGTTTCTTTCTTATTGCTTAACATTTCAACTAATAAAAATGTTATTGCACAAGAAGCAAACAGAACCATAATCAAACATCAAAACCTAATGATGGATTTGATCAAGACAATGAAATCAATGAAAAACGGACAACAACCCTGCCCCAGAATTTTTAATCTTCCTTACTTTAGCACTCGATTTCTTTACACGAGAATGTTTTCAACATACCCTTAAGTTTTCTCTGCAAAAACACAGAATCAATCAAAGGTATACTCTACTATTATCATAACATATAACAACAAAATGAAACATAAATGCTTAATCACAGGAAATGTTACCAAAATCGTGCAACACTTATTTCCACCGCGCTCTCTCTCTTTTTGTTCCACACATTCATATTCAACGTGGGTACTTGAGGTTGGTGGCATTAGGGTTGAAGGCGAGCACACTCGAACTGGTTCAGCCGACAATAACCGCTTCTGCCAAAATTTGATGGCAACCATTTATTTCCCATATATTCTTGGCGTTTGAAGAAAACCAACTAGTTGCCAGAGAAGAAAAGAGGGAACTTGCCTTGCTTCTAGGCCGTGAATGATTGTGGGGCAATTGAACTTGAACATTTTTCTGGGACTGTGCATTTTCTCTGAGTTTTCTGGAGTAAGCAAGAAGATGAGCCCTACGATCATAACCTAGTGATGATTGTGATCGTGTAATTTGTGGCTTTCTAAAAGACGGGTGTGGCTTAGTTTTGTTCCTGGGATCCTCTGATGGTTTAATTGAGCGTGTTCTTGGCGATTCTACGTACACTGTGATCACCACTCCCTTTGAAATGAAGCTTCTGTTTTCCATGTTCGCGCTTTGTTTGTTCTTTGATGCAGAAAGTGTTTGAAAAATGGAGTTTTTCTCCAATGGGCGCATCAAATTGTATATATATGTCCTAACGAAGGAAACAGAGAGGTGTTAGGGTTAGAGTTTTCGTTACCATTGTGATCTTCTTTTCAGAACATGTGCGGGTGAACTTTCAGAAGATTCCAAATATCCCATTCATCATGGATCGTTTGTGGAGACAACAACGACAATATGATTTTGGAATATAAAAACTTGTACCAAAGTAACACAAATAATGATCATTTATTGCGGTCAAAAATGGTTTTTATGACTCCTACATGCACATTTGTATAAATTAGTTATTTCAAAACACTAATTTAATTTCGTCAAATATAAAAAAATTATTTACACCAAACAAAACTTATGCTAACCACAACAACAAAATCTAGGTGTTGACTTTGTCTATGTTGATGTGTCTTTCATCTATGAAAAAAAAAAAATACACTTTAAGCATCACAAAAAGCAACTTCTGAAAGGTAAACCAAACTAAGAAAAATGACTAAAATGATCACAAAGTAGAAATTTATAACCTACTTAAAACTGTGACAATACTTAAAACTGTGACGATTGGCTTTTTGGATTTCTTACACATGCCTTCTAGATCAATTCTATACACACTTTAGAGTTTAACATTTGATAACAAGAATCTACTTTACACGTGGCATTAGCTTTTGCACAAGATTGTTAGCACAAATGACCTTAGTGTATTGATTTGATGAAACTAGTACATGAGATTATGTGTGATTGATGAAGTCGATAAAGAATTGAAGTGATTCGTTGGTATTCAAGCTTGAGGTATATTGAATTTTGAATTGATATGAATATCACAAAGCTTGAAGTTTGGACTTTCGTAGACTATATGACATAGTATATATGTCTTTTGTCTTGTGTTTGTCGTTTTCAATTTGTTAAAAAAGGTTTTAATAAATTGAAAGGTTTGTTATATGTAGTTATGGTATGAATGTATTCAATCAATTGAATTATTATGCAATCGCCTGATTTCACTTAAGTAAAGAGATTTGTGTTATTTATATAACGTTTAACATAATATTAGTGTTCCAATTTCACAACCGATGAACACGAGATTTTGAGTTCTTCATCTCACGTTTAACATCAGATGAGTCTTTCGATCTATCTGCATTTTTCGTTTGTTCCTCTCTTAAAATCAGCATCTTTGTAGTTCTTTCTCTCTTTATCTAACCGATTGACCTAAGATTGTGTTCTAATAATATATATTTGAACTCATTTTTTAAACTTTTTTCACACTTTATTTTTTCTTAAGTTTACGTTTCTTCGTGTTTTTAGTTTATTCTTATCCATGTAACTTTTACCTTTTTTTTTTCAACATCTCTACAATGTTTCTTCGTGTTCTTATATATGTTAGGAGATAGTTCTCTATCGTACATATCTTCTTGAAGAAAAATGATCTCTAAATTTGTATACTTGAAGTTTAGGAGATAGTCCTCTATCATACTCCTATTTAAAAAAAATATATATCCTGAAATTCGTAGCACTTGAAGATTTCTTATCAAAGTTTGTCGTGGCTAATTAGATGCAAATATTGCAATTGTTCAAAGATGTTATAAGAATCTATGATGATGAATCTTCAAGTTTATTGACTCTTTTTTTGGGATGTAGTGGTAAACAATTTGTTGCTTTTGAGAACAATCGACTCTTCATACAATATCAATTATAATTTAGTAATATATATATATATATATATATATATATATATATATATATATATATATCCTAATCTTTTTTCCTAAACTATCATTATTAATATTTATTTTGCTTAGTATAATATTTCTTTCTTTTAATTATGAATATTTTAGTAAAAAAATAATGAATATTAGTCTTATAAAAAGAATAAATATAAACTTTAATCTAAATCTTACAAATATCAAATAAAATAATTACAGTGTCAATTTCATGGTTAGTATTTTTTTTAATGCAATATATTTTTGTTTAGTATAATAAAGAAAAAGAAAATGTATTACTTGGACGTTTGTTTAACCGTACTTTTGTAGAATAAGAGAAACTTAAATAATCATTTAGTTTTAGTTTTGGTTAATTTTTTTCAATTTGGTCTTAGATTAGGATTTTTTTTCAATTTGGTTTTAAATTTCGTAAATTTCGTTCAATTAGGTTTTTTTTCTTAATTTCGTCAATAGTTAACAAAATAGTATCCAACATGGATTATTATTGTGATGTGGTGCACTGTTGAACGACGTGACCATTATTTTACTGTAGTGTCTTTTTTAATTTAATCAAATATGTTTAGAGTTAGAATTTGGTCAAAATTGAGTTTAGGGTTTCATTAAGAATTGGGATTTCATTCAATTGAAGATCTTAGATGTCCTCATATTTTATATCTCATAATGGAATATTTGTCTGGTGGTTATATAATGACTCTATTGACGAGGGAAGAAACATTGACTGAAACAGAGGCTAGATTTTACATTGCTCAAAGTGTTTTGGCCATAAAATCTATTCATAAACACAACTACATTCACAGGTTGACACTTTTACATCTTAAATTATAATTTTCTTGTTGTAAATCATAATTTTCCTTCTCAAGCTTCTTCGCGTTCCCCCAGAGATATAAAACCTAACAACCTTCTATTGGACAAACACGATCACATGAAGTTATTTGATTTTGGTATGTGCAAGCCACTTGACTGCTCAAGTTTCATCTATTCATGAAATGTAGATCCTTGATGAAGACAACTTATACGATACCATGGATGTTGATGGAGCCTCGCCAAATGGCAGAAATGGTAGGCGCCGGAAAAGTCCCTTGAACTTGGAACAACTTCAACATTGACAAATTAATAAGAGGAAGCTAGTAATTATTTGATGCTTGGCTGGTTTTGATTTTTTATTTTCACATTTGGTCGATGGAAGTGAATGCACAATGTCCTCAAATATTCAATTGAACGAAATCTCCAATTTTTAATGAAATCCTAAACGCAATTTCGACCAATTTCTAACCCTAAAACTATCCAATTATAATTAAAAAGGAAACTACAGTAAAATAACGACCACATCATTTAATAGTGCACCACGTTATTGTAACAATCCATGTTGGACATTATTCCGTTAACTATTTTGACGGAGATAAGAAAAATGACCTAATTGAATAAAATTTATGAAATTTAGGATCAAATTGAAGAAAGTTAACCAAAACTATGACCAAATGATTATTTAAGCCTAAAAGAGATTTTTATGTGATGCGTTGGCTACTTCTTTGCACACCTCCTTTTCCCTATAACATACGTAAATCCTAAATTACTCAATAAAAAATAAATAAAAATATCCTCCCACCTCTTTCATGTTCATAACTTTCATCTCCATCTTCTCATCTCCACTGTTCCACACTCAAAATAAATTTCGTTTGCTCCAATCCTTTTTAATGAAATTCACCTCACACAACGCTATGAGGGTGAGGATGAAGAATAAGAGAAAAAGCTGCCTTACGGGACTCAAAGGAGAGCCATGCTTGTTGTTTTGCCTCCAAATCCAAAGATCGAAGATGTGTCACTAAATTCATAATACATTAACATATTAAAAAAAATGGAGGTACAGATATAACTTTTACCTTTTACTATAATTTTAGTGAAGGGTAATTTGAGATTTATAAGCTTTACGGTAGTGCAGGAAGACAAAATGGACGTGCAAAAAGAAATAGCCTGATGCGCAATCAAGCTTATTAGATTTGAAAGCCCAAATATCAGTTATGAAATCAAGAATATTCCTCATCTTTAGAATGACACTATGAATTAAAGACGAAGACGAATTCCTTAATAACGATAATTTGAATGATTTATTATTATTATTCTTATTATTAATGAATATATATATATATATATATATTTTGTTATTTTATAATTTTGTATATATATGTATTATTTTTTATTTTATAAATAAGATAATTAAATATATTATTGTATACTATATTAAAGTTATGTTGCAATAAAAAAATTTAATTATATATGATCAATGATTTTAAGTCGTTATTTGTATCGTTTTTCTCTCTCTTTTTTACATTAGTATTATTCGGTTTGTCTTTTTTTTCTGACTTTAAAATATATAAATAAAGATAAAATAGGAAAATAATTTGTATACACCAAATAAGAAAATCTCCATAGATTTTTAAAAAATGTCAAATTTATTATTCATCCATATTTATAATTATTTTATTATATTTTTCAATATTGATTTGAATATTTAAGTCTCTTTATGAATTTTCATTGTCAATCAAAAGATGAACATTTCAATGATAATCAAAATATTTAAAAAGTTATTGTAAATACATTTGGAAGCGGTGAAAGTTAATCCTAAGTTACATATGGTTTCCATTACAAGAAAATTGTTAAGTTCACAATAAAACATCTACAGCACAAATAGATAATGATAATAAAAGAAATCTATAAATATAGAGAATAAAAGGTAAATTGTAATAAGAAGAAGAGGAAAGAGTAACAACGTGGTTCAATTGATGTGTACGTCTACCAGAGAATTCACTAAATTCAGATAATACAATTTCACTATATAGTTGTTTCATGGTAGACTTGATTCTTGAACAATTTCATTACTATTTCACTTTGAGTTCCTTGGTTAAACCCTTCAACCATGGCAATGTGATAATACTTTAGTACCTTTTTATAGACTAGCCTTTCAACTAATAGTAGTAGCATAAACATTGAGCATATAGCCTATAAGGAACTTTTGAGTATCCAAATACCCAACAAATCCTTCTTTAAGATCATCCATGTGACAATGAGTTTGCTCGGGATTTAACATGAACTAGCTAACAATGTTTACAACACAAGCTATATTAGCATATGGAATATTGTCCTTATAATATTTCAAGTTTTAATTAGTGAACGAAAAGTTTTTAGACATTGAATATTTTTCAAATTTTAATTGGTGACCGAATTAATGACTAAATAATTTTTTGTAATATTAATTTGTACAGGGACTGGAATAACGATGATAATCCTATTAATTAAATATTCGTCTAAGGTGATTATATAAATTGAAATGATAGTTTTGTTTCAAAATTATGAAATGTTAGGTTCTACTTTTCTAAATAAATGTTTTTATATTGTGTAATCCGATAGGTTTTAGCACAATATGGAAATTAATTTTTATTTATCATTGTTGATTATTGTTTTCTCATAATCATCACATTTTATTGGTAAAAATAATAAATGTTAATAACAATGGTAATTGTGTGATAACAATAACAATGATTTAAAAATATTTATTATCAAGTATTAATTTTAACTACATTTGTTTTATGTTAATCTAAAAATTTTATTGTTATTATTACGTCATTTTTTTCATAATCATTTAATATCTTATTTTTCATTCCTTCAACTTGTTTCTACTAAATATAAATATATATGTGTTACTCTCTATAAAAGAAAATTAAAGAAATCCATAAAAATATATATTTTTTCATAAACATATATGATTTTTCTTCAACTTTTTATTAGTGCATATTTTTATTATAAATTCCATTATCTGACTAATAAAACTTAATATTTATTATATATACGATAAAACTTGAACTTCAATATATCATTCTTATAGTTCTCATGTTAAAGTTATATTTCCTATAATTATTAGTAGTAGTATTATTGTGATGTTGATTATTCTTAATGTTAATAATATATATATATATATATATATATATATATATATATATATATATATATATATATATATATATATATTGACAGCTCTTTTAAGGGGTAAGGGGTGTCATGAGACTCCCAACATTTTTGAATTTTTTAACAATTTTTAATTTTTTTAAAATTTTAAATTATATGTAGTATATATTGAGAATTGATGGAAAATAACTGTACTAAATTAGTGAGCACATAGTGGCCATTTTTGAATTCAAGAACTACAAATTGAGCCTTGAACATTAAGAGCAGAATTAAATTGAGGTTGAACTGAAGTCAAAATAGATTTGACCATTTATTATATTATTCTTCGTTGTTTCGTAGGTCTCTAAAATTCATTTAATTTAGTTTAGAATTAGGAATTCATGATTTTCATATTGATAGTTAATTCTTTTATTTATGGTTCTTAGTTTAGGAATTTTTAGTTTACATGTTCAATCATTGAATTCTCAATTTCGTTCCTTAATTATGATTATTTTACAGTACTTTTCATCATGAATTCCACATAATTGATCACACACGCACAAAATTCGCAGCTCATACACAATATCAAACACATTCCAGGAAAATTTCGTTTTTTCTGTATATTAGTTAGAATTTTGTGATTTACATATGTTATCTAGTACTTTTAATCATAGATTTTAGTTGTGTTTAACATTAGGAATAGTTCCATAGCTCTACATTGTAAAATTCCATTTAAGTTCTTAGAAACCTTTCATCAAACACATTCATCATACTAGGTTTTCAGCTTTTCATCAAACAATTTGCATCTTTGTTGTTCTGCATCATTGTAGGTAGTTTAAAGTTCCAAATCAGTTTCCATATCATTTGTAAATGTGTTTTGTACATTCATATTACATCTCCAATCATTGCATATGCATTTAAGAAGCTGAATTGTGAATATTGTGAATATATAGCATATATTGCATTGCATCAGTATGTTTAGTTCAGTGTGCGGAGATAGATGCTTGATACACCTATTAAAATTTTATTCTAACCTAAATACATTTTATTTTCTATTAATTTTAACTAACTAAATTTTATTTTCTATTTACTTTATCTAAAAGCGCAAAAGTGCAATTTTATACTTTAATCTACTAAAATATATATTTTTTTCTATCAATCCATCAAATTATTTATAAATTTTTACAATTTTTTTTCGTAGAAACTCTTTATTTTTTCCTTAAAACAAACAAGACTACATTCTTCTCTTTATTCACTTCATTCTATTTATTCACTCTCCTTCAAATCCATACTTTGAAACAAACAAAGTCTTAGTAACTGAATATTAGTTGCAAAATGTTTCAATTTTTTTCCACCGATTTAACTATCAAAAATTATTTTAATTAAATTAAAAAGTTTACCTATTAGTGATAAAAAAATTGTTTCACCGTATAATTTATATTTGTGACTGAATTAGCAACTGAATTCTTTTTTAAAAAAATAATAAAATTTTGTTTCATTGCGATCGAGAAAAATCACTAAACATTTTTATTTTTGTAGCCAAATTAGTGATCATTTAAATTACCCCACACATTTTGATCACAAAATTAGAATCCTATACTTGAATGGCAATTTGTTTAGCGAACAATACTATCGAAATTTCAGTAATTATTTGATGACTGAAATAAAAATTGAATGCTAACTGTTTTGTAATAATTAAGTTTTCGTTCTCATATATTTTTATCGCTAAATGTTTTTTTTTTCTTAACTGATTTAAGCTTTTTAACGACTAAAAGAGTCATTCACTAAAATATAGGCAATGAAAGGAATGACGCAAGTGGTGACTAGAGAGAAAAAAGTGAGTGCTGAACGCCCAAATTTAAGAGATAAAATAATAATTAGACAAATAACTATCGTTGACAGAACATAGAATGACAATTATATATATATAATCATCATTAAAAGGTAGAAACAAGCACCACTCTCACACAATCATCACTGCAAGTAATCTATAACTAAATTTAAAAATATTTTTTGAAGAACGGTACTGTAATAATGGTCGCATAAATTACATTATAAATAACTATTGAAGAAAAATGATATTCAAAGTTGAGTGATAATGTATGTTTGTTAAATAGTGGACGTAGTTTTAATGGTGGATGCCAACAGTATGAAGTCATTGTGTTTGACTTTCGCTTTCTATTTTTCAAAAAGGTTTTTGGAAACTAAGCTCATAAAGAAAATTCTTTTGGATGTACAAAAATTTCTCAAACTATTAAATTTACTTTGCATTTACATAACCCTAGATTATCTTTACACCAAAAACAATGGGCCCTTGTATTATTGACTTCGGACAAAGAAACCAAATAAGGGACCATTTTATTTCTGAAATTTATGAAGAGCTCCCATGTCTTTTATTAAAAAAAATGTGATGTACACTTGGGAAAAATTATGAGTGTAGAATATATCTATTTTCTTTATATATACTGACTTTTTTTTTGTCTATTTTTTCTTGCAATAATCATGACAGGAAAATAGTTTTTTCCATATTTAAAGATTCACCTTTACTTTTAGTTTAGCACCAAGGTCAATGGATATAATTAGTATAGTATTTATATATGTTGAATATCTTAATTCAATAAAAAATAAATAAAATTATAACATACAGATATTTTTATTTTACAAACCACTTTTAGGAAGACATGTTAAACATAAAATTATTTATAAAGATATCCTTACTCTAAATTTTTATAAAAAGATAATCAAATATGAGGTCGAAACAATTTTACATTGTTAAAAAAGCAAACAATTAAAACTCATAATGAAGATAAATAAATAATTATGCTCATCTTAACAAACTTAACATGTCGTTCCGAACACATATATGTAAGATAACATATTACAGAATTAACATTATATTACATTCGGATAAATTAAATAATTTTGAGAGCTCTAAAAAATAGTTGAAAAAAATAACCATTACCCCTTTATTCTTGGGTCGGTTCTGGAAGAAAAATGACAATTGAGGACCATATTACAGCTACGACATTTCGTTGTGGACCAAGTTGCTTATCGTTCAACTTCTAAAATGTCTTCGTTCTCGTGCTTTATTCTTTTCAACAAGAATCAGAATACCTAACTTCAAACAGATATTTTACATGGCGCGTGATTGTGTCATCTCATCCATTGTGTCTTCGTATGTGCTCAACAGATACAGAAAATGAATATAATGAAGAAGAAGAAGAAAAAAAAAAAAGGTAATTGTAGTCTTTTTTAACAACAATCATTGAAACTTAGGAGCAATCGAATAATACATCGCCAACAAGTGAACCTTTTTACTTTATGTTATCAAATATGCAATCTATTCAAAGAAAGAAAACCAACCAACTTTAATAGCCATAAAGGGAATGTATCAAATATTTTGGAGAAAATCCGCTTTAGGCAGGCTTGCCTCGTGGCCTGTATATTATTAACACTAAAAAAAAATCAAAAAAATCAAGAATGAGTCTGAGTACTATATTTTTTTTAAAATGAAAAAAATTAAATATTATAAAAGAAATTTATAAATTTGTTGTTTTAAAATGTTGAATTAAAGATAATTCAATATCTTACGATATATAAGATAAGAGTTTAATTGAGATCTTATAATTGTTAAAATATCCATTTAAAAAAAAAGTGGATTAATATCTCCTTCAATAAAATTACATCAATTGATACAAGACACTCACCCAATGGAATGACATGTGAAGATGTATGGCCACAGAAGCAGCATTGAAGGGACAAGGTAGGAAAAAATATCTCACGCTTACATGTACAGTGATGAAGATTATTGTTTTATGTTTTCATATTCTAAAGTAATGAAATCGACTTTTAATATTGATTGGTACTTTGAACAATGGAATCACATCAAACTGCTGTAATTCATTTGTTTTTTTTTTATGAACTTTTGTGGAAAAATGAGTTTGAAGATAATAGTACTATCTCGGGATAATAATTAATACAAATTGATTTAAATTGAAATTAATAGGAATCTTTATAATTTAAAACAAAATATAATATAATTTAAATTTTAATATATCAATATATTTATAATATTAAATTTTAAATTTTAAAAAAAATCTTAAACCTTGAAAAAATATTACCATTTCAAGGATTTATGTATAAACAGAAAATATGCAAATGTAACTGAGAGAGTCAGAAGAATGAGAGTAGAAATGTCAAAGAAATCCGTACCCGTAGGTATTTGTGGATAAAATCCGCAATGGGTAGGAAATGTGTATTCTAAATGGATATCAATAGGTAATGGATACGAGTATTTTTTATACCTACATGTTAACAAGGCGTACGGGTATCATAGTATCCGTACCCGTAGATACCTGTACCCGTTATATTTTAATTTAAATTAAAAAAATGATTAAAACATTAATATATTGAAATTAAATGAGTTATTTTTTATCAATTGGTTTTAAAAATTCTCAATTTCTTTGTAAATTGTCCTTCAACACTATTTAAATGAGTTATTTACACTTTATTTGAAATTTATAAATATTATACATTGTATTTTTATTTGAATTTATGATTAAAATATAAAGTTAAATATTAAATTTTTCTTTTCAAAATACTTGTGGGTACCCACAGATACCCGTGGATAATAAAAAAAAAATGCGGATACCCGCATAACAGATACTCATACAAATATAGATATGGGTATGAGGCGAGTATTAATCTAGCGGGTACCCGTACCCTACCCGTTTCGTTGACATCCCTAAATGAGAGTATGAATCTCTTGAGTACTCAAATTTACAATGGAGTGAGATACTGAGAATTTTAAAATTATAAAATAAGTTATATATTCATCATAATTATAATAGGTATAGAAAATATTTATTTTAATACTTATAATTACACATTTTTTTTTTACTTTTTAAATCAGCTTATATGTCTCGGTTCTTGCATAGACGAGACATATCAAAATGTGGTAGCAATTTTGCAATTTAAGCAAATTTTTATGTCTTAGTTGTCTTAATAACCGAGGCATAATAGTTTTATCTTTCGGTTCATCACAACCGAAGCCTAATGGCTCCGAAAATTTTCGAAATTCTCGCTATTTTGAATTTTCTAGTTTGAATGCAAAGGTTTATGCTAGTCGAAGCCTAAAACCCATTCTGCTTTAGTTTCTTTCCACCTGAGGTTAAGTTGGTTAAATGATGAAGCTCCTTAGATGTGGTTGATGAAGAAGGAGTCTCCATGGATGAGTAGGCATGAAAGCAAGTATTTAAGGAAGCTTGAATGATGTAGAATTAAATGGTGGTGGTGAGCACTCTAAGAGGTTCAACCAACTTAGAGGAGAAAGGCTTAAGGAATTCTAAGAGAAAGCTCTAACGAAAGGTGACTCTCAAAGGGCAAGGTTTGTGGAGTGAACTCAACAGTATAACTTTGCATTCATTCAAGAGTGATTACAAGAGGTGTGGAATGTCTCATTTAAAGTAGAGAGCAACTCCTAAAATGAAAGACAAATGCAAGATGAAATGCAATGCAAATGTGGATCACTTGCCATGTGGAGGCTCACACATTCCATGCTTTAACACATGTGATCAATGTGCAAAATGTGCCTATACTAGAAGCAAACTCCCGACCTAGTATTTTGTAATTGGGCTTGAATTAACCCAACTGCAAAAGCTAGGTAAGAAATGGTCAAAATTACCTATAGGATTTTACAATTTATTTTAGAAAGCATGTCTTAAACATTTAGCCCAATTGAAATCTATTCTACTAGGCTTAGGTCAAGCCCATCATATCTTGATATCCTCCTTAGGCCAAGAAAATAACATTTGAAGTCCATGAATGTCACTAGTTCCTTGTAGGTCCATCATCTCATATATCTTCTTTAGCATGCTCCTAGTGACTTTTTTTTAATTATTTTATAAGTTGAATGGTTGGTTCTCACAAAACTGAGGTATAAAAGGAGTATATGGTTTGAGTTTTTGAATAACTGAAGTAGATTAGACTTTATGCCTCGGTTTTCCAAATAACTAATGCCTAAAGGTTTGACTAAGGTAAAAATTCCCAAATCAAATGCAGAATTGGCCATTGTTCAGCATCTTCTTCCCTCTTCCTTTTCGCATGGAGAACAATGCGCCACCCACCACGTTTCATCATTCCTCCATTGCTTTTATCGGTGCGCCTATTGCCGCTGTTGAACCCTGACCCTTGTACAATATATTTTTGCGTTTTGCTTCATTTTTGTTTTGCATTTTTTGTCCTTTTTTATGCGTTTTTTTTTTCTGTGTTCTTGAGTTTTAAATTTTAAATTTGAGATTATGATGATTTATGAAAGAAATTTGGTCGTATTTTGGTAGAAATTGGGTTTGTAAATTTTTTTCTTCTAAAGATGGAATTATTGATGATGGAAAATCCTTTACTTTTAAAAATGGGATTGATGATGATGAACTATGCATATGCAAAATACTTTGCTTAATTTTCAAAATTATACAAAATTATGAACTTTGCTTGCTTTTTCAAATTTTATAAATTAGTTTGGATCCTAGGATTGAGTATACATGAATTTCATTGGAGTTTACTTTAAACTTTTGTCAATGTTTGTTTAGATGGTTGCATTTTTGATATCTCTATGTTTAGGTATTGTTGCATTGTGGTGGGATTGTGTAGCTCACCAAAACGTGGGTATGATTGCATCCTCCTCCATTGTTGCTCACGTTTCATGCTCCTAGGTTTTTAATTTTACTCTGAGCTTATAATTTTAATATATTTGTATTTTAGATAAATTGATTTAATTATATGCTAAAATAAATGTATGTTGTTGTATGTTTCTTTAATTATATGCTTAAATAAATTGATTTATTTTGTTTGATCTGAGATCGTTATTGCATGGAGTTAGTCTTAGTTTTCCGTTTGAGATTGAATACAAAAATTATTTACTGTCTCCAAGTGTTTTTTTTTTGAAAGAATATGTAATTTTTTTTCTTTTAAAGGAGACAATACTAATAATTAAATGTATTCAATCTTGACAATATTAATAATATTCATGAATATTTGTCAATTGTGTTTTGTATTGATCTTTGGATGCATATTTGATTGTGGTTGATAATCACTTTCATTTCATGTAACCTGAAGACCAATGAAAAATGTTTGCGAAATTTCATATATGTTTATTAAAATTAACATGGGTCAATAAACTAATGAAAGTGAATCTTCTTGAATGGGATATGGTCACTCCTTAAATAAAAAAAATGATGTAATCATTCATTTAAAGATTACTGAAATTGTGCACATAATTTCAAAATAAATATGTATGGATCAAGATTGAATTAATTCACCACGTATCAGTGTTGAGTATGAGAAAATAGTTGAATAATTTATACAATTTGCGCAACGTAATGAGGGTTTAAATATCCTTGTGTCAATTGTTTGAATGAGACAAAGTTGAATGCAACTAAAATTAGGGAACACCTTATTTGTTATGGTTTCCTTCGAAGTTACACAACATGGACATGACACAGCGAGTTAAAGGACTTTCCAACTGTCCCCATAATTGAAAATGTTATGGATTCCACCATGGAAGATCGATTTGAAGATGACAAATTTAAGGACATGATCTGTAGTGTTGGCGCTAAAGCTTTTGCCCAATGACATGTGTATGAGTCAATGTCTACTAATATAAATACTCTGTTGTATATTGATTCAATTAAGTTCACAAAGTTGTCAGTGGTATTAAAACTCATGAATTTGAAGGCACCCAATGAATAAATCGATAAGAGTTTCACAAAATTATTGGTTTTATTGAATGAAATGTTTCCCAATAAAAATACACTACCCACTAAACCTTCGACTAATATGGCTCGACTTTCGACCCAATCTGAATATTAACAAAAATCATTATTATATCACTAACAAAAAAATTAAAACAATGTGATCCTCGAGGCCTTATCTTATTATATCAAATATTAACGTAATAGAAATAAAATGTTTTACGTTAGTCATTTTAAAATCAATTTACAAAATTCTGATATTTTATATTATCTAAATCTATATCGATTTGAATAAAGAAGATAAGAGATCGAAAAGTCTCGTACAAACAAATAGAAAAGGAGGCAACGGGTGTACCATGTTACAAGCTTGGACCACTGAATTTCCAACTTTATACAAATTATTTACTCCAATCCCACATACGCATCAGAAACCAAATTCAAGGAACTCAACCATTGTTTAAATTATCATATGAACAACTTATTTCAAAGCAGTTTTTTAATAATTCACTGTAAAAGGTTTTATTTAGAAGCAACTGAATTTTAAAAAACCAAATTCAAATTAGTTTTCTTTTGAAGCAATTGAGATTGTTTATTTTTAAAAAATGAATTTCAAGTCTAATAGAAAATAAGAATTTGATTTAGTTGAATTGTTTTTGAACGGCCATAACCGTGTGTAAGAGAAACCGTGGGTGATTTTATTTCGAAGAATTAAAATGTTTGTGGTGAAGAAAAAGTGGTGGTAAGAGAAGGAAAATTAGAAAAGGCTAAGAGATTTGAAGATGGCTAGAAAACAAAGAAAAAGTGAGTGACAGAGAGAGGAAAAAGGAAGGGAAAGAGGCAAGACCACAGAAACCAAGGTGACTCCAGGGTTCACCTAAGAGCCAACTTTGCATAATAATCGCATCATTAACCAAGTTGCCTCCCCCAGTTGGTTATTTTCTCTCTTTTTTTTTTTTTTTTTTTCAAATTGTTGCCAAATTGTAAACAACTTACCTACCTCACTTGCTTTGGTTTGGGTTCTTTGGCTATTGGTGGCACGATGCGCCACTTCGCACTAGCAAAATTGCCCCTAATTATCTTCAACTGCTTCTTCTCCAACCTTTAAAAATATAGAACTCCACTCATATTATTCAGCCTGCTTGTTTTCGCTTCTTTTCTTCTTTTCATTCTCTTTTCCACTTTTACCATTGCTTCTCCGTATTAGTGGCCAATTACAATGTATTTACCAATAAATTATTGGTCTTAATGCCAGCAACTCAACTTCCTAAAATTAAATATTGTAAATGTAAAAAAATATTCTATTCAAAATGATTGATCAAATACTTTTATACAAGTTAGTCACACACACAAAAACAAAAACCTAAATTAGTAAATACTTTGTGTCACTCACATCATCACATGGTTAAAATGATTATATTTTAGGGTTTCAAAGTAATGATGATCTTGTTCTTTGAAATTCTTTATTTAGTCCATATATGCCCTCAATCATTTGTTTAAGGGTATTTTGGTTGAAAAAAAAAAGTTTATAAACTAGTGAATAAATGATAAATTTCTTTTAAGGTTCCACAATATAAATTTTGAATTTAAGAGTGACATTATAAGTTATAAGTTAACATACTAGTCTATAAGATTATAAATGTAAAATAACATAAAAAAATATCATTATATAAGTTTTATTGTATAAATAGATTTTTTTTTTGTAATCAAACGTTTATTTTGATTATGCAGTTATACTTTTAGATTTATAAAAAATAATTAAATTTTTATTAATTTTTTGGATTTTTCGTTGACTATTTTAAGATGTGTGTTTTTTTTATTTAGTTATTTTTTTAATCTACACGAATATTTATCAATATATTTCTTTATATTTTTATTTGTGTGATTTTGTATAATATGATATAATAAAACATTAGTTATTTTAATTTGTAATGATAATTCTTTTTTAATCTAAACTACATGTAAAAAAATTCAAAGTAATCCACCAAATACCAAAAATGATACTAAATTAAACTATACACTCTTAAAATAAATTACTTTAAAATATTTTATGAAATATTTTTATGTTATTAAATTATTTTATAAGGTATTCAAATTAATTCTTTATATTGTTTAGTTATGTTAAAAAGTTGTAAGTAGTTAATAAGTGAGTGTATAGATGATTGCATTTTGTACCTATTTTAAGGCTTTTATGACTTAAAAAATAGTATAATAATAACAAAATAGTTATGATATTTTCTATCTCGTTATTTTTTATTTTTACTTCTCAATAAATTCATAAGTATAAAATAACTAAATATTAAATAAACACAAAGATATAAGTAATCAATTTTATTTTGAATTTTAAAAACAATATATAAATAAAACCATTAAGTTATTTCAAGGTAAGCATAACGTAGTTAATTATAACAATTTTATTTTTTGAAAAATTTATTATTGAAGTATATCAAAATTGTTTATGCATACATGGTGTCAATAGGAGAGAAATTAAAGACAAAATATTTAAAATAAGTTTAGCTTTGGAGTGAATTGTTGAGTGTACACTTAAAAGTATCTAACATAAAGTCTACAAATTAAGATAAATAATTTATTTTAAATAAAAATAAATTATGGATGCTCTTTCCACTAAAGTATAAAAATATCTAATAGTGATTCATTGTTACTATAAATAATTAACATGCACCGAGTAAATGGGTGACCATTTTAGCTAGACATTTACAATTTTTCATCATTTATAGATAATGCTTACTAATTATGGGAATTGTTGCGGTTTGACCCTAATTACTTACTTTTTTCATTTAAAAAATAAAAATTAATGTATGGGTAAATATCACTTAGCCATTCAAAACTAGATGCCACGAGCATTAATTGGATACAGTCATATTATAAAACCCACTAAATCTTTTTAAATCTTAACTACACTATCAATTTGACTCCAATTAACTACAGTTTATATATAATCTATACATGTATATAAACTCCAATTAATTACAGTTTATATATAATCTATAAATGTATATAAAGCATATTTCCCATTTTTTTCACATTTTTATTTTCAATTTTATTTTTTTAATAAATAATCACTTTTTTTTTTTAAATTAAAATAACTATTTTATCATTTTTATCTTTTAACCAACTGTTTTGTTAAATTTAACTATTTCATTCATTTAATTTTTATTTTAACTTAATCATTTTAAAACTAAAAAGTATCTTTAATAAAAAAGATTATCTACAAATTAAAGAAAAAAATATTTATAATAAAATTTAAAAATTTATTTATATTTATTTTTAAAATTAAAAAAATAACACCGCGTATATGTATTTTCGCTAATATATAATAAAATATATTATATTATAACAATTTGTGCAA
Source organism: Vigna unguiculata (assembly GCF_037176805.1). Classification (NCBI taxonomy): domain Eukaryota; kingdom Viridiplantae; phylum Streptophyta; class Magnoliopsida; order Fabales; family Fabaceae; genus Vigna; species Vigna unguiculata. Next base: position 25,390,333 of record NC_140799.1, on the reverse strand, counting down.
GCATTATATGAAGGCACATATAGTTACTAAAATCTAAATGTTCTTTAAAAGAATCTAAATTTGAATAAATAAGTTTTACTAGAGGATAGTATCTATCATATTTTGAACTCATCATATTTTAGTTTACTTATATTTTTAATGTCCGCGTGACACAAAACATTTGTTATTAAGTTATGATGTATATCTCTTACCAAATTATATGTAAGCCTCCTTAATCTCTCATCATTTGAAGTCTTGCCTTTGGGACTGAACAACTATAAATCCTGAATAACTATATTAACACAATTTTCATGTTATCACTGCCGCCAAGGCATGATACTACTTTGGATATATCCCTACATCAACCATCAAATCAATATATGCAAATCACTCATTATCTATCCAAGGTAAAACCTTTTATATATATATATATATATATATATATATATATATATATATATATATATATATATATATATATATATAAATAATGGAATTAAGATTCCCTTCCTATAAAAGGCCACTTGAAATGGACATATCTAATACATACATGCATATTATCATTAATCATATATCTTTTTGGAGAACATACAATTAATTCCACCTTCTATACATAATATCATCTATAAAAGTATGTATTAATGCGTACATATCAACATTTCTAAAATACAACACAATATCACATACTAAGACACTATTGTTTGGGCGAACTTCTCTCAATTGAGTGACCATTACAACATAAGAACATCATCCATCTCACTTGAATGATACTCTCACTGTTTAAGTGAAATGCAATGAAGGACCAACACCCTCTCTAATTCCCCTCACTTCGGTGACCATCTCATTGCTTGAGCATTATGGCCAATGCTTGAGTGATTACCACTTTATTAGAAAATTCAACTAGTTCTAGAAACACCTTCAATGCAATCGAATGCTTAAGCATTCAACTATCCCTTCAATACGATGACATGCATCATGCATTAGCACACATTAAGACATGTGTATATGATAATGTTAATTTTTACCATCACCTTAGCCATATTTTATTAACAAAAACAACTCTTCTTTAGCTTTTAACCTTCTTGTTCTTAGAGTTTATCTTGCTTTTGTAAATAATTACATTTTGGGATATACTAATCTAATTTTACCACTAATCTCCATTTTTTTATGTAAATTTTGTGTCAAGAAGCTTTAGTCTCAAACTACAATCCTGAGAAGCATGAAGTAGCAATCAATAACCTAAATTAAAAGATGTGTAGGGCGTCGGGCGCACAAAAGCTAGGCATAGTGCCACAAAGTCAGAAACACATTATGTTCCAAGGTGGCCAACGTTGGGCGCTAACTACATAGGGTTGGGCACTACTTATGTTGACATGGCAATATGCTCTATTACTACTTTGTTGCTCGAAGGAAATGCATCTTGGTAGTTTCTGACGTGATTTCTCACTCTTGGAGAGCTTTGAGATCTGTTAGGACTTGTGAGAACTATCCTTTCTTCCTCCTTGTATCTTCATCTGTTAGAATTATGGTGCTTGATTTAGTCCCACATCGCTTAGAATAGTGAGATGTGGTTCTCTATTTTACTATATAAGAGACTCTATGTAAAGCTTTAAGATACACCAGAAATACAAATACTTCCTAGTGTAGTCGTGGACGTAGGCATACACATTGTACGCCGAACCACGTTAAATCCTCTATGTCTATTTTTCTCTCCTTTATTCTTTCCTTTATTACCTTGTTCCTAACAATTGGTATCAGAGCCATTTTTCTTAGTATGCTCTGTGGTTGCAGCATTGTCTGATCTTCCACATCAGAAAAGATTTGGTTTCTATTTTTTCTTCTTGGGGATCTCAGTTTAGAGAAGTAGTGGGAGCTTTGGTCAAAAGCCGCAGCAGGAGCTTTGGTCAAAGGCAGCAGGAGCTTTGGTCAAAAGCCGCAATAGGAGCTTTCGTCAAAAGCCGCAGCAGGAGCTTTGGTCAAAGGCAGCAGGAGCTTTGGTCAAAGGCAGTAGGAGCTTTGGTCAAAAGCCGCAGCAAGAGCTTGGTCAAAAGCAGCAGAAGCTTGGTCAAAAGCAGCAGGAGCTTTCGTCAAAGCAGCAAGAGCAACAGCATTGGAAGAAGGAAAGGTGAGGATTGAGAAGTTTGATGGCAATGACTTCGGGTTCTGGAAGATGCAGATAGAGGACTACCTGTATCAGAAGAAGTTGTATCTACCCTTAACAGGGCAGAAGCCAACTGACATGGAGCAGGCGGAATGGGATTTGTTAGATCGGCAGACACTCGGTGTGATCCGGTTGACATTAGCCAAGAATGTTGCGTTCAACATCATGAACGAGAACACAACCGTAGATTTGATGAAGGCATTGTCAAATATGTATGAGAAGCCATCTGCAGCCAATAAAGTGTATTTGATTCGTAGGCTAGTCAACCTAAAAATGGGTGAAGGTAACTCGATTACTAATCATATTAGTGAATTCAATACAATTATTGCGCAGTTGACATCAGTGCAGATAACATTTGATGATGAGGTGAAAGCATTAATTTTATTATCATCTTTTCCGGAAAGTTGGAGTGCAACTATTATTGCAGTTAGTAATTCTGCAAGTAATAGTAAGTTGAAGCTTGATAACATCCGTGACTTGATCTTAAGCGAAGATGTTCGCAGGAAAGTTCAGGGGAATCTTCCAGTTCTAGTTCCGATTCAGCATTGAGTACTGAAACTAGAGGAAGAAGTAGCCAGAAAGGTCGTAATCAAGGCCGGGGCAGATCAAAGTCTAGAGAGAAATCAAAACCAAAATTTTGGAATGATATCACTTGTTGGAATTGTCAGAAAAGGGGTCACTTTACAAATCAATGTAGGGCTCCAAGGAAGAACAACAACAAGAGGCAAGATGATGATCAAACAGCAAATGCAGCAACTGATGAAATTGAAGATGCACTATTATGTAGTCTAGATAGTTAGTTCTATTGACTCATGGATTATGGACTCAGGTGCGTCATTTCATACTACACCTTCCTTAGAACTATTATTTAACTATGTTCCAGGAAAGTTTGGGAAGGTCTACCTTGCAGATGGGAAATCTTTTGATATTATAGGAAAAGGTGATATCACTATCAGAACCTCTAATGGAAGTGTGTGGACTTTGAATAATGTCAGACATATTCCTGCCTTAAAGAGAAACTTAATATCTATAGGGTAGTTGGATGATGAAGGTCATTACACCACCTTTGGAGATGGACAGTGGAAAGTAATGAAAGGTAATCTTGTTGTTGCTCGTGGGAAGAAGCGAGGATCTCTTTACATGATTGCAGATGAGGATATGATATCAGTTGCAGAAGTTGGCAACAGTTCCTCTTTGTGGCATCAGAGGCTTGGGCATATGAGTGAGAAAGGAATGAAGCTCATGGTCTCAAAAGGTAAAATACCTAACTTGAAGCATGTTGACGTTGGACCTTGCGAACATTGTATCTTTGGAAAGCAGAAAAAGGTTAGCTTCTCCAAAACAAGTAAGTCGTCTAAAGTTGAAAGACTAGCACTAGTGCATACAGATGTTTGGGGGCGAGCTCCAGTGAAATCTCTTGGAGGTTCACAGTATTACGTAACCTTCATTGATGACTCTACAAGAAAGGTATGGGTTTATTTTCTTAAAAATAAATTTGATGTGTTTTCTGTGTTTAAAAGGTGGAAACAGGAGGTTGAGACTCAAACAGGTTTAAAGATTAAATGTTTGAAGTCTGATAATGGTGGAGAATATGACAGTAATCAATTCAAGGAGTTTTGTTCAGAGAATGGGATCAGAATGATCAAGACAGTTCCAGGAACACCAGAACAAAACAGTGTGGCAGAAAGAATGAACAGAACCTTGAATGAGAGAGTAAGATGTATGAGAATCCAGTCAGGATTACCCAAGGTATTTTGGGCAGATGCAATAAGCACAACAGCCTATCTCATAAACAGAGGACCATCAGTTCCTTTAGGCTATCAATTACTTGAAGAAGTATGGTCTGGAAATGAGGTAAACCTTTCACATCTAAAAGTTTTTGGTTGTGCTTCATATATTTTGTTGAACTCTAATAGTAGAGATAAATTGGACCCTAAGGCAAAGCGATGCTATTTCATTGGCTATGGATCTGACATGTATGGCTACAGGTTTTGGGATGACCAAAACAAGAAAATTATCAGAAGTAGAAATGTTACTTTTAATGAAAACATGTTCTATAAGGACAGAACTGCAGAATTTGCAAATAAAAAGCCAGAGCAGGTATCATTAGAAGAAATTTCAGAAAGTGATGTATCTAACAGAAGGCAAAATACAGAAGTAGAGCCTGAGTCAGAGCCCGAGTCAGAACTTGAACAGATAGTAGAGTTAGTAACTCCTGAATTACCGACTAGAAGGTCTAGCATAACAATTGTAGCACCACAAAGGTACTCCCCTTTATTGCATTACTTGTTGTTGACTGATGCTGGTGAGCCAGAGCATTTTGCTGAGGCTATGCAGGGAGGTGAATCTATTAAGTGGGAGCTAGCAATGGAAGATGAGATAAAGTCTCTTCAGAAGAATAAGACATGGTCTTTAACCAAGCTTCCAAAAGGAAAGAAGGTTTTGCAAAACAGGTGGGTCTATCAGTTAAAAGAAGAACCAGATGGCAGCAAACGATATAAGGCCAGACTCGTAGTGAAAGGGTTCCAACAGAGACAAGGAATTGACTTCACAGAAATTTTCTCTCCTGTTGTCAAGATGACTACCATCAGAGTTATCTTGAGTATAGTAGCTGCAGAAAATCTTCATCTGGAGCAGTTAGATGTGAAAACTGCATTCCTACATGGAGATCTTGAGGAAGAAATCTTTATGGCACAACCAAAAGGTTTTGAAGTACAAGGCAAAGAGAATCTTGTATGTAAGCTTCATAAAAGTTTGTATGGGTTGAAACAAGCACCGCGACAATGGTATAAGAAGTTTAATGAGTTTATGAGAAACTCAGGATTTCACAAATGTGAAGAAGATCATTGTTGTTACGTGAAGAAATATGTTGATAGTTATATCATTCTTGCCTTGTATGTTGATGACATGTTGATTGCTGGTGCTAATATGGCAGAAATTGACAGGTTGAAGAAACAATTGTCAGAAAATTTTGAAATGAAGGATCTTGGTCCAGCCAAGCAAATTCTTGGTATGAGAATTTCCAGGGATAGATCTAAAGGTATTCTAAATTTATCTCAGGAAAAATATATTGAAAAATTGCTTAGCAGGTTCAATGTTGGAAATGCTAAAACCAGGAATACACCTTTGGGAACTCACTTAAAGTTCTCAAAAAGGCAATCTTCTCAGACAGAGGAAGAAGAAAATCACATGTCTAAAGTGCCATATGCATCTGTAGTAGGGAGCTTGATGTATGCTATGGTTTGCACCATACCTGATATAGCACATGCAGTGGGAGTTGTGAGCAGATTTTTATCCAATCCCGAAAAGGAGCATTTTTTAATTGATGGTATTTTAAAATAGTGACACTCAATTAGTTTAATATTAAATGTTATAAATATAAAGTTTATAAACGAGTTTCATTATTTTAAAAACACATTATCTTTCTAAAAACCACTTTTCTAGAGTTCTTTGTCTTCTTTTTTCTTGTTCTCACCCTTGGTTCATCTATTTCAAGATCTAAGATTGTAGGAGCGATCATCTCACGGTGAGTTCTTCCTATCCATTAAATCAATTTCTTCATTTGAGTAAGTTAATTTTTTGCTCTTTCATTTGTCCAATTTGTTATCTTCTTACATGCACTCTATTTTTGTTTGCATGTGTCCTCTTAATCCTCAATATGATTCTCTGTTGATCAATGATCATAACAATGAGTTGATCATTCTTGTAGTGTTTCTATATGTAGATAAAGCGTCCTATGGAGTTAGATAATTTTCGTGTTTAGATCACCTAGAGCAGTCTTATCATGTTTGAATTGGTTGAATTACTTCCTATGACTAAGAGTTTTGAAATTGTGTGATCAATTAACATGTTTCATTGTTGTGAATGGTTGAAATTGGACTATATAATCTATCATGGGAATTGAGTTGTGAATTTGATCACATAAATATAGGTGAATATGTTATCTTATTTTGGTTCATCTTTGAAGTTGTGAGAAGCATGAAAATCTTGGGCTTGATTGTTGTTTGAAATGTTCTTATGAGATCTTGAATTTAGTTAATTTGACACTCCCTGAGTTAGGAACCTAAAGTTGTGATTAAATAAAGTGTCAAATTAATTCAAGCTCAAAGGGGGAAGTTTAGAGTATTGGTATACTGTCAAGCGCCATTGATACCATTGGGCGCCACTAGTACCACTATGCGCCACTTAGATAGTGAGTCTCTAGTTTGGTTGTTGGGAAAAATTTCTCCTCGGTGAATCCAAAGTCAGAGAGCTCACTAACTTGCTGCTCGTAGGCACCACCAAGGACTGTTGGGGACAAAAATTCGAATTAAACCCTGAAGCTTCAATAGTGCTCTCACTGGGTGCACCTTGGGTTCGTTAGGTGTTCAAGCTGGGGTTGGGTGTTGTTTAGTTTGAAATTGGCAAGATTCTTCCAAGGGCATCTTTGTTGACATTTACTTACGCGGAGGTTTTCGGTGTTAGGCAATAATTACACAACTTTTATCTTTTGCCTTGACTTTTATTAGATGTAATTTGATAGGAATATACATGAATGGCAAAGTATGGTTTGTATATTTAATTATATGTGTGATATTGATCAAGTAGGGTGAAGCAAAGTTATCTTGATGTTGATGTAGGAATTTTTGGGGAAGGAAATCCTAATTGTTGTGTATGTCTTTAGTGTATGCATTGATGTAAGGATTCTCAAGTGAATTTGGTCTTGACAGTCTAATAACCATTCATACTAATGTAGAAGAGAATGTGTTATGTGGTGAGAGTAGCAAAATGTCCTAGTCTAAGGGTGGTTCCATGACCCTTATCACAGGGGGGATGACCTATCTTGTGTGAGGTAGGGTGAAACCCATTGGCAATGGCTCTGCAAAGTAGTAGAGACCACCATAAGTGCAAAATATATGGGGATCCAATGTAAATGCATGTTATTCATGTAATTGAGTTTAAAAGTGTCTTTTGATGCATGATATGCAGTGTGATATCTCCTTTGAATTGGTATGCTTGCGAAAGTTATGATAAAATTAATGTATATGGTGTTTCTTTTTCCAAATTAGGTTACCCTTTTCGTGTTCAGTTGGTCATGTTATGTGTTTGTTTTCTTCTTTTGCAATGATCATCTTAAATGGAGTGAGCAGTTAAGGAAGCATGTGTTGATAGTTCAAGAATGAGAGGATTAGTTTTCTAATTCTCAATTTGGAATCTCTTAATTAGATTTGTAATAGCTTTTTGAAAAATCTTGTATTTATTGTATCTTCTTTATAGCTTCCTTTGATTTGTATATACACTATTTCAGTATATCTTTTGAGATGACTGTAAAGAAGTCATCATATGCTTTGCTTTTCTTTTTTGTGTTCATCAATTATATAATGTTTTGGTTAGTAGTATTATATTATTAAATAGAATATTACAGCAAAAACATAATTTTTAATTACAATAAATATTCATCATATATAATAGAGATGTCAAAATGGGTTCCAACTTGTGAGCTAACTTAGCTCACCACGGGTTTGAACTCAACCTGACTCACTTAACCCATAGGTTAAACGGGTTCAAGTCGAATTGAAGGTGGGTTGACCCACTTAATCCACCAACAATTTTTTACAGTTTTTTTTGTATAATTATTTACTACTCCTAATTATATAGGTTCACAATTTCATATTTTTAAATGGCATAATGTTACTCAATAATATTTGAATAATTTGAATGTTTAATTAATTTGATTGTCAAGTTATATGCGTTGATACTTTAATCCTTAACCAAAATCGTTATAGTAAAGTACTCAAGCAACTGTATTATAAACGAATTTTTCTAAACTAGAATGACAAAAATGTGTAGTTTTTTCATTTATATTTTGTTGAATAGCATGACAGAAAGTGTGTAATATTAATCATGTTTTCTTGGACTATATTGATACTTTCTTGGAAACAATTCATCATATATTGGTGGTGAACATGATGAAGACATTGGTTCTTGATTAGAGCTATCAAAATGGGTTGGAACCCACGAGCCAACCCGGCTCACCACGGGTTCGGGTCGGGTTGGGTTGAAATTTTTTTACAAATTTCAATACGGGTTGATTTTTGACCCGGCTCTTTTAGAACCCGGCTCATCCGGGTTGAACCTGTTGTGAGTCGGGTTGGTGAGCCAACCCGTAGATAAAAGGGTTACACAAGTGTTTTTTTATTAAGTTGGGCTTTACATTTGGATCATGTTAGGTTTTTTTTAACCAACACATAAATAATTTGTATTTTTTTATTTTGGTTTGTATTTGGATTGTATTAAAGTTTATTTAGATTTTAGTTAGAATTATAATTTAGTTTTGACTTAAAATAAAATAAAAAAGTTGTATTTTTTTTAATTAAGTGAACCCGTGAGCCAACCCGTTTAACCCGCCAACCCCGTTGTGGGTCGGGCCGGGTTCGAATTTTTTGGCTGGCTAAAAAGTGAGCCGGGTTGGGTTGGCTCACTAAATCATCAACCCGTGTGGGTCGAGCCGGATCGGGTCGGGTTACCCGTTTTGCAGCTCTATTCTTGATTTTATTATGAATGTCATCTTAAAAAATTATTTAAATATTTGAAAACTTAAAAATAAATAAATAAATATTTTTTTATGTGAGTTGGTGAACCAATCCACTTAACCCACCAACCCGTAGTGGGTTAAGCCGGGTTACTAAATTTCTGACTCACCATTAAATAAGCCGGGTTGGGCTCACTTATTTTTAGGTCAGCTCATGGTCAAATTGGCGTCCATTGACATATCAATATAACCATTTATTTTAACATTACAAAAAACAATTATATAAATTTATTAGTGTGCACCAATTTAATTATTATTATTATTATTATATATTTTACTATTCACAAATATATTTATAATTAAATATTTTAATATATGTTATAATAAAATTGATTAATCATTTATTTTTTCATATTTTTTTATTTGTAACTATACATAATTATAACACTTAAATATAATCAAACTAATTATTATATAAAAGAAAATTATTTTTTGATAAATTGACAAAATTGAAATAAATAAATTTTTTATTTTTTAATCAAAATAAAACAACAAAAGTAGTATTTTTTTGTTTTACATAAATAGATAATTTGTCAGGTAAAAAAAAACATTGTGAAACTATCATTGTTGTTATATAAAAGGATTATGTGTATTTTGGAGTTAAAAGATATTCTCAAACAATTTATAAATTCATAAAACTTCACACCCTGGAGACATAGTTATCTCTTTTCATGCATTTTTTATTTCCAAACCTTAATACTTCTTCATTTAAGTACCTCAGTTAAAAAAACATACTTTTTGTGAAGAAAGAGCTACGAAGTCGGGAAGAGTCGTCTCTCTCATGGCTCTTCCACTCTATAAATACCCCAATCCACAAGCTTAGAACCCCAGTTTTCTTTTCTCTCCCACTAGAGAGTTACACGAAACCAAGACAAAAGAAAAACAATATAAACTCATAATTTTCTTCCTTTCTCACAATGGCGGCTTCCGTTCACAACCTTCAATTCGGCACTCATATGAACGGCGTCGTTCGCAGTTGCGGGCAGGATCTGAAGCCCCCTCTGCCGTTGGATTTCGATCTGGACTCCTCCAGCAGCGACGAGGATGAAAACGACGACGCTTCGTACCTGAAAGAGTACATACGAAAAGTGAACGCGGAAACGGAGGCGTCAGTTATGGACCCGCGAGACGAGGGAACGGCGGATCAGTGGGTCGCACGGAACGCCTCCATGGTCCGCCTCACAGGGAAGCACCCCTTCAACGCGGAATCCCCTTTGCCGCGTCTCATGCACCACGGCTTCATCACCCCAGTCCCGCTCCACTACGTCCGCAACCACGGTCCAGTTCCCAAGGCCAAGTGGGAAGACTGGACCGTTGAAATAACCGGTCTAGTAAAGCGTCCAACCCGGTTCACCATGGACCGCCTCGTGCGCGAGTTCCCCCACCGCGAGTTCCCCGTCACCCTCGTCTGCGCCGGGAACCGCCGCAAGGAGCAGAACATGGTCAAGAAGACCATCGGCTTCAACTGGGGCTCAGCCGGCACCTCCACCTCCGTGTGGCGCGGCGTGCCGCTGCGCCACGTGCTGAAACGCTGTGGGATCCTTACACGTTCGAAGGGCGCGCTTCACGTGTGCTTCGAGGGCGCCGAGAATCTCCCCGGAGGCGGCGGATCCAAGTACGGAACGAGCATCTCGAGGGAGATGGCCATGGACCCCTCGCGCGACATCATCCTTGCGTACATGCAAAACGGCGAGCCTCTGGCACCGGATCACGGCTTCCCCGTTCGCATGATTATTCCCGGGTTTATCGGTGGCAGAATGGTGAAGTGGCTCAAACGCATTGTCGTTACTGAACTTGAGTGCGACAATCATTATCATTACAAGGATAACCGAGTGCTCCCTTCCCATGTTGATCCAGAACTTGCCAATGAAGAAGGTATCTTTCTTCTTACTTCAACTTTTTTTAACCTCAAGCTTCTCTCTCTCTCTCTTTTCCGGTCACATGTTTCACTTAACATAATCTTTTTTTGTTAATTGTTTTTTCATGTATTTTAAAATGTAAATATATATTTAAACAATACTACTTCGAAATATGCGAACAGATAAATATAGTTTATGATCAGGGTAATAGTTAGTTTCTAACCATGTAATATTAAAGTATCCATTGTTTTTTCCCCCTTTGAAGTTATATATACTTTTTATGAGTTATGCACATCTATACACTATTGTTTCTTTATTTTTATTTTTTTCATTTCTTCACTTTTTTCTATATTTTTGTTCTTTTGGTCTTCTTGTTAGAAAAATAATATTCAGAGTCGCACAAAATGTTTTTCTCTCTAAATTTCAACTTTTCAATAGTAATATTCAAAGCCTTATTTGGACAAAGTTCTTGATGAATAGTTAATAAGAGGGAACTAAAGGACGAAAACTAATTATTTTTTATAAATTAAAATTAATTTATATATGCAAACTTTTGAAAAAGCTAAATCAGAGAATTTCTATAAACGTTTGAATGTGCAAGTTGATATTATCTTTAAGTGAGAAATCTCATTCATTTTATGTTTTTATTTTTCCTTCTCCTTGGTAACTACATCACATACAGCCTAATTTTAATTTGGGGAATTTTATTTACTAATTAATTTGGTTTTTAAAAACAAACAGTTGCTACTTTAATTTTGTAATTTATCGACCAAAATAATAATTTTAGTACTTTCAAAAACCGTACTCATAATCGTAGGAAATAATACAATGAACTACTCCAAGATTACATGAGTATGACGTATGACATGTTTGTTCTTAGGAATTTTTTATGGACAGAAATTAATTACATATTTGTTTCTTTTCCTCTTTCATTATTTTGTATCCTGCAGGTTGGTGGTACAGACCAGAGTACATAATCAACGAGTTGAATATAAACTCAGTGATAACGACTCCGTGTCACGATGAGATTTTGCCCATCAACTCATGGACAACGCAGAGGCCATACGTAGTCAGAGGCTACGCTTATTCCGGTGAGTTTTGCTGCTTTTCATTCACGTTCCTGAGTACAGTAACATTAAAACCCTTAACATAAGGGTAGTGATAGAGTGAAACAGTATATTTTTCATAATAATTATAAGTGTGATAATATGATAATTGGGATCTCTTTCAAGTTGGTGAACCGAATAAAACCTGAAATTTGGATCGGTGTTGCTGCTGCAACATGTTATTGGTAGTGGAATTGTGTTAGGCTGTTGTAAGATGCAATTGGTAGAAGACAGTGACTTGATGAAAACTGTGTTATGGTTGGATGTGAAAGTGAGAGAGTGTTGTTGTACGTGCAGGTGGTGGGAGGAAAGTGACACGTGTGGAGGTAACACTGGACGGTGGAGAAACGTGGCACGTGTGCACACTGGATCATCCTGAGAAACCTAACAAATATGGAAAGTATTGGTGCTGGTGCTTCTGGTCTTTGGAGGTGGAGGTGTTGGACCTGCTGGGGACCAAAGAGATTGCAGTTCGAGCTTGGGATGAAGGTCTCAACACGCAGCCAGAAAACCTAATTTGGAATCTTATGGTACGTATATTCGTCTCAGTCAAACTTCTCTACATCTTTTTGGTTTCTCTTTTACCTTAAATAATCAATGGTGGATATTCAATGATGAGTTCTCCTTACTTTTATTTATTTTAATACCATTTTTATATGATATATACTCATTGGTAGCAGTAAGATAAATTCATTGTTACAAAGAAAAGGACAAGTGAGGTGGTGGTTACCATTGCATAATAATTGGCAAATTACCTTTTGTTCCTCAGAACTTGGAAATTAAAATTGATGAGCACTTTCGTGGACGTCATCACCTGTCATTTTCATAGGTTTTTTTTTATTATTATTATTGAGTGGAGAAATTTTGAGTCATAATATAAATTTGATCTGAGACAATATTTTAGTTTTCTTTAAATAAGTGTTATTAAGTACAAATACATGATTATTTTTATTTTAAGTACTTAATACTTTTTTAAAAGTAGACATCTTATAAATTAAATATTTGAATTTAAGTATATTTGATGGATAATGATATTTTGACTACTAAATCTTGACAACTTTTTCTTACAACATGATGTGTTATATTCTAAGTGGTTTTAGAAAGTTGAGAAAAAAAATGAAGAAATGAAAAACCACTTAATGAATGACACCTGAGATTGTAAGATAAAGTTGTCCAAATTTAGTAATCAAAAAATCATTTTCAAAAAGATAATATGTATTGAATTATTTATTGATAATATATATGATTTTATATGATAAAGAACAAATTAAATTGAAAACACGAGAAATTTATAATATTTTAAGAGTCAGTTAAGAAAACATAATATTAGAGATAATACAAATATTTTTTTAAAGAACTTAATCAAATTTTTATGCTATTAAATACTCATTTTTTTTTAAAAAAATATTTGAATAGAAAATTAGTTATATATTGCGGATTTAAAATTTATTTAAGCATAAATTTTTATCAAGAATTTTTTTATACTAGGTTTTGATATTCTTATTTCAATGAAAAGAGAGATTAAAATAAAATTGAGAACATATATATATATATATATATATATATATATATATATATATATATATATATATATATATATATAACATAACATAACGAAGAAAAGTGGATTTATTATACGCAAATTAAAAAAAAATTATTATTATTGAATACGAAAGAATATGATGTATTTATTCTATTAATATCTTCGTTAAAACGCGTATATAGTATAAAATATGACATGATTTCAATGGATAAACCCCTTGTTGATTATTGAAACAAGTAAATGAAACCTGATGAAGGTGTTTTTTTGGTATGCAATGATGTGTAGGGCATGATGAACAACTGTTGGTTCAGAGTGAAAACAAATGTGTGCAAGCCCCATAAGGGTGAGATTGGCATAGTGTTTGAACACCCAACCCAACCAGGGAACCAACCTGGTGGTTGGATGGCCAAGGAAAAGCACTTAGAGACATCACAAGAACCCAAACCAAGCCTCAAAAAGAGTGTCTCTACGCCATTCATGAACACTTCTTCAAAAATGTTCTCCATCTCCGAAGTTAAAAGACATAGCAGCCCTGACTCCGCTTGGATCATCGTCCACGGTCACGTCTACGACTGCACTCGCTTCCTCAAAGATCACCCTGGTGGCACCGACAGCATCCTCATCAATGCCGGCACCGACTGCACCGAAGAGTTTGACGCCATCCACTCTGACAAAGCAAAGAAGATGCTCGAAGATTATCGAATTGGCGAACTCATCACTACAGGTAATATACATGTGAATTTATTTGAAATATAATGCATGTTTTTAATCTAAAATTTTATCCTTGCACTAGCCTGATCCTAATAGGTTTGTTACTTCTGCATGAATAGGTTACACCTCAGACTCATCGCCGAACAACTCCGTGCATGGAAATTCCGAATTCACCCATTTGGCTCCTATCAATGAAATCGCCTCAAAACCACCACTACCACCACGCAGTGTGGCTCTCAACCCACGTGAGAAAATCCCATGCAAACTCGTGTCAAAGACCTCCATTTCGCACGACGTGAGGCTTTTCCGTTTCGCACTGCCTTCAGAGAACCAACTCCTAGGTTTACCGGTGGGTAAGCACATTTTCCTGTGCGCCACCATTGATGGAAAGCTATGCATGCGAGCCTACACTCCAACAAGTGGCGTGGACGAAGTGGGGTTCTTCGAGTTGCTCATCAAGGTTTACTTCAAAGGCGTGCACCCCAAGTTCCCGAACGGAGGACTAATGTCACAGCATTTGGAGTCTCTCTCCATTGGGTCCATGTTGGACGTGAAGGGTCCTCTGGGTCACATAGAGTACACCGGAAGAGGCAACTTCACGGTTCATGGGAAACCTAGATTCGCAAAGAGGTTAGCCATGCTAGCTGGTGGAACCGGGATCACACCAATCTACCAAGTGGCGCAAGCGATTCTGAAAGACCCAGAGGACCTCACAGAAATGCATGTGGTGTATGCAAACCGCACAGAGGAGGATATTCTTCTGAGAGAGGAGTTGGATGCATGGGCGAAGGAACACAGCGAGCGGTTCAAGGTGTGGTACGTTGTGGAAACCGCGAGGGAAGGGTGGGAATACAGTGTGGGGTTCATCACAGAAACTATCATGAGGGAGCATCTTCCAGAAGCTTCAAGGGATTCCTTGGCTTTGACGTGTGGACCACCACCCATGATTCAGTTCGCGGTGCAGCCCAATTTGGAGAAGATGGGGTACGATATCAAGAACGATTTGCTCGTGTTTTAGGGCTTCAAGAAGTAGATTACTGGACTACTTTGTGTATGATATGAGTATTGCTACTGTTGCTTCTGTAGATGTACGTTCTTGGAGTATTGTTTGTTTCATTCTTTGTAAGTCAAGAACATGAAAAACTGTATATGAGTTGTCATGATCACTCTGTAACGTAGACAGGTGTGTCAAGATTCTTTGACTACCTTAGTGTAAATATATTAAAGTTATGAATGTTTATTTACTCTCTTCGTTTCACCGTCTATTTTATTTCCCTTAATACCTTGGCTCATAAATGAGAACAACTTTAAAGAAGTTTGAAATGACATAGCTATAAGTAGGTCATTAACTATAAAAATACATATCATATATAATATATAATATATAAATAGATATAAATCTTATTTAAAGTTAAATTAAGGTTAAAGTCTAATTCTTAATCTAATATAAGAGTTATATTTTAAAATTTATTCTAATAAATTTATTTTATAAGGTCTATTATTTATCTATTATTAAACCATTTATTAATATATAATCTAACGTTTAATATATATATATATATAAAACTTGATGTAAAGTAAATATATTGAAAATCACATATTAACTAGAAGATAATTTTACAACTATAAATTTTACAACTTGATTTTATAGAATTGAATTACACTTAAAAAATAAATTTTTAAATTTTATTCTGAATATCGTGGTTTTTTATATATCAATACCAAATTTGTACATAAATTAGGAAAATGAACAACTTAAAAAATAGTTACCGATTATAGATTAAGTTTTGTAAATTTATGAGAACTTAAAAAATAAGATTAAATTTGTTGAAGATATATAAAAAAACTAAATATTGCATTGCAACTTGAAAAACCCACACGTTCTGAAACTACAAAGTTGGTATACTAGCAATGCTATCGTAGATCTATATTTAAAGACAGGGTTTCTTAAATGTTTTTAGGACTTTGTTAGCATCAACTAGAATAATTATGTTAAAAGCAACATGTTTATAGTAGTTACTGATTTGTGAGTTGAGGCCATATAAGATGTACGATAATAAATTGATGAAGTTGGCTGCACGACTCTGTGAGTGTGAAGCAGCGAAAGAACAATGCATGGCCTTACCCTTCACGTGAGCATAGGTCAAGAAAACTGAGATGTTGTTTGGCGCACGGAAAGGTCACCTTACTATGTATATATGAACCAGTTTCCACGCACATCAATGCGTCCTTTCTCACTGAACTCGCTTTTGTCCTATTATCCACCAATCTAACTCTAATATCTTAAATGAATAGTAAATTATAATAATTTCCACTGCTTTTCAAGGAAAAGAATCTGTGAACGTACATGCATGTGAATATCATATATGTTAATCAAATCCACCATTTTCTTCTCTGTTCTAGGACCATTTATATTGTTTTTGGTAGTTTTAAACACAAATTTTTTATGTATTCTGATATACGATAGAAAGATAAAAATAGAAGTAAATATTAAATGTTGGATGTTTGTATATATATATATATATATATATATATATATATATATATATATATATATATATATATATATATATATTCTCTTTTTTGTTAACAGATACAATTAAATTTACCATTTTTACCGTAACTACTTTTAATTTTATTTTATTTGCAAGCCTAAAATTATTTTGATAGTACATAATCCTTAACATGCTCTTTGTAAATTAGTTGCTAGTACATGTTTAAGGTTACTACCAAAGCACAACTACTTTTTTAACTGGACGTGTAAAATAAAAATAAATATAAAAAAACTCTCTGCATCATTGAATTTGCTGACTTTTTTTTTTTAATTAATGAATGAAAAAAAATTGATCTATTACGTCAGGAAATCTAACTAAAACTTCATGCAAGCTAATATCTCATTAATCAAGGAAATAATAATATTAAAATCCACGCAACTTGGAAATGATCTCCAAGGAAGTTGGGAGGAAACAGTCAAATGTTGCAGATCAACCGTGTGATATTTTGTTAGTGGCGAAAGCAGATAGTTCATTTTTAAACATTGAAATCAATTTGATTTGTTTTTCTCATCAATGACGAAAGCAAATCAGTATTTGTAAAGCACTTTATCAAAGCATATTTCCTATGTTTTTTTTTTTTTAATCAAAGGCGGCTACTTTAAACTTTAACGTTAGAGAAAAAAAAAAAAGTTCCTAGTTGATTCGGTATTTGTTTTTAAAGTTTAGAGTTTAAGATTTAAAAAATAGATTCATGATTAATTGGGCAATGAATGCTTCAATACTCATATTGGTAATGTACAAGCGGCCCCGATCGGAGTGGACCGATCCATGATGGTAACAAACCGATTGGTTCTGGGTAAGTGCTAAATCTAATAGTTAATTATTGGATTATCGTTCTAAACCAGGTTAAAATGTGATTGGACTATTATTAGTTAATCACTAAGGGAAGAGGCCTACTAGAACATCTATAAATATAGAGTGTTGGTAAGACATTTATTAATTTGCATATACTCTATTTATTAAATCTTAATTAACTAATCACTTATTTGAACGTTGAAGTTACTTGGGTAATTAGTTCCAACAACTTTTCAAAGGTGCATGCTCTCCATCTTTTCAGATCTAATTGAGAAAAGCATTGAGGTATTCATGGATGATTTCTCTGTTTTTGGTTCATCATTTGATGATTGCCTTGAAAACCTCAATGTGGTATTCAGAAGATGTGTGGAGACCAATTTAGTCTTAAATTGGGAAAAAAGCCATTTTATGGTGAAAGAAGGAATTGTCCTTGATCACAAAATCTCAGAAAAAGGCATAGAGGTTGATCCAGCCAAGGTGGAGTTGATAGCAAAACTTCACCTACCAACATCAAAGGAATTAGAAGTTTCTTAGGACATGCCGAGGCGGTTCATTAAAGACTTTTCAAATATTCCCATGCCTCTAAGCAACTTATTGATCAAGGATACAAAATTCCATTTTTATGAAGAATGTGAAGAAGCCTTTGCTATGCTCAAGCACAAATTGAGCTCATCATCAATAATCACTGCACCAGATTGGAATATGAACTATGAAATGATGTGTGATGCAAGTGATTATGATGTTGGAGCTATCTTTGGGCAAAGGAAGGATAATCAATTTCATGTCATTAACTATGCCAGCAAAGTGCTAAATGAAGCTCAAAGCAACTATGCAACAACTAAAAAGGAGCTTCTAGCTATAGTTTTTGGACTGGAAAAGTTTAGAAATTATCTCATCGGTTCTACAACCATAATTTTCACTAACCATGCAGTAATCAAATACTTGCTTACAAAAACTGACTCCAAACCTAGGCTGATTAGGTGGATACTTTTATTGCAAAAATTTAATTTGGTGATCAAAGACAAGAAAAGGAGTGAAAATTTGGTTGTTGATCATATATCAAGACTCACCAAAGCTGAAATCATGTGTAAAGAAAAGGAAATCATGGAAACGTTCCCTAATGAGAAGTTGTTAGCAATCAAAGAGAGGCCCTGGTTTGCTGATATGGCAAATTTCAAGGCAACAAATGGATTGGTGAGAAAATCCCTATTTGGTGATGAAATTAAGGATGTGAATAAAACCATTGAGATAAAAGAGCTTGAAGAGGCACCACTCTGGATTGTGAATGGGTAGATATTGAAGATTTATCATGGTGGAGACTTTGAAAGAAGTGCCACTTTCACAAAATTCAAGGACTAAAATAAAAAAAATCGTGTTGAGCTATAAGAAGTTAAACAAGCACTCTTGGGAGGCACCCTAAGTTGTTTATATGTGATTAAATGTTTTTCAATTCTTAAGATTAGAATGCATATAGTATAAGTTTATGTGTACATAACTATTTTCCAATTATTAGAATTAGGATGCATATAGTTTTAGGGTATATTGGTTGAGGTACAATGAGAAGAAAGTGTACAGAGTAGTGAAACAAGGCTTTAACTGAATTTAATTGTTTTAGGCTTGCGCCCCAAATTTTGGTGCTCAAGCACAGCAAGCAAAAGTTTAAAGAGGCAGAGTTTAAATTTTCAAACTGAAACATATATAACCTAAAAATCACCTCTTTAAAACCCATTACTCCTCACTCACTCTACACACTCTCGTAACTCCCACACACCTAAATTCTCCGAGTGCTCTGCATGAAAAATCCAATCCCTCATTTGCATTGCATTCATAAGCATCCAAGTAACAAAAATTCTTTCAATTAGTTCATCATCTCCTAATCAAATTTTTTTCATGCTTAGGGTTAGCTCAAGCGTAACTCATGAACCACCTTTGCCAAACAACCTTTATTTGTGATTATCAATGAAATGACAATATGATAATGGAGTTTGCTTAAGTTATATACTACATTTTTAAGAAAAAATATGATTTTTGGAGTAATCAAACCCTAGATGTTGTGTTTTCAGTCATGCATGTGCATCTAAGCTTTAAAGATCACGTTTTTATCCACATGCATGTACATTGATGAGCAATCATTGTAAATTTCATTAAGATGAATAGAAAATTAATGACCTAGCTGTGAAACAAGTAGGGATTATGATTAAATTTTTTGTTTTGACTTATGCAGAATGACATCAAGGAAAAGCTAAAGCATTGCAGCTTCAGGCAAGGGGAAAGGAATGACTAGGGAGGAAGCCCCAATTGTTGGGGAATCTATTAATGGATCGTGCACAAGGACAACCCTTAAGGTTCTTGTACCAGCTCCACAAAGAAGATATCATGAACCTAAGAACAATCCAAGGGCAAAAGCAAAGATGAAACAAAGACAGGATATAAGGCCATAGAAAATGCAAGTTAGGAGGCCTAAAAAGGGGCTTGAGTTTGAGAAACAGAAGAGGCCAGATAAAATACCATTTAGGAGGCCAAAAAAGAGGTAAAGAACACCACCACCAACTTAACAGAGCATTCCCATGTCTAAAAGGAAAAAAGCCCCAACTAATGCATCATCTTCTACTCAACAGACTTGTGAGTCAGTAGGAGAAGGGCTTGAGCACAACAGGCCACTAGAATGAATCCTCCATATAAGGAAATCCCTTAATGAGGAGAAGAAAGACATGACAGATACAGATTCCTTACCAAGGCCTAACAAATGAGGTTTGCTCAACTAGAGGAGAGATCAATCTTGGCTGAAAGGAGAGTGGAAATTCAAGAAGGTGAATACAAGGAATTTACGAAGGTGATAGAGCAAATAAGGTGGGAGAAGTTGATCAGACCTGCAAACTATTATAACGAGTTGATTGTGAGAGAGTTCTATGCCAATGCTTATCCACTTTAGCAAAAAATTTGAGAAAGTAAGATCATGCTTCGTTAGAGGAAAGAAGGTGCTATATGATAAAGATAAAATTAGGGAGCTACTAAGAGTTGGTGGAGCCACGTTTGAGCAGGAAAAAGATGAATTTTAGAGCTTAATGAAGGATGTTACTCCAGAGAGACTTACTACCTCTTGTGTGTACCTTGAAGGACTTTTGAGCTTCGAAGGACTAGAAAGCCTCAAAAGATCCCAAGAGCTGGCATGCGAAGAATCACACAAATCTGGATGACATTCCTATTTGCCAACGTGATCCCTAACTCTCCTGTATCAAGCCTCACTGTAAGATCCGGGAAAATTAATTAATTAATTAATAAATGCGGGTAGTGATAGCCTTTATGGCATTAAATTCTAACTTGTATGATGTGGAAAAGTACTAGCTCAAGTGGTTGAAAGTACTTTAATTATGTGAAAGGACTTGGGTTTGAGTCTTCTATATGCCAATTGTGTGTTATTTATTTGTTTTTGTTTTAAATATATGTTGATCATGTTTTGGAATAATATAATAATTGAATTATATTAGTTAGTAAGAAACATGAATTGGCATGATGGTTTAGCATTGACTTAACATTGGTATGCTTATGGGTTCAAGCCTTGGAGAACCCAAATTAAACTTTATTTTTGCTATTTTTGGTTTTGGCTTGAATGTGAAGGGTTAACGTAAACCCTAGATGTATTGGAAGCCAAGGGTGGCTGCAAAACGGACAATGAAGAATCAATGAATGGTAATAAACATTACCATTAAACCTTAAATTCGTTTTTGGGTAATTACTTAGCTTTAAGGCACCTTTTAAAAGGCCAAAGTGAGGTAAGAAGAAGGTTTTGGCAAGCTGTGAGTGCACTCAGAAAATAGAGCACGAATTTTGAGAGTAGGGAGCTTGGAGTGAAGCTTTGAAGCTGAATTGGGAGAGAAAGCAAAAGGGAGATCATTGGTGATCAAGAAAGAATTCATAACAATTGTAAATTAAGCTAAGGAGTCCAGGTTAGGGGAGATTCACAACAATTTGTTTTAAGTTTAATTGCATGACGAATATACTGTATACTTATCAATTTGTGCCTGTTATGTTGAATTTCTAAGCTAGCAAATTTCTAGGAATCGCCTGGCGGGAATTCAAAGCCGCCAAGCGGCCTATGCCTTTTTCGTGTTATTTTTGGGTTCTAGAGGTGGAACCGCCTGGCGGTGTGAGCCTAACCGCCAGGCGACACTTGGTTGTTCACCCAGTTTACTGGGTTTTGGTTGAAGGGCCTGGCGGTGATGAACAACCGCCAGGCGACGCGAACCAATTTTGGTTCGATTTTGATGTTGTGGATGTTTTGGGATGACTCTAATTGGAGGGAAAGCAAACTTTAATGGATAAGGGGTGATTGGATGTCAAACATCATTGCAAGTCATTTAATTAACGGCTAAATTGGATGAAATAGTAGGAATATTATCTTAGGGTTGATGAATTAGGAATTTCTATAGTTGTAGCAATCGAAGGGGAAAATGTGAATGAATTCGTGAATGGGAAGTGTTAGGGATGAACCATAATCCCAATAATTGGGATCGTATCCTATGGAGTCAGAAATTGATGAATATCAGAGTTCTTGTGAAGAGGGTAAGGTTCATAGGTGCAGGAACCGCCTGGCGGCACCCTTTTGGCCGCCAGGCGCCATACCAGAGAGGCATGGTGTTCTGATTCACGAAAAACGTTGTTTTCCGTAATTTTGCAGACCAGGAACCGCCCGGCGCTGGGTTTGTACCGCCAGGCGACAGGCTCTTGATTTCGGGCACTAGGCGCCACCAATTTTTCTGGTTCGCGCAGTTTTTGTAAAACTGCATTTTCCAGTTCGTTAACCGTCTGATTTAGGTGAAATTTTGACATGTAGTTCTTCCATATGAACGGTGGAGATTTGATTTGGAGGTCAGTAGCTAGAGATATGCATTACTCAATATTACTGATTTGGAGTTTGTAAAATACATGAATAAGCCCTTGACTAGTTCAAGTAACTTCTAATAAAGCATGATTGGGTTATGTGATAAGTCTCTATCATCTTGTTAGTCGCATGTGGAGAATTGGTTTAGTGAAGGCATGGGTGTCAATATTAAATTGCATTGGTGCATAAGACCATGTGCTTAAAATTCTTAGAGTTGCTACTTATATTTTGTTTGAGCATGCTTGGAATGGTCTATATGATTGGGGGATGAATGCACATGTGAGGTGCTATAAGGCATGGAACATTATATATGACAATGTTTTTCATTAGGGGTACTCTAGAATGAAAGTAAATTAGAGCAACCAGTGTGAAGTGTGCTTGAACCTGAACAAAAACCAGTACTACGCAAGTACTGGTGTAGCGCTTGGTGGTGGTGATCGACCCGCCAAGCGACAACGTAGAAACAGGGGGTTCTAGATCACGGTGGCGCCTGGCGATAAGGTGGGGTGCGCTAGGCGGAGTCTGCAGTTTAGTAAATACTAAGGCACGTGGCGCTTAACGACAGAGGAAGTTCCGCCAGGCGATAGTTGCAGTGGTAGTGAAGACTAAGGCGCTTAGCACTTGGCGCTTAGCGGTACGTGTCCCCCGCCAGGCGATCTAGAAGCGGCAACGCCTAGCGGTACGTGTCCCCCGCCAGGCGATTTTGCTATAGCAGATTGGTGTTATGCTTGCTATGATGTGCATCATCTACAAGACTTCTAGGATATCTTAAAGGTCGGCTTGTTGGTGTTCCTTGAGTTGTGGCTCGGAACATATCCCTTGAGTTGTGGCTCGGGTTGGCGAGTGTTGCCGATGTGAGTGTGCTGGTTGTGGCCAGTACGGATGGGTCCAGATAGATTGTCCTCCTCAGTAGTTGGCTGACGAGTTTGGTAGTCTTGGGACGATGCGAACTATGTCTGTATATGGGGACTCCACTTGGCGTTACGGTGTATGATCCATAGCAATGTTTCTTGCACGTGCTCTATCGGTTGTGGCCGATAGGTATGGCAGCAAATCATCTTGAAGTAATCACTAGGAGACATAGAACACGGTTCATATGGTTGTGGCCATGTGATGTGAAATCAAAGGACGGAACTCCTTTGGTGTGATTGTATTATATATAACTGTACTATATATATATATATATATATATAAATATATATGTTTCTTTTGTTAGCTCACCCTATCTGCTTGTGTTTGGCGATGACCATGTACGCGGTACACGGAAGTAGATGATGTTGTAGGTGGATCTGGTGAGGCATAGAGCCGGAGCAGGACTAGAGTGGGATAAAGAGTTTTCTCAGAGTTTTATTGTTTTATGATTTGGAATAATTTTGTAAACACTTTGTGATACTTATGATTTAATCAAGTTTATGATTTGGATTTAGTTTATTTGACTATGTAATGAAGTTTTTAAATTTTCCCTCATTTTGGGAAATGAGATTTAATAAATGATGCTGACGTATTATTTCTATTTTATTTTCTTTAAAATCGTAATATCCGGACAAGATGTTACATTCACCATTCCTCAAGCCCATCCGATTTTCTACATCATGCAAGGCTATCTAATAGATTTGGCTGATATGATCACAGAAGAAATATTCAAGATTGCATTATTAGAACTCGCATCTAGAGGAATTGACAAGCCACTTGCCTTTCTAAGCCTCATAACTGAGTTGTGTAGAATGCAGGGGGTTGAGATAACTTCTCACCCAAGGAAGAAGCTGAGGTTGGCAATTAATAAGGCATATATCCTAGCCACCTACACCAATGCATTGGACAACATGCAAGGTCCTACGCCTAAGCCACAACCTAAAGCTCGAGCACAACATTAGAACCAACAATTCAAAAAGTTGGAAGAATCCCTACAGTCCATTGAGTCACGTATTTCATACGTGCAGTAGTAGCTAGTAGTAACCAACAAAGCCCAAATGGCTCTCCATTTCAAGAAGGAGGGGTTGGAGGTGCAACACAAGGAGCACCTAATTCAACACCAGAAACACAACATGCAGAAGCAGTAACAGAAATAGAAACTAAGCATCATCTTGTGCCTAAGAAAGAATAACATATTCAACCGGCAATACTAGTACTGATGTTGGTGTTCGGGAGATGTGAAAGGCACCAATGAAGCTGCTAAAACAGAAATTGAGAAGGACACAAATATTAACATTGGTGCATCAGAGGAAACTGAGGATGATCCCCTCATTGCATCATTCAAAATTACAAACCAAAAAGATGGAAGTGAACAACCTTCCATCCATAAGGATGAGGCAATAGAGCAGGCAACAAAGGAAGCAAAAGCAGAATAAGAGAAGGAGGAGGGAAAAGGATCAAATGAATTCTTTGAGTTTGAAAAAGCATCTAGATCATCAATGAAAAGCCACCCCCACCATCAACCACCAAAAACAGAGTTCTTTTCATTTTTTTTTTGCATTTTAATTTCACTTTTAGTTTGTTTTAATTCTGTTTTTAGATTAGTTGTGATGAGTCCATTCTAGGCCCAATTCTAGGCCCACATGAACTTCAAGTCCCAAGCCCAATCAAAAGCTCAATAACAAGAGGCTTGCTTAGAAAGATTCAAATAGGTTTCTCTCAAGATGGCCAAAATCCTCATGAGCTTCAAATACTCTTCTCATGGGCCAAAGAGGATGGTAAAATATGAGAGGAGGCATGTCAAGCATTAGAGTAGTTTTTATTTTGGGCCAAATGTTAGGCTATGCTTTGTAGAATAAAATGCTAAAGTACTTTATTTTTAGCCTTAAATTGGGCTAATGCAAGAATGAGAGAATGAGAGAAAACTCCTAAGTGATTGAGCCACGAGTTTTATGTCAAATTTCAAATGGCTATTAAACATGATTTGCTTAGAAAGGATCAAGGAAATTTTTTTTGTTGAATACTTTATTTCAACTAGGGCCAAACAACCACCATACTTGATTGATGAATTAAAAATACCCTTTTGAACATTTGCCTTAAAGACACACCTTAAGCTTAGAATGTAGAAAATCAAACCCTTCTTGTTGATAAGAAGGATACAATAGAATGTTTGTAAGATCTCGGAAAAAAATAAAATAAAGGGAAACACATAGAAAAATTGATGGCTTGTTTGAGATTATGGAATTATTTAAATTAAGTATTTTATTTAATTTTGATATATGATGAAATAATTAATGGGTTGATTTAAGTTAAGTGTTGTTTATTTCTTTTAATTATTTACGTACATATGAAATGTGGGATAATTATTTAAATGATGTAAGTTATTGTTTTATTTATTTTAAATTTTAATATTATATTTAATGTTGCATATATGTGTTTATATATATTGTAGTGTGCATAATATAATGATTGAACACTTAGTCGAGTGATTAATGTGTATGGTTCGCATTGGTAAGGGCAGGTTTGAATCTTAGATGGCCAGATTGATGTATTTAATATAGATTTCAAATAGTTGTGGGGCCCGCTAAATTTCAAATAGTTTTCTCTCTCTTCTTTCAAAGTTAGGTCATGTGGTTTCTTGTTATTTTTCTCTTTACCCACACTCTGCAGTACCATGTTCTCTCATAATGTGCTTTAATTTTTCAAATCTTTTCATTAGAGCATTCGGTAATAAAAAGGGATAAAGAAATAAATCAGTTTAAAGGTTAGGGTTAATGGTTTGTAAACATGTTACTGGCATATTATAGATAGAGAATAAAAACGACCGAATATTATATATTTTAAAAACGCATGTATAAAAACTAAAGAAAACGGTGTAGGGTTTTCTTTTGAAATCTACAAAACCTAGACGAGGATTTTAGGAGACATGTTGCGTGGGAGAGAAAAGGGTGAGATGAGGAATCCAAGAGACAGACACGAAGGGTTGGGATTAGGAAACGAAAGATGAAGGTTACTACTAGAGGTAGGGGAATCTTGTTTTTTTCTCTTGTTTTCTTGTTGTTTGTTTGATGAATGAAATGGGAGAAGCATGCATGTGTAGGGGAAGCTTTACCTTATTTCTTTTCTTTATTTTGTGTTGATCGGTGCATGAGGTTTTAATGAATATACTTGATATATCCTTCTACTCTTCGATGGCTTGGATGTGTGATTATTTTTCCCTTCATTCACGTTGAAATCCTAGGGGTTGATATTTGGTTTGGTTGTTTATGTTGCATTAGTGCACTCACGAACTCATTTATCTATACACTTTCTTTTAAGCTGATGAATGAACCACTTTGTTTCTTGGTGGGTAGCGTTTTGGTTCCACTATTTTAGCATGTCACGCATACGTACTTGCTTGGTAGAAAAACCCATAACATGCATAAAGTTATTCTTTACGTTACAGACCACATGAACCCCTTTGTTTCATTTAGCTTCCATCTTACTCGGTTGTGGTGTGCATTAAGGAACATTTCTAGTATGCAAGGGCTTATATCTTATTCACGTTTTTGGGTGTAGTGCATGGGGTTCTGCAGGTTGTCTTCTTGTTGTGGGTTTCGTTTATGTTTTTTCAATGCATGGGGTTGTATACCTTACATGGGGTTTCTTTCCTCTTTCCAACTCTTCTTGAAACTTGGTTAGTAAAGTAGGTTCTTTTGTGTGTGCATGTTCATGGGGCTTAGGTTTTAGTTTGTGTGTTAAATTTTCTTTTGAACCCTATTGATGCCATTTGTGTGTTAAATTAATTGTTTTATTTCTTTTGGAATATGTTTGACCATGGTGTGTGATAATATAATTCTAGATGTGTAGGAATTATCATGAAACATGAATTGGTTGATTGATTATGCATTGGCTTGATAAGTGTGTGCTTGTGTGTCCGAACCCTGATTGATGATAAATATGATCCTTTTTGCGGTTAGGGGTGTTATACCTCATACTTAATTTAGTTGTATTACGTAACTGTGCATTGTATGATAAGCTTGGATGACTATTTGTGCATTTTCTAGATTATATTGCGTTTTCTGGAAATTTTCTACAGGAAGAAACATGAGTTGCGCCGATTCATCATACCACTCCAGATCTGGGAGTTTCCCATCTTGGTGGAGCAGGCCAAGGCGGTCGAGCAGTTGGAGATGGGGGCCAGCAGAGTGGCCCGACAGTAGAAGACTACTCCAGATTCCAGATCTTAGAAGAAACCTTATACCAGACCGCAGTCTTCATCTAGGAAGCTACAATGCTATAACTATGGCTGGGAGCATCTCAGGAGGGACAACCCTAAACCCTCTGGCAGCTCAGGCGGGAGCAATAGCACTGGTAAATGCTACGTTTATGATCAGACTGGACATTTTGCACACTAGTGCCCTAATAAGAAACCAGTTGGAGGTGAACCAACTAAGAAACTAGTTAGAGATCGGCCTAGAACACTGGGGCGTGTGTTTGCCCTGACGACCACCGAGGCTACACAATTAGGTAACTTGGTGCAACTTTCATGTTTATTGTTTAACCATGAGGTTGTAGTGTTGTTTGATTTAGGAGCCACCCATTCATTCGTGTGCAATGAATGCATGAGGAGGCTCGGACTTGTGATGCGAGAGCTAGGGTGTGAACTGATAGTTACGACACCAACTTCTGGCGAGGTATCCACCTCTTCTATATGTGTGGGATGTCCTATGGAGGTGGCAGGCCAAAGGTTCAAGGTGAATCTCATCTGCTTGCCAATGAAGGGTCTTGACGTAATTCTGGGTATGGACTAGCTGTCGGTCTACCACATTGTTATTGATTGCGGACAACGCAGCGTGGTATTCCTAGAGGCAGTTGGTTTGGAGTTGATCTCGGCTCAAAGGGCGATAGGTGAACTGAAAGCTGGAGCTACCTGTTTTATGATAGTGGCTCAAACAGAGAAGAGCACAGCAGAGAAAATTAGTATGATTCTAGTAGTGGAGGAGTATGCGAACGCATTCCCATACGAGATACCAAAATAGCCACCGAGCAGGGATGTGGATTTCATCCCTAGAGTTGGCTCAGTATCCATGGCACCGTATCGGATGGCGCCACCGAGTTGGCAGAGTTAAAGAGGTAGATTGAAGACCTACTTGAGAAGAAATTTATCAGACCGAGTGCGTCACCATGGGGAGCACCGGTATTGCTAGTGAATAAAAAGGATGGCAGCTCCAAATTGTGTATTGATTACCGGCACTTGAATAAGTTAACAATAAAGAATAAGTATCCACTGTCAAGGATTGATGATCTATTGGATCAACTGAGGGGAGCCGCAATGTTCTCTAAGATTGACTTGAGGTCTGGATATCATCAGATCTTGGTCAAGCCGGAGGATGTGCAGAAGACGGCTTTCAAGTCACGCTACAAGCATTATGAGTATGTGGTGATGTTGTTCGGGGTGACAAATGCTCCTGCTATATTCATGGATTACATGAACAGGATATTTCGACTGTACTTGGATCAGTTTATTGTCCTATCTAATACTATATACAATTCTGAACTAATAAAAGGAAACTTTTTCTATTAAATAATCTATCTGACCCAATTCAATTCAAACTTTTTTTAGTACAAAAAGAATAAATGATAACATGTCAATTAAAGAGAATTTTGAACGTTGAAAAAATAAATTAGAAATAAAAAAATTTCTCTCACTTTTTTCTTATCACCTTCCGCTCCTCTTTCCTATCAACGTCTTTTTTTCTTCTCACTTCTTTCTCTCTTTCTCTCTCTTCTTCTCACGTCTTTCTCACTCACATACATCATAGACTCTTCATCTTCTTCTCTATCTTCCTGTTTTCTCTATTTTTCTCATACGCTCACAACACCTCTTCATCTTCAGACTTCTCTTTTTTGATTCTTTGTCTAACTTCTTCAGATCTGTAGTTATTTTTGTGGTATCTTTGTTTTCTTCATTCTTTTCAATTGAATGAAATGAGTAGATCTGAAGATATCATTTTTTTACCCAGATCTGAAGATGTTGTATCTCTGTTTTCCTTTGTGTTTTCACCTTTTTCAAGCAAACAACTCATATTCTTCTTATATTTATTCATATCTAACTTTTTTTTGCGTTGATGGTATTTTTCTTTTGCCTACAGGCATCAAATGAAGAGTTTAAATAAGTCGAAGATGGGTCACTACGACATATCGTTTTTTTACCCAGATTTCTTTTTTTTCAGCTTACTCAAGCAAATAGCTCATATTCTTCTTATATTTACTTTGATCTAAAATCTGAATATTTTTTTATGTTTTTTTCTTTGATAAATAATTTTTTTTCTCGGAGATGGATGAGAAATTTGAAGAACACAATAAAGGTTGAACCTTTGAAGTTTTCACTCTTTCATGACACATTAAAGGTACGAAAGTTTTTGAATCTGACAGATCTTTTCTTCTTCTCTAAAATGTGAATTCTTTTTTTATGTTTTTTTTTTCTCTAATGAATAATTTTTTTCTCGGAGATGAATGAAAAATTTGAAGAGCACAATAAAGGTTGAATCTTTGAAGCTTTCACTCTCTCACGACGTCACTAAAGGTACAAAAGTTATTGAATCTGGTAGATCTTTTCTTCTTCTATAAAATATAAATATTTTTTTTCTATATTTTTTTCTCTGATGAATAAATTTTTTCTTAGAGATGGGTGAAAATTTTGAAGAACACCATAAAGGTTGAATCTTTGAAGTTTTCTCTCTTTCACGACGACATTAAAGGTACGAAAGTAGTTGAATCTAGCAGATATTTTCTTCTTCTCTAAAATATGAATGCTTTTTTATGTTTTTTCTCTCATGAATAAATTTTTTCTTGAAGATGGATGAAAAATTTGAAGAACACAATAAAGGTTGAATCTTTGAAGCTTTCATTCTTTCACGACGACATTAAAGGTACGAAAGTTGTTGAATCTGGCGAATCTTTCCTTCTTCTCTAAAATTTAAATGCTTTTTTAGGTTTTTTTCTCTGATGAATAAATGTTTTCTGGAGATAGATGAAAAATTTGAAGAACACAATAAAGATTGAAGCTTTCATTCTTTGAAGACGACAATAAAGATACGTATTTTTTGACTCTGTGAGATATTTTCTTCTTCTTTAAGACCTGGATACTTTTTGTTATTTGATAAATGAAGTTTGTTTGGACAATGGATAAACTCTTTGATGTTGATTCTTCTTCTATCAAAGTACTTTAGGACATTTTTTTCCTCTATTCAAACACTTTAACAATATTTTTTTGTATCTTTTCACTACCATTTTAGGTCTTTTGTTTTCATTTCTTTGATTGTTTTAACTGTATTTCTTCTTCTTCTTTGTTGTGTTCTTTTTTCTTTTTTATTTTTTTGGTGAACTTGATGTTATTCATGTTGTTCATATGGGTTGTTATTGTCATTGAAGGTAATTAATTATAAGTATGTGTACCTTTTGTATATTTAATAAGTTTAAATGTAATTATTTAATTCTTCATTTTTCATTTCTTTAATAATATTGGATTTATTTTACATTTATAATTATATACTTGTTACATCGTCTTCTTTACCAATTCTCTTGCAAACATATACATATATGAATGGACACGGTAGTGCACCAAGTCTATTAGCTGCAAAGTCCAAAGATGATTTCATTATAGTTTATTTATAAGAAAATGTACGTATTTTACTATAATAATTATTTTTGGTCAAATAAGTAGTTTGATATTTGTCCTTATGCATTACAAAAATAGTTTATAATTGAAATTAAAGTATAAAATAATTTTTTTATGACTTGGTTCAAATATTTGGATGATTATTGAATTTTTGTATGTTTTAAGTAACTTTTGCATCTTCCAAGACATACTAAAGTGTGAAAAGATAACAACAGATCTCTTGCAGCACACCTCTTGCATCTTCCAAGACATACCAAGACATGTTACAGTTAATAATTTCCAACACCTTCAATGCTCTCTTGTGATCTTCTCACACCAATTTTTTAATATTTAGGATTATTATTTAATTATTTTATGAGTTGTATTTTACTATTTTAATTTTAATATAAGAAATATAATTATTAATATTTTGTGATATATTATTTTATTATTTGTTTATTTCATTGTATGGTTATTTAATATTTAATATTTGTTATTTAATATTTAATAATAATGTATAATAATATATTACATGATTCAATTTAACTTAATTTAATTTAATTATGTGTAAACACTTTTTCTGGATTCAATAATGATATATGCAAAGTATTGATGTATGTAATAGAGATGTATATCGAAAAGTATGTTCAATCTTTTAAAATCCTATGGAACATTTGAGATTAGAAGTTATCACTACAAGTAATGTGAAGTAAATATTTTTTTCAATATCAAAAGGACATACTTATTTTTTTCAATAATATTTTTTAGTATACTAATAATCATGATGATAATAATAATAATAATAACAATAATAACAACAACTATTGATAACAAAAATTGCAATATTAACAAATAAACATATATTTATACTTATCAATGTCATTGGTGATTGAAGATTTATTTTTCTTATATAATTAGTTAATCTTTATTATATAATTATTTAAATATAAATATTGAGTTTCAAATTTCTTTGACTTATATATTGATAAACATTCTCTATAAAGTGGTTAAGTCAAATTTCTTTAATTAATTTTGGCAAAATTCAAAATTCAGTTTTTGATATTTTAATAAACTAAAAAGTTTGTTTATTGTTTGTTTTTTATTTATTTATTTTGACTTAGCTTCTTCAATAAGCATCGTACAACTTCCAACACTATTACAGTCTTAGTTATTAATTATTAAAGCAAAGTGTTCATGTTCTTGAAATGATTACTGAGTTTCTCTTCTTTCTCTTTAGGATTTGAAATGAGCATTTTGTATTATTTGGTGACTACAAATTTTAATGTTTTATTTATTTTCATTTAGGCATTTTTATTTTAATTTTTTTATCAAAATTATTAATTGAATTTGTAATTCAGTAATTCAAAAGTCTAACTTTAATTTATATTAACAACTGAAAAGTCCAATTACATGTCTAACCCTCACATCTTGGTAAGTGTAGTCTACATTTAATTGTTATGTTGACTCATTCCTTCTTCATGCTTTGGAGGAAGGCATAGATATTTTTCTCAACGTTGAGTGTAACAAAATTAACATCAACATCAAAGTTCTTTACAATAAGTTATAATTGAAAAATGTGATTTTTTTTCCACATTATAAAAATATGTGTTTGAAAAACATTGTTAGTTACGTTTTAATATTTATTTTATTTTATGTTAATGAGCGGATTATAAAAATATTACTTTTAAATATATTGCTTACGTAGTTATTCGCTAAATGGTTACTTTGATTTAATAAACAATTTAAGATTTATTATATATCCTTTAGGTGCAGTTTAAATAAAAAAAAATAGTTTATACACTGCAAATAATAATACTATTAAATTTTATAACAAAAAAAAATAATATAAAATTTTAAGAATTTTAAGAACATTATAATTTCCCAACAATGTTAATGAACATAATATAATGAAAATTAATTAATAATTGGGACTTTAAATCTATTTTCACCAAGCATTAATTCACACAACATTAGTTATCACTAGAAGGAATTCATCTTTTATTGTCTCAATGCACTGCAGCATATCAAATCAACATGCAAATCCACAATAAACAAGAAAACTTTGCATATTCAAAATACATTGATATTATTTATTATGAAGACCAACGGTTTTGTAGGACCTAATGCCTATTTTGAAATTCTCAAATCATACAGTTTTTTGTCAAAGTGCCAATGAAAAAGGTTTCACATTCTAAAACTTCTTTGTCTTAGCACTAGAATGTAATAAACAATAAAATTTTTCTTTCTACAAAATATCTGCATTGGATGGACATTCTAAAATAATAAAATTTATTATTTTTTGTAAATCTATCATCTTAGCATTTGTTTTTTCATCTTTCACAAATTCACAAATACATAATGTGCCATTTTCGTTGTATTGTTGTCCTTCAGCATTTCTATTTTTTTTTCTTCCTCATTTCGTGTAAGATCTGAAATACTATATGCGACAATGATGTTAGTAAAAGTTTAGTCGATGTTGCCAACTTTCAAAATAAAAAAAAATGAAATTTCAATGATGTTACCAAATTTTCCTTCTAGCCACGGTAATAGAAACCTACTTTGCTTCTTAAAAAAGGCCATAAAAATAATTCTTGCAAAATTTGAACTACCTTCTTCAATAATAAAGACCTACTTTCCATCTTTCCAAAAAAATTAATTCAGCATGCCAACAATGAAAAAAAAATTAACCTCCTTCCAACACTACTCCTACAAAGTTTTTTGTTTTCCAACACTACTACAAAGAACTTTTCACTTTCCTCTCTCAACACTTACCTTCTCACCGATCAAAGTCTTTTTTTTTGTCTTCCAACACTTAACTTTTCATCTTCTTCTTTCAACAAAGCAATTAGTATTTTGGGTTTTAGTGTCTCAATGCACTACGAACACACGTCTTCAATTATGTCAGCATCAATTATCAACATGACCAATTATGCTTTGTGGAACTCAATGCACCGCCAAATTTTGATATGTCGCCAAATTCAAAGTTTTAATTTAATTTGTCTTTTTAATTTTAGGTGACTTCTCCAGTAAGTGTTGTAAAGTTGTCATAGTTACTTACTACTTCAAATCACCATTACTTTATTTTATCTTTCTATATAACATCATTACATTATTTTATTTTTATTTTTTTAATTTAATTTTCTTATTCAAATATTTAGCTACTTTCTTCAAAAAGCTTTGGTAATTTTTAAAATGACCTTCGAATTCTTACTTTTCTAAAGTTTTAATGGCTAACCAAAAAGATTTTTAATTTAAGAGCATTATAAAGATAAGTAGGTTTTATAATCATGTCAATTAGTTGATGTAATGTTATTATTATGTTATTATATATGTTTAATAAATTTAATAAAAGTTTTGGAAACTGAAACGGTAGTTTTGTTTAATTAATTTTACTTCCGAAAAATTTCTTCTTTGATTGTTAACAATGAGGTAACCTTAATGGTATGCCGAAGATATACTAGAAGAGGAATTTAATGCCGAAAATGAGGTATTAATTCATTTTTGTTATAATTTTGTTTCATTCCATTTTTTTTTATAAAAATTAACTTTTCTCAATATTTTTTTTTTGTTATATATTCACGTATATGGACTTCAAAATTAAAGCACAAAGGAAATTAATAAAGAAATGAATAATTCTGATTTTAAGCTAACTAATATTGTGTGGCGTAGATAAAACTTTTGTGTTTGGGTCCAATATAGATACGTCCAATATTCAAGCAACACCTAAGGTAATTTTGGAAAATTTTGAACAAAAGATTAAATTTATGTTAAGTTAGGATTTGAAAAATACATTAGTAGTTATTTTATGACTTCAAATGTATATTTTTTCTTACATTAAATAAATTTTTAAAAATTTTAGAATTCCTATCTTATTTTTGTCTCTTTTCTGAAAAACTGAATTTTTATTATATTAGGTTCCTAAAAAATAAATATCTCATTTATAATTTTTATTTTAAGAACTTTAGATATTTAAAAAAGAAGTCATCATTTTTATATAATTTAAATTATACAAGTTTTTTACTAAAAGTATAACGTATAAATTTTTAAAAAGTCAAATTATATAGTTTTATTTAATTTTTTTAATTTACATAATGGTTACACATGTAATCATAATTCTTAATATAAATTTTTAATTACATAACATTAAAGTATTATATGGTAAGAAAAATTTCTTAATACATATTCAGGTGTTATGTTACAAATGAATTATAACATTCTAAAATTGTTAATATCAATTATCAATACAATAGATGTTGTATACCAAAAATAAACAATTTTTTTATGATCATTTTATAAGTTTTAATACAACACTATAACTTTTCATACATGATTATTGTAAGGCCCATTTATTTTCTGCCTAAATCTTTAAGGGCTGCCCCAAAGTTGGTTGGGCCTAGGGCTGACCCAAAAAGGAAACCAGACCCTAAGTCTGTCCTAGTCTAATCCATTCATTTCATTCCGCAGAAAACACAGCCGTCAAGTCCTAACTTCTTCCCTAGAGCTCTGCTAGGGTTTAACCCAAATCTCGATCCAGTGAGCTAAGTTCATCTTCTTGATTCGTGTAAGTACTCTGCGACTCATACATCCCTTTTCCGTTCGTTGTTCACTTTTCTAGCTAGGGTTTCGTTGTGAGCTTGTGTTAAGACTCGTTCCACTTTTTTGTTCCAGCTCGCTCATCCGTTCTTGGAACTGTTGTGTCCCACTGTTGGAGTTGAACCCTCTTTCTAGCTAGTTCCAAGTAAGGGAAGCTAGGATTCATGTTTTAATTCACTTTTTGCATGCTTTCGGTTCTGTTTCATGTTCTGGTTATAGTGTATTGCTTATGATATTGTGAAAATGCATTGGGTGTTGTTGTGAATGAGTTCCTGGTTGAACACGCGTGGAACAGTGGGAGAGAACTAATATTCTCGCCCAAGCGAGCTCGTCTCGCCTAGGCGAAAATAGTAGGAACTCGCCAAATTTTTTGCTTGAGCGCTCGCCCAAGCGAGGGGCTATGTTTTCGAGCGACGAACTGTCTCACTCAGGCGAGACAACCTCGCCTAAGCGAGAGCTCGCGAAATCCTCCAGGGCCACTATTGCAGTCTCGCCTAAGCAAAAGTCTGCAGCTTGAGCGAGAGCACTCCTCTCGCCTGAGCGAGGGCTCCCAGCTTGAGTGAGACCTAGCTTGGGTTCTTGCTGTGCTTCGTTTCATGAATGTTGTTGGTTGTTTGATTGGCTGGTTCACTGATTTATTATATAAAGGGGGTGGATATGCATGTACTATGTATGTTATGGGTGGGAACTAATGAATTGGTAATGAGCTTGTCATGAGATATGATTGATGGTTGGTCATTTATACTAAATGACATGTTAATGGTATGCATAGGAACTTCATGATTGGTTGATAATGTATGAGTAAGGTTTGTGTAGGACGTAATCCCATGACCTTTGTAACAGGGGCTCGTGGTGGTGCCTGATCATATGGACATAATTCCATGGGCCCTTCTAGGGGGAGTCCACAGTGGTGCCTCAGATATTGGACCTAATTCCATGAACCTCGAGGTGAGAGTTCATGGTGGTGCCTCAAGATCAGGACGTAATTCCACGAGGGTAATGTGGTGGTGCCTCAAGGCTAGGACGTAATTCCACGAAGGCCACGTGGTGGTTCCTCATGTAAGGGTGTAATTCTGCGAAGGCCTCGTGGTCATGCCTCACTGCTAGGACATAATTCCACTGTCTCGTGGTGGTGCCTCATTATGGGTATCCGGATAGTCTAGTCTTGAAGTTTTGAATGGTTTGGTATATCATGTGCGGTTTCCCATTATTTATGCTTGAATATGTAATTGTATGTTGAGTGTATGATATGAGGATTTTTTTTTCACTAGCTTACCCTATGCTTGTTTGTATGATTGTGTGTGGTTTTCTCCTTTGCGATGATCATCAATCTTATTGATGTGAGCATATGTGAGAACCCTTGGCAGTGGTAACGATAATAGAGATGCTGCAACTTGATGAATCTTGGACGAGTATCGAGCTCGCTTTGGGGGCCCACAGCTATTGGAGTTTTAGTAGTTTAAGTTTCTCTCGCTCTTGACGAGACTTTGTACCTTGTTTTAGGCCATGTGGAGCCTCTTCCTTTTGTTATGAATATGTTTGGGGTACTGTGTACGTCATATCTCAAATTTTCGTACTCTTTGGATATTTATATATATGTGACATTTTATTAAATTGATTTTATCTATTTAATTGGGACGTTACAATTATTTCTAAAATAAAGAAAAAATGACATCATTTTTGTTATATATAAGGTTTTTTTATAGATTTTAACCAACGTCATTTTTATTCATAGTTTATATGGACCAGTCAAATGAAGACTACTGATCAAAATCTAACAAAATAATACCAAAATCAAAAGTGAATAAAAGAAGTTCTATATTTCTCATTACTAAAAAAATTAGCAAATAGTATTTAAATGATATTAAATATAATTAAAATCTTAAAATTCTAATTTTTAGTATTTTTTTGTCATTTATTAAAATCTTATATTTACAATAAAAGAAAAATACATTTTAAAATGTCTCGTGCGTTGCACGGGTACAAAAACTAGTTTATTGACGACATACTGATATATTTTGAGAGTCGAGGGGAGCATGCAAAGCATCTGAGAGTGGTGCTGGGAATTCTCAGAGAGCATCAGTTGTATGGGAAGTTATCGAAATGCGAGTTCTGGCTGGATGAGCTGCAATTCTTAGGTCATTTGATCTCAGCCCAAGGAATAGCCGTGGATCTGGCTAAGATCGAAACAGTGGTGAAGTAGAAGAGACCACAGAAAGTTACAAAGGTGCGGAGTTTCTTGAGTCTGGCATGTTATTATAGAAGATTTGTGGAGGGTTTCTCAAAGATGGTGAGTCCACTAACACAACTCACTAGAAAGGATCAGTTTTTCTCTTGGACAAATGAGTGCGAGGCCTGCTTTGAGGATATGAAAAGAAGACTGACTACCGCACCAGTTTTAGCTATCCCTAACACGGCCAAAATGTTTAAGGTGTATTGCGATGCCTCATATCAAGGGCTGGGTTGTGTACTAATACAGGATAAACGACTTGTGGCTTATACGTCGAGACAGTTGAAGGTGCATGAGAAAAATTACTCGACGCACGATTTGGAGTTGGTTGTAGTAGTATTTGCCCTCAAAACTTGGAGGCATTATTTGTATGGAGCACAGTTCAAAGTATTTAGCGACCACAAAAGCTTAAAATACTTGTTTGATTAGAAGGAGCTGAATATGAGGCAGAGGCGTTGGATGGAATACCTGAAGGATTACGACTTTGAGCTGTTATACCATCCTAGTAAAGCTAATGTCGTAGCAGACGCCCTGAGCAGGAAGAGAGTCCATGTGTCGGCCATGATGATTTAGGAGTTGAAGCTGATGAGTGCATATTTTTGCCTTCATTTAGTGTTTAATTATGGGTATTTAATTGAATTTATGTGTTTAAGGAGTGATTTAATTAACAATTCTGATAATTAGGCTATTTAAACTTGTGCGATAAAAATGTGCTAAAAAATGATTTTTAGTTGTATAAATTATTTCTTGGATATTTTAACGTTTATTGATGCAGCTGAGGTTAAGATTAAGCTCATTCAAGGTGGGAAAATAGATTGATTGAAGTTACAAACTACCTTTAAAATGCTGAAATTAGCAAGTTATGGAAAAATACTTCTGCACCCCCAATTTTTACTTATACACTCCCCTATTTCTAAATGGGTCTCACCAAAAACCTATTCTACACCCCCTAATATGTCTATTTACACTCCTTCTACCACTTAAACCCAACTCACTCAGATCATGCCATGTGGCAATCCCCACCTTTCAAATCAGGCCAACCATATGCTGACATGTGGCATTAATCCTTGCAAACACATATGCACCAATGAAACCTTTCCACAGCCAAAGTGTGAGAGAAACCCTAGTCTGGAGAGAGAAAGTGCACTCTACCACATGTTAGTTTCTCAATGGATAGTCAAATGGTCAATGAGTCAACTCTGGTCAAATGTTCAAAGACTGGTCAAACGAGGAGGGGTTTAATTGCAAATATTGATATTTTTGGGTGTCTCTGCAAATTTGGACTACAGGATTAAAAATGACTTATTGAGAAAATTAATGCAAATATTATTTGTTAATAATTTATTAGATATCTTTGAATAATTTATTTATTTAATTATATCATAAATTATTAACCAAACTATATTTGTCAAATAGTTTAGATCTCTCCAAATATCTTTGAATATTTATCTTTATCTTTATTTTAAAAGATATTTGAGAGGTTTTAGCAACCGAAAAGCCGAGTCCAAGTCCTATATAAAGAGACCAAGGGAGAAGCAAAAGAAAAACAAGTTCGGGACTTCGGAGTTTTGGAACCCTTAGGGGGACCTAATTTTTCTTTCTCCATTCTTCTATTTTTATTTTGTGTTTCATGGAGTGCTAAACTTCTTGGGTTGATTCCATTGTAATTTCATTATGGATTCTGAGGTTAGAATGAAATAATTTCTTTGTTCTTTTTATTGTTGTTGAGGTTTTCATTCATTTATTTCTTTTATCTTTGAATCACATAAAAAGTAATGATTTTAAATCTATATGCATGTTGATCATATGAGTCAAAGGGATTTTAAATCTAATTGAGACTTTACTTTGATTTTATTTAGAAACTTTCATGTGATTAAATGAGTTTTTACCAATAATTGAGACTTTACTTTGATTAAAGGTATTTACTCTAACGAAAATTAATTGAGACTTTACTATGATTAATTAAGTTTTTTATTTGGTGAGGAGATAAAAGAATAGACATGATTAGACATAGTAAAATTTGATTGAGACTATACTTTGGTTGAATTTACTGTGGATAATCTAAAAGTTCTCACTTTTAATTGAGACTGTACTTTGGTTAAAAGTGAGAACGTCAACAAATTAATTGAGACTTTACATTGATTAATTTGTAAATCTACAACAATAATTAATTAAGCAATAATCTTTTTATAACTGATGATGAATCTATTTTGAAAAAGCAATGGAATCAATCTATTTTCTTTACTATTGTTTTTATTTATTTTTAGTTATACTTCTTTCTTTGTTTATCTTAATCCTTTCATATTTTTATTATTTTATTTGACTAACTGTTTTGTATAGATTTTATATGAACTAACTTGTTAAAAATCAATTTCGTGTTCGTTAGGAGACGACTTTGGGTTACTTTACCCTTTCTATTTTGTTGACTATTTTCTTAATAATACTGAAGTTGTTAAAGATAAGTAGTATTAATTTGATCGCTTGACGACAACGTTATCAAATTTGGTGCCAAACTATTAATTATATCATAAATTATTAACCAAACAATATTTGATAACTATATCAAAGGTGGGATTGTTGGTGTTCCTTAAGTTGTGGCTCAGAACATATCCCTTGAGTTGTGGCTCGGGATAGGGGTTAAAGCACGTGGTATTCCTTGAGTTGTGGCTCAGAATAGCCTCTCTTGAGTTGTGGCTCGGGATGGCGGATGAACAAGAGGAACCCTTGAGTTGTGACTCGGGTTGGCGAGTGTTGTCGGTGTGAGTGTGCTGGTTGTGGCCAGTACGGATGGGTCCAGATAGATTGCTCTCCTCAGTAGTTGACTGACGAGTTTGGTAGTCTTGGGACGTTGCGAACTAGATTCGTATTTGGGAACTCCACCTGGCGTTACGGTGTATGATCCGTAACATGATTTCCCGCACGTGCTCTATCAGTTGTGGTCAATAGGTATGGCAGCAAGTCATCTTGAAGTAATCACTGGAAGATGTAGAACACAAATAGCCTGGTTATGGCCAGGTGGTATGAATTAAAAGGATGAGATTCATTTGGATGTTGTGTTGTTTATGTTGAGATGATGTATATGTGTATACAATTTTTATATGCTTTATCTGTTGAGCTCACCCTATCTACTTGTGCTTGATGATGATCGTGTGCGCGGTACATATGAGCAGATGATGTTGATGTAGGTGGTGCTGGTGAGACTTAGCCACGAAGCGGGGATTGCATGGGGAGCTTTTTATATATTTTATGATTTTGGAAATAAATTGTAAACTCTTATGAGACGTTTTTGGATTATTCCATTTTTGTAATTACGGATTTTGGCTTTATCATTGGAATTTGTAAAAGATTAAATTTCCCGCGCTTTTGGGAAATGAGGTATTACTATTAAATGCGATGTCTTTATTATTTTATTTATTTTAATTATTAAAATTCGTAATATCCTGACGGGATGTTACATATAGGGTCTTAGTTGTGCCTTTGAATCCGTTGAAATGTTTTTCAACAAGTTAAATGATGTCTTTTAATCTATTGAATGGATTTTTAACAGATTAAAAGGACAATAGCCTTAACTAGTGCATATTCAATCAATTGATTTATTTTGTAATCAATTGATTTCACTAAGTTAAGTGAAATCAACTGATTGATTTGAAAATCAACCTGTTGAATTTCATATCAATTTGACTATTAAAGCTGTGTTTTTCGAAAGAGAGTTGTTCCGACCACTTTTGAGCGTGAAAACTTTTTGGAAACCGTGGAATTCTCTCTCTTTCGTGATCATACAGTGTGCAGCTGTTGAAGATTGATCTTGGATTATTCTTGGAGCATTTTTCTTGGTGTTTGAAGCTTGAAGAAGGTGGTTTTGGTAGGCAAGGTTGTGCTACCACTAAGGTGTGGTCTCTCTCAAGCTTTTAGGTTGTGCTTGGTGGTTTTCCAGGTCTGTAAGAGGTGTCTTGTTGTGTTGGTTTAATTCTTGTGTGATTCAAGAGTATTTGTGCGGTGTTCTTCCATATTTTAAAAGTGTAATGTTGTGAACTTTGTAAATCTTTTGAAATAGTGCAAAGTCAGGCTTAGGTTGCCTTGACTAATAAGATGTAGCTCAGGTTTGAGTGAACTAGTGTAAAAATCTTGCACTTTGCTCTTTTCTCTAACCCTTCTCTCTTGTATTACACTTTAAAGTTTAAAGACTTTTGATCTGAATCATCTTTTTGACATTCTTATGTGATCTGGCATTATTTGCAGCATTGCTCATGTTTATCTAACTCATCTGAATCAAATTTGTCTTGATTGATCTTTCATATTATTCCTGACTTAAATCAAAAATTCATATTTTTGCATTTTTCTCAATTTTTCAGTTGACTATTTTTATGATTTAATTTGTTAATTTTATTGGTACTATATCTATTTAATGAAATCATTCGGCTAACTCTGTTTTTAATCGATTGAAAGTGTCCAGTTCAGAAGTGTTTGCATCCATACTTGGTGGTTGATTTGATTCAATTGAAAATTGCTTTAGGTATTTAAAAGTCACCTTATTTTTTAACTAGCCAATTCAACACCCTTTTTTGGCATTTCAACCATTTCAATACTTACACTAATTGGTATAATAATTGGTTTGGGAAAAATCATATAAGAATTGGAGTCTTGGAGTAGAATTGACTGGTGTATAAATTCAAGAGTGGTGCAGTTCAAGTTGGGAAGGTTTATGTATATATTGGTATATAAATTGGAATAAATGACTGTCTATAAATAATAGATGTTTGAATAATATGGTGATGCCATCGAGTACCTTTGAATTGTTTGGAACGCGAGTAGGGGAAATAGGTTCATGGGAACCTGTCTTTAGTGCAAAAACCAATAACACTAACGCTACTGGTGTAGGGCCTAACAACACAAAGGAGTCGTTAGGCGATAGTAAGAACTAGGAAAGCCTCGGAATGCGCAAGGCCTAGTGGTGAGGATAATTCCGCCCAACGATAGTGGCCAAGAGTGGCCACTGGAACGAGTGGCGCCAGGTGGTGAGAATGGTCCCCTCCAAGCGATCCTTGCACTACTAGAGACTATTGGAGTGCTTGGCACCTGGCGACTGGAGGTTTCCGCCAGGCAATCTCCAACTAATTTTCGCCTGGTGGCACTTAAGTAGGGGACATACGACTATTCCTATGGATTGGTGCGGGGCATAAAAGGCTTTGGGATTGGCACTTTTTGGATTTTATTGACTTGGAACAACACCCATTGATAGGGCTTTCGATTTTTATACCACAACAACGTTTTTAGTTCAATTAAAGTCTTCAAATTTGTCTTTTGATGTTGAAATCGAATTAGGAAAATTCATAAGTTAAGGTTCTTGATTCTGTTTTCGTGATTCCAGTTTTGAAGGGCTTGTGTGCTCCATTTTGATGTCTGGCTAAGCTTTTCGTATTAATTCCTTGAAGAAATCGAATTGAAACCATGAGATTGATGTTTTGCAATGCACTTCAATTCTTATTTTCTCTTCATCCTATTCAATTCGTAACTTTGAATGAAATGGGAATTTGTGATGCTTAATCATGGGTCCATGTGTTCTACAATTTCAGAGCCCTTGTTCATGCTTAGTGAGTTCGGGTTCTGCCACAATT
Source organism: Vigna unguiculata (assembly GCF_037176805.1). Lineage (NCBI taxonomy): Eukaryota > Viridiplantae > Streptophyta > Magnoliopsida > Fabales > Fabaceae > Vigna > Vigna unguiculata. The sequence continues at coordinate 25,347,179 of NC_140799.1, read as the reverse complement.
GCTTAATCTGTGCGTGTGTGAAATTGAAAGAAGAATGTGTGCTATGCTTAATGGCATAATGAAGCTGTGTTAATTTCCGCATAGTTGATTAATTCGAGTTTCATAAGAGTCAATTGGATAAGATAATTAATTTAGTAACCTGTGATTGGTGGATTTTCAATGGAATCAAGGAATCAATACATTTTGAATTCTGTTTAATTAAGTTTCGCTGTTTCGCTATTAGAATTTAGCAATTTTGTGTTGAACCTGAATCTGCCAAACCCCCTTATGTTATAGTGTTGTGTTCATCTAGAAATTGAAGCTTTGGACGAAAATATTGGTCGTTAGGAGACAACTTGGTTCAACTTTCACATACTACATTTAACTATTTTAATTTGGTGGGGTACGACCTCTATCAAATTTGGCACCGTTGCCGGGGACCAATAGTTTTGTTCAAAGTAAAATTTTCAGTGTGTTTGTGTTTGTGTGTTGGTGTATTGGTGTGTGTGTAGTTCATGTGTGGTTGAGTTGGTATATGTTGATTGTGGTAGTGTTTTTGTGTGTTTTTGTGTATTTTGTGTGTTGTTCGTGTTGTAGAGTGAATAGTGTCACGACGCATGAATAATGTCAATTCTAGAGTAGTGAATAATGTTGAATAATGTCAATTCTAGAGTAGTGAATAATGTTGAATAATACTCCCGACACTCCTCATTCTGTGCATTCTTTGCATTCTTAGCATAGTGAACATCCTCATAATTCTGATTTTCATTTTTATTCTGGTACTGATATTGATAATATGGCTCAACCTCCACCACCTCATGAGAGGACAATGAGTGAGCTCACTGCACCAGAGTTCACTTGTGACAGTTTATGCATTCAATATCCTGAAGAGGAAGTTCCATATGTTTTAAAGATTGGATTAATACACTTGTTGCCAAACTTTTATGGCCTTGCAAGTGAGGACCCGTGCAAACACTTGAAGCAGTTCCATGTCGTGTGTTCCACCATGAAGCCTACAGACATCCAAGAAGACCATGTATACTCGAAGGCTTTTCCTCATTCGTTAGAGGGCAATGCAAAAGACTGGTTGTACTACCTTGCACCCAGGTCCATCACGAGCTGGGATGACTTGAAGAAATTGTTCCTTGCCAAATTCTTCCCTGCTTCCAGGTCAACAGCCATAAGGAAGGAATTTCTGGCATTAAGCAGCAGTCTGGGGAGAGCCTCTACAAATACTGGGAGAGGTTCAAGAATCTTTGTTCAAGTTGCCCCCACCATCAAATCTCTGAACATCTCCTTCTACAATATTTTTATGAAGTCCTGCACCACATGGATAGAAACATGATTGATGCCGCAAGTGATGGCGCTCTTGGGAACATGACCCCAGCTGCAGCTAGGCAACTAATCGAGAACATTGCTTCTAATTCTCAGCAATTTGGCACAAGGAGTGATGCCATAGTTGTTAGAGGAGTTCATGATCTAGGGGCATCCGAATAATCCAAGAAGTTAGAGACTAATATTGATGCTCTTACCACACTGGTCAACCAACTTGCTTCCAATCAGAGACTAAGAGTTTATGGCCTTTGTACATATGTTGATCATTTCACAGACTCTTGCCCAGCATTGCAAGAACAAGCTGTTACTTCTTCTACACCCGTGGATACTCCTCAGGCGTATGCAGCTAATATTTTCAACAACAATAGGCCCCAACACCAGCAACAAAACCATAATTTGTCAACAAATAGATACAATCTAGGATAGAGGAATCACCTAATCTGAGATGGGGAAACCAAGGCAACCAACAGCAGCAAAACCAACAGTTTCAAAATGTGCAGCCACCTCCTCAACAAAGGGTTGCGCCTACACAAGCTGCTCTTGTTCCACCTGTACCCACACCAACTACTACTGCACCTGCACCTTTTTCTTCTACTTCATTGGAGTAGTTGGTCAGAATGATGAAACTCCAGCAGGAAACTAGAGCCTTAATCCAGACTTTGACAAATCAAATGGGGCAGATGGCTAGGCAACTTAATCAAGCACATGCTCAAAATTCTGATAAGTTGCCATCACAAACGGTGGAGAATCCGAGAAATGTGAGTGCCATCACATTGAGATCTGGGAAGAACATTGAAGTTCCCATTGCTTAGCCTACACCTGAAAAAGAAGTCGACCCAGCCACACTTCAGAGAAAGTGTGATGCTCATGAAGTCGATCCTTCCACATCTGGTGTGTTTCCTACGCCTTCACCTCTATTGCTGCTCCTTCCATACTTCTTCCTTTCCCTCCAAGAGCCATTCTAAGCAAGAAGATGGAAGAGGTTGACCGGGAGATCTTAGAAACATTCAGGGAGGTGGAGGTGAACATACCTTTGTTGGATGCCATTAAACAGATCCCTAGATATGCAAAGTTCTTGAAGGAGCTGTGCACACACAAGAGGAGGCTAAAGGGAAATGAGAAGATCAACATAGGGAGAAATGTGTCAGCATTGATAGGTAAATCTGTTCCTCAGATTCCTTAGAAATGCAAGGACCCAGGTACATTTTGTGTACCTTGCATCACAGATAACAATAAATTTGAAAATGCAATGCTTGATCTTGGTGCTTCAATAAATGTAATGCCTCTGTCTATTTTTAAATCTCTTTCTCTTGGACCCCTGCAACCTACGGGTGTGGTGATTCAGTTGGCAAATAGAAGTGTTGCCCAACCCGCAAGTTTAGTTGATGATGTTTTTGTTCGGGTTGGTGAATTGATTTTCCCGGTTGATTTTTACATTCTTGATATGAAAGAAGGATTTTCACACGGTTCTGCACCAATAATTTTAGGCAGACCATTTTTGAAAACTGCACGAACCAAAATTGATGTCCATGCAAGTACTTTGTCCACGAAGTTTGATGATATTGTAGTGCATTTTAATATTCTGGATGCCATGAAACATCCTTATGAAGATCACTCTATTTTTCATGTTGATATTATTGATGATGTTGTTGATGGACATATTTCTGAGTTCCACCCTTTGCATTGCATGAAATATGCATCTATGTCTGAATTGTCTGAATTTGCATGCATTGGTTTTGATTGTGATTCATATTATGATTCTGATTCTGAATATGATGTGGATAATGTTGAATCTGCTGAGTTTGACTCACTGGTGTTGTACCTATTGACTTTGACGTTATACAATCAGATTGCATTAACCATGTTGCAGGATGTACATATGCATCTGATTATTATGCTGAGGTACAGGTTGTGGAACCCATTTCTCCCTCCCCTTTGGTTCATGATATTCAGCCAACATCCAACACTCTAGAGTTAAAACCCCTACCAAACAACCTCAAGTATGTCTACTTGGAGGAGGAGGAGAAACTGTTTGTCATCATTTCCACCTCTCTCACTGTTGAACAAGAGCAGAAGTTGTTGCATGTTCTTAAAAACCACAAGAAGGCGATTGGATGGACATTGGTTGACATTCCTGGTATTAGCCCATCAACATGCATGCACAAAATATTATTGGAAGATGGAGCAAAGCCAGTGAGACAGCCACAAAGGCCACTCAACCCTATCATCTCAGATGTTGTCAAGAAGAAGGTAACCAAGCTTCTACAAGGTGGGATCATCTACATCATTTCAGACAGTCAGTGGGTCAGCCCCATCCATGTTATTCCTAAAAAGACAGGCCTCACTATAGTCAAGAATGAAAAAGAAAAGCTGATTCCGATAAGGGTGCAAAACAGTTGGAGAATTTGCATCGACTATAAAAGGATAAATCAAGAAACCAGGAAAGGCCACTTCCCCCTTCCTTTAATTGATCAAATGCTTGAGCGCTTGGCAGGTAAGTCCCACTATTGCTTTCTTGATGGTTTTTCTGGTTACTTTCAAATTCATATTGCACGTGAGGATCAAGAGAAAACCATATTCACCCACCCCTTTAGCACTTTTGCTTATAGGAGGATGCCATTTGGCCTATGCAATGCCCCTGGCACATTCCAGCGGTGCATGCTTAGCATTTTTAGTGATTTTCTTGAAAACAACATAAAGGTGTTTATTGATGATTTTACTGTTTATGGATCCTCCTTTGATGCATGTTTAGATAGTATGGACAAAGTTTTGAATAGGTGTATCCAATCTAACCTTGTTCTCAATTTTAAGAAATGCCATTTCATGGTAGAACAAGGCATAATTTTGGGGCACGTAATTTCGAGTAAGGGCATTAAAGTTGACCCTGCCAAGATTTCAATTATTTCAAATTTGCCTTACCCCTCTTCTGTGCGAGAGGTTCGTTCTTTTCTTGGCCATGTAGGGTTTTACAGGTGCTTCATCCAGGACTTCAGTAAGAAGGCCCTTCCACTGTCCAACTTGCTGCAAAAAGATGTTGAGTTCATCTTCAGTAACGAATGCAAAGAGGCTTTTGATTGACTCCAGAAGACCCTGACCACCAATCTGATCATTCAGGCGCTTGATTTGATAGCCCCATTCGAGCTGATGTGCGATGCATCCAATTATGCATTGAGGGTTGTTCTGGCTCAAAGGATTGACAAGCATCCGAGGGTAATCTACTACGCCTCCAAGACATTGGATGCTGCCCAAGCAAACTACACCACAATAGAGAAGGAGCTTCTTGCGGTTATTTTTGCACTTGAAAAGTTTAGATCTTATATGCTTGGTTCTTTTGTTTTTGTGTTTACTGACCATGCAACTCTTAAGTACCTGTTGAGGAAGGCAGAATCCAAGCCTCAGTTGATCAGATGGATGCTCTAGCTCCAAAAATTTAATTTGGAGATCTGTGATAGGAGCGGAGCACAAAACTTATTGCAGACCACCTGAGCAGGATTAAGAGGTCTGCTGATGATGCTTCACCGATCCGAGATGATTTTCCCGATGAGAGTTTGTTGACACTTTCTTCTTTTCCCTCACCTTGGTTTGCTAATATTGTGAATTATCTTGTGATGTGATCCCAATAAGGCTTATAGCTTGGGCCAACGCCTAGGCCCAAATCATGCTCAAGGCCCAATACATGGCCCACATGCACCTTCAAGCCCAAGCCCATCTAGAGGCCCAATAACAAGAGGCATGCTCAAAAATATCCAATTGGGCTTCATTGAAGATGGTCCAAACCCACATGAGCTTCTCACACTTTTCACATGGGACAAAGAAGATGTGAAGAGCAATAGAATAGCAATAAGGTTGGCTCATTGTTTAGGCCTTGCTTTCTAGAATAATAAATCAAACAATGTGTAGTTGAATTACAAAAATTGGGCTTGACTAAGCCCAATAGGAGGAGTGGCCATGAGCTATCAAAACTTCAAGGTGGACTAAGTGGAAGTCAACACTCCTTTCTAGAACTCATGGATCATGCATCCCATGGAGCCAAGTCCACATTCCACCCATGTGCCTCCTTCATCCAAGGGCTAAGAGAGTGTCTTCTTTTCCAAGCCTTCATCCAAAGGCTAGGAAGTTGCCTCCTTCTCCAAGCTTGATCTAAGGGCCAAGATCAAGGCCCACTCCATCCAATGGGTCTTCTTTCTCACGTGTAAATGGCTTCATATAAAAGCCAAAATTTCACTAATTTGTAAACACTCTTGAATTTTTTTGCAATAGACACTTTGAGTTGAGAACACTCCTCACTATTGTCACTTGAGAGTCATCTTTTAGAGAGCTTACTCTCTTTACCTCTAGCCCCCTTCCTAGGCTAGAACCACCTTTAAATCATTCATCCTTTCACCTATCCATTGCAAGCAAGAGCCTAAAAACTTGTCTTCCACTCTTCCATACTACCTCCATCATTTCCATTGCACTTGGAGCTTCATGTCTCCACCAAGCTCCACCATCTTGTTACTTTTGTCTTTCCTCCCTTAGCATCCAGAGCTCAATGTGATAAACTTAAGAGCGATGCTAGGTATTATATTTGGGATGACCCCTATTTGTGGAAAATGTGTAGTGATCAGGTTACCTAGAGATGCATTATGGACCACGAGATTAAGATTGAATCGACCCTTCAATTTTGTCATTCATCTGCACCTGGTAGTCATCTTGGCACACAGAGGACAATGAATTTTACTGGCCCACCATCTTCAAGGATGCGTGGAAGATTTGCAGCACATGTGAGCAATGCCAAAGAGCGGGAAGAGCCATTTCTTGGAGACAACAGATGCCTTAATAACCCATGTTGTTCTGTGATGTCTTTGATGTTTGGGGTATAGATTTCATGGACCCTTTACCTGTTTCTTTTGGTTTCACTTACATCTTACTTGTTAATTGTGTCTCAAAGTGGGTGGAAGCTAAAGCCACCAGGACTAAAGATGCTCAAGTTGTTATAGACTTTGTTAGGTCTCACATATTCTACAGGTTGGGAATTCCTAGAGCTATCGTTAGTGACTAGGGCACCTACTTCTATAACATCCTTAAAGAATATTACTTAATTAATATATAACGATATAAAAGAAGTTTAAACTTCACAATATTATTTATCCCAAACGCGGGAAAAACAAAATTTAATTTTCAATGCGACAATACTTAAACGAAATTAAATCAAAAGTTATTACAAGTTCTAATAAAACCATAAAAGCAATAGTAAAAATCCCTAGCTCTATCCCAGCTAGCCCTCACTCCATAGTCTGAGCACCCTCAGCATCACCTATATTATCATCTGCTCCCGTGTAACGAGTTACACGATCATCGCCAATCACAAACAGAAATGGTGAGCTCAAAAGAATATAAAACATATATCAAATAAATAATATAAAACACAAACACCCAATTACATTCTCATTATTAGACCCTAATCACATCCTTAATACCCCCAAGGCTTTTAAACCTCCAATTTAATCAACAAAGTTAGTCATGGACTCAAGATTCATGATGCTCACACGAACCTGCCCGCTCGTGGTCCTGCCTCTACGAACCTTCCCGCTCGTAGTCCTACTCTACGGACCTGCCTGCCCGTAGTCCAACACATGTGATCCACCAGCTACGTACCTTCCCGCACGCAACATCTCTCAACTGTGAGCACGGAACATACGAACCTACCTCGCTCGTATCCCCACAGGAGAGTAATTGAGTATGAATTTCCCCGCTCATACCATCACATGTCAACCACCATCCATGAACCTACCCGCTCATGGCACAACATCTCCTGATCCACATTTTCATCAATGTGTACAAACAACACACACAAACTGCACTAAACTCGCTTGGGCTAGAAGCCTTAGCTAAAGCGAACAGGCCTGTCTCGCTCAGGCTAAGCTTCCTCGCCTGAGCGAGCGTCCTAAACTGGTTTGTCTACGAAGTCTCGCTTAAGCGAGTCTCTCTTTGCCTGGGCGAGATCGCCCTTCGCCTAACACCCCAAACTCTCGCCTAGGCAGCGAGTTAAGCAAAACGCAAAGTTAATCACGAGGTCTCGCTTGAGCGAGAGCCTCCCGTCTGGGCGAACAACCTTGTCATCCAAACATCAATCTCCCCGCCTGCGCGAGGTGCCCCAAAACAAAGTATCACTCCCTCGATTTCTCGCTTAGGCGAGAGGTACTCGCTTGAGTGAGGTAACAGGTCGCCCAAAACCCTAGCACTCCGCCTGAGCGAGTAGCTCGTGCAGAAACACAATTCTGACTCTACAACTCTCGCCTAGGCAAGCCTGGCTTGCCTGAGCGAGATTAGTAGATGAACTCCCTGTTTACGCATGCACACAACAACACAAATACCAATTCTTATCCCAAAATCAATTTCATGCAATTAGAAACCACACACAACTCATAAGGCATAATCTAACCCAAACCAATCATCACTTTTCGGAATTTCATCCAGAACCATCAAATATAACACCATACTCATCATATACATATATAGACTCTATGCACTATTCATACATTATCAGAACTCAATCAATCCCAATTCCCATCATATACAACACGAATTTCAGACCATCTAATTATCAAATTCATGCATCCAAATCACAATACGAAAATTAGGTTCAGCTCCCCTAACCTGGAATTTCTCAGCTTCAATTAAAAGAGGGTGGATGGTTCTTCTGGCCCTAAAATAGTTTCCCCTTAGTGCTCTTCCAATTCAGCCCTCTTGAATTTCCTCTTACCCTCTTTTCACTCAATTTTCGTTCTCCTTACCACTCTCTATGTTTTCAGACTTCAAAAACCCTCCCAATTACTCTATTTTCTCTTTTTATATGGTCCTAAATATGGTTAATGTAAAAAAAAAAACGAAAAAGGCTTTTAATTATTTATAATTGCCTTTCATAGCTCATTATGGGTTGTTGTCTTTCCCTTCTCTTGGTTGCCCAAGGGCTCTAGGATTTTTCCCACCCTTTCACATTCAGACCACAAGCATTTTAACAAAAATAAAGGGCTAATTTGTTCTTAGCAAGGGTTGAACCCACAACCCCTCAATCACAAGGCAATTGCACAACCAATTCAACCAAGTCATGTTTGTGATAATCCCCAATATTCTAGGATTTCATGCTCACGTCCCATACTCAAATATATCAATAAAATAATTGCACATATTAAAATAACACACAATTGGCATACATAGGACTTAAACCTAAGTCCTCTCATACAAATAAGTACTCTCAACCATTTGAGCTAGTACTTCTCCATGTCATAACCCTCTACATTAAATGCCTTAAAGGCTTCCATTATCCGCATTTATTAAATAATTATTTAATTTCCTCGACTCTTACAACTTCTGTAATAGATCCATGGGGGCTTTGCTTCGAAAGTATGGGGTTGTGTACAAGATTTCTACACCATATCACCCCTAGACTAACGGGCAAGCCGAGATCTCAAATAAGGAGATTAAGCGGATCTTGGAGAAGATTGTATAGCCCAACCGAAAGGATTGGAGCAACAGACTATAGGACGTTCTTTGGGCTCACAGGACTGCTTACAAGGCACCTATTGGGATGTCTCCTTATCGGGTTGTATTTGGTAAGCCATGCCACCTTCTAGTGGAGATAGAGCACCAAGCCTACTGGCTGTCAAATCATGCAACTTCTCACTTGATCAAGCTGAGGAGGAAAGAAATTTGCAGTTGAATGAGTTAGATGAGATCTGTTTGGAAGCATATTAAAACTCTTTGTTCTACAAAGAGAAAACCAAGAGATTCCATGAGAGCTCCATAGCTAGAAAGGAGTTTGTTGTCGGTTAGCAATTGTTATTGTATAACTCCAAACTTGGACTCATGGGTGCAAAGTTGTGGTCAAAGTGGATTGCTCCTTTCATTGTCACTAATGTTTATCCTTATGGTGCAGTTGAGATCAAGAGCCAATCCACTGATAAGAGCTTCAAAGTGAATGGGCATCGTCTAAAGCCATTTCTCAGCAACCCTGCCTTGGTGGATATTGCTGTAGAGGAGACTTCCCTGTTTGACCCCACTTCTGTTTCACCATGATTTAGGGTTCTTACAACAAAATGGATGAAGCACCAAAGGTTGGAGATGTAGTGGCAGTGGAAGTGGTTTGGTGAAGGTTCCTAAGAGGTTAGGCCAACTTAGGGAGGAGGGCTAGAGGAGACATCTAGGAGAATGCTCTAGCAATTTGGACTCTAAAAAATGCAAGTCATGGAGTGATCTCAACAAGTATTTGCATTAACAATTCAAGAGTAACCTTACAAAGAGTGTCGAGTCTCTCATTTATAGTAGAGAGCATCTCCTAAAATGAAAACCAAATGCAAGACTAAATGAAATTCAAATGCAAGGTGGCCATGTGAAGCACATGTGTCTAGATCTAGATCTAGATCTAAGATCCACAAAAAGTGGATCACATGCCATATGGCATGTCACACTTTCTTTACTTAATACATGTGTTAAAAATGTGCAACTCATGGCTAAGGCTAGATTTAAACTTGGTCTAGACTTTTGTAATTGGGCTTGAATGGACCCAATTGCAAAAGCTAGATCAATTATGACCCAAAACTACTTCTAGTAATTTTACAATTTATTTTTAAAACATGGCCTAAACAATGGGCTCAATCTTATGTTTTGACATGTCTCTTGTTATTGGGCCTTTGATTGGACTTAGGCATTGAGGTGTATGTGGGGCATGGATGGGCCTTGAGCATGATTTGGGCATAGGCGTTGGCCCAAGCTATAAGCCTTGTTGGGATCACATCACCGCTTCCTCATGACCCTTTTCATCTCAGCCCAAGTTGTAACATCCGGTAGGATATTACTAATTTAAATAATAAAATTAAGAAATATGATGAAAACTCTCATTTATTATACTTCACTTCCCAAAAACACGGGAAATTTTAAATATTTATTACATCGGAAGTTATCCAAAAATCCATAATTTATAAAGCTCCAATACAATATCCAAATTCATAAATCAGTAAAATATTGTTTACATAGTTCATAAAAACAATAATGATAAAACTCCAGTAAAAGCTTTTCCCAACTAACCCTCTCTCTGATGCTATGCCTCAACAACACCACCTGCAACATCATCTGCTCCCGTGTAACGCATTACACGATCATCGCCAAACAGAAGCAGATAGGGTGAGCTAACAGAATAAAATTATATATACAATTTAAATATATATATATATATATATATATATATATATATATATATATATATATATATGCATACATTCGTCAAAGGAACTCTATCCTCTGATTCCATGCCACACGGCCACCACCATGTTATCCATGTTCTACGTCTTTAAATGATAACCTCAAGATACCCTTTGTTGCCTCCACCTACAAGCCACAACTTGTAGAACATGTGCGGGAAACCTGCTACGAACCACACTCCGTAACGCCAGGTGGAGTTTCCAATACGAACCATAGTTCGTATCTGTTCCAAGACTACCAAATTGCGGGTTAACGCCGAAGAGGGCAACCTTCCTAGACCCATTTGTATGAGCCATAATACGCACACTAACACCGACAACACTCGCCAATATGAGCCACAACTCAAGGATTGCTCATGTCCATCCGCCATCCCGAGTAACAACTCAAGGGATGTCATTCCGAGCCACAACTCAAGGAATGCTACAACAAAGTTCATCCTTAAGGTTTCACCCAAAGCCTCGTAGACCACGCACATCCAAATCACTAAGGAATTACTCAACCATGGACCCAGGTGAAATCACTCTTGGCGCGACCTAAGCATCGCCAGGTGAAATCACAGCATAGACCGACTAGCGAAACCCTTTTTTCGCCAAGTGCCAGACAAAAACAAAGTCATTGTCTGACAGTAGTCACCTTGTGGAACCACCCTTGCCGCCAAGCACCGCGCGATCCCGGTGGCCTCTATTTGGTCGCTATCGCCTAGCGACTCGCCCCACGCCTCCAGGCGCTATACCAGTAGAGTTAAGGCTACTGGTTTTTGGGACTTTGGACAGGTTCTCAATGAACCCAAACAATCCACAAGCAATCCAAAACACCAACCACACTTATCCAGTCATATTAGCATGAATAAATCACAATTGAACACATTCATATACCCAATGGGTTCACAGTTGAGATCATACCAATTCTCAATTATTAATAGAATTCACCACATATCACATGCATCAATCCCTATATATTCATATATATACTCCACCATTTAAATTCATGCTAGCATTCAATTTCAACTTATGAATAACGCATGCTCAAATCAAATATAAAGCAACAACCCTCTAACAACTTAAGAACATAATTCTATGCACCAATGCAAATTAATATAGCACTTCACACCTTCTATGCAACAATTTAAATTTATATTGATACACATGCATTGACCAATAAACCAATTCTCAACATGTGACTAACCTAAAGGAACATTCAAATTGATAGAGACTTACAACATAACCTAATCATGCTTCCAACTCATGCCACATAGTAGCTACTCGAAATTATCAAGAGTTTATTCGTGCATTTTAAAGACTTCTAAGCCAGCAATCATGAGTAACATATATCTGTAGCTAGTGACCTCCAAATAAAATCTCCACCGTTCAAACTGAAGAACAACATGTTATGGACCACTTGTCAAAATTTCACCTAAATCGGACGGTTAATGAACTAGGAAATGCAGTTTTACGAAAACTGTGCAAACTAGAAAAACGATGGTGCCTAGTGCCCAAAAATCAGGAACCTGGCCCTTGACGATACAAAACTAGCACCTAGCGATACCTGCTCCGCAAAAATACGAAAAACAACATTTTTCATGAACAGAACACCACATGCATCGCCTGACGACAACTTTTCACGGCCAGGCGCCTCTTAACAGAAACCAAAAAATTGGGTTGCTTTAACATGAGTCGCCTGGCGGCAATTCATGCGCCGCCAGGCATTGCATACAATTTTGGAAAAATCCCAGATTGTTATGAACCTGCATAAACCCTAAAATCCCAAACAAACAATTCCAGCATGCGTTTTGACATAATTTTTAATGTTCCAACATCATAAAGAGTTCATGCTTATTTAATTTAGAATTATTTACATGAAACATATTATAATCATAAGCAAAGATCATGTTTACTCATCCTGAAATGCCACAAGAACACTAATCCTATAATTATCATTAAATCATACAACTCAGACCTATAACACGGATACAAATACACATTTTTTATATAGAGACTTAATCCCTATATCATCATCATCACAAAAATACAAGAAATCAGAAAATTGGGCAAGCCAATTCGCGTCGCTTGGCGGGACACACGAAGCTGCCAGGTGGTTCATAGAGGAAACCCAGAAACTGGGTTCTACAACATGTGTTGCCTAGCAGGTCTTCAACACCGCCAGGCAGTTTCTGGAAAATTCCAGAAACACGAACAAATTATTATATTTTTGGCAGAACTCAAGGTTCACATGCATTCCATTCATTCCAGAAACAATACAATTAAAATAAACACGTAGTACAACTCCCCTAACCTGGATTCCTTACTTAAGTCTTGGAATTTCTCAACTCTTTGTGCACCACAAAAAGTCCATCCCTTGTCTACTTTCCAAGCTTGCTTCCAATCCTTATTATCCCCTCTAATTAGTCCAGAGTGCACTCTCCTTACAACACTCAGTCTTGGCACTCTCCAAGCCCTCTCTTTCCTACTCAATTGGTCTCTTAATCATGTTTTAGTTAAAGTTAATGGTCCTAAAACGAAAATTGGCATTAACATGGCCTTAATTGCCATTCAAGATTCATTAGTGGTTGTTTTCCAGCCCTTTTGGCTGCCCCTTTGTCAGCTAGAGTTTATGGCCTTTCCCATTCATGCCAAAAAGATTTTTTGGCAAAAAAAAAGAAAGCTTAGTTTGCGACTACCAAGGTTCAAACTTACAACCATGCAAATGTCAGTCAATGCACAATCATTCAACCAATTCATGTTTCGTGATAATTCCTATAACTCTAGAATTATATTGTCACTCATCATGATCAAGCACTTTATTATTAAAATAATAATCAATTAAATAGCACACAATTAGCACACACAAAACTCGAACCCAAGTCCTTTCCCAATAACTAAGTACTCTCAACCATTTGAGTTAGTACTTTTCCACGTCACAATAATTAGTACTTAATGCCATAAAGGCTCCCACTACCCACATTTATTAATTAATTATTAATTTAATTAATTAAATTTTACGTGTCTTACACAAGTGTCCACCATAGGCTTCTCATCTCTAATCCTCTCTCTTTGCAACTTGTTCCACCAAATTAAAGCATAATCAGAAAATTCAGCTGCTGCAAGCCTTACCTTTTGTTCTTCACTATAATTATTGCAAGAAAATACATGATCAATTTTGAGCTCCCACTTCAAGTAAGCTTCATGATAACTCCTCCCTTTGAAAGGTGGCACATTCAACCTTATTCCTTCTATTCTCCGTTCATTCCTTTGTGGCCCTCCTCCTCCTCCTCTTGGTGAGATTCTATTCTCTAGTTGATCCAACCTATCATGAAACTCATCTTGTTGTTGCTTCTTCATTAACCTCTCCAAATGTTGAGATAATGCAGTAATTTGCATCTGAATATCATTCTTTTCTGCAATGATTAACAAACAGATCAAGGTAACAGGAACAATATATATATATATATATGATGTTTGAAAATTTTCTCACCCACTCAAGTGTTTGCACTCACAGATTGGCTTTTACTATAATGAAACACTCTTGCCTTTTACCACTCAAATTCTCCTTGGGTTCTTAAGCAATTCAAGAGATTATGGCCACAACAAAGAATAGTTCTCCAATATGTGCACGAAAACGGTTGTAGGTATAAAAAGAAAGGTTAACAAAGAAAAAGGCTAAGAAAAATAGGTAAAAAAACAAAAAGAAATCAGGCACAATCCTTCAAGAACACCAATATATTATCTTATAAAAATTGTTCAGAAGCATGAATCATTCGACCCAATTTTTTTTATCACTTTCAGTACAATTACAAATTGTAGTAACTATTTTTCTTTTCACAAAGGCCTAACTTTTGCAATGAATCAACAAAAACGTAAATAATACGAGTAATAAGGTAATGAATTGGTAAAATAAGAAAGAAGGAAGGATGTAACCAATTTGATGTTCAAACCCTTAAACCTAAGCTCTGATACCAAACGATGTGAATCCCATTGCACAAAGGTTGAGTTAGGATCTTTAGGGTTAGAACTAGTTATGACCACGAGATATTTTCTTGGGCAGAATTGGGTATTCTTTTTGAAAATTAGGTGAAAAAGAAAGAAATAAGAGGTGAATCTAATAGTGGAAGGAAAGAATCTAATGTGATCCCAACAAGGCTTATAACTTGGGCCAACGCCTAGGCCCAAATCCTGCTCAAGGCCTAATCCATGGCCCACATGCATCTCAATCCCAAAGTCCACCAAGAGGCCCAATAACAAAGGGCATGCTCAAAAAGATCCAATTGGGCTTCATCCAATATGGCCCAAACCCACATGGGCCAAAGAACATGTGAAGATTTGAAGAGGTGTATCAAAGGGCAGTAAAATAACAATAAGATTGGCCCATTGTTTAGGCCTTGTTTTCTAGAATAATAAGTCAAACAATGTGTAGTTGAATTGATAAATTGGGCTTGACTAAGCCCAATAGGAGATTTTTTCATGAGCTACCAAAGGTCTAAGGTGGACTACGTGGAAGTCAACATTCCTTCCTACACCTCATGCATCCAAGGGCTAGGAGACTTGGCTTCCTTTTCAAGCTAGGATCTCACAGCAAAGATCAAGCCTTCTTCTCCAAGCTAGCATCAAAGGCCAAGATGCTTTCTCCTTCTCATCCAAGGGCCGAGATTCCTCATGTGTAATGGCTTGAGTATAAAAGCCTTAATTTTTCAACATTGTACTCACTCTTGAATTTTATGCAATAGATGCTAATTGAGTTGAGATCACTCCTCCATCTATTGCCTTTGAGAGTCACTTTTTCTAGTGATTTCTCTCTCTACCTCTAGCCACCTTCCTTAGGCTAGCATTGGTTAGGAAATCCTATCACCTCATTCACCTACCATAGCTTGCAAGTGCCTTCAAAACTTGCCTCCACTCACTCATCCAATTTCCACTGCACCATGGAGTTCTACAAGTGTCTTTGGAGCTCCACCAGAATCACTTTTTCCAAAGGAGGCAACACACAAAGGATGGAAATATCCTTTGATACAACCAAGGGTTCTTGTATCACTCAAGAACTAGGAGAATCACTCTCACTAGTAGATAGAAAATAAAATTTCTGAACAAAACTTAACTTGATTTCATTAAAAAAATGGTTCAGCTTATATAGGAGCTTTAACCATTAGAATTACAAAAGACACATTAATTGCCATTACATCCCACTAGAGCTAATAATAATCCACTCAAGATAATAATGGTCCACTACTTAATGGCTGATTCTAATTGAAATTGTGGCAGCCAAAAGTCATCCAAAAGTATTCAGCAAAGGTCCTCTTGGTCTTCCAAAGGTTGGTTCTTAAGATGTCAGATGGACCCTTATTACAACTTGAATTAAAGAACTATAACCCATTAATTGGTTAACCCAAAACATAATTTGGTTAATCAATTTTACAAAGCTTTGGGCCCTTATTTAAATAGAAGAAACTGCATTCAAAAACTCTATTGGGCGCGTTAGTCCTCCTCCATTTGGACCATGATGCAATTTACAACTTTGGTCTTTTCTCTTTCCAACTTGGGCTTGTATTTAAATAATAATTACAACACTTGTTGCAGAGCTTCTTTTGCTTTCCTTGCTCTAGACCTTGTCATAGGTCCTCCAAGTTCTTCAAGTGGATCCTTGTCATTGCTCATTGTCACATCTCCATCATTAGATGTTGAAGGTAATCTGCAGATATCATAACCATGATGTGTCTTAGACGCTAGTTGGTCACCCATTTGCTAGGATCTTATAAACAGTCCTTACTTGTTGATATGTCTAAAAGTTAAGTCAAGCCTACAAATATTGTACTCACTTTGAAAGAAAATAATGAGTGTAATGTCACAATGATAAAGCAAGTTTATAATGAAAGATACACTTCTAAACAATTAAATTGAGAGGTTCAAGAACTGAATTAGGAAGTGTTTTTCCTTATTGTTATCATCTCCTATGTTGATTCCATATTAGGAAAAATGTGCAAGCGAAATGCAAAATGTTAGTGAATTTTGTTGACGCATGGGATGTTATGATGAAGCATGGGAAATGTTATGTATTACGAAGATGACTCGACCTTCACTGATTGTGTTGACCACCTTCGTCATGTTTGTATTTCATGGCCTTTATTCTTTGAGTATGTCAATGAAAGTTGGATAATTCCTTACAAAAAGTTCTTTGTAAAGGCATGGACAAATTGAGTACTGCATTTAGGAAACACAACATCAAACATGTATGTTTCATTGTCATTTTCATCAATTATCTTATTACTTCACTTATGATATTATTTATGTTAAATATAATAGGCTTGAGCCAGCCTATTAGAGCTTGAAGAAAGTTCTGGGAAGCAGTATGGGAGACCTATGCACATGTTGGGATGTAATTCATAACGTGATTATCCTCCAAAA
Source organism: Vigna unguiculata (assembly GCF_037176805.1). Classification (NCBI taxonomy): domain Eukaryota; kingdom Viridiplantae; phylum Streptophyta; class Magnoliopsida; order Fabales; family Fabaceae; genus Vigna; species Vigna unguiculata. The sequence continues at coordinate 25,330,233 of NC_140799.1, read as the reverse complement.
AAATGAAATCAAGGTGTCTTTTGATAAAAGTATAAGTCTGATCAGTGACACGTATAAGGGAGGCATGTATAAATGATTGGTTGGAATTGTATCAAGACATGCTTTAGGACTCATTGCCGATGAGGTTGAACAAGTCATGCATATAGGATTTGACAGTGGGAGTTGTGGATGTGTGTTGAGAGCGATATATGGTCTACCATGTGCTTGTGAATTAGCACAATATGTCTATGAGGTGATTCCTTTGAGTGCTCTTCATATAATGTGGACTAGATTAAGCTTCTCAAATATTTCATCAAATGAATCGCTTCCAAGGTTATGCATTGATAAGGAAATTGACATGGTGGTCAATCGTTTCAGTGAAGTGACATTGCAGGAAAAGTAACAATCAAACAAAAGTTACTTGAAATTGAGTGTCCTGTAATGACATCAATGGTGGCTCCAATGCAAAAAAATTAAAACCAAAGGTGCACAACATAAAAAAATGCATCGATCTGAACAGTCTACTAAGCGTGATCCATCTTACTTTGATCATGTCAACGCCTTCTTTTCCCCACAGAGTGGTCATTCCTTGAAGAGTGACACAAAATCTAAAAGGAAATGTAAAGAAAACATTAGATCTACAAAAGAAAGTGTAATTCGCACATTAGATCAATTTCATCCTATATGTCACCCTTACATTGTCAATGTTGTTGATGTGGTTGTTGATGGCTATTGTGGGTATAGATGTATTGCTACCTTGTTAGGGATGGGTGAGGAATCGTGACTTCTAATCCGATATGATCTTTTTAAAGAACTTGATTTACAATTTAAATGTATTACATCATTCATTTCTTACAAGTTCACCTAAAAGATGATTGTCCTATACCCATGGTAGATATCATATCATCTATACATTGTTATCTCGAGGATCGAGCTTGGTCTGCGTTTTACGCTAAAAGGTTGCAGACATTTGTGCACTTGATGGGTGTCAATACTAGTTATATGGACCTAGGCATCGACTGAAGTTTGTATATTTATTTTATTTTTTTAAAGTTAGTTATTTTTGTAACTCAATATTTTGTATTATGGACATTAAAAACTACTTATAATTATTAAGCATATTTATAAAACTATAACTGCTCTGGCCAAGGAACGAGTATATTTTGGCCTTAGTGCAATCACCATTAAGTCAACAATGTCAATAATTGTAAAGAAACACAAATTAAAACATATAATGTGAGTAAAAAAATAAGAAGTTCTAGATCACAAAACTATCAAAAGTTCATAACTATTTAACTATTATATCATTTGGAAATAAAATCATGTCCACATAAGAATATATAAAGGTCTCTTATCCATAACTAGTTTAGTGCCTCCCTCGTACACTTTGACCTCCTCTATTATTGCTGCCATATTCTTTAGTTCTCTGGCGACCTTAGGAAGAAAGAAGAAGCTAGTGGGTTGTGTTAGGATTGGTTGTGGAATAAAGTATGGGGGTAAGTATCTCACCCACAAAATAATGAAAATGGCGAAAACGAAAAACAAATGTTGAAAGGGTTTTGAAATATAATGGCTTTCTTAAGAGGAACAAGAAGCGAAAAAGATTTGTTTTAGAAATTATGCTCCACTATTCTTTCTACATATTTCAAAAACTCAAAAATTCTAAAATTTTACTACCTTTTCCTTGGCCCCATTATAACTTGTGAGAAGTTCTCATGATCTTTGAATCCATATTTTCTGAAAATTTGTGAATATCACAGTCTTGTTAAGTATTATGAGTGTTTACTTGCATGAGTATTTTAAGTGAAAATACAAGCCAAAACACTAGAGTGAATTTTGGAGAGAAAATATACATTTTAAACTCGAGTGATATCTTTCATATTTGATTTTAATGTAAATTAAAAAGATTAACTCATGTGTAAAAAATAGAATCTTTCTGTTTGTATATACTTGATAACTTGATTTCTAAAAGATGGATTTGTTCTAGTGATGTTCATTCTTTTGATCCAAGTTACATATGGAATAAAATACCTTTGAAAAAGTTTTGAAATTGCTCACTTTTGCCTAGGAGTGCGAAAGGATAAGTGTGGGGGTGTGATGAGTACAAATTGTTTCCATCATTTAATGTATTAATTTGGGGATTTAATTGAATTTTTGTGCTTAAAGAGTGATTTAATTAGGATTTGTGATAATTGGGCTTATTGAGTTTGTGTGATAAAAATGTCTTAAAAAGTGATTTAGTTGCATCAATTATTCTTGGATATTCTAATGTTTGTTGATACAGCTAAAATTAAGATTAAGTTCATTTAAGGTTTGAAAATAAATTGATTAAAGTTACAAAACACTTTAAAAAAAAGGCTAAAATCAATAAGTTCCAGAAAAATCATTTATGCACCCTTTACATTACTGATACATTCCCCTTTTTCAAGTGGACCACCCAAACACCTATTATGCATCCCTAATATGTCTATTTTCACCCCTCTTTCCACTCATAAACTAAGATGCACTTAGATCATGCCATGTGGCAATTCTTCACTAATTAAATCGACCAATCAGAGCATGACACATGGTGGCATCCAAGCACTCAAAATTCAGCCAACCAAATGTTGCCACATCATCATCTTTTTCTCTCCCCCACAAACCAGAAACCCTAGCCCAAATCAGCCACCCATCACAATAGTTACCATGGCACTTCACCAAACCAGTGTTGGAATGAAACTGAGTAGCCACCGCGCATAACTACTTACCTTCATTAGAGAAGGAGGACGCATGATTAGATTTGCAACTACCACAACACCACCACAAGAAGGAAGCCATCTTCATTGTAAAATGCGAGCCACCATGGTAGTGCCCTTCATCACCGTCTTCCTCTACGCGACCGCAACGAATCAGGCCACCGTGAATCCACCATTGCTCCATTACACCATTGTGAGTTAGACCTCCACGCAAAGCCATCGTGAAGACGAACCAAATTAGCGCCACCACAACTCTCCAAACATGGTGAGAACGATGAACATTAGCACCACCATCGATCTGTAGCATTCTCCATCGCGGACCAAACCAAACGCAAGGCGAAACTCCAACAACACGCATACACGTGACGTTGAGCCACCATTGTTGCACCTATTCTCGTCACCATATGTGTCGTCAATGTTCATCTTCTCCAAATTGAATCACACATGCACTTCAAGCCACCATGAAAACCACCACAATCACCTACACAACCCTTAGCATACTATTGGAAACCCTAACACTAGAGAGCGAGGAGATGTCGCATGCCAGCCTATCAATGGACAATCAAAGCCAGTTCAAGCTGGTCAAATAGTCAATTATGGTCAAAATTTAGTCAATATTGCAAAAATGGCCAAACGAGAGGGACAAAATTGGAAATTGAACAGAAATTAAGTTGTTAAATAATTAATTAAAATTTTTCATTAATTATCTTTAGTATATCTCAAATTATTAACAGAGAAAATCTTCCAAATATTTTTAGAAGCTGATAAAATTTGTTAATTATTTGAAAGATATTATATCAAAAGATAAAAGGTTTCAACAATAGAAAATATAAGATTCAAGTCCAATCAAGATAAAGAGACCTAAGGGAGCAAAAGAAAGACACTTAGCAATTCTCATATTTTAGCAGCTATTGTCCATAACATCTCTCTTTTTTCCATCCTTTTTTTTTCTCTCATTCATCATTTATCATATATTCCATCCAATCCATGGAGGACTAAGCTTTTAAGGTTGGTTCCATTGTAATTTCATTATGGATTTTGAGGTTAAATTAAAATATTCCTAACAATCCCCCACAAATGACTATATATTAAAAAAACAAATTTTGGGCAAAGAGAAGGAACTAAGTTACTTAAACATTAATATCTTTCAATTGAATTAATGTATATTGAAATGAGGCAAATACATAGCTAATGAAAGTGAAATAATTCTTGAACTTTCAAAAGCTTAGGTTAATGCCCCCATAACACATACTAATTCTTTAAAGTTTGTTATTCCACGATACAATAAAAGCGCAATTAATGGTCGTGTGCAAATACCTTATTTCCATGAGTGCTCTACAAAGCAAATTTTTATATTCTTTCATAGAAGGTGGCCCACCTTCACACTTATCTAAACAATAACTTTATCAAGTCTATCACAATAGACCACTCAACAAATAGAGCTATAAAGTTATTAAGTCCTTTATACATATATCACAATCATCTATCAAGTCCTATTGAGGGCCACTCAACACATAAAGCTATAGATTTAAGCACTACCATATGTACATGGATGGACTGTAGTGCATCACAATATTTTCAAGCCAAAGGCTTAAGTCACATCCCTTGAGAAGTCTCCTGAATGACTGATGACTCTCCTACTCAATTCCTTTGTTAAAGGATCTACTAGGTTTCTTTCTGATCTAACAATCTCTAGACAGATTACTCCATTCTTCAAAAGTTGTTTAACTACACCATGTCTTATGTGAATATGTCTTCTTTTTCCATTATACACATAATTTTTTGCAACTCCAATAACGGCTTATGAATCACAATGCAATGATATTGGTACAGAAGACCCTCACAATGGAATATCACCTAACAAGTTTTTCAACCATTCAACTTCTTTACCTGCTAGCTCAAGAGCAATGAATTCATATTCCATGATTGAACGAGTAATACAGGTTTGTTTGGAAGATTCCCATGAAACAACTCCTCCCCTAAAAGTGAACACATATGCACTAGTAGAACTAGCCTCATTATTGTCTGTCACCCAATTTGCATCACAATAACCTACTAAAACAATAGGAAAATTTTTAAAATGCAAACATAAATTCATAGTTCCCTTAAGGTCTTTTAACAATCGATGAAGTGCATTCTAGTGTTCACTATTATGATTATGAGTATATTTACTTAGTCTACTTACACCATAAGCAATATCAAGTCTTGTGTAGTTCATGAGATACATAACACTTCCTATAACCTTAGCATATTCAGCTTGTGAAACACTATCACCATTGCTCCTATTAAGACTCATGTTAGGGTCATAAGAAGTTGTTACAGACATTGCATCAAAACAATCAATTTTCTTAAGTATCTTTTCAATGTTGTGTGATTAAAATAATGAAAAGCCAAATTCAGTTTTCCTTATTTTGACACCAAGAATAACATCTGCCCCACCTAAATCTTTTATCTCAAAGTGAGCAATTAAAACATTGCTATTGTTTAGTACTTTCAAGTTAGATCCGAAAATGAGCATGTCATCAACATATAAACAAATAATTAGAACCAAACAATTTAGAGTAAACACATGAATCAAAGGCATTCACAACATACCCATTGCTTATTAAAGTATGATCAAACTTTTCATACCATTGTTTGGGTGCCTATTTGAGGCTGTAAAGAGATTTTTTTAAGCTTGCATACCCTATCCTCTTGTCTAGCAACTACAAATCCCTCTAGTTGCTCCATGTAAATTTCTTCCTTCAGGTCCCCATTAAGGAAAGTTGTTTTTACATCCATCTGATGAATTATCAAACCTCGAATAGTTGAAAGAGCAATCAAAAATCTAATAGTAGCAATTTTAGTCACAAGAGAATAAGTGTCAAAATAATCAATACCTTCCTTTTGAGTATATCCCACTGCAACTAGTCTAGCCTTGAATTTTTCTATAGACCCATCTAGTTTAATTTTCCTTTTAAATATCCATTTACACTTATAGGTTTACTACCTTTAGGTAAATCAACCAAATCCCAATTGTGGTTCATCATAATAGAGTCTAATTCACTTTTAATTGCTTCTTTCCAAAAGCTAGAATCTATAGAGGCCAAGGCCACTTTATAGGTTTTAGGATCATTACTAATAAAAAATATAGAAACAAATTGCTCGTTGATTTTATCAGGTTTTTCAACAATCAAAGTAGTCAAAAAATCAAGCCCAAGGCTATTCTCAATTCTCTTCCTCTTACTCTATCTTCATTCACATGTTCACTAAAAGTATATTCATTTAGCATATCAACCCTTGAAGAAGAAAAAATTTCAATTATCGTTTTATTAAGAGGAAACAAATGTTCAAAGAATTTAGCATCTCTAGATTCACAAATAGAACTATTATTCAAACACATGAATCTGTATGCAACACTATTTTGAGCATAGCCAATGAATGCATAATCAAAGGTTTTAGGCCCAATGCTAGATTTTCTAAATTCTGGATATGCAACTTTAGCCAAGCATCCCCAAACCTTTAAGTAATTTAAGTTAGGTGCAAACCCTTTCCATAGTTCATAAGGACTTTTATCCAGTTTCTTATGAGGAACTTTGTCCAAAATATAAAATGTAGACAAAACAACTTCACCCCATATGTTATCAGGCATACCAGAACTTAATAACATAACATTCATCATTTCTTTTAGTGTATTATTTTTTCGTTCAACTATGCCATTATGTTGAGGTGTATGAGGGGTAGAAGTTTCATGTATAAAACCATTTTCATCACAAAATTCTTTAAGGAAATTTGTGCTATATTCACCACCTCTATCAAACCTATGCTTTTTAATCTTTTTATCCAATTGATTTTCTACTTTAGATTAATAGATTTGAGCATACTCATCTTTTAACTTTAAAAATAAATTTTAGTATATTTGGAAAAGTCGTCAACAAATGTTGTGTAATATTTTTTTGCCACCTTTAATCATTGTATTTTTAAAGTCTGCCAAGTGAGAATGTATCAATTCAAGCAATTCAGTGCTTTTGGAAGTGACATGTTTAAAAGGTTTTTTGCAAATTTTGCTTCAACGCAAACAATACATTTAGAATACTCATTTGCATCATACACATTTATAAGATGCATATTTTTCAATCTTTTGATGGAACCAAAATTTACATGGCCTAACCTACCATGCCACTAGTTAACAAATTCAACAATATAAGGAGAATTAAAGATACTTTTCATTAGCAATAATAAGAACAGAGTTCAGAACAAACAACCCATCAGACAAGTATCCCTTACCCATAAAATCTCCATTTTTTGCTAAAATCACTTTATCACCCTCAAACACAAGTTTCAAACCAGCCTTCTTAAGCAAACTACCAGAAACTAGATTCCTACAAAGGAAGGGAACATAGAACAGATCATTCAAAGCTAAAATTTTTCCAAAGGTAAGTTTTAGGAGTATTTTTCCTTTACCAAGCATTCTAGCAGTGGATGAATTGCCCATGAAGACATGTCCACCATCTACTACATTACAAAAGTTCTCGAAAAAAGCCTTATTGGAGCAAAAATGTCTGGTGGCACCAATGTCCAACAACCAGTCAACTTTGTTTTCCAACATTTTTCCTTCCACCACCACAACAACAATTATATCTTCCTTTTCAGCAACTTTGACTTATGGAGAAAAATTATTGGCCTTACTTATAGGTTTCTTATCCTTCCTATTTCAACATTGGTATGACTTGTGGCCTGGTTTTCCACTTTCAAAATAGAGTATCACTTTGCCTTTATGTTTCTTTCTGTTATCACCTTTGAGATTTTTTTGGTATTCACTGTTTTTTAATTTCTTTCCTTTGGCTTTGTACTTATCTTTATAAACAAGAGAAGATTCAACCAAGTTAGCTTTAACAGAAATTGAAGAAACAAAATTTTCCTTATCTTTTAGACGATTTGCCTCCTCAAGTTTCATGTGACTTATTAGCTCCTATAGAGTCAAGTTCTTCTTTTTATGTTTCAGATGGTTCCTGTAATCACTCCATAAAAGTGGAAATGTTTCCAACAAAACATTAGCCTACAGGACATCAAACATTTTCATGCCTTCTCTTAGCACATCTGCAACCAAGTTCTCCATGACAGAAGATCGGATAGTGACTTGAGAGCAGAAGCAGAAGCAATAACCATTGTTGAAGAACTTTAAAAAAAGTAAAAGGGGTTTCACTTTCATATTGTTAGCAAGACAAAAAAACAAGACAATTGTGTTGTGGAAGAACCACTATCCTGAAAGCAAAATTTCAGCACAATCGAGGTGCAATCGATTAACGTCGTTCGCTCCCCAAGGTTACACAACACCTCATACCCTCGTGCACTTGTTGAAGGAGTTTGGAACCACAGACCCTCATTGCCTAGAAAATTAAGAACAGTAGAAAAAGTTTTTAACTTTCCTTCGTGAAAACTAAAATCCCTCTCTATGATGTTTTAGTACGGTATATTAACCTATATATAAATTACTTCTACTTTTCCTATCTTTAAGACATAATATAATATATTTATAAAACTATTTTTAAAAAGGTAACAGAAAGAAGTATTATAATAATGAAAATTGACCACTAAAAGAGTGCTCCATTCAATTTCGGAGACTGGCTTGAGAATAGCTCCTAGTCATTTAATATAATATAGTCATATTCCCAACATAATTGAATTAAGACTTTCTACATTGATTGATTTGTAAATCTACAACAATAATTTATTTAACAATAGTCTTTAGATAATCGATGATGAATCTATTTTGAAAGTAGTTGAATTAGACTGCTTTACTACAATTGTTTCAAAGTCTTTTATTAATTTGCTATTTCATTCTCAAATTCTTCATTATCTTTTTGCATATCATCATATAGTTTTAATTGCATTAGGTTAGATTTTTAAAAGAGTCAAATATTGAAAATAAATTTTGTATTCTTTGGGATACGACTGAGGGTTGGCTTAACCTTATCTAGTTTGTTCACTACTACTAACTTGACAATACTGAAGTTGTTGTAGTTAAGTAGTATTAATTTGATCATTTCACGACAGCGTTATCAAGGACCTCTAAAGAGTCTGCAAGTTTATGTTTTCCTGCCAAACTCTTGTGAGTATCGGCAAGGGAGGAGGAAAGCTAGAGCTACAAGAAAACTCTTAAATAATAATCAATTTTAATGACCAAAAATTGTTAGTCACTACAGTCACCAATTTAGATACCAAATTACAAAATAAAAAATATATTAGTTACTATAATAATCACTATTATGAATAAAAAATTATATTTAGTCACTAAATTGGTTACTATTTAATTAGAGATTAATTTAGAAACTAATTCATTTGGTAGTCAAACCCTTAGTAGTTAATATTTAGTGACCAACTTATAAACTAATTTATTTGGTAATCAAAATCTAGGTAACCAAATTTAGAAACCAATTATAAAGTCTTCATTTATAATATATAGTGACTATTTTAATAACTAACAATTTTTTATTTTGTAAAGTGATATATAAATTGGTCACTTTATTGAGTAACAATATTTTTACACTAAAATTTGTTGTTAATAAAATAATATTTTTTGTATGTTCACGCAATAACTTCTCTAAGGAGAGAGATGGTGCGACTTGAGGACACCCACCTCCAACTTTATGTTTTCTTTTTCTTTGTATAACGGATGTAACTTTTCAAACTTTATACCCAAACTTGGGGTGACGATAAGAACGAATAAACTTTACAACCATGGTAGATCCTATTCCCATAATCTTCACCATGACAACCATCACAAAAGCAAAAGCAGCATAAATTCTTGGTCCCTCTCTTTCCAAATATTTAGACAATCACAAAGCACCACACCACACCTCTCTCTAATAGTGAACATGGCTCAAGTCGCTTCTCTCTCCGCCGAAATGGAGACCCTGAACCATGTTCTTTCCCTAGTGGAGGCATTCAGAGCGTTCGACGCCGACAACGATGGGCGAATCACGAAGGCAGAGCTTGGAGGAATCTTGGGGTCACTCGGGTACAACGCTAGCGAGCAAGAAGTGGGTGCAATGATGCAAGAAGGTGACAAGAACAGAGATGGGTTTCTGAGCATACAGGAATTCTTGGAGATGAACACGAGAGAGTTGGAGGGTGGGAGTCTCGGCAGCACCCTCAGCACAGCGTTTGAAGCGTTGGATGAAGATGGGAACGAGATTCTGACCGGGGAAGACCTTCATGGGGTCATGCAAAACTTGGGTCTAGACTTGTCCCTCGACAACTGTGTTCATCTTGTTGCTTCTCTTGATGCAGACGGAGATGGAGCTGTGAGCTTGGATGAATTCAGACTCATAGTTGATTCACTCCTCTGACAAATATTCTCTGTATGTGTTATGTGATCAATGATCACATGTTTACGTATAGCAATAGGTTTGAAGAGGTTACTGTATCTGCATGAAAAAGTATAGGTTAAGGAATTGAATAAGCACTTGTGAGATGCAACTGGTTTGCAATTTTAAATTTAGAGAGACTTGAGAAAGAAGATAAATTTTAAATAGTATTTGGGCTCTTTAAAAAGTATTTATGTATTCGGTCAAAAAAATCTTGCTTTAAGAGTTTATATACTTTGAGCTGCGTTTAGAGACAATAATGTGGATGAAGCGCTGGAAACCTTGCAAACCTTTACTCTCCAAAGGAGCAAGTTCCTCATCGGGCAAATGATGCCTAACTGTAGAGTTTATATTCAGAAACTCCATGCATCCAACGTGTAGAGTTGCCTACTACATTACACGCAGACGGGACTCTAGCGCAGTTGGGTGATTCCCTGTGTTTATACTGGGCTTTATTTTGAGTTTCTCAATAGTTGGCCCAATCATGCAGACAGAGAAGTGGGCTTCGGCTGCTGCAAGCTGGCCCATATATTCGAACTGCTTCTAGACGGAGATTACTATGCGCACCAGGCCCATCATTGGCCCAAGATTGGATGACACTGGGTGGACGAAGGAACCTGCTCATTGGTCAAAGAAAGGCAGCATTGAAACCGGAGGTTTTCTTCTGCACCTCCAAAACTGCCACTTGACCCGCTGCATTAAATGTTTGAAATTTTGAATCTCTCTCTTCTCTCTTTTATTTAATGAAAAGGAATCTTCCACTCTCTTTTAACATAGCACTGTCCTTACCCCCCCGAAATCTTTGCCTCACTCTCCTTCCTTGCGCCTCAGTGGTTTTTCTCCCTTGTGCTCTCTCATCTTCTCGTCTCCCACTCCCACATTCGTCTACATTAACGGGTAATGTTAATCTGCCTTCGTAATTTTCCCTTTTTTCTTGCTACTGTCATGTTTGCCATGCATGTATAGATACGTATATGCATCATTTAGTTTATTCCATGATAGATCTACACGAAGCGTTGCCAAAAATTTTGAACCACAAACCGAAAGTTGACTTCCGCAAGTGATGAAATTCCATAAGACACTAGATTCCGAAAGTGAATTTCCGTAGATAACGATTAATTCCGGAAGTGGACTTCAATGAAATGCCTAAAACAACCATATCTGGAAGTCGACTTTTGTAAGTCATTAAGATTGGAAGTCGACTTTCGTAAGGTAAAATGACTTTCGTAACCAAATTTGACAACTATGTTCGAAAGTGGACTTCCGTAATTGTACAAAAAGTATCACCGAAAGTCGACTTCCGTAAGGTTACTGGATGACTGGTCGATTTCCGGTGAATAAAATTAGGCAACATGTTTGGGTTTAGTCACCAAATGTCAACTTTCGGGTATATTTGATTCCGAATGCTGACTTTCAGTTAATGTAATTTTTTTTTTCAATTTAAATTTTTTAATATTTAATATTTTTTCAATGTTTTAGTTGTTATGTAATTTTTTTAGGAATACATTGTAATTTTTATTTGTAGTTAATTTTAATTTTAATTAATTTTAATATTAATTAATTATAATTTTGAATAATTATAATTTTCATTAATTATAATTTTGAATAATTATAATTTTCATTAATTATAATTTTGAATAATTATAATTTTCATTAATTATAATTTTGAATAATTATAATTTTCATTAATTATAATTTTGAATAATAATAATTTAAATTATTTTAGTATTAATTAATTTTTAATAAAATAAATTATAATTTTGAATAATTGAAATTATAATTAATTATAATTTTGAATAATTTTAATTTTAATTAATTATAATTTTGAATAATTTTCATTTTAATTATTTATAATTTTGGATAATTTTAATTAATTATATTGTTTGAATACTTTTAATTTTAATTAATTATAATTTTAATATGTTTTTAAATTTGTTAATTACTAACATGGCTAGTACGAGGGAGCATTTGTACCTCGTGGTGGCTCAAGTTCTTCACATGTTGAGGATTCTAAGCAAGTACCTAGATGTAGACCTACGACATTTGTTTGTAGAAGCAGGATAAGGATCATCATAGAGATAGTAGTCCATCAACTCATGGGGAAGCTGGTTCATCTACAGGTCGTGGAGAAGTCGGTCCATCATCACCAACTCCTGTTGATATTCATGAGCAACAAGAAAATGTAATTCACCACAAGGAGGTTGTTGCTGACCAGGACCATGATGTTGTAGAAGGATTTCCTGGAGAGTCCGTGTAACATCTCTAAGGAATATTACTGATAATAAATAAATAAAAATCGAATTACAATAAAGTCCGCATTTAATATAAACCATTTCCCAAAACATGGGAAATTTAAAACTTTAATATATATAAAGTCATAAAAATCAGGAGTCCATAATTTCATGAAACTGAATTAAATGAGGTTCTCAAAACAAAATCATAAACATATACTATATGTATATACAAAATATCCCCTGCTAGCCCTCGCTCCGAGTCTATGCATCTCCTGGCCCACCTGTCACATCATCTGCTCCCGGATAACAAGATATTCGATCATCACCACACACACACAGATAGGGTGAGCTATGCACAATAAAATATAAACAGATATATGTGAAATAAACATGCTTCCCAACCCAAAACAACATAAGTACAAAACTCATAATTTCTAAATCACCGAACCATGACCTCATAGTCCTTCATGAGTCATATGCATGAACTAGGTCTTGGGACTTTCCTGTGCTCCCACGAAACTAACTCATTCGTGGTCCAACCCTATGAGCCCATCCCGCTCATAGTCCTGCCCTATAGACTCCTCGCCTGTAGTATAAACATCCAAGTCTCATAACTTGGACCCTGGCACGCACACAATCACCATACTATGGACTCCTCGCCCAATAGTAGCCGATGGGAACATCACAGTTCCTTGCCCATCATGCGCCCGACACATGCAATCACCATATTAAGGACTCCTCGCCCATTAATAGCCGACGGGAACTCAACCAGTTCCATGCCCATCATGTGTCCAACCACCGAGCACATCCCAGACCCCTAATGGACTTAGTCCTTCAAGTCCACACACCACAACACATGCATATACAACCTAACCTTGGTAAAACAGCCAAACACACTCACAAGCACATAGAAACATAGTAATTCGCATAAACTCGCTTAAGCTAGGGACCCCTCGCCCAAGCTAGACCCTCAATCTCACTTAGGCTACTCTACCTCGCCTGAGCGAGTTTAAATCAGCAACCAAAGCACGTCATCTCGCTTAGGCGAGATCCCCTCGCCTAGGCGAGACCATCTATTGCCCAAACACCCATTTCCATCTCGCCTGGGCTAAAGTACAAGCAAAACACCACACATGACCAAGACATCTCGCTTGAGCGAGACCCTGGTTCGCTCAAAACCCACAAAGCCCTCGCCTGGACGAGAAGTCACGCTCAGAACCCTCATGTCACGTCGCTATCTCGCTTAGGCGAGATGGACTCGCTTGGGCGAAAATTGCAGAAACTCTCCTCTGAAAGAATTCATGCGCATTATCATCTCTCACACATTGCACCTTTTTACCAAAATCCATTCAACACTTCAATCAATTGGCAGAAAACGCAAATACACATACAATACTCATACAACAAACTCAACACCCCTAACCTGGATTATTGGATTAAAGTTGGGAAGAAACTTGATGTTCCTTTGCTCACCACGGTTTTGCTTCAGACCTCTTCCAAATCAGCCTCTCAAAGTTTGCGGATCATGTCTTGAAAGGTGTGCTTCCAACTATGCCTCCTCATGCTTGTGTGGACGGCTACCTGCAGTGGTTTAGACAAGTATCTCACCTGTATATTATTCCGGGTAATCATGACGATTAGCCTACTCTAGTCCCCTGACTTCGACGACATGTACTATATTATCTTCCACTGTAGAGGAGATCACCATATTCATCATCTGCTTTATCTATAAGTATCTCAAAACTATATTCCAATATATGTAAAATTTTTCCAAGGATTCTTCCCTGACCTCCACTGCACCATAAGGAAATACTTATGTAACAATGAACGGTCCTTCCCATGTGGAGCGTAACTTACCACTCATATGACCTAGCTTGGATTTATACAATAACACCTTTTGTCCTACTTGAAAATCCTTTCTAGCAACAAGCTTTTGGTCATGGAACTTTTTGGTTTTCTCCTTGTAGAACTTTGAGTTTTCATAGGTTGTAAGCCTAATCTGCTCTAGTTCTTACAACTGAAGTTTCCACTCTTTCCTCGCTTCTTCTAAATCCAAGTTGCAAGCTTTCACGACTCAATAGGCCTGATGTTCAATCTCCATACAAAAATCACCCTAAAAGGTGAAATACTTATAGGTGCTTTGTAAGCTGTCCTATGTGCCTAAAGTGCATAATCCAATCTTGTGACCCAATCCTTTCGGCTAGGTTTCACTACTTTCTCTAGTATCTTTTTAATCTCCATGTTAGAGATCTCTACTTGTCCATTAATTTGGGGGTGATATGGTGTAGAAACATGATGTGTCACCCCATATTTCTTCAACATGTTTTCAAGCAAATTATTACAAAAACGAGTTCATTGGTCATTAATGATGGCTTGTGATATTCCATACCTACTGAAAATATTAGACATGACAAAACTCATGACAACCCAAGCATCATTAGTTCTTATAGCTCTGGCTTCTACCCATTTAGAGACATAGTCTATAACAAACAAAATATAAGTAAACCAAGAAGAATGAGGAAAAGGTCTCATAAAATCAATACCCCAAATATCAAATACATCACAATATAGCATGGGTTGTTGAGGCATTTCATCCCTTCTTGTAATGGATCTAGTTACTCTTTGACACTGCTCACAATTTTCATACACCCCTTGTGCATCTTTAAAGATAGTAGGCCAATATAATCCATAATCCAACACCTTCCTACCTATTTTTTCTGTGCCATAATGTCCACCAAAAGGAGATGACTGACGAAACTCAAGCACATAAGGTATGTCGGCATCTGGAACACACCTCCTTTTGACTTGGTCACTACTAATGCGCCATAAGATTGGATCTTCCCATATAAAGTACTTTGCCTTGCTTTTTAGCTTGGTTCTTTTAGACTTAGAGAAGGAAGGAGGAATAGCAAAAACAACCAAATAGTTAACAATATCAGCAAGCCAAGGTTCAGAAAACTTAGCTTTCACAACAGTCAAAGCTAGGAGGACTTCATCAAAAAAGTTATCTTGGATAGGAATGTCATCTTGTTCCTTTTCAATCCTACTAAGATGGTCAGCTACTAAGTTATGTTTCCCACTTCTGTCTCGAATCTCGATGTCAAGCTCTTGGAGTAGTAACATCCATATAATCAACCTTGGCTTGGAATATGCTTTCTTCAAAAGGAATTTTAATGTTGCATGATCAGTGTAAACAATTACCTTGGAACCAAGTATATACGATTTAAATTTGTCTAAGACAAACACAACAACTAATAATTCCTTCTCAATTTTGGTGTAGTTAGCTTGCATTGTGTCCAATGTTCTGGAAGCCTAATATATCACATGTGGTAGCTTCCCATCTCTTTGTGCAAGCACTGCTTTCAGTGCAAAGTTTGATGTAACACACATCAACTCGAATGGTAATGTCTAGTCAGGTGGCTGGATGATAGCAGTGGTGGTAAGCGCCTTTGTCAAAGTATCAAAAGCATCTTTATACCTCTCTCCAAAGTCAAATGGTACATCCTTTTATAGCTTGGAGAGAGGATTAGCAATCTTGCTGAAGTCTAAGATAAACCTTCTGTAAACACCTGCCAATTGGTCTAACATCTAGTCCATGAATGGTAAGAGAAAGTGGTCCTTCCTGATGGCCTGATTTAGTTTTTTGTAATCAATAAAAACCCTCCAACTATTCTGAATACGAGTAGGAATCAACTCGTTCTTGTGGTTCTTGACCACGATGATCCTAGATTTCTTGGGGACCACATGTACAAAACTCACCCAAGTGTTGTCAAAAATATGATATATGATACTTGCTTGCAGCAACTTGGTGACTTCCTTCTTCACAACCTCCATCAGCTGAGGATTCAATCTCTTCTAAGGTTGTCTTACTGGCTTAGCATCCTCCTCCAAGAGTATTATGTGTATACAGAAAGAAGGACTAATACCATGAATATCTACTAGTGTCCAGCCTATTGCTCTCTTGTGATCTTTGATAACCTACAATAGTTGTTATTCCTGCTCATTAGTAAGCAAGGTAGATATAATAACATGGAGTTTCCCATCATGTTCAAGATAAGCATATTCTAAACGAAGCGGTAAAGGTTTCAACTCCAAAGTGGGTGGTTGTTCCACAAATGGCAACATCTTTACTACCTAAGGTGATTTTAGCCACCTCAGCATCACACTCGGACGCCATAAAGGTATAATTTAGTGACACCGCGTCCTCAATATCACCTATTTTATAGTTTTCATTTTCATCTAAAATTGTGTACGACATATTCAAAAAAGAAAAATCCAAAGAAGAAGAAAAACCAGAAAAAATATCCAAAAAAATAGAAGCAAAATTGTTCACTACATCACCCAGTAGATCAATACAAAACAAAGAATGGTCTTCAGTCGGGTGTTTCATGGCTTCCAACACATTGAATTGCACCTTCTATCTCATATCTCTATAGTCAATGATTTTACATGCACATCTATGTTGGTACGTATTGTCATCATGAACAGTCTTCCCAAGACAATTGTGGTTGAACTCATTCCTTCATCGTCCTTCATGTCGATGATGTAAAAATCTGCAGGAAAAATTAACTTGTCCACACGGACAAGCACATCTTCTAGCACACCTGTAGGGTTAATTGTGCTACGGTTGGCCAATTGAATGACCACACCTATAGTCTTAAGAGGTCCAAGACAAAGTGAAGTAAAAACTGACAAAGGCATTACATTAATGGAAGCTCCTAAATCTAACATAGCATTGTCAAACTTAGTACTTCTTGTAATGCAGGGAACAAAAAACATACCTAGATCCTTGCACTTTGTGGTATTCTAACTATAGGCTTCTTAATTAAGCTAGACATGTTTATTCCCATGTTCACTACCTCTTTATCCATAACACACCTTTTATGTGTGCATAGTTCTTTAAGAAACTTGGCGTATTTAGGAATTTGTCTTACAACATCCAACAAAGGGATGTTTATCTCCACCCTTTTGAAAGTATTCAAGATTTTTTTGTCTAACTCCTCCATTTTTTTAGTTTTTGGTTTCAAATAGTTTGGATAAGGAGAAGAAGGAGAATAAAGTGAAGGATTTTTAGAGGAAGAATTAGAGGATACTAGCCTACAGTCATCCCTAGGTTCAGGCATTTCAGATGTTACTTGTGTTACTCCACCTAATCCTCCACTTTCATTATCAGGTACAACTTCATTGTCCTTATCTTTATCCTCTTGGGCATCCCCAAGGCCTTCTACTTGCTTACATGTTCTTAAAGTAATAGCACTCCCAATACGTGGGTTGATTAGAGTTTGTGCAGGAAACTGCTTGAGCCTTGTTGATGTAAGACCCGGTAAATATTAGACTAAAGAAAAACGCATGGAAAAAAAATTAATGGCTTGATTAATAGTGTTGATTTATTTAATTTAATTAGATTATTAAATTATGAAATATGAAATAATTATTATTTGAGTGATTTAAGTTATTGTTGTATTTATAATAATTATTTAAGTGTTGTAAGTTATTATTTTATTTATTTTAAATTTTAATATTATATGTAATGTTACAGATATGTGTATATAATTAAGTGGTGCGTACTGTAACATGAGAAAGTAATTGGCTTCTTGGTTGGAGAGTGAATTTGTGTGTGCAGGTACTTGGGTTCAAACTTGGTTGTCTTCATGTAGTGGTTTTATTTATTTTATTATTCAATTAAATCATGTGGACCTTATGCGTTTATAATTTATTGGTGCATAATATATATTGAGAAAGCTTGTAGTTTGGTGGTTGTTGTGTGTGCTACTGGTGCAAAAGTGAGTGTGGGGCCCACAAATATATTTTTATATTTCTCTCTCCTTTTTACGAATGTTGCAGCATGTCGTTTCTATTTTTCGTTGCTGCTATATTTTGTTAACATTGCTGCCATTTTTTTTAACGTGCTGCCATATATATTAAGTGAATAAAAACGGTAAAATCTTGTTTATCTTTTCCTTCCCATATTCTCTCTTTAGTAGATAACCTAGGGTTAGGTTTGGGTTGATGATAAAAACCCCTAGTTTTAAAGGGGAGAAAGAAGAGAAAATGGGAGGGAATGGAAGAAGAGTCATGAAGAGCGAAGGTGGAAGCTGGGAGGAAAATGTTTGTGGAGTGTTGCAGAACGAGGTAGGAGAAATTAACTTTGTTTCTGTTTTGTTTGAAGCTTGATTTCTCTATTTTATTCATGTATACAATGGTTGGCAGTTTGGATGTGTTTACGTTGCAGTTCATCTTCTTGGTGCTTTAGAAAAGAAGAGTCTAGGGGTTGATATTGAGTTTATGTTGTTTTCGTGTTTTTACCTTTGCATATAGTGGATTTTGTACTGCTTTCACGTAGATGATTGAGTGGAGAACGATTTTCTTAACTTCTGGTTCTTCTCCAAAGACATGCATTGGTTTTCCTTGCTCTGTCACATGGTTTGTTGTTTTTTTCTTTTACCACGTGAATGTACCAAGTAGGGATGTGAGGGGTGCATGAATATTGGAGATGGTTAAATTCTGTCTTTTCTTTACGTGTTTAGTGCATGAGTGTGGGTTGTTTCCGTCAACACGCATGGCTTAGAGTTTATAGTGTTTACAAAGTGCATTCTTTCTTTCTTCTCTCCTCTCACTTTCGGGTTGGGGTTGTTTCCTATCGCTTTTCTTTGCAGCAGGTGTTTCTTTCACGGAAGTGCATTGGTCCAAGTTTCTGGTTTTCCTTTTGGTTAGATTTGTAGTGGTGCATGATAGTGGGGTTGTATTCATTCACAATTTTCATTGGTTAATGGGTTAACTTTTCTCTTTCTTCTTTTGGCTTTCCTCTTTCACGTAGGTGTGGTTGCAGTGTAGGTTTCTTCTTTTGGCTTTTCTCTTTCATGTAGGTGTGGTTGCAGTGTAGGTTTTAACCATTGTTTTGTTTACCAAGTTTAGCATGTGAGATGATGTATGGGTGGGGTCCACATGTAAATGTAAATTTCTCTTTCTTCTCTCTTCATATTCTATCACACGTGAATGCATGGCCACAAGTATAACCACTTTTCTCTTTCTCCCTTTTTCCATTCTCTTTCACGTAGTGCATGGGTGGGGTCACGGTTTCTCATGTTTTTGGAATGTGCTGATTGATGAATGCATGGGTTACATGTGGTCATGGTATGTATGTTGTTGGCAATATGAAATTCTCACGTGTGGCATATGAGTTTAGTTCTTTTTTTAGCATGTGGTGAGTATTTTCATTATTTGAAGATTCTTGGATGGGTTAACTTTTGAGTAAGAGGTATGAATGGTGTGTGCGTGCATGATTCCAAGTACCATGATATATGTTGTTGAATATTGTTAATGATAATGCATGCTAAGTTTTATAATTTTTAATGATTGGCTATTGTGATGGGTTTTGGTTATGGAACTTTTTTTTCCATGCATGATGTGATGGTGTGTACTTTGTTGGCAATATGTAATTCTCATGTGTTGCATGTTGGGAAGTGTTTTGCCTTGCTTGAAGACTTTTGTTGGAATTAAGTGTTGTGTGAGGTTTTCCATACCTAGGAATCCAGTGGTGACTCTTTCGCTTGTGTGAAGTAGTGGAAAGGGGTCATCTTCCCCTATGTGAAGTAGTGGTAGAGGATTGGTTCGAGTGTTGTACCCTCTCACTTGTGTGAAGCAGTGGGGAAGGGAAAGAAGTTTCACCTTATTTCGGCTCGTTCCGAGTATAGTGCCCGATGTGTGATGCATCAATGTTTTTACTTATAATTCCTTGAGGAAGGGATAGTCTAGCTACGATAGTGGGACACATCGAACCATCTATTCTAGGAAACTAGATGTTATGGGGTAAGAGGCCGCAGAAAACCAAATATTGATTATATCACTATGTTTGAAGATTTTATATAAATGTGATGCTATGTTTGGTTTGGTATAATTATTTGGATTTTGGGGTTTGGGTGTTCAAACCAAGGATTGATTGTGATCATAATGTTTAAGTGTTACTTGCATGTGACATTGAGTATTATTTGTTATGTTTTATTTATGAAATTCTTTTCTATATCATTCTTTATGGTTAACTTACCCCTATTTGTTTGTTTGTGTGTTTGTTGTATATGAGATGATTGTATAACGTGTGTGTTATACGAGAGTAGATGATATTGCAGATAAATTTGGCATGGAGTAAATTGACAAGAGGTTGGGATGAATTCAGGAGTTCTTATAATTTATTAGTTGTTTTAAATCAGATACTGAAGACTATGTAATTTTCTTTTGTTCGAAATTGTTATTTATATTTTTTTCTAAACAAAGTGACGTTTTGAACTATGTAATTTAAATCAAATTAAAAGGCTTTATTAGTACATTTTCAATGATAATCCTTTTTCCGCTAAACGCGATAATTTTTGGCTAAATGCGATAATCCTTCATCAAGTTCAACTCATTTGCTATTTGTCCAATCTAGTTTTGAATATTTTTGTTAGTTGCTTCCATCATTTGTTTCAACCCATTGATTTGTCCCTTCATCGAGTCAACCATCATTTTCATCATTGTTTCCATGTTTGAGTCACTAGATGTTGTAGTTGGTTGTGGTTGTTGCCTTTGTTGAAGTGGAACATAGACTTGGTGTTGATATTGTTGATTTCCCCATTTTGGGTTGGGATGTTCCTTCCAACTTGGGTTGTACCTGTTGGAGGACAAATTATGTTTGTATTATTGTTGAGGTGCTCTACTATTCCCATAGATGTTTGCAGCATACGCCTGAGGTTATTCAATGTCTAACGTTCTCTTCTCCTTTAATATAGAACACACCTTAGTAGGATGATTAGTAGAAGCACAAATTTCGCATAAGGTAGTAGGGGTAGCAGTTTTCTATAAATCTGTTAGGGTCCTTACCATGATATATAAACCTTCTAGTCCATGGATTCACGTAGAATTGCGAAATTACTCCTGGTGGTAAATTGTTGATGGTTTGACGCTGTCAATACCCAATTTCGTCCGAGTGACTAAATATAATATAAAATAAAATAAAATGAATTTTTTTAATAATAATACTTAATGTTTTATTTCATGGACAACTAATTTAAATATATAATAAACTAAAAGTTTTTTAATAGAAAAGAAATAAGAAAAATAACTTTTATAATGAAAATAAGATTTTAAAAGATAAACACCAAAAACATAAAAATAATTTTTATGATTAAGAATAAGAATTAAAAAAAAGAGAGTTTTATAATTAAAGAAATAATAATAAATTGAAAAATAGAAAAACAGTTTTTAAATAATCAAAATAGTTTTATAAAATAAATTTGAATTTAGTAAAAAATGGAAAAAAGATAACGATAAAAAAACTATAAAAATTTGTTTTTAAAAAATATATCAGACTAATAAGTATATAAAACAAACTAATACAAATAAAAATAAATAATAAAAAAATATATGTAACACCCTATTTAAATAATAACTTTAATTAAATGAAATGTCACACAGAATAATATAAAAAAGCAAAGTTGCGGAGTATCGAAATCACTCCTTGCAGTTGTTCAGAATAAACAAGGAAAGAAACCAAGGCACACTACGATGCCAACAACATAAAGTAAATTCAGGAAAAGGTGGGGTTCAACCCAAGATAAGCTATGCAAGGAAATCTCCATTATCTGTTGACCACAAGGAGTTCTCACATCTGCTCCCATCAATAAATTGATGATCATCGTAAAAAGAGAAAACCACACACAAAACATACAAACAAGCAGAAAGGGTAAGCTAGAGTAGAAAAAACGTTTTATCATACCGTTGCATACAATTTTATAGCCAAAGATACATACATCAACCAAGCATGTGATGACTCGCAAACAAGATACTAAGACTCAAGACACGACTTATTCAGATACATATAATTAGTCGTATTCACCGGATGTTTGCACTTGTGGTGGCCTCTACTGCTCTGCAGAACCAATTGTCAATGGGTTTCACTCTACCATTCACAAAGTTAGCCTTCCAATTGAGCAGCATGGGATCTGAATCAAGCCATGGTCACGCCCATATTTCGTGGAGATGATGGAGGTGAACTGCGTAGTGGAGAGAGAGAGAAAAGGTCTTCATTTAGAGCTGTTCGGAGCAAAGAACCCTAAGATAGTGATTGCGGTGATGCCAACGTATGTTTGCACATTCCAGACGCTACAATTGACTGTTGTGATGTGCGTGTTGATGCCATTGTTATACGCTATGCTATGGATCTTGGTGAGTCACAAACACATTTTATTTTAGTTTAGTTTCTTTAATAGATTGTAGATGGGGTAATTGATAATTGTTAATGTGGAATGTAAATTAATTAAATGTTGATATAAGTATGAGTAGGCAAATGGATGGATACGCATTAGATGTGATTAAATGTTGAAAGGCTTAAGGATTCTGGATATCAGTTTTCTATTTTACCAATTTTATTGATGTTGTTCACTTCATTGTGCTATTTCCATAAAGAAGAAGAGGAATCTCATCAAGCCCAATGGGGACACCTCAAACTTACCTTTGCAACAATAAAAATTGTGTCTGGCTTATTCTTCTACTTAATAATAAGAATGGTAAATTAGTTTTTCCTCACTCACTGTTATAACTTTTCCACATAATCTTACTTCTTTTGGATTCCCACTATCTTCGAGAAATGGGATAACCACTTTGATAATAGAACATATAAGAGTTAATTAATATTTAGGATAAGAGATAGAATTCTTGCTAATAAGATATATTGTGCTTATAGTTTATAATTTATCCAAGGATTGATAGGAACTCTGTACTGGATGCAAAGTTGGTTACTAATGGATTTAACATTGCTTATGCAATTAAGGATGGTGTAATTAAGTGGTCTTCCTTGGTTAGCATTTCTAACAAGTCTGCATCTGTTTTTTCTTCTTTTTTTCCAGCTGAAATTCTATTGCCAAGTGATTGAGGATTCAATTAAATGTGACCCCATAAAGCAAATGTCTTGGAATTTTTTATCAAATTTCGTAAACCTTTTTTGGAAGCCAATAATAGCAGCAGAGACATGTGGATGATATAGTTTCAATTAAGGTACCAATTGTAATCAAATCCCATTAGATTTATTAATCTCATGCCTATTAATCAATCATTAAAGTTCAATGACTGATTAAGTTAATGCGAATAGTGTGCATGTTGCCATATTAAGTTTATGTATTATTACTTTCTTTTATATATATATATATATATATATATATATATATATATATATATATATATATATATATATATATTATTGTCGTGGCATCATATATACGCTTCTTTTAAGTATGGGTACTTAACAGAATATATCACAAGCATGGTGTCCATGTTATCAGTGCATTTTATGCATTCATGTATAAATACACATTTCATTACTAAGTGACTTGAGAATGCATTAACTATTTCTTTTCTTTTCTGATTACTAATACATATGTTTGATTGGGAATTTTAAGCTATTATGTATCTGATGTGATCCCAACAAGGCTTATAGCTTGGGTCAACACCTAGGTCCAAATCATGCTTAAGGCCCAATACATGGCCCACATGCACCTTCAAGCCCAAGCCCATCAAGAGGCCCAATAACAAGGAGCATGCTCAGAAAGATCCAATTAGGCTTCATTCAAGATGGCCCAAACCCACATGGGCTTCTCATACTCTTCACATGGGCCAAAGAAGATGTGAAGATTTGAAGAGGTGTCTCAAAGAGCAATAGAATAGCAATAATATTGGCCCATTGTTTAGGCTTTGCTTTCTAGAATAATAAGTCAAACAATGAGTAGTTCAATTGATAAAATTGGGCTTGACTAAGCCCAATAGGACATTTGGCCATGAGCTATCAAAAGAGCCAAGGTGGACTAAGTGGAAGTCAACACTTCTTCCTACACCTCATGGATCCAAAGCATCCAAGGGTTAGGAATGCTTCCTCCTTTTCCAAGGCATCATCCAATGGCCAAGATCAAGCCTCCTTCTCCAAGCTTGATCTAAGGGCCAAGATCAAGGCCCACTCCATCCAATAGCTCTCCTTTCTCATGTGTTAATGGCTTCATATAAAATCCAAAATTTCACTCATTTGTAGACACTCTTGAAATTTTATGCAATAGATGCAACTTGAGTTGAGAGCACTCCTCCCTCTATTGCCTTTGAGAGTTACCACTTTCTAGAGATTTTCTCTCTCTACCTCTAGCCACCTTCCTTAGGCTAGCGTAGATTAGGAAATCCTATCACCTCTTTCACCTTCCATTGCTTGCAAGTGCCTTCCAACTTGCCTCCATTCCTTCATCCATTTCCGCTCCCCATGGAGCTCTTCATGCACCTTTAGAGCTCCACCCATTATGGTATCAAGAGCCATCAAACCATGGTCTCTCAAGGTTTGGTAAGGTTCTTTCCTAGTCTTGTGTTTCCTTCATTTTCCGTCTTGTTCTCATCATCTTCTTCTTCTTTGTTTTTCTTTCACATTTACCGTTCATTGTCTATTATATTGTGTTTCTCCATTGATTCCATGCAACTATGAGACTACAAGAGTGTTCAAATATTTCCTTGCTTGCTATGGTTCACATATTTTACTAGCTTTCCTTTACATTTCAGCACAATTTTTTTGGTTCCATTGTGTTTCTTGTTATTTTTATTCGGTGATTCTTTTTTCTTTTCAATTTCCACCATTCAAGTTGTGTTCTATGTCTTGTTCATGCTTTCTTTTACATGTTTCTTCAATTTTCCACCGTTTACAATCATTTTCTACACTTGCTTGAGTGAAACCGTGCCAAACTCCACTCCAAAACGCAATGAAGCTTCATGCTATGCGTGTGGTTGTTTGAGTCAGCTTTCCTCACTATTTTAAAGCCATTTCACCGATTGGTTTGTGCCTTAGAGTGTCCTAAGATGTTCATCTTCATCTATGCTTGATTCTAGATCATAATCAAGCTCCAAATCCAATTGATTTGTCTATTAAACATCTTCCCCTTTCACTCTGCTTTTACTTCTGTTTTCAACTTTTTTCCACTGCACACCTTCTGTTTGAGAAGTGTCACGAGTGACTCGGTGCACCAAATGTTAAGCTGATTGTTGCTTCGAAAAGCTAAGTCTTAGACGAAAATTCTCCAACAAGAATCATTCAATTATGTTGAGAATTGAATTCTATACAAATTTTTGAAGTAGAGGCAACTTTCTGCATTTTTCGGTGCCAGTTTGCTGCTGTTTTCACTTGTGTCCTGACGCACACTTTTCTTGTGTGATTTAACTGTAACGATTCATAACACCGAATCACCTTCTAATTTTTGCCTAATTTTCTTCACACCTGGAAGAAAAAGTATCAAAAAGAATCATTCAAATATGTCCAGTACAAAAAATATGAAAAATCTTCAAAGTTAAGGCATCTGTCAGCGTTTTCTGGTGTTGTGTTTTCGGAAAAATCACTGTTTAGTGCGTTTTTGGTGTGTTTTGCTTCAGAATTTCAGTGCTCTTGGTCTATACATTTGCTTGTTTATGTGTGTATTCCATATTGCCATCAATTGCTTTCATTTGGAGTGGATTACTTCCCTCACATTGGCATACATGCAATGAATACCATAAGCATTTTATGAGCACTGCAGTTTCTGTTTTTGGTTTTTACTCTATTCTAGTTCCATTCTAGGATTCCTTTTGTTGTGCTTTCCTTTCTTTCAAGCCTTAATTTCTTGCTTGTCCTTGTTTTTAGCTATTCAATTCAGTCTTGTCAAATCATATTCAATGTGGTTTAGCTTTCTTAATTAGCTTTTCTTGTGTTATACATTTCAATTGGCAAGTAATGTTGGCTTCAATGCTCTTGATTGTGAATTAAGTGATTTTATTTTCCAAATTGGTTGCTAGTCTAAGGTAGCATTTTAGGTGGTGGTTGAGAAGTAAAACTCTAGAGAGTGTGCTTGAATTCTTCCTCTCACCTTCACCATATTTTGGAAAATTTTGAGCCATCAATTTCTTGCTTGAGTGAGAGCTAACCAATGCCTTTGGCATAGTTTGTTTGTTGTTTTTGTTCATTATTTTGGCCAGGTTTTGTTGCTGTTTGGTGTTGCATTTTGCATCCACAAGGGGTCCAAATATTCCTCCAATTGGTGTATACTTCAAAGCCATCAACTAAGGCTTCATTTGGCACCAAAGTGCTCTTGGGAGTGCATCACTTTGATGTGCAAAATTGTGGTGTTCAAGTTGGCCTCGGGAGTAGCTTCCAACACCAATTTCAAGCATTTTTGTTAGCCATTGTGGCTTGTAATTGTTGTATCTTTTAGTTTACTAGTTTTTCTACAATTTGGTCACTTCTTTTGGTCAATTTGGAGCATCCTTTGTGCCTTATTTTCTACTACAAGTTCTCTAAAAGTTTGGTGCTCTTGGGTTGCTCCTCTTTGCCTAAATTTTGTGTACCAATTTTAACTCTCTTTGAACTTTTATTTTGGCCTACTTAGGTGTCTTGGGGAACCACAAGGTGTTCAATCCCATCTCCTACGTAGAACCTTTATCATCCATTAGTAATTCGCTTTTAGTGGTAAGTGTGTTGAAAGTTCTAAGTGCTTTCTCACCTTACATTAGGCCGCATAGCTTAGATTCATGTTTTCACGTTGCATAGTGGCTTGATTTATGAGACCAAAGTCTCTAATCTTTTGCCATTTAGGGGTCCGTTTTTAGTGTTAAATTTCTTTGAGTCTTGTTTGCTTGTTTTGTGCTTAGTGACTCAAGTGATTCTATTTACTTAGCACTTAGACAATTGTGTGATCTTTGAAACCTCTTACAAGTGTATCTTGGCAAGGATTGGCCTTGGTATTTAAGAAGTCTTAAAGACTCACCTCGCCTAACCTGGAGGTCCACTTGTGATTGATTTCCTCTACCACATTTTTTTCAAGTTGCATAAGTTCATTCAATCACCATGAGTACATATTCTACATATAGTCCTAGGTTGCATAAGCATGGTAGTCATGAGTTGCATCATACATTTCATAGTGACATTCCATTCTTTGGGGAGGATATAGGACCAATATCATTTAGAGATTGGATGTGGGATACCGAGAAATTGGTGCAACCATTGTTTAGTAAATATAGTCAATTTGACATTCTTAGGCATGTTACTTCTAGGTTTATAGGACGTGCATCCGAGTGGTGGTAAGAGAGGCAGTATCGAGTCAAAAAGGGGAGAACATCATGCATCAATACATTTTATGAATTAAAAACATGCATGTGGAAACATTTCATTCCCCCTTCTTTCAGGATCACTAAAGCCCAGCAAGCTAGGATAGAAGACTTCATTGACATTGGGGATGCATTCATCCAAAACATTGCTAAGTTTTCTAGACTAGAAAAGGATTTTAAGCACAATTTGGAATTGTTCTTAAGTGAACAAAGAAAGAGAGAACAATATAAGAGAGAGCAAGCAAAACTTGGAAAGCTTCGAGAGTATGAAAAGAAGTTGAGAAAAAGAAAAGAGATGAAGAAGAAAAGGCAAAAGAGGATAATATTAGAAAAGATAAAGAAGAGAATGAGAGAAAAGACTTTGAAGCAAGAGAGAAATTAAAAAAAGAGAGTGAGTTTGAAAGAAAATCAAAAGTGGTCGAGTTAAAGAGTAATTCAACCTCAAGGGAACTCATTGTTAGGGATTTGGTGTGTAATCCTTCACCAATTCCATTCATGAAGACCCAAGTTCCAAAGGGAGTTTTCCCATCTTTAAACTCTTCTCACTTTTTCATTAAATCTATTGTTTTGTTTCCTTCTCAAAAAAATTTGTTCTTTATCTCATTCCCTTATTTCATCCTCTTCAAAATATAGTGCCAAAATACACTTTGACTTTAAAATTCTTTTCAAAAATCATCCAAGTCAAAGTGTGAAACACTCTTTTTGTGAAGTGGGCCTAATACCAACTTTTTCCAAATTTATAAGCCCACTTTCACACATTCCCCAATCAATTATACTGCATGGTCTTCATGATTTTAATCCAATTATGTTTGATGACTATTACAGATATGTTTTTGATCCTGGTGGAACCCAACTTTAGTTGCTGTGAGCCTTAAATTACCTTCTTGATCTGAGGTCAGATCCTCTTCAAGTAGGAGGGGATGATGTGATCCCAACAAGACTTATAGCTTGGGTCAACACCTAGGCCTAAATCATGCTTAAGGCCCAATACATGGCCCACATGCACCTTCAAGCCCAAGCCCATCAAGAGGCCCAATAACAAGGAGCATGCTCAGAAAGATCCAATTAGGCTTCATTCAAGATGGCCCAAACCCACATGGGCTTCTCATACTCTTCACATGGGCCAAAGAAGATGTGAAGATTTGAAGAGGTGTCTCAAAGAGCAATAGAATAGCAATAATATTGGCCCATTGTTTAGGCTTTGCTTTCTAGAATAATAAGTCAAACAATGAGTAGTTCAATTGATAAAATTGGGCTTGACTAAGCCCAATAGGACATTTGGCCATGAGCTATCAAAAGAGCCAAGGTGGACTAAGTGGAAGTCAACACTTCTTCCTACACCTCATGGATCCAAAGCATCCAAGGGTTAGGAATGCTTCCTCCTTTTCCAAGGCATCATCCAATGGCCAAGATCAAGCCTCCTTCTCCAAGCTTGATCTAAGGGCCAAGATCAAGGCCCACTCCATCCAATAGCTCTCCTTTCTCATGTGTTAATGGCTTCATATAAAATCCAAAATTTCACTCATTTGTAGACACTCTTGAAATTTTATGCAATAGATGCAACTTGAGTTGAGAGCACTCCTCCCTCTATTGCCTTTGAGAGTTACCACTTTCTAGAGATTTTCTCTCTCTACCTCTAGCCACCTTCCTTAGGCTAGCGTAGATTAGGAAATCCTATCACCTCTTTCACCTTCCATTGCTTGCAAGTGCCTTCCAACTTGCCTCCATTCCTTCATCCATTTCCGCTGCCCATGGAGCTCTTCATGCACCTCTGGAGCTCCACCAGTATTACTACTACAAGTGTTGAAACTAACTTGTGTTCATACTCCAATTTCTACCAGCCAATATTGCTCTCGTATTTCTCAATTTTTCTTTCAAAAATTTGTTCTTTATTTTTGAGACTACTTATTTTCTAAATACAGGCCATGTGGTTTTTTTAATCTTAAAATATTGTTATTATCGGTTGGTTTACTAAGTCTCATATATTTAATGCCGGTTGTTCTTCATTTTTGAGACTACTTGTTTTCTAAATATGCAGCTTGCTGAAATAATGATTCAGGTGAAATGATCTAGGTTTTAATTATTTGACCTACTGTTAGAATTTAGGCCTAATGTTTCTCAAATTCAATAATGAATTGTTATTCTATTTCATTTTACAGGTTTACTCAAAGGTGAGTGGAGAAAAACTTGAAATGCCAACCATTGATGTGAGCTTAAAAGAATTATATGGTGAGGGATATTATGAATGTGACAAGAGAATTCTTGACATGACCATAATTAACAAGCAGTTTGGTAAGTTTCCTCACTCTATTTGACCTTTTAACAATGTATCTTTTTCTTTTTTGATGTAGTTCCTAGTATTAAATAGTTATTGATGATACTTGTTACTAGGTTGGCCTCATTTATGGTGTATGAATTTCTCATTAGTCTTATATTTTTGGAGTTCTGCTATTTAACAGATGTCTTCTAATGCCTTCTTCATTGTTGGGAATTTACATTTTTGTGATGTACTCATTAATTTCATAAGCTTCTAGTACTTCTTTCTCACCTTTCCTGCTTCATAGTTATCTTTAGTTAATAACCAAAACACTTTCATCTTTAAATTTTAGTTTTTTCCTAATTTCTCTTGTTGCTTATATTTCATGGTGACAATTGACTGAAATCGCTTTTCTTTCTCTAATTAGCAAGACAATACATGTTTGGGAGACGACAAACTTTCTACTTTCTTAACACTAAGTTGAAGGTTCGTGACTGAAAAAGAAATTAGGAAAAACTCAGAATAAATGTTCTATGAAGTTTGATGCAATTGGGATGGTGATATCAGAAAACTCTAAGTTTATGTTTTTGTCTTGTTTCCTTTTGTTTCTAGGTAATCTATACTTATTTAGGTCTATTTGTACATAAATTAATCTGGGTTGTTTTTCTATAATGTAATTGTATAAAATAATCTTGGTTGTTTTCTTGTAATTGATTAGTGTATTTTGTCATTCAACATTAAAGTATGTTTAATAAAGCTTTCTTTAAATTTGTTATGTGTAAGCACTTTAACATAAGACGTAGCATATTAAAATTTTAATATACCATCAATGTCAAATTTGATAATTATATATATATATATATATATGTGTGTGTGTGTGTGTGTGCGTGCGTGCGTGCGTGTGTCTGTTGTGTGTGTGTGTGTGTGCGTGTGCGTGTGTGTGTGTGTGTTGTGTTTGTGTGTGTGTGTGTTATGTGTGTGTGTGTGGCGAGTTGTTGGACTAGTAAATCTTTTATTTTTTTTATACTCAAGTTATTTATGAAAAAGTTCGAGGATAGGTTATTTACAAAAATTTTCATAGGTAATTTATATATGCAAGTTTTCGTAGGTAAATTATCTAGGAACGATTTCGTAGGTTAATTAGTTACAAAAAATTTAGTAGATAAAGTTCGTAGGTAATTTATCTACGAGTGTACATCTCGTAGGTAAAATTACCTACCAGCTAAATACCTATGAAATCTGTTTTGTAGGTAATTCGTAGATAACATCAAATTATCTACGAAAATTGTCCATTACCTACGATTATTGGAGTAGATAATAGTCATATTTCTTGTAGTGGAAATTAATCTCCACCACAAGGAAAAGAAGTTTGTTCTTCATCCTCTAGCACCTTCCAAAGTGTTTGAGGATCATTTACAAATAAGGAAACTAAGGGATTAAGAGAGAAAGGAAGAGAGCATGCGTAAAGAGTTAGGGGAGCAAGCTCCCAACACATGCATTCATGAAAAGGGGGAAAGTAGTATTCCTCCAAAGGTCACTCAAAAGGAGAAGAATTTGTCTAAGTAAACTTTCTTATGTGAGCAACCTTTCTTCCTCCTCTTTTGTAAAGGAGCACTTTTATGCATATCTTCAAATCTAGAACCCAAGTATCCATCTCCTTTGGAAAAACTTTTGAAAGAATTTAATGATGTGTTCCCTCAAGAAGACCCTAAAGGTCTTCCACCAATTAGGGGCATAGAACATCAATAGATTTTGTTCTTAGGGAAAGCTTACCAAACAGGCTAGCCTATAGAATAAATCCCCAAGAAGTCAAGGAGATTGAAACTCAAGTGAAAGATTTGTTAAACAAGGGGTGGATTCAAAAAAGCTTAAGTCCATGTGTCGTGCCTGTGTTGTTAGTCCCTAAGAAAGATGGAAAATGGAGAATGTGTTGTGATTATAAGGCTATCAACAACATCACCATTAAGTATGAGCACCCAATTCCAAGGCTTGATGACATGTTAGATGAATTGTATGGATCCACCATATTTTCCAAGATAGATCTTAAGAGTAATTATCACCAAATAAGAATAAGAGAAGGTGATGAATGGAAAACCACATTCAAGACTAAATTTAATCTCTATGAGTGGTTAGTGATGCCTTGGCTTAACTAATGCACCTAGCACTTTCATGAGATTAATGAACCATGTCTTTAGGGATTGCATTGGGAAATTTGTGGTTATGTACTTTGATGACATCCTAGTGTATAGCAAGAGTCTTCATGAGCATCTAGGAAACTTGAAGGTTGTTCTCTCCACTTTAAGGGACAATAACCTTTTTGCAAACAAAGAGAAGTGCACATTTTATGAATATAGTATGGTCTTTTTAGGTTTCATAGTGAACAAGCATGGTATGCATGTTGATCCTACCAAAGTCCAAGCCATTCAAGATTGGATAACTCCCCAAAATGTAGGATAACTTAAGAGTTTTCATGGTCTAGCATCTTTTTGTAGGAGATTTGTCCCTAACTTCTCAAGTATAGCTTCACCTCTCAATGAATTGGTGAAAAAGGATGTGAAATTTGTGTGGGAAAATAGACAAGAGTTGGCTTTCAAGTAACTCAAAGAGAAGCTTACCAATGCACTCATTCTAGCTCTCCCAAACTTTGCAAAGACTTTTTAGATAGAATGTGATGCTAGTGGTGTAGGGATAGGAAGATTTTTGTTACAAGAGGGACACCCCGTTACCTATTTTAGTGAAAAACTCAATGGTGCCACTCTTAACTACTCTACCTATGATAAAGAGTTGTATGCTCTAGTGAGGTCTCTTCAAACGTAGGAGCACTATCTAGTCTCCAATGAGTTTGTCATTCATAGTGACCATGAGTCAATTAAGTATTTGAGGGGGCAACACAAGTTGAACAAGAGACATGCAAATTGGATGGAATATTTGGAACAATTCCTTTATGTGATCAAATATAAGAAAGTAAAATCAAATGTTGTGGTCGATGCTCTTTCTAGAAGGCACAACCTCTTTTCAAAACTTGGAGCACAAATTCTTGGTTTTGATCACATGGAAGAGATGTATGATCAAGATGATTTCTTTTCCTCCATTTTGGCTAGTTGTCAAAAGAAGGCTCAAGGGGGGTATTATGTGTCCAATGGGTATTTGTTTAGAGAGGGTAAGTTGTGTGTGCCTAAAGGTTCCCATAGGAAGCTCCTCATCAATGAGTCATATGAAGGAGGTCTCATGGGCCATTTTGGAGTTGATAAAACTCTTAGCATTCTTGAAGAAAAATTCTATTGGCCCCACATGAGAAAGGAAGTTCAAAGACATTGTCATAAGTGTATTGCATGCTTGCAAGCCAAGGCTAAGACTATGCCTCATGGTTTATACACCCTCCTCCCTATTGCTTCATCCCCATGGGAAGATATTAGCATAGATTTCATCCTTGGTCTACCCAAGACCCAAAGGGGATTTGACTCCATTTTTGTGGTTGTGGATAGGTTTAGCAAGATGGCTCGTTTTATACCATGCCAAAAGGTAGATGATGCAAGTTACATAGCAAAACTCTTCTTTAGAGATGTGATGAAACTCCATGGTTTTCCTAGGACCATTGTATCTGATAGGGATACCAAGTTCCTTAGCCATTTTTGGAAGACACTTTGGTCTAGGCTAGGAACCAAGCTTCATCTTTCCACATCTAGTCACCCTCAAACCGATGGGCAAACTGAGGTTGTGAATAGGACTTTAGGAACCATGTTGAGGGTTGTTTTGAAAGGAAACCACAAATCTTGGGATGAGTACCTTCCCCACATTGAGTTTACATATAATAGGGTGGTTCACAAGACCACCAAAATCTCTCCATTTGAGGTTGTGTATGGCTTCAACCCCCTCACTCCTTTAGACCCCATACCTCTCCCAAATCCTAGTGATTTTATTCATAAGAAAGGGGTATCTAGGTTTGAATTTGTGAAGAAAATGCATGAGAAGGTGAAGTCTCAAATACAACACCAAACCGAGAGATACACCAAACAAAATAACAAGGGAAAAGGGAAGTGACTTTTGAGGAAAGAGATTGGGTATGGCTTCATTTGAGCAAAGATAGATTTCCAAAACAAAGGAAGTCCAAACTCAATTCTCGTGGTGATGGACCTTTTAGAGTGCTTCAAAGAATTAACAATAATGCATATAGGCTAGAATTACCATATGAGTATGATGTGAGTGCTACTTTCAATGTTTGTGATCTAACCACTTTTGTAGGATATTTGGAGCAAGATGAAGATGAAGAACCTATAGATTTGAGGTCAAATCCTTCGCAAGAAGCATGGCTAAGCAAATTCAAGAAGAGTTAGCAACATCTAGTCAAGGTAAAGCTAAACTCCTATTCACTTGGGCAATCATAGAGCATTTTTAGACCTTGTATTAAGGGTCATGTAGTGTAGGTTTTCCTTTGAAGGCCTTGTATTAAGGGTCATGTAGTGTAGGGTTTTAAAAACAATCTTACTTAAGTAGGGAGCATTATATGCACCTAGCTTAAGTAACTCTTTTATGTTTAATTATGTAAATCAAGCTAGCTTAGGAAGAGCATCCCACATGTGTCACATGGCAAGCTCTTTAATGGAGAGTTCTCTTACAAAGGTAGTGGTCATGTGTCATTATCCTATTGGAGAAGCTTTTCATAAAGTAGCTTTCCACATGACAACATGTCAAACTCTCCTTTGTAAGACCCGCTAAATTTAATTAATTAATAAATGAGGGTAGTGGGAGCCTTTATGACATTTAATTCTGACATGTAGGATGTGAAATAGTACTAGCTCAAATGGTTGAGAGTACTTGGTTGTGTTGAGAGGACTTGGGTTCAAGTTCTATGTATGTCATGTATATGTTATTTAATTTATAATTATTTTAATAGTGTGCTGAATCATGATGAGTAAAAACATAATTATAGAATTATGTGAATTATCATGAAACATGAATTGGTTGAATGGTTGTGCACTAATTGAATAATTGCTTGGTTATGGGTTTGATCCTTGGGAGCACCACATTAAAATTTCTTTTTGCTAAACTTTGTTTTGGCATGAATGTGAAAGGGTAGAGAAACCCTAATGACAATGGGCAGCCAAGGGAGGCTGGAAAAAACAGCTCATAATGGACTTTGAATGGCAATTACATTCATTTTAATGCCATTTTCGTTTTTGGCCATTAACCACAATTAAGACTCAAATTAAAAAGGCAAATTAAGGCAAGAGAGAAGAGTTTTGAGACTGAAAAAATTGTAGGAGTGTAAGAGCACGAATTCTAAAGAAAACTGAGGTTAGGGAGAGCAATAGAGAAGCTGAATTGAGGGGAAGTGTTGGGTGACCTAGTGATCAAGAGAAAAGGCAAGAACTCACAAGTTAAGTGAAAGGAAACCAAGTTAGGAGAGCTTTACGCATTAATTCATTGTTTAAGCATGAATTGTATGATATATATATATATATATATATATATATATATATATATATATATATATATATATATATATATATAAGATGATTATCCATGAACCCTACTATCTATTAAATTTCGTGTTTCTGGAAAATTTATAGAAACCACCTGGCGGGCTATTCATAGTCGCCAGGCGACTCATATGTTTTGGTGTGTTTTAACCGCCTGGCGGTGAAACCCTGTACCGCCAAGTGACACAAGCCTGCACCTAGGTTTTTCCTGGGTTTTATGAGGGGTCTGGCGATGATGAATAACCGCCAAGCGAAGCGAGCCCTTTTGGTTCGATTTTGATGTTCTGTGTGTTATGGGATTATTATAATAAGAGGGAGAGTTAGTTTCAATTATTAAAGGATGATTTGATATCAAACTTCATTAAGTTTCGCGTAATTGAAGGCTAAAATTGATGGAACAGTGCGGATATGGTTTAGGGTTGGAAAGTTTGGGGGTTTGATGTTATGAGTCCAATTAGTGGTGGAATTCTAGTGGGAATTAGTAAGGACTGAGTGTGGGTTGTACGTTGGTCTAAAGGTAGGTGAATTTGCGTGAGGACTGGAAGAAATGGGCAAGAAGAAGACAAAATGGTGAGATTTGGGAGTCCTCGCGAAGTGAAGCAAATTCTGGGTTAACCAGAATTTCTTATGCACCGTCTAGCAGCACGGGGCCTGTCGCCAGGTGCCATCGTAAAGATAGCCATCAGTGCATGGCTACGGGAATTTTGGGTGGTTCTGTCATTCTGGGAAATTTAGGTTCTTGCTACCTGCAAGATTGAGGATGGTACTTGGATAAAAACCTTGGCGATGACTTGTGCAAGTTAGAAGTGGGAATTTCTCCTTTCTTTTGTGAAAGGAAGGTATTATAATGTAGTAGGTGTTGTATAATTTGGGGAATGAAATGTGAAGGGTGAATTTTAATTAGAAGCGACTAGAAACATTTGACACGGGAAATGTATGGTAATATGCTAGTGATATGATAAGTAATAGTTCATATAAATGTAATTAAGGAATTGGATATATCCACTTAAACTTGTTAATCCTTGGAAGAGGCTATATCTTAAGGTAAAATATGACACATTAGGATTGGGAGTGATATCAGTAGTGTTTCAATGTAATGGCAGTGGTGGTCATATCAGTTTTAGAAAGCTTATAATTGATTTGGGAATAAGTGATACTAATGATGACTAAAAGCATGATTTGAATTGGGAAATTCTTGGCTTGGTAAGTAAGTTGGTGGGAGAGTGTTGTAGGCACTCTTGGTGTGCACATATATGGCAAATGAAGTGGCTGAGTGAGATTATGAGTGAGGGTGCGAGAAAGTAAGCCAGAACCTAAACTAGATTTCGCATTGTGCAATTACTGATACGGCATTTGGCGGTAGTATACGAACCGCCAGCCGATAACGAGAAATACAGAGGGCAGCCTGCACGCGTGATGCCTGGCAACAGAGAAAGTCCCGCCAGGCAAGAGTTGTAGAGGTAGTGAGAATTGAGGCGCTTGGCGCCTGGCGGTACGCATCCCCTGTCAGGCGGTCGAAAGGCTTGTTGCGCCTGACGATTCGTGTGCAGCGCCAAATGATCTTGGTAAGGCAAAAGTGGTTTATTCGTCTTGATGTGCGTGCTCTACAAGGCTTTGGTGATATTTCAAAGGTCGGCTTGGTGGTGTTCCTTAAGTTGTGGCTCGGAACGTGTCCCTTGAGTTGTGGCTCAAAATGACATCTCTTGAGTTGTTGCTCGGGATGGCGGATGAACATGAGGAACCCTTGAGTTGTGGCTCGGGTTGGCGAGTGTTGCAGGTGTGAGTATGCATATTGTGGCGTGTACGAATGGATCCAAATGGATTGCCCTCCTCAGTAATAAGTTGACGAGTTTAGTAGTCTTGGGACATTACGAATGTTATTCGTATTGGGAACTCCATCTGGCGTTACGATGTGTGATCCGTAACATGGTTTCCCGCACGTGCTCTATCAGTTGTGGTTGATAGGTGTGGCAGCAAGACACCTTGAGGTACTCATCTGAAAACGTAAAACGCGGTTAACATGGTGGTGGCCATGTATGATGAAATCAAAGGAAGGATTTCCTTTGGTGTGTTTGTAATATATATATATATATATATATATATATATATATATATATATATATATATATATATATATATATATATATGATTGCATAAGTTTATTTTGTTGTTAGCTCACCCTATCTGCTTGTGTTTGGCGATGCGGTACACGTGAACAAATGATGTTGCATGTGGATCTAGTGAGGCATAGAGCCGAAACAAGGCTAGACTGGGATAAAGAATTTTATCAAATCTTTTATATTTTATGATTTTAAATAATATGTAATCGTTATGTTACTCGACTTTTGATAATTATAATAGTGTTTATAATTATGGATTTTGGATTATTGCCAATGTAATAAAAGATTTAAATTTTCCCGCATTTTCTTAGGAAATGAGCTTTCATTAATTGACTCGTAATTATTATTTTCCTTTATTTTATTATTTAAATTAGTAATATCTGGTCAGAATGTTACATCCTCCACCAAGATAGCATTTTTAGGGTTTTGGTGAATGTTAGCATTTTAGGGTTCGGACCATTTTGGATACACCTTACTCTATAAATATAGGTGTCCCCCCATGTATTTCTCACTTTGAGAATGATAATGTTATGCTACCAAAATTATTTTTATGTCATACTTCTTCTCTTAGTTACTTGCTAGAGCATCCCAAGAGGTTCATCTAGCACCCCTTTCTCTAGAGTTGGCCTAACCTCTCTTAGAGCTCCACAAACAACCTTCATCCCACCATTAAATCACCAAAATCGAGAGTCATTTTCTCTCAACACCAAGCTTTCGTGAATCCTCCATCCACCATAGTCATCATTTCAAGCTTTGGCTCAACCTAGCTTGAGGAGGAGGCCTCACATAGTAAGTTGGATTTATTATAACAGGTATTTAAAGACATGTTATAGTTGTCATAAAAGCTTTCTGCGTAGATAAAACTAAAATAAGAAGGAATGAACAAAAAAGTAAATAAATTATAAAAAAATAATTGAACCAATACATAGCACTTATTTGAGAAAACTGATGTGATCCCAATAAGGCTTATAGCATTGGGCCAACGCTTAGGCCCATTCCTTTTAATTTCTTTTATTTTCTTTTATTTTAATTAAATAAATGTCTCTAATTGGGTTTGTTTGCTAAATGCAGCCTATTTTCTAAGCTGCCAATTAATGAAGAGTTGACATTGGGCCTGCGGCCCAACTCTCCTTTACACCAACAATCATATGCTTCTTCAATTGTTTCTCCAACACATCACACGGATCAACCACACCTCTTGCTTCACATTAATATTCATCATCATATGTGGGCCAGATTATGTCTGCATCCACTGCCCAACTCCTGCTGCGCGTGGATAATTCTTCTGCCCACACCAATTTCGCTCCTTTATGCGTAGACAGAGCTGTCGTTTTGGGTCTGCAAACAGCAGCCCAATATCCTTCCGCATACCTCCACGTTGGCAGCATACACTTTCTTCAGCAACAATCGTTTCATTTGCTTCCAGCGTTGTCTTCTAATGGGCCTTGGTAATTTGAAGCCCACATCCCACGGATACGTCGATTCAGTGCTAATACCCACACTATGCTAGGGTTCACTGCAAAACTGTCACGGCCGCACTTCTTCCTTCACGCGTGACCCATTGTGCCGCTAGGATTCAGACCTTAACACAGCCAACTGTTAGCTTCGCTGCCAACACACGTTCCTTTCGTTGCTCTGTTAGGAACGTTCTCGAGTTCACACCGTCAAGGCCATTTAGGGTTCTTTTATGTTTTTCTCTCCTTTCGTTGTACACTCTGTTTTCCTTGGCCGTTAGGTTCACGTTTTCCGGTTGCCTCTTACACCTATATAAGGGCAAGCCAATCTCATGTAATAGTTAGCTTTGATGAATGAGAATATTGGTTGAGAGTACTCCCACCTTTCATCTCTGCTCAAACCCTAAACCCTAGATTAGGTTTCACCTCGTCGGGTATACCATTCCAGTGAGAAGCTTGAGAGAATCAAGCGTTAACTTCCAATCCGATCTTCCGCTGCGTTTTCCAGTCGTTTTCACCGAACGAACAGCTGCCGGAGGCTGACTCTACCGAACGGAGTCTATTTCCTGCCAATCAACGGCACCAATGGCCTCATCAAGTGGTATCCAGTCGGTTCTCGGAGTGTTGCAAGATAAGTATTCGCACCTTATTTCTACTATTTTCTTCTTCAATGTTTGCTTCCGTACTGTTTCTCATTGATTGCGTTTTTGCTCTTTGATGATTTCGTGCTACTGTTGTGTTTTTCTCGTTGAAATTGATTCAATGTGTTTGTTCTAATTGTCTTGAATCAATACTGCTGATATTTTGTCCTAAGTTGCCTAATCTACCGATTCAAATGCATGTCAATTAGGTTTTTCCATTTCGTTTTCTTACTTAGCTTTAATTGTTTTCAAATCTCAGTTTTGTCTTAGGTTTTTGTGTAGTTATTTTACATGTTCATTGATTCCATAAACGTTGTCCTGATTTGTGTTTGCTCAATGTTTAACCATCCGTTTCAGTCCATGTTCTGTTTTCATTCGTGTAATTAGTTCCTGTGCTTGTATGAGTTCTGAATTTGCTATTAGATCATTAGCAAATTGTCTACAGTGCCAATTGATACTGTTCTTGTTCAATTCTGCTTAAATTGTCTCTGTTTTCAATCTGTGCTTTTAAGTATGTTGTTGTTCTTTCCTGTTGAGTTTTTGTTTTTCTGAGTTATCATTGTTTGTTGTTTTTGCATTCCTTTTTGATGTCCAATTGCAGCAGTGCTTTGCGATTCATTTTGCATATGTTCATGTTCTACACTTTGAGTTGTGCTTGCCAATGATTGTTATGACTGCACTGTACTTCTTCCACTGAATTCCTGAAACATCTAGCTCTGATTCAGATTGTTTATGTGGAAGTTCAGTTCGTTTGGGTCAATTCATAGGCTGCATCAGTTGTTTCTATGCTCCACTGTGATTTTTATGTTATATGCAACTGTTTCAGTTTGCTAGTCTATGTGCATCTGCTGAGTCTTTGGTAATTGATTGAAATCCATGTTGATTTTCAAGCCAGCCATGTTTTCATTCTGGTATTGGTGTGCAGTCTTGTGATTGAAACAGATTTTGCATAGCAGTTCTATGCTCCATAGTTTAAAGACTGCAGTTGTTTCAGTCCATTGTGTTGTTTTATGTGTGGGGAGCATTTTCGTATCTTCATTTGAATGCTTTGGCCACGATCCTGTTATTGTTTTCACTCCATCTTTTGCCATATCAGTTCCCTTGAAACAATATATTGTGGTGATCTGTTTTGCTTAATCAGTGTTTCTAATCTTTCACCACCTCTACAAGGTTGATTTTCATTGATTACAATAATCTACAATAGATTCAACACTGGCAGATTTATTTTTATGCTTGTTTAAGCTGATTGAGTTGCATATTATTGTAGTGTACTACCTTGGTTATATTCTGTTGTGTAGCAATCAATATTGCACATTCTGTTTGCTACATCATATTTGGCCTTTTGTTGTTGAGTGCAGTAGAGTTTATGGCCTGGCTTTCTTTTCACAGTTTCTGTTTTATCAGATTACTGTCATTCAACTTGTTTCAGTTAGCTATTTCTTTCTGGTCCATTTGACTGCAGCTGTGGTATCTTCAGTGCCGCTGTGTGGCCCTGATTCATTGATTGCATACCCAATTCTAGTGTTATTACTTTGATTTGCTACTAGTTTCTTAGATCACACATGTTCAGCTTTTGAGAATGTCAAATGACTTAAACTGCTGCAACTTTTGTGATCTGTGTTGATTTAAATATGCTGCATATTGATCCGTATTCTACACTGTCCGAGAGTTTCTTGTTGTCTAATGTGTTCGTCCAGTGGTATTCTAGCTAGTCTGATTCATTTTGTGTCCACTCTGCTGCATACTGTTGAGCTATATCCATTGGCTGATTGATTCATTTCGTGTATGTCTGTTTCCATTGTTATTTTTTTTTTAAGTTGAATCAACTTTGCACTCTGTTATATGCATTTGCTCACTGATTTGGCAGTAGCACATTGAAACTGTTGTGAGCTGTTGTTAAGATCTTTGAGAATTGAAAGCCAAGAAAGAAAGCGAAAAGATTATAATGAGAAAAAAAAAGCATCTGAAAGAGAATGATTCGGTCTTGCTTGAATTTGAACACATTATTTGATTCAGCAAAATACAAGTTGACTTGACAGCTTCCAAAATGAATATTGCTCTTTTCAATGTCAATTGCATATGCTCTTGATTCCACTTGTTTTGAGTCTTTGTTTGATTTTCGTTTTGATCATCTTGTTCTAGATACATTCTTTAGGTTCCTTTTGTGTGCTTCCTTTCTTTCATAGCTTGTTTCTTGCTTGTCTTTGTTGGCTATCCTTTGAGTTTGTCTATTATATCCATCACTTGATGTTGTCCTTATCTCAAATTTGAACTTTTATTGTTTTCTGCTTTTACTTTCAAACGTGGCTGACTACTCATTTGTTCTTGGTTCATTTGGCTTGCACTCACTGTTTTTGGTAGCCTTGTAGGTGATACCTTTTCTGCAAAGTGCAACTGTGGTGAGGACAAACAGTTTGAGTGGCCACCGAGAGGAAAAAGGAGTGAGTTGGGACTTCAAAGGAG
This sequence comes from Vigna unguiculata, assembly GCF_037176805.1. NCBI lineage: Eukaryota > Viridiplantae > Streptophyta > Magnoliopsida > Fabales > Fabaceae > Vigna > Vigna unguiculata. Next base: position 25,288,395 of record NC_140799.1, on the reverse strand, counting down.
TGCACCACGAGAGAGTCATCGGTGTGAGCTGGGATAAAGTCCAACATTGGACCAAGAGGAACAATAGCTAGCACACTGCAACAAGAAGCATAGTTCTTTTTATTTTATTTCTGTTTTGATGTCACGGACTTTGTGTAAATTTTTTTCAGTTTTATGTTTTTATTTGCTTCATTTGGCTTAGGTGGGAAAATGCTTTAGAGCAATCCCATCCTTAGCATTTAATTGTAATAGTTTAAGCGTGTTTAGTGTGAGGTTCAAGGGGTTCCAAAGGCCACTTGTATCTTCACTTATGTTCTTCGTCTAGTTTATGTTTTCAGTTTTTCTAATTTCAGTCTTTATGTTTTCAGCTTTTATGCCCTGTGTTTCAATGTCCAGGTTCTGTTTTGCATGCTTTGGTTGTATTTCTGTTTTAGGTCCCGTGATATCTAGGTACCATTTGTTTTACACCTAGTTGACCTTCTTTTGGTCTTTAAGTTTTCACTCTTTTCACACATTTTGTCAATTTGTTTTTCACCCATCTGTTTCATTTGTATTTTTATTGAGAAATTTTGTGAAAGCATTTTAGAGATCTCTGGCTAGGAAAGGCTTGGTTCCTAAGTTTGTCCATGTGACTCACCTCCCTTTCCTGGGAGTATGTCTAGAATTCTTTTCCACTATTTTCTCTTTAGAAATTCATTAAGTTTGTGAAAAATTGTTTTGTCAAAAGTGTTTCAAAATGAGTTTTTCTTTTTCTAACCGTATGCATGTAGATAGGCATAATAGTGTGCATTTAGGTAGGCATAATAGTAGTCATGAGTTGCATCAAACCATTCATAGTGACATTCCATTCTTTGGGGAAGATATAGGACCAATATCATTTAAAGATTGGATGTGGGATACTGAAAAATTGGTGCAACCTTTGTTTAGTAAATATAGTCATATAGACATTCTTAGGCATGTTACATCTAGATTTGTAGGACGTGCATTTGATTGGTGGCAAGAGAGGCAATATCTAGTGAAAAAGGGGAGAACATCATGCATCGATACATTTTATGAATTAAAAACATGCATGTGGAAACATTTCATACCCCTTTCATTTAGGATCACTAAAGCACAACAAGTTAGGATAGAAGACTTTATTGACATTGGGGATGCATTCATCCAAAACATTGATAAGTTTTCTAGACTAGAAAAAGATTTCAAGCACAATTTAGACTTGCTCTTGAGTGAACAAAGAAAGAGAGAAAAATACAAGAGAGAGCAAGCTAGACATCAAAAGCTTCGAGAATTTGAAAAGAAGAGAGAAAAAGAAGCGCTCGAGAAGTTTTGTGCTGAAAAAGAACAAGAGGAAAAAGAGATAAATGAGAAGAAAAGAAGAGAGGAAGAAGAAAAGGCTAAAGAGGAGAGTCTAAGAAAAGCAAAAGAAGAGATTGAGAGGAAAGAATTAGAGGAAAGAGAGAAAATGAAACAAGAGAGTAATCTTGAAATACAATCACAAGTGGTAGAGTTAAAGTGCATTTCAAAAGAGCAAAAAGAACTCTGTGTTAAGGATTTGGTGATCAATTCTTCACTAATTCCTTACATGAAGATCCCATTTCCAAAGGGCGTTTTTCCATCTTTAAACTCTACTCACTTTTTCATTAAATCTTTTGTTTTGTTTTCTTTTCAAAATTTTTGTTCTCCATCTCATTTCTTTATTTCATCCTCCTCAACTTGTTTTGCCAACACACACTTTGATATTAAAATTCTTTTCAAAAATCATCTTAGTCAAAGTGTGAAACATTTCTTTTGTGAAGTGGGCTTATCTTTTTCAATCTTCAAAGGCCCATTTTCACAAATTTTCCATCCAATTTTACTGCATGGTCTTTATGATTTTAATTCCATTTTATTTGATGACTATTGCAGATTTGTTTTTGATCCTGGTGGTACTATTATTTTGGTTGCTGTGAGCCTTTAATAACCCTCTAGATCTGAGGACAGATCCTTTTCAAGGGGGAGGGGATGATGTGATCCCAATAAGGCTTATAGCATTGGGCCAACGCTTAGGCCCATTCCTTTTAATTTCTTTTATTTTCTTTTATTTTAATTAAATAAATGTCTCTAATTGGGTTTGTTTGCTAAATGCAGCCTATTTTCTAAGCTGCCAATTAATGAAGAGTTGACATTGGGCCTACGGCCCAACTCTCCTTTACACCAACAATCATATGCTTCTTCAATTGTTTCTCCAGCACATCACACGGATCAACCACACCTCTTGCTTCACATCAATATTCATCATCATATGTGGGCCAGATTATGTCTGCATCCACTGCCCAACTCCTGCTGCGCGTGGATAATTCTTCTGCCCACACCAGTTTCGCTCATTTATGCGTAGACAGAGCTGTCGTTTTGGGTCTGCAAACAGCAGCCCAATATCCTTCTGCATACCTCCACGTTGGCAGCATACACTTTCTTCAGCAGCAATCGTTTCATTTGCTTCCAGCGTTGTCTTCTAATGGGCCTTGGTAATTTGAAGCCCACATCCCACGGATACGTCGATTCAGTGCTAATACCCACACTATGCTAGGGTTCACTGCAAAACTGTCACGGCCGCACTTCTTCCTTCACGCGTGACCCATTGTGCCGCTAGGATTCAGACCTTAACACAGCCAACCGTTAGCTCCGCTGCCAACACACGTTCCTTTCGTTGCTCTGTTAGGAACGTTCTCGAGTTCACACCGTCAAGGCCATTTAGGGTTCTTTTATGTTTTTCTCTCCTTTCGTTGTACACTCTGTTTTCCTTGGCCGTTAGGTTCACGTTTTCCGGTTGCCTCTTACACCTATATAAGGGCAAGCCAATCTCATGTAATAGTTAGCTTTGATGAATGAGAATATTGGTTGAGAGTACTCCCACCTTTCATCTCTGCTCAAACCCTAAACCCTAGATTAGGTTTCACCTCGTCGGGTATACCATTCCAGTGAGAAGCTTGAGAGAATCAAGCGCTAACTTCCAATCCGATCTTCCACTGCGTTTTCCAGTCGTTTTCACCGAACGAACGGCTGCCGGAGGCTGACTCTATCGAACGGAGTCTATTTCCCGCCAATCAACGGCACCAATGGCCTCATCAAAAACGTTATCTAGTGATGGATCATTTGTATTTTTGAAGAATACATAGACAACATTTTTCATGTAAAAAGCGCTGTCTTTTTGAAAATATATAAACAACGCTTATTTAGCTAAGGGATGCCTATAAGATATCATTAGATAACGCTTTTTTACAAATGCTCTCTATTAATAAACACCACTCCAATAGACAACGCCTAAAAAGTGTTTATTAGCAAAAAATGTACGGTCTATTGACGTTTCAAGGATCTTACAACAAACAAATGTAAAGACAAACAAAACCAAAAAAAGATAGAGGACTAATTAGTATTTTGATCCCATATAATTGGATATTTTAATGTGATCCCTTAATATTTTGTCTTGTTTTTCTATTTTTTTCTTTTAGTTTCTTTTCTTCTTCCGCCACGTTCTACTCCTTCCACCATCACCGTTGCTTCTTCTGTTGCCCCAAAGCCCCAAATGCAATACGCATAAGTGATTGCATCAAGTATCGCCTCACAACCCCTCTTGGCTTCAACTAGTACATTGATTTCATTAGTGTTGTCCTATAATCTCATTTGTCTTGAATATTGTGATTCATCTATGTTGTGGACTAGTAAAATAAAGGGCATAATCAATTCCTCAAAGAGTATGGAAAAGAGGGTGATGGAATGTGATTAGGGGGAAAAGTAGAAAGAGAAAAGAAAAACACAAAAATTAACACATGCTCACCTGTAAACGGTATTAATATTAATATAACAGAAATATTACATTAATTCTTTTAGGCTTTGTTCACTTGTAAAGATGGATTTGAGGGAGAGGGAGATGATGAATTTGGATGAATTTGAGAGTAAATGGTGTGTTATTTTTTTGAAGGGATTTAAAGGTGATTAGGAGTGAATTTAGTAGTAAAGTTTGTGAGAGTTAGTGAGTGATTTGATTGATATGATAGATTAAAAAAAAATTAATATATTTAAAAGGAGAGTTTACCATTTTGCCCTTATGTAAAAAATAGTACAAATTTGTGTTTGTATGAGTTTAATAAATTTTTAAATTTTGTATTTAATGATACACTTTAAATAAATAATTTACAAAAATTAATAAGATAAATTATTTATACTCATACTATTGAAATAAATTTTATCAAGCAATTGTGAAATTCATTTGATTTGAAAGTTAAAAATTAGTATGGAACACCAACACTTTACAATTCATGTCATTTGAAGAGCAATAATATTTATAAGTGACAATTAAGTCGGTTTAAAAAGATGAACATAATCAAATACAGATAAATGTACTGAAATTGAAATGAGAAGAGTCTTACGATACAATGATGCGACAAAATTATGTTAATCATCTAATTTGTGAAGAATTAAGTTGACATTGAAATTCACTTCTGCCATTTGCCGATTCATATCAAGAGTCAAGTTTGATAAATTATCTTCTATCCGTTGAACACGTCCTTGCATATCTTCTATTCCTTGCATTCTATTTTGCAAGTCTTGGACCCCATCCCACGTTTGATGGATGATTTCAGAATTAGAGTGGAAGGGAGGATCTTCAAAATCACCATCAGAGTGGTTGGTTCCATGAACAGGGTGGTCATGCACAACATTTTGTGGTTGTAGTTGCCCTTCATCATCATTATTTGCATGATCCTGCTGCCAAACACCATTGACATTAACAATATTCAATCTCTTCAAAGAACGTGTGGAAAAATGTTGTCTCTTCCCGATGGTTGTATTTGCATCTGGAGAAAAATCTACTCCACTATATTGCATAATCTGGGTGATCAACACACCGTACGGAAGAGGAGTATCACTAGCCTTGCACTTAAGCATGTGCTGCATTATATGATGAGGCCAATTAATGGATATGTTATTCTTAAGCAACCACATCATTAAAATGTCTTCCTGCAACAGTTTAGCAAAATTAGTCATACGTGGTGTCAAAATATGCACTACCACATAATGTAGTAGTCTGTCATTTACGTTAATAGAACCGACAGTCCTGCCACGTTCACCCTGCATGTCCGATCTCAACATGGAAGCCAATGCCATGTCTCGGTCGAAATGGATATCTTCTGGTATATCTGTAAAGCTTATCTTTCAACCTTCATACTTCAAATGGGCAATATTGTACCAATCTTCGGGTTTAAGTTTGATTCTCTTCTTGTTAACCTCACTTTGTAGGTATCCGTTGGCTGAGATCCTCAAGTTTGAGTAGAAAACTTTTATGAGATCCGGATAGAATGGTCGGTCCATAGCTACAAAGTCAACAAGGCCTTAAAATACCAGATGATGATGGAAATAAAGACCAGATGTAGTAAAGGAATCATAATCCATTATTTTGGGGTCGACAATTCTTCTTATGTAAAATTCATGTGCATAGTGTTCCATTTGATGAACATGGCTGAAGAAACGTCGTTGATCTAAGACATCAACGACAGTATGTCTTTTTGGTGGTGGAGGTTCCGTGTTTGTTGCACATTCTTTGTCTTTTCCACTTTTAGATCTTCTTTTGGATGATGATGACGCCATTAAATAATGTCTTCAGATCATAAAGAAGAAAGAAAAATACAGTCATACATAAGAAATCAAATTATAGCACACAATAAACATGTGGTACTTAATCATAAGAAATTAGATCATTACATACATCCATAATGAATAAGTCTTTCATACAATCAAAACATGATAACATAGTGCAAACTCTAACAAGGTAAATGAAAACATAATTGAAGTCTAAAATAGTCCAAATTCATGACAAAATGATAACATTAAAAGATGGTAATTGATTCCAAAGTCACATTGTCTTTGGATCAAACACGGATGTCAATTACTCCCCATCATCATGTTCCATAGTTTATTCCATCGGAGATTGGTGGGCATTCCCATTAACCTTTTCGTAGCCAAAGGGTTGGTGCAAAGGAAATCATAGCACTGCTCCATAACTTTAGGCTCTGGTATATTCATTCCGCTAAGCATTTCCCAGATATCACTCTCGGTGTATTGGAATGTTCCATTGCGACGCATCATCCCCACTTGCTCTATCAGAATATCATTGCGCTTTTCAAATGCTATGACTTGTCTTTCCGCCATCATGGAAATTTTCTCAAAAGGAGAGTTCCCAGACCCCATTACATCCATAAATCCATCAAGCCTCATAGTAAGCTTGTCAAATTGGGAGTCCAATACATCCACCATGGGGGCTTTGCGCTTCGACCCCCGTGATGTTGACGTCCCGCCAGAGGGGACTGATGGCAGTGATTGAGTCGGGCCAGGACTATACTCATCCATTTGAGGGGGTGAAGGTGGAAGGTGGTAATCAACTCCTTCAAAGGTAGGTGCATCAGGTATGTACTCATTCTCATCATTGAGATCAACCTCCAAACGAGTTTGTTGCCTTTTGCGTCGTGCTTGTCTTGCCGTGTGGACTCCACCACCAGTTGCTCTATCGACTGCCCACAGTTCCTCCATCAAATCGTAGTGTCTAATGTTAGTGACCCTTCATTTCGTCGCAGATGGTTTGGCCTGCATTGATAAGTTCCTGTGTGTGTTAAAATAATTTGTGTATGTCATTGAAAACACATGCTAAGTATTTAATTACCTTGACTAAGTCTTCCCAAACTTCGTCTTCTGCTTCAAACCGCTTGGTTGATGAACTCCATGCAAATCCACTAAGTGAACTGAACAAATCATGAACCTCACGCCATTTCTCCTTGACCACTTTTTGCCTATTCTTGACATTATTTTTGGTCACTGAGACAAACCCCAATTGGTTCAGATGACTCACGATATTGTTGTATGCTTGGGTTGTCCAGCTTCCATCAACCCTGTTCCCCCATCGGGCTTCTTCTAGCATCGCTGTCAATAGCTTTTCATCCATGTCTTCAGTCCATTTTGTAAATTCCCGTGATCCGGTGCCGGAATCAATACCAACACTTTTTCCCTTGTTCATGTTCTCACCTAAATAAAAAACAGTACTAATTATATGAAATTAAATAAATTTGATATACAAACCAAAATTTTTTCCATTAAATAAAGCAAAGTCATTCAACATAATTAAGTACATGTAACTAACAATTATTGTAATCTCGCCACATTTGTTCAGCTAATTCATCCCTAAAATTACACCCAAGACGATAATCATCTTCACGTGTGTGAACAATATTGGTCTCTACATGATTTTCCATAATCTCTCGGTCAACCTCATCAATTAGCGCATCGTCATTGTCTACACCACGAAGGAAGTTGTGAAGGATGCAACAAGCTAATACAATGTCAATCATTGTCTCCAAAGAATAATGAGGTTCACTTCCACTTGCTATAATGGGGAATCTTTTCTTCAAAACACCAAATGTTCTTTCAATGACGTTCCGTAGTGATGAATGGCGATGGTTAAACAGTTCACGTGGATTTTGTGGCCCTCTTCGTGTAAATTCTTTAAGGTGATATCTTACACCTCTGTACGGAGTCATTATTGCTCTTTTAAGCATGAATCCAGCATCCCCAAGATAGTACTTTCCTACACGAATGATAACACTTTAGATTTCTCGGACGCACAAGTACATGAATAAGAAACAAAGACTAACCTTCAGGTATGATCAAGGGGTCATCTCGAAAAAGAGCATCTTTCAAAATTCTTGAATCAGATGCTGTCCCTTCCCAACCAGCTAAGACATAAGTGAATCTCATATCGAAATCACATGCAGCAAAAACATTTTGTGTTGGCCAATCCTTCCTCCCTCGGAACCTTGCGGAATCAGATCTTGGGACCTTAACTCGGACATGAGTTCCATCTATTGCCCCTAGACAACCCTATTTCATAGCTAGAAAGTTAAACAAAATTCCCTTTTTGTTGACGTTGTTATTCAAATAAGATAACAAAGAAATTGGAATTTTACCTTGAAGTATGGGAAAAACCGACTATTGTTGGCCAAGTTTGGATGCACATCATTTCCGGATGGCTGAATTAAAAACTCGGACTCCAAGCTCAAAATTGCATCCAATACATTATGGAAATGTTTGCTAACAGTTGACCCATAACGATGGAAGAAAAATGCAACACTTCTATTCTTAACGTTATGCCCAATTATGTGCAGAAATTTTGCAACTTGTTCCTCCACGGTTGACCGTATTGCATCTTTCACTAACCCAGTTGACCTTAGTCGTTGACATAGGTTAATAAATGCCTCTGGTCCCATACGAATAATGTCACGACATCGATTAGTGTGCACCAGGTAAGACATCAATTGCTCTCTGCGACGGTCTTTGTTGGGGACGTATTCCGTAATAGTAGTGCTATGATTCGAATATATAGTCAATATATTCAACGCATGTGTAACAATGCATAACATTGTTACTGCAGCAATTGCTGTACGCACTTGTAATTGTCGATGTAAATGTGTAACTATATTGAAGTCCACACCTACAACATCATCGACTACATCCTCGCCATCCAAATATGAAAGTTCTAGTTCTTCTTCCATATTACCTTGAACAAATTTAACCACTATGACATACATATAATACACATAAGCATCAACCATTTCCATATTATTATTTGAAAAAATATAAAAATAAGATCAAATTTATACAAAAGATTTCTTTTTCACGACAATAATTCAATGAAAAATAAATAGGCATACCAATTGCATCAATAATCCACAAATAACAAATATAAATACATATAAATCCATATAAATCCATAACAATAACAATCCATATATAACCACCACACAAATATAACAAAGAAAGTTTTCAAAATCTACGTACCTTTTACTTCAAAGAAGAAACAAAGTTATCAACACCAACACTCCAACACCTACATCAACCAAATTGATATCAGAATTTTCGAGTTAATAAAAACCATTGTAGTCCACCAACCACAAACTACCTTACCAGTCAAAGTTTTCACACACAAAACCGAAACATGAACCAGGGTTTGAGATCCGGGAACTAATTTCACAACCACGCACAGCCTCCAATATCTCTCAACTAACCTCCTATTCTTCACAACCACGCACAACCTACGCACCACCTCCAGCAAGGTGCAGAGTCATTCACCATCCCACGGACTGCACCATCCCACAGACTGCACCACCTGCAACCAAAGAAATTAAGTAGAACAGTGAGGGTGGGAGAGAGCATGCAAAAATCAGTTCCCATCAGCACTAGGAACACTACCAGTACATCAGTTCCCATCATGTAGCTTCTTGTTGGAGAGAGCATGCAAAAATGACTACACCATCATCGAACACCACTTGCAGAAAATGAACACAGTTCATACACCCACAACAAAACACTTGGACTATGGATCGGAAATGATGGATCCATGGCACTCTTCCATGAACGACGAACTTGTCCAAGCCATTCTCCTTCTGGAATCCACTCTCCCACGAGCCAACAAGTTCTCCAATGCGCCAACTCCACCAACGACGATTCTTGGATCCGGATCTGCACCATCATGGATCGATTCCGCCTCTTGTTGGATCGATTCCAACTTCTCTGGATCGGTTCCTCACATGTTGGGATCGGATCTGGTCACTGCGGATCGGTTCCAAGCTGTTGCAGAACCTTCAGCCACCGTCTCTTTCAGCCCTTGCTTCGACAACATCCCTTCCAGGCCACCAACAACCTGCAGTAGCCACCGTTTCCTTCCGCCGTTGCTTCCACCACATCCCTTCCAGGCCACCAAAAACCTCCAGCAGCCACCGTCTCTTCCGCGCTTCGATTTGGCACCCCTTTGGTCTTTTTCTCCACTCTCTTTCGCACTGCCAGCGGCACCAAACAAATATAATCAACAAAAAAAAACTCACCTCACATGACAGAAGCCACAGCACCGTCTGCGTCATGCGAAAAACCAACTCTGCCTTCTCCCCTCTTCCAACTTATACACCGCACCAATCACACACACCAACCTTCTAACTTATTCAATTGTTATTTAATGGTCGCTGCAGTCAAACAAATTCAAACACAGATTGTATAGTCACAACATGTCAGGAATCCCGTCAGGAATCTCGCGAATCTGTTGTGTTTTTCTCACGAATCTTTGCTTTTTTCTGAATGCAGTTGAACCTCCACTGTACATGCAAAACACGTGAAACATTTATGACGAGGGTAAATACGTCTTTTATTACCACTCTCCTTCAAATCTTTGGTTCAGAAGCGGGATGCCAAAATCCATGAATCCTTCAAATCCTCTCACATACTTGCCTTCAAATCATAGCAAGCGAACACCGCAAATCACCGCTGATCCATCCCTCCACTTTCGTTGCAACAGTAAATACATGCATGCGAACACAGCCTTAAATAAAATAGAAACTAAATTAAAAATTAAAAAAATTAATAAATCACATAGGATAATTTGATAAATATTAAGATTAAAATAATAATTAAACTGATATATAAACACATATTACATAAAGTAGAATAGAAGTAACATGACAAATTTTCTAATAAAAAATATAAAATGATAAAAGAATTAACTTAATGGCTAACATCATAAATATGAATAATATAATAAATTTTATCTGTATGGTGCTTTTGAATTTTTTTTTTCTTTTTAACTATGGTTTATTTTAGAGAAATTTGGGATGTCCTTCAGGTAAAACAAAAAAGGCTTAAAAAAAACGTCATTATTTGGGTTGGTTTTGCATGTTCAATTAATTTTTGCGGCTTCATTTCAGGATCCGTACCCCAAATGATTTCAGTTGTCATTTCCAAAAATAGATGAGCAACATCACCACAAACACACCTCTTTCATATCACCACCAAGACCAGACAAATCGAACCACAACTCATTTCTGAACAATCCAATAAAAATAAAGTGATACCTACCAAGTCCACTCACTCGGCTTTCGAAATAGGGCAGAAATAGCTATAAACAAAAACCACCAAATAAAACTGACGTGACATAATTCATAAAAATCCAAATAAATCTAAGTAAATTTCGATATAGGATAGAGTTTTATGTGAATGTATAATATTGAATAATATATGATAATGGATAGATAAAATTAGTAACATAAATAATAACAATTAGGTATCTCTTATCCGAAAATAAAATTTTACTATTTGTAAATTTAAAGGTAAATTTTTAATTTCAATTTTAGTTTTAATATTCAATATGGTCGTTAGAATTTAATAATAAACTGCATCAAATTAGAATTTATTATAAATATTATTAGAACATTAAATATATTCATTTTATTTATTAAAAATTGTTCGTGGATCACTTTAAAATTCGTGAATATTTGTGAATATTTTTATATCTACAAATATTTAAAAAATATATATATTTTATAAATTTTTTAAATAAAATAATAAAATATAAAATATAATATTAATTTAATTTAATTTTGATCAAATTTAATATAATAAAATATAAAAAATTTAATTTTAATTAAATTTAACTTAATAAAATATAAATTAAATTTTAATTTTAATTTTTTATGGTTAACATATACATCTAGGTACGGATAATATGATACTTGCATTCAACCCGTTATAAACGGGTATTAAAATATCCACTACCTACAGTAATAAATACCCACAGGTACTAACTATCCACTGTTGGTACCTGTGGACACAAGTAATTTTGTCATCTCTATCACATACTCAATTTTTGGGAGAGGCAAAATAGTATCCTCACAATTTATATATTTAATTTTTTGTCACTAATTCAATAAAAATGAATACATAATTTAGTATAACTATAACTATAAAAGAAATTACACATATATAAAGGATTGTCTATCATTTTTTGATATTCTTGAATTCATCAATAATTGAATCATAATTAAAATTTCCAGTTATTTTTCTTTTAATGTAAATAATCATATTATGTACAAAATATTCATTTTCTATTTTATTAATGTGGATAGATCGATTCAAAAGTCTTCACAAATTTTTGTTTCATTATTATGCCATGAGCAGTGGCGGATCTTGATCAACATTGTTGGGGGAGCCAAAATAATACGTTCAAAATTTATACATTTAATTATTGTCACTAATATAATAAAAATGAATACATAATTTAGTATAACGATAACTAAAAAAAAGATTACAAATAAATCTATGGAAGACTTGAATTTGTATACCTATTTAAAAAAAATACTAAAAAATAAATTTTCATAATCTAATAAAAAACTAAGAGACGTAAATATCAAAAGAAAATTCGATGATAAACAAACCACACTTAAGATCCAGTTATAAAAAACACACAGTACAATATTTTTTCTTTTATGTTCATAAAATAAAAAATTAATATACAAGCTCATTAAATAAATTAATATACAATTATTAAACTAATATTTCACTATCATGTGATACGAGAGAATTACTTTCTTCTTTATTTTTTCGAGAATGGATATATGAGAGCAAAAATAGTAGATCTTTTTCTCTTTAAGAAACAAAAGAAAATAGGTGAGAATGGGAGATGAGAACGATTTGTGAGAAACTCAAGTCATATAATGAACCACAGTATCCGATTATAAAAAAACACATAATAAGATACTTTTACTTCTATGTTCATAAAATAAAAATTAATATAAAAGAGACTTATTAAATAATTTATTAAACTAATATTTCACTATCAAGTAAGATAAAAGAATTACCTAATTCTTTTCCTCCTCGTGAATGAAAGAGAACAAAGAGAAATAAGAGCAAAAAAATAAATATTTTTCTCTTCAAAAACAAAAGAAAAAAATTTAAGAATAAGAAATGAAAATGATTTATAAGAAGGTCAAACGAACCATAATGAAAAATAATAATGAAAACATCTTGATAAATCTTTGTATTATTTATTATTTATTATGTTTGATTTTATATTTTATTATTTATTAACATTAATTATTATATTTATAAAAGAAATAAAATATTTAATTTAATCATCATTAATTTATAATATATTATCTAATATCTATAATATAAAAAATTTAAAATACCTAAAATTTAAAAAAAAAATCAAATTTTTGGGGGGGCCATGGCCCCTCCCTGCTACCACAAAGGTCCGCCACTGGCCATGAGCAACCATATTATCATGTTTTCATCTTCACTAGTAGTTTCTCTTTATCACTTTTAAAAAATAAATTTATTATTTTGTTTTTCATCAATATACCTATTTAAAAAAGAAGTTTAACACTAAAAAATAAGTTATCATAATCTAATCAAAAGTTGAGAGACATCATTACTAAAAAAAACTATGATAATAAGTCACAATGAAAAATCACATAATACATTACTTGTTTTTCTATATTCATAAAAAATGAATATACAAAAAAGGTCATGAGATAAAAAATAGTACTAAATATTAAACAAATATTTCACCATCAAGTGAGACAAGATAGAGTTATCTTAAAAAAAGATATAAAAAATGATGACAAAAATAATGAACTTATGTCTAACTTTTTTTTTTCTTCAATAACAAAACAGGTAAGTGTGATACACAAGTACAATATGTGAGAAGCTCAAAAGACGATGAGAGAAGAAACTCCAAAATATCTTAAGAAATTACTTTTGTTTATTATATTTGATTTTGTGTTTTATTATTCATTAGCATTCAATGTTGTACTTCATAAAAGAAAATAAAAAAAAAAACACCTAATTTAATTTCCATTATTTTTTCATTATACTACTACCTAATTTTAAAACATACTTATAATTTAAAGAATTTAAAAAATACATATAATTTAAAAAAATTTCAAGAAGTTTGGGGGTCGTTACCCCATCTGCCCCTTCTATCCTCCCCACCGAATAGGATCAAATTATCATTATACCGTTTCAATCGTCTAAGGCATGACTCGAAGATGAATAAGATGTCCAAAGGTCGACCTAAAAGATTAGCCCACAAAGGATCACAAATTGGATCTTTATTCGCCTAATAGTTAAGTTAAATTTTATTAACAGGATATTATTATATGGGAGATTCAATATCTGGTTATTATCTTTGTAATCTTTGTTTTTGTTATTATTCTTTCTAACTGAAATATTCTTTTCATTTTCAGAGAATAAATAAATTATAACTGATTTACTTATAAATAAAATTCTAATTCTCATGATTAAGAGATGAACCTATTTGACTTTATTGGTTAGAGTTTACAGTATTTTTTGTTTTCGATCTAAGGCTCTTCATTTTTTATCAAAACAAATTAACATTTAGTGAGACTTGGTAAAATTCGATCTGAACCCCACTTATATAAAAAAAAACTCACTACAATAAAAAATACAAATAACGACATTAATTATCAAGGAGAATCAGGAACGACCAATAAGTAAATAATGCAACAAATCTTACATATTAGTGCCTACAAATGCAAAAGTATTAATCCAGAACATGTTCATTAACTTGATTTTTCCTATAATTGGTTGCTGGAGAAAAATAAGATGAGGCAACACGCCATAAAACCAAACCAGAAATTTGTACTTTTTTGCCGTGGGACATCAAAAGGTAGAGAATTTGTACTCTAAAAGTTAGTGTTAGATGAGAGAATGAAATAAAAAAGTGGGTGGGCGAGAAGCTGGCGAAAAATAAAATGAAGATTAAAACAAGTATAAGACTAATAAAAGATAGATGAGATGAGAATAAAGTAATTTGGTTAAAAATAAAAAGAAAAGAAAAAGTAATTTGGTTTAAAAAAGGAAAATAAAAAGGTATAATTTGGTTAAAGAAAAATAAACAATGGGATAGAAGATCATCTATAAAATCTTTTAAGAATAAATTGAAATATAAAGTATTATAGTTAATAATAAGTGATTTAGAGATATGTATTTTACATACTATGTTGCGCAAAAACTTTCTAAGTTCCCTCATGTATTCAAAGTTTTTTGTTTTTTTTTCGTAAATACTAAAACTAAAAATTGAATGAAAATAGAATTATTATAAATAATTGTTAAAAGGTAATAATTCTATACAAAATAAAAAATGGATTATATGTTTATTCTTTTACTTTTATCTTTCGTCCTTCACGAGTATATGTATGTTTTCATTTAGAATTTAATTTTGATTTCTTAAATGATTTTTTTTATTTAAAGTGTGTTTTAATTAAAATTTATTTTAACATAGTTAAATGAATTTGAGATATAAAATTATGTTAAAAATAATTTTTTAATTAGATAAATGTTCTTTCGATTATTTTAAGGTGTTTTAATAGAGTAAAAATTAAGTTTAAGGTAATAGACAGAGTAAGCTAAAAAAATCAAGACCCGAAGAGATTTAGTTGAGATAAGAAGAGAAAATGATAATAAAAATTGAACTTAGAAAAATACTTCGATAATTAATAAATCTTAGTTATAAGATGTGATGATAAAAGATAATTCCAGAATAAATATATTTTTAGATATTTTATTTAATATTTTAAATAACTATCTTATTTAATTATAAGATAAAATACAAAGAATAATAATTGTCAATTTTTTTCAAATTACATGTAGCATTAATTTGAACACTTCAGTGTTTTCGGTGGTCTTCTAAGTTAAATACTTTTATTGAAGTTTCTAAATTTTACTTTATTAATATACTTTTAATTGAGATTTTAAATTTTACTTTATTAATATACTTTTAATTTCTTTTTAAATTTTACTTTATTAATGTACTTTTAACTAAGTTTTTAAATTTTTCTTTATTAATAGTATATTTCGAGTATAATACTATAAACAGTTTACAGTATCTTTCGTCTTTTCATGCTATCCATATCCTTCTTCGATCACATTAATGTAATTCACAGAAGCCTTAATTGTAAGTTACAAATAAGTATAATAAGTGCTAAATATGTGGCACACAAAATATTTATACACTCATTTTAACACTATCCTTTAGTCTTCTTTTTTTTCATGAATACAACATTATATTTTTTTTTTTTATTTTAATCAATGAATGTAATACCATTACTCATTGTGTGACCGTAGCTCAGCTCAGATAATGTCAATTGACATATTACTATAAGCGGCTACAAATGCAAGAGTATTAATCCAAAACATGTTTCATTAACATGGATGTTTCCTACTGCAGGAGAAAAATAACACATGAGGCAACACATAAAGCCATAAACCAAACCAGAAAACTGCTTGCTAGAGGATTTTAGATTAATGTTATGGTTTAACACCAAAGGTTTGCTTATCGAAGCCGTCAGTTCCATGACAAATTAACAAACAGCTGCAAAATTTAAACTCAGTCTGAAAACCAAACGCCAGAAATGTCCTTAAATCATAGTCGGATAAATATATGCCATATAAAAAAAATGAAAATATAGAACACAATCACACGTTAGTGTCTCTTCTGAAGCATGCACATAAGGATTAAGATTGGAACGATTACTATTATATAAGTACAACAATTTACAACAAAGCAAACTAATTTTGCAGAGCAATTCACAGTCCTTTTCAACCCATGTTTCCAATTCACCCCAGATTGCAGACCCCACCATTTCCAGGGGGAGAATGAAAACAAAGGAAACTAAAAACTCCGCAGCCTAAGCCTACAGGGAAAAAAAAAAGGTAAAAAGAAAAAGGTTAACTATTAAGTTCCCTTGGAAAGGTAAAAAGATTGATCACACTTTTTGATCAAAAGCACAGGTTCATTTGGTTCTTCGTGGCAGGCCACAAACATGATTGCCCAAATAAGTTCCCTCGATTCGACGATTCCATCCGTTACGGCCTTCTGAGAACAGCACAGGCAATAAATCTGGGCTCGCACACCGGAATACTTTTGTCTGGAAAATCCTCGTCAGAGTATCCCTTCCCTGCACAATTGAAGGGACAACACGTTATGAACGGAAATTACATTCCCCTACGTTTACTTTATTAGTGTAATTGCTTAAAGTTAATTAAATTTATGTATCAACATTTTCATTCACATGCGTCGGTGAATCCAAAAGGAAACATTCAAAAAAAACGCTACAGAAAGACGTTATTCATCAAACAAAAAGATCTATCTTCATAAAAACTAAAACGTAATATCTATATTTATTTGCAATAGTGTCCAACACTGACATTAATACTACTAATGAGCCTCAGAGTTAAGATATATGAAAACAAATAGAAACACCAAAAGTTTCTTCCAGACCCATTAGGGTAAATAAAAAGACATTCCTGAAACGACAACGAAACCTGATACTGAGCCACGTTGATTTGGCATATCTTTTTGTTCTGGTCAACATCCCACTCGACACCGTGGAACTCGCGGTAGAATCTGAACGCAGCTTCAGGAGAGGTGAAGTTAACAAAGGCATATCCCAGATTCGAGACCCTTTTCTGCATTGAAAATTTCCTGGAAACAAAGAAAAAAAAGAACACGAAAACGTGAACAACGAACGAACCGCAACTACACACAATGTTCCAGAACCTTACCTATAATCCACCGGCAGATAAACGAAGTCAAACTTGGACCACTTCTCGGGGTCAACGCTCTTGTTCTGTCGCAAACAATGCTCGTCCAGTATGTGTAGCAAGTCATCAAACCTAAAACAAGTTGCCACAAAACATCTCGCTCAAAACTACACTCTCACATTCCATAAAAGGTTAGCGAGAAGAGAGCAGTTACTTGAATTGGTTAGGGACATTGCGAATCATGACGGTGGTTATAGAAGAGGACTCGGCTTCTTTAACGGTGTCAGGAAACGGCATAACGACCGTACCGTTTTCCCGAATCTTCCTTCCCCTAACCCGCCATTTGTAAAACTTGCGGTGGCAGCGCCAGTTTCCGGCGGAAGCGCACACTTTACTCCGACCGGTGTCGGTTTTGGCGCGTTGAGGAGAGGGGTTGGAGAATGGCGCGTGAAAGGGAGGGTAAAGGGGGAAGGTGGAGGGAGGAACGTAGTAACAGATGGGGCGAGAAAAATGCAGTAGCTGGAGTTGTTGTTGGTTGGGTTTGAGATAAAAAGGTGGAGCGTGAGGGTTGAGAGTGTGGTGAGAAAGCATGGTGCAGTTGAAACGGTGAGAATGAAGTGAGGTAGTAGAAGAAGGTGGAATTTATAGGAAGGAAAGTAATGATGAAGAGAAGGTGGTGGAATGAGTGTGGGAATGGGAAATGTTAAAAGAGTAATGATGGAAAGTGCAATGATGAGAAGGTTTTGGGTTGTGGCATTAAATGCTGGTTCTGTTACAGGACGAGACCAACTCGTGTTGTTCTTCTGCCATCGCCTACTCTCTGCCGCCGGATGGTGACGCTCGCTCTCTGCACCCGCCTTCCACACGCACTTTCTTTTCCTTCCAAACATTTTGCAGACCCTCCACTTTGGTCACAATGCAGAAATGAGTATGCTAGGTAATATATATCACCATTTAAAAACAGTCTTCCAATATTATTATTTTCTTACTAGTATTTTAAAACTTTTTTTTAATATATATTTTTCTAAATAGTTTTGTTGAAATAACTCGAAGATAATGGTGTTACAGTCCTACCTACTTCTGAGTTACCATACCCAGTCTTACAAGAAGTAAAGTACTCCAGCACTATTCATACTACCTTATTAGTCTACTAAATTTCTACTTAACCAGACATCATGTCATTGTTGTCCCGTCAATTTACACTCTCTTGTCATTTTCAGAAGAATTAAACCTCTAAATGGTAACTGTTGTTGGAAATTGTTTTCCAAGTGGCACTCTTTGCTATTTTTTTAATCCATATCATATTGTTCCTAATATTTTTCCGGATACTATTGTTTGTGCTAGATATGTATTGGTCAGAATTCGGTTCGTTGGGGCCACTCAGCGTCGATTTACCGGCAAGAATTCAGTTTCCGGAAATCAAATTCTAAACTGGAGAATGAAAAGATTAAATTAAAAGTAGATTAAGTTAAGGAAATTATTGTAATAACAAATTTTAATCATTGTAGTTGTTTAAAAAAAATTTGAACAATGTATATTTATTTGGTTAAATAAATTTAGTTAATGATAATTTAGTAGGTGAAATACTTTGAAAAAGAAGTGAAGTAAAAGATTATAAAAACAAATTTATGTTGTAATAATTTTATGAGAATAAGATAATATGTTTTATTTATTGTAAATAAGATATTTGAAATATTTTGATTTTATTTAATTATTTAGACGTAGAGATACAATATTTAAGGATGTATTGTTTTTTTATTTAGTAGTTGTTTGTATATATATATTAGTAATAGAATCTAAAACATATTAGGAAGAAAAAAAGTTGGAGTACATAACGGTGGAATGACAAAGCAAATAGATTTAAGTAATTGAACATAAGTAAAAATGAAATTAAACTTATACATTAAAAATTATCTTTATTTTGTAATATTTTTTCGTCGATATAACTCAAGTTTTACAAGTCATCATATTTTTCGTCAAAGGTTGGTACATTAGTGCATTTCAGAGTTTTTACATCATAGTATATGTCTCGGTTTTTGTATATCCGCTGCATATAAACATGCGGTAACATTTTTGTAATTAAATGCACCTTTTATGCCTCGGTTATTATACTAACCGAGGCATATAGCTTAAAAAAAATTGCGAATTCACGCTGTTCACAAAATTTGAAAATTTTTAACTGCTTTTATGCCTCGGTTACCACAGAACCGAGGCCTAATAGCTTTTTTGCTTCAGGTTTTTTTTACCCGATGCAGTTACTTGGCTGTATTTTTTTTTGTTTTAATTCACTGATAAAATATGCCTCGGTTCTTTTATAACCGAGGCAGTATGGACCTTTTTGCTTCGGGTCTATTGCCAACTGAGGCATATAGTAAGACAATATGCCTCGGTTTCGAATTAACCGAGGCAGTATGGCTTCGTAGGGTTTAAAAAACCCTAAATCCTTTTGCAGCTGCGCAAACCATCACGATTTTCTTCTTCTTCGAGCATCCCCACACAGCATCCAAATATTTTCTTCTTCTTCCACTGCACCCCAGCCTTTGTTCCGACTTCACCACCACTCCGTGGGGGTATCGCTGGACCGGCTTCCGTCGTCCAAGGGGGTGGCGGCGGCGGCGAGGAGGAACTCGCTCCGGTGTAGAACTCGCTCATGGCGGCCATCAAGCGGTCGCAGGCGAACCAGCGGTGGCAGCCGGAGAGCTTCCACGCTTACCAGCAAAGCCAGCACGGGGGCACGACGTCGTTTCTGAAGCAATTCGTTTTGTCAATCCTCGACGATCCAATCGTGAGTCGGGTTTTCGCGGAAGCAGGGTTTCGAAGCTGTGATGGGTGTTTATGCAAAGAGTGCTCTGAGAGGTTTTGTTGAGATGGTTCAAAAGGGTCGAGGGGGTTCGGTTTTGAGTTCGGAGTTGAGGGTGGTTTATTTGGAGAGGGAGATTGGGGAATTTGTGAAAAGGGGTGGGAGTGGGGAAGAGGTGGTGAGTGTGAAGTTGAAGGACTTGGAGCAGCAACCCTTCATTCCGCCTGCACCGCCGCTGCTCCGTCGAATTTTTTTTTGATATTTCTGATACACAATTAGGCCTCAGTTGGAGGAAACCGAGGCAGTAACTACTTTTTCTGCCTCGGGTTAATAACCGAGGCATAAACAAAAGTCTTTTTACCTCGGCAGTATATGCCTCGGGTGCGAACCCGAAGCCAAAAGTGCAAAATAACCGCTGTCGTTTGCCTTCCCTGCACTAGTGGTAGGTGGATATCTTGTTTGGATTAAAGGTTCAATGTTGTTCTATGTTCGTTCACGTCGCACAAATGAGTGTAGAAGTTGAATTTTTTTTCCAACACTTGATTATTTGTGCAACATCGATATCAAATTTGATTTAAATTGTATCATGCACAAGGTGGTTATTAACTACTCTAACTGGACAATGATAGTTAATTTCAGTAACTTGTATATGGTCTCCACACCATATTACTTGTATATGGTCTCCACACCATAGTTCATTAAATGTGCAATTGTGTCAAGTTGGCATTATTCTAGGTTGTGACATATGAAGGTGTGGACGCGATGAGGTTTGGGTTTGTGTAAAAGGATGAAGGAGGTAGATTTAAAAGAGAAAGTATTTGCTTAATAAACGTAGTATACAATTCAATGATTGTGTGAATAGGAAATTCAGACTTATAATGGATCAAATGTCATGATCTATTGATATTTAAGTTGCATAAAGGATGTGTTGGTTGGAAGTTCCAACGTCGTGCACATTTTTTCCTTGAGGAAGTTGAATAGTTGTATGTATCCGAAAGAATTTTGAACTTTCACATTGTTTGATTTCGTCATTTGCAAATAAGACTATGAGGTAGGAATTTGAATAGTTCTTTGTCTCTTCATGCCTAAGTACTCTATGAAAAGATGATAAGTGTTTGTGTTTATGTTTATAGAGTAAAGACAATGGTTGGGTTTATTATGATTTGTAATACTATGGTAGTTTGTGGTTGAAATGTGGTGTATGATGGTATTTGTAGGATAAGTATCATTATTTTATCAAGTTGGGTTTTGAAAGTTGTTTGGCACACTTACCCAATAAAGATGACAAGTATTGTCCTAGTGGTAGAGTTCATGTGCAATTGTGTACATGTGTCCTGAGCCACACCACATGCTAATAAGCGTCAAAGTCAAGTGTAATAAAAGCTTACCTTTGTGTGACACGCTTACCAAATAAAGGTCAGGAGTCTTATCTTAGTGGCAGATGGGATGTACAATAGTTTACATGCGTCATTAGCCATACCATCTCCCAATACATGTCAGAGTCAAGTGCAATAAAAGCTTACATTTGTGTGGCACACTTATGTAATCAAGCTAAGAAGTTTTGTCTCAGTGGCAAAGTGCATGTGCAATTTTTGATACGTGTCTTGATCCACACCATCTTCACATACATGTTGGCATACCCCTTAGCATGGCTAAGCACTTTCATGGAGAGATATAGTCGTCTTTGCAAGGTGAAGTAAAAATCTTTTCTTTTGCGCCATAATAGAGTATCTTTGATAAATTAGGAATATTTAGGCCTTGTATTAAGGGCCAAGTAGTGTATGATTTTAAAAACAATCTTGCTTAAGTAGGGAGCATCATATGCACCTACTTAAGCAACTATTTGATGTTTAATTATGTTCATCAAGCTAGCTTAGTCTGTGGCATCCCACACATGCCAAATGGTAAGCCCTTAATGAAGAGTTCACTTACAAAGATAGTGGTCATGTGCCATTGTCCTATTGGAAAGGCTTTTCATAAGTAGCTTTCCACATAGCACTCCATGATTGGTTCAGTTTTGTGAGAGTGAGGAGTGCCACATGTCAAGCTCTCATTCACCAAGATAGCATTGTTAGGGTTTTGGTGCATGTTAGCACTTTAGGGTTTTGGACCATTTTGGAGACACCTTACTCTATAAATATAGGTGTCTCCCCCCTGTATTTCTCACTTTGAGAACGATAATGTTATGCTGCCAAAAATATTTTTTAGCCATAAACTTGTCTCTTAGTTACTTGCTAGAGTATCCCATGAGGTCCCTCTATCACTTCTTTCTCTAGAGTTGGCTTATCATCTCTTAGAGCACCACAAACAACCTTCATCCTAACATCTAATACCATAAATCGAGAGGTACTTCCTCTCATACACCAAGCTTGTGTGCATCCTATCACCTCCATAGCCATCATTTTAAGCTTTGGCCCAACCTAGCTTGAGGAGGAGGTTATCATTTGGTATCAAGAGCTTTGGTTCTAGAGGAGCTAAGTTCCTTGGTCCTTTTATTGCTTTTTATTGTGCTCATGTGTTGTTCTTTCTTGTCTTCATTTTCAAGTCCATATATGTTGTTTTCATGGTTCTAGTTCTTGTTCTTCTTTGGAACCATTCGGTTTTCACCATTAGATTTTCATATAATTGTGTTGTTTGTGTGCTTTTATGTTTTTCGAGTCTTTCTTAATATATATGTTTTGGTTTCCATGATATTTATGGCCAATTTCATTTTTAAATTCATCCATGTTTTCAAGAGTCATGTGTAGTCTTTTTAATGTCATTTTATCCTAGTTTTGAGCTTTCAAAAATCACAAAAATATATGTTTTTCTTGATTTTAAAAATTGCACCATATATAATCTTTTGAGTGCTTTTTCTTTACATATTTAAGTTCATACATGTCATTAGGCCATTGGCAGATTCCTAAAGTTAAGTTTCCTTTATGTTTGTTTGTGTTTCATGTCATATTTTGATTCTAGAAGGCTTTTCTTACATTTTTTTTTTGTTACTTGGAGTTTTGAGCTACCAAAAGCATTTTCAAATTCATATTTGGTGTGTGTAGTGATGTGTTTTTGTGGCTGGAAACGTGAAAACAAGAGAGACAAAAAGAATCAAGTCATTTGGTACATGAAAAAGTAAGAAAAAGTACAAAAGCAAAAGCAAAATATTAAAAGTAAAAGTAGAAAAGGGGGGCCACTACCACCAAACTTTATGTGAGCACTTTGATGTTGATCTTGTGGTTGTTTTTAATGTGAAAGTGCCTCTACACAACAACCTAGTTTGTGCATTTTGCAAACAAGAGAGTGTCATAGTGCACCTTTGACTAATGGCTGGCAAAGACAAAAAGCATCAATTTCTACTCTAGTAATTTTTTGTTTTTGTGATCTATTCTAGAGATTTTCTTTAGGTATTTATTTTGTGTGCCTAACCTTTGGTTGAAGAGCTTTGTTCATTTTTTTGCTTTTCTTTGCTTTCTCCTTGGAATCTACCTTTTGGTTTTGATTTTGGGTTGTGGTGTAGGTTCTTTTAGAGGTTGGCTTAAACTAAAGGAAGCCTTTTAGAGGCATTAGAGACCTCTTTGGACCTTTAAGCTTGAGGAGGAAACAAGAATAAAAATGAGTGAACACTTAGAGAGATGGAAACATCACATTTTGATTGTATTGGAATTTTGACTTGTAATTTGTATTATTTTTGGACTTGTAGCTCACGACCAAGTTAGGTGTCGTGGGGGAGTCTTTGGTGCTCAATCTCATCTCCCAACTTGAACCTCTTTTAACCATATTAAAAAAAATTTAGTTGGTGAGGGCTTGAAGGTTCTGAAGTGCCTTCTACCTTACCATTAAGGTCGTGTAGAGTAGTTTATTTGCTTTCCTTAATTGTTTTCTTTTTGTTTGTAGTTTAGTGTGAGTCTACTTACTTTTCAAACCCAATTCCCTTTGAGAAGTTAGGTGTAAGAGGGATAGAGGTAGCTTTGGCTAGGAAAGGCTTGGATTTTAAGTAATCCTTAGTG
The DNA here is from genome assembly GCF_037176805.1 of Vigna unguiculata. Classification (NCBI taxonomy): domain Eukaryota; kingdom Viridiplantae; phylum Streptophyta; class Magnoliopsida; order Fabales; family Fabaceae; genus Vigna; species Vigna unguiculata. The sequence goes on along the minus strand of NC_140799.1, from coordinate 25,264,218 downwards.
ATTCTCCTCCCTTTTTTTGGAAGTGAACACAAAATCCTTATGCCTACTTAAAATCTCTTAAGGAATTTAAATTTGGAATACAAGTTTGTTTGTTGCATACCATATTTTCGAAAACTTTAAGATGCCTAAAGCTCCCTTGAAAACGGATAAGCAATGCAATGCTATCCTCGGATTAACTCTTAGGATGTAGTTGTTGTCCACATGACCAAGTCAGCATTAGTCATTAAAGCTTGACCAATGGCTCTTTCTCCTTCCTCGTCGATAGCGGATCCAATTCTCAAACTTCTTCCTTCCTCAAGCAAAGGGAAAACTCTTATTTCTCACATAGGTTCCATCCACGCGTCATTATTCACCTAGAGGTCCAAATCTTCTCTTCCCATTATAATGTCGTTTATTTGGGATTTCTCGATGTTATTAGAGGTTAACGGGGGAAGTGGTAGCTTTAGACTGACTATATAGTACTCTCTGGTCATTTTCTGATCCCTATGCATTGTGTTATGTCCCTTGCAACCATTGGCGGACCAATGAAGGGATAGGGGGGAGCCGTGGCCCTCCCCCCCAAACTTTTTTTGAATTTTTTTTAATGTTATATGAAAATTGTTTTATTTTTTATTTTTTTAATTATGTATAAGAAATTTGATTTTTTGAAATTTTATAAATAATAAAAGTATATATTGAGAATTGATAAAAATTAAAATAGGTATCTTTTTATTTATTTTATAAAATATAACATTTAATGTTAATAAATAATAAAGCATAAAATTAAATTTAATAAAAAATAAACAAATTTATTAAGATATTTTTTATTTTTTTCTCACTTTTTTTTGAGTTTCTCACATGTTGTATCCACTTTAGACTTTTGCTTGTTTTGTTTTCTTTTGTTTATGAAGAAAAAAAGAAACTTGAACACAAATTCATTATTTTGTGCTCTCATTTTTGTATGCTTTATTCTATTAATGAAGAAAAAAGTAATTCTTTTTTTCCTCAATTGATAGTGAAATATTAGTTTAATAATTAATATTATTTTTTATCTTACGAGCATTTGGTATATTCATTTTTATAAATATAGAAGAAAGAGCAATTCACTAAGTGTTTTTTAATAACTGGTTTTTAATTGTGACCTTATTATCATATATTTTTCTTTTATTAATTACGTATCGCAATTTTTATTTAGATTATGATAAATTATCTTTTAGTATTTTTTTTGACACATAAGTATATTGATGAAGAAATAAAAGAATAAATTAATTATTTAAAAGTGATAAAATGGAAGCTACCGTGAGGAAGAAAATAGACAAAATCAATCTTTGACAAAAATAGGAAGTCAATTACATCTACTTGATTGATTTTTTAATTTGTCTCGTCTTATTTTAACTCTTCTTGTTTCTACAACTATATCAGAAAGATAATTTTCTATAGTGAAAATTATCAAAATAAGATTGCAAAATAAAACGGAAGATGAATTTTTTTGCTAACAATATGATTATTTATATTAAAAACAAAATATAACTAAAAATTTTGGTATTGATTCAATTACTATTGAGTTCAATAATCTTACGGATCCATAATTAAATATATAAATTTTAAGTGTATTTTGGCACCCCCATAAATATTGAGCAAGTTCCGCCATTGCTTGTGATTGATGGGAACTTTGTGGCAAGATAGGGAGTAGATACCACGGCTCTTAGTAGATTCAAAGTGAGTTTTCCAAGTAGTATATTATATGATGTATGTGCTTCAATGACCAGATATTGGATAAGAATCGTTTTGGTTAGGCCTCCATCTCCAAACGTGTTGTGCAGGTCAATGTAACCTCTTGCCACCCTTTCCCTAGAGAAACCATACACCGATTCATCATAGGTATTTCCTACAAAAAAGAAAATTCAAAACAAAATTGGCATGATATATGAGCTTTTTTTTAGTAGTGACCCTTGCACCCCTTTCTTCAATCCCTTTTCCCCACCAGCATTATTGTACCTCCATCATACCCAACACTTCATTCTCCTTCTCACTCACCATGTTGTTATTAAAATGCGTAGTGGAATAATTAGCGTTTGGACAAAACAAGAGTGAGGGTGAATTGGGTTTTTAATAAAAATTGTGCTTTTAAAATTTTCCCCTTTTAATATCAAAGTTCAATTAAAATCTTTTCTTCATTTTAATAAACACAATAAAATAAAGAGAGTAGGGAAGAGAAAATTGCACAAAGTATTTATACTGGTTCGGATCAAAAGACCCTACATCCAGTTGTTAATCTCTTAAAAGCGAGATTAACTCAATCACTAAAATAAACCAAACTTACAATTAATGATAAGAAAGATTTAGATTTTGAAAATAATACCTCTCTCGAATCACAAAAGAGATGAAGACCCCTCCATTGAAATCCACAAGGGATGAAAACACCTTTCTTGAATCACCCAAGGAATGAACACCTCCTTTGAATCACACAAAGGATGATCGACTTTTCCTACCAACAGCAGCAACACTCAATCACTCAAGATCCCACTTGATGAAAGTTATCGCTCTACCCACACTAGGTTTTTCAAAGCCTTCCCATAGAGAGTTCTCAAGTACTCAGACTTCTCTAACTTCTGTATATTTGAAATGAAAGCCTACCACTTTATTTATAGAAGCCTATTTAGAAATTAGGTTAAGAATATGAAAAGTTAAGTCACAACTCCCACAGATAATCGATTATCATAAGTGATAATCGATTATTCCATAACAGTTTCTGAAAAACATTGTTTCGTATTGATAATCTATTATCCTTTAAAATAATTGATTATTCTAGAGCAATTTATGAAAACTTTAAAAGAATACTTATGATAATCGATTATTATAAGTGATAATCGATTATCACATTAGGTTTTGTACTAAGACTTTCTCTTAATGCTCTATTGTTTGGATTATGTCTTTTAATTCTTGACCTACTAATTTAATTATCTTAAATAACATACACATATTACAAGACTTTAAACAACTAAACTCTTAAGTCTTCAATTAATATCTTGAATCCAAACATTCTTGTAAGTCTTCAACATTTTCGATGCATCATCATCAAGTCTTCCATACTTCTTCATAAATCATCATCATCATCATTAAAACTCTTTATTGAAAAAATATGTTCATCTTCTTCTTTTTGTCTAACACATGTTTTCCGGCAACTCTCCTTCAAAATTGTTGAAAATATTTTTCTTCAGCCTGTGCAAGAGGGGATGAAGGAGTCTGAGGCGGCACGTCACATGCCACATGCCCTGATCATTCTCTCCTAAAAAAAGTTATTGGGAATGCTACCATGCTAAAAACAAATTTATTTTATTCAAACAAATGTTTTTCTCTAGACTTACTTTCTGTTCCACTCTCATTTTCATTAGTGGTGGGTTCGCTAAGACGTTGAGGTCAAATGAAATGAAGACCAAATCATGTGTAACGTCCCAAATAATTAATGAGTGTAATTAAAAGAAATCGTCACACAATTATAACATAATAGCGCAGTCCGAGAGTTTTAAACTCGACTCCTTACAACCCAAGGCACGCCACCATGCCCAAAAGAAAATTGGATAAAGAGTTCAACCAAAAGTACATAAATCTAAGGACGAACAAATACAGGGGTCATAGCCCTAAAGAAACTCATAAGGAATTATAAACTAGTCCACGCAGACTATGTAGCGGAATCTCCACCTCCCTGTTGCCCATGGGTGTTCCTCACATCTGCTCACACCAACAAGTTGATGATCATCGCAAAAGAGTTCCACACAGCAGATCACACAACAAAGAAAGTAGGGTAAGCTAGAGCACAAAAGATTTCATCCATACATTCAAAATATATTCACCATACCATACACATATGTCAACCAAGCATGTTATGACTTCTCAAGCAATACACTAAGACGCGACTCGACTCATCCGGATACGTATAACTTGGTCGGATTCAGCGGATGCCCGCACTTGTGGTGGATACCTCTGCTCACCCCCGAGTTATGTGTTACAAGTGTTACGATGAATCAATTTCCCTCACCACAAGGTTAACCCTTAATAAATTTTAGGCCTCCTGCTACTCTCACCAGAGGAGTCAGTCCGCTCTAGGTGAGACTAACTGACTCCTTAGAGTGTCAAGATGCAACCTTACCTTGAATCCTTACCTAGTTATACAGATGGGGCACCACCATGGACTCCCACTAACAGGGGCCATGGAATTACGTCCCAACCACTAAAGCGCGACCCGGAAAGTCTCACCTAGAGACTCCAAGGAATTACGTATTGACACAGGCCAAACATAATCGCACAGCCAAATAATATTCACCATGCATGTATGCGTTAATCGTACCAACCTTTAAAGCCAACGCCTTTCATGTTCCAGGCCCAACCCATTTCAACTCATCATAAACCATCCATGCATAAAGGATTCCCAACTCATCTCGTTATCATGCCTCTTTAATACCAACCATTTCATTAAAATCTCATGCTAAACTCATATCAACCCATTCTTCACAATTCATGACTTGCACCACTCATTCATACTCATTCATCTCAAACTTTCAGCACAATACTTAAAACCAAGCAAGCATTATCCATACAAAGCCAAGAAAACAATCACACCTCACACTACCTCGCCCAGCACCTCGCTCAGGCTTAAGGGTCTCGCTCAGGCGAGAGACTCTCGCTCAGGCGAGAGACTCTCGCTCAGGCGAGCCCCCTTCGCCTAGGCGAGGGCTCGAAAAAGGGGAACAGTAGCTCACGCGGGATCTCGCTTAAGCGAGACCCCTCTCGCTTGGGCGAGATGCTCACTCGCTTAGGAGCAACGTGGGTCGCCTGAGTGACCTCTCGCGTGAAACATCTTGGGCGAGCCTCTGTTGATCTCGCCTTGGCGAGCCATGCTCGCTTGGGCGAGAAAACTAGTGCTCACCACTGTTCACTCGTGTACAAACGCCCAACAGATTCACCAAGGTTCAATATAATCATACACAGGTTCACATCAACATACCACACATATTTAAAATGGTAAAACAGTGGTACAAACTTCATAACTCAAAGAAAAGGGCGAACCCTAGCTTCCCGTACCTGGAAAACAAGCTAGCAGAACTCTCTGACACGCACACAATGAGCATGACGGTCCTAAGGATGGCCAAGGAGCTGAAATGAACGGTAAAACAAAACAGGGACGGGTTATTACCAAACCCTAACGGTAAATAGTGAACATAGACCATGAAAAGAAGGAACATGAGGAGCTGGTGTGAGTTAGCTCGAAGAAAACTTAGAGCAAACCCTAGCAGAGCATTCTGTGAGATGGAAGTAAGGTGACGGCTGATCTTTCTAAAAGAGTGAAAGCGTAAACATTAGGGCAGACTAGGATTAGTTTTATCCTTTGGGCTAGCTCTTAGGCCCATCAAATCTGGGGCAGCCCTTTCTGTTAAAGGCAGAAAAAAGAATAGAGCCTTACATCATGCATTCCAAAATATGTCTTTGAGATTCACCATTCTAGAGAAGACGCTTTTTTTTTTAATATTATGGATGTGTTTCGAAAAATATTTCTAATTTTTTTATATATTTCGAAATAAGTGTTTTGGATCATATTTATGGATTTGGAAATATTTTTTAAAACACTTATTCCCGTAATATAAAAAATCAAAATGAGTATTTAAAAGTATTTCGAATTCATACTTATTTTTCGGAACACCCCATCTGAATTATATTTTGTATACCTTCTGGATTGTGTGTTTATGAATATATTTTGAAGTCTGAACCTATCAAGAAAATATTAAAAATAAGGAGACGTAGCAATCTCTATTGTAATTTTAATGGGGATAATTTTGGAATTACTGCTTTTATGCAGTAAAAAAAGAAAAAGGTGGGGTGGAGAAATAAATAGCCTACAAAGAAAATAAGGACCCAATTAAAGCCCAATTCTCAGCCAAAGCATGGAGAGTGAGACAAGGAACACATGCTTATTTTTTCTAATTACAAGTTCAAGGAATGCACAAGAGGTTTGTATATATACTTATTTTTTTTCACTATCATGTTGTTGTGTATGTTTGTTTTGATTTGATTTGGTGTAGGCAGCATGTATAATTAGTGGGCCTAACAAGGCCCAAGGGCCAGTGAAGGTCCGAATTTGAAAGCCGAAGACACTAACCCAAATCCTAACATGAAAATATTAAGGATTAAAGGCTTATAGATGAAAGTATGAAGAGACACAAAAGACAGGAGTCGAAGAAGATGGAGGAAGAAAATAAGAAAAAGCATAGACCAAAAACATTCACATCACAGGTAGCACCAGAGGCTGCTTAAATCAACCAATCATGTGAGCTTGCCGACCATAATGCTTTTCAATTTGTCCTTTCATATCTCAAGAGACACAACACCAAGCAACCTTCTACCACATATGTGCAAGTCAAACACCATATTATTATCATTATTTTATTTATTTATTAATTATTATTACTATTTATTCTCATGTATCTCAAAACTTTGAAGAAGGATTAAATTCTTTTTATTCTCAACTCCTAAACTATACGAGTCTATTAATTCTGTCAGAATATTATATATATAATTATATTTGTTTGTATTAAACGTTAGGGCAACATCATATTGATGGGAAAAACCAAAAACATGGCATGAGGGCGTTTGGATAATGTGTGAATTATTATTTCAGTTGGGAAGAACATGAAACTACTAAGGTCGTGAAGTGGGGTTCGTTTGTAATCTGAATAAGAAAACTGGTTCGTGAATCGTCACATTCTTTGTCTTCTTAGTGCATGTGTGTGTTTGAGGTTGTGTGGTGCACACAGTTTTTAATTCCAACGAAGGGACCTCTTAGTTTCTGGTTCGATGACGACCGTGTCCACTGCACAACTCTATCTGGGAAAACAATCAAAATATCCAACTCTCTTAATTTTTATTTTTTTTCTGGTTGGTTTTGAGTCTCTTTGATTTCACCACATTGACTCACCAATAATTATATATTTCTTAGAATACACTTCACGTACAATTTCTTAACCTACTCTTCTAAAACAGAAAAGTATAGAGTGTGTACTGTTTTTTAACTCATCTATTAAGAGAGTTAGTTAACATTTTTAATAGTTTTAATTTCATTAAAAAAAATTATTCCCAAAACCGTCCTTGCCTGTAAATTGATATCAAGAATAAAGGAGAGAGTAATAGAAAATAAACATCATATGATTTTATTAATTAGGAGAAATTGCACTCATCTTCGTCATAATATTATAATAAATAACAGTAACATCGATTGTAATTTTTAAAATAGGTACTTGTTGGTTGTCTTCGTTTTAATAGATAATCGTCTCTAATTTTCATATTTTTATTTAAAATTTAGTTAATGTAATATTTTCTAATAAAGTAATATAAATGGGTGTTACTGATTAAAAATATAACAGAAATAAGTGTTATTCATTTGAAAAATAATATTATAGAAGTACATGTTTGTATAAAATTTGGAGAAAATGTAAAGGTCATTTTGTTAAAAAAATTAGAGGAGATAAGTTTAATTTGTTGTTAAATAAAATAAAAATGAGTTTAGGTTTGTTTATATTTCACAGCAACACATAATGATGTTTATATTTAAGATGAGAAGAAGTACTACATGTTCTTTTCAATATACTCGGTTCCTTAGTTAGTTCAAGTGTTAAGAAAAAAATCGACATATTTAATTTGTAAATTTCTCTGTTTCAAAATAAAAGTTATTACTTCTTTTATTTTAAAAGAAGAGTTATACACAATCAATTTTATTCCGATCTCAAGTCTCTCAAATAATATCATTTGAATCAATTACCACACCGTTTTAGAATCTGAAATTCTGTCACGATTTTATCTTTTAAAAACGTATTAAAAGATTAAAAAAAAATAACCTCAACTTCTAAATCTATTAAGTATACTGGAACAAACTAAAATGAGACACTCTTTAACATAGACACAATATCTTATGTTAGTTGGTAGAGTAGGACACAATACATGAATTCTCGTAGCAAGAAAAAAAAAACCTCAACAATCATCATTCGGGCATTCTCATTTTGCTTTCACCCTTAAAAAAATCAATTTCCATTTCCTTTTTAACTGTATGGGGGCCTGGGAAGTTTCAGATGTGGAATAAAAGTTGGCAATGATTTGGCATTGTGTGACTTTGTGAAGATACGTGTAGTAATTTTTATGAGACATATTTATTCCTGAAAAACTATACAACACATATGTGTAGTGCGATTGATGAAGTTGAAGGCGATTGCAGAGAATTATTGTAATTATTATTATTATTATGTGGGTTTGATATGAACCCTACTTTTAGATTTGATATCTGAGTTGATTGGAATTGATGTGGTGGTGGTGCAGCAATAGCATCATAGAAAATCTGGGAAAAGGATTCTTACTCCACCTACAACAACAATTGTTTTGCAAACATGTTTAAGCCAGAAAAAAGAAAAATGCACTCTCCAATTGCTTTAACTCACCATCTTAACTCCAATTTGTCTCTTAGTGTTGATCAACAGTAGCCACCACTATAATGCTAGGATTCCCTACCACTCCCAATTCAACCCACCAATTACTTTTCCAAATTCAATCATTCTCAAAATGGATCAAAACTTTTCATCCTATGCTCATCACATCTCACGTCACTCAAAAGTTTTAGGGTTTCATTTATCTGTTCTCAAACTTTTACACAAATAATCTATAAAAAAATATAGCATAGTATTAGTATTACTTTTAATATATATATATATATATATATATATATAAAGTATCTAATTACCTATATAGAATTATCTGATGTCCTCTTTATTTTAATCTATATGTACTAAAATTTACATAATATATGATTATTAAAGTTTGATAGAAGTATTCTCTTTAGCACAAATCAAAACTTGGACCTAGATTATATAATTCCTAAAGATTGTGAAGTGGGTGTTGAGGATAGGGGTTAGGAGAGATAGAATGATGGTAAATCTCATTTGGGTGTGCATATATAGGTCATATTATGTCATGCATTAAAAATCAAAGACTTTTATTTGTTGTGTGATTTTTGTTTGTGGGATGCGAATTGTGGTTTTGGGGAGGATAGAAGATCAAGGTGTGTTGTGAATGAAATTTGTTTGTTGAGTAAGAACTCCAATTTAGAGTTTGCCATAAAGAAAGTTTTACTACAGATGAAGAAACTTTGTGAAAAGAAAAAAATAATAGGTCAATAGTTTGTTTTATTTATTTTCTAGTTTGGAGGTGTCTCTAATGAGCTGCTAAACGCTATGAATTTCTTTGAGCACTTAGCATTTTGTATGTGAAAGTGCTAAGTTACAAACTTTTGTTTCTTAGTTTTTTTTTACTGGCCTTATTCAATATAATTTGAAAAACAAAAGAGAACATATTTTTTTAAAATTTGAAATTTAACTTTTTCATTTATTTTTTCTTGCTTTATTTAACTAAACTAAAGCCAATTTATTGTACTTGTTCTCCCTTATCCAAACATTATAATAATTTGCGGAAATTCGGGGAACTGGGGCTGCCATCTAATGCTATTGCAGACATTAAAAACAACAAAAGAAAGAAAGAAGTGAAGCAATGAAGATGATGACACTTTTTAGAAAGAAGGTATATCTGGGATTTTGGGAGATATTTTTGCCTAATTTTCTGTCGTATTGGAGTAGCATGATTCATGACAGTTTATTGGGGTCATAAAATAGGGTGTTTTAGACCATAACTTTTTCCGAAACATTAGACAACATAATCATAGTTTTTATTATAGAATTACAGAATCACACGTTGATCATGATCTTAGAAGAGTTCCATTAAACAATAAGAAAACGAAATACTTAAGACATAAGACTGTCCCCTGTTGTAGAAACCTGATTCTGGCTTTCATATTGAACTGTTTCATATTTTTAACATCTGACATGTTTTTTCAACATAACTGGGACGTGTAAATTTGTGGTTGCAACGTGCTATGACTTGGACCTCAAACATAATTCGTAGACATGAAAACCGTGTCTCTGAATAATGTCAAATATTTTGACAAACCCATGTCCCTTGTAACATCATCAAGAATATGGCTTTTAAATGCATATTAAAATGGAAAAGTGGTTTTGTTTTGAATATAATATTGTGAATGTTAGTTGCATGTCTTCATACCTGTTTGTAATATTATTCTTAGAGAGGGAATCAAAAGAAGAGAAGAACCATTGCCAGAGTGGGAAATACGTGCATATGTCTACTATTAATATAGCATAAAGAAAAAAAAAATGGTGTATTTTATAGTTCTTCATTCAAAGATCAGTTAATGAGTATTTAAAGAACTAGTTAAGAAAATCGAAATAAAAAAGCATTAACAACAATACACATTATTGATCAATTCAATGATAATTAGAACAACCAAAATAGACGGCTCAACTAATTCTTTTGCAAATAAACCATGCTTTGTATATAACCCAATTCGACCAAACCATTATTCATATTAATAATAATTAAATTAATAATTTTTTAAAAGTTGCTCAATTGATTGAAAAAGTCAGTGATGGTTACAAATGTAATCCATACATGAGACCAGAAAATAAAAGTTCGAAGAAATTGAAGTTTTTGTGTTGGTGTTGTAAAATGTTGTTGTTAAGGTTGATTGGTAGAAGAAAAACGAGGTTAGGGTTACGCAATTCATTGCGGAGTTGTCGGTGACGTTTTTTAAATGCACCTTAAACTGTGGACCACACCTACCGATATCAGCCGTTGATTTATGGGTGATGAGTCTGAGCCATTGATCATGATGACTTTTACCTCAATGGGCTTGGGGTAGGTTACGTAAGAGTGAAGATTGGGCTTGAGGATGATGACGTGGCTCTGTGTTCGGTTTGGATTTGTAGATAGAAAGGGGGTTTTCATGGTCCATTTCATTTAAGGTAAATGAATGTGAAAGTGACTAAGATTTGTTGAGACTTTGAAAATGAATGTTTCTTACGTTGTACATCTACCTAACGTCTTTCTTTTTACAATGTTTAAAAAATAAAACAAAATAATTACAAATTTTAAATAAGACAGAATTCTATTTCGAATATTTAATATAACTACTTTTCCAAGAGTCAAACTTAAAATAACATTTAATCGCCTTGAAATGGACTAAATAATAAAAAAATAGGGGACTAGAAAGTAAAAATAATAATTGCAAAACACTTGTTTATAAATTACATTCTCTTGATTAAAAGTAATGAGAAGTATAATTTGAGAAAATTGGATGATGTGTTGTTTCTATAAAGATAAATATTAATTTTGAAATGTGTTTGTATTAATGGATTATTTTGAATAAGTGTTTAGGAATGAAAAGCAATAAATGAGTAATGTTAGGAAACATAGGTTTTGTCCCCTTTGAGAGAGGCAAGTGTTGGAGAGGAGCAGAACTTTTTGGCGACAAGTGGCGACCCACCCAATTAATGAGTGTTAGTTATAAGGGAGAGAGAAGTGGCAATACATTTATTCATGACCTCACAACACAAAACCACTTTTCCTTAACCGCCTTAACCATAATCTTAAATAATTTTCTATTTATATTTTAATTAATTCAATATTTTTATAGTGATACGTTAGGTATAGAATTCAATTATATATGTGTGTGTGTGTGTGTAAAATTGAAAATTGTACCGAATATTGAATGAAACATGGAACCAAAATTGTATTTAAATAAAAGATAAAAAAAAAAACTTATTCATGATTAGAGTTTAAAGAACATGGTTTCACGTATTTCTCTAATGACTTTTTTATTAAAGATGGTATTAAACCCACATCAATGTTTGGACAGAAATGAAATTACCATAGTTTAACACTTTTTTTTTTTAAATTGGGCCAATCAATAGACCAGTATTTATTCAAGATTTTATGCTTTAATTGGACCTGGACGGTAGTTGAACATGTATTAATAAATTGCTAAAATAATTGAAATAAAAATGAGGTTAAATATATTTTTTCTTTCATTTTTTTTTCGAAATTTGAAATTAGTATAGGTAGAAAACTTTCATATATTTTTTTTATTTTGAAGTTTTAAAAATGATTGAAATAGTCATTTTCTTTTAATCTAATTATTTAATTTTTTTTATATGTTAAATTAGTATTTGAGTTATTTACGTAATTTTACATATTTTTATTTTAATGTCAGTTGAAACATATCATTGACATAATTAACGTTAAAAGAAAAAAATTAACGTAATTAAGTTAAATAGACTATATCTATTCATTTGTAAAATTTAAAAATTAAAATATATTAAAGTTTTATAAACGAATTTTAATTTTATATTAAAGTTCTTAAAGTTTATAGAGTAAAAACATATTTAATTCTAAAAAATAATATCATAGTTTTATAATGTTAAAATAAAAAGGAAAACATAATTTCTAGGTTTTAATCCTTTTGTGCATGTAAAAGTTCAAATAAACGATATGTATCACAATTAACATACAAAATATTTTAGGTTGGTTTTCATTGTTAAGAAAAAAATTGTAATTTATCAACATTTTGGTAAACCAATTTTTTCTATTAAATTTATAGGTTTGACATAGTTTCACAAGTTTAAGACGGATTTTGGTGTATATAGCCAATTGTAGAGTGGAAGTGAATTAGACAGGAGATCTGTTTTCGGTCAAACTCACAGGTTTTTTTAGTTCTGAGAACTGTTTAGTTTAACTAATTATCTTCAACACGAGTTATATATAAAAATTTCGTTTAACTTGATTTTAGTTTCATAAGAGCATGGTTTGGTTACTTTTGCAACCAAATATTTTATTTCATTTTTAAAATTTGAAATAATTGATTTTAGTTTTTAAATAATTGATAATTCCTCCAAATATTGAATTTTTCTATTTCTTTAATAGAAAATATATATATTGGTAGATCTTAAATATTTTTAGAAAATATCATATTGACATTATACTATACACAACTACATAGCAATCACAAAATAATAAATATAAAGAATTATTATACTAGAGAAAAGGACATTCATACTAACCAAATTAAAACTAGTGCTACAGGCACAAAAATATTTAAAATTTATAACTTCTAAAATATCGAAAGGAATAAACTTTGTCGTTTTAATACTAATTGGGTAAACCTTTTCATGTAAAAGATATTTTCATCTATTTATTGACTTCTTAGTCCATTGTTTGATATTGTGTTTTCCTAAGCTTTCTCTTCCTCCAAGTGATTGGTTTCACCATACGAAGAATGACAAGTTTGTTGCACACGAAATCGGATCGATACGTTGTACTCCAGCCAATATATTAACATTTACGAACATTACAATACTTTTCATAATTATCCATAAATTTTTATTGACAAAAATAAATTTATTAATAAACTTAAATTTATCGACAAATTTTTTTAAGATTTTAAAATTTAAATTACTAACAAAAAATTTCTTCTAAAAATAAATCCGTTGAAAAAAAATATCAATAAATTAGAATTTATATTACTAATAAATACTATCAGTAATATGACAGTTTATTCCGTCAGTAAATTATAACACTAATTTCTAACAAATCATTTTATCGATATATTTGTCGATAAATTGAGTGGTAAATTTGTCTATCCAGTCTGATTGAATTTTTTTAATATATTAAGGGGAGATAGGTTAGAGGAAAAGGTTGAAGGAGGAGGAGAAGGCTGAAGCTGGTGGTAGCAGCGAAGATGCGATGACAACGACGGAGGCTTGATGTTGATAGAGAAATGTGGCAATGACGCAGAGGTGCAACAGAGTTAAAGGTGTGAAGAGAATGAGAAAAAGGAGAAAGAGGAGGAAGAGGAGGAGTAAGAGAATGGGGGAGGATGAGTCGAAAGTGATGACAGTTGACACGACGTTGACAATGATAATGGTGGAGACATGGCGTGAAGAAGAGAAGGAGGACAGGAGGAATAAACAAAAGAAAGGGAAAAACAAAAGGAAGAGGAAGAAGTAGAAAAAGAAAAAGACCTAGTCAAAAATTTTACCGATTGTCAAAATCCGACAGTAAATACCAATGGATTTGTGACTACCAGTAAATAGTGACGTCAACATAGTAAAAAATGTTGGGAAGGAACTATTAGGATTGTTGTACAACGAAATATTTACGTTGGACAAAAACCAACAGGGGTGAATTGGTTTTTTAATAAAAGTTTATGCCTTAAAAATATTCCCTTTTAAAATCATAGTTATAATACAATTATTTCCTTTATAATAACAACAGTTAAATAAAGAGAGTAAGGAAAGAAAAAATTGCATAAGTTAATTTATATCGGTTGAGATCAAAAGATTATACATCTAGTTGTTAATCACTCTTAAGTGAGAGGATAATTAATCACTAAAAATTAAATTGAGAGTACATAATTGTAAGTAACAAACGATTATTCCCACAACGTGTCACGAAAATATTTTTTCTCTGCAATAATTGATTATCATAAAGTGATAATCGGTTGGTTATCACCGTATAAAAATATTATTTTTCCTTAATGTTGTGTTTGGATTTGAAGATGGATTTGGAAGAGTGGATTTGAGAGGAAAATGATGTGGATGTAAGGTTGTTTGGATTAAGAGAAAGATGGTGTGATTTGAATAGATTTGAAATGAAAGTTTGCGTGAATTTGTGTATAATGTGATTGGTATGATAAATTTAAAATAAATATTATAATGGATAAAATTAATTGATTACCATTTTACTCTTGAAAATAAATGTAATATAAATTTAGATATAAATATTATTATTAATATTATTATTTATTTTTTTATTGAGATGTAAATTTATTTATATAATTATTATTAATATTATTAAATTATAATTTTATTATTAATGATAATAAATAATAATAGTAGGTTGGATAATGTTTTTCATTTGTGAGTGAGGGATAGGAAGGCATAAATAATAAATTAAACTATTGGAAGGGAAGTGTTTTTTATGGCAACACTAGTGTAGTTTGATGTTTAGACAACGTCCTATATGCCTCGATTCTCGTGCAAACGAGATAGATAACGACGTGGTGACATTTTTGTGATTTCGAACAACTTTTATGCCTCGATTAACCAAACAACTGAGGCCTATGAAAGTTTATACCTCGGTTATAAATTCAACTAAGGCAGTAACGCTGCCAGAAATTCACACTTTTCCGTTTTTTTTTAAAATTCGAAAATAATTGGGTAGTTTTATGCCTCGGGTCCCACTGAACCGAGGCATATAATGGTTTACTGCAGCAGGTTGTTTCACCCGAGGCCTATTAGTGCCAGAATTTTTCCACGTGGCTGATTTTTTTTTTTTTTTGCGTAAGTATATGCCTTGGTTTCGAATCAACCGAGGCAGTAAGTCCAGTTAGGTTTTAAAAACCCAAATACGCTGCACTGTAGATGCATCTTTTACCTTCGAAAATCAACGTTGCATGTGCCTCTACGCCGTTCTGCCACCACTGTTTTGCGCCTCCACCGCACCGATTGGCCATCAAATTGGTCGTTCTTGTTGCTCCTTCTTTGCCGGCGTGAATCTCGCCCCTTTGTACGGTTCATTTTTCATTTTTTTTTCGTTTTTGATTCAGCTCTATCACATTTTTTTTTGCGTTTCTTTCTGTATATTGTTGCGTGTTCATCGTTGCCGATGTTGGGGAACTCTCATCATTTCAGCTACCACAATTTCAGGCAGAACCCTAGGTTGTTCGTCTTCATCCTCCAAAGAGTTGGAGGAGTCATCGGAATCATGGAGTACTGCAGACGACGCTGCTTCTTTCTCTTGTCACCCATTTTTACCGCTTTTTGCACTTAATTTTTTGATTGATACATAAATGATTTTTTATTCAAATTTTTCTTTTTTTTAAATGGTCATATGCCTCGGTTGAAACAAACCCGAGGCAGTAAATGTATCTTTCTGTCGCGGTTAAAATAGACCCGAGGCAGTAAATATTCAATATGTCTCGGGTTTGTAACCAAAACATAAAGTACTACCTTTTTGCCTCGGTCGTATATGCCTCGGTTGCGGACCCGAAGCCAAAAGTTGGAAATAACCGCTGTTATTTCCTTTCCCTGCATTAGTGCAATAGGAAGTCGGAGAACTACCTCTCCATATAGTGAATTCATGGTATTCATGATAAAAGAGGATCTATAGTGCATCTGAAATGACCAAAAAAAGGTGAAGTTAATTTGGACATTAGACCCTTCGTGCCTTACTTTCTCCGTAAATCTCTTCAACTTTGCCAAGATTGAATTTAACTCCTTCCTACAAAATAGCGCTTTCCTTTCCTTGCATATCATGCAATCCAAACACAGATGACACCTTCAACTCCATCTTCATGAATAGTATTTCGCTTTGTACTAACACAACATAAATGTTTCAATGTTGTTGCTTTAGTTATACCTTTTGACTCTTCTACTAATTTAACCATCTTAAATAAAATATACAGATTATAAGACTTCAACAACTAAACTCTTAATTATTTTAATGAAACTCTTGAATCCAAGTTTTTTACCTAAACACCACAATATGTGCCAAATATTTTTAATGGAATAGTCACTTATTGGAGTTGTATAAAAGTAAAGTCTTCTTTTATAAGCTTTGTGGATTTCTTGAAAATGAGTTTCAACTTTTTTACTAAAAGATGAAATTCGCTTGGAAAAGACTCTTCGATGCTTGAGTTAGTACAAATATAAAAAATACAAATATAAAAAATATGAAGCTAAACTAGTAAGAACGTAAACAATATAAAAAAAATAATTAAGTATTGGGTGAATATTTTATTTAAAACAAAGACTTAAATAACTGAGCTTTAAAGGTATTTTTATATTTTTAGGTAGTTTATTCATAATAGATTTTTTTTTATTGTAATCTAATTTTATCATAAATTTGACGTTACTTTTCATGTTCTTTTTAATAAAATCTTTGTATAATGTGACTATGACATATAATATGAACTTATTTAAAAAACATTTTCTTTTGATATTAGTATTATTTATAAATTTTTGATACAATAGTAAAATTAGATAATAAAAGAATATTTGATTTTGGTATATTTAATTCAGTATCAACAGTGATTAATTATAAGTAACTAACGACCGTATTCAATTCTGACAATAGCAATAATCCACATCTATGCTTATTTGAGTAAGAGATAAGTAAATACAAAATTAAATTCTTTAATTTTATTTTAAATACCAATTACTTTAGTTGAATTTCAAGTTTCAAATTTTTAATTTATTTACTTAGTATTTTCATTTTTTCTATTAATATGGCAAAAAAAAAATTCACCGACAAATTAATTTGTAAATTAGATCCTAAATTAATCTAGATAAAACCTTGATCATTAATATTTAAAATTAATTTAGAATTTAATTCCCAACAAATTATAATATTTTATTTGTAATTGAGACTATTTTAGTAATTTTTAATTTATAAATTAATATCTAAATAAATTATTATAAAGATTAATGATTTTTATTCTCTAAATTTATTATTTAATAAATGTTTTTTAGTAGTAACGTAGATTACTACTGTTATATTATTTGATTGCTAATATCTTAAAATATAAGCTAAAATAGTAAATAAATAATAAATATGTAATGCAGAAAAAGAAAAAAAAAACACATTCACACACACCATTCAACAATATTTGATCTAATAATAAAATGAGCGAGTATTTTATTATTAAGTATTGAAGTAAGTAAGTAATTAGAATTTAAATTTTGATATGATAAAAAAAGGTGGAAGTTTGATATAATAAATGTATCCTTATTTGATATGGGTAAAAGAAGAAGGTTGGTGCAAAGAAGTGTGTTACTTTGATTGTTGCCACGCTAAGCTTGCTTGAAAATGGTTCTTCTGTCTCAGTCTGAATCGAGAATCGGCGTGTGAAAATGTTCTGCGACACACACATACAAACAAACACAGTGCAACTATATTTAGCTTCTATCGACACACTTCACACAACCCTCACCAAAACGACAACACAACCTGGACCATATGGTACATTGTGTTAGTATCCAACTATTTGACTATGTTCCTTTCATTCTTTATTGGACATTTTGTTTTTCCACTTTTTCTTCACAGCTCACAATTGACCATGTTCTTTCATGATTTGTGTAACTGTTTTTTAATTTAAAATGATTTGAAAATTTCCCTTTGGGTATGCAAAGACATATGTATCTACTACCACAACCTAGGTTGATAAAGTAGTAGTAGCAGCAGCGTCTGTCCCATGTGCCCCCCCTCTTCCTCTTCTTACACCCTTACTTTCCAGCTCTTCTATTCTGCATTTTTTTACTTCCATATGCCTAACTCTTAGTTTACTTTACATGTATACATGTGTGGCAAAGTGTCCTTATTTTGTTTGCCTTGTTTTTGAATGCTATTTTCTTATTATTCTTGGATTGGAGACAGATAGATCCGGCATGATGAGGTAATTGAGTAGAGATGTTAGGGATTTGGTTGAGTTGAATTTATTTATTTATTTTTTATATGCATTCGGCATTCGGCATTCCCATGGCACCTGGGTTGTTTGTGGTGCAGTCTCCAATGAAGACTTTTCATTGGATTTGGCTAATTTGTGTTGACTCAATCAAAAGTTTTCAAAATGTACGGAAACAGATTGCAAATCCCATTTTAGACATTATAATAACATGCATTAAACTAATCGCAACATGTCATAGCCTGCAAAACGAGATGTGATGTAAGTTTAACACATGCCATTGGTAGCCACGGGAATTAAATAGGTGGTTTATGTATTATACGTGCTTCCGATCACTGCAAATTCCTTCAATATCTTGAACTTACCCTATTAAAGTATTGTTTTGGTTTGAAATTGAAATGAAAAAATGGTTAAGAGGGGCATGATTAGAGATTGGAGAGAGGATTTTGTTTGTTAGGAAATCTATTGGAGCAGAAACCGAGATGAATAGGGATTAATTTAAGAAGAGTAAAGGGATTTTATTAGTCTAGGGTTAGTGTTGGGAATGTATTTGGTGAATGGGTTGAAATGCACGTGGAAAAAGTGGGGTGATGGAAAAGTACAACGAAAGGTGATTCAAACAACATATGGAGACACGTTGAGAAACCAGTTCCGGAATTGATGTTGTACGGCTACTTAATGTTTTTGCCTAATCCCTGTTTCTTTGCATCACTGCCATTTTTAAAATGGGAACGTGGGATCCAGCTCCCGTTCCCTCCACCTAGGGGCACTTATGCAACCACCATCAAATTTTACTCACTTCTGAATTTTTCTCACATTGCTGTCAGGAATAGTAACATTCTTCTTCTACATACTTTTAATGCGTTCAAGATGAAAAAAACCTTCCCAGAATCTTATGAATACATGATAGTGATTATGATTTGGAAGCGCAACACTGAATTAACGCATTTAAATAGAATTAGGTGTAGGAGGAAGGTTTGTTTGAAAAGAGAGTGGAATGAAAGGACGTGGAAGACACGCTTGAAATCCATAATGCTGATTAGCTTCCTGAAAACAGAAACAAATGGCAATGGGGCCACCCACGATCAAAGGAGAAATAAGGGTCAAAATAATTTTACAGTGGATAATAAATAACAGATAATGTCTTCAATCACAGGACATAATAACAATTTCACTTGTTACCAAGATAGATTTAATTTAATGGAGCAATCAGAGCAGGTTCCACCACGTGATGTGATTACTGATACAGGTACTTTGCTTTCTTTCTCGCAAACCCAAACCATTATAAAACTTCGGTCAATTTTTTACTAAATTAAGATATAAAAATAACTAGAATGAGAGGCACATAAACAGTGAAAAGCATGAGAGAAAGTGAAGAAAATGAGAGAGGAAAAACGAGATCTCTCTCTCTCTCTCTCTCTTGCTTTCTCTGCTTTTGATGCCCTCAACACACTTTGAAGCCCAACGCCCTCGCTTTCACTGCAAAAGCTAACCCAACGACCCCAGTTTTTTATTTTCTTCAACCCCGCAATGAAGCCCCACTTATTTATGTTCCTTTCATCAGATAAGAGACTTTGGTGTGTGTGGAAGAGAAGAATTTGACACTCCATCTCACTCTCTCAACATAACACGCCTTCAACTGTCCAATAATTCAAGAATAATGATCAAAATACAAAATAAAATTAATAATTTCCTTCAACTATCCATCCTTTGTATAAACACTGTACATTTTCCTTATTTCCTACTCATCCACGCATTTTTTAATCAAAGATCAGGGAAACACTTCACGCCCCTCCCTCTTTCTTATCTCTCCATCATATATTCATATTCTATGCAGTAACCACAAAAAATTCAACAACCCCAACCCCATTTCTTCAACCAAAGAAATAAACAAAATAATCCAACTTCATCCCCATCTTCATGTACAAGTTTTCCCCTCCTTCACCATACCATCACCATGGCTCTATTTTTAAAACTAGGCCACCAAACAACCCCAACTACCGCGACCTTCTGTCAGCCACTTCGCCGTACAGTGGCATTTTAACCAGTCAACTCCAAGATCATTGCAATGGGTTTCAAATTTGAACCATTTTTTTTCTGATTGTTATGAACAATAACAACCAGGAATCTTCTTCACCGTAAGGAAGAAATATTTGAGCCTCATTCCATGCCAATCAATCTGCTACCTCTCTTCGATGAAAATTCTACCTACAAAATCACGAAACCTCTTGGAGTAGAGCTTTGGATCAACAGCAGAAATTGAAGAAGGGTCAACTTGAAATGACTTGTAAGCATGCTCAATCTTCTTGCTGATATCATAATCTTGCAAAATGTCAATAATCCCAAAATATAGAATCACATCGTAAGTCTCCCCGCTGCGATAAGGGGTCAAATGGCTGATTCCAACAGTGGTGTATTGATCGAAGTCACTCCTTCGTGCCACTCGCTCCGCTCTTGCAGGCATATTGGCTCCTAGCCTAATCAATGATTTCCTGAAACAAGAATCCTACTTAATACACCATAAATATGCATTCACATAAAACCCAACAACCTTTAATGGTCTAGGAAAGTAACACAATAGTAAACAAAAACTCGCAATTTCCAAAATCATTGAGCAAGTAGAGGTCGGAATTTCGTTTCTTCCCGAATAAGCTAGGCTAACAGGATAGATACAGAAAAATCATGGATCCAGAGAAAGTATTGAAACGATCATAATTGCCTCGATGAATCTATTGTCAGGAAAATAAATAAATTAGAAATACGAATTTGAATTAATGAATTGGGACCACAGCCTACATGAGCCCCACTAACAACAATTGCCTGCAATACTATATGCCCACTGACTTGCTAAAATAATGCAAACTACTTTCAATTATTATCATGAAAAATGTCAATTAAAAAGAAGAAATTATAGAACATTAATGCCAACAAAGTTATAACCTAAGATTGCAACTTGCAAGGGCGTACAGGACACAAGCATCTCAGTTTGTGATGCTTTCAAGTGGTAACATGATACATATCTATCTATTGTTTTCACTCGATAGCAGTAGGACCAATTTTGCCCAATCACCAACACATCTCCGAAAGAAACAATCCTCATTTCGGCATAGCAATATTCTAAATGATTACGGGAATATGCCAATTCAATTTAACAATGGAAGTAGATTTTATAACAATGCAATCTTCTTATAAATTAAAAACTGTAAAAATCCATCCACATCAATAGTAAGCAACTAGAACATAGTACACCTTACCTTCCAGATTTAACTCTATCTCTATCTTGTAGCTCTGCTTCAAGAAAGCGATAACCACGCATGAACTTTTCATTCTGATAAGTATCCCTATTGCCTGAAGGGAGAAAACAGATGAATTTAAAATTTTCGTAACACACAAGTTTTGTCTCTATGCACTCAAGTGGATGGAGGATAGATACCAGTGCGCAGGAGAAAAGGTGAAAGCCCCATTTTGTCACACGTATTATCATCACGAAAATGAATGCCGACTAAAAGACTGTAATCCATAATTTTCTCGGCTTCCAAGAACTCACAGTCCAGCTCAATTTGTCTGAACACAATGAGAGGACTACGTCAGCACATATTTATCGTGTTCAAGCCCTTAAAAGTGTATGTCTATATACGTAAGACAGGACAAACAAGCACAGTAACTTACTTGATGAGTTCCTGAAACCAATTTCTTTGAACACGAAACGCAAAGTTGAGATCAAGGTCTTTGAGGGTGGTCGTTTCATCAATGTCCTCCTCAGGTTTATCTGTGGCGCGCCCATGTGAAGATCCTTTCAAGTCAAATCGTCTATGAATTGGATATTCGGAACAAAAAAGATTGCCCATCACAATGAACCGGATCTGATTTTCAACAAGCAATCAAAAGTCAAGTACTGAAGATGGGGCAACCCCTCAAACAGCTAGAGCACATATACCAATCTATACCTTCTGGCCTCCAATTGGCTTAACACAATGCACCCCATAGAATTTTGTCACAAGTGAATTCTCATATCGAGAAACATGTTGATAATAACTTCGAAGCATCCGAAGAAGCACCTAAAAATTGAGCACCGGAATCAAGAATCAGTCTATGCAAGTATCAAGCAAAAGATTAGTAGTATAATAAAAGGTAAGAATTCATGTTCAATCATAAAACATGAATGACCAAACCAATAAAACAGGTCCCCCCCTTCCCCAAAACCCCAAGTTGACTGACTCACAAAATACAGTACCAGCCATATAACCCGGAGGAGGAATAACAAAGAAACCTATCCATTTGGCCATGGGGAGTTTGAGACTCCCAGAATTTCATTACAGAATTTAACAAGACACGACTCTACAAGCTTTAGAAGACATGTATCGAACCTTGACTTCAGATTTCTTCACCGTCTTTATCATGAATCTATCATCCTGGGTCAAGTAGAAGATGCTTCCACTTTTCCCAGGAGAAGAAAGCTCCCGAAGAGCATCATCGCCACATATAGCCAACATGTAATCAGCAGGATCGACCTGAAACAGCTTTCTCAAATGCCTACAAAATCCAAACCGAAACTCAGTCAACTAAAAACAGAAACACCCCAAAACACGCAACACGCACCACACCCTCCAAAGATTCTACACACCTAAAAACCACCGGACAGTAATCCTTCCATCGAAACTCGGCGGACTGATGCGGCGGCGTAATCTTGGACCCCTCGGAGGGAAACCTAGTCCAGAACTTCTCCTTCGGATCAAAATCACTCTGCTTAAGCTCCCGCAAAGTGGAACCCTCCTTCCCAACAGAGTACCTGATTAAATTTAAAGTTAAAACACAAATAAAAACATGGCAAATTCGCAGTAACACTTGAAACAAAAATAGCCGAAGCGCTTCGGTCACCTTATCCCCAATTGCAGATTAAGCATCAAGTCATAATTCTTATGCCCTTTGGAAATTGTTTCCCCGGGTCTCTTCACTTCGCTGGCGAAACAACAAGGGTTCCTTCTCAAATCTTCAGAATCTGACGTTGTTCCGTCGCGGTAAAACATGGACGCTTCCACATTATCGATAATATCGCACGTGATGTCTCCCGCTTCACCCTCCGACTCCCAGATGCAAATCCTGGGGAAACTCTTGTCATTATTCACGCTCCCTCTTCCGTCAACGGAGAAACGTTTCACGCTGAAATTCTCGCCCCAGAGCAAACGATGCTGAATCTTCATAACGCCGTGACCCTTGGGGACCCCGTTCTCCCACTGCCCCTCGTAACGATTCCCGTTGGCCCACACCAGAGCACCCTTCCCGTTAATCACGCCGTTCTTCCATTCCCCGACGTACTCGTTCCCGTTCTTCCAGACGTAACGGCCGTGACCGTCCTGCACGTTGCGCTTCCACCACCCTTCGTATAAGTCCCCGTTCGCGTAGCGCTTCTGCCCGAACCCGTGTTTCCGGTCGGAGATCCACGACCCGCGGTAGGTGTCGCCGTCGGATCCGACGAAGGTTCCAAACCCTTCCATTCGACCCGATTTGAACTGGCCCTCATAGGTCGCGCCCGAGGGCCACGAGAATTTCCCCTTTCCGGACGCCTTTCCCCGCTTCCACTCCCCCTCGTACATGCACCCGTCCGTCCACAGGTACTTCCCCGATCCGTGAGGCACGTTACCGGAGAACCTCCCGGCGTAGAAGTCGCCGTTCGGAAGAACACGCTCAACCGCCGATCCAGACACCGGTGCCAGAGGCAGCGTCGCAGGCGTCACTCGCCGCGGAAATCCCTGCGAACGGCTCCGCCCCGTCACAACCACCGGTGGTGCCGGAGACGACGCCGCGCCGGCGACGTCACACGCGAGCGCTTCGCGCATTCTCTTCTAACTCTGCGGTGGCGCGACTGTGTGGCTTTTTCGTTGACTGCAACAGCTCCGGAATTAGTTCATTTCTGCGGTGGCGCGTCCGATGCTCAAAAGGTAGGAGAGTCGGCCGTGCATTATTACTTCAGTGAGAAGTGTCGCCGGCGGTGAGACTCTCTCTCTCTGTCCTCTTTTTCGCTTTTGTTTTCTCTTTTTGTGCTGTTTGGGAAAAAACGAGTGGGAATGATAGAGAGCACAGAAGCAAGCGCATAGAAAGAGAGAACAGCACAGAAATGATGCCAAGTGAGGTGAGGGAGTGTTGTTATTTTCAATTTCAAGCAAAACAAAGAAATATTTTGAATTTAAAATTAAAAATTAAAAATAATTGAAGAAGAAACTTAAATGGAATTTAAAAAGATAGTGTTTAATAAGAGAGGTTTAGCTAGGTGAGTTGTTAGTGAGTAATTAATTGTGTATGTGACGCATTTACCCTCACATAACGGAATGTGGCAGGTTTTGGGGATCTCCCATTGGGTAATTTTTGTTTAAGCAAGTGGTGATAATGAAGGGAATTTGGAAGCAATAGAATAGAGTAGAAATGAAAGTGAAGGCTAGTTATAGGTGGTAATTAAGCAGGCTGTAGAAAGTATAAAATTATAATTGACTTTATGTGAGCTTTGGGAATGGGGTGCCAAAATGGAATTATTAGAGGCATGGACCTATTTCACTTCCCATCACCCACTTTCACCTTTCCTCTCTTCTTTCTTTCTTATCATTATTATTATAACCTAAATCCCTCCCATCATTTTTTAACAAAATTATCAAACCCTCAACAATACATACTTCTACCAACGAAATCTAGCCATGCATTGTATCTATGGATACATTGTACGATGCTTAACGTGACTTCTCTATACCAATATTAAAACCTACCCAAATCTATCATCCATTCAATATCATTCACTTTACTACTTTTGTAATTACATCATGACATGCTACCCATTACACCATGTAACAAATCATATTACTATTCCAAAAGAGTTCACACTTTTTTTCTTTACATTTCTATTATCATAAATTATTACATTCATATTTTAAATCAACTCATGAACTAATGTAAATATTATCAACGTACAGAATTCAGAATTTTAACATTGGTTTATAATTTGTGAAAGAAGTGAGATTCTAGGTCAATTCAATCGTGTACTTTATTTATAAAGCACAAAATTTATATGGAATTAATGTCATTTTTTATATCAATTATTTTTACAAAACTAATTTAGAATATCACTTTTTACTTGAGTTATTTGCACACTTAATGTACAAATTGAGATATACTATATTGATTATCGTCATAATTGTATTGTTGTTGTATTGTATGTAATGTTTTTTAAATTCATCAGGTTTCTCTTAAAAGCCAACAAAAAAAAAAAAGTGTATGTCTAGCAAATATGTATTTTTCTAAACATGTAAATTTTCTTCAACAAATATTATTCTTCAAAGTTACACATAAATAATAGATCTTAGAGCAAAAACATAATAATAACATCTTCTATTAATATCTATCACCTTTTGTTTTTTAACAACATTCTCATATTCTTTGTTGGTTCAACTTGGATGCATCTAAATTTTTTCAATAATTACATATTTCAGATAAAAACTTACTTTATGTATAAACATCTCACCTTAAACAAATATGTGGTCATATTTCATTTTGGAAACATTATTATATGATTAGTGTTTTGAAGTTATGTCTGGATCTATATTTTCTTGTGAAATTTGTAATAAAAAATAATGTTTTCAAATTATGAAATAAGACTGTCAAAGATTTAATACAAAATTAACATTAGATTAAATTCTATATTAAATATAAAAAACCTAAGATTATCTCTTATGCTTAACAAAAGTTTAAAGTATAATGAAAAATATGAAAATATACAACAATAAGTATAATTAATACAGGAGAGTTAATAATGTTTTATTTTTATAATTTATTTTATATATTTATGACAATTGAATCATTATCTTCACATAATTTTTTAATTATTAGTATAAATAAAATAGTTAAAAAATTAAAATACCAATTTGACAAATAAATAAATAAAACATCAAAACTCTTCAAATATTATTAAATAAATTTTAGTATTTAAAAATCAAATTATGAATCTACATAACTAGAAATAATAAATAATTATAATAAAAATTAGTAAAATAATATAAAGTACTGTTATCGGATATAATTATAATTTTTTTATTAATAATTAGTCGAGATCATCAACTCTAGACATTTAAGTTTAAACTCTATAATAAAATTAAAAATGTTGGTAAGGAATGAAGGAAAAAAATGTCTTTTGTTAAAAGATTTGCTTAATGTTAATAATAAAAAATAAAAATAAAATTGTTAATGTTATTACATATTTAGAAATAGAATATATTGCAATTTTCTAATTAATTTGTTAGTAACAGAAAATCAAATATTATAACAAATTTTATTATGAATTTTTCTAATTAATTTTTAATCAAAAAAAATGTTGTTAGATACCTATAAATAGAATATACTGTAATTTTTTCTTATCAACGAAAAGCATTTATTTTTAATTTTGATGAAAATTCATTCAAGCATTACAAAATTAGTATAGGAAAAACATTTTGAATATATATATATAGATGTATAGATATCTATCGGTTCCTCCTTCTTCCATCACAAAATAATAATTATAAAAACGCTTTAGGAAATTATCTATATCTTTACTCTGCACATTAAATTAGTTAATATTAGAGATTAATCTAATGTGAAAACATGTGAAATCTTTACATTTTTAAAGAAGTTACAAAAGTTTATCTAACATGTCTATATAAATTAGATAAAATAGATCATTTACTATATTTTTTTTGTTGTATTGTGAAACTATAGAACGAGGAAGAACTAAAATGATAGGATGTGAGAAGGTGCCTTTTGTTTCGTGATTATTAAGTATTAATATACAATACACTGATTAATAATTAAAGTGAAGTAATCCACGTACTAAATTGGCTATAAGATAAATAGTTGAAGTAGAAATTAATATAGAATATCACACCAATAATATATCTAATGTTAGTCCAATCAATATAATACTCATGCCACATTAATTTATTTATAAAAAATAATTTTTCCAACTTCAATATGTTTTATAGGATGGAAAACGATGTTATGCATTAATATATTAAAGTCATACTAATCTACTAAAACATATTTAAAAAATGTTCATAAATTAAAAAAAAACAATCAATTTTGAAAATAAATATGCACGAAGTTGCATTAATTAGGTGTAAGTTATTAGTCATTTTCACTTATGTTAAACAATGTTGCTGAAATGAACACACTTCTTTTTCAAAGTTCCCACATGCTGGTGTAATTCTTATACCTTTTTGTTTCCCTATTTTCGCGGAATTCTCGTCATTTTTAGAATAATAATAAACAACGCTTACAACATGCACGCACGAACTTCTGTGGTACAAAGTCATCACCCACCACTGTTAAGGATAGAAATAAATATATAAACCTATCTTTTTTACTTCTTAATGTCCTTATCCAATATAAACATAATTAATCAACAAAAATAAGTGATTTAATTTAGCTGATTCAACTTTTAAAACAATACTATTGATATACTACTACATTTACCTTCCTTGTTAATATTTTTTAAAATTATTTTATTATTTTTATTAATAAAAAATGTATTCATGCCATTTAATAAAACAAATAAAAATAATAATATTTCATGTAAACTATAAAATGTCTCATAAAAAGACCGTAACTTTCTTCTATACTATATCATGCACTATTAAAAAAGTTAAACCTAACGTATTATTATTATTTTCTTGTTCTTTTCTTTCTTTTTTTTTTCTGCTGTAATCGTCTACCTTTTTGTCTAATTTTCTGAAATGGTATCTAATCTTTTCTCACCATCAAAGTACATTTATATGTAAATAATGAAGAATAAAAACAATATATAAGAATTGAATAAAAAATTGTTTTGAGTAAGTTTTTTGTTTTCCTTCAAATGTTTGATTTTTTTTTCTTCTTTTGCATGCATAACTTTGAGGATGTGTGTGAGATTTAAATGAAATACATTTTAGGTAGTATATTTGTACTAATAAATTATTAGCGAATCAAACTTTTCGTAAGCAGTTAGGACTTATTTTAATTTGGTGTAAACTCATGAAGAATATGAGAATTAAGGTAAGGAGAGCTTAATTGTTTTTTAAAAGCATTTAGTTTTGACAAACTTTTGTTGATCAATTTGGTTATATAGTCACTCTTGTAACTGTCCTTTAATTTGATTTATAGATGTTAAGGTGCTAAGTTAACATGTTTTAATGTTGGATGGATATTTGAGATGAATATATTCTAATTGGGTTTAAAAATAATTTACATTCATTCAACATTTGAATGAATTGGAAATATATATTTAATTGTAGTTGAAAGTTATGGTATATGAGTAATAGTTGGCATATCAAGGTTTCTATATTTACGAATAGTTAATATAAATATTATTATTTAACATTGTAAATTTTATAGTCTAAATTTGTTTGGACAAAATTGCAAACCTTATAATAATACATAATTATCCAAGTTCTCGTACACCCAAAAGACATGTTAGGTTGTAGTTATCCCTCTTAAATTAACTCTTCATTTCTATTGTAGTTTTTTTTTCTCCTTTCTTCATATTACTCTTTGTGGGAGACTTTGGTGAACATCAACTATATGACCAACATATCCTCTATTCAGATATGCTTAAATTGTTCTTTCCCTGTCATCAATCTCCACTGTCTTGTACATTATACTCGTTATTGGCAACTTTTACATCGTTGTCATTGACAACTAACTGATACTCAAGGTGACATTCACTACTAACACCACTTCGGCCAAGTCATACCTAACCACACATGCATCAACAAAGTCATTACATAAAAAGAATGATCAAGACTAGCTTTTCTCCAAAGGCGCAACACTCGTAACGTTGATTCTAGTCAACATGTCAAACTATTCCTCATCCTCCTCCTTTGATTAGAATCTCAAATATAATACCACTTAGAATCACAGAATAGTCTCTTCAAACGGAAACACACTCATAAATAAGAGAAAAATTTAAAAAGCGCGCAAAACGTGGTTCAACACCCCGAGACCTAGATCTACGAAAATTACTTAACATGAATATTATTACTCAACATGCAGTTTTTATGACAAAAATTGTAAAAGATTATAAAATTGTTTTGGCAAAAACTATAAACCTTCTTGTGCAATTACAACTTTTTGGTAAAAAATACAAATCTTCTCATACAATTTTTCTAGTGAAAATTCCAAATCTTCTAATACAATTTTTTTTAACAAAAATTACGAACCTTCTAGTGATTTTTTTTTTTTACAAAATTGCAAACCTTCCCTATTATGAATCTAATTAGTGATTGCAAAAAGAAATTAACAAGAATATGCTTATTTATTCGGTGCAAACAAGTCACATATAACATAATTGAGTTTTAATGGATCAGATTAACACTAACACAACTAAGGAAAAATAATAGAAGGGGGAGTACAACTATTACATATAATGACTGCAAAAGTTCATAAAATTGTTTTGGCAAAAACTGTAAACCTTCTCGTGCAATTTCAACTTTTTAGTAAAAAACACAAATCTTCTCATGTAATTTTTCTAGTGAAAATTCCAAATCTTCTAATAAATTTTTTTTTTTGACGAAAATTACAAACCTTCTATTGCTTTTTTTTTCTTGCCAAAATTGTAGACCCTCCCTATTATGCATCTGATTAGTGGGTTCCAATTGCAAAAAAAAAAATAATAGGAATATGCTTATTTATTTTGTGTAAACAAGTCACATATAACAAAATTGAGTTTTAGTGGATCTGATTAACACTAACACAATTAAGGAAGAACAATAGAAGGAGGAATACAACCATTATGTATAATGACCGCTAAAGTTCATTAAATTGTTTTGGCAAAAAATTGTAAACATTCTCGTGCAATTATAATTTTTTTTGGTAAAAATTGCAAACCTTTTCATACAATTTTTTTGGTGAAAATTCTAAACCTTCTAGTACAATTTTTTTTGGACGAAAATTACAAACCTTCTAGTGCATTTATTTTTGTCAAAATTGTAGGCCCTCCCTATTATGCATATGATTAGTGGGTTCCTATTGCAGAAAGAAGTTAATAGGAATATGCTTATTGATTCAATGCAAACAAGTCACATATAACAAAATTGAGTTTTAGTGGATCTAACTAACACTAACACAACTTAGGAAGAACAATAGAAGGAAGAATACATCCATTACGTCTAGTAGCGATTATACAACAAACAAACTCAAATCATCGAATGAATAGAGATCAAGAACCCTTATAGGATTGGCACAAATAGTAATGCAAATGGAAAAGTGAAAGCAGTGCAAAATGAATGAGGAGATGCAATAATCCACAACAATTGGTGAATATGAACCAAGATCAGTGGTCGTTGGAGTCACCATGAAAGCTATATTTCCAAGATAAGACTCGATCATAGAACTTTACTCAATCTCACAATTTGAGCAACATTTCTCTATATCTCTCTAAATTCATTATGTACAAACGTAACCCTCTTGTTTATAGGGAAATGGGCTACTAAACAAAAACCTAAACTCATAACTAATCAAGTGTTAAATCCATAATATTGAGCCACTAATCATGACCAAATGAATCATGGGCTATAATGTGGAAAACGTGTTGTATATGCTAACTTGTGACCCAAGTAATGAGAGACTATAAGTGATGCAAATGTGCGTTTGGCACTGAAACAGGTCATTGGGCACACTTCCATTAGGTGTGCTAGAACTACCATTGGGCGCCATCTCTTTATTTACTAATGATATGGAAAATGCAAAGACTTTCATGTTCCTATTGAGTCATGCTCCTAGTGACTCGCCTATCTACTTGAGGTAAATTCGGAGATGTCATAAATTTGTTCATGATCATATCACTCTAATGACACATAACTATGCAATTCCCCCATACACGCAAAAGACCTATTCAGTTGTGGTTATCCCTCTCAAATAAGCTCTTCATTTGTATAATAGTTTTCTTATACTTCTTTCTTCATATTAATCGATATGGGACTTCAGTGAATACTCACCAAAGAAACCAAAAACCAACATTAATAACCTTGATGATATGATAATGTTATTGTGTATGACTCACAACTTTGGTGATGTTTTTTGTGAATGAATTTCATGGTTGAATATGAATATGATCATTTGACAATGTGGTTGAGATTATGATTGATGAATGAAAGTGTATAAAGGCACAACATTAGTTAGGATTGATATTTTATATTGGAGTTCTATTTTAGGTAAAATGATGTAAAATTTTAATTTTACATAATCTATCAAGCAAATGAGGACTCCCTAAAAAATCTCATTAAGAGAATGAATGGTTAATAGCAGACTTAATTCTCTCAACGAAGGATGATTCCCAATAAACTCATGTTGGATATCACTATGAGCTTTGATATCTCTGTTAAGATAATATCTCGAAGCCCATCAATCATTTGCCATCATATGAAATATTATTAAAATAAAAAAGAAAATAAAACAAAGCATGAGGACTACACCAAAACAATAATAAAAAATACACCTCACGAAACATAGACAAATAATACTTGTTATAAAAAAAATCTAAATAAATACATGAAGGTAAAGCATTAAGCCACTTATAGTATTCTCCTAAATAAAAGTCAAATTAGTTAACTTATTAACATAATGATTTCCCTCACAAAAAACATGAGAAACTTTGAACAACATATACTTACAAAAATGCAAGCACACCATCACCATCTAAGACTCCAAGGAACCACTCGTTAATCCAAGAAATCATGACAACTAAATAAAAATCACTCTCAACCCAAAGCCTCTGACAACCCTCCTCCAAGCATGCTCCAAAACATAAGTGACCTCATAAACTCAGCATAAATCGAAGTCTGCACTCTTAAGAAAGTTGAAAATTTTCCCACATATTCACCATGACTTCCTATAAAAAATACCAACATATAATTAAGCCAAGATTTTATACACTAAGTGTAAATGTATGATATAATTTTTATAAATATTCATATAGATTGCAAATATATATTTAATTGAATATTTAACTTATTTTTATCCAATTATAATTATGATATTAGTGTAATGCTTTTGACATGATAAAAAAATAATATTATATGTCATAGAATTAGGAAAAAGTCAAAATTCCTCATGACCAATATATTTGTTGGGTTTATACATTTTATCATATGTCGGATATTTTCTTTTTCTTTTTTGGTTTAATCATGCCTTTGGTCTCCATTTTCATAGCAAAATCTCAATGTGGTCCCTCTATTTTTTTTCATCTCAATTTGGTCCCTTCCGTTAGTGGTACAGTAACATCGTTAAAGGGGTTCCACATGTCAATTCTTTGATTTTTTTGACTTTTTTTTTTAAGTTTTTGAATTTTGAATTTTGAATTTTTTAAAAAAGATAAAAAATTTGTCACGTGTCAAGTTGTCATCATGCCACGTGGCAGTGACAGCGTGATATAGCAGTGACAATAACACCTGTCACCTATATGTCAAGTGTCATTCCACTTTCTCAATTTGGTCCATTTATTTTAATTTTGGTCTCAATTTAATCCCAATTTTTGTAAAAATTGAGTAATTTTGTCTCTCTCCAAATTGAAATCAAATTTAATTTCTATATAAATGTACACAAATATTTCTATCAAAATTGATGTTTCAAGTAAATATTTTTAACAAATTAAGTTTATTTAATTAATATTTTACATTGAACTTTATTTAAAATTGTTTTAAAGTTGTTAATAGAAAATAATGTTAATAGAAAAAAATTCATAAATTATATTGATATTTTATTACATCGTACTTTAATATATATTTTTTATTTGAATTTATATTTCAAATAATTATATATTTTTAAAATGTGTAAGGTTCAATAATTGTACACAAATGTTTGAATTGGTGTAAAAACAACAATTATAAAAATTTTAAAAATAATTTCAACTAGTTCATGTAACAATAAAAAACATATAAATTTAAAATTTGAAAACAATTTTAAGTAAAGTTGAATGTGAAACACAAATTTAAATAAATTTAGTTATGTTAAAAAGATATAATAAAAATATCAATTTGAATAAAAATATCAAATTTAATAAAAACACTTGTATAACATTTATATAAAAATTAATTTTTGTTTCAATTTGGAGAGTGACGAAATTGCACCATTTTTACAAAAATATGGACTAAATTGAGACAAAAATTAGAATACAAAGACCAAATTGAGAATGAAGAAATGACACCTGGCATAATACTGACACGTGACATTATCACTGCCACATCACTCTATCACTGCCACGTGGTACGACGACAGCTTGACACGTGGCAAATTTGTTATTTTTTTTAAAAAATTCAAATAATAAATAAATAATAAAAAAAATAAAAAAAATAAAAATCTAGGAACTGACACGTGGCACCCCATTTAATGTTGTTACTATACCACTAACGGAAATGACTAAATTAAGATCAAATTTCCCAAAACAGGAACCAAATTGAGATAAAAAAAATAGAGGAACCAAATTGAAATTTCGCTACGAAAATGGGGACCAAAGACAAGATTAACCTTCTTTTTTCATATGGTATTATATTTCTCCCAGGTGTATGGTGACCCCTTTTTGTTATAGTTATGTAGTCAGTCACTCTGAACCATTGACTCTGATAGCACTGTTAGGTTTTATACATTATAGTCATATGAGTTATGGTCATTGAGAGATTGTAGTTATGTATATATGACATTGGTCTTACACATATAAAACATTTCTTACATCACTTTTATTTCAAAACCTTAAGACAATGGTGTTATGAGTCTTTATTCTTATATCGTGTTTAATTTTGCAAATTATATCCAATATGGGACTTTTGACTCGCACTTAGACTATTCCCAACAATATTTCATACATTTTTTAGTCCACTACTATATACATATAGAATTTGTGTTAGAAAAAGATGAAGTTATGATTAACTTCAGGATTAATTATTTCTTAAAAATATTAACGTTATCGATCTTGTGTATGCAATGTTAGATACTTGGTCTAGTAACATCATAGAAAATATCTTAGTTGTGGAAATGTAAATAATTATTAAGAACATTTATATGCATTGATAGTGTGATATGGTGAGCGGGGAATGATTGTGAAAATGCGTTTGGATGGATGGTGCTACCTACACCCCCATGATGAGAGTTATTGGTTAGTAACGATGAATGTTCCAAAGTAGGGTAGGGTGTCCTTAGAAGCACGAGTCCTACGTCTGGAGCAGTAAAGTCAGTGTCTCAAATGGATTGTGTAAATAGGTTTAGGATTAGATTTCACCTTACAATAACCTAGTGTTTTGTTTCAGGAACATTACTCATTACACATTTCACTGTAATTTCTTTGGTATAATGAAAAGGAAGAGGAAGGAATTACAAGATAAAAAGAAACCTTAAACATGAAAGAAAAGAAACAAACTATACAACCACTTCCATACTTGCTTCCTCTCATTTTGGAAACAAAATGGAAAAATTAGCTTTGTAAAATAAAACAAATATATTATTTTCACTTATCATACAGTTTTTTTTTTTTTTATTTCTTTTGGTTTTTTGTGTCACTTTCATTTTATTTTACTTTTACTTTTTATACAATCAAATAATTCACAAAATTATTTATTTTTCTATACCAATTTTCCATGTCTCTTTCTCTCACTCTTTTTCATTTTCTTTTTCATGTATTCCTTGAATGAAACATATGTTTAGATAACATATAAACTTTGGCGATATCATAGAATATTTATTCCAATAACATATCATAGCAAATATTTATGAAAATAACACAATTTAATGTTACAATTTTGAATTCGGTTTCCTGCAAACTAAATTTTTAACTGAGTTTAACTATTTTCTATTTCTTTTTTTTATTTAATAATAAAATAAAGAGAATTTTAAAATTTTAAAATAAAAACAGTTATATTGAAAATATTTAAAAAAAAATAAATATTTTGTATAAAATTGTAGAAAAATATTTTTTAAGAAAATTAAAAGTTTAGAAAGTTAATTATGAGAAATAATATTTAAAAAAAATTAAAAAAATAATTACGTTAAGAAATAATTGTTAAGAAAATATTATAATTTAAAAATAATTATTTAGAAAAATAATTATTTTAAGAAATAATTAGTTAAAAAATGTTAAAATATGATTTATTTAAAAAAATATTTAGGAAAATGATTTTTAATTTTTTATTTAATAATAAATTATAATATTAATGATTATTTACTTATAAGTAAAATACAAATTAAGTAAATGTAAATGTATAAATAAATCCAATATTTTACGTTAATTTTTAATTTTTTATGTATGTAATTTTAAATTTTATTTTTAATCATATGCATAATCATTAAAATCTTACGATAATAAAAATAAAATGGATTTTTTCATAAAATTAGTGAAAAATATACAGATATATTTAACACAACAAAATAAAAATAGTGAATCAGTGATGGATTTTTTCACCGTTGGCTAGTTTTTACGGAGTTGACCTCTTTAGTTTTAAAAATGATTAAGTTGGGCAATGAAAATTTAAATTCGAGCTTAAATTAATTCGCCCATTTTAATTTGACTTTATCTGATTTTTTTTCCTAACTAATGATTAGTTAGATTAATTTCATGGTTTAAAATTTTGATTATTATTGATAAAATAACAAATAATTTGTTTGACAAATCAAATGATAAACGTAATACTATTTGTTTTGTCCATTTTAAAGCAATTTTGTGTATATTGTATTTTATTTTTAATCTCTAGCACTTGTCTTTCCTTTAGTTGTTTACAATCATTTATTGTTACAATTGGTATCCTTTAACTGTATTTCTATTATAATATATCATATTTTAATATCCTATAGAATATATATATATATATATATATATATATATATATATATATATATATATATATATTTTGTTTGACTTATTGTATTCCAAAGAAGCTAGGGTAGCAAAATTTAATATACCATCTTCAAATTTGTCCAAATCTAATATGGTTCTCAATTTAGCTAGATCATCAAAATTAATAACTTTGATTTTGAAATGTTGAAAAAAATCATCATCAAATAACATTATCGTTTTTATCCCGAAAAATCATCATACTAATAGAGAAATGAGATTAACACAATTCGATACACAAGAATATACGTGAAAACTCCAAATTAAGAGAAAAATCATGACCGTTGTCTTATGACAACCAGAGAATAACATTATGTGAAAATTTTTACAACACATAGACTACTCTTCCATGCTCTTTGACCCCAAGTACACCCACCCTTTCCAAAGCAAGAATTTAACCAAAACCTCACAACATTTTAACTCAAGAGTATAAGAAAAGTAAAATACAAGCTTAAAGTGTATTTGACTAAGGAAGGAAACACCATGAACTTAGAATCCTTTATATAGTCACTAACACCCACCCCTAGGCGACATGAGACTTTCTAAGACATTATTTTCATTAGCCTAACATTTTCCACAATGATTAAAATAAATACATATTTTTTGCACATACCAACAATCATACTCCACCGTAGAGAGTATATTCACTTGGAATTAAATTATTCCAAGAATTTTCATGCACCATGCATTAATGTTAATCAATGCATGTGTATAATCACCATACATCCTACATCAATATTTGCTAATTCTCATGCATAAACACTATACATCCTGCATCAAAGTTAACAAATGCATGTGTATAATCATTACACACCTTACATTAATATTAACCAATGCCCATGCATAAACACCATCACCAGTGCAAAATGAGCCTTTTCATGTCACCATTTCAACGTCAGCCCACAAAGTAGTCATCATAAAAAGTGACTGGTGGCATTTTTGCAATTAAAATGTCAAAGTTAACGTCAGCCTGACCTAAAATAGATGTCATAACCATTTTTGACGTCACCCCCACTGCACTCGACCTCAAGGGACATTGACTCTCACTCCCTCTGACATCAATTTTGAAAATGGTGTTGCCTCCACTATGTCAGATGTAAAATATGTTTTAAAACTTGGCACTAGACCATTTTTCTTCCACTGTTCATTCACGCTTTTCTTCTCTAGCAAACCAACAAAGACGATGGCGTGTGCGAGGATGAAATAAGGTGAGTTTTGCTTCATTTAACTCAAATTTAGGTTGTTTGGGTGCTTTGGTTGTACTTTTTTTTTTCATTTTTGACTATTTGTTTTCGTGTAGGTGCATTTGAAGAGGCAACAACAACGTCCTTTGTTGTGCAATAGCGTCAACGACGTCCTCTACTTAGCAATAATGATTCATAGAATGCTAGAATGAAAGTGAGCGTGAAAAGTAATCATAGAACACAAAATGATAAATTATGCATTCACTGCTACAGTGCCACCTGTTCCATCTTTGCATGCCACATGTTTGTTGGTTTTGCCCTGAGTTGTTACGCTACTTTAGCTTTTCCTTTTTCTATGCATTTTGATTTCCTTTTGTACATAAGAGATAAGTTATTCCCTTTTTCAATATACAAAAGTTTCTTCTCCTCATTCTACCGTCTCTCTATTTCCCTTTTGTTTAGTTCATCTTTGCTATTTTCTTCTCTTCCTCTTTCCTTCATGGATTTCTCTACTAATCTCATTAAAAACGCAACCTAACAAGTATAATATCCAAACACTGGAGTTTTGAGGTGCTTCCTCTTTTCTATCCATGAT
Organism: Vigna unguiculata; assembly: GCF_037176805.1. Classification (NCBI taxonomy): domain Eukaryota; kingdom Viridiplantae; phylum Streptophyta; class Magnoliopsida; order Fabales; family Fabaceae; genus Vigna; species Vigna unguiculata. The sequence goes on along the minus strand of NC_140799.1, from coordinate 25,226,191 downwards.
AAGGTTAGCATCACCAACATTTGTAGCAAAAATGTTTTCGTTGAAACTGCAAAAGTGCCTCGCTGCAAGTGTTCTCAAGTGTACCCAAGAAAATGGATGTTAGATTGTTGTGGTGACAAACGTTCTTGCGTATGTGTGTGTGTGACACTTTAAGCCTTTTGAAATATGAACATTTTTACTTGTATATGAAAAACGCAATCAAATCTTTTGTTCTTTTATCTTAGTGCCATGGTTCCTCCCCTTGATAAGGTGGGATCAAACTTTAATGAAGTTGCATGAATGTGTGTGAATTTCTACTCATATCTCTGAAAATATGATAATTAAATAATAATTAAGCTCTTTACTAAGAACTAACATAATATATATATTCTAATACAACAACTAAATATAATACCACAATAAAACACTTTGAGCCTTTTGAAATATGAACCTTTTTACTTGTATATGAGAAACATAATTGAATCTTTTGTTCTCTTATCTTATTGCCATGGTTCCTCCCCTTGATAAGGTGAGATCAAACTTGTAATGAAGTTCCATTAATGTGAAAATCATATACATACATCCCACAATTAAAGAAATTAACCTTTGATCATGGTTCCTTTCACTCAACAATTTAGACAAGAAATCCAAGGCTTGGAACATTTTCTACATTCATTGAAGCTCCAATGATCTGCCAATGAATAGTATGAAAGTATTAAATTTAATATAAATAAATATATATATATATATATATATATATATATATATATATATATATATATATATATATAATGTACATAATTTTATGTACGGGTCAAAGTACTTTTTGAATTTGAATTTAGATTTTCTATTAAATTTTTGGATATCTTTTTTTTTAACTTTCAAAATATATCGAAAGATATTGATTTTAATGTTTTAAAATATATTAAAAATCTTCTTTCTTAATATGCTAATATCAATATATTTTGAAAACCCAATTCAATGATAACATAGAAAAACTCAACTATGTTAGATTGTGAATTCAAAACAAACAAATCATAAATAAACAATTAGACCTCTTAATTAATAGAGCAACCCCCAAAATCTTATAGAGTAGATGATATGAATCACATCATGGTCCAAGTGGAGAAGGACTAATGCAAAACTTTGCTGGAGTTTTTTTTTTAGTTTGTTTAAATAATAACCCAATTCTTTACAAAATTGGTTGACCAAATTATGTCTTGTGGCTGACCAAATTATGTCTTAGTCTAATCAATTAATGGACTTTAGTTTTGCTTTATTTTCAAATTGTAATAAGGGCCAATTTGCCAACTTAAGAATCAGTCTTTGGGAGACTAAGAGTATGCATAGTTGAATTTCAATATTTCTAATTTGGTCCCTTCATCAAATTAGATTGTTGATATCTACACAGTTAATATATCATGACATATATATATATATATATATATATATATATATATATATATGTCTTTTAGCCATATATTTAATTAATCAGATCACTTTAATACTTTATCTAATAATATAATGGTCCTAACATATTCAATTATTATTATTATTATTATTATTATTATTATATATATACACACACACACACATATATGTATATATGACCCAAATTGCTAACAATCTCCCAATGATCACAAATATATATATATATATATATATATATATATATATATATATATATATATATATATATATATATATATATATCCTTACAAATCCTCATAAATGTGTTATACTTTATGAGCTCAAAATAGCCATTATATGCCTTAAGGATACTTAAAAGATCCTGCCCATTGATTACACCCGCATATAGAACCAAAATAATTTTAATTGCAATAACTAAACCTGACAATTATCATCGATACTGACAAAACCAAATGACATGGACTTATCATAAAATGTGTAGCATGCAAATTACGTGAAGGTGACCTGTACACATCTATTTTCAACTGATTCTTACTTTATTTTAATGAGATCAATATAATCACCTTAATATACAAAGTGTAGTTTCTGAATAATATCCAAAGTATGTTCAAAGACAATATATGCATGAATAAAATCAAACATAGAACGCAAAACACATAAAAGTGACTAACTCTCACTAAACCAAAGATTCCTCAAAATGTAAAGCACCCATATAACAATCATGCTCATGAAAAACCTTGGATGGAAGTACCTTAGTGGGAGAATCTGCCATCATGGAGTTTGTCCCTTATTGTTCTATTGAAAATTGTCCATTATGTACCCTATTGTTGTTACAATAGGGTACAATACAATACAGTTGATTTGTTATCACAATATAATTTAAGTGATATTTCAATTCCTTCACAATGCGCAATCCTGTGACAAAAATCCTCAACCATATTCCTCGATTTGATACCTCACATGATGTTGCAAATTCAACATCATAATGGATGAAGTCATAAGGGTTTGCTTGCACTACACCAAGAAATTGCACCCCCAACTGACATGAAAATGTAACCTGAAGTGGACCTCAAACTATCTTGGCATCCAACAAAGTCTGAGTCAGAATACCCAATGATCTGTAACTTATCTGACTTCTTGTATGCAAGCATATAATTTCTTGTCCTTTGTAAACACCTCATAACTCTTTTGGTTGCTTTCCAATGATTCATTCTTGAATTGCTTAAATATTTGCCTAATATCCCAACTATGTATATATGTTATATCTGGATATGTACATATTTGGGCATACATCAAACTTCCTACAATTGCATTTCCTAAATTTCCATATTTCCTTTTTGGTATTGATTGAGACTGAAATTGTCTCCCTTAGCAACTAGAGTGTCCTTAGATTTACATTCGTGCTTGTCAAACCTTTTAAGCACCTTTACGACATAGCTTCTTTGTGATAATTCTAGAATACCTCGAGTTCAATCTCAATGTATGTGAATTCCTAATACAAAGGAGACGTCACTAAGATCTTTCATTCCAAAATTTCTAGATAAAAATCTCTTGGTTTTTTGTAACATGTCTATATTGTTTGTAACAGGAATAATAATACGTTTGTGCTTACAAACGAGAACCACAACCATTTTTGTAACTTCTCTTAGTTACTTGCTTAATTTTAATATTTTAAATTGGACCCCTTCATATTACTGGTATCCTATACAACTAATATATCATTGATATATATATATATATATATATATATATATATATATATATATATATATATATATATATATATATATTATATAATCCAAATTGGTAACAAGATAAAGATTTGATAAAAAAGTTATACTTTTACATAGTTTGTCATGTCTAATGAAATGCATTAATTTTCAAAGTTAGTGGTCCTCCTTGTTAGGTCTCTTTGGTTGTCTTTCTCTCTTACGTTGTGGATGGAGGTTATGGGAATATTAGGGTTCATAAAATTTAATTTTGATGATATTTATTTATACATGGGGTTTGGGAAAATGATAGTCACGTCCCTCTTTAGTAGATGATTTAATTTATTTCCAAAACTACCAAGTGCCAAAATATTAATAAATTTCTGTCAATTTAAAATGGACATTAACATTTTGGAATTATATTCATATGTGGAATAGTTGGAGACACACAATTTTATTTTATGTCTAAAATACACCTACCAAATAAAAATTGAAGAACCTTTACGAACTTTTCGGGAAATTTTGACCAAATTTTGATTTAAGAGGCTAAATTGACATAGTCATGTGCTTCTACCCTCACATCATATCAATTTAAATAAATCCATCTTATCAACTTGAATAAATCCATAAAAATAAGGATCCTTTTATGGGATGAACAATATTGTGTTGCAAATGTAATAATAGTATTGAATTGATATTTTAAATGATTAGATAAAAACAGTATATTACGTCTGTTTACTATGTTGGGTTGGATTTATTCTCAGTAAAAATGTGGCAACATTTTTGTAAATAAACGATACAAATATAAATGACTTTTTGTTTTAGGATGAACAATATGTGTGAAGATCCAAACAATTTAACACTCTTTTAGATATACTATATTAGTTTTTAATGAAAAGTTTTGATCATAATAAATGTAAATAAGTATTTTAATTAATATATATATATATATATATATATATATATATATATATATATATATATATATATATATATATATATATATATATAAAAGCTGGTTAATTACCTTCTAAATTTTCTTGAGTTGGACAATTTTATAGTATGCTAAATTAATTAATAACTAACTAATTAATTTCAGCATAATCAAAGTTACAAGATTTTCTTTTTATACTCATATTTAACATATATGTAGTAAAAATTAACTTGCTTTAACTTTTGAAGATTTGTTAAGAATGTGTTTAGTTCTCACTTTTTTGAAAAGTAACTGAGTTTTATCTCTCACTTAGAACCAAATACCCAAAGTTTTAAGTAAACTTAGTAATTAAAAGAATACTAAAGATTAAAACTAATCTTTTAAAGGGAAAAATAGAAAAACATATGTATGATTTTAAAAAGTTAGGTGTGAAATCATTCTATTATGGGAAAGGACCTGAAAGAAGTAGCATATGAAAGTGCAGAAGATCCAATCTAGAGTTTCTAATTAATTAGTTTGTTAGGGTGGTGTGATGTTATCATCTTTGTTACTATGTGAAGATTAGGTTACTAAGTTAGATGAGATTTATTTTCTTTTCTCCTATTCCAAATCCATCTATTAAATAATCAACTCTGCATATATCCTATGCTTTTGGACCTTTATTCAATCTTCTATGTTTTCTATTTTTCTTATCTATTGTGCAAAGATGGTTTAAACAAACTTTTGATGGAAATTTCCAAAAAAAATAAATAAAAAGAAAGAGAAAATTTATGACTAAAAATTAGTTTATGCTCAATATGAGAAATTTTTTTATAAACAAATTCTTAATGGAGAAACTCATTTAACTTTCTTTGTTACCTAAAAGTTTGTATGAAGAAGTTTGTTTAAACAAATTCTAATTATTTTACTTAATTATAATTTAAGAAGTCTGACTAACTGTTGAAAATTGTTTTTGTTTCGACTTTTAAGTGACCAGAGATTTTTAAGCATATCGGAACAACCTCTTAACTTAAAATATTAAGGAATTAAAATGACCCGTGCTGTAAATTTTCTTTATTGAAAAATGTTTTGATTCATTAAGTCCTCTTAAACATTATAACTTTTCTTTCTCTAGTTAAAGCGTTGTTTTTATAAGATATTTTAAGTATAAAAAGTATTTTAAAATAAAAATTGGTAGTTATTGTTGTCCTTTATACACATAGTTTATTAGATATATATATAAGTGATGGATTAAGATTTTAAAATGTAATAAGTTAAATAAATAAGCAATTTCCTAAAATATTGAGGAAAGCGAAAAGGTGGCAGTGATGAAGAAGCCACGCAACCGTTTTAGCTGTCTTTGTGGACCACGGCGTGATGCACCAAATTCCAACTTCTCTTACCCTTTTTGCTCATTTTTTCAACATTTGACAGAAAAAATATACACTAGTAAACTACCAGATATAATAATTTGACTAATCAAAGCCTCAGGATCTTCATTTATTATAAAATGTTTAATTATGGTCACTATGATTAGTAAATTATTCTTAATAAAATGTTGAATGCATAGTTAGTATAACAACTTTTACACTATAATATCACTATTTTTACTACTTCTAAAATAATCATTAAAAAGTCTTCAAATTTATTATATCTAATCTATTTATAAAGGAAATTTTGCTTTTTGGTATCCATTTTTCTTTTATCTATTTTTTTAAGTTAAATAAATAAAAATCATCTACTAAACAAATAAAAACATCTACAAAAGAAATAAAAACTGTTTATAATTAAATTGTACAAATTATTCATATTTATTTCTATAATTATAATTCCATTATTTTTTGTTATAAAAAAGGTACACGTATTTTCACCAGTAGTAATAATAATTTATAATTGTACTACGGTTAATATATAAATTAGTTTTCCATAAAACATTTGTAAGAACAACTTATATAATTAAAGAGAAAATTGTTATCCATTTGTTTTTTATGTGGAGGGTGATAGTAAGGATATGGAAGACGTGTGATACATGATAGGGAATTATGATAGTAACCATAAATATATTTATGTATTTATGTCAATTTAAATACTCATGAATAATAACAAATAAAATATGATATGACATTTTACGTGGATAATGATAATGTGGAGTATTTTGAATCATAAAAACAATGTTATCTTTAGAATGGTAAGTGTAGATGCTAAGAAAATTTTTGTTCTAGTACAAGCCAAAGCATGGGTTTGGACCACAACAAGTATCTAAGAGCAACTTTCTCATTTTTGGACTAATGTATGTGTCTGTCTAAACAATCTTAACACATTTAGGCATGAGTTATTGAGGTAAGATATAAGTTTAGTAATGTTTCTTCATTTTGTACTGCTCATACACATCTTCTGATATGCAGTAGGTATTGCCACTTGTATTAGCTATTAGCTGATGAGTTTTGATATGTGTTCAGCGTGATATATGTTTTGGATGTGTAGACTAACTACTTAGAATGTCCAAATGCTTATCTAGGATTTTGCCATGAAGAATAAAGAGTGAGTGACATGTATAGACACAAATAGTTTATACTTATCCTTTGAAGGGTAAAAGGTATCCTTGGAGAGTGGGAAAACTATGAATGAATAAGGCAACAAAGTTTCTATGAAAAGAGGATATTGTGTGACTATGTGGTTCTTGGTTGTGATTTCTTTGTAAGTATAATATGACGGGATAAAAAAATGAGAGAATATAGGGAGCTAGATTATGCAATGACATTAGAAATGCAACATAATGTGTGTGAAACAAAAACATAAAAGGTTTCAATGACAACAACTTTAACCTTTTAGGCTAAGAAGATGAAGGACTCTTCCAATGAGAGTCAATCAAGAGAGAAATATATTGAGGAATTCTCTATTCAATTAACATTTTTTTTTATAAAAATGCATTTTTAACCTCTACTCACTCTATTCTCGGATGCATTTTTGAGTTTTGTATTAATAAAATTTTGTCAGGAAAGATGTTCATAAGGTGGTAATTTATTCTTTGTTATGGCTTAATTAATAATTTAGTTCCTATATTTATACCTATGATTCATTTTCTTCTCTATAACTTTTTATGTATATTTTTTAGATAGAGTCAATGTGGTCCATTTCATTAAGTTGATCCATTTGGAAAGTGATCACATTTTCTTTTGGAAGGTGACCATATGTTAGTCAAAACATTTTTTCTCTCTCGAACCCCCTCTTCTCCGACAACACAATCTCATCGTCCACTTTCTTCGATGAAGACGATTACAATGTGGAGAAGGATGAAGATATTCTAACAAACCACCATTAACTTGTTACCATAATTATGCTATGCCTCACAAAGTCAAACCCTTTTCTCTCCAAGCACCACTTCATCTAGTGCTTCTGCGAGTAGCATCATGAATAGCAAGGCAAAGTTCAAAGTGGTCAAACACACTCTCACATCAGCAACAAGAGATCTGGATACACATCTTTTACTGGAGCTCCACTCATGTCACATGAGCGCAAAGAGCTCATGAACCTGTAAAGCTATCGACAATGCAAGTGTGAGGCAACAGGTAAGAAGATTGACTCATAAGCAAGGAACTACTGTTGCCAGAGGCAGAAAAAGCTTCACGGGTAAGAGAAAAATGTTGTTGTCGAATCTGAGGGTTTTCTCATTAACAAAGTAGCTTTGACATCGACGATGGTCAAAAGAGAGGAAGAGGGTGCATGGTGGTAGGTGTTATAAAGACGATGTTAGCCTTCGTTGTAAAATAGAAGATTCGAGAGGAAGAAGAAAGTTTAATCTGACATGTGATCACTTTTCAAATAATGTTAACACTAATTTAATGGAAGAAACATATTAACTATATTTAAAAATATAAAGACTGAATTGAATAAAAAATAATTATAAACATAGTTAAATTATTAATTAAATTTTTTTAATTTTTTTTTTAATTTTTTTAGTGAGATGTAAGAACTCAATATCTCATTTATTTATATATTTTTTATTAATAGAAAAAAACTAATATCTCTCGTCCTTTCTTAATTGAAGATATGCATATGTTAGCATTTGCATTGTTGGAGAATATATATATATAAATATATATATATATATATATATATATATATATATAAGTCATGATATTTTAAAGAGTTAAATATGTTTTTAGTTCCTCAAGTTTAAGTAAAATTTGAAATTAATCTCTCTTCGAAAATTTTGACCAATTTAGTACTTTATTTATAGAATTTGTGGATTTAGTCCGTTTAATCAAATTTTGTTAAATTTATTTAACATTTCAAATGTGTTTTACGATAATATTTGAGTTAACATTAAAGAGAAAATGTGTCAAACATGATAAACAATTCAAATACTATCATGATATGCGTTTAAAACGTGAGATAAATTTGACAAAATTTGGTTAAAATGACTAAATCCACCAATTTCTAAAGAAAAAATTAAATTGATCAAAATTTTTGAAGAGAGACTAATTCCAAATTTGACTAAAACTTGAAAAAAAAAACATATTTAACCTTATTTTAATTTACGCTCCATGACTTACATAAATCTGACATCTTTGGGAATATTTCGGTCAAGAAAGTTTTGTTGGTATTCTACGTTTTTTTTTATCGATGGGTATGTCTCATCGTTTTTAATTTATTAGGAAAATATTAAATATACAAGATAATTAAAATTAGCAACTTAAATTAATGATATTGAAAATGTACTAAGACTAAGTTAAACACGTGGCTAATTGTGGGGAGTATACTTGTGAAATCAGGTTAGGAGATGCTCAGCAACACATCACCTTAATTCTACAATGACAAGTGTCCAATGACTTCAATTTTATATTTGTTTTCCAAAAACAATGAATATATTTTTATAACATTGACTAATAATAAAAAAAGAATGAAAATGATCGTGGTGACTTCTTCCATGCATGATAGCTCATAAATTCAGACCCAATAATGAACTAACATACAATAATTTTAGAACTCGTATCTTGATATTTTATTTCTCACAGCTTAATCAATTAAACTGATTCGATAATATGATGCCACGTAAGTTTTAAACCAATATAGTGTGATTTAATATTAATTATGTATACATAGGGTTTTGATTAGGTCTGAATTTTGGTCAAATGTATAAACATATTAAAACTGGGGATAATGATTGAGATATCGTTTATCATATGAAAACCGTATATGATAATAAAAAAAATACGTATCTCTAACTTGGAATTATGATGTGTACTTAAGTATATGATAATAAAAATACGTATCTCTAACTTGGAATTATGATGTGCACTTAAGTATATATGATGTTTTGTCTCCTTAAAACAGAATATAATTTCGTTAAATTTAAGGTCAATAATCAATGTCAAGACTTCAATAATTTAAGCGCGTCACGATGATTATTATATTAATCCAAATTTGTAAGCGCGTTCTTAGCCACTAATTACAAATCTCATCAGCTGTTGATAACCTTAAGTTTTAGATAGTGCCATTTTTATATTCTAATCTTTTTGTATTCTGTAATTTCTTTGTGATTTACTTTCACCATATAAAACCTCGGATACATCATGCATGACACGAAAAGAGCTTCAATTAATATTATGATAGGATAGGGTCAAATTTAATTTGCATTTTCTTTACCTTTGTATCATATTATATATATATATATATATATATATATATATATATATATATATATATATATATATATATATATATATATATATATATATATAAAACATGTTTTGTAATGAGATTTCTGAAATACGACCAATATGGGTTTGTTCTTATAACGTTCTTCTAATAAATTCAACTAAAATAGATTGAATATTTATATACTGTACTGAATATAAATTATCATTTACGTTAACATTGTTCATTTTTATAATTATAGCCAATAAAACAATATCTAACATAAATCTAAGTGATTGAAGGGACAAATAATGATACATCAAAGTTAAAGTCTTTATTTACATGTCCATGAATATTGCAATCAAATAATCGTAAGGAATCAAATATCCTATTAAAACTAACTAGGACAATGAAATAAGAGGGCTTTGTAGATTTTTTTTTCTTCTATATATAACCAATTAGACTAAAGACATTAAATATGACATCTAAAATAATTATTTGTGTGGTTTAAAGTTGTATCTGATTATAAGAAATATTGTTCTTTAAGGCAATAATAAGTTCATACATGTATGTGAGGAGGTGATAAAAAAAAAATCGGTGGTGGTATGTTTGGTCCAATAAAAATGTTTCATCTGTCAACTGAATTTCTTTGTTGTGATATATTGATGAAGCTTATGGTGATGATAACACGTGTAGATATTAATTTCCGAAATATAAAATTTCTTTGAATTGTTTTTTCCATAAAGTTTGATTTTACATTTATTAGATATAAGACTACTTTATACTATATACACGTGGGTAAACATAAATTTTATTTTTATGAGTCAATTTTATTAGATTTAGTTAAATTTAAAATCTATTTTATAATATGAAATTAGAGTCATATTATACTTTATTTAATGAAGTTTGTAGTTTAATAAATTTATTTCCACCTGCTGTTAAAACAGATATATATCTCTAGTCATGAAAAATGTGTATTGAGAATCTTCTTGCATTGAAAAACTATATATATATATATATATATATATATATATATATATATATATATATATATATATATATATATATTATCTTACATATCAGTTTTAAAAGATTAATTGACTTAAAAGTATACTTCTTTACAAAAATCTAGGAACATTTGTAAAATTTGATTGGTGCTCCTTGAGAGTGTGCCACATGATATATTATAAGATTTTATGAAAGTGAGGTCGTAGTCATGGTTATATCAAGTAATCTTGATTCTATTTGTGCATGATTCTGTATCTCTTCTACTCGTCTTAACATATTTTTGCTTATAAAATAACTCTTAAGAAGAAAAAAATAACCTAGAAAATTCAATATTAAATAAATAAATAAAATATAAATGCTAAAGTTCATATATACATCAAACTCTATTCACCGATCTACCTAAATATTGGTAAACAAAAATCTGTTTAAATATATTCCCATCCCTAATTTGAGAGCGCATATTTTAAAGCAGAAACAATCTATATATATATATATATATACTCTTTGATTGGACGTATATAGTTTCTGCACAAGCCTTAACCTATTCGAAAGAAAAAAATTACGTGAACAATTTGAAAATAATGATGGATGAATTTTTACAATAACTTATATAAAGTCTGTCTTTTAAATAAAAGCTTTATTTCTTTTAATAGGCAAACAAAAACAATTTCTCCTATATAATAGAAGAACAAGTAAGACAAACGTACAAATCAATTAATTAAAGTTATATAACAACGTACGCAACTCTTTCTGATTTCTAATTGCTATAGTTATATAAGAATGAATGAATAAAACTATTAAATAATTTTTACCAGCAAATACTTAATGTATTACAACTCTTTTAGCCTTTTCTTAGTTTCAAATTTCATTTGACGAAATATATAATAATAATTAGAGTAGTTTTACGTTTTATATTTGATAAAAATTGAAACAATTTTTTTTCCAATAAAAGAAAAAAAGTCACAGAAACATTGGTTTCTCAAAAACAAAATCCTGTTTGTAAATAGAGGATTAGACTTGTACTGCATCATACTTATATTATTGCATATTAAAATTGTCTTTATTTCTAAATGATGTTTAAATGATGTAAGATAAGTTTTTTAAGAACTAACTTATAAAATAAAATTTGTACACCATTTATATGTTATAAAATTGCTTTATTTCTTTTTTAACAACTTATAAAACATTGGCGTAGCAGAAGTGGATGAATCCAACCGCTAACAACGTTGCGTGACGTAGAAAACTAAGATGCTGTGTATTTTGCTGTGGCAATGCATGTTTGCAGCATTTTTGTTACACTGTTTCGTTGGTATGCGTATATACGAAAAATGATTGAATCCATTGGGTTGGTATAATGTGTGTGGTAAAGACAGAGGAGCAATTCGTCGGTGCCTAATAACCTTGATACACCACTGCATACGCATGTGACTGTGTTTGGAATCATGACTTGCATCGACCACTAAATTTTCAATCGTGAAAACACAATGCTAAATGAATAATTATTGCTTTTGCTGTGTCTTTCTGGGATGAATAAATTGATTTGTCATATTCCCTCTTAATGATATAAAATATCGTGAAAATAATTGAATACTAACCCTAGACAACAAGGTGCCCATGGTTACCAACATTGTTTGTGGTTCATGTACGTGGTTTTGTCCAAGATATCGTAACCTAATAAAACTGTGTTGTCATGTTTAAAACAGCTGAATCTTTTGGAAAACACACAAGTCTCGTGTTGGTAAGTTAGAAACAAATAAAGAGGTTATTATAATCTTGATAATTAATTAAAGCACCATTAATTTCTTTCTAAATCAAAGTTCACCAAACAAACACAAGACCCTTTTTTCATGTTGAAACCTAAGAGGTTAAAAATATGAGTAGGATATGAAATAATGTTTGTGTGCGTGTGCGTAGAAGGCGAAACAAAAGAATAGAAAATGATGGTTATAAATGGACCACAAATATTGATAGAAAGGCATCACATGAAGGGGACTTTAGTCCAACCTAACCATGAAAAGCTTCTCATGCTTCATTTAGCAATCACAAAGAGGATGATACGCCTTTAAAATCAATTAATGACCATACTTTAACAGGTAGGTATCCATATACCACAATTCAGCTTTATCAAATATTATTAAAATTATTAAAGATTTCTACACTAAGTATATACAAACCTAAACATCATCTCATCCTTTGCCTGAATAAATATTATTTTAAATTTACAACTTTATTAGGTTTTTTTATTAGTAATAAATGAGACGTTAAAGATATCTCAACTCTCAACTTGTGTGCTACAAAATGTCAATATAAAAAAAACACACACACACACACACAAAAAAAAAACAAAGCCAACCATGCATAGCAAAATGTATATTATGATGTAACTTTATATTTTTAAAGACCTAAAATATTACATAATATTAGCCAATTTATACGGTATTATTTTATTCAATACAAGAAAATGTCTCATTAACAATCATTTTTAATGACAAAAATTTGTTAGTCATTATAGTGACTAATTTATATATCAATTTACAAAATAAAAAATTATTTGTATACTAAAATAGTCACTATTATAAAAATAATATTATAATTGGTTGTTAAATTGTCACTAATTAATTAAAGAATGATTTAGAAACCAATTTGGAAATTGGTAACAAAAATCTTGATAGTTAATGTTTTGTGACCAATTTTCTTTCATAGTTAAAATTTTGGCAGCTAAATTTTAGAACAATTATAATTTTTTATTTATAGTAGTAAATATTTTAATAATCAATAACTTTTTTATTTTGTAAATTGGTATCTAAATTTGTCAGTGTAGTGACTAACACCTTTTGATCAAAATTAATTGTTAATAAAATATTTTTCTTATAGTGACTATAGATTTATATTACACATTTATAAATTGTTTCACCCTGATGTCTCTACATACAAAAGATAATAATATGAAATAGATCGCACATTCTATGAACAACATGTAGCGGTAGTTTTGCCCAACAAAAGTCACTGGTCGAAAAATCTACTTTCCATTATCACTTTCAAAAATAACTTTCAAAAATAGTTTTCAAAAAATAGTTTCTTGATCACTATAACTTACTTTTTTTCACACCCAAAAAGTTGTCTTTAGGATATATTCTTTTCATATCATGAGTATCTACTTCTCAAATATTACAAAAGCATTATAAAATCAATTAGAAAATCATCATGCACAAAGCATAAAAAGCTAGCTAATATTAAATACCATTTGAAGGTGAGTTATCTCTGGAGTTGCATTTCTACTTCGATCCAAAAGCACATCTTAGAACCTTGTTCATTCATGTTCCACCTATATATAGTAGTTCTTCATGTATGTAATAAAAAGAACTACAAATTAATTAGGGTAGGGGAGGTATCGCACATGCATCTTTAACTCAATGCTCATGGCGTATAAATGCATTAATAATTTAAGTGGCCCTAACTATTTATTATACAGCTAGCACAACCAACTTGAACCTACAATCATTCGGGGATTCTCTCGTATCTTACCACAACAAAATTTGCTTATATCATTAAGAAACAAATGCAGTATCAAACTTATTGATTACTTCAATTTTTCGTCTTCTTCTTTTTTAATTATAGGTACAATACTAGCAACTGCTCTTTCAGTCACGGGCTTAATCTAACTTTATATGATTTGAATAATAATCTAATATATTATTTGGCATAAGATTTTACATCTTTGACGGTCATTTCGTTAAGTATTAATCAATTAACTAGTTGTTACGCTGCTACATTCCTTTTGAGTAAAATCAATATTTTTGGTTATAAAAAAAAATAAAAATTGCTAGTTCCTAAGATAAATAGGTCTTACCCGAATATTTAGAGTCATCCAATGAGTTCTTGAGAAATGATAAAATCTCCTTGCTGAGTTGTAGATTTTGTTTTTTTTTTCCTTTTTGTGTGGGTATGAGAATTTATGATGATATCTAATTACCCAATAGGTTCATTTACACAATATTTTTTAATGTTCAAGTCAATAAATATATTATATGAGAGTGAGGAAAAAAATGTGATACTACTTTTGATAGAAATGAGTATTTATAGGTTTTTAGACCTTCATAAATAGGATTGAGAAAAAATAAGAAAAATAGTTTATTTTTTTTTGTATCACTCATTGCGCTCTACTAAAATGAGTAAGTTGTTAAGTGGTTGAGCTATTAAACATTGGATCCGTTTTGATTATTTAAGATATAATTAGATAAAACTACTACTTTGAGAAGTTTATAAATAAGTTGGTAACAAGTTTCGGAAGTTTGAAAGTCAATAATTTACTTAGTAGGTGAATATTTTATTTTCCTCCTTTTTCAGAATGAAAGATTTTTTGTGACTTAGTATTTATTCAAGACATCCTTTTGTGATTGAATTGTTGAGGATCCTAAGTTACCGAGGGTTGAACATTTAGCAATCGAGTTGTAGTTGTAGTACGCATATTTGTAGCAACTTTGCTTTCTATTTCAATGTCCTTAAATATTAGGAGTGGTTATGGATTGAATTTTTAATGATCTCATCCTTATCCATTTTAGATTTAAATAATTGGATCAAATTTTCGATTCAAATCCATTTTTTTTTAGCAAAATTAGTTTAAATTTTTTTAAAATCCAGATCCAAATAATATTTACATCAAAATTTAAATCTAGTTTAAATATTTGCATCAAGTTCAAAATTCAAAATCTACTTTTTATAAAATAAATTTAAATTAAATTTTTTAAAACTTGTGTCTTTAAGATCGATACTCAACCCACAAGACTAGGGCCAAAAAAGGTCACAAGGCAAAAAAGCCCCTCGTTAAAGAAGCTCATAGGGCCAAAAACCACACAAAAGCCTTGTGGATCAAGGCCTGTCAATGAACTTTTCTCTTAAACATGAAAAATATATTATTTTTTAAAATATATTATTAAACGTTCATTGTCGGCTCTGGGTTGACAAGTCTAGGACCCATCCAGGTCGTCAAGCCGAGCCAAACCGACTTGTCTAAGTCGTCGGGACAGCCTAGTTTATCTGACTCGTCATGCCGGCCTGACACAGTCAAGTCGTCGTGTCTGCCCAACCTCACACGGTCGGGACGTTGGGACTACCTGACCTATCTGGCCCGTCAAGGTCGTCCGACATGCCCAGTCCGTACTGGTCGTTTGGCACGGCCTGTCTGAGTCGTCGGGCCGACTCACCTTGTATGGATCGTTGGGCCCACTCTACCCATCAAGGTCGTCAGGCCTGTCCAGTCCTTATAGGTCGTTGGGCATGACCTGTCCGAGTCGTCGGGTTGACCTATTCCATCTAGGTCTTGGAGCCCACCTGGCCTGTTTGGGTCATTGAGCCCGCTCGACTTTTTCGGGTTGTCGGGCCCAACCGACTCATCCGATTCGTCGGGTCCGTCTAGCCCGTTTGTGTCTTTGGGCCCACCCAACCCGTTCAATTTGTCAGGCCCGATGACTCGTCCGGGTCATCGGGTCCCCCCAACCTGTTCTAATCGTTCGGCTCACTCGACTCTTCAGGGTCGTCAGGCCTGTCCGGTTCGTATACGTCATTGAGCAAGGCTCGTTCGAGTCTGGATTTAGCCCAATCTATCTCAACCTTTACCCTAACCTAACTAAAAATTTAAATTGAAAATTTGGATTGAATTTTTTGGATTATCCATATTGAAAAATCTTTATTTAGAGAATGGATATCCAATCCATAAAATATAAAAAATGTAGATTAGATTGAAATCCATATCCTTTAAAATGGATTTTAAATGGATTAAATTTTTAATAAAATAAATTTTAAATAGATTGGATCGGAACAAAAGTGGATCGAATCAAGAAAATTAAATTTTTTGCCCACCACTATTAAATATAGAGTTTCTCGTTAATTATAAATCTCTTACAAAAATATGTTTGATGCTTGTATTTATGAATAATCATCTGGAGGAATGTTTTATTAATTCTCTTTAATTTCAAAAATCTTAAAACATCATATCTCTTAGGCAATTGATGTTACATATCTCTAAATATCATGTTGTCGAAGTATGTGACAATGGTGAAAGACACATGGATATGCCCTAAACAAATTAAATGTCTCTATTTAAATTCATTTTATTTCTCATTTCATACATTCATTTGAAATCTTACTCATAAAAGAACACACAAGAGACTATTCATGTTGCGTCTCATTTGATACATTCATTTGAATTCTTACTCGAGTGATTGGAAAAATAATGAGATCCTAGTGTATTTACACATGTCCAATGGGAATCAAGAACTTACAATTATTTAGTTATGGATTATGTTAGTTTCTGAATCATTCTTTATTTTTAATTATTGTATGTATTTACTTTAAATTAAGCTTTTGTATTTAGGTATATATTTGATATTAATGAGAATGCGGGAAAAATTATATTTTCAAGGACCCCAACTCATTCATACCGTGACCAATAAAATGGGTAACACCCATACACATCACTAGTTGTTTGGGACAAGGGAAACAGATATATTTTGTCTCTTATATGTAGGAGTAAATGTAGTTTGCTGTATTATAATTATAATCTATCAATTTTAGGTTTAACAATTATTATATTTTAAATTCATGAATCATTGGCATCTACGGGATGGATTTACTCATTGCACAAGCTTCCCCAAGCCTTTAAAACAAGTAATAGATTGGTAAAACCTCAATCTTATGATATAAGTGTATCCTAACTAATGTCTTTTTTTCATAGTGCATTCACTCGACATAATGTGGTTAGAGACAAACCAAGTGTGAGTAAAAAGAAAAAGTTTGCATTGATGTTGTTCAAGGTTAACTATTTTGGTCCAATTATAATTGTTTTTTTTTTCTTTCTCAATTATTTATAATTATGTTGATATATTTGTAGTGTAATAAACAAACCTACTCATGTGAGTGTGGTTATTATTGTTGTATATGTTGACGAAAATCATGAACAAAATAGAGTTTTTGAGGTGTGTAGATTCACTGTCCTTAAAGACTTATCAGTGATGTGTTGTGCAAGTACTCACAATTTAATAAAAAGACATAGAAAAGAGAAAGACAATGAGAGAAGGAGATAGAAGAATGGAAGCATGAAGTGTGTTTTTGAGAGGAGTATTGGAGACCTATTTATAGGTGTAGGATGGGTTCAAAAACCCATGATCTGTAGCTGAAATCTAGTGGGAAAACCAACTTCCCATGGCTTGAGGAGGAAGTATTGCTCAACTTCCTTGGGTGAGCGTCGCCAGAAAATGCAGAGCATATCGTGGAGCTCTACGTGCATTTGGTGCGACTCTTCTATTCCAACCACAAGGGTCACCTTTTACAACCTTTTGCAATAATCTTTTGTATAACAATTGTATTATGCAATGCAACGGATGTTCATGTTGGTATTCAAAGAGGTTGGAAATAGGTCATAGTTTACCTCATTCAAAGTACTTCACTTTTTGTCTTTTTATGTGCCCATTGAAATTATTGTCTTTTGTCTAGTATATCAACAATCTTCGACTATTGGTTTCAACTTCATGTAAGGAAAGTTGGTGCCGAATATATAATTAAAATGTACAATAATTTTTATAATTAGCTTATTTTGTAACCAATATATATAGAATATTTTGTAGTTTAAAGTATTTAATATAGAAATATTATCTATTTTGTTCAGGATTTTGACTGTATTTAGATATATTTTGTGCAACTGTTTCTGTCTAGGTTTCGAAATTATGTAGACAGAAACAAAATAAATTTTTTTTTTTAAAAAAACTAAGCTATAAGCTACAATTGTACTTAAAATTGTACCCTATACTTGTACTCTTTTAAATGATTTTATCTTAGAGCTTTAAAGCTACTAATATGTAACCAATCGTGGCCTATTTCCTTTGTTTTTTATTTTTAAATATTTTTTATTGTTTTTATAGGCTACGATTTTATCCAAAATCATAGTCTCTGTACTTGTATTTTTTTTCATAATTTTTTTTATCCTTAAACTTTCAGGCTATGATTAGCTCTTCAATACCTATACCTTTTTTAAAATGAATTTTATAAAGGTTTCTTAAAACTAGTTTTTCTTTTTTAAAATAAAAGTAAGAAAAATATGTAATTTAAATTTGTATCATATGAAATAATAGAGTAAGTTAGTACTTGAAAATGTAAAGATGAATTAGAAAACATAAAAAATATTTAAATATATGTATCAATAATCATAATCATTTTCATATACATATTTTAATGTTAAAAATAGACTACAAATTATAATAAAGGAACGACCTATTTGTATTATGAAAAAAATCCATATATAAACAATGGTAAATTTAACACTTCTTCGTGACATGTATTATCACACAAATAATATAAATTTACCCTGTAAATGAGTATCTCAATTACAAACCCAAAACTATAATATTTAATTGATAAATGTTTATAGAGTTTTATTTGATTTTATTCGCATGAGATACATACTTTCATATATAAAATTATGGATTTATAAAAATCTCATGTAATTTATTATCAATAATTTATATATTTCATTCCTAAAGTTTACTCCTTCAACACATAGTTGTTTTTCATGATCATGTGGGCTTTGACTAGTCCAATCGAGTAGACACAGAAGATGGACAATCCTGACAAAGAAAAATATAAAGAACCCTAATTCTTATTCGAGTTAATTGGGACAAAAAGAAGCATTATAAAGAAGTCTAACAAAAAATAAAGAAAAGAAAAGAACTAATTAATGAAGAAAAAGAAAAACTAAAAGCTGGTGCCATAATAATTAAGATAAGTGGCAGACCCTAACAGTAGAAAAAAGGTCCAAGAGGGACCATCACGCATACTTCTCAATGCCCCATCTGGATAACTTTTAATATACCAAAAAAATCTTTTTTTTTTCATATATGAAAATTATGTTTCCCGAACTTATGATTTTTATTTTTCCTATTTAATTAAGTTCCCCTTTTCACACGTTTTGATTATAAACCTTTTTCATATTTATTCGAAAACAGAAGATTATAAGAAAAAGAGAAGCATGGGGTTCAAAATGAGGAAAAGCAACAGAAAGAAGCAGAGAAAATGAGAGTGAATTAACACAAACTCATCTTCAATGATCTTATCCATTCCCATATCCAAACACACCGTAATTGTCTCCACGTCTCCAACATAACAGTGATTTGCAAAAGCAAAGAGAGCAACAAAAACCTAACTCTATAACCACGTCTACGTTGTTGTCTCACGCAATCACAGAAACCTAGCTGGATTCAAAACTCAACAAAAGTTGTTTATTCCGATGATATCAATATGCATTTAAAGCGATTCCTTTATAACATAAATAATAATTCATTTATGTAACCATCGATAAATAATGAATAGCTGTTCTTTTGCAACTTTGTCAAACTAATTCTCCTGGAGATACAGCAAACAATAGCTGTTCATTCACGAACTTGAATACGATTATCATTAATTTCACTAATTTTATATATTAAATCTAAAGAAAAATGCTAGATAGTAGGAGACAGAGTTAGGCTTAAATCTGTTACGCCATTATCTCAGCAATGATTTGTGCAAAATGCTTTTTATTTTTTATTTTATTTTTTACTTTAATTTGTTTATCAAACAATGAAATGCAAACAATCCCTAACAAATTCTTCGAGTTATTTAACAATACTCTAAAACTAAACCTAATTTATTTGGAGTAATAAGAGATCAAGACTTCTGATTAGAATCAATATATAGTCTGATGCGTTTCAAATTTGATCTATTTAATGCAATAGAGGTCAGTTTATAAAAAAAAAGCTTTTCATTTTCATAGTTTGACATATTTATTTATTTAGAGACTATAATATATATATATATATATATATATATTTTGGACATTAAGAAAATAATATATTCAAGTAGAAGCACATCTACAAAATAAGAGCATAAAAATAAATAAAAGGACACACAAAATTTAAAGTGATTCAGTACCTCTACATCCACAAATACTCAACAAAAACCATTATCATTCAAAGTGTAATTTTTTAACGATGAAAAAAAATATTATTAATATTTATTATTTCAATAAAATAAATATTATAATATAATTGATTTGAAAAATTAATTATTTTCTTTATTAATGCAAAAAATAATTAAACATTTGTAATACTAATATTTATTATTTGAATAAAACAAATATTATAATATAATTGTTTTCAAAAATTAGTTATTTGAAGTTCTTTTTCTTTATTAAAGCAAAGAAAAACTTAAACATTTGTAATCAGGAATTTGGAATCAGATACAACGAAAATGGAATCGGAAAATGCACCACAGCTTTTTTTTTTCATGAATTTGGAATGAGATACAACAAAAGTGGAACCGGATAAATGCACCAAAGCTTTTGAAGTTGGAATTAGATCCAAATAAAATGTATCCAACTCCGTTAACTTCTTTAAAAACACATTTAGTTCGGTAAACTAGTTCGACTTCTGCTTTGCTATTATCGACATATTGATAAAATGATAAAGGTCACTCTCAAATCTCTTCAAAATAGGGAGATGCAAAATGTTGAGGTATCTCGTAAATCAACGCTTTTTATTTCTTTGCATTCAACAAAAATAAATAAATCTCTACGATCAGGGACGGAAGAATGTAATGATAGGGGAGCCACAACTCCCCCAACCACTTTTTTTTTTACTTTATTTTCTATATATTTAAAAAATAATATTTATAAATTATTGCTTTATTTATATTAATTGATTTTTATTTTATTTTATTTTCTATATATTTTAAAAAAATATTTATATATTACTACTTTATTTAAATATTATTATTTTATTTATATATTATTACTTTATTTATATATTATTACTTTATTTATATATTATTACCTTATTTATATTAATTTAGTTTGGAAAATCTTTTTTAAAATTGAAAAATCATAGTTTTTCTCTATTATAATTTTTTATACTTTTTTATTTGGTTTCTCTCTTCCGTGCCTCCATCTCTCTTTCTCTCGTTTTATTTTCATCTCAAATTTCACCATCAATTCCTTATTATTTTAAAAATCAAATTGCGCTACGGCAAAATTGAAGAGTTAAAGAACATTTTGGACCGAACAATTTCTTCTTTTGAGTAAGTTCATCTTTTTTTTGAAGCAATATGTTTTCCTCTTGTATGTGGCTTTTCTACGCTCTAGGCATATTTCTATCCGTTAGAGATCATAAAATCATGCTTTAATTGTTGATCAAACTCTTCTTTGTGTAGATAGAGCTATTTTAGGCTTTGAAGTTGTGTAAAGGAAGAACAAGATTAGGAATCTACTTTAAGGTAAGGGAAGCTAATCATTTAGAAGTTATTAGTTTTCTTAAAATATTGAGTCTTGCTTTTAAGATCTAATTTGGGGTATTCATAATTTTATCTTTTTGTAAATAGGTGAGAGGTGACAAATTTATATTAGAAAAATTATGATAAAGAGTAAAAGAATTGATGATTTTTTCAAGAGGAAGGCTTGTGATGAAGATGAAAAAGATGCATCTACGTCATCTAAAATTGAGAAACTTCATGAGAATCCAAATATTGAAGAAAACGAAAAACGACTCTCTAAGGTTCCTAAAGTTACATATAATGAATTTGAAAATACTTTAGAACGTGATTCGGGGAAGCGTCTTCAAATTTGACAATACCTACCAAATCAAATTGATGAGGTACGAAGAGTTTATCTAAAATGGGGTCCATATCAAATGCATCTAGAAAATTATCCGTTGTCTGGTAAAGATGATCATCCAAGAAGATTTCAGTACACATGGTTTAGCTTATTTCCTTCATGGTTAGAGTATTCGCCAATAAAAGATGTTGCATATTGCTTACCGTGCTATCTTTTTAGTAAAAAACCAAGCAGACGACCTGACTCAAATGTTTTCATTGTTACAGGTAATTGAGTTTATTTTCATTGAATTATAATTGGCAATAAGTTGATTATCATCAACATGTTTTAACTTTTTGAATGTTATTTTATAGGTTTTAAAAGTTGGAGGAAAGTTAATAATGGAAAAAATTGTGCTTTCCTTAAACACATTGGGAAGAATCCTTGTTCACCACACAATATTGCAGTGTTTGCTTGTCAAGACTTGTTAAATCAAAATTTTCACATTAGGAATGTTTTGGAAGTGCAAAGCTCAGATCAAATTATGAAGAATCGGTTATGTCTCAAGACTTCAATTGACACGATTCATTTTTTATCACTTCAAGCTTCTGCTTTTAGAGGTCATGATGAAAGTACTGAATCGAGGAACCAAGCTAATTTTCTTGAGATGATAAAATTCATAGCATCATACAATGACGAAGTTGCAAAAGTTGTGTTGGAAAATGCTCCATTCAATTCCAAATATACTTCACCTAATATTCAAAAGGAGTTATTGAATATTTTTTCTAGTAAAGTGAAAAAACATATTCGTGAGGAAATTGCAGATTCCAAGTTTTGTATAGTTGCGATGAAGCTCGTGATGAATGAAAAAAAGAGCAAATGGTTCTTGTTTTGAGATTCTTTGATAAAAATGGTTTTATTCAAGAGCGATTTTTTGATATTGTGCATGTTAAAGACACTGCAACAATAACTTTGAAGAATGAATTGTGTGTTGTACTATCTCGACATAATCTTAATGTTTCTAATATCCGTGGTCAAGGGTATGATGGTGCTAGCAATATGAGAGGAGAAGGGAATGGATTACAAGCATTACTTTTGACTGATTGTCCTTATGCATATTATGTTCATTGTTTTGCTCATCGGTTACAACTTGCCTTGGTTGCTGCATCAAGAGAAGTTATTCCAATTCACCAATTCTTTTCAAAATTGACTTTTATTGTCAAAATTGTTTGCTCTTCTAGTAAATGTCATGATGAGTTACAAGCTATCAAGTTAGATGAAATTGCATATTTGTTAGAAATTGATGAGCTTGAAAAGGGTAAGGGACAAATCAAATTGGTAGTTTAAAACAAGCTGGGGATACCCGTTGGAGCTCCCATTTCCCTTCTATTTGTAGCTTGATCAATATGTATGATGCAACTTGTTTAGTTCTAGAAAAAAATATTATTGATGGATCTACTTATTCACAATGTGGTGATGCTGATAATGCTTACAAAAGCTTGACCTCATTTGAGTTTATACTGATCTTGCATTTGATGAGAGAAATTATGGGGATAACAAATGTTCTTTGTCAAGCATTACAACAACAATCTCATGATATAGTTAATGTTATGCGTCTAGTTTGTTTTACAAAAGGACTTATTCAAAACTTGAGAGAAAATGGTTGGGATAAGTTATTAAAAAATGTGACTTCTTTTTGTGAAAAACATGACATTGAGGTGCCTAATTTTTGGGCTTCTTATGTACAAGGCAAGGACGCTCTTGTCACCAAAAAGATCATATTACAGTGGAGCATTCTTTCAAAGTTGAAATATTCTTTGTTACCATTAATAAGCAATTACAAGAGTTAAATGGTAGATTTAATGACCAAGCAATGGAGTTATTAATTCTAAGCTCTGCTTTGGATCCTAAGGATACTTATAAAGCTTTTAATATTGATAAAATTTGCACTCTTGTGGACAAATATTATCTCATGAATTTCAATGAGCAAGAGAAGATTAATTTGAATTTTCAACTTCAACATTTCATTATTGATGCTCGTCAAGATTCAAATTTGAAGAATTTATCAACAATGCAAGAGTTATGTACATGTTTGGCAACAAAAAAAAAGTCTGAAGTTTACTACTTGATAGACAGATTACTTCGTCTTATCATGACTCTTCCAGTTTCTACATCTTCCAGTTTCTACAGCTACAACTGAAAGATCTTTTTCTGCAATGAAAATAATCAAGAAGTTGAGAAATAAGATGGAGGATGAATTTTTAGCTAGCACTATGATAATCTATATTGAACGGGATATTGCAACTAGCTTCAGCTTTGATTCAATTATTGAAGATTTTAAGTCATTGAAAGAGCGTAGAGGAACACTCTGACTAAATGTAACTTTTGTTTTTTTATATTATTATTGATGATAAACTTTATGTTAGTCTTTCATATATATTATTGTTATATTGTTTTGATTCTATTTTCATGAGTGCTTATTTTGAATAAAAAAATGATGTAAAGAAATTAATTTTTTTAATTAAAAAAATTATTATTTTTTAATTAAAAATAATAATTTATATATAACAAATATAATTTGACCCTAAAATGTTTGATCAAGTTCTGCTATTGTCTACAATCATCACTTTCTACCACCTTCCAATTGTAATTCATCTCAAAATAACAATCCTTATAGTTACGCAAAAGTTTAGTATGATATTACTTACTTTCACCAGATACTGTAATAGAAAAATCAATATTAGTTTATTGGGTTCTTTCTGTTTTGTTGATTCTTTGAATCTTTGCTTGAGAAAGTACAATATTGGTAGGGCATAGTTTTCTAATTTGATTAAGTATATAATTAACAGGAGCCACAATTTTGTCTCATTTTATATTAACACAGACCCTATTTACAACGGATCATGCCCTATTTGATACAACCACATCAATTTATATATCATGAACTCATATATTCTGATTACTTATTCTATACTTTATTACATGGAATAAAATAATTATAAAATGAAATAATAAAATTATAATAATGGATGATACATGAATTGATGATTGCATTTTACAATTTATTTTATTCTGAAATATAACTTTCTTAAAAGTTATCAATTAAAATATATTTAAAAATTTACATAGCAAAGTCTTTCCTATTAAAGCAGCTTGACGAAATAAAGATTACGAGAGTTTTGTTGTCTTAAATAAGTACAAATAACTAACTTGGAATAATCAATCAATAATTTCAATTTATAATTTATTAATAACTTTTAAACTTAATCAAGCTTTTTTAAGATATAAATAATCCAAATCAAGTTAAACTCATAAAGCTTTTAGATTTGATTTGTAAAGAGAATTGAAGACTGAAGTCGCACTTTCTTATTTAATCAAGCTTAATTTAATTAAAAGTTTGAGTTTCACTTATTCTTCCATGGAATTTTCGTAAATTATTTTTTAAATTTACCAAATATAGCATCTTAAAATTGTTTTAAAACTAATTTTCTAATTAAAAATGCACCATTTACACACGCATATCATACTTTAAATCATGCTTTTAAGTTTTTCAGATCGTTTCAAAGATTCAAGCTTTTAATAACACATCATAATCACAACAGCAGTGGCAGATCTTGAGACAAAATTTAGGGGGTGCCAAAACAAAGGTTAAGTATGATTTTAGTCTCTGAACTTTGATGTTCAAATTGGAATTTATCACGGTTTGAAATTTTAATATATTTTAATACACAAACTTTATAAATGAATGGATGTAATCTTTTTAACTCAATTGTGTTTAATTTTTTTTAATGTATCAAACGCTTTCCTAGCAGATATTAAAGTCGGAACGTGTTAGACAGTGTAAACAATTGAAATGATAGCATGAAACACATTTAATACTTAAAAAAAATTAACATAATTAAGTTAAAAGGATTATATCAATTCATTTTTTCAATTTAAGGAAAAAATATATTAAAACTTTTGATGTGTCAAACGCATTTTCTAGCATATATTAAAGTTGAAATGTGTTAGACAATGTAAACAATTCAAATAATAGTATGAAACACATTTGACACTTTAGAAAAATTTAACGTAATTATGTTAAAAGGATTATATTCATTATTTTTTAAAATTTTGGAACAAAAATATATTAAAATTTTGAACATAGACAAATTCTAATTTTGTATTAAGACTTTGATACTAAAAACATATTGAAATCCAAGATAAATATATAAAAAGTTTGAAAATATCAAATACATAAAATACATTAAAATTAAAAATGTTATTTGTATACATAAATTTTAATATATATATATATATATATATATATATATATATATATATATATTATAGAAGAAGAAAAAAATTGGAGGGGAGCCCATGGCCCCCTATCATTATTCTAAGTTCCGTTTTTGAGAGCATGTTATATACTTGAGGGAAAATATACCATATGAAAGGGACTCAACCTTGATAGAAGATTGTTAAGAATAATTTAAATGTGAGTCAAAGTTCCACATTTGGAAGAGATGACAGTTAAGTATCACATAAAAGAAAAGACTCATAAACTCATTACAATAATATTTTGGATTAAAAGTGATATCAAATGTCTTGTGTGGGATAAGACTCATCTTACCTAAAATAGTTATAAGGATAATATCTGACAAAGTAGTGAGCAAAAGCCTTAAAAGTTCTAGAACAAAGAAGAAAGAAAAAGAAAATTACAATGGAGGCAAGAAGAAAATCAGCGTGATTTAGCGCTTTTGATTATTTAAAAGAGAACTTTCGATAATAGTTCTATAGTACAATCATCACTAATTTTTTAACTTTTAACAACGGTTATCATCCAACCATCGTAAAAAACTTTATTTCATTTATAAATTTGTCACTGCAACTTGTTAATGAGTCTTTTTATACTTGTAAAATACGTTTGAATTTATTTGTTTAAATCAACAAACTTGAAATTGTAATTAGTGACAAACTTGTTAATGAGTCTTTTTATACTTGTAAAATACGTTTGAATTTATTTGTTTAACTCAACAAACTTGAAATTGTAATTAGTGACATGAAACTAAATAATTAATTAATACCTATGTTCATTTACATCTTTAACCGTAAATTAGGATTAGGATTCATTTTAAAAAGTAACTCAGTTTAGATTTAATTTTCCAAGAAGTTTTTATTATATACTAATAACTTATATTATAAATAAAATTTAATAAATTATATATATATATATATATATATATATATATATATATATATATATATATATATATATATATATATTCTTTTCACAAGCCTAAGTCGAAGGTTGGAAATGGCCAATCAAATATATATTTCTTCAGAAAAAAATATATTAATAACTAAAGTAAATCGTATTTCATTTTGTGAATGATGTAACTTCAAAAATTTATAAAATAAGTCCATATTGTTTACAACAAAGCATTATATATTTGCCATTTATAGAATTATAATCTTGAATGTATATAATCATTTTTAAAAACACAAACAAACCAAGATGGCTGAAAGAAGTTAACAAATGTAAAATTGAAAAGAAGAAGATCTTTCATATGTTTTTAAACAAGTACAATTTTTTTAGTTTTCTTTCTTCTTTATAACCATATATCGTCTAATAAAAGTCTTTTTTTTTTATCGAAAAAGAGTGTGAGTCCTCTAAGGTGACGTGGAAAGACGAGATCGTTGATATGTTAATAAAATCGGAAGAAGATTCACCTACAAATTTCTTTGATGTTCAATTCAGTAAGAGCATAAGAAAATATAATAAAGAGTATATCAGATTGAGAGTAAGTACTCCTTGTAAGAATGCATTGTATTTAGGAATGACAAATAAATTCGCACCCATGGATATTGTCCGAACCCGTCCCCGTTTTGACGGAGAATCCCTGCATTAACTATGTATTGATATGGGTATGGGAAATATCTAACTTTTTCAATTGGGTATGAGGATGTGGATGAGGATGTACATATTCGCTCCATCTTTATCCCTCTACCCGCCATAATAATCGTATATATATATATATATATATATATATATATATATATATATATATATACACACACACACACACACACACACACATACACACATTACACACTTTCTATATTTTATTTCTTCTAATTGTTTGACTTGTCATAAAATTTATTCGTATCTCCAAGATATTTTTGGTCTTATCACAACCTTTTATGCATTTATGTTCAAATGATGTATGTCAATTAAATATTTTTTTATGTCTCACATTTAAATATTTCTACTTTTTTAATATTTTTATTTATTGTATATTTTCTTTTAACATGAGATTGTTTAACACTTTCAATTTAAGTGTTCGATAGCATAAACCTTTCATTTACTAGGTTATATAAAAAATATCTTTTTTATTCTATTATTATTAATTTTTGTTTCATCTGAAGAACTCTTTTGTTTTCCTAAAAAAATTTTCATTATCTCTCTACCATCAACTAGGTTGATATTTGAAAAGTTTTCTAAGATCTATAAGGTATTTTTCATCTTATCATACCTTTAATTATATATTTGTTTCATTTCAAATTGTTTCTAAGACACACATTTGATCATGTTTTTTAATACACTAGTGTAGAATCGCGTTTTTACATCGTCTTATATGCCTCGGTTATTGCGGAACCGAAGCATATAAAGACGTGGTGGAATTTTTAAAATTTTTCGAACTTTTTTGCCTCGGGTCCCAATCCAACTAAAGCCTATAAGGGCTTTTATGCTTCAGTTATCACTCAATTGAGGCCTATAACGCGTTAGAGTTTCCCAAATTTTCAAAATTGCCACTGACAGTGGAGGCTTTGGCCTCAGGTGGAATAGGATCGAGGCCTATTCCACTTTATGCCTCAGTTATTAATTGAACCGAGGCTATATCCCTTATTTAGGGTCCCCAATTCGCGAACCCAACACTGTTCATCTTCGTCCCAAAATCTCAAAGTTGTTGTTCCTCTCTGCGCGAACTCCACCACACTCTATCGCACCACTGTGCCACCGTCCACCACAACCACCACTGTGCTCCGACGAACGTTGTCACTACTTCATGCCACTTTGTTGCGACGTTGTGGCTATACGTTAATGGTGTAGGAAGGTGTGTTCGTTCCAGCGAGTTCGTGTTCGTGGCGGAGAAGAATGAGGTCCTACGCAATTCAGGGGTTGTTGCCGCAATGGTCTAGTTCGTTCCAGCGCCTCACTCGTGCTTTGGGGTTTCATGTTGGTGGCAGATGACTCGTGTTCTTCTGTTCGTGGTGCAGAGGTGGTTCAGGTGCAATCTGGATCGCTCCTGCATTGAAGATGGAGGCAGCGTAGTGATCTCTCACGATTAGGGCTTCAAACGGTGGTGAGGTTCGTTGCGGTGGAGTTCGTGGTGAGGCAATGGTGGTGAGGTTCATTATGGCGAATAATGATAAGGTTCGCTGCGATGAGTCTCTAAAAATTTAGATACTCTATGGCTTCGGGTCACACCCGAGGCCAAAAGCCTTCACCTTTTGGCCTCACTACAATATGCTTTGGTTCGGGAACCGATACAGAACATAAAAAACCGTTGCTAAAAGCCCTTCCTACACTGGTGATATTTTATTTGTTATTTATTTTTATCATGTATAATATTTTGATACTTTTTATATAATTATTTTTATTTTCTAACTCGTTATCATACATATAATTTTATCACTATAATTGTATAAATAAATTTTATTTGCTATAATATAATAATTTAATGTAATTGGTATACTTTTTTTATGACCATCAATATATATTGAAGTTCTAAAGTGAAATATCTATGTTAAAATTATATTGTTTTTAGTTTAATCTTTGTTCTTTGTGTGATTTTGATCAAGTGATGTAATATAGTTTTTGTTGGTATATATAAAATAAGAGATTTAATTAGAATTTAAAAAATTAAAGTAAACAGACATTTAAAATATATTTTAATTTGAATATTTGTTTTCATTTTATATTTTTAAAAATATTTTTAAATTTTATCAACTAGTTTCATTAGTGTTTACAAAATAAATAAATGTTTTAGTTCTCATGAAACTTTATTTGGTTTTCTAATTTGAAATGTATACAATTGAAATATATACAATTATAATTTCATTTTGAATATATTATGTTGAATAAACAATTTCTTTTAATATTGAATATGTGATAATATTATGTTTCCTTATCGTAATTTTGTATTATTTCATAAAAAATAATTAATTAATATTGAAACTGTTAGAAAGTGGGTATGGGTACATGTACGAGTATATACACATTATCTGGTAGGGATAAGGATAAGACAAAAATTTGATACCAGTTGGGAAATTAGAGCTGTCAAAATGGGTAACTCGGCCCAACCTGGCTCAACCCACCACGGGTTGATGATTTAGTGAGCCAACCCAACCCGACTCACATTTTAGCGAGCCAAAAAAATTCGAATCCGGCTCGGCCCACCACGGGTTGGTGGGTTAAACGGGTTGGCTCATGGTTCACTTAATTAAAAAAAATATTATTTATTTATTTATTTTTTCAGTCAAAACTAAATTGTAATTCTAATTAAAATCTAAATAAACTTTAATACAATCCAAATACAAACCAAAATAAAAAAAAAAATACAAATTATTTATGTGTTGGATAAAAAAACAACTTAACATGATCCAAATGTAAAGCCTAACTTAATAAATAAAATTAAAAATACTTGTGTGACCCTTTTATCTACGGGTTGGTGAGCCAACCCGACTCACCACGGGATCAACCCGGATGAGCCGGGTTCTAAATGAGCTGGATCAAAAATCAACCCGTATTGAAATTTGTAAAAAAATTTCAACCCAACCCGGCCCGAACCCGTGGTGAGCCGGTTGACTCGCGGGTTCCAACCCATTTTGACACCTCTAGTTTGGATATAGGGATGATTTTTTTCTCTGAGGATGGGTGTGTGATAGCGAAACCCTTCCTTGCCCCTGCCTTGTTGCCATGCCTAATTATATTTATAGGCAAATATGGATCATTAAGGTAATTAATTAATAATCATTAATTCATAGATTATGCCTTAGTAATATCATTGATTGATAGATTATGCTCAATTTAATTTATTATTTCTATATATGTATATCAATTTTCATATTTAATGAGATTCATGGCATATTATTCTCATAATTGTATTTATTGTGGTGTAATATTTTGTAAAAATTGAATTTATTATGAGAATAATATTTAAATATTGCAAGATATTATGAGAATAATTATATTCTTTTAATAATATTTTCCAGCTTGGATGGAGTGGAAGTACACAAGCCCTCAAGCTTGGAGTACAAGGTGAGCAAACACATATTCTGGTTCACTATGCTACACTAGTGAATAATACACAAGTTATAGTTGTGGTTGAAATTTTGTGCTACCTAGATAGGTGGCGTATTGTGCTATGTCAATGGGTAGTGCACATGTTATATCTCTATCGATTTAAATTTTTTGCTACCTCGACAGGTAGTGCTCAAGTTATACCTCTATGGGTTAAAATTATATGTTACCTCAATGGATAGTGTATTGTGCTACATCGATGGGTAGTGCAAAAGTTATACCTCTATAGATTGAAAGTTTATGCTACCTCAACAGCCAGTGCACTATGCTACCTTGACTTGTAGGACATAAATTGTATTATTGTGGGTTGATATTTTGTGCTACCTAGGTTAATATTTCAAAAGTTCTACTTGGGTTCAAATTTTTTGGTACCTCAATGGGTAGTTGACAATGCTACCTTAATGGGAAGTGCACAAGTTATAGCTCTATGGGTTGAAATTTTGTACTACCTTGACAAGTAGTGCATTGTGTCATTGGGTTGTGTATAAGTTATACCTCTGTGTGTTGAAGTTCTATGCTACCTCGTCAGGTAGTCCATTGTGCTACTTATGTGGGTACCTCACAAGTTATACCTTTGTGGATTGAAATTTTGTGATACCTCGACGAGTATTGCAGTATGCTATCTTAGTAGGTAGTGCACAAGTTATACCTCTATGAATTTAAATTTGTGCTTTTTTGGTGGGTAGTTCATTGTGATGCCTCAAGGGGTAATGCACAAGTTAAACCTCTGGGTTGAAATTCGGTGCTACCTAGGCAGGTAGTGCATTGTGCTACCTCGGTGGATATTGTAAGATCCGAAAAAATTAAATAAATAAATAAATACTTATTTAATAAATGTGAGGGAGAGAATCCCTAAATTAATTAATGTGGAGGGAGAAAACGTGGAATAGTACTAGCTCAAATGGTTGAGAGTACTTGGTTATGTTGGGAGGACTTGGGTTCGAGTCTTGTGTATGCCATTATTGAGTTATTAAATTATTTAATTATTTTATGATGCACATATGAACACGTGGCGTGATGTTTAAGTATATGGATGCATAAGATATCAAGAATCATGTGATGGTATGTTGGTTGTGCATATGCTTAATAATTGGAGGGTTGTGGTTTAAATCTTGGCTAGAAGGTTTATAAGGAGTTCAATTCTTGTACTTGAACCACAATGGGAGTGCAATTGGAGGGTTGTGAGGAATAAGTATCTTTTCATGAAAAAAATATTGTTTTTCGTGTTTTCACGCAACAGGGACCGCCTGGCTAGTTTTATACTGCCAGGCGGCAGGTCCCTGACTTTTTGGCATTGGGCACCACTGATTTTTCTTATTTGTGTAGTTTTCGTAAAACTGTGTTTCCTGGTTCATTAACCGTCCGATTTAGCAGAAATTTTGACAGGTGATCCATAACATGTTGTTCTTTTCTTTAAATGATGGATTTGAATTGGAGGTCTGTAGTTAGAGATATATGTTACTCATGATTGTTGGTTTGAATTCCCTAAGAGTATGATTAATATTGGATGCTCAAGTGTTAGTATGGCCTTGATTGGTGAATGCATATATATATATATATATATGTGTGTGTGTGTGTGTGTGTGTGTGTTTGTGTTTGTGTGTGTGCGTGTGTGTGATTGATGAGTATGTTTTTTCAGTAGTACTTGCTAAGCCATGTTGAATATAGAAACCTATATATGTTAGCTTGAATGTATGATGTTATAAGTGCGTGAAAAAGGCCACTATGATGATATCATGATGATCGAGTGTTGCATGATCATGATGGGTTTTGGGCAAGTATGAGAATATGATGTCAAGTTAAAATATTGGTTTGGTCTGATGCATTGAGATAAATGAAGCATGATTAGGTTCTGTTGTGAGTCTCCATGAATTTGAATGTTCCTTTGGGTTAGTCACATGTTGAGAATTGGTTTATTAGTGAGCGCATGTGTATCAATATAAATGAAATTGATGCATAGGAGGTGTGAATTGCTATATTAATTTGCATTGGTACATAGAATCATGTGCTTAAGTAGTCAAAATGTTGTTGCTTTATATTTGATATGAGCATGTGTTATTCATAAGTTGAAATTGAATGCTATCAAGGATTTAAATGGTGGAGTATATATATATATATATATATATATATATATATATGAATATACATGGATTGATGTATATGATTATGTTGGAGTGTGATTCAGTCATGTTAATATGACTGGATGAGCATTTTTGGTGTCATGGATTTCATGTGGGGTGATTGGGTTCTTTGGAACATGTTCTAATGTGCCAAAAACCAGTAGTAGTGACGTTACTGGTGTTGCGCCTGACGGCACGGGGTGAGCCGCCAAGCGATATTAGGAACTAGGGAAGCCCTTGGAATGCGTGGCACTTGGCGGTGATGAGGGTTTTGCCAAGCGATAATGACCAAAACAGTGACCACTAGAACGTGTGGCACCTGGCGGCATATGGTGCCCACCAGGTAGACATGTCAAAGTGAGCTAACCCAGCTCACACTGGTTGGCTCACCACTAATCGGGTTAAAAATGAGTGAGCCCAACCTGACTCACTTAATGGAGAGCCAGAAATTTTGTAACCCGGCTCAACCCACCACAGGTTGGTGGATTAAGAACGTTGGCTCACCAACTCACATAAAAAACTATTTATTTATTTATTTAAGTATTCAAATATTGAAATAATTTTTTAAGCAACTCATGAAATGACAATCACAGTAATATATGATGAATTGTTTCCAATAAAGTGTCCATAGTCCAAGAAAACATGGCTAATATTTACACATTTTCTGCCATGCTATTCAACAAAATATAAATGAAAAAATATACATTTTTGTCATGCTAATTTAGAAAAGATTTAATTACTCGGATGGTACGCACTTTGGTAGAGGTGTGCCAATCTGGTACCCGATTTTAAAAAAGTGTCAATTACATCCCAACTTTTGAAAAAGTGTTTCAATTAGGTCCCTTTCAAATGGAGTTAACTAACGTTGTTAACAATGTGTCACGTGTCAATCTGTGGTTTTTTTTAATTTTTTTAATTTTTTGAAAAAAATGCCACGTTTCAGGTTCCTATGTGTAACACGTGGCATTATTAGTGCCACGTGGTATTGCAATGCCACGTGTCAATGTCATTATCATATGACATTGTGTTGATTTTGATTTAATCCTCATATATTCAGTTTAGTACCTACTTATATGTCTGATTCAATTTTGTCCTAATTTTTTTTAATAATGAAAATATTTTTGTAATCCATTTTTTATAAGATTAAAACTAATTAAGTATAAATATTTTTAAAAAATTAAGTACTAATATTTATATTCTTTCTCTCAATTTCAAACTAAATTTATTATTTGTATAAATGTTATACTAATATTTTTTAGGTTTAATTACTCGGATCATACCTATTTTGGTTCGAAAATTTCAAAATGGTACCCACTTTGAACTTTGTCTCAATTTAGTACCCAATTTGGATTATTACATCAATGTAGTACCCTCCGTTAAGTCTTCACAAACGGCGTTAACTACCTTGCCACGTGTCAGCCTCTGGATTTTTTAATTTTTTTTAATTTTTTTTTAATTTTTTTAATTTTTAATTTTTTTTTTGAATTTAAAAAAAATTGCCACGTGTCAAATCCTTGATGTGACACGTGGCAAGGTATCGCCACGTGTCAAGGTACTTGGCAAGTGTCATTGTCTTCATTTCAACTTAGTCCCCACATGTGTCTATTTGTGTCAATTTAGTACCCATATATATTTATTTGTTTCAATTTAGTACCCAATTTATTTGTTTGAATTTTATTCAAATATTTTTTTTTTAAATGGAGAAATATTGTATCTCTTTTAAGACAAAATTTATTATTTATATAAATGTTATATTGATATTTGTTACTAAAAATGAGTTATAAAATTAAGTATTGAAATTTATATTAAATTTAATGGTAAAAGTCATGAATAACATATTTGTAAGTCATTTTTAATAACAAATATAAATATAACATTTATATAAATAATAAATTTAGTCTTAAGGGATACATAATATTTCTCTATTTTGTAAAAAAATATTCAGAAAAAATTAAAACAAATAAATTGGGTACTAAATTGAAACCAATAAATATATATGGGTACTAAATTGAAACAAATAGACACATGTGGGGACTAAGTTGAAATGAAGACAATGACACTTGTCAGGTACCTTGACACGTGACGATACCTTGCCACGTGGCAAAATTTTTTTTTTTAAAAAAATTTAAAAAAAAATTAAAAATTAAAAAAGTTAAAAAAAAAATTAAAAAAATTAAAAAAACCAGAGGCTGACACGTGGTAAGGTAGTTAACACCGTTTGTGAAGACTTAACGGAGGATACTACATTGATGCAATAATCAAAATTGGGTACTAAATTGAGACAAAGTTCAAAGTGGGTACCATTTTGAAATTTTCGAACCAAAATGGGTATGATCCGAGTAATTAAGCCTATTTTTTATTAGAAATGACTTTTTAACATATTACTTTATTAATTAATTTTTTATTAAGTACTCATGTTTTGTTAATTATTATTTTTTTTCAAAATAGAACAATATTGTCTCTTACTAATTTTAAATCAAAATTTTTATTTGTATGAATGTTATACTAATTTTTTTTTTTATTAAAAATGACTTAATAAAATGACTTTTACCACTAAATTTTAATATAAATGTCAAATACTTAGTTTTTGTAAAAACTTTATACTTAATTACTTTTAATTTTATAAAAAATGGATTTTAATTATTAAAAAAAAATTGGGTCAAAATTAAATAAGAGACACCTAAGTAAGGACTAAATTGAATCATTAAAACATATATGGGGACAAAATCGAGATTAACACAATGACATCTGATAATGACACTGACACGTGACATTGCAATATCGCGTGACATTGACAATGCCACGTGTCACACATAGGGACCTAACACGTGACATTTTTATTATTTGTTTTTCAAAAAATTAAAAAAAAAATTAAAAAAATAAATAAAAAATAAAAAAATAAAAAAATAAAAAAATAAAAAAATAAAATAAAATTAAAAAACCACAGATTGACATGTGGCACGTCGTTAACGATGTTAGTCAACTCCGTCTGAAATGGACCTAATTGAAGCACTTTTTCAAAAGTTGGGATGCAATTGACACTTTTTTAAAAGCGGGTACCGGATTGACACACCTCTACTAAAGTGGGTACCATCCGAGTAATTAAACCTTTAGAAAAATTTGTTTATAAGATGGTTGCTGGGTAATTTACTATAAAGATTATAGTTAGAGATTTGAAAATCAAATTAATTAAACATTAAAACTATTCAAATATTATTAAATAACATTCTAGCATTTAAAAATATGAAATTGTGAACCTATATAATTAGGAGTAGTAAATAATTATAAAAAAAATTTAAAAAATTGTAAAAAAATTGTTAGTGGGCTAAGTGGGTCAACCCACCTTCAACCCAGCTCGAACCCGTTTAACTCGCAGGTTAAGTGAGCCGGTTGAGTTCAACTCACTTTTGAAAAAACTGAAAATTTCTCAATCCAACCCAGCTCGAACCCGTGGTGAGCCTGATTGGCTCATGGGTTGGAACCGATTTTGACATCTCTACCGCCAAGTAGTTTGGAACGATATACCGCCTGGCGACGCTGGAGTGTCGCCAAGCGATACCGCGTGCAGGGAGGAGTTGCGTTGGTGGATTTGTACACAACTTTGGATGAAGGCCTTGATGAGATGACTTCCTAGGGGCCCATTTATGAGTTTTAACTTGTAATAGGGAGTTAAACATGTGACCATTCTAGGTTGGAGCTTGATGGTAATGGAATTCCAGTGTGAGCATGCTAGTTGTGGGTAGTACGGATGGTTCACTTGATTGCTCTTCACGGTTGGAGTCGGTGAGGCTGGTAGACATGTCAAAGTGAGCCAACCCGGCTCACACGGGTTGGCTCACCACGGGCCGGGTCAAAAAACTAGTGAGCCCAACCCGGCTCACTTCAAGGTGAGCCAGATTTTTTGTAACCCGGCTCAACCCACCACGGGTTGGTGGGTTAAGTGGGTTGGCTCACCAACCCACCTAAAAAATTGATTTTTTTTTCAAGTATTCAAATATTTCTAGTAATCATAACAATATTTCCAACATCAGATTTGATAAAAGCAAAGATGTCATTTCCCGAGAACCATAGTATTCATAGCTTGAACTACCATATACACACAAACAAGCACTTTACACTAACTAACTAAACATGTTCAAAAGTTGATAGTTCATTTAGCCTCCAAAAATTTCTTAGCCTGCATATGCAACACCATAACAGAGTGAATCCAATGCTACAATGACCTGCATAGATAATGAAGGGGTTGAATCAAATGACCTTGAATCAAATCACCTATACACATATACTCCAACTCAAAAGCATACAATTTTGCATATACTTAAAACAACAACAGCAGAATAATAGACAACAATAATAGACATATCCCATGTATTTCAGTACCAATAATAGACACTACCAATAATAATACTCAACCTCTTCTTTTTGAACCTCATTATCTTCATTGTTAACAGAAGGTGGCTCTGGCTAATTAGCTTTTTCATTATTTATATTACCATCAACATTAAAATTCACATTAACACTCTGATGACCAGTTTCAGATTCCATGCTGCATATTAATTTGTGAAAAAAATAAATGAAAAACTTACTAAATACAACAATCAAGTTTGTACAAATCAAGTTTGAACAACAATGAAACTGACCTTGAGAGAAAAGTTGAGTCCAGCTTTGTTCAAGTATGGATCCTTTTTACTGCAACAATGAGTACATTAATAGTAAAAAAAGATAAAGTACAAACCAGTAAGCAATAAGCTAGAAAAAATAAAGTACAAATCAGTAAACAATTTTAGAATCTTATTTATTGATGATCAATCATTGAGTAATGTTGGATTCAATAAAAAGTGATCCATCACGTAGGGCATCATAATTCGGGAAGAAAAAGGATTAAGCTAGATTTATATGGAAGGAAGATATCTTTCTAATAATAGCACATACTTTAATTCATATAATTAAGAAGTCAATAACGAACCCATCTTGAAAGCGTAAAGAAGTAGATGCTTGAATATGGATACCCCTAACGACAATGCCAAGCGTTAAATTTAATTTTTTTACAAAACATTAGTAAGGATAAAATACTTTAGCACTTCATTACAATAGGGTGCAAAAATAGATGAAATTTTTGACGATTTGAAAGTTCGAGAGAATTGTACCAGCGTTGGCGAAGACGACTGAACGACCACCACTGTTGCCAGAGACGACTGAACGGCCACCACTGTTGCCGGAGACGATTGAACGACCACCACCGAATGGCCACCACACCACCGAACGACCAAGGAGAGCACGACCACCGAATGGGCACCACCTCACAACGACCCTCGAATGGGCACCACTGCACGACGACCCTCGAATGGGCACCACCGAACGACCACCGTCGACCACCGCGCCTCAGATCGAACGACCACCACCGATGGGCACCACCACCACGAACAATGGAACACGAATCAGAGCAAAGAAGGGAACTGCGAGTGTGTGTGACGGACATACACGAAAATGAAAATGAAAAGAGGGATTAGGGATTGCATAGTTTTCTGAATAATTAAAATTAACATAATTTATTTTATTAGGTTTTTTTTTTAATATAGGTGGGTTGGTGGGTCAGCTCACTGTAACCCGGCTCGAACCCGCATAGCCCGTGGGTTAAGTGAGCCCTACCCGTTTTGACCCATAATCGCAAAAAAAAATATTTTTCCAACCCGACCCGGCTCGAACCCGTGGTGAGCCGGGTTGGCCCACGGGTCCGAGCTCACTTTGACATCTCTAGAGGCTGGTAGTCTTGTGATGAATACAGATTGTGGTCCGTATTCGGGAGCTCTACTTGGTGTTACAGATTGTAGTCCATAACTAGATAATGCCCACGTGTGATCTATAGATGGTGACCGGTAGATGGAGGGACCATGAGTTGTAGCTTGTGACAACAAAAGTCATCTTAAGGATATCATCAGAGTGTGTAAACTCAGGATGCACATGGTGGTGACTATGATTTATAGTGTATGAGGGTGGAGGCCCTTAAAAGGGGTTGAGTTAATTTTAAATGCTTTGGATGATGGCTTTAGGGTGGTGAGTTGCTGAAGCATTCCTCAAGTTATGGGTCAGAATGACATTCATTGAGTTGTGGCTTAGAATGGAGGGCAAACATACGGCGATCCTACGTTATGGCATGGTAATATTGGTAACCGGTGTGAGTGTGCGAGTTGTGACTCGTACGAATGGTTTCCACTTGATTGGGCAATCACGGGTTGTGGCTGGTGATGTTGCTAATCTTGTGTCGAGACTACAAATAGTGGTTCGTATTTGATACGATCCTATCTAGAAAAGAGTATCATTGTTTATGAATTTGAATCCTTAAGAGGCACGACATGAATAAATCAGAGAATAACACAGAATAAGACAGAGATGAAGGACGCCACAAAGATTGATAAGTCAAGTGGAGATTCGTCACAAAGATGTTAATCTTTGATAAGAACCGGAGGCCTAAGCCAAGAACAAAAAGAATCATCTCTTTATGAAATCAAATTCAATATATGACTAAAAAGTGTCTCCATTAGTTTTTGGTACCTCTATATATAGGCACATAAGTTTATGAAAACCGGAGAACCTACAAGAAGGTTCGAACCCAAAAACATAAAAACATAAACTAATTTATGAAAGAAAGCCCAAAGCCCAAAAACATAGAAACATAACTAATTTCTAAAAGAAAACACAAATTTCAAAAACACAAAATAATTCATATCAATTGCTTGTAGCATCAGGAGCCTTGAATAAATTTTATCTTCCAATCTCTTGCTCTTTGTCCTTGTCATAGGTCCTTTAAATTGTAGAGGTTGATCTTCAAGTTTTTCTTGTATGGAATCTAGCAATAGTCCTCTATCAATATTAGGAACTCCACTTGGCGTTACAACTGGTGGTTCGTAACAGGATAGTCCCACACGTGTATCTACGAGTTGTGGCTTGTAGATGGTGGAACCACGAGTTGTGGCTTGTGGCAGCAAAGGATATCTTAAGATCATCATATTAAGATGTAGAATGTGTATGAACTTGGTGGTGGCCATGTTTTCTGGAATCGGAGAATTTAGGTTCTTCGATGAGAGTGTGTTCACTTTATTATGTTATTAATTGTTTATTCTGTTAGCATATCTTATATGCTTATCTTTTGCGATGATTGTATAATTCGTTACACGTGAGCAAATGATATTGCAGGTGGAACTGGTTAGGTATAATGTCGTTGAGGGGCATCACGAGAGTTTTATATTATGGTTTAAATCTACGATTTTGTAAACGGGTTTTACTATTAGTTTTTGAATATGTAAACATTGAGATAAATTATGAAATTTTGATTTTTAGCACTTTTAATAATGTGATATTTTCCACACTTTGGGAAAGAGTATTGATAATAAATGAGGTAGTTGACTATGCTACCTCGATGGGTAGTGCACATGTTATACCCTTGTGTGTTAATATTCTATTCTTCCTTAGTAGGTAGTGCATTGTGCTACATTTGTGGATAATGCACAGGGTATATGTATATGGGGCTACCTTAGTGGGTAGTACATTGTGCTACAATAGTGGACAGTGCACACGTTTTACTTTTTACGGGTTGAAATTTTTTGCTACCTCGGTATCTACTGTAGAAGTTATACCTCTACGGGTTGAAATTGTGTGCTTTCTCGGTGGGTAGTACAGAAGTTATAACTTTGTGGTTGAAATTGTGTTCTACCTCAATGGTAGTTCAGAAGTTATACATGTGTGGTTTGAAATTCTATCCTATCATGGTGGGTTGTGCACTATGCTACCTCAATGGGTAGTGCACAAGTTATACCTCTAGGTGAAATTTCGTGATACTTTGGCAGGTAGTGCATTGTGCTAACTCAGTGGGTAGTGCACAAGTTATACTTCTAGGTTAAAATGTTGTGCTACCTCGACAGGTAATGCATAGGTTTTAGCTTAAAGAGTGGGAATAATGTGCTACTTAGGTGGGTGAAAATAATGTGCTATGACAGTGGGTAGTTTGAGGACGGTTAATGATTGACTTGAATACATCATTTAGGCTATTAGAGTTAGATATTTACAAAATCAACTATTTTCTTTACTTTTGTATGATTTCATATGAACAAACTACATCATTAAACTTGGCCCTATAAGCCTTTTATTTTGGTTCTGACAAGGATGATACTGTTTTGTCTTTTTCTAAATGTTGTTTAGAGAAGAGATGAGATAAAGTTTTATAAAATGAA
This sequence comes from Vigna unguiculata, assembly GCF_037176805.1. Lineage (NCBI taxonomy): Eukaryota > Viridiplantae > Streptophyta > Magnoliopsida > Fabales > Fabaceae > Vigna > Vigna unguiculata. The sequence continues at coordinate 25,184,206 of NC_140799.1, read as the reverse complement.
ACTAAGACCAAACAAAACAATATATGTAAAAAAATAAGAAATTTGTATTCAGATGTCCAAAGCCAAGGTAAAAGGATATGAATTCTAAGTATATTCTTATTGTGAACTAGATATTGTAGAGAGTGTTGTACTAGATTTTAGAGTTAGTTGTTGGCCCATCATACATGTAATTTATAGTTTGAATATGTGATACAAACTCATTTATTCAATAGAGCTTTATAGAGGAATGTTGGCAACACACTATAAGGTTCAACTAGATCAATATTTCTTATTTGAATAAAATAGATTAGTATCTCTATCGAAAAGCCAATCAAAGTATTTAAGAAAATAATTGAAAACTAAGGTAGCCTTGTAACTTTACCTGAACACAAATGATAACAATTTAAATTTTCACATGGTTTAACTAATTTTCCACCAAAATGATTATCAAACTAACTGTTTTAGTAGGTAAAAAAGGTGAAAAGCCTGCCATCCATTAAATAATATCCAACAAGGTGTCAATATTATCCCTTTCTTACATATCTTATGGTTAATCTCAACATATGTATATGGTGTTGTTCTAAAATTGATATCTATAAAAGGGAACTCTGAATGCAAAACATACATGTTATTACTAGCTTTTTATGCAAACCGTATGCTAGTCATGTATGCTTTTCCTTAACAAATAGTGTTCAATTAGATATAACCAAATACCAAAATCACATCGCTTTTTATTGGGTCATAAAAACATATTGCTTTAAATGAGACATTAGTCTGACCCTCCTATTATATCATAAAATATCTTCATAACCTATAGTTATAAACATTTCCTTCTTGTAAACATGATTCTTACGTTTTAGAAATATGAACTATGCTATCTAACAAGTTTGATGAATTGCTGTGAGTTTTATAAGGAATTGAACACCATGCATATCTAAGTTGTGGATTGGTTCTAAGCATCGAAAGGTCGTTTGAAAAGATCTAAAATATGACTTCTATAGTTGGGCACTAGGACTAGTATTGAACGCTAAAAAGGCGGTTTAGAAGAAGTCAAAGCAGGTTAAGAAAGTCAAAGGCGATTTGCATAACTTAAGCAGTAAGTATGATGCTAAGGTCATGAAGGAAACCCACTAGTCAAGGAAAACCTCCACATGGAGAAACCTCTGCTACTGAAGCATCAAGAATGGAGATAAGCCACTATTTTATTTTCTATAAATAGAGATCTCATGTCATGGGTTTAGGCATCAAGTGGAGAAATAACTAAGTAGTAGTAGAGTAGGAATACAATGTTGTAAGGCTAGATAGAAGCAACCCATATTATAAATATTGTATAATTAGTTGTTGTTGGATTTATATTGCAAGATACAACTCATCATGAAAAATTGAGTTTCCTCGTGATTGATTGAATGGATTAATAACTTCTATGTACTCACTTTTCATTTATCCAATCAAATTTAGATGTTTATGTTTTCCATTGATTTGGTTTATGATTAATGCTTGTCTCGAGGTATGCCTTAGAGCAAGATCAAGTTGTTAAAAGGTTGCAGGAATAAGGTTTCAACAATTGAACTAACTAAATCAAACCAAATAGTGCAATTCCCTAGGGCTCATGGACGGGAACGTAGGTTTGGCCCCCATTGTTCTGACTCTTAATGTGAGCGTTGAACAAGTCTCATGTCAAGGAATTTAGTAAGTTTCTTTAGACTTAGATTGGCATTATGTGAGGAATTTGTGTTCTTTGGCATAGAGAAGATGGAAAGCTATATTCATCATCAAATAACCAATAAGACTATCTTTCAAACTTAAGGTTATGTCCAGTTGTCTCCTCTAGAGATACATGGTTGTTATAGTATTTATTCAATCTTTCACATTTTGCAACTATTAGTACAAATAAAATATAACCTCCACTCTACTCAATCTATATATCCAAATATAATCTTTCACATGTAATTTCTATCCAAATCCAAAACCCTAAAAATCAACTAAAAATATACTTCTTTAATCCCGGTGGATACAATAACTCCTTTTCGACTATATTACAACTGACTTGATCCACTTGTCAATAAGTCACACAATTGAATAACTCTTTTAAAACCTGATCTTTCTACTCACTACTACGTGAGATTGGGGCTTATGGGCTAACCCCAATGGATATAACAACATCAACAAAAGTTTGTCCTTATCATGTTTTTGGCAGTGTTGCTAGGGATTTAGCTAAAGTATTTGATAGTTTTAACCATTTTTTTTGTAAATCAGTACATATATGTTCTTTTGTACCTATGTAGTGTAAGGTTTAGATGATCAAATCAAAGTGTAAATGTACATTTAGTGTAAGACCCAAGAAATTTAATTAATTAAATAAATAATTAATTAATAAACAATTAATGCTGACTTTTATAATGTGGAACAGTACTAGCTCAAATGGTTGATAGTACTTGTTTGTGTTGAGAGGATTTGGGTTTAAGTCTTGTGTATGTCAAATTAAGTGTTTGAACCTTGGCCTATGTGAAATAGGTTCCTTTTAGGGTTAGAAAACCCTAGCCGTGCGAGATCAGCTCTAAGGTTTACACAAGGCATGACCTAGTCCTAAATGTATTTTTTTTTTTAAATTGACCTAGAAACATACATTCAATAGCAAATTAACCCAAATTGGTGAAAAACTCATCATATTTAAGTATACTTTCACTAAAAAATATAGAAGAAAATAATTAGTTTAAGAAATTTAAAATTAAAGAGAAATTCCAAAATTGGAAATAATTAATAATTACTTTTCGTGATAACATAAAATTTAAATTTACAAATAATAAGTCGTCTTAGCTCAGCTGGTAGAGTGTGTGGCTTTTAACCACGTGGTCGTGGGTTCGATTCCCACAGACGACGATTAAATTCTACAGATATTTTAATCATTTTTAAAAATTTTTTAATTTAAATTAGATTATAGCGGGTACGGATACTATGATATTCGTTCCTACCCCATTAACATGTGGATATCCATTTTCAATATTTATTTCTTACTCGTTGCGTGTTTTATCTGCGAGTACAATTTTTTTTGACATCCCTAATTATAGAGATGTCAAAATGGGTTTCAACCCGTGAGCCAACCCGGCTCACCACGGGTTCGAGCCGGGTTGGGTTGAGAAAAATTCAACTTTTTCAAAAGTGGGTTGAATTCAACCCGGCTCACTTAACCCACGGGTTAAACAGGTTCGAGTCGGGTTGAAGGTGGGTTGGCCCACTTAACCCACCAACATTTTTTTACAATTTTTTTTTATTTTTTTTTAAATTTTCTTTTAATTTTTTTAATAATTATTTACTACTCCTATTATATTTGTTCACAATTTCATATTTTTAAATGCTAGAATGTTGCTTAATTATATTTAAATAGTTTGAATGTTTAATTAATTTGATTGTCAAGTTATATATGTTGATACTTTAATCTTTAACTATAATCTTTATAGTAAATTACTCAAGTAACCGTCTTATAAACCATTTTTTCTAAATTAGTATGAAAAAAATGTATAGTTTTTTTATTTATATTTTGTTGAATAGCATGACAGAAAATTTGTAATATTAGTCATACTTTCTTAGACTATATGAATACTTTCTTGGAAATAATTCTTCATACATTGGTGTTGAGCATGATCAAAACATTGGTTCTTGATTTTACTATGATTGTCATCTCATGGATTACTTAAAAATTTATTTAAATATTTGAATACTAAAAAATAAATAAATAAATAATTTTTTTAGGTGGGTTGATGAGCCAACCCACTTAATCCACCAACCTGTGGTGGGTTGAGCCGAGTTACAAAATTTCTGGCTTACCATAAAGTGAGCCGGGTTGGGTTCACTCATTTTCAACCCGGCTCATGGTGAGCCAACCCGTGTGAGCCGGGTTGGCTCACTTTGACATGTCTACCTAATTACATTATTGTATATTTCATTTTTTAATTATATAGTAAAAGTATTTTTAAATTTTCATTTTAAATTTTAATATTTTTAAGTGAAAAAGATTATTCTATATTTTATTTTATTTTATTTTAAGTCTGATATTACATTTTATTTATTGTATAAATATTATTATATATTGAATAAGTATTTAAAATTAAAAAATATTATTATTTTTTCATAATATTAAAACTAATTAATTTAAATGAAATCAAACCATTTAAATGATTTAAAAAATAATTTCAGAAATATTTAATAAAAAGTCAACTTTAAACCAAATATCAATATTTATGTAGATAATAAATTCAGTCCCAATTAAAAAGAAGGACAACATTACTCCAATACAAAAACATGTCCAATTTAATCAAATACAATGTCCCAAAATTTAAATGAAATGAAATCTCTTCCCTGTGCATACACTAATTGAGAGTTTAAAGTATGCTTAAACATGTATTCGTTCAGACATTAGTTTTTCCATAGCAATGTTGGATCAATATTAAAGGAATCCTGGAATATAACACTAGACTTTTCAAAGAGAGTTCTTACATATTTGCAAGACAAAAGGATTACATGTAGAAGGTCATATCACCTTGAAGTGACTAACTATTCAAATTCAGATTTTGTTCGATGTGTGGACTCAAGAAAATCCATATCTAAATACATCTTTCTAACATAATTAAATAAAGGATAATGACTTGATAAGTTCAATATATATAATATATAGTGTACACATAAAGTTTATTCATTAATCTCCAAGTCATTAGATAATCATATGGATGAATGTTAGATTATTTTTAATTTAATATTGACTCGTGTAATTTATAAAATAACTCTAATATACAAATTTCTAATAAGATAATTATTATATTATAAATATATTAAAGTATCAGAATTATTTTATACATGTTAAAATTAATTCTCTTACTTTTAACTCATGGTCCTTCAATAAATTTTTAAAGATAACATTTTTAAAAATTTACATACACCTTTATGTAAAAAAGTACTAACGTTCTATAAAAAACAAAATAGAAGACTTGACAGAAGGATATTTCAAAAAAGACAATTTTTATATAAGTAGGAAACTCATTAAAAGAAATAAGAAAAGAAAAAAATATTTATCATTGTTAAAGAAATATTTTGCAGTAGATCCAAATAAATTTTTGGATAGGCATGTCAAAACGGGTCAGACCCGCTAGGTTAGCCTGCCAGCTTGCCAAGAAAAGGATGAGTCGGGTTGAAGTTTTCAACCTGCTAACCCGCTATAGTTCGGTCCGCCTAGCCTACCAACCCATTTTTTTAATGTTTATAATTAAAAATAATTAAAAAAATAATTTTTATATTATATAAACAAATGTATATATATAAAAAATTATAGTAAACAAAAATTTAAAAAAATTTAAAAGAAAATGTGCTAGTGGTGGACCGATATATATATATATATATATATATATATATATATATATATATATATATATATATATATATATATATATATATATATATATATATATATATATATATATATATATATATATATATATATATAAAGTATATGAATAAAATAAAATAATAAGTTTTTTTTTAACATATCTCTTATATCTATCATATATCTTATATCTCTCATGTTTTTACAATCTCTATAAATTTTCAACACTCATATATGTCGTAATTCTATGACCCCTAATATTTCATATTAAAATATAACTCTTAAAATTTCATAAGTGTGCATTCCAATTAAGTCTGCATCAAACTCTGAAGATCAAAATGCAGAATTAAGTAAATGTTTATTGTAGTTGAAACAGAAAATGTGTTGTTTGAACGATAAATTTAGTAAATTTTATGTGTGTAAAACTCAAATGATTTGTGTTTAATGAGGTGGCAAAATAAAAAATGACTTTACTTATTATTTTCGTTTCATATTTACTTATTTTATTCAATTTAATTATTAATAAAAAGGTTTAACAATTTTTTTTTTAATTTTAAAAAGGTAACAATGTCATCACTATCTATTTAATAAGTAGAAAATCATTAGAAAACGAAAATGAACAATTTTAGTTTATACATAATATATATTTTTTGTGCAACACCTGGTCACAGTTTATAAGACTATTCACGTCAATTCTAACAAACAAAAATATCACTTTGTTTCAATTTTAAGAATTAATTGAACGTTCAAAAAAAGGTTTATATTTTTACCACTTTTAAATCGAGAGACTTTATTAAATATTTCATTAATAGGAGAATAAAAAAAATTAAAATAAAATAAAATAAAAAAATAAAAAATTACATTATTAATGTGTTTTAATTAAATTCCTTATTACGTGAATATTTAGATTTAAATTTACTTTTGTTTTAGGAGCCTTAAATTTATAAACTTGTAAATAGGGATGGCAACGGGGCGGGGCGGAGACGAGTTTCACTATCCCATACCCATCCCCGTAAAAAAAGTTCATCCCCATCCCCATACCCAAACCCAACGGGTATCAAACTTTTATCCCATCCCCATCCCCACCGGGTAACGGGTATAATCTTATACCCATACCCGTACCCGTTTTCTTACTACTTTAATATTAATTTTAATTAATTTTTATAAAATAATAAAAAATTATGGTAAAGGAAACATAATATTATTAAATATTCAATATTAGGAGTATGGTTATTTTTTCGATATCAAATACTTTGAAATAAATTATAATTGCTTACATTTTATATTAGAATACCAAATAAAATTTAATGAGAACCAAAACATTTATTAAATTTGCAAACATTAATGAAAACTAGTTGATAAATTTTAAAAATATTTTTAAAAAAATATAAAAGGAAAAAAAATTCTTAAAAAAATATAAAAGGAAAAAAATATTTAAATTAAAATATATTTTAAATGTTTGTTTACTTCAATTTTTTAAATTATAATGAATCTATTTTTTATACACTAATAAAAGCTATAATACATCACTTGATTAAAATAACGCAAAGAACAAATAATAAATATAATAATAAAATTTTAACATAAATCTTGTATCTTTTAAACCACAATATATGTTGGATGGTGGTAAAATAATATTCATGACAATTACATTAAATTTTTATATTGTAGTAAATAAAAATTATTTATACAATTATAGTGAAAAAAATTAAAGTATGATTGTAATGAGTTAGAAAATAAAAAATAATTAGATAAAATTTAATAGTATTCTACATGATGAAAATAAACAAAAAATAAAAATATAAAAAAATTAACAAATGTGTGTCTTATAAACAATTTGGAGAGTATTGGAAGGAATCACACAAATGAAAACAAATATATAATTAAAGATATGATAAGATGAAAAATATCTTAGAGATCTAAGAAAACTTTTCAAATATCAACATATATACTCAATGTTTGATAAAAAGATGACAAACAAATAATAAACATAATAAAATTTTATCATAGATCTGGTATTTTTTAAACTCCAATATATGTTGGATGGTGATAAAAAAATATTCATGACAAGTACATTAAATTTTTATATTGTAGTAAATAAAAATTATTTATACAATTATATTGAAAATATTAAAGTATGATTGTAATGAGTTAGAAAATAAAAAATAATTAGATAAAATTTATCGAAATAGTATTCTATATGATGAAAATAAACAAAAATAAAAATATTAAAAAATTAACAAATGTGTGTCTTATAAATAATTTGGAGATTATTGGAAGGAACTGCACAAAGAAAAACAAATGTATAATTAAGGGTATGATAAGACGAAAAACATCTTAGAGATCTAAGAAAACTTTTCAAATATCAACATATATACTCAATGGTTGAGAAATAACAAAAATTATTTTAGCGAAACAAAAGAGTTCTTCAAATGAAATAAAAATTAATAATAATAAGTAAAGAATTTTTTTTTATATTACCTAGTAAATGAAATGTTTATGCTATTAAACACTTAAATTGAAAGTATTAAATATTCTCATGTGAAAGGAAAATATACAATAAAAAAAATATTAAAAAATAATAGAAATATTCAAATGTTAGACATAAATTTTTTTTAATTGACATACATAATTTTAACATAATTACATAAATGTTGTGATAAAATAAAAAATATATTGGAGATGCGAAATGAGTTTCATGACAAACCAAATATTTAGAAGAAATAAAAATAAAAAGCATCCTCATTTAAATTATTAAAATATTTACAATTAATTAAGTAACCCTATATATATATATATAGGGTTACTTAATTAATTGTAAATATTTTAATAATTTAAATGAGGATGAGGATATGGCGGGGACGGGTATTATGGCGGGGATATATTCATCCCCATCCCCATCCCCATCCCCAATTGAAAAAATCGGGGATTCCCCATACCCATACCCATACCCAGTCAATGCGGGGATTCCCCGTCAAAACGGGGACGGGTTCGGACAATACCCACGGGGACGGGTTTGTTTGCCATCTCTACTTGTAAATGTATATAATTTAGGGTCGAGTGAGTTGGTAAAATCATAAATGATTTACTTAGTGTGTTAGTTTCATTATGTATTTATATATTTTATTTTTTCTCATTATTAATATAAAAAATTAATTAAGCTTTTTAATTTTCTTAATAGTATACTAGCGAAAACATAGGCGCTGCCGTGTCTGTGTGTTTACTTTTTTTTATGTATCTATATGTATAATATTAAGAATAATCAATGACAATTTATCTTGGGTATACATAAATTGGTTGAAAAAGAAAGCAGTCAATTACTAATTCGTAAGATTGTGTATCAACTAATATTTAATACATTTGATCAAGATTTGGGGTTAATGAGCTATATGTGATGGAGTAAATGGTACTTGTCTATAAATATACAAACTATTTTAGTAAATATACATTCGTTAAAAAACAGAAATATATCTTTACTGCATACATGATGTAGAAAAAAAATAGTAAATGAAAGTATCATAGATTTACATTCTTAAACATTTCTTTAATTGGGAGGCCAAATAAAGAGTGGTGTCTAGGATGTGTTCCAGCTTCCCTGCATTTTATAAAAAGTAAATATTAATGTTAATATATATGCAAATAACATAAATATTACGTAGCAATTGAATTATGTATAAATAATAATAAAAAATAATTATTTACCTTTGAAGCAGTCTTCTTAATTCATTATAGAAGACATGGTCCATAAGTTGTTGAGTTTTAAAGAACTAAAAAATGTCATTGAATATTGTTATTTACTTATGAGACATTAAATGTATATGTAATTGTATACAAATATTGAAGAAATAGTAATAACCTCATTGATGCATATATTTTGATACACACAGAGATTGTTGTTGTAGCGAGTATGGATTGGTAATGATTTTTGTTGTTTCCTAGTAATGGAAAGAAGTAAAAACAAAAAAAAAAAGAATAAAGATTTTGTGTGGTATAATAGAAGAATAATGGAAGAAAGTAAATAATTTTAAATGTGCATAATACATGCTTGTCTTTTAAGAAAGTAATTCTCGTTTGATTAAATTTGAAAGTTGTGTTTTATCAATTATCACAGTGGATCCCCAACCAATAGAATAAATTTCCAAATGATGAATCTACAATTGAAGAACAATATGTGTAAACATGATGTACAATATAGTTGTACTGATGTATGTAAACATGACATATTATAGTTGAAATGAATTAATTTGATTACCTTCTTGTCTATTGGCCTAACCAATGAGAATGAATATTCATCCTTCCAAGTGTTCCATTGATTTAAAAATTATGTATTCTACAAAGAAAATGTCAACTATTGCAAGATTAGGAACTAAACTTTTAAAACTACACTTATTGGATATCACCTCTTGTGGTATGAAATTGTGAAAATGACTTACATGTATTTCTTCATTGAGGTGTAAGTTGTCCTTAGTTATTATCGTACATGTAAGGTATCAAATAAATATGATGACTTTTACTATCATAATTGTAAATAGAAGTATAATTAAGTAGAATATGAAGATATAATCATTTTAATGACACAAATGAAGTAAAAAGTGAACAATACCTAGCTTTGAGATAACAAAATTTCCTTATAAACAACATTCTTCGTAAAAATGCCTTGTTGTCCTTCAATGTGTCCTTCTTTAATAAGGATTTTTATGGAAGTTTGAGAAACATCTCTTGATAAAGCAACATATAATTGACCATGGCTGAAAACATGTCGTGGAAGGTAAATCCCAACGGTAGGTATAGTTTGTCCTTGTGATTTATTTATAGTAATTGCAAAACTCAATCTCATAGGGAATTGTTTCCTAAAAAGCACAAAAGGAAGACATGCACTCTCTGTTGTTTTATATTTAATTCTTGGTAAGAAAACCCTCTTTCTTGCATGGTGACCTGTAAATATTTCAACATCCAACATGTTCATGTAGAACCCGCGACATAGAAATCTTGTCCCATTACATAGCCCAGATTTAGGGTCTATGTTTCGTAACAACATTAATGGTGATCCTTTTTTAACCTTTAAGTTATGTGGTGGCAAACCTCGTGGAGAAATAGTGTGCAAGTACTCATGTTGGTATAAATGATATGCGTCTCCTTCAACCTCATCAAATGACAACAAATTACGTTCTTCTCCTGGAAATAGATCCATAATTATGTCATTAAGTTTTTCTACATCTTCATTTTTTGGAGTTAGTATGGCTCGTTTAGCCATATAAGATACATCACATGTATGAAATTGTAATTGAGAAAAAGTTTGGTGTATGAGGTGTTGTATTGAGGTTTCTCCTTCCCAGATATTGCTAGTTGTTGGGGTATTTCTACCATGTCATGAACTTGTATTGGTTCAATACCATTTCCAATGCGCATGAGATATTCAGCAAAACTGTGATCTTGTAATGATCGCATGTTTTGTTGTAAATGTAGTATCTTTGTGTTACTTCATAAATGAGAGTTAATAATACAGGTAGAAATCATTTGTGCTTTTGTATCTTTTTGAACAACTGATAGTACCTGATGCAAATCACCTCATAGTATGATCACTTTCCCCCCAAATGGAGCATCAGAATCTAGAATGTCCTTTAATTATCGATCTAGTGCCTCCAATACATATCTATTAATCATGGGTGTTTCATCCCAAATAATTGCCTTTGCTGTTTTTATTAGTTTTGCAAGATCTGGTTGTTTACTTATAGAACAAAACTAACCGGCCTCGACATTGATAAGTATTTTAAATTCAAAATGTGCAGTTCTACCACCCGGTAATAATGTTGATGCTATACTAGAGGAGGTTGTAGCTAAAATAATTTGACTGTTGCTCCTACAATGTGTAATTAAAGTACGGTAAATGAATGTTTTACCAATTCCTCCCGGTACATCTATAAGACCTGGGAAAATTAAATAATTATTTAACTAATTATTTAATTAGGACGGGTAGTGAGAACATTTAAAGCAATAAATGTGAGGGACTATGATGTGGAAAGGTACTAGCTCAAGTGGTTGAGAGTACTTTATTGTGTGTGAGGACTTGGGTTCGAGTCCTATGTGTGTCACTTGGATGTTATTTAAATTATGCGTTTTTGTGTGTTTATATATTGAATGCGTGGGGTCATGATAAACTCTTAAAATTGTAGGATTTATCATGAAATAAGGATTGGTTGAATGGTTTGGCCTTGGTGTGGTATGTGCAGGAGTGTGGGTTGAAACCTTGGTGAGAACTAAATAATTGCTTTTTGCCAAATTTTTCTTGTGCATGAATGTGGAAGGGTTAGAAACTTAGCAGCCAAGGGAGGGGTAACCTAAGGGCTGGAAAACAGAGAGTTAATTAAACATTTGGTTAGCCTTTGTATCATTTTTACTTAAAATTCGTGTAAGCCACTAAAGTAGCAATTAATGGAGAGAGATAGTGAGAGGAAGGGTTAAAAGAGAAGAAAATAGCATTGAGGGTTCGTGGTACTCATAAGCAAAGGCTTTTCCCGAGAATTGGGACTGATAAAGTAAGGTAGTGAGGCTGAAAACGCAAAGGTTGGAGTGGAAAGCAAGGGCTAGGGAGGTTTGGTGAAGGGATAAGCACACCTACTCGAATTTAGCAAGGAATCCAGGTTAGGGGAGTTGCTTACTGTGTTTTGATTCGTGATCGATTGAATATGTACTGTCTTGTATAATTGCATGAATTCCTTCTCTTTTTGACGCTGTTTTTCTGGAAATTCTGGGTTCCATCCAGAAACCGCCTGGCGGGCATGAAGGTGCCGCCAGGCGGCACATCAGTAATAGCCATTCTGGGTTTTGTAACATGAGTTGCCTGGCGGTGAGCATGAACCGCCAGGCGATGTGTGGCACTGTCGTTGTTTTATTGTGTTTTGTTGAAATTGTGGCCTGCGTGATTTTCAATTGGATATTTCTTGTCTGTGTAATTGGATAATCTTGTGTTATTTCATGTGTTCTGAGGTTTTGGGCATATTAAGAATCTGATTGGAGACATGAGAGATTCGTACGGGAATCAAGGGATGGTATGAGTGGTAGGCTAAATAGGATTGCTATGCAATCGGAAGAAGTATCATAGGTAATTGAATAATATAATGGTGTGATGGTTTGTTAATTCATGCTGAGGGAATTGAGCCTGAGATTGGGAATTGGTTAGAACTTTGGGGTGGTTTTGGGTATTCGCAAGTGCAGGAAAAGCTGAGATTCTATCATGGTACTGGGATGCCGCCTGGCGGCGTTACCCTTGTCGCCAGGCGATAGTGGGACGCAGACCCGTTTTGTGCAGAGATAGGGTGACGCGAGAAGGGGCAAAATTCGTGCGTAAGTTGTTAGGAAACTTCAATTAAGGAAAGATTCGTGGTAATTAATAGAGTAAGAGAAGAAGAAGGGAAGTGTATTGTAAAGTATTGATGATTAGTGGGTAACGGGAAGGTAATGAAGATGAATAATCGGGTATAAGAATGTGGTGGAAGAATAGTGTAGCTGCAATTAAATGGGGAGTATAAGATTTCATGTTTTGGTAAGCCAATTGATGACAAATTACTGGATGAAACAATGTTGGAAGTTGGTAAGTATAAGGATTTGGGATTTATTGAAATTTGGTGTTAGTAGAATTAAGCAATTGTTCTACTGTGATACTTAGATAGCCTAGGGGGTGAATGATTTCTGAATCCGTACTTGAATAAGTCAGAGGGAATGGATTAGGCAATCTCTTTAAGGTTGACCTAGACATTATGTTGGGATAAAGAACTGGGGGAAATTCTTGTGGGGAGTATATGGACATAGGAGTATGGTTATGAGTAATTCCATTGATTGTTGTATGGTTGGGTAACTTTGCATAATGTACTGATGAATGGGAAGAGTGATACTCATGGTAATATTCTAGTAGGAACCAAATCAGTGAGTGTGCCAAAAATCAGCTGCTGGAGGCTTCTGGTATGGCGCCTGGCGGTCGGTTGATAACTGCCAGGCGATAGCCTTAGCGTGAGAGAGTCTGCACTGAGCAGGCGCCTGGCGGCACGGTGTGCTCCGCCAGGCGGTGATGGGAAAGCAGTAGGTCTGGGAGGAAGCTGGCGCCTAGCGGTGAGTGAATACCGCCAGGCGGTCTAGAATAGTTTCGCCTGGCGGCGTGTGGGCCGAGCCAGGCGGAAATGTTGTTGTTCTCTGCCTTCTGGTGTGTTGTTTTAACTGACGATGATACTTTGCTTGGATCGGGAGATGCTATGCCATGAGCGGGTAGGTTCATGGATGGTGATTGACATGTGATGATATGAGCGGGGAGGTTCATATCAAGTTACTCTCACGTGGGGATACGAGCGAGGTAGGTTCGTATGTTCCGTGCTCACGTTGAGAGATGCCACGTGCGGGGAGGTACGGGGGCTGGTGGATCACATGTGTTGGACTACGGGCGGGCAGGTCCGTAGAGCAGGACTACGAGCGGGGAGGTTCGTAGAGGCAGGACCACGAGCGGGCAGGTTCGTGTGAGCATCATGTTCCCGAGTCCAAGGCTAACCAATTGTATGATTTGAAGACTGATAAGTCTTGGGGTTAAGGTCTTGGCCAAGAATTATATATAATGAATAAAATGGGTATATGATTTATCTTGTGTTTTATATGCTTGTTATTTTATTTTCTCAGCTCACCCTTTCTGTTTGTGTGTGGCGATGATCGTGTAATTCGTTACACGGGAACAGATGTTGATACAGGTGGTGCTGAGGATGTTCAGATGGCGGAGTGAGGGCTAGCCTGGGATTAGATCTAGGATTTTCTCCTACATGTATTATTTTCAGTTTTTATTATGCACACGAATAATGGGAACTTGTAACCATTGACTAATTATGATATAAGTTTTGGCGCGCGTTTTCATGAAATTAAATATTCCCGCGTTGGGATTTTTATCGAGACGACTACTAATATAATTATTTTCTTTTATTATTTATTTTTAAGTAATATTCCCTAGGGATGTTACACCATCCACAAAAAAGACCTAACTTTGACTACGGTTGATTATATCTAAAATGGTCTTGAAGGCAATGAGTTGGTCATAATTCAATCTGTGTACATTGTGAACATCTTCATTAGGTATCTGTATTGATAATTCTTGTATAATTCTTAGTACTGAAATAGTTTCCAAAGCATCATAAGATAAAGGTGGAAAATCAAAATCTTTGATTATTTTACCATGCTGAATTAAAATGTCATTTAAATCCCTCAATAACATAGGAATCAAGTTCTCATTGACAAAAGTGTTGGTTGAAGTATAATCTTCTAGCGTAAAGGTGTGGAACTAATTCCAAAGGCTTATAACATCAGTTGGTTTATAAAAAAATAATATGGTCACAAATAGTCTTTGTAAAGCATATGACATTTGTAAAGTTGATGCTTCAACTAAGCATTCATGAATACTATTGTCACTTTCTAAGAATCCCCATTTCTCAGCCGCCTTTTTAAATGTGTGACAAATGTTTCATTTGGTGATAATAGATATTCCCAACTGGTTGGTCCTCTTATGTGAGAAAGAAAAACCCGCAAGAAAAACTTATCTCCTTCAGGAGGAGATACAATATAAATTCGACCGATAACTTTCTTGTTTGAGTTTCTTAGGTACCATTCCTTGTGTCTATTATTCCAACAATAATGCTTTGGAATTTCTCGATACAAAAATGTTCTAGATTGGGGATCTCTTTGATTAAGGGCAAAAAATTGTGTGAGCATGATTTTGGAGTTGTTATCATCATTCATCACGTCATTGATGTTTTTGTTGCTTATAAAATTGCATTTGCTGTTGATTTGGTAAATGAATTTGCAATCTTTCAACAGCTGGATTCATTCGATAGATTGTAAATCTGAAGATTTTTCGTAAAGCCTCAAGAGCACAAATTCATCTAGCATCGAGATATTGTTGGACTTCATCTATAATAAGTCCTTTATGAATCTCCATTGCTACTCGATCTTGCCCTTTGTAAACATACTTATACAAATATTTAATACTTTTGATGCTGCTGCAGACCTCAACATTTATATGACAGTCGTATTTTAAGAGTAACCAAGGGGTATAAGGAACCATCCATCTATTGTCAACAGTCACATTTCTATTTATGGAAATTGGTTCATCAAAACATCTTCTGTATTCAGGATATGAATCATTACCTTGTCGTGTTTCTTCCAAATAAATATAAATAAGACATTATTACATTTATTTTAATTAGTATGTTTAAAAGAATAAGCAACACTTAAAAAATTGTTTTATCATACTAACGGTAAAAGTGTTGCCTATTGTTATTATAGGCAACCATTTTTTCATTATTTCCTATTGTCATATTTTAGGCATTGGTTTTAAATTTTGTAGCCTAAGTGAAAAAAATTGTTGTCTATAGTATAGCCAATGACCACATAGACAATGACTCAATTTTTTTTTCAATTCATTGCCTAAAGTTTAGGCAACAGTTTTTTCGCTTTAGGTCGTAGTTTTTTCACGATTGCCTAAGTGATTTTTGTTGTAGTGATATATTGTAAAGATCAAATTTGTATATTTGTAAAGTTTCTTTTTGTATTTTTGTAAATTCTAACTTTCCTTTTTCTATTTTGCTCTCACTCAAATCTCAAACAAGAAGTAAGTTCAAGAGTTACAATTTTTCTTGTTTAGAATTTTGTATTTTTTGTTTTTGAGAGGAAATTTCTCTACAGAAAATTTGATTTTTCATCAGGATATAGAATAGTTGAAAAGGAGAATCATGAGAAAGACAAAGAATCATATAAAAGGGAAGGTTTTCTTCAACAAGAAAGATGTTGGATCAAATAAATAAAGGAGATAATAAATTCATCAATCCTCTAAACAGAAAGGACATAAAACTGACGTGAATAAAACTTCCATAAAACTGCATATGCATAACAATTTGCAAATTTCTACGTTGGCGCTGAGCATCACCAAAGGATTGTTGGACGCCAACTTGCGAAATATATTCAAAGATCTTAAGGGTCTTAGTGTTTAGTGTCAACATTATGTTGCTACGCGATATCTCTATGCAACATAAGCACCTATTGTGGTGCTAAGAGGATGATTTGCAAGGGATTTGACTTCTAGTTATGTGAAATGTTTTCAAACACAGTGAAAAGAAAACACTCCTCTTTAAAGGTGTCAATTTGGCCCCTAGCCCATGGGCCAGCCCTAGCCCACTCTTCATAAAGCCCCATTTTAGGGGGCCCCCACATGAGGGGCCAAAGTAAAGCCCCAACCCCCAAAGCCCCCTCTCTAGTGGGTTAGGGCTAGGGCTAAGGTGGTTTAGCCCCCCAAAATAATACTACATTAAGCTAGAGTCAAAGATCAAGTCGAGCGACCCGGACGGGTCCGACGACCTGGACGGGTTCGACGACCCGAACGGGCCCGATAACCAGGATGAGCCCGATGACAAGGACGAGCTCGATGACCAGGATGGGTTCGACGACCATGACGGACATGAAGACACGGATGAGCCTGACGACACGAACGGGCCCGACGACCAAGACGAGACCGACAACACATACTAGCCCGATGCTACGGACGAGACCGATGACACGGACAAGTCCGACGACCCGAACGAGCACGACGACCCAGAATGCCCGATGACCCGGACGACCTACACGGGCTCGATGACCCGGACGACCTCGACGACTAGGACGAACCCGACGACTCAAACGAGCCTGACGACCCGGATGATCCCGACGACCTGGACGGGCTCGACGACCAGGACGAGCCCAATGACCAGAACGGGCTCGATGACAAGGACGAGCCCAACAACACGAACATGCCTGACAACCTGGACGGGCTCAACGACCAAAACAAGCCTGACAACACGGACCAGCCCAATGACACGGACAAGGCTGACGACCCGGACGGGTCCGACCACCCAGACATGCCCGACAACCCGAACAGGCCCAACGACCCCGACGACCCCGACGGGACTGACGACCTGGACGGTCCCAACGACCCTGACATAGAAGGAGTCCTTTTGTTTGTTTTGTCTCCAACTACAAGCTTCAATTGTTCATTGTTTCCAAGTTCTTCTACACTAATTCAACATTGGTATCATCAAGTAAGTATCTTTTAACCTGAAATTTATATTTGACACACTAAAGCTTATGGTTCATTCAAACAGGTGCGGTTGTTCCCCGTTCACAAACTTTGTTCATATTTGAAATGCATGTAGGTTGATGATGTTTCATTGATCAAATAATGCATTTCCTATATAGTAAGGGGACTTCAAATATGTTTTTGGTAGAAATAAAAAAAAAAGGAAATATTTGTTCATGCATGCTCACTCTTATTATTAGTTCATCCAACATTAAATGAATTATATGTTCTGTCTTAATTTTAAATAAAATGTGATTGGGATGATTCACTAGCATGCATTATGCCCATTTATTAAGAAATATTGCAATATTGTAGTTGCACCATTGATCTCCTACATTGTTGGAAATCCTAGTGTTTAGGATAGTGAACATTACAACTACGAAAATTGAATACTACTTTGTATTTGCATTATCTTTTTTGTTTAGAACTTCAAAGTGCATATGACAGTGATTGAAATGAATTGTGAAATCACTTATGTAGTGTCAATATTTAAAATTATGGTTGCTCCTATTAGGCACCAAAGAAACACAATCATGAGATTCCACTTTCTAAAAAAAGGGAGGATGTCGCACCTCTAAGACATAAAAGGCAATCAAGCCCTATGCTACAAATATCATCTGAAGACACATCTATAGAAAGGACACCCTCTCCATCTCAAGCCATGGAAGACCTTACTGGTGAGGTCATATTGGATATGTGATAACATGTTTCAATGGCAACTACTGAAATAGATCCACCACAACACTTGGTCAAACAAAATAAAGATTTGAAATTATACAAGAGGCCAGTACTAAAACTGGCCAAGCAGATCAAGGAACTATAATTGTATCAGAGGCCAATACTAAAGTTAGTCAAACACATCAAAGAATTGAAATTGTACAAGAGTGGGCAAACAGATGAAAGATTAGAAGTTGTACAAGAGGAAGAGGATTATAAAGCTTCTGAATTTTAAGATGAAGATTTCTTTAACAAAATGATTCGCTCTAAGAGCTAGTAAGTGGAAGAACTTGATGGAGAGAAAGATTCCTCCAAAAATAGAGTTCTTTTTAAATGTTTGAACATTTTAATTTTTGCCTTCAATTTTAGTTTTTAATTTATGTTTTTGCTTTTATTTATAGAGATATGAATATGCATAGACTTTTGAGTGAATATTTTAAGAAGTAGCTGATATTTGGGGATTGCATGTTATATTCTTTTAGATCTTTGTTTGGAACAAGAATTAAAAGCATAAACTAGAAAAAACTTTTCTCTTGAAGCTATAGGGAGTTGCAAAATCAAGAAAAGTGGTTAGTCTTAGTGCTTGAAAGTTTAGTTGCATTACAAACAAAATTCACAGTTTGGAAATTGACAAAATGAGTGAATACACCTAACGAGAAGAGAGAGTCAAACACTAAATGTGAGATGAGTGAGGCATCTTTACTTAGTAATTTTACTGGTTTTGTGTTAGGTGTTTGATTTATACATTAAGCATGAGAAGCACGGAAAGGATCAATGCAAGTTCCTCGTTGAATATTTTTAGCCTAGAGTCAAACAACTATCCCAACACAAACTGAATTATCCTTCACACGCACACGCACACACATACACACACACACACTCCTTACCGATGAGGAAGATAGAACAAAATATGTGTGTTGTCTAAAGAAAAAGAGGGATTTGTTATGAAAAAAAAAAGGACCAAGGTGTTATCAACCAAGTGCAAGAAAATAACAAAATAATGAAAAATAATGAAATGTTCAATTGAAAATAGATAAGTGCAATAAAAAAGACTGAGTGAAAAAGTTGATACACTTGGAAGGTAGAGACGAACACACACACAGCCTAAAAAATGTGAACAAAATGTGTGTGTTGTCTAAAGAAAAAGAAGGAGTTGTTATGGAAAAAAAAAAGGGGCCAAGGGTTTATCAACCAAGTGCAAGAAAAGAACAAAATAATGAAAAATAATGAAATGTTCAATTGAAAATAGATTAGTGCAATAAAAAAGACTGGGTGAAAAATTTGATACACCTACAAGATAGAGAGGAAATATGCCAAACATGGCATGTGCTTATTGTCTTAATCTCCTTTGCCCATGAGCTTTGATTATCCTAAAAAAACTTGCTTTTCTTGATAGTCAAACCACATTACAACCCTTTCAAAGACCTTAGTGATCAATGCTAATTGTGTGTACATAGTGATTAGAAACAAAATACAAAAACTAAGTGGAATGTTAAAAGGTTGCCTATACTTAGTTCGGAGGATAATCTTTTACACTTAAATACCAATTTTCGGGAGAAAAATTATGTTAATTCAATGTCAAAATATTACATTTGTGTTTTGATATTTTGTACATATATAATTTAGTATTGTGAGCAATACCTTGAAATTTGATATTAGTTTTGAGCCAACCAATGTGAAATTGTTTAAAAGCATTCTCTAGAAACTGACTTTGTTGGTAGAGTTGATAAGTGTCTTTTTTACATAATTTGATATATATCTTTGACACTTAAATTGAATGAAATTTATTATTCATATATAGATTATCCTTCATTTAATTTATTATTTTTGTGTATGTATATTAATTATCATATTTATCATATTTAATGAGATTTCATATTAAACTTATAATTATATTTATTGTGATGTAATATTTTATATATATATATACTACAAAAATAATATGGAATATTGCGAGAATATTTATATTAATTTAATATTATTTTCCACTTTAAACCGGAGGAAAAATAGAAAATAATAATAATAATATTTTTAATTGTCTAATAAAAAATAAATGCTTGTAAGAGTATATCAGTGAGCATTGGTTGCATATGTAAACATCAGTGGCTTAACTTTTAAATGTGGTGTGTTAATTTTTGTTTAAATAAAAGAAAATTAGTTTTTGACAAACTATTTTTATAAACTTGACATTTTCATAAATATAATTAAATAGATTAAATTTTTATTTTTTAACCAAATAATAAAATAGTACCTTTTTTTTATCTAAAGAGGTCGTTTGTGAAAATTTGTCAAATTCTTTTTTATTAAACTATCATTTTTCTTAAAAATTATAAAAAACTTAAATGTTTATCTTCATACTTTATTGACATGATTGTATGAAAATGTTATAAGAAAAATGTATATGTGGAAAAGTTTGATAAGAGGAGAGAGTGGGGAATATTTAGGGTTTGAAGAATGATGGAAGTGTGAGTTGGTGGAAATCCCCCACTGCCCGAAATCTGGAAAGAAAGGATTGCGTATGAGAGTCGGTAGTGCTTAACTGCTGTGGATAAGTTCTTCCACTTTTTATCACACACTACTGTTTCTTCATCCTCAACTTTTTCTATCTAATCTAGATTTTCATTTTCATGAGATTTTCCTTTACATTTTTATCTTTTAAACAATTACAATTTTCTATTTAATTCTTAATATATATTTATATTTATCTCTATTACGATAATTTTTTTTCACTTAATACTAACTAGTTATGTTTAATATTCAATGCTTTAAAGATAGATATCTATCTAAGGTTTTTGTTTCTTAAAGGGCAACAATATTCATAAAAGAACTACGATACCCACACATATAATTATCACAGTCCATGAAACATATAAACTCAAACATAAGCATAAATCATGCCAAAAAAGAGAGCTTTGTTCTCTTATGATTTCTTTTTTTGAATTGGAATTCTCCACTTAAAATGAAAATTATACTTAAAAAACAAAAGGAGACGTGTCTCACATTTTTTTTTTTCTTGACGACGATTCCTTACAAGAAAAAATAACAATGAACTAAAATTTTTGTAGTAACCAAAACAAGTATCCCAAGACATTAAAATCAACTAAACAATTACGATATATAATAATAATAAAAAAAAAAATTGTTTCTAGACTTCATTGTTTATTCAAGACTCACGTTTAAAACAAACAGATTCTATTAACTCATTCTTAATTTTACCAATTTCGTAACTAAAAAATAACTTATACTTCAAAATCTGAATATTAATATTCTAAAACAAGTCATTCATATAGACCAATTTAACTTCGTAATAATAAAAAAATATATACAAGTTCTAACCTCAAACAACTATCAATATCTATTAGATTTTCATATTCTTAACTTTAACCAGAAAGCTAAATCATTTTAAATCAAGCAAACAATTAATTCCTTTAATATGATTGTATGATTCTAATAAGATAAGAAAGCAAATCGGATACGATATACATATTTTTCAAGTTTTTTATAATTCTCTCCAATACGATATACAATCACCGGAAACAACACTTTTAAACAGGGAGAGACTCAATTGGAAGAAAAAAAAAATGATACAAAACAAGAATTATAACAATTATCAGATACTCTCAAGTAGGATGTGATAAGGGTATTTTCTATTATCATCGTACGTGGAGTTGTCAAAATGGATTGGAACCCGCGAGTCAACCCGGCTCACCACGAGTTCGGGTCGGGTTGGGTTGAAATATTTTTACAAATTTCAAACGGGTTGATTTTTAACCCGGCTCAACCTGGCTCATCAGGTTGAACTCGTGGTGAGCCGGGTTGGCTCACCAACCCGCAGATAAAAGGATTACACAAGTGTTTTTTATTTATTTTTTATTAAGTTGGGCTTTACATTTGGGTCTGTTAGGTTGTTTTTTTATCCAACACATAAATAATTTGTATTTTTTTATTTTGGTTTGTATTTGGATTGTATTTAAGTTTATTTAGATTTTAATTAGAATTACAATTTAGTTTTGATTAAAAGATATAAAAAAATGTATTTGTTTTTAATTGAGTGAACCCGTGAGCCAATCTGTTTAACCTGTCAACCCGTGGTGAAACGGGGCGAGTTCGAATTCTTTTGGCTCGCTAAAAGGTGAACCAGGTTGGATTGACTCACTAAATCATCAACCCGTAGTGGGTCGAGCCAGGTCGGGCCGGATTACCCTTTTTGACAGCTCTAATCGTACGTTTTAGCTTAGTCTTGTAGAGTTGGTGTTCATAAGATGATTGCTCATTATTTTCTTTTTCTTTTTTACAAGGGTTAGAACAATCCTATTACTCCATTTTTAATTCATATTTGTTATTATTGATAAAAAAATAAAAAATAAAAAACTCTCAAGTAGAAAAGGCTGAATAGAAAGAAGAACCAATATGTCCACTTGAATGAAGCCAACACCAACATATTATGAAAAGACCAAAATAGAAGAGTATAGCCACTTCCATAATAAATGCACTTAACTACCCATGGTTGTGTCTCTTTGTCTCTATGCCTCTCTATTTTATTTCTTCTTCTCCATGCATCACGTCACTTCTTCTTTTCTACTTCACCATATTAACACCACTTACCATTCTTCTCTATCAATCCTTCACTCATATATGTACCACAATTCATATACCATAACATAGCATAATACTAGTATTTCTGATCACATTAAAGTTAAATAAAAGAAAGAGTAGAGTAATAAACTTACTGCTACTGAACAGAATAATTGGTTATTTATTGCCTAAAGATACAATCAATTATATGTATAAAAAACAGATTTATTGATATCTCTAGAATAACCAACTACCTCATCATGTCATTGATTACTTCAGCTACAAAAGTAATCAAAAGCTAATTTATTAGCTGATCTGTTAGCTATTGTTATTATATGAGTAACTTTTAATTAAAACTCTTGCACTAAATTGCTCAACTTTTTCTATTTTTATGATCTTATGGTTTGTCTTGCTTCGTCAGCCACATAATCTGTTGAACGTATACTTTAGTTTGATAATTATTTTATGGTCATTCTTACATTCAGTTTCATATGCGATCTTTGAAGAGATTGATGTTACAGAAAACAAGTGACAAAAAGACTACACCAACTCCTGCTTTAAAATGGGACTGAGGATATGAGACAACATAGTCCTGTTGATTGTGGTTAGATTCTTCTGTTTTTTACCTAATGTATTTTGTGCTGCTCAACTTCTCAACTTATGTACTTAGCTGTTATTTATTTCAACTTGCACCATACTATAAATAGAAATTGAAAAGGTGGTCAAATGTGTAGACGGCACTTTGTAATATAAAGTCTGCATTTTCATTTGCTTAAAATCTTCACTCATTACTTTAGGTCATTCTATCATTTTATAATCTAGGGGCATTTAGAAGAATTCACTAAATAAATACAATATAGGTAAAAGATTTTACTACAAGAAAATGTTTCATCATTAACAAAGTTTAGTGATCAAAAGTTTAGTCACTATAGTACTCAATTTAAAAAATAAAAAAAATTATTAATTATTAAAATAGTCACTAAATTGGTTAGTAATTAATTAGAGATCAATTTATAAACTAAGTCAATTTGGTAGCTAAAATCTAGATAGCTAATTTTTAGTGATCAATTTTTTTTGGTAGCCAAAACCATGGTAACTAATTTTAAAAACTAATTATATTTTTTTATTCATAATAGTGATTATTTGAGTAGCCAATAATTCTTTACTTTGTGAATTGGTATCAAAATTGCTCACTATAATGACTAACAATTTTTTGTCATTAAAATTGGTTACTAAAGAAATATTTTTTTGTAGTGTTTACACCAATTCTAACATAAAACCTTAAAACATTGATTTTATTGTTGGAAGTCCCACATCGACTAGAAATAAAGCAATTTCATAGTATATAAGTGAGTGCAAATCTCATTTTATAAGCTGATTTTGTGACGTTGAATTAGATTTAAAGTTCACTTTTTAACATTTATAGATATTTTTCTTCAACTATTCTCGTCTCTATCTATGAGATTTAAACATTTATAGTGTGATATGTGACGTTGTATAGAATTAGACATTGCAAATGCATAATGCATAGTAGCTATATTGCTATAAAGTACACAGACTTAGGATAAGTTATTAATGTAAGAATGTATAGTTATTATAAGTCCTACTAAAAGGAAGCATGATGGATGTAGCTTAGGGCATTGTAGTGGGTATTAATTTGAATAGGGAAGACTTAGTATTGGTGGATGAGGAGCAGAAGAAAAGTCAAAATAGTGAGAAGCGTTATTGAAGGATATGAAAAGAACAGAATACAGAGTGAGTAGTCTTTGTTCCCTTCAAAATGGGTAATTGTTGCCAACACAAACCAAACAAACATTATGAAAACAGATAGCTGTGGCGCCTTGTCTGACGCATAGACTAGGACAAATAATAGCTCGACATAGTGTTGCATGTGCACAAAACATGATGTTTCTTTTGAAAGATTTGGGGAGAAAGAAAATGAAAGTTCATTATGAATGAAAAAGAGAGAGTAGAAGATGAGTAAGACAGGAGTTTGTGACATAAACATCCATCATACGGTACAAGGAAGGGAGTGGAAACCAAGGATCCTTCCTCTGCTTTCGAAAGGAACTAGGGAGACAACAACAACTCCTTTCATTTTAGTAAAACTGTATAATCTTATGCATTCAAAAATTCTTCCTGCACCCTAATCCCAAGTAAAAAATAAATTTTAGATTCTATAATTAGGGAGTCATTTTATCTTTTGGATTATATAATCTGCAAGTTAAAATTACTTTCAAACTGTACAATTCAATATTTCTCTTCTTCAAAACAATAGTTTTTAAATTATACAATCCAAAAGTTATTTGGCTTCCAAATTGCATAATCAAAAAATTATTTCTGACTTTTAAATTGCACAATTCGAAAGTCAATTTTAACTTTAAGAATGTAGGGTCTAGAAGAGATAAAATGAGAAAAATATTTTGAGGGTGCAAGACAAAAGTTTTGGAGGTGCAGGAAGAAGCTGCCTAATTTACGGCATCATTGACCTGTTTCATTTTTGTACCCCTATAGTTTGTTGCTGCAGTCATGTGGGTGTCTAAAAGACCAAACTGTTTCTCTTATTGTCATCCCTTCCTGCTGCTGCCACTCCCCTGCCATTGTGGTAAAACATTTGAATTCTACTTTAGCAATCTCCTTCAGGTTATGTAATTCAGAAGATACTTCTATGTTACACAATTAAAAGGTCTTTTTCTATGCAAAAGATAACCTCTACTTATCCAATTTGAAAGTATTTTTTGGATTTCGTAATCCAAAATCTCTTATTTTATAAAAAAATAAAAAAAAATTTTGAATTGTATAAATCTAAAAATATATTCTAGGGCACAGTCTATATTCATTTTTTCAAGAAAAAAGCTTCCAAACAAATTACTATACTAGATTATATAATATAATGTATGTTTTTAGGTAGATTATTCAAATCAAAAAGATTTCTAAATTGCAAAATTCGAAAGTAACTTTAAACCATTTGTGGAGAGATAAAGAAGAAAAGCACGGTGGTGCAAAAAGGAAATTCTCCGTTTGATCTTTATGATTATGTATCTTGATTTAGTCGCAAGCCCAAATATAGAGACCGGTTCCCCATAGTAAAAGTGAGTCAAATAGATAAAATTTAGCTGTGATATGATTAGTGGATTGACATTATTTCTTGTTAAAATTGAACTTTTATTCAATTTCTACATATGGTGAAAGTAAATAGTCAGATATAATTCTTATTCCCATTTCCAAAAGTTCATTACCAGATTGAAATTTTGGGACTAGTTGTTTAGTCTTCTGTAATAAAACTGTCAAGACAAAAAGAAACATAAAATATTACTCTTTTTCTAATTTATACCATCCAAATTTATTTGTAAAGCACAAATTAAAAGTCAACCCGAATTTAATTTGGGGCCTTCTGGGCCATTGTTATGCTAAAATTAGGGTACTTTCTTCTTCTTACACACCCATAAGTTTCTTCTCGCACTTTTATTGGTGAAAACTTTCGGAAATCAAAAATAACTTTTGATATAAGTTTTTGAATTGGGCGATTTAGAAGTAAAAGATACTTCTGAATTCTATAATTTCATTTTTTTTTTCTAAAAGGATGATTTTTAGATTACACAATTCAATGACTTTCAGACTGTGTAATCGAAAAATAAAAACTGACTTCCAAAATTTGAGAGTACTTGGATTATGCAATTTAGAAGTTCTTTTAATAGAAAAAGTGGTTTCTAGATTACACAATTCAATTTTGACTTCTGGATTACACAATTTAAAAGTCAAAAAATGAGTTCCAAAAATATGCAAACTGAGAAGAGTTGTTTACCAAAGATATTTGTATGAACTAAAATTCCCATAGACATGATATATTATAAAACTTAATCTAGTTTGGGTGGAAAATGGGCAGGAACAGATTTTTCAAGAATGTGTGACTTTGTATATTATGCATATGTAATATATGAGAAGAAGCATCCTAAATACTTCGATTATAAATATATAATATAATTTGCTGATAGAAAAAGAAAAGTATGTGAACCTAACCTTTTCTTTTTCATAACGTAGTCCTAATACTAATATTAACAATAACAATCATGAGGATATAAAATGACTGAGGCTAGAAATTGAAAAACAATTACATTATTACCTGCTCATATTTTAAAATGATTGACTATGATGAATTTCATCAGTTAAAAGAATAGAAGGTAAAATATTGATAAACTACAGTGAATAAATCATTAACCTTCGTCTAAGAGATGATGATCAGAAGGAATTTGACCAAAAATGTCAGGACATGAGTTCCAATTTCCTTGTTCTCGAGCCTCCCAATACCCTCCCAAGTAGCGGTAGGAACCGCTCTCTTTATCCTTACAAAACCACCGTGGTTCCCAACCGCTCTCTTGCATTTTCCGAGCCTGAATCCCATTCAAACAAATATCAATTTTCTTAATCATTGGTTACCAATTTATTTTTCAAACTCTACTTCTCGCTTACTTTGGAAATTCAAATATATAACTGCAAATCCACTACATTTATTTTAACAATCTCCTCTCCCACAAAGTCAAGGATTGAAAATTTTATAACCTTGTCTGTTTGGACAAACTTCTCCATGAACTTTTCGGAAAAAATAAAATTAACTTTTTCACAATTTAAAATTAATTTATAAACAAGTTACAAGAAGAAGTTTTGAAGAAAATATATGGAAATGTTGTACGAGTAGGTAGATTATGCAAAAATAAATTTTAACTTAGGAAGAAGTTAATTTCACTTTTTTCTTCATATTTTTTTCATCTAAAAGCCAGATTGAAAAATAAAGAAGTCATCGAAACATACCATAGAGCTCATCCTTTACACATCTCATTTAGTTATCGTGAAAACAAAAAGTGTTAATACCATAGCACTGAGAGAGGTTGCACGATCAAAATAGGGAAAAGATCAACTTGCACAAAATGATACTAGGCCAGATAAGTGATCGCACATTCAGAGCAACTCGGTAAAAAATGTTTCTATTAAAAAGTAAAACAGTTAGTGCTACTTTATGAGCAATAGCTATCACTATTAAGGCTTTTTTCCACAAGTAGTTGTATTTGATGAATAGTCAGATTTAAGGCATTCTAACAAGCAAGTGAAGTACTAAGGTATCTTTGGATGAAATTCTTTGTAAGGGATTTATTGAAAAAAAATTTATACTAATTTTCCTATAAATAAAAATAATTTATGCATAAGCTAATTTGTGAAAGTTATCTTAATTTTTCTAAATTCTTATTTTTAAATATGTATAATCTAATTTTAACTTAAGAAACCTTGTTTTTTTTTCTTCTAAGTTCTTATGCAGAAAGTTGTCTAATCGTACCTTAAATAATCTACTCTCACCCTTGGTAGCATTTGACAGTTGACCAACCAACATCAGATGAAATTTGACAGATAAGTTCGGTTCTATTTTGTATTCTATTTTCACCCTTATCACAACTAAGATCTACTTAACATATATATTAAGATTAGCTTGCAAAGGTTAAAAATTGTAACTTTTAAAGAAGTTAATATGATATAAGTCCACTCATGTTTTAATCCCGTTTCAATTTTGTTCTAAACCAAAATATATAACACTCCATATCATGTTCCCACTCTAAAACATATCTATTCAATGTACTCCCTGTGAAGCCAACAAAGGAAACACCACAAAGTAGAATGACATAATTACCTGACGTTGACGCTGTTCAAGTCGCAATTTTTCTGAATTTGCCATCTCATACTCGCCATTTTCCAAATGCCTTTGGTCAGGTCTTAACCTGGAATCAGTTGGTGGCAGCTTATCCTATGTATGCACAAATAAGTGATAATAGATGAGTACAAGTACTCATAATATGCAAAATAATAATATGGATACTTCGGTCCTTTAATGTTAAATTTCAATTATTTCATACTTCATAGCTCTTTCATGATATATAAATGATCACAACATGTCCTTACTGAACGCAACACTCATAATGGGGTTACCGAGTTGGAAAATACGGACTATTTTTATACTATAAAGAAAAAGAATAGGAAGATAAACTGGCTATACAAGAGAAAGTATGAGTTAAAAAAGGGACCTTTAATCCAGGGGTGAGTTCATTTAATGTGATGGCAAACCGAGTGAAGCTATATCTAGTGGGGAACTTGGGTGGCTTGCTCCGCTTCCATATTAAATGGGCATCTGACATTGATTCATAACCTTTTCCCTTCCCACTATAGTCTCCATTTATATAATACATGCTGTCATCCCATTTTCCGAGCAAAGTAGACAATATTTTCCCATTTCTGTCCTGAACAATACCATGAACCTGAGAGAAGTTCACATGTCAAGTACTATATTAGAACAAATTTAATGCCAATCATAAAGTAAAGACAATCAAGATGGACTCCGTGAAACAGATATTGGGCACCTGGTGAGGGTTTCGATCAATTATAGACTGTTCCTTGAATTTCAGTTTACATGAGTAATCTTGATTTCCCTGTATCCGCATTGTACCGTAATGATCACAATACAGCTTTCCCAATATGAGATTGTATATTGATGTAGTAACCTGAACGAAAAGTTCCATATCAGTTTAGAACCAAATCTGCACACAGCATTTTCTTTGAGGCCATTGGATGCATGGTAGTGTGGAAGTAGTTAAAAATACCTTACTCCACTGGAATACTTCACCATCATCAAATTCCAAAGTCAAAATGCCAACAGGATCAAGCTGAATTGACCGACCCCAAAATTTACTCTTTAAGTTGCTATCTCCCCAAAATTTCCAACCTGTACCCTCACAGTGACATGCAACTATCATTGGGTGATGACTGACCTGAGAGAAAGAAGAAATATAATAATTTCAAAATGGAAACAGATATATTAAAAAGGCATAATCATATCCTTTGTTTCAAATTGTACTGCCTTTCATCAAGTTATACATAATTTAAGCACTCAATCACATCAATTGTCATTCATCAAATTAAGAAAGCAGTAGTTTTAAGATTATACTCGAGTTTTTCCTTCAAACCGTGCTTTGGAAACTTTTTTTCCTTTTAATCCAGAAGCAGGAAGTTCTAAGGACTTCAAATAATCATCATTAATGAATACTGATATGTAGGATTTAAACAAACAATAAGTTCAGATCAAAACAGTCACATTTCACACACACAAACACACACCCCTTGTAATTCTCACAGGTGGCCTTTCAATGATAGGTTTATAGGTAAGTCTAGCACTAAGCACTTGCTAGCCTTTACATTCCCAACATTTTTATACCAAAATGCTAATTTGATGCTTTTCACCTTCTTTGTGCAGCATTGCATGATAAAATACATACATACAGACAAATATATATATATATATATATATGATAAAATAATCAAGAAAAAGATCAACTATTCGATAATATCCATGTCAAGCATTAGCTTGGACCTTCTCTGAGAAAAATCGAAAGCCTTTATCCGGAAAGTCAGCCTCATATGTTTCCCCTAGTAATGGGTTAAATGGTTTACAGATTCTTCCTTCAGTCGAAGCATAGGCAGATACAGCAAAAGCAGCAACATTGAGAATTCTCATGAGGCTATTACCCTGCATAACATCATCAACGAACTAAAAGACTTAGAGCATTGCACCGAGAAATACAAATTGAAGAACTAACAGCAAAGTTAAAAACCGGGCAACATGACTTGGGATGCCATATTTAGACTTACCCTTCTTCCCCATTCATATGCTCGGTCTAGAAGATATGAGTATTCCATTTCTTCACAGCATTTTTGCAAAGAGGAGAGAGGCTCATTAAAATAAACAGGAAGGCAAACTTTTGTTAGATCCTTCCCAATATTATCCTTAATCATTGACCAAAGACTGACACCTTTCTCCTTTTCAACAGGATCAGGTAATTTCTTTCGTCGCTTAACGTAAGGATAGTTGAATCCAACAGATTTAATGGAAGGATCTATATCCTCCTCTGATTCAACAGCATAGAGTCCTTCATCGTCAGAAGAGAAAGAGGAGACTCTAATATCAGAAGCATTACTTTTAAAAGAATTCGACGATGACAGAAAATCCCGAGTGTCAAAAAAGGCAGTATCTTCATCATCTGTTTCTTCCTCAGCTGCATCATTTCTCTCATTGTCATCCTCCGACTCAGTTCCACTTTCTTCTGGATCAAAAAGTTTAAATGCAAAAGAAAATGGAAATAATTCATAATAAAACAGGGTATCAAAGATAATAGCATTCATTTAAGTACTTCTATTTTCAACAAAATGCACAACCAAAAACCACGCAATGAAAAGATCTTAATTAAATGAAAGGGTCAACATTCAAGCACTTACCACTAGATTTTTCCTGCCCTAATCCAGAGGAAACCTCTTGATCATTAACCTGTCTTTGGCTTTCGTCAACCACAGTATTCTCCAGATCAACCTTTTCTGTCTACAATAATGAAGTACAGAGAAATTTTTTTACTTCACATGGAGAACAAAATGCTAACCGTAATCAATATATCAACAAGTAAAAAGAAGCAATTAAAACTAAAGATCAAACGGAAACTCTCCACAGTCCGAAGAAAAATATTTTGTTTAAGCTATTGAAATATAGTAATTCAATGGATGGACTCTAGTATTAGAGATCACAAACCTTACCAATAAATATTGAAATAATTTCTGTTTCAAAGTTAACCATGTCCACTGACTCTCTCCGAATGAAAATAAAAATTGCAATTTGGAATTAAAAGGGGGGATGAGTACAATCACAGGAAGGCACATTTGTAAAAACATTAATGCAGAAAACATGGCGATCTATTATTATTTACCTTTGGAAATTTTTGCTTATACATTAAGGTAAACAGGCTAATTGGATGAACAAAAATATAAGAACAGTAAAACTTAGGTATAGCATTTTATGAATACTCAATCTGCTGCGCTCTTGCATGCAGGGCTATTAACTGGTTGAAAACTTCTACAGCCCAGAAATATATCTCGTTAGTGTCTCATTTCCAATTATACAATTTTTTTTTTTATAAAGAACATTCAGCTGTGCATGTATGATATAAGTTCAACCGTCCAATGATTTATTTCTAACAGAACTCTGCTAGTAATATGATCGAAATTCATTTCAAGTCAAAGAATAAAAAGAGCCTCAAGACCTACTAACCACAACTTATATCCTTTTCGGATTTAAGATTTATAACTTAGACACTATACAATCATACCAAACCCCTACTTGAGGCATCTAACTGGTTAAAGAAAGACTCAATACGAGATAAGGAACTAATAGTCCATTACAAACCAATTCAATACGAAAAGGAAAGAATTTGACAGAAGAACACTGAATATTATTAATTGCTGTAGCACCTATGACAAATGAACTCATGAACACACCATTAGACTTAGCAGTAGATTGTGTACAGCAGTAGAAGAAAAAGCATGGGAAAACTAGAGAAATTACACATATGACATTTGACAGGAAGATAATACACAATTCTCTATTTTCTTTTAAACGAGAAGGAGAAAGACATGGCCCCCTCCTTTCTTTGCCCCTAATCTTAAGAGTACTAAGAATGACCAGCTTTCTGTGCAGTAGTAGAAATCCACCAAGAATAACCAGTTTGATTGGCTTCAAGTTTTCTACTTTTCATTAAAGGTACCTCTAATTGCCGCAAAGTGTCGATTAGAGCCACCTGTTTTTGTTTAAGCAGCAGAAGCTGGTTTTGGAGCGCAGCATACTCATTTTTCATTATCTGTTCACTGTCCCGGATGGCTTCCTCACTCACTCCTTCCTCCATAAGCCGAAGCCTCAGTTTCTCAGTCGAAACAGCCACATTGTCCACTGGAGCCATTAAATCACTGTTTGATATCCGGGGAAACATATCTTTCACTGTCTGCAAGGCCTCCATCCACGCCACCCGATCATCAGAAGTCTCTGCCCTCAAATGGAGTCTCTTAGTCCCAGTGAAGACAGAGAATCGCTTGTCATCGGACCTGCTCTCACGAATAGTCGAAACCTACACAAAAACACCGAGATGAACATAACAAACACAATCCGCCACTCACAACCCCAAGAGAAAGAAAACCGTCACGCCACCCACCACATTGAAGTTTCTATATATAAACTGACATCCCATCTTATAAATTAATAAGCAATGTTTCAAAACGGCCAAAGGGTTTACAATCTCTATGCCAGCAATAGCAGCCACATATGTCTTCATTCCAAACTCACAATTCAAAACTTTCTTTTGATACAAAACCACATGTATCCTCCAGAGAAAGCACTCCGAATAGGATCACATTATAAACTACAAATCTGTGAGGAGTGCATTTTAAAGCTTTATTAATAACTAATTCCATAGATCATCACTTAAAAACTCATCACATAAAGCGGATGTTCAGATTCATATACATACATGTAGAGGCTCAGTAATTACAACTTCTGAATTTTCAATTTCGTAACTGGTACTCTCCCAGAGTCGTAACTCAAACTGAACCGAAATTAAAAGGGGAAAAATACAAATGGAAGAGAATAAAAAAAAAAAACAAATGATGAAACTGACCTTAAGATGGATTTCGCCAATGGGCTTTCTGCGACGATCGACGTGATTCGAATTGCGGTTACGAGAGATCAGTCGCGCAGATTCCTCGCCAATGACCTTCGATCCCTTCTCGGTTTCGGAGTTTACGATGATCTTGTCGGGTCCATGAATCTTGTAGTAGGAGAGGACACCGTCTTGAAGCACGAACCAGCGCGTTCTCCATCCTTTGCCATAGTTCACCCACTTGTGCAGAATCCCGGAGATTCCGTTCCCCACAAGGTCTTTGATCCTGACATCCACCACGGCCGGAACCGGCAGGGGGTGCGCGCGGCCGCTTTCGCCACCGTTGGTGACAGAGTGAAGGGCTTGTCCTGGCCGGTGAGCGGGGTCGGATCTGGGTGCGGCAGGGATAGGGGGCATGTCGAGGGTGATCGGAGAAGAGTGGTCGGAGACGACGGAGACACAGCAGAAAGGATGCATTAAGTGGGAATGAGGGTAGTGGCGATTAAAGAAAGGGTCATGGTATGCGTGTGGTGCTTTGTTGGTGATGATTGAGAATTGGGAGAAGGCAAAGATTGAAGAGTCAAGACGAAGAGGGAGAGGGAGTGCAAGTTCGCGTGAAGGATCCGGAGATTAAAAAACGGTTACGTTTGAAGTGCTTTAACTAAAATAATTATATTTGTTCCTTTCTATTTTATTCATTTCCTTACATATATTTAATCCATAAACAAACACTGGAGTGCACCATAAATGACTTTTATATTCTTATTCAACTTCAAATACAAATTACTATACATATATTGACTTTTATATATATTATAATATATTATAAAAAATTTAACTATTTTTTCTTAACATGAAAAATACAAATAAAGCGCGAGGATCGGATTGAAATTGAGATCGGAAGTGGAATCCTATTTTATATATATATATATATATATATATATATATATATATATATATATATATATATATATATATATATATATTTGTTTAGTTTATTTATTTTTAAAATGTTTATTTTAAATTCAAAGTGACTAAATATGTCAATATGCACGTTTTGGTAAATTTTTGCAAAGAATAAGAGGAAAGGAAAGTATAAAACTTTCATCAAGTTTTTGTAAATCCTTTTAGTTATTTTTTACAGTTAATATTTTTAACCAATATTATTGTTTATCCCTGGGCATGTTTATTTAAAGGATTTTATACATGATAAAGTCATATTTTAACTATATCATAAATTGTATATAATAGGTAAATTAAAACTTAGAGAATTATTGTAAAAATATTTGCAACTTAATACTTTTATTTTAAGTAAAATTGGCAATTAGGATTTACGAATTTCAAAAGGAAAATTACACATACCAAATGAAAATATACATACTGACAGCCATATATTTAATTTTCTTATCATTTTTAATAAATAATTATCTCCTTTAAAGTCATACTAAATCATATTTTAAAATGTCAAAATAGTTTCAACTTGTGAGTCAATCTGGCTCATCACCAGATTGAGTGGAATTGGAAAGAATTTTTTTTTTAAATGTGAATCAAGTTGACATGACTCACTTAATCTACGGATTAAACAGATTCCAATAAAGTTGAAGGTGAGTTAATTCACAACCTACCAACAACAACTCTTTATTAATATTTTATCATTTTTCACAATTCTTTTTATTATAATTATTCACTACTTCTAATTGTGTAAATTGACAATTTGATCTTTTTGAATAATAGAATGATGTTCATAATGTTTCAATACCCTTTATGTTTAATTTCTTTATTTACCAAATTATGTAAGTTGATACTTTAATCTTCAATTATTATCTTTATAATAATGTTTGATAAAATAGATGAACACTTTAATTGCATTGCTATAAAATAATAAGTCAAGTAAATATATAAAATAATTTAGAAAAAAAAAACATTCTTAAGTGAGTCAATTGTCTAGCCCACCAATTTGTAGTAGGTCAAGTTAGATTACAAAATTTTAAACTCACAAAAAAGTGAATCGGATTAAGCAAATTCATTTTTAACCAAGGTCATGGTGAGCCAACTTGTGTAAGTCGCATTGACTAATTTTGACATCTCTATTCCACTCACATTCTTCTTGATTTTAAAATAAATATTTGTCATTTTCATATTAGATGAAATGACATCTAATTTTTAAATTTATATTTACTTTCTTAATGTTCTTGATAGATTACATTTAGTTATTTATATTACTTAATATTCATTTATCTTATTCTACTTATTGTTAATTAAAATTTTATTTATAAAATTTTCTTTAATATTTATATTTTAAAACTTTAATTTTTAATATTTATATTATTTATATTTTAAAATTTTAAAATTATAAAATTAATAAATTGTAAAATTTTAAAATAATGTGACATAATTAAATAAAATGATGAACAAGATAAGAGACACATAATTCAATTAACACTCATATTACAATTAACATAAAAATTAAACGACAAAAATTTAATTAAAAAATAAGATTTCTCAGTACATAATTGTATTTAATAAAATTATATTTTTAATGACCTTTTAAAAAAATTATCAACATGAGAACATGAAAACTTTACTTTTCACGTACATTTCATACTAAAATTTACACGGGTTAAAAGTAAGTATAATTTTGGATATAATAATTAGTTATAATGCAACTCACTCTTTTTAAATGTTCTAGTTAATATGCAAAACTAAAAACAAATTAACAAATACTTATATACAATAAAAAAATTGATAACTACCTTCTTTAGTGTTTCAAGGCTTCCAAAAATTTAAACCAAACTTCATAAGGGTAGTCATGGATTGGATTTCTAATGATTTAATTTACGTCCATTTTAGATCCAAATAATTGGATTAAATTTTCAATCCAAATTTGTTTTTTCAGCAAAATTAGTTTGAATTTTTTTAAAATCCAAATCCAATATTTGAATCAAGATTTAAATCCAATCCAAATATTTGGATTAAGTTCAAAATCC
Source organism: Vigna unguiculata (assembly GCF_037176805.1). Taxonomy (NCBI): domain Eukaryota; kingdom Viridiplantae; phylum Streptophyta; class Magnoliopsida; order Fabales; family Fabaceae; genus Vigna; species Vigna unguiculata. The sequence continues at coordinate 25,147,933 of NC_140799.1, read as the reverse complement.
ATAATCCATTTTTTATAAAAGAAATTAAATTGAATTTTCTAAAATTTGTATCTTTAGGGCAAACACAATACAATTTGGCTAGAGTCGTCAATTTGGCTCAGCCCACAAGGCTAAGCCCTAACCCACGTAGGCTAGGTCAGAGTCTAGCCCTATGGGTTAAGGCCCGCTCATGGACTTTCTTCTTAAACATGAAAAAAAAATTATTTTTTAAAATAAATTATTAAATTTTATGTCATCGACCCATGGTCAAAAGGTTTAGGACCCGTCCAGGTCGTCAGGCTAGGCCAAGTCGACCCGTCTAGGTTGTCGGGCCGGCCTGGTCTGTCTGACTCGTTGTGCCAACCTGACACGGTCAAGTTGTCGTGTTGGCCCAGCCCGACGCGCTTGGGTTGTCGGGCCTGCTTGGTCCATCAGGGTTGTTAGGCTTGCCTAGTTCGTACGGGTCATTGAGCCTAACCCGTCCGAGTTGTAGAGTCAACTTAGTTTGTCCGGGTCGTCGGGCACGGCCAGTCGGAGTAGTCAGGCCGACTCAGCTTGTCCGGGTCATTGAGTCGACTTAGTCTCTCTGAGTCGCCGGGCTCGCCTAACCCATCAAGGTCTTCGAGCCTTCCTAGTCTGTACAGGTCGTTGGGCATGACCCATCCGAGTCGTTGAGTTGGCCCAGCCCGTCTGGGTCTTCGAGCCTGCCTCGCCCATTGGGGTCGTCGGTCCCGACCGACTTGTTCGAGTCTTCAAGCCTGACCGACTCATCCGGGTCGTTGAGCCCGCCTAACCTATTTGTGTCTTTAGGCCCACTCGACCCGTTTAGGTCATCCGACCCGATCGATTCGTCCAGGTCGTCGAGCCCACCCAGCCCTTCAGGGTCGTCGGGCCTGCCCGGTCCATACAAGTTGTTAGGCATGACCCATCCAACCTTTAGCCTAGTCCATCTCAACCTTTAGCCTAATCCAACAAAAATTTTAAATGGAAAATTAGGATTGGATTTTTTTGGATTATCCATATTTGAAAATCTTAATTTAGAGAATGGATATTCAGTCCATAAAATATATAAAATGTAGATTAGATTGAAATCCAGATCCGTTAAAATGGATTTTAAATGGATTGGATTTTAAATAAAATGGATTTTAAATGATTTGGATTGAAGCAAAAGTGGATCGAATTAAGAAAATTAGATTTTTGCCCACCCCTAAAACTTCGTAATAAAGTTTTTTTCCACTCAAATTATTGGAGTATCAAGGTTTTCATCACTTAGTAAATTCAAACTTGAAAGAGAAAAAGATATATTTACACTGAGTTAAAATATTTCAAACATCATAAAGATATAGAAAGAAAGAAACATTTATCATGTTAAAAGTAGCTCTCTTAAATTTATCCACTTTTCTACATTCATGGTTAAACATAATTTTGATGCAATTCATAGTCTTCCTGCAAGGACAATAATGTGAAATCATGAAACTGGAATCTTATCTTACCCCAACTTGAGAATCTCTTGGATGGCTACTTTTCCATTTTATTCGGCTTGTTTTCATGTTCTTTTGTTGAGTATAACATTTTTTAGGTTACTTGCAAAAAGGACTCCAACGATTAAGTCAGTGAGAACTCTCAAGTCAAATATCAATTTCTAGTATTAATGAATCGCGTACCTTTAATTTTTGGGGTCCACATGTATTTGGAGAATATTAATCACAAATTACCAAGCTTGTGGGTTCATAGAATACTCAATCTTGTTGGTCTTATCCTCCTAGTATAGTACATCAATCCCCCAGCCTTTGGCGGAATATGTCGTGCCAAAGGTTTTTCTATGTTCTGGTTCTGCAAGAAAAAAAATCCTCTTTTCTTGGTATTCTTGGTATGTCCCTACGGTAGTCCCCTAGCCTAGAGGAGTGGAAACAACGCTAAGGCTATGTCAGAAATGAGACAGGTAAGATGAAGAGACAAGGGGTGTCAGGGGTCGTGTTAGGAGAAGCTAAACAATCATCTTAATTATGAAGGTTTCAATCTTCATTAGTGTTATTTGAGTGGTAAAACTTTTTTGAGGGTTGGGTTTTACCTTATAAATAAGAATTGGGGTAAAGGTTATGCACATATTATCTCATTTGCTTACTGTGAGAGAATTGTATGGTTTCTGGTAAAGTGTGTCCAATATATATTCCCTTTCTCTTTATGTCGTCTACTTTCTACATATAAGGTATGTCTAGTGATAGTTCTTCTGTATCAGATTCAGGTAGTAGGGATAATGATTCAGTGAGTGGGTCTAGTGGTTCTATGTTTGGTGAGGGAGGGGTCCAAATGAAGGTTATTTTTGACGTTAGGGAGGATCCCGCTGAGGAAGTGGCTGAGAATAGTATACCGACAAAGACCAGGTACAAGTGGGTGGCTCCGAATGTGAGGACTTAGTACTCCTTGTTCAGATGGTCCCGATTACTTAATTTGTGGATGGGTTGTATCCGTTTTTTTTATAAGGATACTTCTCTAGATATCGTCTCTCTAGAACGGGATAACGTCGTTGAATGTGTATGCCATGATCAAGGGGAGGCTGAAAAAGGGTTCTTTTATATGTATATGCGCCACTTCTCTCAATTGCATATGCGAATTCCCTTCAATGATTTCACCATGGGCGTATTACAGCTATTGAATGTTGCACCAACCCAGTACATCCCAATAGTTGGGGATACCTGCAAGCGTTCAGGGTGTTATGCTGATCATTATACATGCATCTTTCTCCTGAATGCTTTTTGTACTTTTATGATACGCGTCTAAGAAATCTGGTTACTTGGTTGTCCTTGGTCAGCCGACCAGGAATAAGTATGTTGGATACTTTTTCTCAATCCTTCAAGCATTTTAAGGACAACTTCTTTAAAGTTATTGTGAAAGAACCAGGTCGTTCTGTATTTTATAACGAGGATGGTTGTACTAAGTTCCCATTCAGCTAGACAAATAATCCTCGGCGTTATAAGGGGATGAAGAAGGAGGAGTTGTCAATGGATGACAAACGAGTAATAGAAGTTTTGGGGAGATTTAGCGATAAGTTGTCCATTAAGGGCTTAGTTAGATTTTATTTATTAGTGCATCCACTTGTTGATTTGGAAGATATCATTTTTTATTTTTTTTCCGTTATGTTTGGTGTAAGAAAGATAACCAAGTGTGTGTTTGTGTTGCAGAACACATGGCTTAGTTGGGAAAAAAGAATCTGAACCTTTTTAGGACTTTGCGTAAAGAGAAGCTGAGAAATAAAAAAATGCGGGAAAACTGAAGTTTCCAATATGCAAGAGCCACTAGTGGAAGTTCGAGTTCATGGCAACTCAAAAAGGAAGGCGCTAGTTCTTGTTTAGAAGGGAATCGTGAAAGATATGAAGATGGTAAGGGCTAAATTGCTAGGGTTGGGTTCAACCTTGGGACTTGAAGCTTGCTTAATATAGTTGTCGGAAACATCTATCCGTCGTGATATTGACATTAATTTGGCGGAAGTTGTGCTATCTTCTATAGATAATATGGAGCCTAATGTGATGATGAAGGCTATGTTGGAGTTTAACAGCAAAGCCTTAATTCTAAGCCAGAGAGAAGGTAGCCTTCTGCAGAGGGAGATCAAAGAAGGAGGAAAAGCAAAGCTAGAGGAAGTTCATGAGGAATTGAAGACTTTGCAGGCTAAGCATGAGGAGGACAGGGCTTCCTGGGATAAGAAAGGGAGGAGTGGGTGGCTGAAAGAAAACGGCTAGGTTTGTGGAAGGTTAAGTGCTTGGACTCGGAGAAGAAAATGAAACAAAAAATTAAAGACTTGGACAAAGATAATGAAGAGTTGAAAGAAAAATATGTTGGTATGGAGAACGAGTTGGAAGATTTGAAGAAATAAATAATCCAAGAACACATCAACGACTTCAACAAAGGCTTGAGGCAGGCAACTTTTTTTTTGTAAGGAGGAGCAATGGCAGAACTTCGACCAAAATTTTAGGGAGGCCAATTATATTTTTTATATATAAATAATTTTTTTGTATTAAAAAAATATATTTTCTCACATCATTTTCTCTATTCAAAACAAACACATATGATAATAGAATCCAAAAAAAAAAATATGATAATAATATATATGAAAGTGTAACATAAAGTTTATTATCAACAATCATATATTAAAAAAATTCAAAAGTTATCTTTAGTCATAGTGTTTTTCCATGACTTAAAATCTTAAATAATTGAATCAGAAATGAAGTTTGTTGCAATATCCCTTGCAATATAGATTATCATAGTGTTTGCTATAAAAACTTTTAAAACCTAAATCAACTCAATGCCAATTAGAATTCAATGAAAATAAACTTAATTACATGTAACAATGAAAACATTTGAGTTAGGTCGTCCGCTTGGTTTTTTACTAAAAAAATAGCACGATAAATAATATGCAACATCTTTTAATGGTGAATACCGAATACTCTAACCATGAAGGAAATAAGTTAAATCATGTGTATTGAAATCTTCTTGGATAACCATCTTTACTAGACAACGAATAATTTTCTAGATGCATTTGTTATCGACCCCATTTTAGATAAGTCCTCCGTACCTCATCAATTTGATTTGGTAGGTATTGCCAAATTTGAGGACGTTTCTCTGGATCACATTCTAAAGCACTTTTAAATTAATTATACGTAACTCTAGAAATTTTAGAGAGTTGTTTTTCATTTTCTTCAATTTTTGGATTATTGTGAAGTTTCTCAAGTTTAGATGACGTAAATGCATTTTTTCATCTTCATCACAAACATTTCTCTTGAAAAAAGAATCAATTCTTCTACTCTTTATCATAATTTTTCTAATATAAATTTGTCATCTCTCACCTATTTAGGAAAAGATAAAATTATGAATACCCCAAATTAAATCTCACTTATCTTTTGTATCTATTAAGCCAACCAAGGATAAAGAGAATAAATAAATAAATCTACAACAGTAATGTGCATGAAGCAAAATAGAATAATTTACCGCCAAGAGAACAAAAGAATAATCATATGGTAAAAATATACTTCAAAATTTTCAGCATACCTTTGTCCTCAATTTTTTTCCCAATGACTACATATAAAATGAGGTTAATTGCATGAAAACAAAAAGAGACCATTCATTTCCCAATTACAGAAATGGTTTTTATCTAGAAACTAAGAAACAAATCAATCTTAAGATTATCAATTACAACTTTTTCCTTCGATTGTCATCTTACCAAACCCCTAATCATTTTCCCTTAAATTAGATGTATCAAATTAGTCATGTCATCAAGTTTGGTTTTTAAAAGGAAATGGCAGACCAAGAGAAAAGTATAAGGCAAATCTTATGAGAAGCCTAACATAGTTATAGTACAGGGGTTAATGTGCATGTGGGTCTCAAATTGTACTTGATGCTATGAACTTTCAAACAACTTTTAAGTTATGTTAGTAGTTGAGTGTTGCCTAGTTGAACTAACTCTCTTTGGAACTAGCACCAAACTAGTTGAATTGTTCCTTGACAAAGGAGGTGAATAACCTAGCCACTTTCATCTCACCCTGTTCAATACCAACTCCTTTCCATAATGAAGATAACACAAGGCCTCATCCTTGTCTCCTTTTTCTTTTCTAGAAAAGAAAAAATTAAAAGAGGAAGAAATTGTTGCCCTATTCCTCCTATCTTTCCATAACAACCCCATTAATTGGTTTTCCCAATCAAATTATATATGACTTTCCCAATAGGTAAAGAAGGAAATTAACATAGGAAAATAACATGTTTCAGGTCCAACATTTACACAGTTGTGCATCATTAAAAGTAATATGTTTATGATGCAAACCACTAAGAACATGCCAAATTAGTGACGTGTCCTTCTCCATGCAGAGAAGCAACACCCTAAGCAACCTTCTCGTAGTGCTAAATTGGTCAAGACCATTAAGGTTGGTTTGCTTGGAAGACCTTGGCAAGTGTTATTGAATGAAAGCCTTCAAATTCTTAGCAGTCACCCACTATACTCCACTAAAGAACCTATTTTGTAAGACCCGTGGAATTTAATTAATTAATTAAATAATTAGTTAATAAATGCGGGTGGGCAAATCATTTATGACATTAAATTATAGTTGGTATGATGTGGAAAAGTACTAGCTCAAATGGTTGAGAGTACTTTGATTGTGTGTGAGGACTTGGGTTCGAGTCTAATGTATGTTAACTTTTGTTATTGTTTTATTATTTAAATTTGTGTAGTCATGTTGTGGAATGATATGATGTTTGAATTGGGTTGTTAAGCATGAAATACGATTAGTTGAATTGGTTATACTATGAAATGGTGATTGAGTGGTCATGGATTCAAACCTTGGAAAATCAAAACTAAAATCTTAATTTTTTTAGTGTTTATGCTTTGAATTGAATATGAAAGGTTGGGGAGAAAACCCTAGAGTGGACAGCAAAGAGGTGGTTGGAAAATGGCCATAAGGAGGTGGTAAATTACATTTAACAAAATTATGACTTAATTTTCGGGTATGGTAATTAACATAGTTTTAGACACCCTTTAAAAAGAAGGATTTGGCTTAAAGTTAGAGTTTTTGCAAAACTGAGGTTATACCAGAAAGTTAGGCACGAAAATCAGAGAGATTGGTGAGATGGAGTGAGGTTCTAAAGTCAAGTGAGAGCACACCAATAGAGGAGGGAACGTGGTGATCATTGGAGTTCTTTAAGCAAACCAATTCTTAGCAAAAGGATTCAGGTTAGGGGAGCTAGACTCCTTAATTTTATGCTTATTATTAATAATGCGTGATGTATGGTATATTGGATGGCTGTGCACTGTTAATTCTTTGAATTTCTGCGTTTCTGGAATTTTTCCAAAAACCGCCTGGCAGGTGATGAACCACCGTCAGGCGACTCATGCATTTTTATGTGTTATGGGTTTCTAGAAGAGGAACCGCCTGGCGGCACACTCTCGGCCGCCAGGCGACGCAAGGCGTCTTAAACAATTTCTGGGTTGGCTGATGAAACACTTGGCGGGATTGGTTGAATCGCCAGGCAGCGCGGGGCAATCTAACTCGTTCTGGGTTTTCTGGAATTCTTGGTTGAATCTGATCGGGGCAAAAGTCAGTGGTAATTCTTATAGAGTAATATTGATGACCAACGACGGGTATAATCACGTAATTAAGGGCTTAAATGAAGGGAACAATGTATATAAGTTTAGGGTTGAATGTGTGATATCTTCATTTACGATTTAAACTGGGTTACCGTGAATTGGACATAGGAATAGTTGATCAATGTAATTAAATATTGAATTGTTATGATTGTGCTTGGATGGGGATTGCATGTAGTGGGAATTCACAAAGATGGAAAAATGGTTGGGTTTTGGGTGCGGGGAAAATCTGAAAAAAAATGTCTAGATGGTAAGCACCGCCTGGCGGCACGGGGACTAGCCGCCAGGCGCTAGCGCAGTGGCAGTGCTGCTACAGGTTGAAGCGTCGTGCGCTGAGGTTGGATTCTGTTCCCGTTGGGTTAGGATCAGTAGATGGAATTTTTGTGATAGTTGTGAAGGTTTGATGATGGAGTTCGTGTATGAACTACAAGGGTGAGAATTACCTTAGGAGGTAGTGATATCAGATATTAGAGGTTTTCCTATATTATGGCGTAGTAGAGATTCTGGATACTGGATAGGTTGGGTGCAAGGGGGTTTAGAGAATTGACCAATTATTGTGAATGAGAGTTCAAACAGTGTAATAGGCTTGGCAACAACTTAATGGTAAAGAATCTAAGAGTACTAATATGTTAAGAAGGAAGGAGCTTAATGTTATAATATAATGTGTCCTGTTATCAAGCTAGGGAGTGAGGATTGAACCTCACCATTGTTAGTAACCATTTAAGTTAGATGATACCAGGGATTGATCATATGGAAATTAGGTAAGAAACTGTGCTAGACTTGAGCAGAAAAACCAGTACGCACAGTACTGTCATGGCACCTGGCGATGGGACGCGAACTGCCAAGCGGTAGCGGGATCACAGTGGGGTCTCAAGGCTTGGTGCGCCTGGCGGCGGGGGCAGTCCCGCCAGGCGATCCCTACAGCGAGAGGGATTTTAAGGCATTGTGCGCCTGGCGGTACGCGACACCCGCCAGGCGGTCTGAGAGCTGGTAGCGCCTGGCGGCACGTGTCCCCCGCTAGGCGATTTGTACTGTTGCAGCTTGAAATTTTGGTTGTGTAATCGTGATCTACAAGGCGTCTAGCGGTGCTTTAAAGGTGGGTTTGCTGGTGTTCCTTGAATTGTGGCTCGGAACGTATCCCTTGAGTTGTGGCTCGGGATAGGGATTAAGCACGTGGTATTCCTTGAGTTGTGGCTCGGGATAGGGGTTAAGCACGTGGTATTCCTTGAGTTGTGGCTCAGAATAGCATCTCTTGAGTTGTGGCTCGGGATGGCGGATGAACACGAGGAACCCTTGAGTTGTGGCTCGGGTAGACGAGTGTTGCCTGTGTGAGTGTGCTAGTTGTGGCCAGTACAGATGGGTCCAGATAGATTGCCCTCCTCAGTTGTTGGCTGACGAGTTTGGTAGTCTTGGGACGATACAGACTATGTTCGTATATGGGAACTCTACTTGGTGTTACGGTGTATGATCCGTAGCATTGTTTCCTGCACGTGCTCTATCGGTCGTGGCCGATAGGTATGGCAGTAAGTCACCTTGAAGTAATCATTAAACGATGTAGAACACGAATAATCTGATTGGGGGTCAGATGGTAGGAATTAAAGTATAGAACATTGTGGGATGCTAAGTTATGTATAGTGATATGTGTGTATGTAGATATATATATATCTGTAACATTATATATGTTTTATCTGTTAAGCTCACCCTATCTGCATGTGTTTGGCGATGATCGTGTACGCGGTACACGGGAGCAGATGTTGTTGATGCAGGTGGCTCAGGTGAAGCTTAGTCGCGGAGAGGGGAATAGACTCGGGGAAATCTTATGTTTTCTTTTATTTGCTTTTGGAATCAGTTGTAAACCCTGATGGGTGATTTTATAACATTGGGTTTTTGGTTTTTATAACTGATGGTTATAAACATTATTTTGCTCATTTAATAAATTTTAAATTTTCCCGCGTTTTGGGAAAATGAGGTATTATTAAATGCGTTGTTATTTATTTACTTCTTTTATTTTATTTATAAATCCGTAATATCCTGACGGATGTTACATATTTCATTCTCCTTGTAAGAAAAAAATAAAAATCCTAGGAGCTTTTTTGTGGATATATGACAAGCTCTTTACACAATGAGACTTCCTTATCACAGTTAATGCTTCAAACATGTGACACAAAATAGATATATAAGCCATGCTAACTTCAAAAATTTAATAAAATAGGATCATGGCTATACGTGACTTTAGACACACTTAGATGTCATATCTAGATAAGTTATCTGAAAATTACGGCTAACTTAACATGTGTACATAGGGGTGTCAAGCCAACACTGTCAGGTGATTCCAATTATTTTCAAAAGTTCTAAAATTTAATGACGAACATAATTAACAAAATATTTCTTAAACTATAACCAAATATATTCATGTTTGCAGGTACCAAAAATATATCCAAGACAATTAAAAGTTAAGTAAAAACCTTTGAACTCCCTATAATGTACTAGCAACCTCCTCCATAGTGGACTCAAAGTTTGGATATTCTTGGATGCACTTATAGGTCTATAGGACAACAAAATCCAAGCAACTTTTTCAACCTCACCCAATCAAAGAAGAAAACTCGCAAGAACATATACCATCATCCCATTATTAGTTTGCAGTCAAAGTTAAAATTTCCCTTAGCCAACTCCTCAGAAGAAGAAAATTCATCAAACAAAATTGAATACTGTAATAATAAAAGTCAAAATCTGATAAGAAAACGTAAGAAGAGATTTTGCATGTTGATAAATAGAAACAAGATGGGGTAGAATTTGACGAACCCGTATAGGCAAGGATCAAATGGATTTAGGCAATAGGTTAAGGAGAAAACGTCATTAAGGTCAATCTTGCAATTTCTGGAAGCACATATACAACTTGAAGATGATGGAGAAAAGAAGAAAAAGGAGTCCACCACACTCGAAGATGAGGAAGGAGGTGAGCCCCTTCACGCAGTCGTGGAAGAGTGAATGATCGAGAAGAAACGAGTTTTAATCGAAAGAAATGGAAGAGAGAGAACAAATTGATTTAGTTTTAGGGCCAACTCCACCATAACCTTGTCCCAACCCAGTTTACATGGGGTTTGAAGGGTTGGGACTTTAGAAAAGTCTCTTTTGAGTGGACTAAAAATATAAGGTTTAGTTTTAGAGGAGAACAAGACTAACCCATGGATAAAGGACTCAAATGACATCTCTAGATGAAATTATTGAACTAAAAAATTTAATTAATATAATATAATAAATATTGACATATTTAATTCTTAATATAATAAAAAAATTATAATTTCAAGATAGTAATTTTCATTAGATTAATTTTATTTTAATTTCATTAATTATTAATATAATTAAATACATATTTAAATTTTTAATAATTGTTATTATGTTTATTAAAAAAATTAACATGAATATAAAAATATTAAAAATTTGGACTTTATAATACAAAAAGAAAAAAAATAATGAAAGGCTCTTTTCAACTTTAACTGTATATAAATGTAAATTTTATATTTAATGAATACATATAATAATTATTGAATATGAAATATATATTTATTTTAACTACTAACAAAATTTAAATAAAACTAACTGAATTAAAAATTTTGTATTAATATTATAATTTTGTTTATTATACTAATAACAAAATGTGTGAATATTTATTGTATTAAATCTCATTATATATCTTAAAAAAAAATCACATCTTTTTGCACGAAACACATATAGGAAATCAGAATGGTTGTAGCATCTTATAAAATGGGAGAAAAAAAAAGTGGATCTCTCCTTTCCAATTCGTGAGTATCAATGAAATGCTTATTTAACCTTTAATTATAACCTTCCTCCCACTTTGATAATACCATAATGCAAATCTGTGGGAGTTCACAAATTGATGTGAGTTTGGAAAAGGAGTGTACGGAAGTGTGATTGAGGATTTTGAGAGTGAAAACTATGGGAAACCAACAAGAAAGATTAATATGTATACAAAATATAGAGTGGGAGAAGAAAGTTAATTACTAAAGGTGGTTAAAGAGATGAAAGAAAGAAGATTGAGACTACAACAATAAATTAGCCATTTTGTTGCGTTTCAGAAAAATGTATGGTTGCGTTTAGGGTTAGATGTGATGTTTTTAGTATATATTTTGGATAAAAGAAAAACACATCCTTTTATAGATTTTGTTTTGAATAATCAATATAGTGTTCTAGTAGCTGACAAAATCACGAACCAAAATAAATTCCTGAGGCGTGTAGATTCACCGTCCTTAAGGATTTATCCGCAGTGTATTGTGCAAGTCTCCAAGATACAACAGGAACTTCTCGGATTTTTTGAGGATCTAAAAAACGAGCAAGATAACTCTTAAAAAGAGTAAATAAATAAACCCAGAATGAGAGAAGAAATATAAGAGAGAAAGGAGAAGAGAACTGGGGAGAATGAATCAAAGTATGGAAGTGTGTGTTTGAGGGAGGAGAATGATCCTCTATTTATAGATGGTGGGTGGGGGCATAAATGGGTCAAATCCATGGCTTGCAAGAGAGAAAAAAAATATCCACAACAACCCCAACGTTTAAAATATATGGTTGCAACAATGCACCATATTTGCATCCGAAAATAAGGGAAAAAATCACGTTCTCGGTGCAACGAACGACTTGCAATATTGTTATTGTTAACTCCTAATTTTGTCTGAGTGAATAAATTTATTTTCAAAAAAATAAAAATAAAAAAATAAATAAAGAATGTTTTTAGTTAATGGTAAATAAAAAGGTGAAATAATTTTTCTTCAAAGATTTTCAAACTTTTAGCAAAAAAAAAAGTAAGAGCTCAATTTAATTTTAATTATCACATACCTTTTCATAAGCCCAATAACCCAAGGTACCCTTTGTTCCTGGTAAAGAAATTTGTGATATGATTCTAATCATTAGAAGTAATATCTCTTCAAATGGTAAGAATCAATATTACTAATTGTGATTGATTTTGTGCTCTGATTTGTTAATGGTTAGAATCAATATTACTGATCTTGATTGATATTGTGCTATGATTTGCTGCGATTTGATTCTCATAATGTACTGCTATCATGACCAATTCCTTCCTTATATTGTTCATTACAATTAAGGCTCAAATTGCACTGATATTGCAAGGTGTGAGTATAAATACACGCTCTGTCATATGAAAAAAAAAAAAAAAAGAAAATATTCTCTACACTCTCTCTTTCTTTCTCATTACCACCCATACCCACATAGACACATATCATTTCTATCTCTCTCGGAAAAATTAACAAAAATATTAGAAAATGAGGCAAGAAAAAGAAGAAAGAAAAGGTGAGGACATATTGAAAATATTTGACGGTACGTCACTCTCAATTCTTTCATCTTTAGATTTAGTTTTTCCAATTTTCATTCTTTTTTTTAATCATAAAAAATATTTTTTCCCTTTCTTTAATGTCTGCTGCTGGTCGCTCGCGTCGCATGAAAAAAAAAATACATATACTTGATCTACAACTAAAAAAATTAACTTTCTTTGTTTATTTTTTGATATCTATCTGATTGCTCACGTAGCAATGACATCCACACCCACTTTTAAATAACTTTTAAAAAATATATATTAAAAATTTTTAAATTTAAAAAAATGAAAAAATAAAAGATTAAAAAAAAGAATTTATTTCAAGTGTTTGTCCGCCCGCTCGCGTCATGTGACACCAATTTTAAATTATTCAAAATACGAAAAATTTAAATAAAAAGGTTTTCAAAAATATCAAAAATTTCAAATCATTTTCTAAATAGTTTTTTAAAGAACTACGTAACTCTAATTCTCCATTGTGAATAGAGATACGTAGGAGCGATGATTAATCCTCGTTGGCCCCAAAAAACCAAAAAAAATATTTTGTTTCTTTTGTAAATTCATTTACTATTAATTTTGGGGAAAATAAATATTTTGAAAATCCACATAACTTTTCACATTTAATTAAAGGTATCGTTTTAGGACGAACGTTGTGAGGTGCTAATACCTTCCCCACGCGTAACCGACTCTCGGACCCAAAATCTGGTTTTTTAGCAGACCTTGTCTTATCTTTTTTTTTGTTTTTCCGTAGCAGACCTTGTCTTATCTTTTTTTTTTGTAGTTTTCTAGAATAAACTATGGTGGCGACTCCAAACTCTGTTTTTTCAAATTTTATTTTTAGTTCGCTGTCCCGTTGCGATTTCGGTTGCGAAAGTATATATATATATATATATATATATATATATTATATACATGTGTATATATATATATATACATGTATATATCTATGTATATACATGTATATACATATATATACATAGATATATACATGTATATATATATATATATATATATATATATATATATATGTGTGTGTATATATGTATATATATGTGTGTGTGTGTGTGTGTATATATATATATATATATATATATATATATATCCTCGGTTTCATGTAGAATGTAATGCATCAGAGCTGGTATAACAAGCTATATGAACCAGTTTTAGATTAGGAAACTTAACACATAGTGTAGTTGGTATAACAAGCTATATGAACCAAGGACACTTGATGTGTGTTAGCGGTTCATCAATCATAATACACCCCCATAATTATTTGTTGTTATCATTGTGTTGCGCTTACTAGGCCATGCACGTGCCCGATGTTCATGAGTGCTCTAGAGATCACGCCAAGATCTCATACAAGCAGCCCCACTTGACACTCATATAGGTGATTTCATCAAGTGTATACTGCAAATCATACACCACCTGTAAAGGATATGAAAATCATTAAAACTTTGTTTAAACTAAAATTCTTACACCACAAAGAATTTTAATCACAAACTTTAACCTCTAAAAATGCAATTTCTAGCACTTTCACACACACCATAGGAATGGACATAATTGATTTAAAATCAATTTAGTGCTATCAGAACTAACAAGTGACTTGTTTTTACCCATATGAACCTTATTCATGGGATCTCCAATCACAAAGGTTGGGTTGCCATCACTTGTTTGTTTGCAAGTGGCTTAAGTCTCATTCCCCTTGATGTTTCTGATATCATGTTTCCTCCCAAGGGTTTAGTCAGAGGATCTGCTAGATTTTGTTCTGACCTCACATAATCAATGGAAATAATTCCACTCTTTAGTAGCTGCTTAACCAAATTATGCCTCAATTGAATATGTTTTTTCTTCCCATTGTAGTTTTTGTTTTTAGCTATAGCTATTGCCGATTGGCAATCACAATGAATTGAAACACATGGGGTTGGTTTTTCATTCCTAGAGGAATGTTTGCTAAGAAGTTTTTCAACCACTCAGCCTCACTACCAGCCATTTCGAGAGCAACAAACTCAGATTCCATTGTTGATCTTGAAATAATTGTTTGCCTGGCTGATCTCCATGTAATCGTACCACCCCCAAGTATGAATACATAACCACTAGTGGATTTTGTCTCATCTGAATCAGAGATCCAGTTAGCATTAATGTACCCTTCTAGTACAGTAGGAAATCCACTATATTCAATGACATAATCCATTGAACCTCGTAAGTATTTAATAAGTCTTGAAAGTGCATCCTAATGTTCCTGATTAGGACATTGAGTGTACCTACTCGGTCTACCTACTACACAAGCAATATCAAGTGTTGAAAAGCTCATTAAGTGCAGTAAGCTCCCAATTATCTGGGCATACTGAGGTTGAGAAACAAATTCTCCTCTATTTCTCATTAATTTAGAGTTAGCATCATAAGGGTTACTCACTACTTTGAACTAATAATATCCAAACTTCCTAAGAAGTTTCTCAATGTATTGTTCTTGGGATAGTGATATACTATCTCCCTTCCTTATGATTCTAACCCCTGAAATCAGATTGGCTTCACCCATGTCTTTCATTTCAAAATTAGATCCTAGAAACAATTTAGTTCTAGAAACTATATCAATGCATGTACCAAATATTAACATGTCATCCACATACAAACTTATAATGACATATTCACCATTTTCAGATTTAGAATACACACATTTATCAGCATCATTAGGTAAGAAACCATCACATCGTAAGACACTATCTAGTTTTTCATGCCATTATTTAGGTGTTTGTTTTAACCCATACAAAGATTTTAAAAGCTTGCATACCTTATTTTCTTGACCATGGACAACACACCCCTTAAGTTGAGTCATATAGATTTCCTCCTCTAACTCACCATTTAGAAAATCAGTCTTAACATCCATTTGATGTATCACTAGCTTATGGGTAGCTGCTAAGGCTAACAAAACTCGAATTGAGGAGATCCTAGTCACAGGGGCAAAGGTGTCAAAGTAATCTATGTTGGGTTTTTGAGTAAAACCTTTTGCTACTAACCTTGCTTTATACTTATCTATGGATCCATCTGGGTGATACTTTTTCTTAAATATCCACTTACAACCAATGGGTTTTGCTCCTTTAGGCAAATCTACTAAGGTCCAAGTACTATTTTTTTTGAATTGATTCAATTTCAGTCCTAATGGCTTTATCCCACTGTTTTGCATCAGAAACTCTAGTAGCCTCTAGAAAGCTTGTTGGATCATTTTCAACCAGATAGGTATAAAAGTCATCTCCAAAAGAAGTTTCCGTCCTTTGTCTTTTACTTCTTCTCAAAACCTCACACATGGCATCACTATTATTATCTATAGACTGTTCAGGTGTCTCACTAACCTTTAAAGGAAATATATGTTCAAAGAACTGAACATTTTTTGTCTCCACAATAGTATTATGTTCAATTACATCACTTTTAAGAACAAGAAACCTATAGGCAACACTATGTTCGACATAGCCTAAAAACATACAATCAGAGGTTTTAGAGCTTATTTTTCTTTCCTTAGGATCGAGTAACACTACCTTAGCAAGGCACCCCCACACTCTTAGATATTTAAGATTAGGTTGATAACCTCTCCACAACTCATAAGGTATTTTACCAGTTTTCTTATGAGGTATCCTATTTTGTAGAAAACATGCAGCAAGAATAGCTTCTCCATAAAGGTTATCAGGTGCACTAGAACTAATAAGCATGGCATTCATCATTTCCTTAAGAGTTTTATTCTTTCTCTCAGCTACTTCATTAGACTCAGGGGAATATGATGGGGTTACTTCATGGATGATACATTCTCTAACACAATATTCATTAAACAAAACATATTCACCACCACTATCTGATCTAATCCTTTTAATTTTCTTATTCAATTGATTTTCTACTTCTTCCTTATAGTTTAAAAACACATCGAAAGCTTCATCTTTATGCTTGATTAAGTACACTTTAGTGTATCTAGAATAATCATATATAAAGGTTACAAAATAATTTTTACCACCTCTAGACATAGTCTGTTTTAAGTTGGCTAGATAAGAATGAATTAACCCTAATAATTCAGATTGACATTCTACAGGATAACAAGTTTTCTTTGTTACTTTAGATTCTACATATATATCACATTTACCACTTTGTTTATCATGCATATTAATTAATCATAGTCGTTGTAATGTCATAACATACAGAGAATTCACATGTCCTAATCTAGCATGCCACATATCATACGAGTCAACGATATAAGCAGAAGAAGATTCATTAATAATTTATGAAATATTGAGTACAAAGAGACCTTGATCACAATATCCCTTTCCCATAAAACATTATTTTTTGTCATTACAATCTTGTCAGATTCAAATGACACTTTAACCCCAAATTTTCCCAGTAGTGCCCTAGGAAACGACCGCAACTATAGTATCTTCCCCTTAAGTTATATTTGCCCTAGGAGGATTGTCATTTCTTTCTCTACGTCGGCACTGAGCTGTATGATGGCCAAGCTTCCCACGTACGAAGCAATTTCCCTTTTTCTTAAAGATGGGATAAGATCCTTTGGGACGGGAATTTCGAAAATTATTTTTCTTATTGTGATCAGGTTTATTCTCGTACCTTTTTTGTGCAAGTTTTTCTTCTACAATGTTAGCTTTTGTAGATAATGCTTTGACCTTTGCAGTAGCACATTCCTGCATGTTGGTATCTTCGACTATGATGTGTGTAATAAGCTCTTGAAGCAACATCTTCTTGTGTCTGTGTTTCAGTTGTTGTTTATAGTCAGTCCAAGATGACGATAGTTTCTCGATCAGGAGTTCTGAAACAAACTCATCAGGAAGGACTATGTTCTCTGCTTTGATATCTTCAAGCAACTTGTGATATTCGTTGATTTGGATCTTAATGTCCTTATCTTCAATCATCTCCCAGCGGTAGTAGTTTCCTATGATGAATATTTGTCTGACTATGTCTTCAACAGTATATTTGAGGGTCAATGAATCCTAAATTTCTTTCGCTTTCTTGTATGAACAATACACATCGATCATGTCATTAGACAATGCACTAAGTAAAGTGTGTCGGCATACCTTATTTGCATGAATCCAATCTTCAATTTGTTTTGAAGGGATATTGGAGTTGGGCTTTGAGGATGTGAGAGCAGTAGCAACTCCATACATGTCTAAAAGGGTAGACACACGTTCTTGTCAGCGCCGAAAGTTTTGTCTAGAGAATACCTCGATTTTTGACACATCCGGAAAAGGTTTCGCAAAGACTGATTGAGCTCCGGAAACAGTATTTGGATTCTCCGTAGAGGATGTGTTGTTGTTGTTGTCAGCCATAAGTCCTTAAGATTGTTCTAGTAGCTAACAAAATCACAAACCAAAAAGAATTCCCGAGGCATGTAGATTCACTACCCTTAAGGACTTATCCGCGGTGTATTGCGCAAGCCCCCAGGATACAACAAGAACTTCTCAGAATTTCCAAGGATCTCAGAATTAGCAAGATAACTCTTAAAAAGAGTAAATAAATAAACCCACAATGAGAGAGGAAATATAAGAGAGAAAGGAGGAGAGAACTAGAGAAAATGAACGAGAGTATGAAAGTGTGTGTTTGAGGGAGGAGAATGATGCTCTATTTATATATGGTGGATGGGGGCATAAATGGGTCAAATCCATAACCTGCAAGAAAGAAAAAAAATATACATAACAACCCCAACGTTTAAAATATATCATTGCAACAATGCACCATATTTATATACAAAAATGAGAGAAAAAATCACTTTCTCAGGACAACGAACGACTTTTGATATATATATATATATATATATATATATATATATATATATATATATATATATATATATATATATATATATATATATATATATATATATATATATATATATATATATATATATATATATATATATATATATATATATAACATATATATAGTTGGAATTTGGTTATCCATTAATTATTTACTTTTGAACATTAAACCGATGAGATCATTTCTTTACATTGTTCGATTTAAGGATTGGTAAGGTGGAGTGTGGGCAAAAACATGTTATCAATTATTAAAGCATTTAATCACATTTACACACACTTCAAAAATATAAATTATAAATTTAGTCAAATAGTTACTCAGTGCAATTTTAATAAAATAAAAATAAAAAGTACTGGCAGTGGTTACATAATAAATGTCTTTTTTAGAATAGTGTGAATAAATTTGTGCGAGAGAAATGATAAAGGTAGTTTACACTCTCCTGAATAAAAACAACTGTAATTTATTCTAATGTAATTTTTTGTTTATTTATTGTGATATTATATGAACAGTTACTTTTATTATATTAGTAATTTATGTTTTCTTTTATTTTTTATTTAAAATATAATTAATAGTATAATAAGAATATGAAATATATCTATGTTATTATATAAAGGAATTTTCACGACATTTTTATTTTTATTTTATCTTTCAAGTAATTATTTTTTTAAATTAAAATAATTACATGTTAATTTCAATTTAACCGTTTTGTTTTTTTCTTACAATTATATCTTTTAGGTAATATTTTTCAAATTGAAATAATTATCTTATTGTTTTTATAGTAACCGTTAATTTAAATTTAACTATTTTTTAAATTAAAATAACAAATTTATCATTTTTATGCAAACATTTTCTTTGTCTTAGTAACCAAACCTCTTCTCTCTATTCCTTTCTTATTTCTCCTTTCCATATCTCACGTGTTTCTAAATATGATCACTCAATGAGCACCTTAATATCATTTATGCTTGATAAAAAAATCAAATAGAATAAGTTTTTATATAGTTTCCTTCTTTTTTTATTTTTGAATGGTTTTAGTCATCGATCTTAGTGAGGTCAACTGAGATAAGAGATTTTCTCAACTTGTTTTACCATGTATTGGACTTTTGTCATGTTTGGATACCTTGCTCTAGGTCTTTAGTTTAGAGTTATCTTGTTTCTTGAATTGTGGGATTTAGCTATGAAGAAAGTTATTCTCAAGTAAGGGAAGTTAGCAAAAGTTATATTACTATTGATTCAAATTATGATGATGATGATGTTGATGATAAGATTGTGATAAATAAATGAAATACTAAATTTTGTTTATTGAGTAGTTATTTACGTTGTAAATTGAGTTAGTCTGCACAATTTGATTAAATTGATTTATGACTAGCATTAACTTTGTTCTAATATAGTACTTGACATGTGAACCTCTCTCATGTTCATGGTAATTTTCAGGACAAAAATGGGAAAATCTTGCCTACTTTGCGCAGAAAATGGGATAACATCATGTATTATATAAATGAAGACTATAGTGGAAGGGAAAATGTTATGAATCAATGTCAGATGCCCATACCATTTAATATGGAAACAGAGCAAGCCGCTTATGTTCCCCATTAGATACAACTTCACTCGGTTTGCCATCACATGAAATGAACTTACCCCTAGATTAAAGGTCCCTTTTTTTAACTCATTTTATCTTGTATAGGTAGTTTATCTTCATATTCTTTTTCTTTATAGTGGAAGAATAGTCTGTATTTTCAACTCTTTAACCCCATTATGAGAGTTGTGTTCAGTAAGGACTTCTTGTGATCATTTTTGTATCATGGAAGAGCTATAAAGTATGAAACATTTGAAATTTAACATTAAAGGTTCCATGATTTGGATGATCGAATCCATGGCATTCATGATCTACTAACCTCGTACCACAATAGAGACAATAATCAAGATGACTTATTGGGTTGGCTTTAGGATCATGCATTACATCTTTGGTGCTGCATTTCTATTTTATGAGTTCTACCAATATTTTAGTCAGTTGTTTTTAAATATAAGCATGTTGATTGTATCATTTTTAAAGTTTTTATCTTTTTTATTGTTGGTTCTAATTCCCTGTTCGTGGTTTTCATTAATAAAATTTAGTTATTAATCTAGTTCTTGTCTGCTTTAATTTTATTTGATGAACCAAAGAGGGAGAAAAAGTAAGAAAAGTAAGGATTTGGAAAGCTAACATAAGACAAATTAAGGAATTGGAGGAGAAAAATTAATGAACTATATTCTGATATAACAAACCATACTAGTAATAGGTGAAGTATGTGTATATGTGTGTTTGTTATCTTGTGTGCACTATTTTTATTGTATATTTTAGATTCACAAGCTTGACAACAATGGAAGACCTTTTCACCAAAATGGATGTTGCTTCGTCAATTCAATGGATATTGGCTTCATCACATCAATGGGAGATTGTTAGTACAAATGACTTTGATGCATGGATATTACATGAAGATATTGCATAGTAACTTGATGAAGATATTGCATAGTAAATTGATGAAGACTTGGTAAATTGATGAAGACTTGATAGATTGATGAAGACTTTAAGAAATGTTGTGTTGATCAAGCTTGATATGTGCTTAATCTAGCTTACACGTGAAGTGTAAGACTCGGGAAATAAAATAATTATAATTCTAAGGTGATATTGGACGTGAGGAATATTAATTGAATTAATACGTAAGGTCATAAACAAAAGTGAAGTGTAACACAATTGGTTAGAGCCTTGTCGTAGGTTGGTAGTCAAGGGTTCAATTCCTAATATGTGTATTTAGAACAATTTTATTTTTTTTAAATATTGTTTTGTCTTAGGGTGGAGGTGCTTAGGTGTGTTTAGGAATGTATTGAATGTGTGGATATACTGTAATGTTGATGTGCGTGTTAAATGACAAGAAAAAATGATGGCTGATATGGTTTGGAGTCTTGCTCGAGTTTTGGGGGTTGTGTGTTCTAACCTTGGCTAGAGCAAAAAAGGTTGAAATTGTTTGTTTTTTTGGTACATTCGTGGTGCTAAAATTGGGGTTTGGGGGAGAGAGAGAGGAAAAGGCAACATATGGAAAGGAGAGAGTAGAAATATTTTGTAAGTGAAGTTATTTCTTTTTATTTGTGGTGGGAAAGGTGGTAAAATGATGTTTCTTTTCCTTGTGGATCGTCAATCTTGATGGATTGGAGAAATTTTAAGAATATAATTTGGTTGGTGTGCGGGCGAATGCATGGTGTATTTTGAGATTAAAATTTTTTTATCGTCTTGTATTGTGTTATTGTGGTGGAGACTATAGTATGATTGGTTTCTCATAACCTTTTTTTGGAACTATGATATTTGCAGTGGAGACGAAGGCCATTGAGAGGTAAGTTGGTTGGTTTGATTATAGTTATGGTGTGTTGATTTTCGGATTTTAAAAGAGAAGCAAGAAAATCACATGGAGCATGTTGGTGTAAATTTTTATAGTAGGAATTTGATGGCTTTGAACTTTCGCATATGGACATCGAAAATACTCTTAATAAGTTCTATTAAAGAATTTTTTTTTAGAGAAATTATGCATGAGAAAAAATGGCTTTTATGGTGTATGGTATTGAGTTTGAGTTGGAAGAGATTTGAGGTTAGTGTGTGCAATGGTCTCGTTGTTTTGGTGCAGTAAAATATGCAGTGACACTAAGAAGTCATGAGGTTGTGTTAATGTTTTGAGTGAATGTAGTGTTTAATTGCATTGGGGGTGTTGTGTTGGTGAATTAAGGGTATGAAATGGAAGGTTGGAAGGTAAGGAATAGAATATTGTGAAGTTTTATGCATAGTGAATGTACTTTTGGTAAATTATGTATGTTTTGGGTGCCTTTGAAATGAAAAAAACTTGTGTTTCACACTATTTTTTCATTTTTCTTGGTAGGTTTGCTAGAAGTCTGGCGTTGAGCGCTGGTTCGGGGCATTAAGCATTCTATTTTACGAGAGGTTTGGCCCTAAGCATTAGCTTTGGTGTTGAGCGATGAGTTTATGAGGCGTTGGGCGCTGAACGCTGGCCTTCTAGCGTTGGGCAGTGGTTTTTACGAGGCAAATTGTGTTGAGCGCTAACACTGAGTGTTGGGTTGTCTACTTGTACTATTTTGCTTGGTTTGAATGATATTGCATACTCTAAGGTGTTAATGCATATATATTATGGTTGGTGTGATGCTTTGTGAGGAATATGTGTCATGACATGATGATAATGCGTGGTTACTTATATGATTATAAGAATTATATGAACTTAAGTATGGTATGGTATGAGGTGATATGATTGATGTATGAGCATGATGAGACATTGTTATACTTGGATATGAATGTAATGGAAGGTAACCCTATGTGATTGTATTGAGGGTGCACTTGGTCAGGGCTCTCGATACGAGTAATGAGAAGTTATATACTTTATTGGGGCTCGACAAAAGTAATGGGAGATTATATATCTTGCCTAGGCTTTTGACGTGAGTAATGGAAAGTGATATACTTCAACGAGGCTCGCTATGAGAGTAATGGGAAGTGACATCTTTGGTAAATTGCGTAAGAGAATTGGTTGGTGGTTAATTATGAGATAATACCATTCTGTTAAATATTACTTGGTGGTAATATGTGGATGAGTATATGTTGTGGTTTTGAGAACGTGTGACAGTTGATAGTTGATTGAGGTATAAAATGTTGTGGTATTGCTAGGCGAGTTGTATGTTAATGTACATTGTTATGTGATATGTTACGTGGTTAGCTCACCCTTGCATGTTTGTGGTTATGGTTTCCACCTGCGATGGTCATATAACTTGTGTTATACGAGAGTAGATGGTGATGTAGATACAGTTGAAGGAGCCTAAGTTGTGAGGAGCTTGTAGGGATGCTTTGGGAGTTTTTTTATTTATTTGAAATTGTTCTTTCGAATAAAAATGTAATCGTTAATCGTTTAAGTTTGGACTTGAAAGACTTTGTCTTAAGTTTCAATGTTTTTTTTACCCAGATGGTGGTTGAACAATGGTTGTTTTAGAGAATAAAATGTTTCATCGAAACTTTTGACAGGTATTATTTTGAGATAAAATAATTGTGAAAATTTCTATCTAATATGATGGTATCAGTGGTTGTATTAGAAGTTTTGGGAAAAAAATTGCACATGTGGCATCTCGAAAGGGGTGTTACATGAAGTCACTGAAGCTTAGAGATTGGAGCTTAACATCAAGACAATTTCACATAAAATAGGTGTTTTGTGTTTGGTTGTAGTCTTTTAGCTTGTTAAACGAATTTTTAACAGGTTAATTGGTTGGCTACTATAGTTTTATTATTAACATTGTCAATAAGTTGAATTATCATTCAATAAGCTAATTTCACTTTGGTCTAGATACATTTATAGTTGTAGCTCTTGAGAGGTAGGAATGAGTTATATATGACAGGTGCAATGTCTCTAGTCTACTCAGTACACAAGTGCTTTGGAGGTAGAATCAAATGTTTATGTTATGAGTGAACCATAAGAGTTGAGTCAAGAGTATTCTGAATTTGAGTTCATGATTGTATATTGCAGGTTAAATGTGAGCAAAAGATGATGTAGGTGATGGTTGTGAACAACAATGGGGTTGCAAACTTTTCTTTTTTTTTACTAATTAGTTAGATTTTATATATATATATATATATATATATATATATATATATATATATATATATATATATATATATATATATATGCGTGCATTATAATAAAACGATGTTAGCTAGTGATACAGAAAAAATTGATTATTAGTTACAAAAAATAATAATATTTGAATCAATGGCGGGTAAGAGAAAGAAGAAAACGTTTAATATTTTTACGTTATAAATTAACATGATATATTTTATTTACTTTTATAAGAATTATTTAAAAAATATATTTATTGGCAGAACTTTTTATATTATCAATATAGATGATTGAACTCGATTGCTTATTCTTTTGAAAGAACTCTACTATTTGTTAGTGAGTATAAATTTAAAAAAGTTTAAGTGATCTAACTTTTCAAAGTGTAATGTTTTCATACCTTCTTCTAAAATATGATCAATATTAATCTGAATATACGGTGGTTTTTTATTTAATAAATCATCGAGTAATTATAATTTAAAATTAAAAGTTGGTATTTAATCCTTATTAATAAATAAAAATATTTTCACATTGTTTAGTCTTATTATTAAAAAAATGAAAATTAGACATGTGCATGTTTAAGTTGTGAAGAAAAGCGTGAAAAGGAAAAAAATGAAAATAACATATCATGCATGCAAGGTGTTTGAAGTGTTGGTGTGTTCTTGTACGTGCCCCCACAAAGCTTTCCCCTCACGTGATTACATAAAGGATCTTTGACCAATCTTTTTCCCATTAATCATGTGTTGTTATGATTCACACACTTCCATTCTCACTACTGTACACATCCTCTGCTTTCTCTTTCTCCTTCATTTCACTGCCATCAAAACCATTTCCACAATTCTTTATTATATATACTATCCAATTTATTTAATTATTAATTAATTATTTTTTAGGTGAAGTTTGTGAGGAGTAATTCTTCCATGCACGAACCTAACATCTCACATGTTTACATATACTATAAACACATGTACAAATATAAGTTAAAATTATTTAATACTTCTTATTTTATCTCATTTCTATTTTGGTGAATGGGTTCAAATAATTAATGTTAACATGGATGTTACAAGGCACAGGCACGCTTGACGTAACAGTTGAGTATCTGATCGTGACATGTAACAACCATTTTAAAATTTAATTTATTTTCAAGAATAGTAATAATATATATTATTTATTAAGATGCGTTTTAAGTAATATATTATTTGTATCAGTTTTAAACAAAATATTAACTTGGTTTATCTCCTGAGTAAATTAAAAATAAAATAATTCATTTTTATTATGATTGAAAAAAATATGTTACTAAAAGGAACTAAATGGGACTGAGTACATGGAAACAATTAATGGCTAATTGCTATAATTAACATCAAATAACGCAGTTTTGTTTATTTTGTGTGGTGGGAGTGCTCCAAAGGAACAGGGGATGGGCTTAGATGATTTTATTTGTTATTTTTAATATGAAGGAATTCAACCTTATAACAATTATTAGATTTTTCTTTTTGGAGATAATGTCTTGTGAGTATGTGGCTTATTTTAAAAATAAAAATTCCCATCTATATATACAGGCTGGTTTTCTTTTTAATAACATTTTTACAATTTTTTTCGAAAAAGTAAAAGTTAGATTATTTATTTAATATTATTAAAACCAGTCTTGCAAAACTTCTCTTAAAAATTAGTTTAAAATGTTTAAGGCTCTTATAAATATAGTGCTAAAAAGTTAGTTTTAAATGGGGACAATATAAATCATGAGTTTAAAGTCTATTATCTAATTATTATCAACTTACTTCATTCCTTATCATCGTTAGATTCTACTAGGTCATCGTCATCGGAGCTCACGCCTACACCACTCCGTTCGACATTTCTATACACCATCGTGAGTGATCCTTACACTCACCTTTCGTCATCAAACCCTCGCTGCAAGCATTCGATTTTTAGTGGATTTAATTTTTGTTTGTTCTATGATTGAGCACCTTTGAAATAAAAAAAAATGTAATGAAAGATATTAGGGCTCAAGGCTCACATTCTCAATGTTTCCCTAACACCTTAAAATAAAGAAAAAGTAGAGCATGATGACATAGACACACAAACGATGATGAGAATGACATGTAGAGGCAGCACCAAGGCACGACGGCGACAAAACAGTGAGTAGAGGGTAGCCCCAAGGCACGATGGCTACAGCAGCTCGAGGGTACGAAAACTAAGCAAGACAAATGCAAGAAAGAGGAAGAACTCTAAGCGTAGTGAGTGTGAAGTGAATGTTGCGCAAAGGTGGGAAGAGAAAAATTCAAGATATTATGTCAATTATAAGGTTCAACCGGCATAATATCTATTTTTAAATTAAAAATAATATCATAAAGTTGTATTTTATTACAAAATTATGACTGCACCAAATTTCTGTCAATTCTAGGCATAACTAACATAAAAAATCTTTTAATTTATTAAAAAATTATCACTGCTCCAACTTTCTATACATATTATAGCTAGAATTGATATAGAAAAGTCATATATTTTATTACAAATTTGTTATCACATCAACTTTCTATGTCGATTCTAGTTACTAGCATATAAAGTCTTATATTTGTAGTTTTGTCGCTACGTCATTTATTATGTCGGATGGATTATAACTGATAAAAATTTATGTTTACGTAGTGTCAACATATATTTAGACAAAAATAAAGATACAATAAAATATTTTATTAAGAGATTGAAAATGTTTGTATTTATAAAATAAAATATTTAAAGTTTAATTAGATTTTCTGAAAATAATATTAGATTAGATATGTTGAATAATTTTGTAAAGATGTGTTGAAGGGTTGGAGAAAGAGAGCGTGGTATACATGGTGATGTAGCATGGTTTTAGGGCATGGATCCACACTTATCGGTTAATGATTTTGCTGAAACTAAGGTAGGCGTTCCATCACTTCATTGTCTGGTTGAAGATGATGTGATGATTTGTTGAACAGTAATTGTATCAAATAAAGACACACATCGTGAAACAAAAAGGGCAACCATACCCAACCACACAACATCACAACAATTTTCCCCTTCCCCCGCCAAATCCTTGTTCCCTCCTTATACCCCATCAAAAATCAAACTTCCATGCTTCACTAAATCCATATATTATTTAAATTAAACACCATTAAATATTCAATCAACATCGTCTTTCAATAATTTCATATATCTCATTAACACATTAAGTACTATATGCAAATAAATAAATATAAAATAAGTATCTTTACAAACGAATAAATATTGATAATCTAATGTGGATCCATTAGAAATAAAACTTATTAATAATATATAAGTGAATTGTAATTATTATTATGTATCTTAATTTTGTTCAATTAAGTTAAACATACTCTTATTTTTTAAAATTATATCATAATCTTTTAGAATTTAGTTTAAATATATCAATTTTATAAGATTGAGTTAAATATAAATGTTAAAAATCTTATATTTATTAGAAATAATATCAATTTAGAGTTTCATCTAAGTTGATTTTTTGAAAACGAATTTGTCCTAAACTCATTTTTTATGATGGTATCAAAGCATAAAATATAAATAATCCTCGTTTAATAGATTCATTTTATACCGAAAAAGTAGACTTAACTTATTTCTTAATAACAAACTCACTTATTAAGAAAGAATAAGAAGAAAATACATAGTTTAAATAAAAAGGAATTTGGTGATGATAGCATAAATGAGGAGAATTTGATGAAAGTGAAGTGACCTCCTAATAACAGAATAACAATAATATGATAAGTTGGTGCAGTCAACACAATATGATGAGTATCTAATTGAATTGAATACAGTTTATTTAGAAGCAAAGAGAAAAAATCAGCACAACATTAGTGAATCATTAAAAATGATATTCGAAATCATTGAATAGCTGTCGAACATAGAACAATGATAGAGGCTATTTTTGATTGAAGGAAGCAAATGATGAAGTATAGGGTCCTAGCTAGAGATGGAAAACGACGGATACTAATGCTAAGATTGTTTTGTTTGCACTAAAAAACCCAATCACAATACTTAATAAACTCAATTATTTTTTTATTATGCCAAGTTTATTGGTGAACAGTGTAAGTTTGGTAGCTTCCAACCTTTTCATGTCTAAAATAACATGTAAATGATAAATATGTACGTTTGTTGCGTGGCCCTTCCAGTAAAAGAACTAATCAAATGCCATAAAGTCATACAAAATGCAATGCATCTTTTCTCTCCTTCAATATTTTCAAATTTTAAAAATCAAACCTCATCATGCAAATTCTTCATGCCAACTTCCATATGTTGAATATAGTCCACCCAAATAACACTTTAAAATTTATCTAAATAGTATACTCTACCAAATATTAATACATGTAATAAAGTTTTTTTTCTTCGAATTCTGAATTGTATATTATTATTATTATATGATTGGAGAATGACCTCTTCCAACTGCAACTTCACTTTCAAATTCAAAAGCATGAAGTTTTGAAGCACACCTTGTTGCATCGGTGCTTGAATATTAAATCTATGGTCAGAAAGAGACCGTTTCTTAGAGTATCAAGTTGCAAATATTATATGATGATGATAGATATATAAGGTCAGAAATATAATCATTGAGAGAGGAAGAAATAGACAATCTTAATTATTCCGAGGATGGAGCTTCCAGGTTTGATTGTCATCACCGACAACTCAAAAGTGTACTAAAAAAATTAAATTATACATTTTTATAACACTTCCACCAACAGTATACACAAAAATCAACTTAAATGCAATTAAAGGGGATTTGGAATGGAAATTGAAATACCCACTGAATAGGAAAGGATTAGAGCAGCAGATAACATTTTTTATTTTTCTTCCTCTTTTTTATCTTTTAATATTTATGATAGTTATATCAATTTCTTAAATATAAACATCTTTAATTCAGTCAAATCAAACAAATATACTTGGCATATACTTGAAAACCCCTTAGTTCTTAAGTTTATACTTTCATCGTTTGATGTTCTTAATTTTATATTTAAAAAAGTCTTTATCAATATCACAGACCAAACCTACTTGTGATCTATATGTCCAAAAAGGAATTGGTCTCTGATTCTTCATCTAAATAATTGGGGTGGGAGGGTGAATCGACTATGAAGATATATTTTTATGATCAATTTTATTTCTTCATTATTTGTATATATGTTTTATTAGAGTTGAATAGTTGCGAGTATTTAATCGAAAAGTTCATATTTTTATACATTTCAAAAAAATATGTCTCATTGATTTTAATTTGGATTAATATTGATGAAATACTCTACCAGGACATTATTTTTAAACTTTTTTATCCTTTTTACAAGGTTCTATTGTCTCTTGCATTAACTTTCTTTCTTTCTTTTCTTTTTTCCTTTTTGCTAAAATATTTGTAATTATTTTAGTTCACAAATATTATACATAGTCTCTTTCTCTCTTTTATGAAAATTGGAGAATTGCAGGATTTAATTTTAAAATTAAAATTCCGCTATCATTGTTCTGTCTATATAACTATTTAAGACTAATTTTGAAGAAAAAAGGTTTCAATTACAAAAAGCTTAAAAAGGCTAATTAACTAAGTTTGTAATAAATGTGAAATAATTAAATAAATTATTTGTTATGGACAATAACAAATATGTTAAAAAGGGATAATTGGTTATCCCAATCTATATAAAAATAAAATAGTGATATATACTTTTATATATATATATATATATATATATATATATATATATATATATATATATATATATAAATATAAGTTATTTTTTATTGACAATAACAAATATGTCAAAAAGGGATAATTGGTTATCCCAATCTATATAAAAACAAAATAGTGATTTATACTTATATTTATATATATATATATATATATATATATATATAAAAGGATTTTTTTATTTCCAAACTTATTTCTTTAAATAAAATTTCTTTTAAATTAAAATAATTATTTTTTTACTGTTTCTTTAAATTTAACTATTTTTTTTTTAGATTGGCTGTTTTTGAAACTTAATTATTACTTTTAATTATAAAACTATCCATACAATAAATAAAATTATTTACAATAAAATTACTAAAATTATTTATATTTAACTTCATAATTATAATTATAATAATAATAATAATTTTATTATTTTTATTATCATAAAAAAAGTGAATATACATTCGCTTAACGAATGTGTTTCCATCTGTGATGCATACTTTACTAATACTAATTATTAATGAAATATTTAATATATAAACTAGTAATATTTTTATGATGATAATAATTAATATCTATTATTTTGACAACGTTTTATACATATAATTTTAATTTGGATTCACACAATAACAATCATATATTTATCATGTTTTTAAGAAATATTGTATATTTTTCAATATGCATCTATCACTTATCGTATTCTATTATTTCCAGGGTTAAATATGTTTTTGGTCCTTCAACTTTGAGTGAAAACTGGAATTAGTCCCTCTTGGAACCCTTGAACCAATCTAGTCCCTAGTCCCTCAATTTTGTAAATGCGTGAATTTAGTCCTTTTAACAAAATTTTGTTAAGTTTATTTGACGTTTCAAACACATTTCATTAATAGTATATTAATTTGTTTATATCGTTTGACACATGGTTGCTTCAATTTTAGTTGAGAAACACGCTTGAAACGTCAAATAAACTTAAAATAATTTGGTTTAAAAGACTGAATCCACACATTTATCATCATTAGATTCTAAGTCACTGTCATCGGAGCTCGTGCCTGCATGACTCCATTCGACATTCCTATACACGACCGTGAGTGCTCCTCACACTCACCTTTCGTCTTCAAACCCTCGTTGCAAACATTCGATTTTTATTGGATTTAATTTTTGTTTGTTCTATGGTTGAGCACCTTTGAAATCAAAAAATGTAATGAAAGATATTAGGGCTCAAGGCTCACATTCTCAATGTTTCCCTAACACCTTAAAATAAAGAAAAAGTAGAGCATGATGACAGAGACACACACACGAAATGGTTGTGCACGAAATGGAGGTACAACACTAGCGAAGGCGACGCCGCAACGGTGGCAGGAGGAGCGTGGTGGTAGCGATGGTGGAGCGTGGTGGTAGCGACGGTGGAGCGTGGAGGCAACGATGGTGGAGTGTGGTGGCAGGGAGAGTGACGAGAGAGAGACGACGCAGGAAATGGAGGTGCAGCACCACTGGAGGCGACACAGCGATAGTGGCCGGAGGGTGTGGTGGTTATGGTGGCAGCAGAGAGAGACGAGAGAGTGTTGTTGCAGAGGCACGAGGAAGAAGAAGAGAAAGGGGATTCGCGAAATTGAGCCATAAATAAACCCTATGGCCTCGGTTCAATTAAAAACCAAGGCATATAAGACTATTTGGCACCGGTTAAGTGCCACTCGAGGCCAAACACCTAACGGCTAGTGGCATTTTTGAAAAATACACCCCCGTTTTTGGCTTCGGGTGTTTGGAACCGAAGCATATAACAACTTTTGGCATCGGTTTTTGGCGAACCGAAGCCTATAACTCTCTTTTGCTTCGGGTTTTAGCTGAACTGAGACATAAAAGTTGCCTAGAATTGCAAAAATGCCACTGGGCCATTATATACTTCAGTTTCTAGCCAACCGAGGCATATAAGGCGAGGTAAAAAGCAAAATCTGCACTAGTGTGGACTAAATTGGTTCAAGGTTTTCAAGAGGGACTAATTCTAATTTTTACTATTCCAGATAAAGTAATTATCACTGTATTAGGTTCCCTTATATAGATATATTGATTCCAACCTTTGTCTTTCCCTCTATCTTATGCACTATATTACTAGACTAAAATTGTTTCTCTTACAACACATAATATAGTCTTCTTTCCTTGACTATTACAATTGCAAAGCGTGGAGTGGTGCGTCAGTAGCAAAGACCGCAGTGTTAGACATAGGCTTGATATTTTGGCTAAATGATATGGACATGGTTACTTTGATACTTGCTGATTTCTTTTACAAATACAAACAATACTCGTGATTATCATGCAATTGCTAAATTGTTATTGTTGGTTTGATTTAAGGGTGGATATGAATTGGATTTTTTTGATATATAGTGTAGTTTCAATTAAGATATAATAAAATGGATTGAATTTATAATTCAAATCTAGTTAATCTAGTTAATCTAGTTGAAATGGATATGGAATAAAATTCATATTCATTTCAACTAGATTAATTAAATTTAAATTTTTGTTTCAATCCAATTTAAATTGGACTAAAACTAGATTGAATCCACTTTATCAATGTTATTAAATTCACTGAGATTGATCTAATATACCTACTATTAGGTCCATTAGATATGGGTTGAGCTAATTCTACTCGACCTTAGGCCAACCCAGCTTGAATATTAGGTCCTGATCGACTTGACTCAACCTTCAACTAAAGTCGACCTAAGTCTAGCTTCGGTCGAAACTGACTCGGACTAAGCTTCGACTAGGATTGATCGATTGAACATAAACTTAGATTGACTTGTCCGATCTTCAGTCGGACTAACTCGTCTGATGGTTAGCTAGGCCGACTTGGTCGATCTTCGGTTGAGACAAATCGACTGATGTTCGGTCGGGCCAACTCGATCAAACTATGGTTGACCTTCAGCCTAGGGTCGTCTCAGTTGAGCTTTGGCATGGAATGACTCAATCGACCTCTGGCCGAGCAGACTCGGTTGACCATCAATCGAGTCAACTCAACCGATATTTGACCAGGCTGATCCAGTCAAATTTTAGTTGACCTTTTGCATGGATAAACCAGTCGAATTTCAGCCGGGAATGGCTTGGACGACCTTAACTAGAGTTGACTCAATCGACTTCAGCTGAGCAAACTTAGTCAACCATCGACTATGCCAACGCGGTCGATCTTTGACCATACCAACTAGGTTGAACTTCGTTCAAGAACGACATGCGTTGAATTGGGATTGACTCAACTTACTTTCGATCGAAGTCGACTCATGCAAACCTTCAACCTGGTCTTTAGCACCCTTGGCTTCACCTAGAGGCACCCATATTTTGGATTTACGAAATCCAACAAATGATCCGATATAAATCCAATCCAAATCTAATTAAGTGGATTCAACTTTAGATTTTCAAAATCTAAAAAATATTCAATTCAAATCCAATTGAGTGGATTTCCAAAAATATAGATTTGGATTTGGAATAAATTCATTTAAATAGACTTAAAACAATATGAATTTGGATTATTATATAGATTGGATCTCAAAATTTGAATCTTTTGGCCACCTTAATTTCACTTATTATTGCAACTTGCAAAATCATTCACCAGCAACATTCGAATGACAATATATTTTCTGCTAACCATAATAATAAATCTTTTAAAATTTAAAGCAGAGACACAGTGTAGGCCAACATATAGAATTAATTATTAGCCCACCTCACTAAATATAGCAATTAGTGTGATCAATATTCAATCATATCAATTAGAATATACTAAACTTCATTACCTACTCATAAGTACATTATTTCTATGCATGTAATAGCGTTTAAACACTAGTTTAAAATTGAGAATGTTGAATTTGGATATTTGGTTATTATCTATGACCACGATTTGATTTGTGCAAGGGTAAATTTTTTCAGAACATCATGTTTAGAATTCTTAAATATGGTATTATTCATTTGAGACCAAATATTCCATATGATGATTACCCACGTACATTTCCACACATTATTACGTTTATTGCTAATGTATGCAGATTTTGCCATTTCTACTTTTGTTTCATCTTCCTTCCATTTCCATTCATATTTCCTAACCCTAAATAGGTTTATATTAATATAAGATTTTGAAGAACAATTGATATAACATATTGAAAAGTAAGTTATTGATTTATTTCTTTCTACACCATAACTAAGTCACATGTGTAGTATATCTCTAGCAGTCTCAAGCACATAAAATGCAAATAAAGTAAGCTAAACCCATAATGTACAGAAAATAATGATAAAGCAGCGAACAACTTGCAAGTATTCTTTACTACCCTGTGTTTATTACATGCACTATGCAACTGAATTTCATGGGTTTGAAAGCAAGAAATTGGTAAAAATCCTACACTTCCCATAATTTCAACTTGCACCTGAGAAATTTTTGTATTTTGAAATTCAAAATTTAATATTTTACATTTTCAATTGTACATTCTGAATTATAAAATAAAAATATATTATGAATTGTATATTTTGAAATATAATTTTTATATTTCGAATTGAAATAGAAGAATTTATAAGGAAGAAATTTACGGTGGTGCAGAAAGATACTGCCTGAAATACATTTCTCACTCATAAAAAATAACCAAAGTGAAGAAAGTGGATCCGCAAATCGGCAATGGCCTGAAATAGTGTGAAGAAAAAGGGATCAAGACAAGGTTTTTTCTTTCTGCACACTCGAAGTTTCTTCTTATACCTCCTTATGTTTTAAATTTCTCATTTTGTACTTATTTATTTATACGACTCTTTGGTTTTAATTTTTTTTCCTGATTACGTAGTTTAGAATAGTAGTCGTTAAGTTATGGATTATACTGTCTAAAAGAAAACACCAAATACATATATATTTTCCTATGGATTGCTCAACCCGAAAAGAACTTCAAATCAAATACTTATAAAAACAACAAAGGACGAAATGGTAAATTTAAAAATATGAAGGTGTAAAAAGATATTATGGTAGTGCAGAAAAAAAAATACAATCAATACGTATGAGGGAAGCAGGCTCAGAAGAATCTTTAGAAGAGAGTAAATTCATTCACCAATAGATCATATTTTGTAGTTGCAATCTTCCGAATTTAGCATATTAGAGCTATATAAATACATTAAGATTCTATTCTAGTTCTCAAAATAGGTAAATTAGAGTGTCATATCGACAAAGTGGAGTTTTTATAATCTAAAAGTTCCTAATTAATATATAGTATTTTAATTTTTCTTTAATTATAAATTATGTTTAAAATAAGAAATGTAATATTTCAAAATAACTAAATAATATGCATTTTTTAAATAATTTACTCATAATTAATCAATTGATTTTAATTTTTTTTTAAAATTTTCATTTAATATTATTTAAATGAATTATTTGTACTTTATTTAAAATTTATTAATTTATCGATGATTTTGTATTAGTTTTTTGTTTTTAAAAAAAGAAAGGTTTAGAAAACTTCATTATTTCCATTTAAGATGCTTGAACAAATACTAAATGTTATCGTCAATCACAAATTATCAATCCGTCAAAAACATTTAACAAAATTTATACTTTACTTTCAACCTCAACTTCAGTTGACACTTTATATTTCAATTTGTTACTTTTGTCTATGTTGTTCTTTTCTTTATACGGAATAGTTCAAGAAAAAAGTTACATTTTTATATTTTTATTTCTTTGACATTATTGTTTCCTTTTTATTGTCTTTTTTGAACTTCCAAAAATGAAATTTGAACTATGAGTTTAATTGCAATACAATTTGTTGGACCATTACCCCTTCTAAAACTTACCAAGAATTACAACAATCTTATTATCTAACTTAATTAGTTTTTATAAAATACTTAAAGTAATCTCGTACATTACCAGGATAGAAATAATGATCTTATACATATGTGTTTTATACTTGTCTAACATAATTAATTTAATCATTATATATATATATATATATGGTTAAAATACCGTTTTGGTTCCAATTTTCGTTAAGTTTTTTCAAATAAGTCTTAATTTTGGTTTTGTGTTCAAATAGATCCCAATTTTCGTCAATTTTGTTCAATTGGGTTCTTTATTGCTAACACCGTTTAAATCATTAACGGCCATGAACAGTGACTGCCACGTGACACTTCGTGGTTTTTTTGAATTTTTTTATTTTTTGAATTTTTTTGAATTTTTTTGAATTTTGAATTTTTATTTTAAAATGTATACGTGTCAACCCAGGAGCGTGCCACGTGTCACTTCGTGGTTTTTTGGAATTTTTTATTTTATTTTTTTGAATTTTTTTTAAATGTCCACGTGTCAACCCAGTAGTGTGCCACGTGTCAAAGCCAATATTCTATATTCAATTTGGTCCCTATATTTGTTATTTTTGTTCAATTAGGTCCCAATTTTTATTAACATTAACCAATTTGGTCCCTATTGAAGATGTGACCAAATTTAATTTTTATATCAAAGTTATAGTGATGTGAATTTTAATATATTATATAAAAATATTTAATAAAAAATGTGAATTTTAATATAAAAATTAAAGTTGGTTTTAATTTGGAGAGGGACCAAATTGGTTAATGTTAATAAAAATTGGGACCTAACTAAACAAAAATAACAAATATAGGGACCAAATTGAATTTAGAACATTGACTTTGACACGTGGCACGCTACTGGGTTGACACGTGAACATTTAAAAAAATTTAAAAAAAATTCAAAAAAAAATTCAAAAAAAATTCAAAAAAACCACGAAGTGACACGTGGCACACTCCTGGGTTGACACGTGTACATTTAAAAAAAATTAAAAATAAATAAAAATAAAAATAAAAATTCAAAAAAATCACGAAGTGACACGTGGCAGTCACTGTTCATGGCCGTTAATGATTTAAACGGTGTTAGCAAAAAAGGACCCAATTGAACAAAATTGACGAAAATTGGGACCTATTTGAACACAAAACCAAAATTAGGACTTATTTGAAAAAACTTCACGAAAATTGGGACCAAAAAGGTATTTTAACTGGGGATACGGCCAGCCACTCCTCAAATGTGTCACAGCCGAACAAACTTAGTACATAATAAAAGAATTGCATGAAGGTATATGCAAATATTACTCTGACGCGCGAACCATGACCACCAGAATCCTCCGCACCGGCTACTTTTGGCCAACCATGGAGGCAGACTGCCACACCTTTGTCAAAAAGTGCATACCTTGCCAGAAGCATGACAACCTCATCCATAAAAAACAAGAACAGTTCCACTTCATACTCTTCCCATGGCCCTTCGCAAAGTGGGGAATGGACATTCTCGGCCCCTTTTCCCCAAGAAAAGGCCAAGTGAAATTCCTTATAGTAGCCATCAACTACTTCACTAAATGGATAGATGCAAAACCATTAGCCACCATCACAACTCAACAAGTCCAGCAGTTCGTCTGGAAAGATATCATATGCCGATATGACCTCCCACATACGATCATAACCGACAATGACCGAGAGTTCATAGACAAAGAACTCGCCAAGTTCTACACCGGCCTCGACATCAAACATGTAACCAGCTCTGCCGAACATCCGCAAATCAATGGGCAGGCTGAAGCAGCCAACAAAATTATATTAGTAGAGTTACGCAAACAATTGAATAGCGCCAAGGGCCGATAGCCAGAAGAATTAGTAGAAGTGTTATGGGCCTACAGGTGTACCCCCAATCAGCAATAAATGAATCTCCTTTTAGCCTTGTATACGGCGCATAGGCCATGATTCTGGTGGAAATTAGCGAACCATTTCTACACCGAGAACTATACGACTTGGATCAAAACCACCAAAATATGTGCACCCACCTCGACCTCCTATCTGAACTAAGAGACAAAGCGCAAATACGCAACTTAGAAGCTAAACAAAGAGCAGCCAAAAAATACAACGCCAACTTATGCCCGCGATCATTCGCTAAAGGAGACCTAGTTTGGAGGATAGCCAGCAGTGCAAGAAAGAAGGATGACAAGTTCTCCGCCAATTGGAACGACCCGTTCCGAATTCGTGAGGATGTTGGAGGTGGCGCTTACAAGCTTGAGCAGTTATTAGGCGAAGAGATACCAAATACGTGAAACGTGTCCCATCTCAAATTTTACTTCTGTTAGAATACTTACTGTTCCGAATACTTGTAACCCTGGGTGTACTCTTTTTCTTCACCTGGCATTTTTCCCTAAGGAGGGTTTTGGCCAAGGAGTTTTTAACGAGGCACCCCAAAAATTATGAATAAAACAAAGGGTTCTTGTTTACACGCAGCGACCTAGGTCGAACACCCTTAACTTAATTTCACATCGTTTAAGTTCCCCACCCTTACCACAACTAAGTGGCCTGGGTCGAACACCCTTAACGTCATTTTAAATCGTTTAAGTTCACCACCCTTACCACAAGTAAGCGGCTTGGGTCGAACAACCTTAACTTAATTCCACATTGTTTAAGTTCCCCACCATTACCACAAGTAAGCAGCCTAGGTCGAACACCCTTAACATAATTTTAAGTCGTTTAAGTTCCCCACCCTTACCAACAGTAAGCGGCCTGGGTCGAACACCCGTAAGCTAATTTTAAATCGTTTAAGTTCCCCACCCTTACCACAAGTAAGCGGCCTGGGTCGAACACCCTTAACCTAATTCCGCATCATTTAAGTTTTCCACCCTTACCACAAGTAAGCAGCATGGGTCAAACACCCTTAACCTAATTTTAAATCGTTTAAGTTCCCCACCCTTACCACAAGTAAGCGGCTTGGGTCGAACACCCTTAACTTAATTCCACATTGTTTAAGTTCCCCACCCTTACCACAAGTAAGCAACCTAGGTCGAACACCCTTAACCTAATTTTAAGTCTTTTAAGTTCCCCACCCTTACCAATAGTAATCGGCATAGGTCGAACACCCTTAACCTAATTTTAAATCGTTTAAGTTCCCTACCCTTACCACAAGTAAGCGGCCTGGGTCGAACACCCTTAACCTAATTTCGCATTGTTTAAGTTCCCCACCCTTACCACAAGTAAGCAGCCTGGGTCGAACACCCTTAACTTAATTTTAAATCGTTTAAGTTCCCCACCCTTACCACAAGTAAGCGGCCTGGGTCGGACACCCTTAACCTAATTTCGCATCGTTTAAGTTCCACACCATTACCACAAGTAAGTAACATGGGTCGAACACCCTTAATCTAATTTTAAATCGTTTAAGTTCCCCACCCTTACCACAAGTAAGCGGCCTGGGTCGAACACCCTTAACCTAATTTCACATCGTTTAAGTTCCCCATCCTTACCACAAGTAAGTAGCATGGGTCGAACACCCTTAATCTAATTTTAAATCGTTTAAGTTCCCCACCCTTACCACAAGTAAGCGGCCTGGGTCGAACACCCATAACCTAATTTCGCATCGTTTAAGTTCCCTACCCTTACCAAATGTAAGCGACATGGGTCGAACACCCTTAACCTGATTTTAAATCGTTTAAGTTCCCCACCCTTACCACAAGTAAGCGGCCTAGGTCGAACACCTTTAACTTAATTTCGCATCGTTTAAGTTCCCCACCCTTACCACAAGTAAGCGGCCTGGGTCGAACACCCTTAACCTAATTTTAAATCGTTTAAGTTCCCCACCCTTACCACAAGTAAGCGACCTGGGTCGATCACACTTAACCTAATTTTAAATCGTTTAAGTTCTCCATCTCTACCACAAGTAAGTGGCCTAGGTCGAACACCCTTAACCTAATTTTAAATCGTTTAAGGTCCCAATAAATAACGCATACAATAAACGAACTAAGTACATAACGTCATTCAAACAAGCGTGCTTCTACTACATGCTATCGTCCTCAATCAAACATCAGATATAATACACAATATGCATCACATTAACATACAAAGAAAAATATTGTACCAGTTATTACAAACTTAGAATAAATTGAAAAACAAAAGCATCAAGAAACTTCATCCTAAGTCTGCTCATCACCACTCATCATGACTTCTTCTTTCTTCTCGTCCTCACCCACTACTTTCTCTCCTTCCCTCTCAGGACTCGACTCAACCTCATTGACAAGCTATCCATCCACCACGTCCTTATTTACATCAAACCTCAGATCCGCCACATCAATATCCTTACAAAAAAATGCCTCCTGTCTCAAACCTTTCTAGAACCCATTAATATGTTCTTGAATAATGCATCCCTTAAGATTCTCCAGTTCCACCTCCAAGCCCTCATGCTTTTCCTTTAACTCATCATAATCAGCCTCAAGGTCAACAACCTTGGCCTTAAATTTTTCTACAGAATCCAAGCACATAACCCTCCACGTCCCCAGCCTTTTTTTCTCTCCCTTCCACTCTTCCCTTCCTTCTCCTATGCTTCCTTCTCCTCCGTAAACTTGTCGACTTAACTTTGCATTTCCTCTAGCTTTTCCCGATTCGCCTCCTTCAATTCCTATTGATACAACGACCCAACATGATGCCCCTATATCAGTGCCTTGCTGCTGAACTCCACCATAGTCCTCACAGAGCATTAGGCTCCATGCTATTAATTGAATTGATCAGTGTTTCCAGCACATTGATTTCAATGTCTCGCCGAACAACCGTCTCCGGCAACTCAATCAATCTAGCTTCAGGCCCCTTACCACCAGTGGATGATCCTGGCCCTAACAGCGCGACCCAGACCTTTTTCACATCCTTTCCCTTACCAGGCCTAGCCGATTGTAACACCCCCGGATCCTCTTGGGCTTACCAGGCATCCCACCTGCCACCCTCAAACCGGTTGTGTTAGGTCCGCAGCCCAATACACCCCAACCCATCACCTCTAGCACCAACTAGCAGGTAGGTTATTCCTAGGGAGGATCGAACCCCAGACCTGAGCTTTAACACCCCTCAATCACTGAGAGATGCCACCAGTTGTTACAGCCTAGAATTGATGTAAACAAA
Source organism: Vigna unguiculata (assembly GCF_037176805.1). Lineage (NCBI taxonomy): Eukaryota > Viridiplantae > Streptophyta > Magnoliopsida > Fabales > Fabaceae > Vigna > Vigna unguiculata. The sequence goes on along the minus strand of NC_140799.1, from coordinate 25,107,458 downwards.
AATGGTAGCATCTGCTGGTGAGCCAGAGGTGTTAAAGGTCAGGTTAGGGGTTCGATCCCCACTGGCAACAACCCACCCAGTGTGAATGGACGGAGAAGGGTGAGGGGTTGGGGTGCATCGGGCTGTAGTAACCTGACATGGTCTGGGCGAGCCAGGGATGTTACACCGACAACTCTGCTTTCCTCTTGCTACCCCCGTGCACGTGTACTTCCATGAGGGATTCTTGCAAATTCGGAACTTCAGTGCTCCCAACAGCCTTTTCCCTCGCCGCCTTCTCCTTACTTAGTGTCTGAAAAAGGGTCAAATTCTTCTTCCCAAGTTGTGCCATATGTCCTACATTATTCACACCAAATGCCAGTTAGTTCACTTAGACACATTAAAACATTTGAAATTATAAAAAGATACCTTCAATACTAATAATCGGATGAACCAAATTATAAACCCTAACTAAGCCCTTAGTGGGCCACCTATCAGTAAACTTCATCAGCACCTCCACCACCTCCTTAACCGCCACCGACAACTCATCAGGCTTCATGTCCTTATATCGCCATGGGTTATCCGTCCAACTAAAAGGAAATTTAGTACTCCCATCATCATTGAAGAAATACGGCCTCCCACCCTCTTTCACCACCACTTTGAAAAATTCATCTTTGAAATGTTTGAACGATTGGGTAAACGTATCCAGCCTACTTATACTCGGCCTGCTCACCAAAGATAACCAAGTTGTTAGTTGTCGTGGCCTTGTGTCGTAGAAATACAAAAAGGCATGTGGAGAAGGTTGCAGGTATAACGAGCGGCAAAGAACGCAAAAAGCTTGCAAGTATGCCTAGTTGTTCGGATGTAGTTGGGTAGGAGCAACATTCAATAGACGGAGTACCCCCATGGTGAAGTCGTCTAACGGTAGCCTCACATGTAATTGTGAAAAATGACACATATACATGTAGAAAAATTTATCAGCCACTCCTTCCTGACTGTGGCAGACACGTTCAACAACGCTCACCCGCTCCAGGGACACTATATCACGGCTTACGTCCCTCCCTATGGCAGGAGTACAGTTCAGCCATGAGTTAAGCAGCCTTGACCATCTGAAGAGCGAAGATTGGTTTCGAACATCAACAACAACCCATTCATAACCGGTCTTTGCCGGTCAACTACTCTCCGCTATCTCCTGTAGAGGGTCTTCCCTCACTTCGATTATCGTCTCCATATGGATTCGTCCTGTCCCAACCAAGGGACTACCACTCCCCTTATCATATTGTCTACCTATATCTTCTCTAGACCGCCCACTTCCAATACTCGATGTAGATAACGACACACTATCACTAGTACTAGACATACCTTTTTAAGTAAGAAAGATGGCAGTAGGAACAAAGAACTAATCAGACAACTCTAACGCACGCAAATTACTGATCTCAGAATTCTTACAAATGAGCCAACAAAAACACATTCTCAATAGCACCCTCATTTATAAACGTCGATCCGAAACGCCACAACTCCTTCTCGCCAAAAGTCACAAAGCATGCGAAACGTCACAATGCACTCAAAAAGTCATAAAACTCCAAACGGCGGCACAAAACCCTTTTTTATTAGACCCCTGCCCTATACACCTTTTCATCTACCACAACCTTTCCAAACTTTAAGCCTTAATATTGTTCACCACTATTAAAGGCTGGGAACTGGTGTACTACACCTAGGCGGCCTAACAAAACACACTAACACTTCTCATCCTTTGTCGCTATAGATACACCAGTACAGGCTGGGGGGACTGGTGTACTACACCTAGGCAGCCTAACCTGACTACAACCATGAGATTCGCCTACATAACCCCTCAAGGACGCAAGCGACCATCATGTATGTCGAACAAGCAAGAGTAAACGACCTAAGCCGCTAACTTAAGAAAATCAAATGAGAACTTGATAGACCTAAAACACTACTAACCAGGCCATTGGTACCCGCAATAATCAAACTGTGGGGCCTAAGCTTGGCCCAAGCCCATTTGCGGCCCAATGAAAAGCCCAACCCATGACGTGGCCAAACATAAATACTAATCTATAAATATGCATGGACCCCACGAATTAAAGGTACGCATTCATTAATCCCTTAATCACAAGATTTGACTTTCTGAGAATTCTTAGCTGACCTGAGCGTCGGAGTCTCCTTCGTAGGTAACCCCTCCCAGGTCCAAATCGGTCCAAGCCGGGACACCAACACATAAGATATGCAAGCTGGAAGAAAGCTTACTAGAGAGATTGTGGATTGAGGTAAGGTGATATTCGTGTCTGACATCTCTTATTTGTTCTTCGCAGGAACAATTTATATCATATATTTTACAGCTTGCATTTTTCTAATATTAGAAAAGAAGAAAATGTTATTTATTTATTTATTTATTTTACTTGGATAATGTACCTATCCAGAAATATCATGGTGACATGTAGAGATATAAAATTATGTCATCATAAAGTCGAGGTAAGATTGATGACATATAGAGATATAGAGTTATGTTGTCATAAAGCCGATGTAAGATTGATGACATATAGAGATATAGAGTTATGTCGCCATAAAACCGATGTAAGATTGATGACATACAAAGATATAGAGTTATGTCACCATAAAGCCAAGGTAAGATTGATGACATACAAAGATATAGAGTTATGTCGCCATAAAGTCAAGGTAAGATTGATGGCATGCAGAGATATAGCGTTATGTCGTGATAAAGCCAACACAAGACTAACGATATGCAGAAATGTAGAGTGGCATCGCTAGAAACTCGAGGGCGGAATAATGATAAATTGAAGTTGTCGGTAGAATTGGTGAGGATGTCGCTCCAAGATTGATGTTGGAAGAATCTTATGTAAAGGGAATATCCTAGTTTAGATTTTGTAAATGATACATCTTAGTTATTATTTAAGAAGATTTTATAAGAAGCTTTTTCAATTGTTATTTAGTAGATTATCTTTTAGAAGTATTATCAAAAATATTTGTAATAGTTGTAACCAATTTTAAACCCTATAAATAAGAAGGTTACTCCCATGGTCAAGGAACGAAATTATTTTGGCCTAAGTGAATCACTAGCTGAGGTTAAAATACTTCTTTCTTTTTTTTTGGCTAAAGGTTATTTTACGTCTTTTTTGACCGGAACATTGTCGCCCGCCGTGGGGTTCGGTAAAACTCGATCCCAACTCCACCAAATATAAACAAAGAAATACGTCAGCAAGAAGAAAAGATGAATCGAAACACAGCTTGGAAGGGACCTACACGTTAGCATATTATGCAGAGCATCTTAGAGTTGCAACAACAAAATGAAGAAATCAAATTGAAAGCTGAGGCTAACCAGGCACGCCTACAACTGTTGAGGGAGGAAACACTCAAAGAGAGAGACTTCGGAAAGAGGCCGAGGATACCCATCATCGATTGGAAGAAGCCCTTCGTCAATAGGAGCAACTACAAAAAGCAAATGAGGACATGCAACAGCAAATCGCCCAATGGGGGTATAGACACTTTACTCAAAATAATGCCGACGTCGCCGAAACGCATCTGCTTTCCAAGGAAATCATGGACTTGTCGATCCCCCAAAATTTCGTGATACCAAAGATTACTCCTTTTACGGGAACCTCAGATCAAGAATTACATTTAAAATTTTTTCAAGCACAGATGCTAATATTGGGAAAAACCGATGTTGTGCAGTGCAAAATGTTCGTTGGGACACTGACGGAGATAGCTTCGGAATAGTTTAGTACATTGCCCAATGCATCAATCAAATTGTTTGCTGATTTTTCATGAGCCTTCTTAGAGAGGTTCTCGGCTAACAAAGTAAAGCCATTGGAGATGGTCAACATGTTCGATGTAAGGCATAATGTAGACGAATCTCTAAAACAATTTCTCAATCGCTTCAACAATGTAAGCATGAAGATAGTGGATCCTAATAAGGGTTTGTTGGTGAAAGCCTTCGTGAAGGGACTTAATGCTAGTTCTTTCAGCAAATCATTATATTAGTTTCCACCCAAGACCTCAATTGAAATAAGGCAAAGAGCAGCAGTTAATATAGAAACCGAGGACGCCATGAAGCACAAAAGAGTAGGGGACAAGAGGTTGACAACCAGTTCAAAAACCGACAAGGAAGTCAAGCCATTTCGATGAGAAAGGACACCTCCCAGGGGGAGATCAAACCAAAAATTCATTCCATGCGTGGCATAAAAGAGAGGAGAAGATTACAAAGGAGAAAGAATACGCAGGATGCCAAGTTTTAACACTGCTTTATTTGAAATACTAAAAGACGAGGAAGTATATAAGCACTTGCATCGTCCCAACATTACCAGCAGTGTCCTCGATCTACGACCGAACGCCTGGTGCAAGTTTCATCTGGCAGTGGGGCATGATACCGACAATTGGCATACATTGGTTGATCAACTAGCAACATTGTCGATCAGGGGTTTATTGAAGAAATATGTCAGGATTGTGAAGGATGGGGAACAAACAAGACAACCCTCGGTAACCAAGCCTCATAAGGTTCCTATCTTGGGATATTTTAACACGATCGCTGAAAGTTTTTCAGGAGGAGGTATGAAACACTCGTCCAGGAAAAGGTATGTAAGAAGTATCATGACAACTGCTAAGATAGAACGATCTACGAAGACTCCAGACATTGTCTTTTTCAATGAAGATTTGAAGGGACTCGTTGATGAGTGCGTAATTTTACCCTCATTCAGTGTTTAATTCTGGGTATTTAATTGAATTTGTATGCTTAAAGAGTGATTTAATTGACAGTTCTAATAATTAGGCTATTTGAGCTTGTGTGATAAAAATGTCTTAAAAAGTGATTTTTAGCTGCATAAATTATTTTTGGATATTTTAACGTTTGTTGATGCAGCTGAAGTTAAGATTAAGCTCATTCAAGGTGGGAAAATAAATTGATTGAAGTTACAGAACACCTTTAAATAAGGTTGAAATTAGCAAGTTCTAGAAAAATCACTTATGCACCCTAGTTTTTACTTATACACTCTCCTCTTTCTAAATGGGTCTCACCAAAAACCTTTTTTTGCACCCCCTAATATGTCTATTTACACCCCTCCTACCACTTAAACCCAACTCACTCAGATCATGCCATGTGGCAATCCTCCACTTATTAAACTAACCAATCAGAGAATGACATGTGTCATGATCCAACAAATCAAAATTTAGCCAATGAAGTAGTGCCACATCATCATCATCATCTTCTTCCCTCAAACCCCAGGCACCTTCATCCAGCAACAGCCTTGCACCATGCAGCACCATGAAACCACAACGGAGCAACAGCAAAACGCAATCCAGATCCACGCACAACCTACAACAGTCGTGCCCACCATCATCAACGCCAACAACAACTTTCACGCACTATGATGCAACACCACCACCGCCTCTACACCGTGAGCCACAAGCCGTCGTTGCACCTCTCTACAGCCAAAGTGTGAGAGTGAAACCCTAATTCTGGAGAGAGTAAATGCATTGCCACGTGTTAGCTTCAAATTGCACAATCAAATTGGTCAACATGTCAACTGGTCAGACTCTGGTCAAACTTTGGTCAAACTCTAGTCAATATTGTAAAAATGGTTAAATAAGAGGGACAAATTTGGAAATTGGACAGATATTAAGTTGCTAATTAATTAAATAAAAATAAAATATTTCAGCAACAGAACAAATAAAGCCCGAATGCAGTCGAAGTCCTATATAAAGAGACCAAGGGGGGAAGCAGAGAAAAAAGTTCGGGACTTTGAAGTTTTGGAACCCTTAGGGGGGCCTAATTTCGTTTCCTTTCTTTCTCTCTATTCTTCTTCTATTTTTATTTTGCATTCATGGATTGCTAATGTTCCTGCAAAACAAATAAGATAAGTTAGGCACAAGTTTTACCTTACCAAGTAGTCTGCTATCTCTTCAGTTGGTCTCTCTCTCTGATCGACACATGTCAGCTTGAACCCAGGAGGGGTTACCTGCAGAAGAATCTCCTAAGCTCAAGTAAGTCAAAGTTCTCAAAGAGTCAAATCAATGATTAATGAATGCGTACCTTTAAATGATGGGTCCACGTGTATTTATAGAGCATTAATGATGTTTGACCATTCCATGGGCTGGGCCTTGACTTGGGCTCTAGGTGGGGCTTGTGAGTGGGCTAGGGCCCTAACCCAGGCCCTTAAGGTTTATTGGGCGCGGACGCTTCCATTATGTTGAGTTCATTAGAGTGGTCGGCCTAGGTTCTAAACTTAGTGGATATGATGGAGTAGTCGGTCTAGGCCGGCTATTTGTCTTGATGGCTTATGCTGGTGTAGGTTGTCCCTTTAGATGTTTAGTTTAGGTCAAGACTGGTATAAGTTAGGTTAAGTCGGCCTAGGCCGGATACTTGGCTGCCTTGATGTGTACATTGTTTGCTTATTTGGTCGAGTTTGGCTAGGTGTGATACACTAGTCCCCCAGCCTTATCCGATATGAGTTGTCGGTGAAGGGTGATATGTGTTAATATGCTAGCGGAACCGGCTAGGTGTGATACACCAGTCCCCAAGCCTTTAAGTGTGGTGAATAGTGTTAAGGCTAAGAAGTTGTAACTGTCAGAAGGTAGGTGAAGGGGTGTCAGTTGGTCAAATCGAAAAAGTTTTGGCGCCGTCGTTTTGAAGCGTCATATCCTTCATGATGATGGTGTTAATTGGTCTGGGGTATTACTTTGGCGGGAAGATTTTCGTCGTTTGGGATCGTGGACTATAAATGTGGGTTTGAAAACAGATGGGGGGTTACTTGTTTCATTTGCGAGAATTCTGAATCCAGAGATCTTGTGCACGTAATATTGTCCGACTAGTCCTCACTTTCGATCGACATCTTCTCGTAAAAATCAAAACCAGGTATGTCTAGTAGTGATAACATGTCTACGTTTAGTAGTAGCGAGAGTACTGAGTCAGATAGGCGGCTTGGTGACGAGGGTACGAGTTCTGTGGTTGGTACTAGTGGGATGTCAATGGAGGTTATGAGAGAGGTTCGGGAGGATCCCCCGAAGAGTTGGAGGAGAGCAACTGGCCGGCGAAAGGCGGCTACGGGTGGGTGGTGGGTGATGTTCGTGATCAGTCGTGTTTGTTCAGGTGGTCCCGCTTACTGAACTCTTGGTTGAATTGCACACCTATTATCTCCAAGGGTGTCAGTAGGGGCATTGTTTCTTTGGAGAGGGTCAGTGCTATCGACCGGGTATGCCACGGGCAGGAGGGGGCTACCGAAAAGTTTTTCTACATGTACATGTGCCACTTCTCTCAACTACATGTACGATTGCCGCTAGACGATTTTACTATGGGCGTGTTGCGGGCGCTGAATGTGGCACCCACACAGCTGCATCCGAACAGTTGGGCTTATTTGCAGGCCTTCCGCATCATGTGCCAGTCTTTATACTTGGAGCCCACCCCTTATGCTTTCTTGTATTTTTATGATACTAGACCTCGGCGGCCGGCTACTTGGCTATCCTTGATAAGGCGCCCTAGCATCAGTAAACTGGATGCCTTCTCCCAGTCTTTCAAGCATTTCAAGGATGGGTACTTCAAAGTCGTCAAGGAAGGGGGTAAATCTCACTTTTTGAATGCGGATGGGAGTACCAAGTTTCCCTTTAGCTGGACCAGCAATCCTTCTCGATATAAAGACATGGGAATGGAGGAGTTGTCGGCTAGTGATAAGGAGGTGGTGGGAAAGTTGTTGAAGTTTGTCGATAAGTTGCCCACTAAGGGTCTAGTTAGGGTTTATAATTCGGTGCACCCGATAATAGATATTGAAGGTATCTGTTTATTACTTAAGTTGTGTTAATGATGCTAAGTTGTTTTGATCCGAGTCGTGACGTGTTATTGTAGGGCATATGGCGCAATCCGGCAAGAAGAATTTGGCGCTCTTTCAATCATTGAGGAAGGAAATGGCCGCTAAGGCCAAGGCGGCTGTGAAAGCTGATGTTCCCAACCTACAGGAATCGGTGGTGGAGGTACACGTACATGGCGGAACGAAAAGGAAGGTTGAACTTCCGCCCCGCCCCGGGAAGGGCAAAGATGTGAAGAAGATAAGGGCGGCTCTTCTTGGAACGGCTAGTGGGGCGGGGTCGGCTAGTGGGGAGAAGGGGCTTGAAGCCGGGTTGATCGAATTACCGGAGATATCCGTTAGGAAGGATATTTCGATTACCCTCCCGGATACCGTTGTTAATTCTATCGACAACATGGACGCGAAGCATATTGTGAGAACAATGGTCGAGTTTGGGAGCAAGGCCTTAGTTCTGAGCCAATGTGTAGGGTCTCTTTATAGGAGGGAAGTAAAGGAGGTGGGGGAGTTGCAGAGTAAGGTGGACAAGCTAGAGGAGGAGAAGGTGACTTTGGAAAAAGAGAAAGAAGGCTGGGAAGCGGAGAGGAAAAGGCTGGCAACATGGAAGGTGCGTTGCTTGGATTCTAAGGAAAAGCTGAACAAGCGTATAGGGGAGTTGGAGGAGGACTATGAGGACTTGAGGGACAAGTACGATGGGGCTGTTGGGGAACTTGATGATCTGAAGAACAACATTATCCAGGAGCACATAAATGGTTTTGAGAAGGGGTTGCGGCAGGTGGCCTTCTTCCATCAAGATGTGGACGTCAAGGATTCCAAGTTCGATGTGAATAAGGACGTAGTTGACGGAAAGTTGGTGAAGGAGGACGAGGGGGATGATGAGGAGGTGGAAGAGAAGGCGGCAGAGGAAGAGAGCAAGGTGGATGATGTTGCAGAGGTGGCCCATGATTCAGCAAAATAGGACATTGATTTCTTAATGATGTAAAAGTATTATTGAGCCTGTGTCTGTATTAACTAGTACAATATGTTCGTTGCGTTGGTACATTTCTTCGCGTTTATGCTTAATGCGATTAATTTCTGTATGTTAATGTGTGTATCGGATTTTGATGATTTGTGTTGTATGTTATGTATGGCGTAAGCGATTGTATGTTAAGGGTGTTCGACCCAGGCCGCTTACTTGTGGTAAGGGTGGGGAACTTAAACGAATTAAGCACGAGTTAAGGGTGTTCGACCCAGGCCGCTTACTTGTGGTAAGGATGGGGAACTTAGACGAATTAAGCACGAGTTAAGGGTGTTCGACCCAGGCCGCTTACTTGTGGTAAGGGTGGGGAACTTAGACGAATTAAGCACGAGTTAAGGGTGTTCGACCCAGGCCGCTTACTTGTGGTAAGGGTGGGGAACTTAAACGAATTAAGCACGAGTTAAGGGTGTTCGACCGAGGCCGCTTACTTGTGGTAAGGGTGGGGAACTTAGACGAATTAAGCACGAGTTAAGGGTGTTCGACCCAGGCCGCTTACTTGTGGTAAGGGTGGGAAACTTAGACGAATTAAGCACGAGTTAAGGGTGTTCGACCTAGGCCGCTTACTTGTGGTAAGGGTGGGGAACTTAGACGAATTAAGCACGAGTTAAGGGTGTTCGACCCAGGCCGCTTACTTGTGGTAAGGGTGGGGAACTTAAACGAATTAAGCACGAGTTAAGGATGTTCGACCCAGGCCGCTTACTTGTGGTAAGGGTGGGGAACTTAGACGAATTAAGCAAGAGTTAAGGGTGTTCGACCGAGGCCGCTTACTTGTGGTAAGGGTGGGGAACATAAACGAATTAAGCACGAGTTAAGCCACACAGAGAGTCGTAAAGTAGGGAACCCTTCTTTTATTTATTAAAAAAGGGGGGTGCCTCGTTAAAACCTCATTGGCCAAAACCCTCCTTAGGGAAAAAAGACCAAGTGAGGAAAAAGAGTACACCCGGGGTTACAAGTATTGGTTTGATTACAATACACATTTAGCTGAAGTAGAACTTGAGGTGGGATATGTTCCATGTGTTGGGAATCTCTTCCCTAGACAATTGTTCTAGACGATAAGCTCCCCCTCCAGCATCTTCTCGTATGCGGTATGGACCGTCCCAATTGGCGAAGAACTTGCCAACCTTCTTTCTAGCACTGTTGGCCATTCTCCATACTAGGTCCCCGACGACAAATGATCGTGGGTGTAGGTTCGCATTGTACTTCTTGGCAGCTCGTTGTTTGGCAGCTAGGTTGTGTATTTGGGCTTTTTCTCTGAGTTCGGGTAGGAGTTCAAGATGTAAGGCCATGTTTTGGTGGTTGCGGGCTGAGTCGTATAGTTCCCGGCGCAGGGATGGCTCGTCAATTTCTACCGGTATCATGGCGTCTGCGCCATAGACTAAGCTGAATGGAGATTCGTTTGTTGATGATTGAGGGGTGCATCTGTAGGCCCATAGTACTTCTATTAATTCTTCAGGCCATCGGCCTTTGGCGATATCCAACCTTTTGCGCAGCTCTATGAGGATGACTTTATTTGCAGCCTCTGCCTGCCCGTTGGTTTGTGGGTGTTCTACAGAGCTTGTGATGTGTTTGATGCCTAGGCCGGTGTAGAATTTGGCTAACTCCTTGTCGATGAATTGTCTGCCATTGTCTGTTATAATGGTATGTGGTACACCATATCTGCATATAATGTCCTTCCACACGAACTGCTAGACTTGTTGGGCCGTGATGGTAGTTAGCGGCTTGGCTTCGATCCATTTGGTAAAATAATCAACGACTACTATTAGGAATTTTACTTGCCCCTTGCCGGGTGAGAAGGGGCCAAGGATGGCCATTCCCCATTTAGTGAATGGCCATGGGGATAGTATGTGGTGTAGTTGTTCCTGTTTCTGATGAATAAGGTTGTCGTGCTTCTGACATGGCTTGCACTTCCTGACATGATCCTGGCAGTCTGCTTCTATAGTGGGCCAGAAGTATCTGGCTCTGAGAACTCTTGTAGCCATGATGCGTGCACCGGAATGATAACCACAAATTCCTTCGTGTAGCTCTTTGATGATATATTGGGCTTGCTCTGCCGTGACACATTTGAGTAGGGGTTGGTCGTATCCGCGTTTGTAGAGGTCATCGCCTATCATAGTATACCTGGCGGCCTTAGCCAGCCAAGTCTTGTCCGCGTCGAGGGGGGTATTGCCAGTTTTGAGGTATTGAATGTAGGGGGTGGTCCAGTTTTGGGTTTGGGAGGGGGTGACGTTGGTAGCTGGGGTGTGGGTTAATATTTGGCAAGTGTGTGTGATGGACGGTGTGGATAGTGTTTGCTGTAGTAAGGATCAATTACAGTTTTTTAGCTTGGTGCTGGCCAATTTGGAAAGGATGTCAGCTCTGACGTTGTCGGTTCTCGGGATGTGTTTGACACGGACTTGTTCGAAAGCGGATTGAATAACCGCACAGACCAGATGGTAATACTGTAGGAGGATGGGGTCTTTGATTTGGAATTCATCATTTAGGTGACCTACAGTTTGGAGTCAGTTTTGCATGTTAACTTCTTGACACCGACTTCACGGGCTAGGGAAAGGTCGGCGAGGATGGCTTCGTATTCGGCTTGGTTATTTGACATTTTGAAAGCAAAGTGAAGGGATTTTTCAATGAGGATGTCGTTGGGGCCTTCTAAGACGATGCCGGTGCCGGCACCTCTTGGGTTTGAGGAGCCATCTACATGAAGCGTCCACTGGTCCTCAATGGGTGTTTGTTGTAGGTCGTTGACGAAGTCTAAAAGACACTGGGCTTTGATGGGGCCGTGGGGTTCATAGCGGATGTTGAATTCTGACAGTTCCACGGCCCATGATGACATGCGTCCGGCTAGATCCGGCTTTTGTAATATTTTTTGGATTGGGTAATCGGTGTTAACGGTTATGGTATGGTTTTGGAAATATGGGCGAAGGCGGCGTGCTGCGTCGACCAGGGATAGGGCTAGTTTTTCTACCATCTGATACCTGGTTTCAAGATCTTGCAGTGTTCTGCTCACAAAATACACGGGATGTTGTGTTCCTCCTACCTCTTGAACAAGCGCTACACTGACGGTATAGTCGGTGGCCGTGATGTATACCAGCAGGGGTTGGCTGGTGTCTGGTTTGTGGAGGATAGGCGGTGAGGTTAAGGTTGTTTTGAGTTTTTGGAAGATCTGCTCACAATCATCAGTCCACGTGAACCAGGTGGATTTCTTTAGGAGTTGGATTATGGGTTGAGTTTGTTCAGCCAGTTTGGGTGCAAGAGATGGCTGTGAGACGGCCAATGAGGCGTTGGACTTCTTTGACGGTAGTGGGGCTGCGCATTTCGATGATAGCTTTGCATTTTTTAGGGTTAGCCTCTATGCCGTGTTGGGTTAACATGAAACCAAGGAATTTACCGCGGTCGATGCCGAATACGCATTTGTCGGGATTTAGGCGGAGGTTATATTGGCGCAGCGCGGAGAACACTGCCGCCAGGTCTTCAGCGTGTTGATGATGACTTGGGGACTTGACAACCATGTCATCGACGTAAACTTCGACACAGTGTCCTGTTAGGTGGCTGAAGACTTTGTCCATTAGTCGTTGGTAAGTTGCCCCAGCGTTTTTGAGGCCAAAGGGCATGACCCTATAGAAGTAGTTGGCATCGTCCGTAATGAAGGCGGTCTTATGCATATCTGTTATGGCCATGGAGATTTGGTTATAACTTGAATATGCATCCAAAAAGCTAAGCACCTTGTTTCCTACCGCGCCGTCTACGAGTCGATCAATGTTGGGTAAGGGGTAGGCGTCGCGAGGGCAAGCCTTATTCAAGTCCGTGTAGTCTACGCACATCCGCCATTTGCCAATGGCTTTCTTCACCAAGACAACGTTAGAGAACCAAGTGGTGTATTGAGCTTCTTCTATAAATCCTGCGTTCAGTAACTTGTCGGCCTCCACCTTGGCTGCTTATCGGCGTTCTTCCCCAAGCTTGCGCTTTTTCTGGGATACGTAGCGGGCTTCTTTGTATATAGACAGCTTGTGGGATGCCACCTGGGGGTCTACTCCAGGGAGGTCGGCGGCCGACCAGGCGAAAAGATCTGTGTTGTTGATGAGGATGGGTGTGATTATGGCACACTCGTCAGAGTTTTAACCGGTGCCTAAGTTAATGGAGTGGCCATTGGGGAGCTCCAGAGAAGTGGTGTCTTCGACTAGTTCGAGGCGGACATCCCAGCCTATTCTGGGGTCAAGGTCCTCGCCGGATAGGGCTATGCTGGCACCAGGGGGTCGTTCGATATGGTTGGTTTGTTGGATTGGGAGTTGTGGTCGTAAGCTTGCCATGTAGCACTCGCGTGCCAAACGCTGGTCACAGTGTATGGTCAGGATGTCGCCGGATGGGGCAGGGAACTTCATGGCCAAGTGAGGGGTGGAGACGACTGCGCCAAGTGTATTGAGGGAAGGACGACCCAGGAGTATGTTGTAAGATGTTGGCGCATCGACAATAAGGAAGCGGATTGGGATGGTTTTGGTTTGGTTTCCGTCCCGAAAGACGGTGTGGAGGTCTATGTAGCCCCGGGTGGATACTTGTTCGCCGGAAAAGCCATATATGGGCTCATCATATGGGGTCATGGCGGTGTCAGGAAGTTGTAATTTTTGGTAGGTGACCCAGTAGAGGATGTCAACTGAGCTGCCTTGATCCACAAGGACTTTCTTAACAGCATAATTTTTGATTTCGACGGTGATGACCATGGGGTCATCTTGTTGGTGGTCGAGGCCGTGGAAGTCATCATCTGTGAATACGATGGGGGGCATACAGCGTCTGTGGTGGGAGTGGGTGATATGGTTGATGGATTGTATATGGCGAAGGTGTCTCTTTCTAGCAGACGAGGTGGAGCCTCCACTTGCGAAGCCACCAGAGATGGTGTTAATGGTGCCTCGTAAGGGGGGTTCGGCAGGGATGATGTCGGTGCGGGCGGGATCTGGTTATTGATTGTTGGGTTGGGTGGGGTGGGTATTATGATGGGAGTCATTTGGTTGACGTCTGTGGTCAGGTCGCGGGGGGTGGCGGGATCGAGAGGAGGAGGAATGGTCATCCCTACGGATGAAGCGGCAAAAGTGGCCAGCACGGACCAGTTCTTCTATTTTATCCTGGAGTGCTTTGCATTCTTCCGTAGTGTGACCATGGTTGCGGTGGTAGCGGCAATATTTGGTCATGTCGGCGTTGGGAGGTGTGGTTGTCTTGCGTGGTGGAGGGATTAGATCGGCTTGGAGGGCTTCGTCTAGAATGCGGGAGTGGGCTACTGTGAGGGGGGCGTATCTGGTGAAGCGAGGTTGGCGGGGTTCACGTGGGCGGGTATCAGGTCGTGGGTTAGGTTGTGGGGTGGGGTTGGAGGTGGTGGCGGCATAGTCGTTGCAGAATTTGGTGTGAAGTGTTTGTATTTCCTCCATGCGGACGTAGTCGGCTGCACGCAGCTTAAGTTCGTGCATGGAGGCAGGTGGGTGGAAGTAGACGTTGTTGGCGAAGGGGCGGGTTGTAGGGTAAGAGTCATGCACTGGAGAATCATCTCCTGGTTGAGGTGCGGTGTACGAAGGGCGACTTTACTAAAGCGATCGATGAATGCTCTGAGTGGTTCGTTAGGTTCCTATCTGATACCGAGTAGGGATATGGTGGTGGTTTGATGGGGACGGCTTCCGACGAAATGGGTGGAAAACATGTGGGAGAGGATGTCGAAACTATCGATTGAGTAGGGCAGGAGAGTTGTGAACCATTCTAGGGCAGGGCCTTTGAGGGTGGTGGGGAAAGCTTTGCAGAAGACTGCGTCTTGGGATGTGTATAAGGCGACATGGGTGACGTAGACTTTCAGGTGCTCATCAGGGTCGGTTTCGCCGTTATAGCCATCCAGGGTGAATGGTTCCCATTGGGCCGGGAGAGGGGTGTTGGCGATAAAATCCGCGAATGGGTGGCGGCGTCTAGGGTGGTGAGGAGGGGGCATGTGAAGTGGGGGTGGGTGGTTGATCATAGCAGGAAAGGTGGAGGTGATGTTGTGAGGAGGAATGTGGGTTGTGGGAAGATATTATGGGTTATAGGGTGGAATATGTGTAGTGTGGAGGGCGGTGGGTATGTTGTAGGGGATATGGGTGGTGGGGAGGGTGGGGGCGAGGGTTGGGGGTGCAGTAAGCCCCGGTTGACCAGGTGGAAAGTGATGGGGATGGGTGGAGGTAATGGGTGTCTGTTGGGTGGTGGTGAAGGTGTGGGGGGTGGGATTGTATTCACTTTCTTCCTCTATAGGCTGGAAAGATGGAGACTTCACAGCTTCAGAGGTTTCTTTGGCTTTTCCCTTCAGGTTGGGATCCGCCTCGATCCTTCGCCTGAGGCGGGAGTTCTCTTGTCTTAACGCCTCCATTTCTTCAGCACTGCGCTTCTTCAGGTCAGCGAGTTCTTGTTGCATCTTTGCTTGGCCGTCTAGGATGGCGGCCAAATCAGGGGTGATGCTAGGAGGTCCAGAGGGACCAGCATCCGCTTGTTTGTTCGCTCCAGCTCTGCTGCGGGTGGAAACCATCTTCAGAGAAAAACGGGTACTAGAGGTGTTCGTCTCGTGTCCCACGGTGGGCGCCAATTGTTCCTGCAGAACAAATAAGATAAGTTAGGCACAAGTTTCACCTTACCAAGTAGTCCGCTATCTCTTCAGTTGGTCTCTCTCTCTGATCGACACATGTCAGCTTGAACCCAGGAGGGGTTACCTGTAGAAGAATCTCCGAAGCTCAAGTAAGTCAAAGTTCTCAGAGAGTCAAATCAATGATTAATGAATGCGTACCTTTAAATGATGGGGTCCACGTGTATTTATAGAGCACGAAAGATGTATGACCATTCCATGGGCTGGGCCTTGACTTGGGCTCTAGGTGGGGCTTGTGAGTGGGCCAGGGCCCTAACTCAGGCCCTTAAGGTTTATTGGGCGCGGACGCTTCCATTATGTTGAGTTCATTAGAGTGGTCGACCTAGGTTCTAAACTTAGTGGATATGATGGAGTAGTCGGTCTAGGCCGGCTATTTGTCTTGATGGCTTATGCTGGTGTAGGTTGTCCCTTTAGATGTTTAGTTTAGGTCAAGACTGGTATAAGTTAGGTTAAGTCGGCCTAGGTCGGATACTTTGCTGCCTTGATGTGCACATTGTTTACTTATTTGGTCGAGTTTGGCTAGGTATGGTACAGCTAAACTTCTTGGGTTGATTCCATTGTAATTTCATTATGGATTCTGAGGTTAGAATGAAATAATTTCTTTGTTCTTTTTATTATTGTTGAGGTTTTCATTCATCTATGTCTTTTATCTTTGAATCACATAAAAAGTAATGATTTTAAATCTATATGCATGTTGATCATATGAGTCCAAGGGTTTTTAAATCTAATTGAGACTTTACTTTGATTTTATTTAGAAACTTTCATGTGATTAAATGAGTTTTTACCAATAATTGAGACTTTACTTTGGTTAAAGGTATTTACTCTAATGAAAATTAATCGAGACTTTACTTTGATTAATTAAGCTTTTTATTTGGTGAGGAGATAAAAGAATAGACATGATTAGGCATAGTAAAATTTGATTGAGACTGTACTTTGGTTGAATTTATTGTGGATAATATAAAAGTTCTCACTTTTAATTGAGACTGTACTTTGGTTAAAAGTGAGAACGCCAACAAATTAATTGAGACTTTACATTGATTAATTTGTAAATCTACAACAATAATTAATTGAGCAATAATCTTTAGATAACCGATGGTGAATCTATTTTGCAAAAGCAATGGAATCAATCTATTTTCTTTACAATTGTTTTTATCTCTTTTTATCTTTTCTATTTCTTTATTGTTTATCTTAATTCTCCTATATTTTATTATTTTATTAGACTAACTCTTTTGTATAGATTTCATAAGAACTAATTTGTTAAAAATCAATTCCGTGTTCGTTGGGAGACGACTTTGGGTTACTTTACCCTTTCTATTTTGTTGACTACTATCTTAGCAATACTGAAGTTGCTATAGTTTAGTAGTATTAATTTGAACGCATCAACGACAATGTTATCACTCGTTCCACATGAAGATGATCCAATAGTGTTGTCAGTTATCAAGATATGTAGGATTGTAGATAGAGTTTTGATAGATCAGGGAAGTTCAACCGATGTTATGTTCCGGGAAACCTTTATAAGGTTGCAAATTCCTATGGATTTATTACAACCCTTTGATAGAGTATTGGTAGGTTTTTTTGGAGAACAAGTAGAGGTGATAGGCTACGCGGATTTGAAGACAACATTCAGGGATGATAGTGCTGCAAAAACTATCATGGTGCGGTACATAGTTGTTAATGCACCATCATCATATAATTTGCTGCTAGGTAGACCCTCCACAAACAAATTAGGAGCAGTAGTCTCAACCACTCATTTGAAAATGAAGTTCCCTACTGACGAAGGAAAGGTGGTCACGATGACGGTAAACTAGGAGAGAGCTCGGAAGTGTTACGAAGATAGCCTCAGAACTCGTCAAAAGTACACACACTGTGTGACATCCACTAAAGGATCAATTGATACTGAGTTAGATCCTAAAATAGTGCACCCGG
This sequence comes from Vigna unguiculata, assembly GCF_037176805.1. Classification (NCBI taxonomy): domain Eukaryota; kingdom Viridiplantae; phylum Streptophyta; class Magnoliopsida; order Fabales; family Fabaceae; genus Vigna; species Vigna unguiculata. The sequence continues at coordinate 25,090,084 of NC_140799.1, read as the reverse complement.
AGCGAAGACCCCAGCCTGTGGGGGAGATAAAGGAAGTAGTCCTTAATGGGCGAAAACTTAAAATAGGAGGAGACTTGAGTTCGGATATAGAAGCGCAAATTTTTCATGTTTTGCAAGCAAATCTTTCTTCATTTGCCTGGACGACAACAAATATGGTAGGAATAGACCCTGATTTCTTGTGTCATAAACTCAATGTGAACCCAAAAGCCAAGGAAAAAGTTTAGAGACGAAGGCGATTGGGGAAGAAAAAGCTCAAGCTATTGCGGAAGAAGTGAAGAAACTTCTAAATGCAACACATATCAGGAAAATTTAGTATCCCACATGGCTATTGAACATGATGATGGTTAAGAAGTCGAACGACAAATGGAGGATGTTGTTGATTTCATTTATTTGAATAAAGTATGTACCAAAGACTCTTATCCTTTACCCAGAATAGATGCATTGGTAGATAATGCATCCAGATGTGCTTTGTTGAGTTTTCTTGATGCCTACTCGGGTTACAATCAAATAAAGATGCATCCTTGGGACAAAGAAAAAACAACCTTCATGGGAGAGACAAGGTAATACCTTTTGGTTTAAAAAAAGGCAAGTGCAACTTATCAGAGGTTGATGGATCGGATTGGGCACCTATGATAGAGCGTAACGTACAAACTTATGTGGATGACATGGTAGTCACCTCAATAAAGGAAACACGACATTAGGAAGATTTGGTAGAGCTGTTTGCTACAATAAACAAGTTTCAGCTTAAGTTAAATCCAGAAAAATTCTTTTTTGGCATCAAAACAAGGAAGTTTTTGGGTTTTCTACTTACCGAGAGAAGTATAGAAGCCAATCCCGATAAGTGAAACCATCATTAACATGAGATTGATCCTTTAGTGGATGTCACAACAGGAAGCGCCGGGCGTAGGTTTCATACCCCAAGCACCAAACTCTTCATTTTTGGGTGCTAGGCGCTACATATTTTTCTGATTTGCGCAGTTTTCGTAATATTGCGTTTCTCAATTCGTTAACCGTCCAATTTAGGTGAAATTTTGACAGGCAATTCATAACATGTTGTTATTCAGTTTGAATGGTGGAGATTTGCATTGGATGTCGGCAGGTAGAGATATACATCACTCATGATTGGTTGTTTTATTCCCTAATAGTATGATTATTGATGGATGATTAAGTGTGCTTAAGTGCTGGTATGGCCTCGATTGGTGAATGTATATACATAATATATATATGTGTGATTGATGAGTATGTTTTTAGTAGTGCTTGCTGAGCCATGTTGAATATATGAACCTATATATGTTAGCTCAAATGTATGATGTTATAAGTGTGTGAAAAAGGCCACTATTGATGATATCATTATGACCGAGTGTTGCATGATCATGACGGTTTTTGGGCAAACATGAGAACATGATAATCGTACTTTAAATGTAAGGGGAGTTGTTCATTGTGTTATGACTTGTGTGTTATTGAATGTGCTTTGCCATGTATAATTGCATGAGAGTTTACCCAATTCCACATAGTTTTTCGTAAGTTTCTGGATTTTTGCCCAAAAACCACCTGGCAGGCATGATGTTGCTGCCAGGCGACGCGTCAGTAGTGACCTAGTTACTGGGTAGCATCATGAACTGCCTTGCGGACAATGAATTTCTGCCAGGCAATGCGAAACTATTTTGCCTTTTTGTGTGTTGTTTGGCGTAAGAGTCATTGTGATTTCTGGAAACTTGTTTATGTACGTTGCGTGTGTGATCTATGGTTTAATCTGAATGGGATTGAGTGTATTATGAAAATTTGGACTCGCGCAAGGAAGAGAAGGGGAACTCTCCCAAAAATCTGATGCGCCATTTGGCAACGCATGATCTACCGTTAGGATATAGCTAGAATTTCCAGTTTGGCAGTGGGCAACACTGGATATCGTGGTTTTGGGGTCTAGTTCGTGAAGTAAAAATTGGATGGATGAGAGTTTTGTGCTTAAGTTTTAATGAATTACAATGCAAAAATTGCTAATGTATGAAGAATGTTTATATGAGGCACTATATTTGATGGTGATTTACATATAAGGCTTAAATAGTCATTTGGTCCTAATTTTGGATCAATTTTTTCAGTTTAGTCCTACTTTTGTTTTTTTGTTCAATTGGGTCCTAAATTTTGAAAATGTGTTTCAATTAAGTCCTTCGAGCTAACTCCGTTAAAATTTTTAACAGAATATTGTGTACGTGTCAGTTTGCCATTGACGTGGACATTGTTCAGTTACGTGGACATTGTGAAATTGAAAGGGAATGAAATTAAAAGGGATTGAAATATTAGGGATTGAAATTAAAAGGGATTTTGGGTTCATCTTCGTCGTTTGGCCGGCTGGTGGATTTTAGGGTTCGTCTTCATCGTTTGGTTCGCAGGATTCGCAAGGACGAGTGGAGAAGACAAGTTCGCGACAAAAATTGGTGTTGTGGTCACAACGTATCGTCAAAGAGGATAGGTATTCGTTTTTGTGTGATTTTGTTGTTTGATATGGGTTTTATGGTTTTTTTTTGTTTGTTCATTACCATTTGTCGCTTTAAATGCAACTTTCTTTGTTGATAGAGTACATTTTATCCCCCATTTAAAAATTGTATGTTTGTCTGTCGGTTTTCGGTGTTTGGTGGTGGGTTTGGTCCAGATTTATGTGGGGTTATTGTGTCCCCCAACCTTTAATACCATATTGATTTTGTTAGTGGTCCCCCATTGAACTTTGTTAATACTTTTACAGGTTTTGTCTCTGTATCGATCTTTGGGATGTGTGACCAAAGATTCGAGAATGTGGTCCACCACGGTGGACACTTTGCCACTGATGAATACTTTAAATACATTGGTGGGGAAACAACTAATTGGTCATGTGATCTTGACCGTTGGTCCTATTTTGAAGTTTTAGGAAAAATTAAGGAAATGGGGTATATTAGTATTAAGGGGTGTCGACACTCAATTTTGTCCGGATTATAATATATATATATATATATATATATATATATATATATATATATTCCTTTTATTATTATTATTTTTACTTACTTACTTATTTATTTATTATTATTATTTTTATTTTCTTTCTTATCTTATTTTACTTTGATTTTATTATGTCCTTTTATCTTATTTTATTTCTTTTTATTTTATTTTATCTTTTCTTTTTTCTTTCTTTGTTTTCAATTTTCTTCATATTTATTTTATTTTATTACTATTTATTATTTTAAAAAACGGATTAAAAAAAGTGAAAAGAAAAACATATTTGAAAAAAAAAAGCAAAGAAAAACAAAAAATAGGAAAAGAGAGATTTGAAAAAAAGCACAGAGAGGTACAGGGCATTCAATTTTTCTGCACAGGATAGGCTAGTCCTTTCCTCATTTGTTACCCTGAAAGTCCCGCTGCTGCAGACTCATCACACAAAAATGGAAATTAATTAGCTGCATATGCATGGATTGATTGAAGAGAAGGCAGACAGAACAAGGCAAAGAAGCAAACGGCACTTTACACCATGTTACATCTCTCAACCACGAACAAAAGGGATCTCATAAATAAGGAAAAAAGCGAAAAAGAGGAGGAGATGGATACGCTCTCTGGGCAGAGTGAACAAAATTTCAAAATACAGTACATGTAGAGAAACAGCTCCCAGCACCCTCGGACGAACTGATAGAGACCAAGGGAGAACTTCGTAGCACAAGGGGGAAGCGAGCCAAGGGAAGAAAGAGTTGTTAATAGGGAGGACTGCAAGAGGTAAACACTGCATATGAATACTTGAATGTTTGGTGTGAACCTGTTGTAGTTGCATTGTGCTTGAGAATAAACATAATGTAGTCATATACATTAAGTGTTGCTTGTCATTTATTTGGCTCATTGAATCTACATTACTACATTATTGTTGTTTGAATCCTCCATTATCCTCTCTATTGAATACTCGCGCCAATCTATCCTCCCCGCCTGTACACACATAACACAACCTATTTCCTCAACCATCACTACACGCCCATAAACCATTAACAGCTCCAATACCAACAAGCTTCTTTTCTTATTCACCAAAACTCTTCGTCATCATGCCTACACAACACCATTCCCCTACATAACAACACCATCACTAAACCCATTATCCCTCATCTCACCTTCAATCATCTCCTTCGCACTACAGCCCAACCTTTTACCACAAACCAACCCATTCCACACGGTCACCAAGAAACCATCATCACCGCTATGCAATTCCCATTTTTCATCTTCCTGTATTGAACCTCCCCTCTCATCCTTGCTCACCTGCAAGAAGCTGCCAGGCCGGAACCCAAACACAAAACACCACAAACAAACCAGAATCACATTCATTCATCATCATCACTGTCACACACTCAAATTCACCATAACAACCCAATACAAATCAGAAGCAAAAAAAACCAAGAGAAGAGAAACCCTCGCCGCCGGCGATTCGAGGCTCTGAACGGGAGTGTGGTCGCGTGTGGTCGATCTGAACGGAGGAGTGTGGTCGCGTGATGGTCGCAGACCCAATTGCGGTGGTCGGTACGGTGGTGACGAGCCTCAGAGTCGTCACGAACCTTTCTTTCTTGCGGAATGGGATGGTCGGAGATCGGGAAGTTTGGCATCACCGGGGGCACGCTTTGGTCGCGGCAGCAGTGGTGTCCACGGTAGAAGTTGCAGGCGCTGCGTCGACGTTGGTCTCTCGGAGCTAGGTTCCGATGCGTGAGTGAGAACAAAGTGATTGAGCCTCTGAGAGGGAGGACGTCTCTGGTGTCTGTTGGCGTCGCTGGCAAGCCAGTGGTGGGGAGGCGTGGTGAAGCAGAGGTAAGGGTGGTGTGTCGGTGGTCAGTGACCCGTGCGGACGTTGATAGGGAGAGAGGGAAGGGACTTGCCTCCTGATTTTCGAGCAGCTAGGGTCTAGGTTATGATTCACCACCCACATTTCACATTGGGCTGATCATGTCTCAGCCCACCTTACTTCATGCACCCCCGAATGTTTAATCTCGCACCCTTGCTCACTCCCCACATTAGTTAGCTCTTGTTTGATTTGGGTTCGCTTTGTTTTCCTTACTTGATGCACCCCTATTTTAGTGCCTATACCCGATGCGTTACTGTTTGCGGTCCAGGTTTCACTACACACACCTCCAATGTGTACTTCTTGCACCTCCAATTTTATTGACTCCACCACTCATTTGTATTTATCTCCTATTTTGGGGGCTCTTTTTATTTTACTTCATGCACCTCACACATTACTCATGTACCCCCATATTTTATTTTCCACTTTTATCCTTCTTAAATAATTTCATCCTTTTATAAATTTATTTATTTTTATTTAAAAATATATATATATATATATATATTTAAAAATTATAAAAATTACAAATATAAAAAAAATAAAAAAATGTTCTCTTTCATTGTGTCTGTCCGGTCACTCGCATCGTGTGACACTTATTTTCTAAAAATACCAAAAAATAGTTTTCTTTCTCTTTTAGTGTATGTCCGACCGCTCGCGTCGTGTGACACATATTTTCAACTAATTCAAAAATACCAAAAAAAATACAAAATTTTCAAAATACAAAAATATCAAGCATTCAAAAATACAAAAATATCAAGCAAAAAGTCCTTTTTAAGAACTACGTGATCCTTGATTCTCCACCGTGAGATACGTAGGAGCAAGGCCAGTCCTTGTCAGGTTCACCTCCAAAAAAATCAAATCATTTTCTCAATTATTTTCTCAAATATCTTTCAAAGAACTACGTAACCCTGATTTCTCATTTTGAATGAAAATACGTAGGACCAAGGTCAATCCTTGTCGGGCCTAAAAAATTAAAACAATATCTTTGTTTCTTTTTAGCATTTTTGTCTTATTATTTTTGGGTAAATTAATATTTTGAAAATCACATCAACTTTGCATTTTTAATTAAAGGTACCGCCCTCGGGCAGACACAGTAGGGTGCTAACACCTTCCCTACGCGTAATCGACTCCCGAACTCAAAATCTAGTTTTTCGCAAACTTTTCTTATCTTTATGGTTTTCCCTAGTTTTCCAGAATAACTATGGTGGCGACTCCAAATCTCTTTTTCAAACTCGTTTTCTTTTTTGATTCGTCGTCCCGTCGCGATTCCGGTTGCGACAAGGGGTTATGGTATTCTGTTGAGCATATGTTGCACCCGTTGTCTGATGACAATGGTGCAATTAATACTGAGGGTGAGGACTGGGGTTAAGAAGGGCTACATGATGTTGAAATAAATGTTGACTGTAGGAGGTATAAATCTAGTAAAGGTACGGTGGAAGTTGAATGTGATCCAAATGAAACAGACACTGATGAAGACATGGAAAGGGTTCGTGATGGGAGTCTTGAATTGAACAAAGGTTTGTCTGATAATGGTTAGGAGTCAGAAGAGTTAATAAGTTTGAATGGTACTGATAATGAAAGAGACGAAAATGAGATTGGGAGTTGTGGTCCATTTGGGACATTTGCCACCATGGGAAGTACATTCAAACTTCTATTACAACAGTAGAAGCACACCATGGGAAGTACATTCAAACTTCTATTAAAACACCCCATGGAAATTACAGATCACTAACACTATGTTCACTAAAACCAGAAATAGCATCCCAACTATTGATAACTGAAATCTTTTCTTCCAAACTCTCACTGATTTCTCCAAACCAAATATCATTTTTCTTTGCCTAATGATTACAGCATCTTTTTCATCAACACTCTCTTAAAAGCACCATCTGAAAAAATTACACCCTACCGTATCTTCCCCTCTTCTCTGTTAAAAAAAATTAAGCAAAAAGTCAATTTAAATAACATAAACAACTTCAATTTAAACCTCATATGAAACAAACCTTAAATTGACGCAACCCCAAAATTGTTTACCCAAATTCTTCGCAGTTTATGTTGTCCGTACTACAGCAAGCTCTCCGCAATCACACATGGGTGCTCCGCCTAGAACCCTAGAACCACCATGTTGCCCCCAACTGTTGCAAGACGACGACGATGGCCCACGAGACATGACTTTCTGGTGAAGGATGGACGACAACAGAAGAGTGGACAAGGGAAGAAGAAGGTTTCTCTACGAACCCTAAATCCCTTTTTCAATTAAACCATAGTCCATGACATAAATGCATTCATAGTGTCCACGTAACTGAATAGTGTCCACGTCAATGGCAAACTGATACGTACACAATATTCTGTTAAAAATTTTAACGGAGTTAGCTCGAAGGACTTAATTGAAACACATTTTTGAAATTTAGGACCCAATTGAACAAAAAAACAAAAGTAGGACCAAACTGAAAAAACTGATCCAAAAGTAGGACCAAATGACTATTTAAGCCTACATATAATTTGATTGAGCATTATACAATAAAGGAACACTTGGTGAGTTAGAGTCATTAAATCGAGGAATTAGCAATTGGAATTTTAAATACTTGATTTATAAGAGGGTGAGAGGTTGCCAAGGGTTCAACACTAGGGAATGATAGTGTGATAATACCTTGAGAGGTATTTTGGAGAGTCCAGGACTGTCTGCTTTGGGTGCTAACACCAGTGGAGTTTCGCTACTAGTATAGCGCCTGGCGGCACGAGTGTGGTGGCCACGCAGTAGACCCTATAACAGTGGGTCTGTGAGAGGGTGGTGCCTGGCAGAACTTAGGCCGCTCCAGGCGATAATGCTGCAGTCAGTGGCTTGTGTGTGTTGCTTTTACGCAGTGATGTGATACTTGGATCAAAAGATGTTGTGCCATGAGTGGATAGGTTCATGAATGGTGGTGAACACGTGATGATATGAATGGGGAGATTCATATCTTGTTACTCTCGTGTGGTAATACGAGCGAGGTAGGTTCGTATGTTTCGCGCTCACACTTGAGAGATGCTGCGTGCGGGGAGGTACATAGTTAGTGGATCACATATGTTGAACTATGAGCGGGCAGGTCCGTAGAGCAGGACTATGAGCAGGAAGGTTCGTAAAGTAGGATTATGAGCAAGGAGATTTGTAGAGCAAGACCACAAGCGGACAAGTTCGTGTGAGCATCATAAATCCTAAATCTAAGGCTAACTATTTGTGTTATTTGAAGGTTGAAAATCCTTGGCCAAGAACTAACTAGACTAAATTAGTTGGGTAATTGATGTTTTTTAAGGTATGTGTTATTTCATTATGAGCTCACCCTTTCTGTTTGTGTTTGGCGATGATCGTGTGATTTGTTACATGGAAGCAGATGATTATAGGTGATGTTGGCGATGCATAAAGACAGAGAGGGGCCTAGCTTGGGGACTTGAGCTAGAAAATAAATTATGTTTTCTTCTGTTTCTTCGGATTTTGGAAATTGTAATAAGATTATTACTTTAGCTTTAATCAAATTTTGGCGCATTGAATAATGATTTAAATTTTCCCACGTTTGGAAATAATAAATTTTGTCGTTTGATCTTCAATTCTTATTGAATTATTTTAATTAAGTAATTTCCAGTAGCGACGTTACATTTTTTGCATCAAAGCAGGGAAGTTTTTGGGTTTTCTACGTACCGAGAGAGGTATAGAAGCCAATCCCGATAAGTGTGAAGCCATCATTAACATGAGAAGCCCGACTAATGTAAACGAAGTTCATTGATTAACAGGAAGGATGGTAGCCCTCTCCCAGTTTCTGGCAAAAAATGGAGACAAAGGTTTACCTTATTTTCAATGTCTGGGAAAAAATTATAAGTTTCAGTGGACCGCTCAGTGTGAGGAAACTTTTCAACAATTAAAAGAGTATTTGAGCAAACCACCTGTGCTGTGCAGGCCAGAGAAGAATAGTATTATGGCGTTATATATCTCGATAACCGATCAAGCGGTTAGTTCAATATTGGTCCAACTATGGAAGGAAGAACATAAGCCCGTGTATTTTGTGAGCAAAATGTTACATGGGATAGAAATACGGTATCCAATGTTGGAAAAACGGAGCATTAGTCGTTGTGGTGATGGCTTGACGATTGAGACACTATTTTCATAATCATGTTATAAAAATAATGACAAACTTGCTTATAAAGCAGATATTACAAAAACCCAACATATTAGGCAGGTTAGTGAAATGGGCAATAGAGTTGTCAAAGTATAATACTCAGTATGACACCAGAGGTCTGATCAAAGCACATGTATTATCAGATTTTTTGGTAGAGCTTACCACTCTTACGGAATCTAAGCATGAAGATATATTGTAGTAGGCATTGTCCGTGGATGGAGCCTCTAATGTAAAGGGGAGCAGAGTTGGCATTGTCTTGGAAGAGTCAGATGGAATCTTGATTGAACAATCTTTTAGGTTTGCATTCAAGGCTAGAAATAATCAAGCAGAGTATGAAGCATTAATAGTCGGGATGTTACTGTCAAAGGAGATGGGGCCACAAAGTTGTTAATTAAGAGTGTTTCAGCATTGGTGACTGGTCAAGTAAAAGGAAAGTTTCGAGCTCAAGATCCATAATTGACCAAGTACTTGGGATTCGCTCAGGTTTTAGCCAAGAATTTTGTCTCTTTTGAGTTTATACACGTTTTCAAGGACCAAAATTGTCGGGCATATTTGTTATCAAAATTGGCCAGTTACACCAAGCCTGGGCAGCATAAGTCGATGATTCGAGAAACATTGGTATCTCCGCTAATAGAGATAGGGGTAAACCATCAAATCATGGCAATACAAGTGAACCCAAAAGAGAATTGGATGACTCCCATTAAAAGGTATATTGCAGATGGACAACTATCGAGGGATGATAAGGAAGCAAGTCGAGTTAGGAAAAGATCCAGTAGATATGTATTAACTGATTGCAATTTGTTCCGATATGGATATTCTCTTCCTCTGTTGATTTGTGTGGATAAAAATGAAGTTGCACGAATCATGGTTGAGCTACATAAGGGCATGTGAGAGTCATATTGGAGGAAGAGCATTAATGTTACTAGTCATGAGAGAAGGATTTTTCTGGCCAACTATATGAACTGAATGTATGGAGTATGTGAGGAAATGTGAGCAGTGCCAAAAGCATGCTAATTGGGCCAAAGGGTCGCTTGAGGTTCTACACTCAATCAATGCACTGTGACCATTCCATAAGTGGGGAATAGATATACTAGGACCCTTTCCGTGTGCGGTCCGGCAGCTTAAGTTTCTGATAGTGGCCATTGAGTATTTCACGAAGTGGATTGTAGCAGAGCCTGTGACTGTGATAACAGGGAATAAGATTAAGGAATTTAATTGGAAAAATATAATATACAGGTTTGGAGTTCCACGATGTCTCATTTCAGATAATGGCACCCAATTTGTATGTTCACAAGTGCGGTAATTAGGCAGGTTTTCTCTTTTGTGTAGCATCCTCAAACAAATGGACAGGTTGAAGCATCCAACAAAGTCATACTGTGAGATTTGAAACAAAGACTAATGACAACTAAAGGGGATTGGCCAGATGAAATTCATCGAGTGATATGGTCATATCACACCACGCCTCAGTCAACCACGGATGAAACTCCATTCAACCAAGTGTACTGGATAGATGCAATGATTCCCATAAAGATTGCTAAAAATGCGGAAAGGGTAAGATCATTTGATGTTGAGCGATTGGAGCAAGGATTGCAAGCTAATTTAGATACTTCGGAGGAGGTTTGGGAGTTGGCTAGGATCTCGGGTGAGGCAGTTAAAAGAAGAGTGGAAAGAAGATACAAGACAAATGTAAATCCAAGGAGTTTTCAAGAAACAAATTTAGTCTTGAGAAAGGCACAATTAATTCAAATGGACAACAAGCTAGCACCCAAATGGACAAGGCCTTATCGTATGAAAGAAGTAGTAGGAGCTGGGGCATATAAACTAGAGACATTGCTTAGGAAGGAAATTCCTAGAACATGGAATGCTGCAAATTTACGTTTTTATTTTACCTAGTTTTGACAATTGTTTTTGTTGGTTTTGTTTTTTGTTAGTTTAGTTGCTAAGAACATTCATTTATTAATTCAAATCACTTTTTTTTAATTCTAGGACTCGATGCTCAAAGACAAATTCGAGCCACAATGCTCGATGATAATTGTAAGATTTGTCAAAAGTAATTAATTAATTAATAAATGCGGGTAGTGGAAGTCATTATGACATTAAATATTGATTTATATGATGTGGAAAAGTACTAGCTCAAATGGTTGAAAGTACTTGATTATGTGAGAGGACTTAGGTTCAAGTCCTATGTATGCCATTTGTTTGTTATTTAATTATTATTGTTTTAATAATATGTAATTTGTATGAAAAACATGTGCAATTGTATGTATATAACCTGTAACATGTGCAATTGTATGTATATAACCTGTAATTTTTATGAATTTCGCATTTTTGAAATTTTTTCCAGAAACTGCTAGGCAGCACATGCATTTTTGGCTTGTTTTTGGTTTCCCGAAGAGGAATTGTCTGGCGCTCATGGCTGTAACCCAGATTCTTGGTTTTTGGGTGAACTGCCTGGCGAAGATGAACTCGGGTTGACTCGGGTTGTCTTGGGCTGATTCTAGCTGTTTATGGGTTATGGGTTAATTTGGATCCATGGAAAGGGTGTGAGAACCTTTAACTAATCAAATGAAGGTGATTAATTATGAAATTCACGAGATGATAATGGAAACTTGGAGGTTTTAGCAAACTCTCATCTTAGGGTTTGAAAACTTGAGAATTTGTGAGTTGAGAATAGAGTGCAACTCAAATTAGACTAGAACTTGAGTATTATATGTTAATTGTCACTCGAATATAGATAAGGGTGCAAATATGCGATAAATTGGTCAATTTTTGGTGAAAGGGATTTTCAGGGAGTTTTTGCAGGTGCTGAATTATGGAAAATTGCCCAGAATTTTAAGTACCCGCCTGGCGGCACAGGGCTTGCCGCCAGGCGCCAACGTAGTGACAGCGATAATGCGTGGCTGGGATAGCAGGCACTAGGGTGAGTTCTGGTGCAGTTTTATTTTGAATTAGAAGAATTGATTTGGGGATGTCCTTGGGTAAGAAAGGATGGAATCTTAATGCATAACTTAAAATACGGCTTAAAACGTAGAATTTGGATGGTATTAATTTATTTAAGACTACTTATATGAAGTGTGATATAGTGTAAATTATGGTTTTGTAAGCTAATGTTTTGAATGTGAGTGGAATTGGCCAAGATGGATGTGTGGGGTAATTTGATTAAGATATGGATGGTGTCTCATGAGTCTTAGGCTCCTATGGGTAAATAATAGTGTACCAAAGGTATGAGGTTAACAGTGGTATATGGTAAAGTTGGAAACGTTGAATTAAGCACGGTGATTTATTAGTAAACTTAGGTTGGTAAACTTAAATGGAATTGGTAAGTAAACGGGTATAGGTATAAAGTGAACTTATTAATCATATGGAAATATGATGGAACTGTGATATATGAGTCATCACGTGTGTTGGGATTACCTAATTTAGAGACCAAGAGGACTCACAGTGATTAGAATAGTGTGGAAAGGGTCTGCAGTGCAATCAAACCAGTAATTGCGCAACTACTGGTGTGGCGTCTGGCGGGAGTATTGAACCGTCAGGCGATAGCTAGAAAACAGTGCGATCCTGGTGCGAGTGGCCCCTAGCGAAAAGGGAGATCCCGTCAAGCGATAGCTGTAGAATCAATGGGTTCCTGGAATGCATGCGCCTGACGGTGTGGGCTGTCCCACCAGGCGGTATCTGCAGTGTTGATGGATCAGAGGCGCTACGCACTTGGCGGTACGTGTCCCCCGCCAAGCGGTCTAGAAGTGGGCAGCGCCTGGCAGTACGTGTCCCCCGCTAGGCGATTTTACTACAGCAGTATGGTGTTTTACTTTGGACGTGCGTGATCTACATGGTTGTGGCTGTGGGATATGGAATCAAATGAGGGAATCCCTTTGGTGTGATTGTATGATTAATATAAGTGTGTTTAATATATGTATATGTATTTATATGATTATTCTGTTAAGCTCACCCTATCTGCTTGTGGTTGACGATGATCGTGTACGCAGTACACGTGAGTAGATAATGTTGTGGTAGGTGGTTCTGGTGAGGCTTAGCTACGGAGCGGGGATAGCTTGGGAAGCTTTTATATTTTATGGTTTTGAAATAAATTGTAAAAGCTTATGAGATGTTTTATATTATTTCCAGTTTTGTAATTTATGGATTTCAGATTATTTATTTATCTAATAAAGTATTAAATTTCCCGCGTTTTTGGAAAATGATGTTTTATTAAATGACGAGTATTTAGTATCTTCTTTATTTTATTATTTAAATCTGTAATGTCCTGACGAGATGTTACAATAATTATAGGCCCGGATGCTCGATGACAAATCTGAGCCACGACGCTCGATATTGGACCATGTTGCTCGAAGATTTATGCAGGTAGTTAGGATTGTAAGTGTGGCCAAAATGAAAAAAGTTAATTCCTTGTTGATAACTATGGAATTAAATTAAGGTACGAGTGTTAAATTTGTTTTGGGAGCTATTACAATCTCGATTTTAAGTCAGAATTTTTTATATTAAGTTGACAGGAATTGAGAGCTCGATATTTTGCCGACGATATTAATTTACAGGTGTTAAAATATTTTATTTGATTATGTTGAATTGAGAGCTCGGTATTTTTCTAATGATGTTATTTTATTTGATTACGTTGAACTGAGAGCTCAGTATTTTGCCGACGATATTAATTTGCAGGCGTTAAAATATTTTATTTTGATTATGTTGAACTATGGGCTCGGTATTTTGCCAATGATAATTATGTTGAACTGAGAGCTCAGTAATTTTCTGATGATGTTATTTTATTTGATTATGTTAAACTGAGAGTTCGGTATTTGGCCGATGATAGTAATTTGCGGGTGTTTAAATATTTTATTTTGTAGAACAAAGTGTTCAGTTTTGAGTAGACTACATCGATTCGCAAGTAGTTAGTATTTTGTTTGGTAAGAGGGGAGAGTGATATTGGAATAAAGCATGGAATGTACACAATGATCATTGGTGGGCGAGGCAATTGGTTAAATAAAGTTAAGCTAATATGAAAAGAAGCAATTTGTAGTCACAAAACACGAGAAGTAAAGCAGGAGATGTTCTGAATGCAAGCACAAAAGATAAATAAGATAAATATAATAAAAACATCCTAATCGTCAACTTCAATCATTTGGCCATCCACGATAGATTTGGAGACATCAGCTTGGGATAAATCAGCATCTGGGAGAAGCACGCGCACTTGACAAGGAGCTAGCTGAAATTCCATTGAGAGAAGAGTTGATCTAGTCCTTCAGAAGCTCAGAGTTGTTAAGCAGATTTTGTTTTCTTGCAGTCCAAGCTTCCTTCTCGGTCTCTAAATTCTTTAATTGGTTGTTTAAAGCAAGTAATTGTTTCTCTTTTTGCTTTAGTTGGTCACAAAATCCTTTCAGCGTTGTTACCTCGGTTTGGAGCTGAGAAACTTCGGTGAGGGAAGACTCTAGGGACTTGTTCTTCTCTTCTAAGTCTTTTTCTTTCTGTTTTTCTCTGAAAGAGAGATTGGTGAATTGGTCAAGCAGGGCAAAGGATGAAGTCTCGGCTTGGTGAAGACCTTCTAGGAGGCTTTCATGGATGGTCTTGACATCTCAGGTCTACAAATGGGGAAGCATCTTGGCCGAGGAAATTATGTTTACGACCATGGGAAAAGTGAGGAAACTTGGAGTTCCAAAAGCTGAGCTCAGTGTCATCCACAATTTGCTTTTAGAAGAGAAGAGTTTGGAGATGGGAGGTGGAATGTTAGGAGGTGGTTTCCACGACTTTCTTACCTCGGGAAAGCTTGGATTTCCTTATTAAAGGCTCAACTTTAGGCTCTGAAAACCTTTCGTGTACCTCAGTGTGAGGGGGAGGGATGGAAGAGCCAGCACCGACACTGGAAATTTTTCGTTTCTTCAATTGACGAGCTCGTTTCAACACATCTTCTTGAGACATTGCCATCAGATTTTCTGTGCAGGTAAGGAAGACAAGTTATAAATAAAAAAAAAAAGGAGAGCATGAAGTATACTTAAAGAGGAGGAAAATAGAGGTTAGTACCGATGTGGAATTTTAAGTCTACTACTCAGAATTCCAGCTCTAAGAGTTTTCGAGTATCGAAAACAATGTCCAATTGTTCCAACATCAAGCAATCTCTTTTTCCAGAAGAATCTAGGTCTTCTAATTGTCGAGGGGTTTGCAAGTTTGGGAATTGACACCAATATAAAGGGAAGCCCTCCAGGAGAGAGGGGTTATGCTCGGGAGCATGTATTTTTACAACCCCTCGGCCCCCTTGAAACCCTTGTAGGAAGAGTTGAATAAAGTTAGCAGGCCTCGGCCGCTGACTCCACTTAGTCAAGCCCACATTTGTTTGGGGGGGTTCTCAGTTCAAAAAGTAGAGAAACATATTGGTCGATGAAGTAATCCCGAAGTGGGTATAGAGCACTTGGAAGGCTCGGATAAAAGCCCAGTTGTTACGGTGTAATTGACAAAGGGAAACATTTAAAGTGGTAATAAGTTCTTTTTAGAAGGTATTGAAAGGCAGTTTTAAACCTAATTTTTTAAACACTGTAATATACATATAGGTGAATCTTTGAGGGGGAAGAGGATGTTGAGAGTTGTCCTTGCATATTGGTTCGTCGTTATCACAAGTGGAGACTATTACATCAGCCTCATTGCTTTGGCATAGGGTTTGGTGGCGTCTAAACGCCCTAACTCTCGTGGCAGTGGTCATGGAAGAGATCTCTTGTCACAGGGCAAGAGCAGCCCAAGGATACAAAGGGTCATAGGAATTCATGAGGGTATGAGATTGGATAACACGCATATGTAATTTCTAAGGACACATAGTCAGGAGAAAACAGAATGACAAAATGTAGTCAAGAGAAAACAGAGTGGCAACACACAATTAGGAGGAAGCAAGATCACAACCCCCAAATGGGAAAAATATAGAATCGCAATAAGACAACCAGCAACAATAAAAGGTAATCAGGAAAATATTTGAAGTGTAGACAAAGAATTAAAGCGAAAGGTAAGAAGGAGTGTTTGGGGGGAAAATGGGGGAGCAAGGGTGCGTAAAGGAAGGGAAGAGACATACCAAACAAGGAAAGAGTGAGAAGTGAAGGAGGCAACTAGGGTAAAAAGAAAACTAAGAAGAGTGGGAAGATGATTATGTTGGTCGTGGGTTTGACAAGATCCATTAGATGTGGAACACGTTGCAAGTTAGGTGAAACGTAATGATGGAACGTGGGAAATGGGGAGTGACAATTAATGAAATGACAACTTTTGAGTTCCTCGTCTCGAGAAAAGGAAACTCAAAAAGTTGGAGAGCTATGTACTTGTCCATAAACATCATGGTGACATGTAGAGATATAGAATTATGTCGTCACAAAGCCGAGGTGAGATTGATGACATATAGAGATATAGAGTTATGTCGCCATAAAACCGAGGTAAGATTGATGACATACATAGATATAGAGTTATGTCGCCATAAAGTCGAGGTAAGATTGATGACATACATAGATATAGAGTTATGTCACCATAAAGTTGAGGTAAGATTGATGACATACAGAGATATAAAGTTATGTCTCCATAAAGCCGAGGTAAGATTGACGGCATGCAGAAATATAGAGTTATGTCATAATAAAGTCGACGCAAGACTGACGATATGCAGAAATGTAGAATGGCATCGCCAAAAACCCAAGGCCAGAATAATGATAAATTGAGGTTGTCGGCAGAATTGGTGAAGATGTCGCTTCAAGATTGACGTTGTAAGAATCGTATGTAAATGGAATATCCTAGCTTAGATTTTGTAAATGAGATATCTTAGTTATTATTTAAGAAGATTTTATAGGAAGCGTTTTCAGTTGTTATGTAGTAGATTATCTTTTAGAAGTATTATCAGAAATATTTTATAGGTATTTGATTATGGATATCTGTAACAGTTGTAACCAATTTAAACTCTATAAATAAGAAGGTTACTCTCATAGTTAAGGGACGAAATTATTTTTGCCTAAGTGAATCACATAGTTGAGATTAAAATACTTCTTTCATTTTATTTCTGACTAAAAGTTATTTTACACCTTTTTTAACTGAAATATATATATATATATATATATTAGTAGAAAGATATTAAAAGAGAAGAAAATATTATTTATTTACTTTTTCATTTTTTCTCGAATATTTATTATTATATTTCGATCAAAAGAAAATAAATTAATCAAAAGATTAACATGAACCATAAAAAACATAAAGAAACTATATAATTTATTACTCTCCTTTACTTGGATTTTCATTTCTCCATTCATTAAAGATAATACTTGCAATAAATATCTATGTTATACTTCTTTCTGGATAAATTTTTTTTTTTAACATTTAACTTTATTACAATTATTTTTATTATTTAGTCTAATTATTTTTTGTTCTGGTAAACGTATTTATTCATTCCCGTTTACTTTCATACATATATATATATATATATATATATATATATATATATATATATATATATATATATATATATATATATATATTACTTTGAGTGTAAGATGGCTACTCGAATGATATTTTTTTCTGAACTAAATATTTTTATTATCAAAAGTTGAATTAAAGTTTGTCTCCTCAATTGATCACTCCTTTGGCCACTTCACATTGAACTTTATTGTGTTTTAAAACTAGCATTCCTTGCTTAAACTTTGTTTGGACATTTGAGTGATCAAAAGTTTATTGAAACAATTATCTTGAACAACGTGAGAGCCTTAAAATTGTTGGGAAAAATGCATCATGAATTAAGAATATTACTGTCTTTATCTTCAAGAATCACCAAATTAACAAAGAAATAAGATAAAAATAAGAAACACAAGAATATAATGTGGAAATCCCAAAATTGGAGAAAAACCACGATCACCAGAGAATAGCACTATGTGAAAATTTGTACAACACATAGACTACCCTCTCACGCCCTTTGATCCCAAGTACACCCAAACTCTCCAAAGCAAGAATTAAACTCAAACCTCACAACACTGTACTACAAGAGTATAAGAAGTCAAATACAAGCTTAAAGTGTGTTTGACTAGGACAAGGAACATGACTAACACACACCCCCTTGGTTATTCTAGACGATGTGGGACTTTTCAAGACATGTTATTTTCATCAGCCCAACATTCTCCACCCTGATTAAAATAAACACATCTTCATTGCCTATATCAGCATTCATACTTCACCATAAGGAGTATCACTTGGAATCAAGTCGTCCCGAGAATTTTCACTTGGAATCAAACTATACAAAGAATTTCCACTTGGAATTAAATCATCCCAACCACTTGGAATCAAACCATCCCAAGAATTTCCACTTGGAATCAAACCATCCCAAGGATTTCCACTTGGAATTAAACCATCCCAAGAATTTCCACTTGGAATCAAACCATTCTAAGAATCTTCACTTTGAATTAAGTTATCCTGAGAATTTTCATGCACCATGCATCAATGCTAACCAATGCCTGTGTATAATCACCACACACCTTGCATAAATATTAGCCGATGCTTGCGCATAAACTCCATACACCTTTCGTCGGAACAATGTCGCAACCCATGATGCAAAACCACCGAACCTTGCGAAAAGCCACAGATCGAACATCCACACTTCGCAGCCACCGTGCCATTTGACTCCCTCGCCAGAGACGCAACACCCGTCGATGTAATGTTTGCTGATGTAGCACCACCATTAACTCTCATCGAAGCATATCTATAAACCGTAAAGCACTTCCTCCATGCACATGCCGCAAATCGTGACTCACACAAATCAGATCTCCATCATACATCACTCATCGGGCCATGCGAGCACCAATTGTGATGTCCTCCACAGATCTAGGAGCATCTCACCACAACGAACTCCACTGCATATCCAGCACGACTCACAATCCTTGCACCTCCACGAACCCAGCTACAAATACACCACGTCAACATAACACTGACAATGATCCTTTCATCAAATTTCTCATTACAACTTTAGTAACCAGGGATGATTCTCCAACAACAAGGAATTAATCTTTTTTTATGTGGAAGATCAGACTACGCTGCAACCACAGAGCATACTAAGAAAAATCCTATTGAACCATAGCTCTTGATACCATTGTTGGAAAAACGCATCATCAATTAAAAATATTATCGTCTTTACCCCCCAAGAATCCCCCTATTAACAAAGAAATAAGATAAAAACAAGAAACACAAGAATATAATGTGGAAACTTCAAAATCGAAGAAAAACCACGACCACCAGAGAATAACACTATGTGAAAATTTGTACAATACATAGACTACCCTCCCATGCCCTTGGACCCCAAGTACTCCCACACTCTTTAATGCAAGAATTAAACCTAAACCTCACAACACTCTACTGCAAGAGTATAAGAAAAGTCAAATACAAGCTTAAAGTGTGTTTGACTGGGACAAGGAACATCATGGACTTAAAACTCATTATATAGTCACTAACACTCACCCCCTTGGCTATCTTAGGCGATGTAAGAATTTTCAAGATGTGTTATTTTCATCATCCCAACAAAAATAACATTTTCTTAGCTTTTTTTTCTTTAATTTTTTACAAAAAAAAAAAAAAGAAATACATATCTAAAATAAAAAAAATATATGACTAGTGGCTACAAATGCTTCCTTTACATTCCATATCACATTCTTACCAACAGAAAGAACTCATTTGGGACAACAGAGATGTCTTAATGAGCATAGTATCTTGTCCAGTAAGCTACAAAGTATAGATGATGCATTTCATAGTATCAAGGCTTCCCAACCAAAGGAGTGGGATAAACTTCTCTTATGCAACACTATATTTTGATTATGCCAATTCTACTCACTCTTGGTCAGACCTCTCAAATTTAACAATCTAAACACTTTTCCCATAAGCTCCAAGCCTAGCCAAACAGCATTATAATTATGCATCAACCTTGATTCACAAAATTACCATAAGAAAAAATGAACACATAGGCCTAAATTTTATCAATCAACATATTAACAATACCAGATCATGAAAACAACAATCACAATGAACTTAACACAACGATGTGGGGTTTTCACCTCCTACATGAGCACCATCACTCATCCCATCCTAGAAATTTGGACTATCCCCTACCCAAGGCAACAATGATGTGGGGTTTTCATGTTGATGAATTATAAGTCCGTAGAATGATTAATTCAAACAAGTATATGATTTTATGAGTCAGATAGTTGTTGCAAGTGACAGAAATTTGTAGACATGTAGCTTTGTAAACAAGTTAAATTAGCATGAATCGTAGTTGGGGCTCTACAGTGTCGCTTAGGTCTGCATGTAGGTTCACGTCTCATCTAATGCATTTGCATTTGCACAGTCAATTTCAATGTAAAACTAATTAATTGCATGATCGATGTGTTTTATTGTGACTGGGAAATCCAATAGGTTTTGCAACACCGCTAGAGGATGCTTTTGATATGACAAAACATGATCTCGCAATACATTATCCCAACCACATCGGCATTGTATTGGCTTAAGAACAAGGATGTCAACCGAACGAGTAGTGTTACAAGTAGTAGTTCTCCATACCCTATCTGTTGGATAAATATTCATCTCATACTCGTCTCCATATCCGTGCAGATATCCGTTATTCGAGTACCCGCATATTTTTTTATTATCCATGGGTACCCAAGGGCATTCACAAAATAAAATTTTGAAATATTTAACCACATATTTAATCGTAAATTCAAATAAAATACAATACATAACATTCATAAAATTTCAAACAAAGTATAGTGTTGAATAACAAGTTACAAAGTAATGTAAATTTTTTAAAACCAATTGATAAAAAAATAACTTATTCAAAATCAATGTGTTAATATTTTAATCATTTTTTTTAATTTAAATTAGAGTACAACATGTACATATCCACGGATGTCAATACTATGATCCTTGTACTTGTCTCGATAAAATACGATATTAAAAATATCCATATCAATTACTCGCGAATATTCATTTCCAATATTCAACATAATCAATTGCATAGCTTCCTCTCAATTACTATAAACATAAGTAGAAAGGCATTTTATTAGTATAGAAATACACAAGTTCTTCCGTATAACCAAATGGTAGGAGGAGAATTATAAACAAAAACCGGGAGAGATTCACCTCTGAATTTCACCACATTTCATTCTTTTCGATACTAATCTCTCAAAATTTAAATTAATTGAAGAGATTAGTCTCTTCAAACATACGTTTTTCCGTACTACAAACCTAAAGATCAAACTCCTATTGACACAGGACTATTTGTCAACCTTGTAACACCTTTTAAAGTTTGATTCACGTATTTATAGATGACCTGTAATCAATTATTCAATTCTACACATTAAAACACTTGAAAAATGAGGAACACGATTTAGGTACCATAAACATGAAAAATGTCAAGACAACAACTCTATACCTTCCTTTTTAGTAACAAGTACATCGGAAGAATAACCACTGCAAATTGGAATGAACCAATAAGAAATCATTAGATTACCTCACCTCTTCAGACAGCTTTTGACAAAAAATCACAAATTCCCAAAAGAAGCTAACACGAAACAAGCATCTATTCTTCATCCGAATTTGGAAAGCGTTTCTGTAGTTGAATACAAAGTTCTGATATTCGGGATAGCAATTTACGCTGTTGGTCTAGGGAGTTTAATGAATGAGTACTAGTTAATTCTATGGGATTATCAAGCACCTGTTGAAGTTGAAGACAGAGCTGCGATGCTTCTGGGTCATTTTTGCAAGTTTCAGATATAAGTTGCAGCAATTTAAAGGTTTGATCTTGGAACAAAGATTGATCACATGGAACTGGTGGAACTAGAAAAGGATGCTGGAGCAACTGAGGAATTCTCCACCTTTCATTGCGATCCCATGCTAGACATTTTTTCATAAGATCCAGAAGCCAAGGATTTGAAACTGGTTCGTACATAATTTCGTGATTTGGATCAGTTATAACTTTGAATTTGGCCCAAAATGTCTTGTAATCTGAAAAGGGTGTTCTCCCATATACCATTTGATAAAGAATGCAGCCAAGGGACCAGATATCTGATGGCCGACCACACTTCATGATGTTTCCACTCGCATCACTCTCATTACACATAAATGCTTCTGGTGACATGTAACTTAGAGTACCAACCTACAATAGAAAGAAAACTAAGTAAAAATTTAACATTTTGTGATACATTTGATCTGTTAAAGCTTAGAAATATATGGGCCACCTATTCACATGACAGGTACATCTTCTTGCACCAATAAAATTTGTTGGGTCATCTCTCATTTACTCCGGAATGGGCTTTTAGTAATCAATTTTTTAATATTCCAGAAAAACCATCACGGAATAAATGGTAGTGGCCAATAATTTGATTGGGCAGTCGAAGATAAGCCCTCACATGAATTTTAAGATGTCATAGAGTTTGAAGCTACCATGTCCCCATTGTTCAGTATCCAAACCATGGGCCTTGAGTTGGAAAACACATATAGCATGACAAATACGAAGGGGCATAATGGAATTACATAAAACTAGTTATTGGAGAGCAAATATCATGCAATATATTGGTAGAAGGGTGAGAGAAAAAAGTTAGCTTTTTCTTCTGTTAGGTGTGGAAAAAGGTGTGAATCTCTGTAGGAGCACTAGCCTAGGCTTTACAGAATTCATTCTGCAGTATATTCTTGTCCACTAATAATATATATCATATCTTTCTCCATCTTAGTCTGTGATAGAATAGTTTATATTATTTTCTGAAAAAAAAGGCTGTTTGTATCTATCCCGGTCAGCCTGTCTTGTCCAATGAGAAATCACTTTTGGGGTAAGGAAACACATCTCTCCCTCTACTCTGGCATTCCTTTTGGAAAGTCCTGTCCCTAGATTTAAGCCATCAAGCAAAATAAGATGCGTAGTAACCTTAATGTTGGTATGAGATCCTTCCGTGCTATAAACAGGATGTTTAAGCACATCATCAGGAACTTCAGGACCTTCTCTCTTTACAACCTCAACACCTTTCTTCAGCATCTCAAACTTAATATTTTGTCAGGTATGTGTCTCCCATAGCGTTTTTCTGTAGAGTTTTAACTACAAATGATTCATTGTTTGCCTCCTTGATTTTAGCCTTCATAGGGACACCAAGAACCGCAGCTCCATTCAATAATCCATCTGTAAGGACCTTTCTCACATCTCATTATAACACCAACGGTCTTGCAGAATCGAGAATGCAAACAAGCTCAAAGCTCGGATCAACAACCTGAAGGCCATTGTAAAAAGAAACATATCTTTATTTTCCAGGCGGTGAAAATTTGAATTCCGCTTGGTAATTTCCCTTTGCATTTTCAAAAACGTCATTGTATGAAGGATCACAAACCACAATGACTTCTTTCCCTTGAACCATGTTTGAAAAAAATGTGGAAGCTAAATAAATCCATCCGTGCAAATCAGCAAGGATGAAGAATGCTCCGTATCCCGCAAATTCGTGTGATATCACTCTAAAATCAGTTCATGCGAACACAAGATGTCACTCATTTCCGTCTTCATCAACCTGCATGCACAGTGGTATCCGACGGAGCCTAAGGAATCAACGCAAGAGGCAAAGCCTTTTCCAAGTCACTGTATACTCTAGACTCCCACCACAGCATTA
Organism: Vigna unguiculata; assembly: GCF_037176805.1. NCBI lineage: Eukaryota > Viridiplantae > Streptophyta > Magnoliopsida > Fabales > Fabaceae > Vigna > Vigna unguiculata. Next base: position 25,066,466 of record NC_140799.1, on the reverse strand, counting down.
GACCTCTCTCTGTAACTAACTCTCTAACTAGGCCCTGTATATTCGGGCCTGCAGGTGTATAAAACTTATGAGGCTTCCTTATGGAGATCAGGAACCTATCACTCTTCCTATGAACTTCACCATTCACATTCAGCTGGATTTTTTTTTCTAATTTTTTTTTGTTCTTTCTATTATGGAATATGGAGGAGACAAACTCTGTAACAAGATCCTTGGATAGTAATTTCTCTCTAACAAAATGACAATCAATTTCTATATGCTTTGTTCTCTCATGAAACACCGGATTGGAGGCAATGTGAAGGGCTGCTTGGTTGTCACAATATAACTTCATCTGCTCATTTTCACAAAATTTCAACTCTTGAAGGAGTTGTTTAATCCATACTAGTTCACATGTAGCTAGAGCCATAGATCGATATTCCGCCTCTGCACTAGATCGAGCAACAACACTTTGTTTCTTACTTTTCCAAGATACAAGGTTCCCTCCAAGGAATACACAATACCCTGTGGTAGATCTTCTATCAATTGGACAACCAGCCCAATCTGCATCACAATACGCTTCAACTTGAGTACTTCCCTTGTTCTCATACAACAATCCTTGTCCTGGGTTACCTTTTACATATCTGAGAATGCGAATCACAGCATTCCAATGATCAATGTGGGGATTTTGCATAAATTGACTAACAACTCCCACTGGATAAGAAAGATCAGGTCTTGTTATAGTAAGGTAGATGAGTTTTCCAACCAACCTTCTATATCTCTCTGGATCTGAGAAAAGTTCACCTTGATCTCTTGTTAATTTTTGATTTGAGTCCATAGGGCTATCAATGGGCTTGCAATTTGTCAGACCTGTTTCTTCCAAAATATCAAGAGCATATTTTCTCTGTGCAATGATGACACCTTCTTTTGATTGCGCCACTTCAATACCAAGAAAATATTTAAGACGACCCAAATCTTTGGTCTGAAAGTGGCTAAACAAATGGTTCTTCAATTGAGCAATTCTAGTGATATCATTTCCTGTGATAACAATATCATCAACATAAACCATAAGATAAACACATTTGTCAGGAGAAGTATAACCATAAAATACTGAATGATCCGCTTCACAACGTTTCAATCCAAAATTCTGCACAACACGACTAAATTTACCAAACCAAGCTCGAGGAGATTGCTTCAAGCCATAGAGAGAACGATGCAACTTACAAACTAACCCAGACTCCCCCTGAGCAACAAACCCAGGAGGTTGCTCCATGTATATCTCCTCTTCCAGATCACCATGAAGAAAGGCATTTTTAATGTCCAACTGATACAGAGGCCATTGGCGAATGGCAGCCATAGCAAGGAAAAGACGAACAGAACTTATTTTAGCCACAGGAGAAAAAGTATCACAATAGTCAAGACCGTAAACCTGAGTATACCCCTTAGCGACGAGACGGGCTTTGAGTCGGTCTACAGCGCCAGTCGGACCAACCTTAATAGCATAGACCCATCTACAGCCCACAGACTTCTTACCAGGAGGAAGAGAGACAAGTTCCCAAGTCCCACTGTGTTCAAGTGCTTGCATTTCATCAATCATGGCTTGTCTCCATCCAGGATGACCAAGTGCCTCATCAACATTCTTAGGAACCTTAATGGTAGACAAGGAGGAAACAAAAGAGAAATATGGAGGAGACAAACGATGATAACTCAAAAAGTTATAAATAGGATGTGGATTACGAGTAGAGCGAGTACCTTTCCGAAGGGCAATAGGCCAAGTGTGATCGGAGTCAAGAGAAGATGAAGAGGATAAAGGATCCATGATTCGAGAATCTGGTGGAGAAGGATTTGAGTCACAGGGGTCTTCAGGCAAGGAAGGAGTCACTGGAGTGCGACGCTGATATGTGAGAAGAGGTGGTTGAACAATGTCATTGGCATTTTGAGGTTGAGTTTCAGGAAGAACCAAGGGATCACAGGATGGTAAAGGAAGGACTTGTTGAATAGATGAACTCTCCTCCATGGAGGACAAGAAAAAAGGTGTGTCCTCAAAGAATGTAACATCAGCAGACATATAATACCTTTTGGTTGAGGGAGAATAACATTTATACCCTTTCTGAAGGCGAGAATATCCCAAAAAGACACACTTAATAGCCTTTGCAGAAAGTTTATCAAGACCTGGAGAGACATTATGAACAAAACAAGTACATCCAAACACACGTGGAGAAACACGATACAAAGGATCATTTGGAAAAATTATCGAGTGAGGAATTTTATTTTCAATAGAAGAAGAAGGCATCCTATTGATTAGAAAACAAGCAGTGAGGACTGCATCTCCCCAATGATGAATAGGAACATTGGTATTCAACATGAGAGAGCGTGCAGTTTCGATAAGGTGTCTATTCTTTCTTTCGGCTATGCCATTTTGTTGTGGAGTATGAGGACATGTTGACTGATGTAAAATTCCTTGGGAAGATAAAAATGAGGAAAACGCAGCAGAAAAATATTCCTTAGCATTATCACTTCTGAGAATTTTAATTGTCTTCCCAAATTGGTTCTTAATTTCATTAAAGAAGGACACAAATATGGATAAAAGTTCCGATCTTTCTTTCATTAGATAAACCCAAGTACATCGAGAGAATTCATCAATGAACGTTACAAAATAGTTAAAACCAAAAGAAGTGACACGACTTGGTCCCCAAACATCAGAATGAACAGTAGAAAAAGCAAAATTACATCGTGTCTCAGACTTTTTAGGGAAGGAAGATCTAACATGCTTTCCTAACTGACACGATTCACAATCTAAGGCTTGAATGTGTTTGAGACTCGGAACCATCATCTTCAACTTAGACAAATTTGGGTGACCTAAACGATCATGCAAAAGTTTTGGGGATGAAGTTGCAAAACAAGATACTGAGGAGCTTGGTTTTAGGAAATAAAGTCCCCGTGACTCATGTCCTTCTCCAATCAGACGACCCGTACCATGTTCCTGTATAGCAAAGGAATTAGCAGTAAAGGTTACAGAACAATTTAAGGAACGAGTCAATTGACTCAAAGAGATTAAATTATAAGGACAATGAGGAATGTACAAAACAGAGTTTAAATTTAGTGAAGGTGATAAAGAAACTTTGCCAATTCCTTGAGATGCCACTTTGGATCCACTTGCAACAGTAATAAAATGAGGACTTTTGGGAGAGGAAATGGAGGAAAATGAGGAAATGTTACCAGAGACATGATCTGAGGCACCTGAGTCAAGAATCCATGGACTAAGACCTTCCACAGATTGAGAGATGCATGCAGTTGACATTGAAGAGGATGGGTCAGGATTGTTGGATTTCTCAGATTTGTACCTCAAGAATTCTTGGTACTCTTCATCAGAAATTCTAGATTCTGAATGATCAGACTTGGACACATGAGCAGCTTTATCGGGAAAACCATGTAAGGAATAACACTTGTCTTGGGTATGGCCCATTCTATTACAATATGAGCATTGAGGACGCCTACTTCGACCACCACGTCCTCCACGGTTGCTCCGACCTCCTCCTCTTCCTCGTGGTGCTACCATTGCTGATGTTTCAAAAACATCAGTTGAACTTTCATCTTTGACCAATGTAGGTACACGAAGAAGTCTAGTAACTAAGTTGTCCATCGAAGGGATTTGATCACCGGCTAAAACTTGATCACGCACATGATCAAAAGTCGAGTGTAGGCTCCTCAGAATTAAGACCATGTAAAACTTATCAAGTTTTTTGTTGATATCTTCTAATGAATCAGCCACAAAAAAACTCTTCAATTCTTCTACTGCAGCCCTAGCCTTTCCGATATGAGAAACCATATCATGATTGATTTGTTTGAGTGAGGCTACTCTTTGAGTTGCATCAAAGAGGCGTTGAATGTCGTTAGCAAAAATATCTTGTGCCCTTTTCCAAAAAGAGAAGCATGTCTTGTAAGGTCTCAAAATGTCTAAGACCCCTTGCTCAACTGATTGCCATAAAACAGCACACAACTGAAAATCCAATTTCTGCCACTTAGGTTTCTCTTCCTCTGAAATATTAGAGACCTCTTTTTCAAGATGATCATGATAACCTTGACCAAGAAACCACAACTCCACCGAAGCTGACCAAGAGGAGTAATTTTTCCAGTTCAGTTTCGCAGAGGTAATAATAGGAGTAGCTGATAGAGAGGGAGACATTCCACCCGTAGAAGCCATTAAAAAAAAACTTAACTTTTGAGAAGAAACCCTAGGTTCAAGATATGGTCACCGAAACAGAGAACCAAGAGCAGATATAAGACCAGGAGGCTCCGGCGAGACGAACGACGGTGGCGCGGCGCGATTCCGGCGCCGGGAAGGCGGCGCGTGGTGTACACGCGCTTGAAGGTCGCCGGAGAGAAGCGGAGCGTGGCGGCGCGTGCGGAGGTTTCTGGGGACGTGACTTGCGGGGATGGGTTGCGCTCCTCGAGGCGCACCTAACCCTGACTTTGTCGGAGTAAACACGCCGGCGGCGACGGCGACGACGGCGGACGGCGCGGCGGACGGCGGCGGACAGTGGCGGAAGACGGCGGACGATGATAGTCACTGTGACAAACAGTGAAGATGAACCAGACTCATGTTCTGGCTCTTGATACCATCTTGAAGAGATTTCAGATAAATGAAACAGTGAAAAACTACATTGTTACTGTTTTACTACTGTTTATATAAGAAGATAGTAAGCAGAATACAAAGAGTCAAGGCCCAGTCCTAACCCTAACCCTAAAGAAAGGATCCCATACATGATAAATAAAATATTACATCTCAACAATTCACACCATTATCTTTCATTTCTTTACTTCAATACAATAACCTTATTGTTCCTAGATTGATGGTTGTAGTACAAATTACTTGTGCTACTATATTTAGAACTGCAGTCATCCTGGTTCCTCCTAAAAGCTGCAAACTGAGATTGATAACCATGGTACATGAATGAAATACCTGTGAATCACGTTGGATGTTTGTTGTATCACTCATTATTGCTTTGGCTATTCCAAAATCAATCAGTTTTAATGAACCCTTGACAAGGAGGAAGTTAGCTGGCTTTAAGTCAGAATGCACAATACGTTCTTCATGAATTGTGTTGACAGCCTGAAGAATTTGCTGAAGAATTCAACAAAACAGTTTCAGATGTATACTGTATGCTATCCAATAAATAAAGAACATAAGAGAGAATAACAAAATACATCCATGAAGATCATTTAAGTAACTAGCAAAGTGCAAGGAAAAATTATTTGATTCTTTTGAACATCATTATTAACAAAAATAAGTAAGTTTTTGGTTTGACACAACATAAAAGTTGCTTCATATAGAATTTGAAACATGAAAACCAGACCCGACTAGACACCCGAACGTAGAAGTTCAAAAGAAATTGGTTCTCGCATACTTTTGGATACTCAAACATAACATCCTGTAACCGCTGAACTGAAAAGTAATTATGCAAAATGCAGATTCAGAGGAATAATAAAATATTTTCAAGGTTACTTTGCAAACTTAAACCTGCCAATAAAACCGAAGCCAATTCGCATCTATGGTCTGGTTGTTCCCATCTAGTTCCTTCCACTTTTGAGACAACATATGAGCCAAATCAATTTCCCCATATTCAAGCACCATGTATATGTACCCATCATCCTTGACTCTACCATCTTTACTACTGAAGGAGCCATTTATGACTCCCTCAAACAAAGCCTTGTCAGTCACCTAATTTACAAGAGTAGGTAAAAATGAATAACACTATAAAACAAATAAAGTAATCATATCCATCACAAATACAAAACCAAGAAAATAATCACAAGTAAAATATGTTACATACAAATTGTTAAGAAATAGACTTTAAGCCTAACTCAACATCACAAAATTGATTCATAAAATGAGGTTTGCACCCATTTATATACTGTAAATTATCCTTATCTCTAATCAAAGTGGGACTTCCAACACACCCAACTCAACCTCCAAAACCGGTTTGTAAGGTGAGATTTGCACCCATTTATATATTGTAAATTGGTCTTATCTTTAGTCAATGTGGGACTTCCAACACACCCTCTCATACTAAGGCATATACATCTCAAGCATGGGATCAGACATTAATAGGTGGTCCGATAGCAGTCCGATAGTAGATGAAACAATATACTCAACAATCAACAAATTTCATTAGGATAGACTCTAACTCATGGCTCTAATACCATGTTAAGAAATGAACCTTATGCCTAACTCAACCTCACAAAAACGGTTTATAAGGTGAGGTTTGCATCTACTTATATACTATAAACTGGCCTTATCTCTAGTGCATGTAGGACTTCTACCACAAATCAACCCAACATATGCATCACTATTGTTTCTAAATGCACATGACCTCTCAAAGATAGCAAAATAATGATTTTTTTTTAAAACACACAAAAGTCAAACCCCTAAGAAGGAGTTGATGAACAGAAGCCAGTAACATTTCACAAGAAAGAATATAACCCTAGAGAGAGATTGATACAGAAGTGGAAGCCCACTAGAAGACTTGTGTGCATGGTCAACTTAATAATTTGTATGTAAGAGTGAGCAAAAGTAATAGATAACATACCTATCAAATTATCCTAACTGAGAAAATATTTTAACCAACATTGGGCCACCCATAGCAATTATATATGAGGAACATGGTAAAACCCGTGTCAACAACATGGAACTAAGATAACATTTACCATGTGAAAATAACACATGAATTCGATACCTCATTTAGAAAGAGAGAGAGGAAGGGGGGGAGGTGGTGGCGGAGAAGCAACATCCATTTTCATTATCCAAAATTATTGCCATGAATTTGGTAGTAGACTAGGGACAATGTAGATAAGAAAAAGAAGGAAAATGCATGCAGACACTACTTTCTGATCAGTCCTTGACTATCTAATTAATTCAACATATACAAAGGAATATTTGAAAAAGAATAGAACCTCCAGCCCCACACAATTGGAGTGTATAAGAGAAGAGGAGAACCCAAACTATTGAAAGAAGACAAAGGAGGGATGTGGGACATAAAATAAAACAGACAGAATTCACTACATGGTCGGGGAGAGAATATAAAACAGCAATGCTTTAAAAGAACTGCCACGTATAATATTCATAACAGAAAAAGGATGAGTGTACCTCATAATCTATAAGCTGGATAATATTATTCTTTCCTTTCAGCCTATTTAGATACTCAATCTCCTGACAAAAGCTGTATGCTGTGGCATAATCACGACCCTTTAGTTTTATTCTTTTAAGTGCATAGATAGTACAGTCTGATGAAATCACTTTGTGCACCTCACTGCTTCCACCACTTCCTATCTTGCCAAGCCTTTGATAAAGCTTGCCATTGACTTTAAAAAACAACTCAGGGTCATAAGTCCTCTTTCGAGCAACTGAAGGTCCTTTACAACTTGCATTTTTTTCTTGCTTTTCTAACCTAGAAGATTCCAGCTTCGTATCTGAAGATGAAGTCAGACCCTGAGGCACTATGTTGGTAACAGCTGCAGGCTCATCCCCGTTATTTAACATGTCATTACAACAAGTATATTTACTAGTTTCCTTTAGCAAACATCCTTGTTGCTCCTTAGATGGATCACTGTGCTTAAATGTCAACTTTGCATCATTTAGTGAATTATATTCTTGAACTGCACTTGCCACCTGATCAATTGACATTCTATTGGTGTCTTTCAGAGAATCATATGGTGATTTGGCACCCCCTTGTGTTATAGAATGAGGATTGACATTCAGGTTATCATAAGGTTCTGCAGCCACTTGTGAGTCACTATCCATACAGGAATTAGCACAATGAGTTAAAGAATTCGGCATTGGAGCTGAAGTTGAATGGACTGATGTAGTTGTAGGGCATGGCAATCCCACTACGGAAGATTGTGTAGCTGGTTGACTCAAAAAGTTTTTGAATTGCTGGAGATGATCCTGAGTAACTATTCTTCTCCTTGGAAGCAGAGAACTCTTGCCTCCCTCAGATAACAAACTAGTCTCAGACTCTGCCTGCTGCATATTGTGGTGTTTCACATGTTGACTGAATCCAATTGACGCCGCACCTGTCAATGCAAGTGAACCGATATGAGATCATATGTACTCCATTTCAGTAGCTTTTGAAACATTGACCCCTGAGTGTTAAGAGAGGAAAAAGAATATGTGTGGCAGGGTATAGTGATTGCTTTGGGACATATATCACAACATTAGCAGTTATTTCCAATGCAACAATCCTAATAAAAAGCTTTAGACTAGACTTAAAATCCCGGTTGGTGATATCATGAGTGCAGAAGAATTATTGGCGAATAGGTGCATGGGAACACTGTTGGATGGATGGGACATGTGGGTGATAACGATGAAATCAAGATGACCCACAAAAAGTGAGAGAAAAAGAGTAGCTAGCACTGCACTCTATGATTACGCTTGGGAAATAAATTTAATATAAACGGAAAAAAGGGGAAATGGAGGGTGTGTGGAAGATTGTGACTCATTCTCCTACTTCCCGGGTCCTTTCCGGATTTGTCTGTTCTGTTCTTCTTTTGTTGTTTCTACCATTTATGTTATTTCGTATCATTGTATCTGCTCTCACTAACCTAGCCTTTTTCATAGTAAGAAACCCATATTCGATACATAATATACAATACAAGATCTCTTGTCTTGGTTCATCAATTGTTGTGAACTTGAAGGTTTGCTTGAGTCACTTACAGGTCATTATTCTCAATTTGAAGTTAAAGAAATAGAATTGCAATTAATAAAAAAAAAAGGTGACAAAAAAATTACCATGCGGCTGTGAAGTGGCATTGTTACTCTCAGTTGAAAAACGAACCTTCTTGTGCGCACCAACACTATGAGATTCCACCGGCAGAGAGGGTTCGTTCTTGCAACCATCCCCGGTGCAGGTGTCCGAAATCGACGGATGTTCCTCTTGGGACTTGTTCGCGATGTTTCGGTGCGCCACCATGGAGCGCCGTGGCCTCAAGGTATGCAATTGCGTTGAAGCTGAAGAGGCATTAACGGCGAGAGGGCGGTGGCGCTTGAGAGCAGCTTGGACTTGTTTGAAGAATTCCGGAGAGGAAGGGGAAGAATCGCGCGTGAGAGAGAGGTTAGGGTTCTCTTCCATCGAATGCCGCATTTCTAACCCCGCATCGGGTTTTCGTCGTCAGCGTGGTGATGTTGATCCATTCCACTGCTGAAGAACAGTGACGCTATGCTTCCCAGTTCAAAATGGAAGACACGGTTCTTTTTTTCTTATTTGCGCCTTCCTATGTTGTTTAAATCTTAGCTTTTTCTTTCCCAAATTATTATTAAGGTTTAATTATGGCTTTGATCCTCGTTTTGAAGTCAAAATTTTGAAATTAGATCCAAATTTTAAAAATTTTTAAATTGTTCTTTTTTTTTTAAAAACGTCTTATATTTGTTATTTCTATTAAGTCAAGGTTGACGTGTTAGAGAGAGTGTCACGTGTCAGTTTTTCAAATTTTTTATTTTTTATTTTTATTTTTATTTTATTTTTTATTTTTTTTTGAATTTTTAAAAAAATTAAATAAATTACCACATGTCAAGCTGTCATCGTGTCACATGGCAGTGATAGAGTGATGTGGCAGTAACAGTGACACGTGTCAGTATTATGCCAGATGTCATTTCCTTAGTCTCAATTTGGTCCCTTTATTTTAATTTTTGTCTAAATTTAGTCTCAATTTTTGTAAAAATTAGCAATTTTGTCTCTCTCCAAATTGAAATCAAATTTAATTTCTATATAAATGTATACAAATATTTCCATCAAAATTGATATTTCAAGTAAATATTTTTAACCAAATTAAGTTCATTTAATTAATATTTTACATTGAACTTTATTTAAAATTGTTTTAAAATTGTTAATAGAAAATAATGTTAATAGAAAAAAATTCATAAATTAACTAGTTCATGTAACAATAAAAAACATATAAATTTAAAATTTGATAACAATTTTAAGTAAAGTTAAATGTGAAACACAATTTTAAATAAACTTAGCTATGTTAAAAATATATAATAAAAATATCAATTTGAATAAAAATATCAAATTTAATAAAAATATTTGTATAACATTTATATAAAATTAATTTTTGTTTTAATTTGGAAAGGGACGAAATTGAATTATTTTTACAAAAATAGGGACTAAATTGAAATAAAAATTAGAATACAGGGACCAAATTGAGATTAAGAAAAAGACACCTAGCATAATATTGACATGTGTCATTGTCACTGCCACATCACTATGTCACTGTCACGTGACATGACAACAGCTTGACACGTGACAAAATTTTTATTTTTTAAAAGACTTCAAAAATAAATAAAAAAATAAAATAAAATAAAATAAAAAATTGAGGAATTGACACGTGGCACTCCATTTAACGCCGTCTAGCCAGACTTAACAAAAATGACAAACTTGAGACGTTTTAACAAAAAAGATGACCAATTTAAGACATTTTAAAATTTAAGTACCATTTTAAGATTTTGACTCCAAAATAGAGAACAAAGCCATAAATAAACGTATTATTAATAACTGCACTTCCATGTTAATGGAAAAGTATTAAAATATCTTTTTCTTATTGCACTGCACCTCCCTTGTCTATTGAGGAAGAAGGAGACAAAGTTCACTATGTAAACAAATTCATTCTAAAAACTCTGAAACAAATTTTATGTATTTTAGAAAATTTATTCTGAAAATTTCATTTTAAAATGTATGACGTATATTTTGAAAAAATTATTCGAAAAAGTTAATTTTAGAGTGTATTTTGAAAAGCTTGTTCCTTAAATCATATTCTAAAAATCCTATTCCAAAATTTTTGTTTTTAGAAATTATGTTCCGAAAATCATGTTTTGAAAGCTTTGGAAATCTCATTTCAAAGGATTTTGAAAATAGATGACCCAGAAGTCACTTTTAGGAAGAGTAAAATACCATTTTGAAATTTTGTGGGAGTACAATTAGAAATTCAGAGGATGCAAGAAGTAAAAGCGTATTTTTTTCTCATATTCTCCGTTGATTGAACTTTTTCTTTTGAGCTATTCAATTTGCAAACCCATTTTCTGGTGGCCTTTTCTTCCTGCACCCTCAGCATTTTAATATTCCAAAATTCACCCGAGATTTTATTGCGTCTGTGTACTAGTGACGTAATCATTTGCATGTCATGGGTCCGTCATGTTCAAGTAATAAGATTATGATGAATTTGAGGTTCCAAACCAAACCAAGCAATTGATTCCTTGCTCTTACTAAATAATATAATTTTCTATAATGTTTTACTCTCTTTTTTTTCTTTCAGTTATTTTTTATTTTATTTTTCAATTCCTTTATTTCGCTAATAAGTCCTAACACTATAATATTCATGAGATAAACTCAAACTAACTTGAAACATGATTTTATGAATCAAACACAAATAATAAGGATTATAAAAGCACACACTTCAGAACTTTATGTATTGATTAAAATCTTGTGTGAAAAAAATTGTTATTATAAAATCTATACAAAAGAGTTAGTCAAATAAAATAATAAAAATATAAGAGGATTAAGATAAACAAAATAATAAATAAAATAAATAAATAAAATTGAAAAGATAAAAGCAATAGTAAGAATATAGGTTGATTTCACAACTTTTTTAAAATAGGATTTATTATTGGTTTTCTACATTATTGATTTCTTGTCTAAGATTTCAAATTAATCAAATGTAACTTCTCAACTAATTTGTTGGCATCCTCACTTTTAACCAAAGTAATTTCGCAATCAAAAACAAAAACTTTATATATTAATCATAGTATATTTAATCAAAGTAACTTCTCAATTAAATATTACTATATTTAATCATGTCTATTCTTTTACCTCTTACATCTAGTAAAAGCTAATTAACCAAAGTAACTATTTGATTAATTCTAATCAAAGTTTTCACATTTAATTAAAGTAACTTCTCAATTATTAGCAAAAACTTATTCAATCATATGAAAGTTTATAAATTTAACCAAAGTAACTTCTTAATTAAATTTAAAAATCCATGGATTCATATGATTGTTATGTAGATTTAACATTGTGTTAACTTGCTATAATGTAAAAATAATTACTTTTACTAAATTAAGAACCAAAAGACAAAGATGAAAATAAATCACAACAAGAATCAAAAGAACAAACAAATTTATTCATCTAACCTTAGAATCTAATTAAGAAATTACAGTGGAACTAACCCTTGAAGTTTAGCCCTCCATGATGCAAAAGTAACATAAAAATAGAAGAAGAGAGGTGGGAGAAAGAGAACAAAATTAGGCTCCGCTAGAGAGTTACTAAACTACGAAGTTTCAAGCCTCTTTTCTGCCTCCTCATGGTCTCTTTATATAGGACTTAGACTTGACTTTTCTATTTTTGAAATCTCTCAAATATATTTTAAATGAAGATAAAGATAGACATCATTTATCTTTATAGTGATTATGAATATCTAAAAATATTTGGAGAGATTAAATTATTTGACAAATATAGTTGGTTGATAATTTCTGATATAATTAAAAAAAAATTACTTAAAGATATATGGTAAATTATCACCCACAAAGATATATTTCCACAGTTGAACTTAGTTGCAGCTATACTAGCACACTATCCAAAGAATATTTATGCAACTAAAAAACTATTTTTAACATATTTTTGTATTTCATGTTCAATAAACTCAATCATATGAAATTCCAATTAAATCAATCTTTTAAGAACAAAATTCAATTAAAAATCTAGAACTAAACATTAAATGAGAGCATAATCATCAACTATTTAAATGGGTTGTTTGGACTTTGTTTGAAATTTATGAATGTTATGTATTGTATTTTATTTTAATTTATGGTTAAAATATATTGTTAAATATTTAATTTTTCTTTTTGTAAATACCCGCGAATACTAGTAGATATTCGTGGATATTAAAAAAAATAAGTGGGTACCCACACGAATTTGAAAATGGGTATAAAGCAGATATTTATCCAATGGGTAGGGTACAAGAGAGCTACTACATGTACCCAAATCGTACCATACCCGCTCTGTTGCTCTTAGCTTAGTTATTGTTTGGAATAGACTAGATACTGAGTATTGGTTAAAACAATAGTCACTCTTGGCTAGACAATGAGTATTGTTTAGAACAACAACCATTGTTGGCTAGAAGAGATTTACAAAGAAAACTATCAAAAGATCAATAAGAAGTTCATGAATAGAAAGTTTACATCTTTAGACAAATAGAAAATCAGTTTTAGTCTTTTAGCTTGCCAAAGAATACTAAAGTGTTCTATCAAACAAAATGTGTAGGCTAGAACTCAAAATTGTTATCACTTAAAAATTCTTAAGTGGTGTTGTCGTGCTTAAGCTTTCTTCTTCAAGATGTCTTCTCTAAGTAGAAGACTTGAATAAGCAATAATTGTAAATCCTTTCTAGTTGTTGCATAGTCTTAAAAGGTTCTTCATTCTTCAAGTTGATATTAGAGCGAGTCGATCTCGTTCTACTGGTCTAAGTCTAGTCTGGTGCAATTTTTTAGTACTATCTAATATCATTATCGCCGCCATCTGCCTAGGGGTGAATTTGTGCCTACTAGATAACAAAATGGAAGCATAGCGGAAAGAATAAAAAACTTTGAAATTAGCATAGTTAGGTATGTTATCATATAAGATTTCAAATGGAGACTTAGAGTTTAAAGTTAAACTAGGAGTTCTATTCATAAGAAACACAACCTTATTAACACCTTCACTCAAAAATTTCAAAGGAATTAGAATCAAACATTAAGGCCCTAACATAGCAATATTGATAAATAATACCTTTTTAGAGAACAAATTAATGAAGGCCAGCTCTTTAGGATTATTAGATTTGAAAGTTTTAACACTGTTATTGAATTGAGTTTCAATGTATGATAGGAATTAAGGTATGATGAAAGCGCTATCAAACTTATTTTTTTTAATAAGAAAATCCAATTAAATATGTTTTTATGCTTAAAGAGAGTTAAAAAAAAAAAAATTTGAAGCCATCATAAGTATGTTCCCTAAAAGTACCCCAAATGTTAGCATAAAACAAATCAAACAAGTTTGGACTAAAGTGATTTGGGTTCCTAAAAGATAATCTATTATTTTTGGCTAATTGACGAGTGTTGCAATGAAAATTAGAAGCAAGACAAGAAGACATAACAATTTTATTTGCAATCAAATTATAAACATTTGGAGGAACATGACCTAATCCTTTATATCAGGTAACATATGAAACAAGATTACAAGAATTAGAAGTCAAATTGGACTTAGGAAATTCAAGAAAAAGTAACCCTTCATCCTTTTTAGCGGTGTCTATCCTCTTCATTTTCGTGAGGTCCTGCAAAACAAAGTTAACGATCTTCATATTCAATTGAAAATGATTTTTAGTGATTATTTTAAGTGAAAGTAGATTAAAATGAAATGATGGTATAAATAAAAAGTGTAAATGAATGTCATCATTTAGTCTAATACTACCTATTCCTTTTATTTTAACCTTAGTCAAATTAGAAAATAGAACACATGAATTATTGAATGATACAATTTTTTATTCCAACATATGCGAAAAGTACCAACAGAATAAATAACCCTTCTATAAGCATAATAAAAATAATTGATAAGCAAATTAGTGTTCATGCAAATACCTATCACATTGGTAGGCATAACTTCAATATGATTTCGGGACCACATTTGAGTGGTAAGAAAACTGACAATTTCTAGACACTGAGCGGGAGTAAAATTTGTAGAACTATACTAAAGAGATGTTCAAAAATAAAACTACCGTTGGAGTTCATTAATCTTTCTTATACGCAACTATATTCAATCCTATAATGTTAACTCAGTTTCCTTAAAAACTGCTTTCCCAGTAAAGATCCAGGTATTGTCATGGCAATCCAAACTCCTTTCATATCATCTTCACATACTTGTTTTTCCATGGATGAATTAAGAGCTCAGATTATGTTAAATGATATAAACAAAAAGAATATACAAAAGACATTAAATTACATTTAGAAAATGAGGAATGGAGGAAAACAAAGCCACTTGTCAACGGGACTATAAGGATCTCTCCCTCTAACTATGGGTCAAAATAAAAATATGCTCACTTGACAGATTACAATCTTTCTTCAAGCCTAAGAATTTTACACAAGAAACAAAAAATGAAGATGTCAGCACAAAAGACATTGATTAGGGGGAAAAAACTGTCTCTATTAGTTATGCTATATCTATTAGTAGAACACGTTGGTACAGTGTGTTCCGACCTTTAAATTGGAGCTCTGAACTGTCCAGTGTGTAAAATAAGCAACATGCAAACAAAATCTTCAGGGTTGTAGAAGCCACACCTTGTCTTCAAAAGGCTGCAGAATTGAAGGTTGAAGCACCAATGCCTTGGAATTGGTAATGATATAAATCTGATTGCCGAGCAGTGATGATGGAACAAATGATACATGTGTTCCATTTAAGCTTTTGTTCTGTTGTAATTATACAGAGCGTCAAGATTGTGGTCAATTTGATTGGCAAGAGACTGCTGTAGGCACCTGCATTCTGGTAAGGGGTACGTGTAGACAGAAGTTTTTCTGTTTATTTTTCTAACTCTAGGTACCATTATTCCTTTGCGGTCACTTTCACTCAGCATGTCTTCCATCTGATCCTTGAAACCTCTCCAACTGCAAAACCGACGCACAAATATTTCCCGTCATCTAGTGTTTTCCAGTGATGCCATAGCCTAAGCCCTCAAACTAAATCCAGATGACAACTACATGTAACATTCAAACAACGATGGACAACTACAGTAAATTGGCAGTTTGATTCAAACCAAACAAAATTAAACAATTATACATAATGTAATTATAGAAAAATAAGGTTCAAAAATAAACTGCAAAACATGGTGCTAGCGAACAGTTCTTACAAATCAGAATTTACTAGTAAAAAAAAAACAACAGAAAATTGCATAATATACAAGACCATAGCACATCCTGGTAGTCCTGAAGTTAAAAAGCACCAATTTCTATGCTTAATAAGCAAGAGTCTACCATCCCCTCCATTAACAGCTATGACTTCAGCTAAGAAAAATTTCTAAGGACCAACCTATTGACAGTTTGATTCAAACCACGCAATCTATAAATTATTAAATATAACGTAATCATACAAAAACAAAGTTAAAAAATAAACTGAAAAACATGGCCCTAGCGAGCACTTCTAACAAAACAGAACTTACTACAAATTAAAAAAAAAAAGAAAAAAACAAAACTACTGAAAGTTGCATTGTATATAAGATCACTACACAACATGGTAGCCTTGAAGCTAAAAGGCACCATTTTTACGGGTTAATAGACGAAGTATATAATCCCCTCCATAAAAATTTTCAAAGGACCAAGTGATATTTTTCACTATCTTGTATTTTATTTTGCTGTGGCATTACATTATTATAATGCATATTCAGCGGTAGATTAGTATCTGATTATAATTAGTGCTCTAACAATAAAATGTCACAAAAATCAATACTCGTACACCAAAGTTCAAGTGTTGCAAATATCAGTTTCTAACAATAGGTGGGTGTTTAGGAATGGATTATTTCTGGAAACTAGTATTTTCTATATAAAACAACTCTTAAAAAATGCTGAAAACATAAGCAACTATTTCTCAAAAATAAGTTTAAACCAAACATCAACGTGTCCACTCTTTGGTTAAAAGAAGATATATATATATATATATATATATATATATATATATATATATATATATATATATATATATATATATATATATATATATATATATATATATATAAAATTAAGATTTAGTAACATACTGTCATCCTTTCAGTTTTATTTAATATAAATCATAAGATTTACATTCAAATCTAGGGGAAACTCCAATCAGTTAATATATTATACGTAGAACAGATCCGTGCCTACTATGTGAATCCTACAAAAATAACTATTATCTTATCACTAAAGTTTTATTTGTTTTCATAAAGACAACATATGATAATATACATGGAACCAAATCAAATATTCCCCACAATCATTTGAAACGTATAAACAGAGTATATAGTAGCTATAAATGGAGGATGAGGGGGAGAGAAATAGATAATATACCTAATACTCAAGTTATCCAAAAGAACAACAAGCTTGCGCTTATCTGGGATAATCGTCTTAGCATGGCCATCATAGAGGAATCTTCTATGGCCCATCAAAAAATGAGGGAAGTTACCACCCTGAGTTGTTACAAAAACCTCACTAGACAAGCATACTGTGTAGTCCAGTGCAGCTAATTGGGAGGAATAGCCCTAGAAAAATATGAAAATAAGCATTATAGCATATTGGAAACTCCCCATAACCATACACACTACGAAAAAGTATAATTAAATTAAACGTGAATATAAGATTTCATTTTATTTGTAATTTTGAGCACAGAAAAATTGCAGCAAAAACGTAGTTACAAGTTACAAGTTATAACCAACCATCAAGACACAACACAAACTAATAGAATGAGTGGATAAAGAATCATAATAGAAAGCCATTGACATACTTTATGCTTTACGGAATTGAAACCTAGTTACATCCTTTATCATCACGTCCATTCTTGAGGTCTAAAACTACTGATCATTTTTTCAAATTGATGAGATTCAGTTTGCAGGTCCAACCCATATCCATGACCTCACATTTGAAAATTTTAGTGAATGGTTGCAATAGCTTAGAAATTTGTAAGCTCAAAGTGAAATTTTATTGCACACGACCAACTAAACTATGGTAGGGAACATTGAGCTTTAAATACACGAGAAAAAAAGGGAGAGATAGGAATGAATATATTAAGAAGAATATGCGGTCATATAGGAAAGAAAAAGATACAAAGAGACTACATATTAGCAGACGATGTTGATACCAACAGAGGAAATAACTAATCAATCAAGGTCATTTGAACATGTGAAAAGGTGAAGAGAATAGATGCATGACTTTTAGCCTTGTGCAAATTAGGTATAGGGAGATCAAGAAGGATATTAAAGGGAATTATTAAAAGGAACTTCATTTAAATTTTCCATTAGAATTTGGTTTCTAAACAATTCCAATGATGTTTATGTGTTCATGTAACTGATTGATACGACCATTTTTGTCAGTGATTCTTGTTATTACAACTCTAAGCCACCGAGCCCAAGTAATTAGTTATGAAATTTTCTTACATGGTCATATAGATGATACAACTATATATCGGATGCAAATTATGTTTTTTTCTTTTTGCAATTAGCTTCTTTAATGTGTGTTATAAATATTTATATATTTAATCACTGGAAGGACAAAAAAATTTAAATATTTGTTGCATGAGAAAAGAATGTTTTGCTTCAGCAGAGTTATAAACAAGTACACTATAATCAAGTTGATATGCTCCCGTGTACAGGCTACTATGAGAAAGAAATCAAAATAAAACAGAAAATGAAGCACTTTTAAGCCATCTAGTTTCATAGAATAAATCATGACATTTGTTATTGTTTTAATTTTCCAACAAACGGGGATCTTTACCATAAAAGGAGCAAGCTCATCTGATGTTGCAAGAGATTCCTTTGTATACAGATAGGGAAACATCTTCATCAAAGGAGTCAAATATCTCTCTGCACGATATATTTTCCCAGAAGCTAAATATATTGAAGTATTGTTATCAAATCCCATGCCACGCAGCATCATACCAACCTACGTAATTAAGGAAAACAATATGCAACTAACATCAGTCTCTTCCATATAATATCAGCTTTTCACACAATTTAACATTGCAACATTAGTTTGATTTTCATTTCATCATACCATTCTTTCACTAAATTAATTAAAGTGAAAGCATGTACTGATATTGAAACTAAAATCTAGTACGAGGAAAAGGTACGACAAAATATATTGATGGCATCACATTCTGAAGTCAATAAAATGTGCACTTGAGATGGATCAGATTTATTCTGAGAAGAAAACTAAAAACAGAATTTAAGATCTGATCAGCATTAAAAAGTAAAACAGACCTCTAGTGGGGTTAGTGGGCATTTTCCTTCAACCCGATTAAGGTCAGGCAAAATTATCCGGTCCTTTCTTTTAAATTTGCCCCTCCACCCTTTTTCTCGAACTGAATCCATTTCCAACTTTTCTGCCTCTCCTCCATCATATACACAACAAGAGAATGCCACCATATCCTGCATATTGAGAAGATTTAGTCAATAATAAAGCTGATGCAATCCTTCACCGTTTCCCTACAGAATTGACACAAACTTCCAGTTCCAAACAAATTGAATGAGCATCATTACCTCTTCAAAACGAAGATGCACGGCAATGTATTTTCCATCTGTCCTTGAGCTCTTCTGAATCATTCGGTAAACTAATTTGTTTGCTAGTGCAGATATTGAAGAAGAAAACCTCAATGCTTTATAATTAGTAAGACATCTTAGAAATTGAATGTGTGGTGGAACACTCATCGCCAAACGATTGGCAAATGGAGCTATTCGAATTACCCTGCATTTGAAAATAATTTTTTTTACATCAAATTATTTGAATGAAAAAGCAATTTTGTGTCAAATGCCTAATTTGAACTCATTTCAGAGTTCATTTTCATCCAAAACTCATTTTATGTAAAGTAAAAACCCACATGTTTCATTTTATTAAATATCATAAGAATGAATAAAAAAGATGAGGACAAAGTGTATGAATACCGACCCTTCCTTTTGCAAGATAGGAGAAACAACTCCAAGGTAATAACTGACAGGAGACCAAGCTTGAACTCTGATGTTAGTGATATTACTCATATTGTAATTATGCCGCTCCATTAGTGCCTCGGGCAGTTCTTTGACCACCTTCACATAACCATCAAGTGTGGATATAAAATGATCTTCATCATATATATCCCCAAATTCACTGTAAGAGAAATAATATTACTTTAAACAGAAGTAAAGTAACTATAGAAGTAAATACGGAAACTCCAAGAAGAGTCATAATAATGTTCAGTGCATTCCATATTTAATTACTAATTTTTGAATAGACTGTTCTGCAAGGGCTACTAGTAGAATTTCATCATTGCTAATGGTTATGAAATCTAATCAAGTATCGCTTGACTAATCACATCACAAAGCTAAGATAGACCTCAAAATTTTGTGTACTAATTAATGTGGATCAACAAATAATACATCAGGAGGATATGCTTCTTGTTCTAGGTTTTCTGGTCCGTGAAATAGATTCAGTACTTGGAGCATACACAGTAATGTTAATATGGCTCTATTTATGGGAGCGTTATTAAATTCAGGGACTTATACAAACATGTTTAACTAAATAATCTCTAGAAAAACAGGTATGAAGGTTTAAACAATGGTAACTAACATAAGAGTCACAAAGTTTCTTTAGATTATTAGAATTTATATCTACGGAATGACCGTAGGTTTCTCATTATCAACCGAATGAGTTGTCTCAAAAAAATGGCAACAACTTAAAATTTCTTTTTTAGATTTTGAAATATTGTAAACAGAAGTTCAATATAAGACACAATCTACCTCAGAAAAGCATCAGAAAAGGTTTGTGTTTTCGTTTGTGAAAATAGGAATGTAAAAAAAAAATAAAAAAATGTGATAAGTATACTCCTATTTCCCATCATTCACGTGTTATTGAGTTGTGAAATTCAGTCACACATTGACCATTACTAAGCCAAACAATGAAATCAAATTAACCTACAATGTCTGTCCAAAATTTCTCAGGCATGAATGTTAGTGGGATTTAAAACCACAGACCAAATCAAGTGATGCAGCAGCAACATCATGGTTGCGTGGTTACAGCAGCCACCACAACAGCTAGTCAGCGTGTGATTTCAACTACAACTAGAATTCTAAGGTTCAAAACTAAAAGATAAGGAATAAATTGGTCACCTTGGATCTTTCCACACATTGTGAAACTCAAATTGAGGTATAACTAATATTGCATTCAGGAGTCCAGCCACAGCCACAGCATTACAAATCTAACAATTCAAGAAACACTATTGTCAAAAACTAGACCATTTTTAAAACTAAACAAGACCACTTCAAATAAAGGAAAGGGGGAAGACTTTGCCTCACCGCAGAGCGTTGTTGGTTAAGACCCCCGTTGGCTTCCACAATCAAAAAACCATTCAGTCCAGGCGACACTGAAATTAAGAGAAACAACCGAATTAAAATTCCACACAAACTTTGCTTCTACGCCAAACTCCAATTCAACAAATTATTATAAGTTATATCGATTACAAAAATGTTCGCGATGCAAAGCTGTCAAATTCGGACAAGGCTTTTGCTCTCTCAACTTCCTTTTGTACTTCCACACAGAAGCCAACTGCAAAAAGACAAAAAAAAAAAAAAACTATTATAAGAAAAACCCACCTCTCTGATTTATTTGAGCTAATTTATTTTCAGATACTGTGACAATAAAGGAAAATCAGATGAAACTAAAAATAAACCGATTAAAATCAAGGTGATTTTGTATCTGTCTGCTATCTTCCATCCAACAAAATGCTCTTCAAACATTGTCAAGTTATCCTCATTTGGAGACAACTTTGTGAGCCAAAGAGCAGAAAGTAAATCATAATGGAATTAATGCGGCACTAATGACAGTTTTTTCATCAAAGAGTTCATATTAGATCTTGATGAAGATACCGACGCTAGATATAGACATTTTTCGAATTTAGATATACACATTGTGACACACTAATCACTTTATTTAGACTCAACTAAGGTCGATTTTCTCTTTAATTAATTAATTAATTAAATAAGTGAATTAAAAAAAAGGAAAATAAAATATTTAATGAGCACATGGTTTATGATTATGAGGCGTCAAGCTCGTTCGTTCAGTTACCCACCTCGATGACAGAGGAATTATCGGTTTCGATATGGTGCCAGAGGTTGTGGAAGATCTCGTGACTGCGGTACCGAGAACCAGGAAGAGGTGTGTGGCCAATGAGGGCGGAGAAGGGCCCCACACACATTAACAACCCGGAGATGTACACCAGCGGTAGCAGGAAGAAGTATCGGAGGCTCCGCCGCGTCATGATGACGGCGACCAGCCTCCGACTCTCCGACGAGTCCTTCGCCGGTCTCAGCCTCCTCCGGCACCGCGTAACACCGGATTGCCGCCTCGGAGACGGCGGCGGGCTAGGAGAGCTGCTGCTTCCTCCTCCACCGCCGCCGGCCTCACTGGTGAGGCCATTTCCTCCGGCTTTGGATTTCATAGCGAAATTCTCTCTCCAGACAATAGAGAGAGAAAGAGAGAATGGGTTGATAGCAGTGAAAAGTGAAAATGAAAACGAAAACGGTGTGTTATGTGAAGTGAGTGTGGGTGTGTGAACTGAGAAGGTTTTTGTTAAGATGTTTGGAATCAGATTTTTTTTGTCCTGTTTAAGAGAGAGAGAGAGAGAGAGAGAGAGTAAAAAGAGTGAGAGAAGTGAGTTGTTATGGTGCAGAAAGAGGAGAAGCACAGTGATAGAGAAGAAGGGGAAATTAAACAAAACTGGTACAATTATAGAGTAAAAATTCATTTGCTACTTGTTATTTCTAGAAATCAAATCTATTTACCTATTTTTAGAATATTAATAGATATAATAAATATATGTAAAAATTCTTTCTAAATTTAAAAAGAGAAAATTCTCCGACACCCTAGTTTTTCGTTCTCTAACAAATATAACGGATTTTAATTTTAGCCTTGTTTTAGTTTTATATTTCAATTCATGTATTTCTGGCCTTATTTAATTTCATTTGTGTTGAACGGGAAAGATTAAAACTATGACTTATTATATTAATATCAATATAATAATAATCTTGACTAAAATATAAAAATGTTACATTTATAATTATATAATAAGTTTATTGACAGTTAAACAGTTAAAATTTGATATGACTTTTTTATTGGTTTACGAAAAAACATGCCGCATTGCCCGGTTGGTGTATTTTCTTATCTGAAACGCTTCACCACTCTTCTTAACAATATTGGAATAAAAAATAAAAATAACAATTATTGTATTTTGTAGTATTATTATAAAAAGTTGAACTATTGTTATAAAATGATAAATTCGTAAAAGAGACCAAAGGTGAAGAATATTAAAAAAAATTAGAAGCACTAAAATTGAAAATAAAAACAGCATAACATTTTTGTCAGTGAAGTTGAATAAACGAAACGGAACTTAACTTGCAGAAGAAGAAATAAAAGAAAGCATTGCAGTATTCCTTACTGAAGAATAGGACCATCTAAGAATGGATGCAGTAAGGAAGGAATAAATAACAGAATGAAAATAATTTTCTGCTTCCTTCTATTTGAGAAGGAATAAATGGGTGAGTATTTGGCCACGTTAGGGCGAAGTAACAATGAAACGTGATTTTGTTTGGTATGCATGTGTGGATTCGCATAGAAAGCAACATTTGGGGAGTGAAAAGTTGGTGGGAGCGTTCCAAAATCCAAACATCTTAAAAAATGTCTTATAAGGAAATTGTTAATAATATATGTTTTCTTACTCACATAAATTAACCAAAGAATTAATATATGTTAATAATATTTGTAATTGAAGATATTTTATAAGTGAATGATGATGATATATAACAAAGTATAATTACTTAATAACTAAACTCTATATTATATTTATCTTGATTATATTTTCAACTTTTATTTAAGCGTTCAAATTTAAATATATGTTAATTTCATAAGGAGTAGTCACTCAAAAATTTTATTTACTTTTATATCCATATCTAGTTCTTACTTAGCATGGGAGAATTTTCTGCGACGAATTTTTCATCGGTCTTCGGTAGTACAAGTTTGGCTACAAATGAATATTGTCTTCTAAAATATGTCTTTTAAAGACAAATCAAAAAGAAAATTCCGAATTTCAAGATAAAGAATATCTTAAATATAATAATTAACATTAATGATATTACCAAAAATCATATTGATTTTATGTACGAGTATTTCTTTTTAGTTTTTATAAGAGTATTTTAAATCAAGTTGGTCTATCTCACTAATATAAAACGACGATCAATCGTAGTTGGATTATTTAATTTTATAGTGGTGATTGAACAAATGAAAATATTAAAACTATCCGTATAAACTAATTCTATCCGTTATTAAAAAAGAATTGGCTACATTAGTAAGGTCTGGTAACCAATAATACTTTTATTTGTGTAAAATAATGCTCTTACCGTTTTATTCTGAAATAGTTTGAATATGTCAAAACAAATATATATATATATATATATATATATATATATATATATATATATATATATATATATATATATATATGTCAAAGCAAACATACTGATACATCTGTTTCAGTCGTTTTTTTTTCAAGCTTATCTTCATTCCATTAAATAAATAAAGTCAATATATTGTTACGAGTTTAAGATGAGTTATAAGTCTCAAATCATATAAAAAAATAAAAAGATGATTAATATATAAATAAAATGATCCATAAACTCATTATTTTAAAGTTTTGAGTTCTAAATAAATTCTTGAATTTTTATATAAGTTTGTTCATGACTCATTGGTGTCAAATTTTCTAGTGTTAGAAAATGATTACTCAAATAATACTAATAATAATATAAATATGAAATAATATAATAATAATTATTAAATTAATAATAATACTAAGACAATATATAAAACAATGAATATTAATCAGAGATCAACCATTATAAAAACAATAATAAATAAAAGATAAACGGTAATGAGTAGAAATATCCTGGGTTGAGGCACGCATAGCGCTATCTTTAGAGAAAAAATGCCCCTACTGCACATGGCTAAACAAATATATCAATACACAATCATATGTGTTTCTTATCATATGTGTTTCTCTCCCAAGATACAACAACCCGTCAGATCAATCGAGTGCAGCGAAGGATCTTTGAATCTTATGAACACCATTGTCTTAAAGATAATATAGGAAAGAAGAAAACTTTTGAGAGAACTCTAGTATTTGTTGTCTTTGTTGATATTGTTGTTTTCTTCCCATGCACCTAGGTGGTATTTATAGGTAACAAAATGAGACAAAGGAGTAAATTATAATAAAAATATAGTCATTAGCCATTAAAAACATTAACCAATAAATTAAAGGTCTATAAAAACATGAGTAACAGTAGAATTTTTATTTTTATTATTTTACTTTATAAATTATATTAAAATATTTCTAACAATCCCCCACATAATTTAAAAATAAAATAAAACAAAAATATATTATCTTTCAAAACAAAATATTGTAGTTCAGTGTAAGGAACCTTCCGGATCTGACCCTCACACCTAGTGCTTATAAACTTTCACCTAAGAAAATGCAGATACTTGATTGTCTTGAACTACATCCCCAGTGACCAGGTTTTAGTAAATAACACATACAATATCAGTGTTCATTATAGGTTCTAATCAGTGGGTACACGTTATGGCCTTGTGCATGTATCTTGTTTCATGAGTGTCATTTAGAGACTTACCCATGTCTCACAATGGCGGCCCCACCATCACACTCACTAGGTAAACCCTCAAAGGGTGGTTTGTGACTCACATCCCTACAATAATTGTCACTGTGTTTATTAAAAGGTATTTTATAAAATAATGCAGATACCTCAACCATTGGGTTTATTAAGAGGTATTTTATATGCATATACCTCAACCTTATTATTGCCACAATTTATAGTACACCTCGTCATAATGAGACATAAAATTTAATCAAATTATTTGGTGTACTTTAGTCAACAACAACTTCATTGTTACCCATTGAACTCCATTCCATGGGATCGCCATTCATGTGGAGATGGGTGTCCATTGTTGCAACTAATTTATGGGCTATAGTCTCATTCTCCTCGACGACTCAAATACTTGTTGTTGATGCATCAACCCTTTGATAAGCGGATTTGTAATATTTCTTTCTAACATGACAAAGTCAAAAGAGACAATACCATGAGTAATTAAGTTTCTAATATATTTGTCTCTCATTCTCATATGTCAATTTTTCAATTTCATTGACATTTTTACTAAAAGCTTTAAATATAATAATTTGATTGTCAGGATGCATTGGAAAAATGAATCATTTATGCTTGCATAATAGATCATGATAGAACAACAACTTTTTAACATGTTTCCATGATAGGGCATTTTCATCCAAGGTTAAAACATAAGCATAACCAATAGGTGATTTTGTGCCACCAAAATCAATATCCAATTTACATTAACCTTCAATCATCTCAAGAAATTGGGCATATTGCCATAACTAGAAGAAATACAAATAATATTACACTAGATGGCAAAAATAGTTCCCGAGGTATCACAAACAAATTTAGATAATTTATCATTTGGAGGAAACATCTCTAGATATTTATGAATATAAATAACCAAAGATTTTTTTGTTAAAAGGTATATTAACCTTTACAAGACACTCCCACACTTTGAAATATTTTAAATGTGGTTCTTTTCTCTTTCATAACTCATAACAAGTTTTATCATAATTTTTTGTGTTCAAAATATGGTAAGCTGAATATAAAGTTTCACCCTATATAATGTTAGGTAAGCTAGAACTTGAAGCATAACATTTACCACATCAAACAAAAGCATTTTTTTTTTCTTTCATTGCACCATTACATTAACACCATATGAATATGTTACTTAATGAATAATACCTTGAATATCACATAAAAACACTCATTTATAAAGATATGTATCATCACTTCTCTAATTAATTAATTTTGCACCTCAAAATTTTATAATTTGAATGGTCTCTAACCAAACTTCTCAACAATTATAATAATAGCATGTGATATATCAATACTTTCAACATATGTGATAATCAAAGAATAACAGCTAAATATTTTATTACAAGATAAATGTACTTAACTCAAACAAATCATCACAAATATATCATTTACCAACCAAAATACATGTTTAGAAATAATAATGTTATTGTACTTGGAAATCACTTCATAACCTTGTTGAGCACAAGAAAATTTCTAAATTCAGAAACATGAAAAACTTTTCTTTTTAAAATAAATGTTGGAAGACAAGTTTAGTTTTTACTTGACCATCCTTTCAATCCCTTCAATTTTTGATATGAAGATTTCTTCTTTTATCAACATTTACATGATCTTAAACATGATATCAATTAAAATAATTCATTTTAATTTCATAAACAATCATTTTGAATTCATAAATTTGATAAAGATTATCTTTATTATCAATCACTTTTTTTTTCATATAAATATCAAGCTAATTTTTTTTCTCTTTGCAAATGCAAAGTTTAGTTCAAGTGTTTTCCATAACACAATAGAAGTTTTAGTAACACAAATTATTTTATAATTATTTTCATACAAACACTTAAAATATATACATGATATAGAACATCTTTATCAATGGTAAGAATATACAATATTAAAGCATAAATTAATATAACAACATAAGCATGAGCTATAGACATCACAAAAAATGATTCAATGAGCATGAATTTTATTTATGCATAATTTCATTTATTGTTACCAATAGAAATAGAAACAATTATACACCTCAATTTTTAGGCTTAGTTGAAACTGATTTAAATATAACCATAAGAAACACATTAGTTCATAAAATGTGTTTTCAGTCTTCAGCTCTATATTATTTTTAATTTTAGAAATGAATACAGATGAGTAATCAAAAATAGAAATAGTAAGATAATAAGTTTTCTCTCTAAGAATGTTAGAAAATGATTACTCAAATAATACTAATAATAATAATAATAATAATAATATAAATATGAAATAATATAATAATAATTGTTAAATCAATAATAATACTAAGACAATATATAAAATAATGAATATTAATCACAGATCAACCATTATAATAACAATAATAAATAAAAGATAAACGGTAAGGAGTAGAAATATTCTGGGTTGAGGCACGCATAGCGCTATCCTTAGAGAGAAAATGCCCCTACTGCACAGGACTAAACAAATATATCAATACACAATCATATGTGTTTCTTATCATATGCGTTTCTCTCCCAAGATACAACAACTCGTCAAATCGATCGAGTGCAGCGAAGGATCTCCGAACCTTATGAACACCATTATCTTAAAGATAATATAGGAAAGAAGAAAAATTTTGAGAAAACTCTAGTATTTGTTGTCTTTGTTGATATTGTTGTTTTTTCCCCATGCACCTAGGTGGTATTTATAGGTAGCAAAACGAGACAAAGGAGTAAATTGTAATAAAAATATAGCCGTTAGCCATTAAAAACATTAACCAATAAATTAAAGGTCTATAAAAACATGAGTAACAGTATAATTTTTATTTTTATTATTTTATTTTATAAATTATATTAAAATATTTCTAACACCTAGTATCTCCCTCCATAAAAAATCTCACACAAAAAGTTGACGGTTCATCCTGAGGATGGTTTGAAAATATGTATAATAATTTTTATAATTAATTAATAATAATAAAAATATATATAATAATTAATAATAATTACTATATTGTTAAATTTTAATATTTTTAATTCATCTAATTATCATTTAATTTTGTTTTTACCATTAAGGATATTTTAGTAATTTTCAAATTTTTATCAATTAAAACTTTTTTTTAATCTATTACATCAATCAAATCACTCACTAATTTTTACAAAATTCATCTCCAAATCCACTCTTTTTATCTTCTAAATCCACTTAAAAAATATATATGCATATACTCAAATCAACACAAATTCATCTTTACACTCTCTCTTAAATCTATCCAAATCTATCTTCATACTCTCTCTTAAATCTATCCTACCAAGCAAACACACCCTAAATGTGGAGTAGAAAAGCCTCATTCATAAAATTTTAACAATGCAAAGTTATCACAAATGACACAATTTTGATATTGTAAGGATATCACAAAATTTCAACACTGTATAATTATCACAAAATTGTATGCCATTTTCTTTTATGAAATTGATTTAATTACTGGCAAAAAATGACAAAACATAGAAATAATGGTAAAAACATAGAAATAATGGACGTGAAAAAGTGAAATGAATTAGTCATATTTTCTTTTTATTTATGTTCTTTTTTGTGTGTCTTTTCTGTGGGTCGAAGATATCACTCAAATGTCTAATCACTAACAATCAATAAGTGGTCAATAAAGTGTGTTACCTCGTTTCTGTTGCTCTAACTAATCATACACCATTAGCATTGCTATTACCTTTTCTGTCTCATGCTATATTATTTTATGTTTTACTTTTTTTTTGAAATATTTATTATTTTAAAATTAAAATATTATTTGTTTTATTAACAATAACAAATATAATAATAAAGATGATTTGAAAAAGAAATAATAAGACCGCCCAACTTTTATAAAAGAAACATATCTTAATTTACAAAAATAGACCCAAACAATTACTTGTACAATAAAAAAAGATATAAAGATTCACACTCAAACAGATTCTTTACAATTGCAAAATCAAACAAAAACAAAAATTCCAACAGAATAATAAAGATTTTTCACACCATTGATGTTTAGTAGTATTTTATTTATAGATATCGTAATGAAATGTTTAATTAATATTAATGAATTATTAACGATACCTACTCTTATTATTTTATTTACGTTATAACAAAATAATAAATTAGAAAACTAAATCATTAATTAAATATTACATTTACGTTATAAACAAATTATGTTATTTTTTAAGTTTATATAAATTACAAGTCATCGAATATTTTTTATAAAATTTATATTATTTGTAAGGGTTAAATATGTTATTTTTGGTTTTTATTTTTATTTCTGGGTCATTTTTTGACCATGAATTTTGAATTTTTTTGTAAAAGAAAAATGGGTTAAGTTGTCGTGGAGAGGACGACATTAAAAGTGAAGTCGTCCTCCCCTAACCGATTTCCTTTTTTTTTTTTTGAAAAAGCAGTGTTGTCATGGTGAAGTCTGGTTTCTGCAGATCTAATAGTGAAGTTGTCGTCTTATATAATGACTTCACCTTTAGTTTTTTTTTTTAACGTTGCATGTAACGTCCCAATTTAATTGAATAATTCAAATAAATAGAACGCCGCATGTTTATAATATCAAATAGGGCATCGACATAAAGTATATTTAGAATTAACCTTTTTCAGTTATCCCACATTATACTGGAATGGAAACCCAAAGACACAATACAATGCCTTGAATAGAATCTAAACTCAAATTAGATTAAATTGGAAATTTGCTCAAAGAGCAAGAAACTACAAGATAACAGTACACAAGAAGAAAGGCTCAACAATGAGCAATAAAGGATCTAGGAAGCCTAACTACATCGCAGCCTCCCCGCCAACATCACGATCACCAAGAGTCTCCACATCTGCTCCCAGCAAGGATTTGGTGATCATTGCAAAAGGAAAAAGCCAAAGAAGAGAACAGACACAAAGAGAAAGGGTAAGCTAGAGTAAAATATTTAAAATGTTATTAAGCAAGCAGATTATAAAACAGGTTATAGACAAGCAAAGCAATAAGCACCCAAAACATGTGAAAGCAAACAATTAAATGACTCTCTAACTCAATATCCAAATCATACTCTTGATATAGAATTCTAAAGGAAGTATGCACCTGTGCTGGTTTCTAAACTCTACAGAGTCTAGACGCAAGGGGTTATCACCCAACCACACACAGGGTTAATCCTCTAATGTCTTGGGCCCAATATGTCCCAAGACTAGGACCTCCTGCCACTCTCACTACATAAATTATTCTACTCTATGTGAGCGTGAACGATTATTAGAGTTCAGGATACCTTCCTTTATCTAGACATCTCCTATATCAAGGTATACACTAACCACCATCATCAAGAGTTTCCCTTGAAACTCTTTTACCAACAAAATCCACATGCCATATCAAGCATTCAATTCTCATGCCAAACCACCACCAATCAAACAAGTCATGTTTTCCATTTCATACTCAACATAACAAGATTTCATTTAATCTCATACTTTATAAATGCATACCATGACATACATATATCACAAAATAGTATTCATCCTAAATAAATGAGTGCCAACATTTAAGTACCTGCAATTCCATACAATCAAGCACAACACACAACCATAATTCTTACACCAAAATTCCTAAATAAATTTATTATCACAAAACCAAAATCATTCCAGTAATGCGTGACACATTTCTCAAGCTACAGACATCTAATCGACGATCCAACCGGTCAAACCACAAAATAGCATGTTATGAACCAAATGTCCAAATTTGAGCTTAATCCAACGGTTAATGAGTCGGAAAGTCAATTTTACTAAAACTACGCATATCAAAAAAATGACACATTCGCCCAACGACCAATCACTCGCCCAGCGACCACCCGACGCTTCCAAAATACGAGATATAACGTCAAATATCACAGTTTTATGAATATTTGAACCCCTAATTTGGAAATACACCCGATCTTGACTTATATTCCACAAAACACTAATCAAACTTAGCCAAACGAAATAGGAACAAGCAAAACAACTTAAAAAAAGTGAAACCCTAGCTTCCCTTACCTGAGAGAAAGAGGGCTAAAGGAAACGAGAGCCCTAACAGCAACTCACACAGCACCACAATAGATTAAGAAGCTGTAACGTATCTGGGGTACACAAAAAAAAAAACTATTAGAGCAACCCCAAGTTGGACCAACACTACTAAGCAGAAAAGGAATGGGACAAATACAAAGCTCATGCGTTTTACTTACTTGGACAGGACTTTAGACTAGCTCCAAGGAACGCTCTAGTTGTGTCCTAGCAGAGCTGCTGCTCAAGACTTGGAGGAGGGAGGGGGACTGTTTTCTGTAAAATGAGACAGAATGAAGAGTGAGGGACTACGAGGGGGTCTTGGGGGTCCAAAGTGGGTTGGTCTTGGGCCCTCGAAAAGGCCAGGCCCAACCCCTCCTTAGGACAAAGTGTAAAATAGAAAAAAAGGGGTCTTACATTGCAGTTTTATTTTTTTTTTGGCTTAAATATACATTTGGTCCCTATTTTTGTTGATTTTATTCAATTTGGTCCCTATTTTCGTTTTATGTTCAATTAGGTCCTCATTTTCGTCAAATTGTGGTCAATTTGGTCCTTTTTACTAAGGGTGTTTAAATAGTTAACGTTTTTTAACAGTACATGCCGCGTGTCAGCTCCTGGTTTTTTTGATTTTTTTTAAATTTTTTTTAAATTTTTTTTAAATTTTTTTAATTTTTTTTAAATTCAAAAAAAGTGTCCACGTGTTAAGTCACAATTGTGCCACGTGTCAATTTCTGGTAGTATTATTTTTTTTGTTCAATTTAGTCCTTATATTCGTTATTTTTGTTCAATTCAGTCCCTATATTCGTTATTTTTATTTAATTTAGTCCCAAATTTTGTTAAAATAAAACCATTTAATTTTTAAAATTGACATTATTACTACTTATTTTTTAAATTTAATTATAAATTATAATATTTAATTAGTAATTGAATATAATTTTTAGATTCAATTGTTAAATAGAATATAATTAAAATATAATTATTAAAATTTTAAAAATATATATTAACATTTGTAAAATTTACATTTAAATTTAAAATATTTAATATTTTTATTGCATTTTAGATATTAAAATTTAAAATATTTTATATGTAAATGTTAATTTTACAAATATTAGTTTATTTTTCTAAAATATTTTGAATAGATAAAATATTTTTATATATCAATTTTAAAAATATTTTAGAATATAAATATTAGAAAAAAATTAATAATTATATACTTATAATATTTTAAATAATTATATTCTATTTAGAAATTAAATATAAGAATTTATTCAATTTATAATTAAATTTAATAATTTATAATTGAATTTAAAAAATAATAAATTTAAAGGTCAATTTTAGAAAATATATTAATATAATTTGTATAAAAGATATTAAATTTAGTGTCAATTTGAAAATGACAAAATTGATTTATTTTAATAAAAATTGGGACTAAATTGAACAAAAATAACGAATATGGGGACTAAATTGAACAAAAAAAAATACTACCACAAACTGACACGTGGCACTAGTATTGACACGTGGCACAATTGTGACTTGACATGTGGATCATTTTTTTGAAATGAAAAAAATTTTAAAAGAAATTTTTAAAAATTTTAAAAAAAATTAAAAAAAAATTAAAAAAAATTAAAAAAAAAAATCAAAAAAACCAGGAGCTGATATGTGGCATGTACTGTTCAAAAACGTTAACTATTTAAACAACGTTAATGAAAAGGACCAAATTGACAAAAATAGGACCTAATTGAACATAAAACGAAAATACGGACCAAATTGAATAAAATCAAGAAAAATAGGGACCAAATGTATATTTAAGCCTTTTTTTTTTCAAATTTTTCACTTTTCTGTTTTTTTAACCTTGTAGTTTTTATATATTTTCTTTTTACAAAATTTTGTTAATAGTAGAAATTATATTTATTTTTTTGGTAATTATTTTTTATTGGTACAATAAATTAATTTAATAAAATATATTAGATAATAAAAATGACATAATAAAACTTACGTAATAAAAATGACATAATAAAAATGAACTAGAATATTGGATAAAGCAATAAATTACTGACGATAGGGATAATTGCCCCTATATGTCCTTCATTTATACAATATGAACATTTACTTCGTTTATTGGGATTTGGTTCATCCATCTCATTATGGATTCTATTAGTTGGTGGTCTTCCCCTTACCCTACGACGCACGTTTGGGTCTGGAATGAAATTTGGTCCAATATATATGGACCAATATTCTTTGTTCTTAACTGGATAAAATTGTATATCATATGCTTTGTTGATATTATAGAGGCTATGAACTGGATGAATGTATGAGGTTAGGTCTATATGCCATCTACTTGTACAACTGGCTTGCAATAATTAAATCCTTGGATGCATGGTCCAAAAGACCGAAATACGTGTTCCATAATATAGCAAGAAGGGTCAGGTTGGCCACTTACAACTACAGGAGGTCCAGTGCATTGAATTATTGTGCCGAGATTACTTTCTTGTACAGCTTGATACCACCTGGGAAGTTCATTGTAAGGCTCTTCCCAATCTTCAAACTCCTTAGCAAACGCTTTTTGCTTACCATTCCAAGCTTTGTCATATGAAATTGAATATCCGAAGCGATTTTTTATTTCAGCTATCAAACTTTTAATAGGTATGGAAGGATTTTCCTTTACAGAGTTCATCACAATAGAAAAATTTTGGTTGGAATCAAGATTGACATGATATGCAGGTTGCATGGTTGACAAACACATGTGTGATTCGTCAATCTTTCTAATTTCCCAATGGAAACTCCGCTTGCTATAAGCAGCCTGTAAACGCCATGGGCAACCTTTTTTGTAGTCGGCATATCGATATATATATTTATCAGATTTGCTCTCAACAACCACAAATCTATAATCATTGTCGATATGGTATTGCTTGATATTGATGGATGCATGATTCTGTTACACTGTTGGGCGTGGGAGAGGATTACTTCTATAGCTCCACTAGAGATGTCAATGTGAGCCAGAACCTGTGAGCCAATCCGGCTCACCACGAGTTAGAGCCGGGTCGGGTTGTAAAAATAATTTTTTTTGTGGTTATGGGTCGAAACGGGTTGAGCTCACTGGCTATGCGGGTTCGAGCCAACTTCAGCCTTTAAGTGATAAGGAGGTGGCTAATGGGGATGGTTTCCCCGTTTATAGAAGGTAAAAGCTAAATTTTAGATTAAATTTTTTTCTTGTAATTTAACTAACTTGAAATTGGTACACTTTTTTTAGGTGGATGAACCCAACGCATCAAACAAATTATAGTTCGATTTCAGTTAGTGAATTTCGGTTGAGATTTGATCAAATACGTACAAGACAGGTAATTGAAAGATTTTTGTTTTTTAACATTTGAAACTAATGTCTAGAATTTTGTTTCAGTTCTTGTGGAAGCCTTACATTCAAAACGAAGTTAGTCGATTGATTGTGGTTGACATCCCTCTAGTGGCCAGAGCAACAGTCCCTATAATTTATTTCGCGATAATGGAAATATATCATGCGGATAGGGTCATGCGTCAATTTGGTTTAAGACAAAACATTTTGCCTAACCCGGTTAACCTGGATCAAGTTCACAGGGATGACTTGAGGGGGTGAAATGACAGAGATTGGGTAGCATATCATCACCAGTGGATTACAATTTGGAATGATCGACAAAATCGGGTCATTCAAGGTACACCGTTCTGCGAAAATGGTCATTTGCGTGATCAAACACCGTACATGCAGTGGTACATAAACCACACTATCTGCTATATATCTCCATCTACAGAATCTTTCGACGATGAGGTTACTTTTACTATAATGTTGTACATTTGTTTATTATGCATACTTATTCATGGCAATAACCCTGCTATTTATTTTATAGTATGATATGTCACAAGAACCTTCCCAGCCTGTTTCACAACCCTACACTGGCCATGTTGGGTCTTCTCCAGATTTTATACATCATCCCCACCAATTTTTTGGACAGTCGTCTATGGGTCAGGGTCTAATGTTTGGACATTCACATCCTCAATTTGGCAACCCACCAAACACCTCATTCCAACACGTCCCTTCCTCATATGGTTTCTTCCCGCATCAGTCAAGTTATGGTGCTGGTCCATCACAGATGTTTGGCACCACAACCATGACAACATCATCTACCCATTATCCAGGGTCTTCATCATTAATGTCATTCTATCCTCCGCCAATGCCTTCCCAATCGCCCTAAATAACGGTTCACCATCCCTAAAATCCCCAAAGTCATCAAGATGAAGATGATGATGATGATGATGATGATCAACCACACCACCAACAACCACCAAGACGACCCAACAGACCCAGAAGACGAAAGGACATAGATGACTATCTTATTAATTTCTACTAACTTAATTGTTGTATTTTAATTTTTAATCAATGTTAAAATATATTAATGTTTATTTTTTTATTCCAATTTTTTTTACCACTTATTGTTCGAAAAAAAACCTAAAAGTGAAGTCGTCGTCTATGAAGACAACTTCACTGTTCACATGAACAGAAACCGGACTCGCCCCTAACGACTTTGTTTTTTGAAAAAAAAAATGAAACTGGCTAGATGGAGGACGACATTAAAGGTGAAGTCGACTTGACCTTGTTTCGCAAAAAAAAAATAGACGGACCCTTTTTTACAAATTGGAGTTAAAGATAGAAGGGCCCCCAAATACAAAAAAGTCGTTATTCTCCTTTACATTTTAGTTAAAATTGGAATTAGTCTCCCTTGGAAACCTTAAATCAATTTAGTCCCTTATCTTTAGAAATACGTGAATTTAGTCTTTTAAACCAATTATTTTTAAGTTTATTTAACATTTCAAACGTGTTTCTCAATTAACATTCAAGTGAAGATGTATCAAATAGTATAAACAAACTAAAATACTATAGTGAAATGTGCGAAATATGTTTGAAACGTCAAAGAAACTTAATAAAATGACTAAATTTACTCATTTACAGAGTTAATGGACTAAATTGATTCAAAGTTTTCAACAAGGACTAGTTATAATTTTCACTGAATGTTGAAGAACAAAACCATATGTAACCCTATTTTTAATTAAGTTAATACTTTTACGATTACAATTTTTAATTTTTTTTAATTTTAACTTAATTAACTCAACTTAATACTTAAAACTAGATTAAGTCAGATTATAAAAGGAAACTGGAAATTTAATCCAAACAAATCTGATAAAATATTTTGTTTAATAGATTACACAATGCATTTATCAAAATCTCATTCAACCAACGAACTCTATCATTTTAAGAATAAATAACACGAGTTACATTTAACTTTTCGTGATGTATGCATAATGCATTACTATATTTATTAAATTGATATAAATTTGTATGATGGAACTTTATGTCTTTCCTTCCGCATTCTATGCCGCGAGTGCTTCGACGGAAATAGAGTTATCGCTTTCCTAATTGGTACAATGAAAATAAGAGAATGAAAGTGGGAACATGAGAGTTGAAAATATATCGATGGAAATTAACATAGAATCGATATAGAAAGAAATTTATCAGTAATTTTTAGGTTTAATGGTCTTCATTTTCATGGCAAATTTTTAATTTGGTTCCTTTATTTTTTTTTTCATCTCAATTTGATCTCTTCGGTTAGTGGTACAGTAACACCGTTAAAGGAGTGTCACGTGTAAGTTCATGGATTTTTTGACTTTTATTTTTTATTTTTTTTGAATTTTTTTAAAAAATAAAAAATTTGCTATGTGTCAAGGTGTCATCGTGCCACGTGACAATGACAGAGTGATGTGGCAATGGCAATGACACATGTCACTTATATGTCAGGTGTCATTTCCACTTTCTCAATTTGGTCCATTTATTTTTATTTTTGTCTCAATTTAGTCCCAATTTTTGTAAAAAGTAAGCAATTTTATCTCTCTCCAAATTGAAATCAAATTTAATTTCTATATAAATGTACACAAATATTTCTATCAAAATTGATATTTCAAGTAAAATTTTTAACAAAATTAAGTTTATTTAACTAATATTTCACATTGAACTTTATTTAAAATTATTTTAAAGTTCTTAATAAAAAATAATGTTAATAGAAAAAAAATTTATAAATTATATTGATATTTTATTACATCGTACTTTAATATTATTTTTTATTTGAATTTATATTTCAAACAATTGTATATTTTTAAAATGTGTAAATTTCAATAATTTGTACACAAATGTTTGACTTGGTGTAAAAATAACAATTATTAAAATTTTAAAAATAATTTTAACTAGTTCATGTAACAATAAAAAACATATAAATTTAAAATTTGAAAACAATTTTAAGTAAAGTTGAATGTGAAACACAAATATAAATAAACTTAGTTATGTTAAAAAATATATAATAAAAATATCAATTTGAATAAAAATATCAAATTTAATAAAATATTTGTATAACATTTATATAAAAATTAATTTTTGTTTCAATTTGAAGAGGGACGAAATTGTACTATGTTTACAAAAATAGGGACTAAATTGAGACAAAAATTAGAATACAGTGACCAAATTGAGAATGAGAAAATGACACTTGGCATAATACTAACACATGGCATTATCACTACCACATCACTCTGTCATTACCATGTGGCATGACGACAACTTGACACGTGGTAATTTTTTTATTTTTTAAAAAAATTCAAAAAAAAAAAGAAAAGAAATCAAAAATATTAAAAAATCCAGGACATGACACGTGACACCCATTTAACATTGTTATTATACCAGTAACGGAAAGGACTAAATTGAGATCAAATTTTCGAAAACAAGGACCAAATTGAGATGAAAAAAAATAGAGGAACCAAATTGAGATTTTGCCACGAAATGGGGACCGAAGACATGATTAAACCTACTTTTTATTTACTTATATGTTTAGTGAAATATTTTTTTTTCTCACACTTTTACTTTTTATTTTGTTATTTTTTTTCTCTAAACATATCTTGAAATTGGAGAGAAATGATGTGACATCTTAATTTTAACAGCTTAAAACTAATAAAATAGGGTGTTTCATCATAGTTTCAAATCAGATCATCTAGTGTACAAAATATATTAATACAATCTTACAAAAGATAGAACTATAAAAATATATCACTTATACACTTAAATTGACCACTACTAAAGCTCCCATTGAAACATTCTCCTCAACCTAAAATATGGCTCCTGATCCTCCGGAGGTTCCTAAAAAACTACAACCGCATTTGCTCCCACCAAATAGGTGATCATCACAAAAGAAAGACAAACAACACAAGACAGAAACACATAAGAAGGGTAAACTAATGTAAGCCAAGATTAAACATCAAAGTTCATAATCAAATTTACAATTAACACACAAACATACATATGAGATAAACAAGTGACTCTAGACTCAATTATCCGGATACATGCATTAAACATCAGACTCATGGTGATGTGCACATGTGGTGGTTCCCAAACTTCGTAGAGTTTGGCCTCACGGGGTTATCACCCAATCATTCACAAGGTAAGTCCCTTTCATGCCTAGGACCTGATCAAGTCTAGTGATTAGGACCTCCTGCATCTCTTCACGATATAACCTACTATACTCTAATTGAGCGTGAGCAGTTATTAGAGAAAGAATATTACCATAAAGAATCCTTATGCCAATACATACACTAACTACTTCAACCTAGAATTTCTCCTTGAAATTCTATAAGCTACATATCATTCCATGCTCTCAGAAACACAAGAAAAATGTATCTATCTTCATCAATTAGGTATGAAAACACAATAATTATTAAATTTCAAATTGGTTGATATATGTGTAGAACTTGGAACACTCGCCTAACGAACTCATCCTCTCGTTGGGCGAAACACATATTTCAACCAACAACCAGATGGTTCGTCCAGCGAGTGTTTCACTGGGAGTCCAAAAAATTAAATCCCCAATAATTCACCTAGTGAGAAATACTCGCCTAGCGAGAAATACTTGCCCAACGAAACTCGAATTAGATATTCCTTCATTGAAAGTCTCCTAGCGACTCTCATATCAATGTTATCCTTGATTCATAATTTGCCCAATGAGTATTTACTCGCCCAACGAGACAACATAATTATGCAAAACAATAATTTTTGCATAATTTTACAACCTCAACCAATTCATACAGCCAAAGGATCTCCACAAATAGGGATGGCAAAAATACCCGTGCCCGCAGATATCCGCAGATAAAATCCGCAATGGATAGTTACTACCCACGAGTATTTATTACCCGCGGGTAGCGGGTATTTTAATATCCGCTTATAAACGGGTCGGGTACGGGTATCATACTATCCGTACCCGCGGGTACCCGTTACCCGCAAAAAATTAAAATTAAATTTTAATTTATATTTTATTAAGCTAAATTTGATTAAAATTAGAAGTAACAATATATTTTATTATGTCAAATTTAATTATAATTATAATTATAATTTATATTTTATTTATATTTTATTTTTATAATTTTATATTAAAAAATTTATAAAATACATATTTTTTTTTTAAATATTTGCGGGTATCGGGTATCCACGGGTACCCGTGGGTTTTAAAAATATCCGCGGATATTTTTTAAGCGGATACCCGGCGGGTAAACGGGCGGGTAACGGGCGGATTTTTTTTTAGCGGGTCGGGTACGGATATCATATTATCCGTGCCCGACCCGACCCGTTGTCATCCATATCCACAAACATCAGATTTCACACAACATCTCATTTAATCATCATTATTAGTGTAATTTGAACTCACTAGACATATCCGATTCAAACAATTTCTAAACATTCTCCATTACAAGTTACACTCAAATTTCATACATCACAACATCAATGAACAACTCAATTTCACAAGTCAAACTCAATTTCAATCATGAAATCTGTCAATTAAACAATTACACAAATTCCAAGCAGCATAATTAGCTTCTCTTACCTATTATCTTGCTTAAATAACTTTATAGACCTCAAATTCCTCTAACTTCACATAATGTTCTATCTACACATAGAAACATCACAAGAATGATCAAACATATTTTTAGGATCACTGATAAGTAAAGACTCATACTGATAATTAAAACGATGCATGCAAGCAAAAGCGAGCTAACATGCAACAAAAAATAGAAAATAGACTAAAAAGAGAGTGGAAACTCAACTTACATGAATAGAGAAACTAATCAGTCCAACTTGAAGAGCTCATCGAGAGGATCAATTCTACAATATTAATTCTTCAATCAGAACGTAGAGAGAAGTCAGAGAACTTTAGAAAATTGGTTTTTAGAGAGATTGTGTGTTTTAAAATAATGAAACTCGTTTATAATAATTTTATTTATACTAAAATCTTTTAATATTAAAATAATTGAGTTTCACTATTTTTAAACCACTATTATAAGACCTATAGAATTTAATTAATTAATTAATAAATGTGGGTAGAGAAAGCCTTTATGGCATTAAATTCTAATTTGTATGACGTGGAAAAGTACTAGCTCAAGTGGTTTAGAGTACTTTAGTTATGTGAGAGAAGTTGGGTTTGAGTTCTATGTATGCCAATTGTGTGTTATTTATTTGTTATTGTTTTAAATATATGTTGATCATGTTGTGGAATAATATAATGTTTGAATTATATTAGTTAGCAAGAAACAAGAATTGGCATGATGGTTTAGCATGGATTTGGCATTGGCATGGTGGTGAGTTTAAACCTTGGAGAACCCGAATTAAACTTTATTTTTGCTTAGTTTAGTTTTGGCTTGAATATGAAAAGTTGATGGAAACCCTAGTTGAATGGCATCCTAGAGGTGGCTAAAAAACAATCCATAATGCAACCATGAATGGCAATAAACACCCACATTAAACCATTTTCGTTTTTATGCCATTAACCCACATTAAGGCACCATTAAAAGGTAAAATTTATGTTAGAAGAAAGGTTTTGCAAGGCTGCCATTGAGGTGAGAGAACAGAGCACGAAAATTAGAGAGTGGTGAGGATTGAGGGAAGCTTTGGGGGCTGAATTGAGAAGAACCAAGGAGGGTTTTTGGTGATCAAGGGAGAACTTTTCAAGTGTCAAAGCTTTAAGCGAAGGAAACCAGGTTAGGGGAGCTGTACAACGATTATTTTACGTGTTTTGATTAAATGCATGAATTCTGTGTCGAATATATGTATGATTCCCTTCTGCTTAAATCATTTTTTTCGTGTTTCTGGAAAATTCCAGAAACTGCCTGGCGGGCTATTCATAGTTGCCAAGTGACGCATCCCAGTGTTAATGTTTTCTGGGTTCATTGGATGAACCGCCTGGCGGTGAAGCCCTGTACCGCCAGGCAACGTGTGTCTACAACTTAAATTCTGGCTTCTGGATGAACTGCCTGACGGTGATGAACACATGCCAGGCGACGCGAGTCAAATTGACTCAGTTTTGATGATTTTGGGGTTCTAGGGTGATGTTGATTGGAGGAGAAACCAATGGTAATTGTTGAAGGATGATTTGAGGTTGAATTGACTTTGAATTTTATGTAATGGATGAATAATTTGAATGGAACAGTGTTAAGGTTGGAAAGAATGGGGATTTTTGCTATTAGACCAATTTGTCCTAAAATTTTAAAGGGAAATTGTAAGGGTTGAGTGTGGGTTGCACATTGGGCTGTATACGAGTGAGTTAGAGTATGAACTAGGGGAAATTGGATAGGGAACACGGAAAGGGAATGAAGGAAGTTGTTAGATGGTGTGACGGAACCTGGAATTTTCCAGGACTAATGCACCGCCTGGCGGGTTATAGCGTACCACCAGGCGGCAACGATACAACCAGAAGCATTCTGTGAATCTTAGGGTGCGTTGGGTTCGGGTTGGAAGCTGTGATGACCTTGATATGAAATGATATTGAATAATTAAGTGAAAATGCTACTATTGGACCTCTCTAGAGTTGGTTAGTAAATTATGAATGATAAGAGATGGGAACTAATGAGTGGACTTAGAATATGTGAATAGGTTGTATTGGGACTGAAGTATAAGGTATGGTAGAGGTTAGCATGTATTGCTCATAAACCTAGCCAGTGGTTAGGATGGTTGACTTGGAGGAGCTG
The DNA here is from genome assembly GCF_037176805.1 of Vigna unguiculata. Lineage (NCBI taxonomy): Eukaryota > Viridiplantae > Streptophyta > Magnoliopsida > Fabales > Fabaceae > Vigna > Vigna unguiculata. The sequence goes on along the minus strand of NC_140799.1, from coordinate 25,023,909 downwards.
ATAACTTGTGCATAAGGATCACATAGTATATCACAAGGCATAATATATGAATGTTGTGTGGGTATGAATGGATTAAATATGATACTAACATGTAGTAGTGAAGCTAGTCATAAGCTAGTATGAATGGTTAATGAGGAGGATTGATATTAAGTAAAACAATCATTGGTATAATGGGATAGAAGCACTATGTAAGAGTAAGAACAGTGGTGAAACAATGACTGATAAGAGAAATTATATTCTGGAGGTATGTGACTGTATAATAGAGGTTTACAAAATGGCTGGAGTGCAGAAAAAATCAGTACAACTCGATGTACTGGTGTGGCGCCTAGCGGAGGGGTTCAGCTCGCCAGACGATAGCGATGGTTCAGATGGCAACGTTCTCACATGGCGCCTGGCGGCAAAGAGCTTCCCGCCAGGCGATAGCTGCAATATTAGTGGGCTCCTAGAGTGCGTGTGCTTGGCGGTGTGGGTTGTCCCGCCAGGTGGTGTCTACAATGATTAAGGGTTTAAAGGTGCTACGCGTCTGGCGGTACGTGTCCCCCGCTAGGCGGTCTGGAAGTTGGCAGCGCCTGGCGGTACGTGTCCCTCACCAGGCGATTTTGCTGCTACAACCTTGGGTTGTTGATTCTGTAGGCATGATCTACAAGGCTTTTGGTGATGCTTCAAAAGTGGGATTGCTGGTGTTCATTGACTTGTGGCTCGAAACGTATCCCTTGAGTTGTGGCTCGGGATAAGGGTTAAAGCACGTGGTATTCCTTGAGTTGTGACTCAGAATGACATCTCTTAAGTTGTGGCTCGGGATGGCGGATGAAAACGAGGAACGCTTGAGTTGTGGCTCGGGTTGGCGAGTGTTGCCGATGTGAGTGTGCTGGTTATGACTAGTACGGATGGGTCCAGATAGATTGCCATCCTCAGTAGTTGACTAACGAGTTTGGTAGTCTTGGGACGTTGCGAACTATGTTCGTATTTGAGAACTCCACTTGGCGTTACGGTATATGATCCATAACATGGTTTCCCGCATGTGCTCCATCGGTTATGGCCAATAGGTATGGCAGCAAGTCATCTTGAAGTAATCACTAGAAGATGTAGAACATGAATAACTTGGTGGCGACCAGTGTTATGAGATAAAAGGATGGGATTCATTAGGATGATTGTGTTGCTTATATAGATGTGTTGTATATGTGTATACAATTTTTATATGCTTTATCTGTTAAGCTCACCCTATCTGCTTGTGTTTGGCGATGATCGTGTGCGGTACACGTGAGCAGATGATGTTGATGCAGGTGGTGCTGGTGAGACTTAGCCACGGAGCGGGGATAGCATGGGGAGCTTTATATATATTTTATGTTTTGGAAATAAGTTGTAAACTCTTACGAGACGTTTTGTTTATTACTTTAGTTTTATAAACTATGGTTTTTGGAATTATATTTGGAATTAATAAAATTTTAAATTTCCTGCGCTTTTGGAAAATGAGGTATCATTAAATGCGATGTCTTTATTATTTTATTTATTTTATTTACTTAAATTCGTAATATCTTGACGGGATGTTACAACTATCACCTTTAAAACGTCATTTTCTAAGTTTTACAAATGAAAATAGGAGTGATTCATTTAATTGAATTTATTTGATATGATAGGAACAATAACTGGGAATTTAAAAACTAAGAGGACCTAATTAATATTTATTATTATTTTTATTTTATTTTCATTCACTTCTTTTGTTCTTGACTATCTTATTTCTTTTCTAGATCTCTTAAATTGGTTTATATTTTTTTAAAATATTTACTGTTATTTTGAATTGTTAAATGATATTATTTATTGTTTTTATATTACTTTGAAATGAATTGAGAAGTATTATGAATTTGTGAAACTTCTTTGATTGTATAATATTTGTATTGATAGCAAAATATATTAAAGTAAAGGAATTAGCTTTAATTGAATATTATAAAACAATTTCAAAGAAAGTTTCTTCTCATTTATATATTTATAATTTATCTTTAACATGATTTTCTACATCAAGGATACCAAGCGTTCATGTTCACATCAAAAACATTGGAATAAAAATTGAGAGAGCTTCAATTATGAGTTGTAACATTCCCAAAATTCAATACACCATAGTATATAAATCAGGTTTCCCATTTATTATTGGAGCATAAAGTGAGACAAATAATACAAATATATATTTAGTACAATTTTCCAAAAGCATAAACGATTTTTCAAAATATTACATGTAAACCAAGACTAGCACAAAATATAATCATAGTATTTTTAAACATTTCAAACTTGACCTCTTAAGTCCGTATGAGTAACACGATCATAACACAAAGATAAAAACATACCAAAACAAACAACACAAGGTAAACTACATTCATTAAAATCAAACTAACAATTTAGCTATTATTGTCATAATAAAAGATCTATCATACATTTCTACTTCCACTCTATTTCATTTAACAAGTAATCAAACATATACAAATAGTATATAACATATTATTACTCTTTCAAGAAAAATCATAAATTGACCAAGACCTTTAGAGGATTTAATGTATTGATTAAGCTCTAAGACCATGCACCTATTATACTCGCCCTCTTATATTTGAGCCCACCTTACCTCGCTATCCTATGGCCATATTTCAAACCAAACAAAAAGAAGGTGAATAATTCATACATGGATTTCAACATAAGATAAATCTACATATGGTGACCTCTTTCAACTCTCACTCTAAGTAGTCTTCTCTATACGAGTCAAGTACTTAGTCTAATCAGGATAGTCTTACCTTGAGTCATTCCATCAATACATTACACACATTGATGAGTCCATGACTCACTGTAAGGCAATGAAGGACCTTCCAAGGAGAATTACTAGAAGCACGACTAGAAGCGAGGCTTCTAACCCTTCTTCTTTGTCCTTATTTTCTATTTTTTTATGTTGACTTTTCTTAAGTTGACTTTTGTTGGCTTGACTTTGGTTGACTTGTTCACCATAGTTGAATTGATTTAAGTTGACATGTTTACTCTTTTGTTTATTTGTTTGGTAGGCTAAGCTTGTACTAAATAGGAGGAGGATTGCACTACTTGGAGTGGAAGAGAGCCTTGGCCTTGGACACAAACAACATGCACATATTTGAGAGAGTTGAAGAGCCATGTTGACCTTCTAGAAGAAAGGTCAATGTCACACAAAGGAGGAGGCTTGGTGACCAAGCTAGGTCACTCTCATTTTTATCATTATTTCATAATTCTGTACTAAATGTTAATTTGGTGAAATTTTGATTGAATTCACTAGGAGACTTGATTTTGAGTTAGTTAACCATATTTTCCTTACATTTTTTTTATGCAGTAAACGATTCTAGACTGTATATTGGACAATCTAATATTTCATTAAAGACCTACAATAAGAGTAAACACTCTAATCCTGAACGCAATTTTACCATGATTCAAACAAGAATTGCAATTAATGTAATTTTGAAAGCTATTCCCACTGTATAAAAACAAAACCATGATGATTTGAGAAGAAAAATCATTTCACATCATATTATTCATATCACATATCAAACTATACTAATTATCATATTTAGAGAAATATGAAAAAAATAATAAAAAATATATATATCCAAAGTTCATTTGAGTCTACTAACACTAGTTTTGGATTAATTTTTTAGAAAAACGTTATAGTGATCACTTACACTAAAGCATTACCAACCAAAGATATAATGTCTAATATAATCAAGTTAGAGTGTTTATGTCACAGTATAATAGAAATATTATTTATAGACAACAAAATACTTTCTTTAACATTAAATTTCAAGTGCTTGTCATCTTATAGAAAGGACGTAGAGACTATTAAATATTTGTATATCTTAAATGCAAATACAAAATAATAGTTTTTGTATATCTTATGTGATCCTCCTGTATATTTCATTTTTATTTTTTGTTGACAAAGAAAAAACCAACACAAACTCATTTATTATAAATATTAGAAAGATAGTTTACTTAAATTGTAAACATTGTTTCGTTAAGGATGTGTTTGGAAATACTTTGAGAAAAATGATTTTATTTAATGTGGAAAAATCAATTTTGATTGATGAAGAAGTTAGAAAGAATTGCTTCTTGTGAATTTTTCATTTACAATTAATTTTAGAAATTGATTTTGAATACTTTCAAACAATTTATTATCATGTTGAAATCAAACATCAACTAAATGTTACCTCATACGTATGTCTACGTATCATGATCATATGCTTGAGATGCTTTAATCTGATTCAACAATTTTTTTATTTTTTTTTATGTTGGCAAAGAACATTGTCATATCATACATTTATCGATATGTTGACACGCACATACGAGTCAAAACGAACCAGAAAAAACAAAAAATAATAATCCAAAGTAATGAATCTAAGAAACTTGATTGAAATAATTAAATAATGTAACAACACAAGATTCAACACTCCTTATCTTACGCGGGAGATATGAGCGAAAGCTTCAATTTTAAAATAACAGTTCTTGTCGATCACTGTGAAAGGACAAAATATAAAATATATAATCTTAAAAGAAGAGAAAATCGAACTGAAAAGACAAAAAGTTCAACAAATATCTAATGAGAGCAACAAATTTGAGTGAAAATATTTCATACCTTCATGGGTTTTATCTACTATGTGTAAATTTATTTGTTCATCCTCAATCAGAAAAATAACAAAATAAAACTATATTAAATAATGATTAAAACTGAAAAAAAAAATTGATTTCTAAAACATGATAAATGTGTCAAGTAAATAATAAACATCTATTATTTTTATTCAAATTTTACTTTTAAAGGAATTTAATTCATTTTAAATAAATTAATATAGGTGACGTTGTATTTCATACATTTTTCTATTTTAAAGAAACTAATATTACTAGTCAGAAAGAAAAGAAGAAATCAACTCTGAAAAGATAAATTTACATAAAGTTGAATATTAATTTCACTCTTTTTTTACATGGTTGTTATCCGTGGAGAGTAACTACCAATTTTACTTCTAATTTTCATTAGAGAATTTGGTTGATCGTTTTGAATATAATATTTTCCTTCTAATCGCCTTTTTTTCTTCATCAATCCACAAAAACTCAAACTTGAAATTTTACTTCACATGAACTAGTTTAATAGAATTGCATCAACAATGGTCTATTACCCTTTGCTTTCACTCAATATTATAAAATTTTTCAAGTTTATTAATTCATATTTTTAACTTTTCATGCTAAGATTGCTAAAATAAAAAAAGTATCTTCTATATTTCTAGAAAAGAAGACAATATTACACATGTTAGAATTATTAGCACAAGTGCATAAAAAAATTACTGCACAAACATATTACTAATGTTAATTAGGTTTAGCTAATAGGTGAATTTGTGTGACAAAAAAAAAGGGATGATTATAAATATTTTTCTTAATTTTACCTAATATTCTTTAAGTACTCTTCGAATTTTTCATTAATTTCCGAAAAAATAATGCTTGAAAATAATTTTAAAATATTAGTCAAATAAATAAATATAAAATATTACTAGATAAGAAGACAGTGACATGTTAAAATTATTTGCAGTAGTCCATATCAATTATACGAACATGTTACATATACATTGCCACTGTTAGTTTTAACTAATTGGGTGAATTTGTGTAATAATATAACAATAAATTGGATAATTTTTTGTTTTTCATATTTTGACTAATTGTTTTAGACTATGATGCACGGATTCGATACGTGTATCGAATACGATAAGTATCTGACACGTCGATACATTTATTTTGAAAATAATAGAATACGATACGTAATATATACGCGATAAATGAATATTGAAAAATGTACAATAATTCTTAAAAACATAATAAATATATGATTGTTATTGTGTGAATTCAAATTAAAACTATATGTACTAAAGTTGTCAACATAAAAAATTAAAAATTATTGTCATTGTAAAAATACCACTATAAGAAAACTTTCAAATAATGACCAATTTTAGTAACAAAAAATATGTTAGAGACCAATTTTCTAATTAGAGACCAATTATTTTAATAGTCAAAATCTTGGTAACTAATGTTAAGGACCAATTTAGAAACCAATTCATAATAAAAACTATTTTAATTATCAATTTAAACATCAATTATAATTTTTTTGAACTATTTTAGTTACAAATAATTTTAGTTTTCAAATAGGTACTTAAATTGGTCACTATATAATGATTAATTATTTTTTTGTCACTAAAATTTGTCATTATTCAAAGATTTTCTTATATTGTATTATGACTTTATAAATTAGATATTTCACTACTTCACTAAGTATCGATAAAATATCCTAAAGTATCGGACACGGACACAGATACGTGACCCAAGTTGAAGTATCGGTGTATCATAGGTTTTATATACTCTTTTAATTTTTCTCATTAATTTCAAACAAGATGCTTAAATATAGTTTTAAAATATTAGTCAAAGAAATAAATATATAGTTTCATTATAATTTTGGCCATCATTTTAATTCTTAATTTTTTCAATAGTTTCTTAATTTTAGTTATGCAATTTATGTTTAAACAATTTTGATTCTTTAATTTTTAATTGTATATCAATTTATTCATTTTCTTAATTTACTTATTTCCAATTATTTATTAGTTTGAGCGTGACAAAGTAATACTGAAAACTAATACAAAATACCAGTGATTTGTTTTTCCAGATTAAAGAAGAGTTGCAAGATAGAAAATGAAAAAAAATAATCAAAATTAAAATTACTGTTAATTAAAAATTAAAGAAAGAAAGAAAATACACCCAAAATTGCAAATATTACAAAATATAAAACCAAAATTACAATTTTTTATATAAGAAAAATTATTCAAAATCAATTTTCAAATAATTAAATATATTGAATAAAGTATATTAAATATTTATTCTGCAAATCCGTAACAAGCCATCAATGAGAGCTTTAATGTCAGTTTGACATATACTTTACTTGTCCCCGTCTAGCAGTACAAGGTTTACCCGTTGTGATTCTTTGCAGACTAATAATTGAAGCTCATTTTAATTTTTAAACTATTTTTCCCTTTCAGACTGAAAACTCAGGATTTAAATTATTATTTCAATTACATCAATTCCAAACTTAATGCATTTTTGTTTTTTCAAAAAATTTCTGATACATAAAATATTATTTCAGTATACTTTTTATAATTCAAATTCTTATATAAATAAAACTCCTCAATTTGAAAAATCTTAAATCTATCATGTCTATGTTAAAATTATTTTGATGATAAGATATGGTCTATATGTAAATCATATACACCCTTTTACATATTTTCGTATATTTTTCTAATCTTGTCAGGGTTAATTTATCTTATTTTTTTCTCTATTTTTTCACAACAAATCTATACTTCTTATATAAGAGATTTTTTATATTAAATTAAATTGACAAAAATAATACACACACACACCTCTATTTAATATATTATTTTTTCTATTTCACATTCTTACTATATTATATACTCTATAAATTTATAATTTTTTTTCTCTTTATATGAATGTGAAGTGTTAATTGAATAGTTTCAGCGTTTGTAACACATTTTCCTTAAATCAAATAGTTCGTTACACCCTATTGAATATTTTTATTATATACCTACTTTTGGTATGAAAGACTTTTTTCTTTCTAAGAAAACATATTTTTAAAGAATTTTTCAAACACATGTCTAATTGTGACAAAACGTTTAACCATATCTTTTCAGAAACATTTTGCAAAAGACAAACAAACAACTAAATTAGTGATAAACAATGTTAACTTAAGGCAACGAGATTAAACTCAGAAATAACCTAGTTCTTTAAATAAATTGAGAAATATTTGATTTTGTGATGGACAACTTTGATGAGGGTTCATAATAAGCTCATGGAAAAATGTCTGAAACATTGACCAATGTACCTAAATCTATGTTTTGAAACATTGATTGAGGAGGTAAGAGAAAGGAAGAATTAAAAGCTGACATAATTGAGCAATGGGTGTGGTGTGTAGGTTTAGCATCATCATCATTCTTGCACATTATTAGAACATAGAAGAAGAAAAAATGGAGGTGGCTATGGACAGTGTGCATAAATGTAATGGGACCAAAGCAGTAAGAGAGACAGTTTGCAACCTAAATGCCTTTGTCTTCACTTCTCCTAACTTTCCGGTTCTGCTGTCCATTAACATTATATGAAAACATATAACCTTTATTTAATGATTTAAATATAATTTTATTATTTTTTTCTTCAATTTTTAAACAAATTTAAGAAAAATATGTTAAATATATTTTTAATCCTTAAATTAACGAAATTGAAATTTGTCTATATCTTATTCTTTGATATATTTTGATTTTTAAATTTTAAAAACTAACCGATATAATCTTTTTAATCTAAACATATTATTAAATAGAGTTTCAAATTGAAATTGAGATTTAAGTTAAAACATTCAAACAATATAAACAACTAAAAATGACCTTGAAATATATTTGACACAAAAGTTTAACGTAGAATGATTTTATATATTCACAAATTTGAAGACCAAGTTAAATTAGATTAAAGTGGAGAGATGGACGAATAATGATTTCATGTTCAAATTTATGAACCAAAGTTATAAATAATAATGTTATTTCAATGAGAAAATATTTAATTTTAGGCTTAAATATACATTTGGTCCCTATTTTTGTTGATTTTATTCAATTTGGTCCCTATTTTCGTTTTATGTTCAATTAGATCCTCATTTTCGTCAAATTATGGTCAATTTGGTCCTTTGGTCCCTATTTTTGTTGATTTTATTCAATTTGGTCCCTATTTTCGTTTTATGTTCAATTAAATCCTCATTTTCGTCAAATTATGGTCAATTTGGTCCTTTTCACTAACGGTGTTTAAATAGTTAACGTTTTTGAACAGTACATGCTACGTGTCAGCTCCTGGTTTTTTTTATTTTTTTTATTTTTTTTTAATTTTTTTTAATTTCAAAAAAATGGTCCATGTGTCAAGTCATAATTGTGCCACGTGTCAGTTTGTGGTAGTATTATTTTTTTTTTCAATTTAGTCCCTATATTCGTTATTTTTGTTCAATTTAGTCCCTATATTCGTTATTTTTGTTCAATTTAGTCTAACGCTAAATTTAATATCTTTTATACAAATTATATTAATATCTTTTCTAAAATTGATCTTTAAATTTATTATTTTTTAAATTCAATTATAAATTATTAAATTTAATTATAAATTGAATAAATTCTTATATTTAATTTCTAAATAGAATATAATTATTTAAAATATTATAAAAATATAATTATTATTTTTTTTCTAATATTTATATTCTAAAATATTTTTAAAATTGATATATAAAAATATTTTAAATATTCAAAATATTTTGGAAAAATAAACTAATATTTGTAAAACTAACATTTACATATAAAATATTTTAGATTTTAATATCTAAAATGCAATAAAAATATTAAATACTTTAAATTTAAATGTAAATTTTACAAATGTTAATATATATTTTTAAAATTTTAATAATTATATTGTAATAATATTTAAATAATTATATTTTAATATTATTTAAATAATTATATTTTAATAATATTTAAATAATTATATTCTATTTAACAATTGAATCTAAGAATTATATTCAATTAATAATTAAATATTATAATTTATAATTAAATTTAAAAAATAAGTAATAATAATGTCAATTTTAAAAATTAAATGGTTCTATTTTCACAAAATTTGGGACTAAATTAAACAAAAATAATGAATATAGGAACTGAATTGAACAAAAATAACGAATATAGGGACTAAATTGAATAAAAAAAATAATACTATCAGAAATTGACACGTTGTACTAGCATTGACACGTGGCACAATTGTTACTTGACACGTGGACACTTTTTTTGAAATTAAAAAAATTTTAAAAAAATTAAAAAAAAAATTAAAAAAAATCAAAAAAATCAGGAGCTGACACGTGGCATGTACTGTTCAAAAACGTTAACTATTTAAACACAGTTAGTGAAAAGGACCAAATTGACCACAATTTGACGAAAATGAGGACCTAATTGAACATAAAACGAAAATAATGACCAAATTGAATAAAATCAACAAAAATAGGGACCAAATATATATTTAAGCCTTAATTTTATCATTCCAACTTAAAAATAAAGGTATATCTCTAACTAAAAATAATTATTTGATTCAAAATTATTTTATAAATATGTTTATTTTTATATTCTAAAAAATAGAATTATCTTATTAAAAACGTGGATAAATGCGTACTTTAACTTTAGGTTATATTAAATAGTCAGAATATTTTCTCTTGTGACACATCGAGTGGGTTACACATAGGAACGTGCGATAATGCGTTTGAAAAAGCAACCACAATTGCCATCCAATGTATTCCTGTTCGTAGAAATTGGATCCCACATATTCACACTATGTACAATATTCAACAGTTTTTTGTCTGTAATTCCATCACTGGCTAACAATTATACGTGCATATTATATATATGCCTTTAGTTGCTATAAAATAAGATAGTTTTTATATTTTTATATTTGTTTTAGATAAATTGTGGATTGTAAAATAATTTAGTTATCTTTTTTATTACGAGTTTATATTCAATTTCATTTAAAAAAATATCTGAAATTATATAATTTCTTACGTTCGCATATAATATTATTATACTTATATTAAGAAGAACTATTTGATCATTTGTTAGAAATATATGCAATAAATCTGATATTATATTGACTTTAAATAAACATAGTTAATCGTAAAGTTGAAAGGAATGATGTGAGATGTTCTGAATTCAGTTTTTCCGTTAATACTCGGAAATTATAAAGTTGACTTGAAAGGTATGAAAAGAAAAACAAAAGAATTATAAGTTTAACTCTTTTACTAATAAAATATCAGTACAACGTTTGTCAATAAAAAAAAATTATTTAGATAAAATAATTTCAAGTAATTGGGTAACTCCATTTGATGAGTATCGCAATTTAATATAAGTTTATCAAAATTCTGCACTTAATTCCTTTTAAACCAAGTTTTCCTTAAGTTAAAATATCAGTAAAAAACAAGCCTTCTTGATTTTTGTTATACATCTCTGCATTATAACAAAAGTCAATTTCTTTCACCTTAACCTTTTATAATAGTTTATTAATATTAGTTTAATTTTTCAAAATAGACTTTTGTAGACATGTTTTGTATGGGATTCAACCTTTTCTTTTAAAATATAAAATTGATATTTACGTTTTGAGAGTGGCTTAAGAACTAATTATATAAAATAGATATGAAATATACAATTTTCACTTAATTAAAGTTTGGGTGAATAAACATAAACTTTTAAGGAAAAATAATAAGAAAAAAATGACTTCATTTTTTAAATTAATCTATGCATAAGCTACTTTGTAAAAGGTCTTTTATATATGAAATCTTCAAACTTTTATTTTCAACTTATATATAAACTAACTAACTTAAACTTAAAAAAAACTAATTTTGTTCATTTTTTTCATATCGATAATTATCATAAATATTACTGTTCATCCAAAATGATAATTTAATTTTACTATTAAACTAAATAGATAAATACTTTTCGTTTTAACGATGCAAACGAAAGTCATTTCTAACAAAAATAAGTTACTCTGTGTTATGTATTTTGAATTTAGAGTTAAATATGTTTTAAATATGTTTTTGGTCCCTAAAATTTGACCTAAAATTAGAATTTATCTATGTTCGAAACTTTGATTAATTTTGATTCTCAAACTCTAAAAATAAATAGATATAATTCTTTTGACCCAATTATGTTAAATTGTTTTTATGTATTAAATGCATTTCGTGCTTACATTTGAGTTGTTTACACTGTTTGACAGTTCTCACTTCGACGTCAGATATGGTTGGATATTACACGTCAACAAAATTAACAGAATTGAGTTAAAAAGACTATATTCAATTCATTTTAAAATTTTAGAATTAAAATGTATTAAAGTTTCAAACATAATCGAATTTCAAAGTTCAGAAACTAAAAATCTATATAACCCTTAAGTTTATTACGTAAACACATGTTCCTTTTTAATATCGAAGTTAAATTTTTTACTTTTAAACAACAAATAAGGAGCTCTTATATATACAAATTTAAATTTTAACATAATAAAATATATTTTTATTTCCAAAATATTGCTTAAAAGATATTACAACTAACTTGTTTTTCCTTTCCATTCAAAAGTCTATACAAGAATAACTTTACACCCTCATGTACAAAAGCCATTATGTATGAATGATGAACATTACACATGTGGGTCATATACATGTGCACTGAGTCAATTAAATTTGTACCAAATTTATGGTTCAATGTGCAATGTGGAATTCAAATTATTTCTTGATGTTAATGTGAGAACTAGCTTGACCCATAAACATAAATTTAGTCAACAAACTTCTCATTCTACATGTATTTCGTAAACTAATTTAGTTCATTGCATAAAAGGTAATTTGATAATAAAAAAATTTATTATACATATTCAAATTAATTTCTGTTATTTAATATCTGTAATTTATCAAGAACTATTTTTTTCTATTTAATCTTCTATCATTCACGTGTTTATATTTACCTATATTGAAATAAATCAAATTTAAATGTAATATTTATATTCAAGCTCAAACTATATATATTCAGGGAGTGTGTACATCACATAAAGAAACTTGAAAAAGGAAAAAAAAAAAAAAAAAAACAAAACTTAGAAGCCAAACCTACCTAGTTGTTTCTAAACTGAAGCACATCATTTATGGCAAAACGTTAAAGCATACACACTCTAACCACTAGAGTCAACCCTAGAAATTAAAGATTTTAGGCTTAAATATACATTTGGTCCCTATTTTTGTTGATTTTATTCAATTTGGTCCCTATTTTCGTTTTATGTTCAATTAGATCCTCATTTTCGTCAAATTATGGTCAATTTGGTCCTTTTCACTAACGGTGTTTAAATAGTTAACGTTTTTGAACACTACATGCCACGTGTCAGCTCCTGTTTTTTTTATTTTTTTTTAATTTTTTTTAATTTCAAAAAAATTGTCTATGTGTCAAGTCATAATTGTGCCACGTGTCAGTTTGTGGTAGTATTATTTTTTTTGTTCAATTTAGTCCCAATATTCGTTATTTTTGTTCAATTTAGTCCCTATATTCGTTATTTTTGTTCAATTTAGTCTGACGCTAAATTTAATATCTTTTATACAAATTATATTAATATCTTTTCTAAAATTGATCTTTAAATTTATTATTTTTTAAATTCAATTATAAATTATTAAATTTAATTATAAATTGAATAAATTCTTATATTTAATTTCTAAATAGAATATAATTATTTAAAATATTATGAAAATATAATTATTATTTTTTTTTTCTAATATTTATATTCTAAAATATTTTTAAAATTGATATATAAAAATATTTTAAATATTCAAAATATTTTAGAAAAATAAACTAATATTTGTAAAACTAACATTTACATATAAAATATTTTAGATTTTAATATCTAAAATGCAATAAAAATATTAAATACTTTAAATTTAAATGTAAATTTTACAAATGTTAATATATATTTTTAAAATTTTAATAATTATATTGTAATAATATTTAAAAAATTATATTTTAATATTATTTAAATAATTATATTTTAATAATATTTAAATAATTATATTCTATTTAACAATTGAATCTAAGAATTATATTCAATTAATAATTAAATATTATAATTTATAATTAAATTTAAAAAATAAGTAATAATAATGTCAATTTTAAAAATTAAATGGTTCTATTTTCACAAAATTTGGGACTAAATTAAACAAAAATAATGAATATAGGGACTGAATTGAACAAAAATAACGAATATAGGGACTAAATTGAATAAAAAAAATAATACTATCAGAAATTGACACGTTGCACTAGCATTGACACGTAGAGATGGCAAATAAACCCGTGTCCGTGGGTATCACCCGAACCCGTCCCCGTTTTGACGGGGAATCCCCGCTTTGACTGGGTATGGGTAATACCCGAAATTTTCAACTGGGGATGGGGATGGGGATGGGGATATATATATACCCGCCCAAATACCCGTCCCCGCTTAAATTACTAAACTATTTATAATTTATTAAATAATCTAAAAAATATATATAAATAAATAATATATTTACACATAAAATATAATATAATATAATATAATATAGTATATATACATATAAATAAAATATACTTTTATATATATATATATATATATATATATATATATATTTACACATATACATGTAATGTAATATAATATAATATAATATAATATACATATAATATATATACATAATAATATAATATAATATATATAATATATACGTATAAAACAAATTAATCATTTAACTAGTGAGATCTTTTATAAACAAATTTATAACATTACAAATTTATAAAAATTTAAAAGAAATATATATATATATATATATATATATATATATATATATATATATATAAGCATAAAATATCTACGCATATACATATAATATATATACATAATAATATAATATATATTATTATATTTATATTATTATATAATATAATATAATATATACTTAAAATAAATATATATCTATAAATATATATATATATATATATATATATAAACATAAACATAAGATATCCCACACATATAATATATATACATAGTAATAATAATATAATATATAATATAATATAATATATATAAATAATTATATATATATATATATAAACATAAGATATCCACACATATAATATATATATATACATAGTAATATAATATATAATATAATATAATATAATATATATATATATATATATATATATATATATATATAACATATTTCTCATTCTCTTTGTTTTTTGTTATATAACATATTGGCAATTGCTTCAGTTTTAGATCCAAGGTACAAGATGGACATGTTAGAATATTATTTTTATAAATTGTATGGTAATGATTTTGATCTGAAACTTAGTAGGATTCGTCAAATGTGCTATGATTTGGTTTTGGAATATCAATCAAAAAAGAATGAAACTTCTTCTTATAGAGCTACATCATTGGAGTTGGGAAAGGATGTTGATAATGATGCGAATGAATTTTTAGAGTTTATGGCAAAAAAGAAAAAATCTAGAACTACAGTTATGAAAACAGAGTTGGATTATTACTTGGAAGAAGATAATTTGCCGGTTACACAAGAATTTGATATCCTATCATGGTGGAAAACAAATGGGTTAAAGTTTCCAACCCTTCAAGCAATTGCAAGGGATGTTTTAGCTATTCCAATAACAACTGTAGCTTCTTAATCTGCTTTTAGTACTGGTGGTCAGATATTAACTTCTCACCGTAGTCGACTTCATCATATTACTATAGAGGCTTTGATGTGTACAAGAAGTTGGATATGGAACTCAAACCATCTAGTTAAGTTACTCAAATTTATTAATATTTTTTATTAGTATTTTTTGTGAATTCTCATCTAATATTCTACATTTGGTGTTTGTAGGTGTTAAAAAATTAAAAGGAAAAGATGTTCTCATGAGTGAAAATGAATCTGATGAAGAAGGTACATTATATTCTAGTAATTAAAATTTTCAATTTCAATTATTATATCATATCTAATTTTTCATTTTTTTTCTATGTGTAGGTGGATCGAATGCAAATGAAACCACTGATCATTTGTAAAATTAATAAATATTTTTGTTATTATAAAATTTTAGTAATGTGTAATTTTTTAGCTTTTATATAATTATTTGAATTTTATTTAGTTGTTATTTGATACTTTAATTTGAGATTTATACTATTATAATATTTTTCTTAATATTTGACATCATGAAAATAAAAAAGAGTATGTTATTTTAATATTGAATATTTTGATAGTATCATGATTCCGTTGGTGTGATTTTTAAATTTTTTTTATAAAAAATATTTAATTGATATATGGAACAATAAAAAAATGGGTATGGGTATGGGTATAAGAAAATACCCGTTACCCGGTGGGGATGGGGATGGGTCAAAAGTTGTATAACCGTTGGGTTTGGGGATGGGGATGGGGATGAATTTTTATTATGGGGATGGGGATGGGATCATGATACCCGTACCCGCCCCGCCCCGTTGCCATCCCTATTGACACGTGGCACAATTGTTACTTGACACGTGGACACTTTTTTTGAAATTAAAAAAATTTTAAAAAAATTAAAAAAAATTAAAAAAAATTAAAAAAAAATCAAAAAAATCAGGAGCTGACACGTGGCATGTACTGTTCAAAAACGTTAACTATTTAAACACCGTTAGTGAAAAGGACCAAATTGACCACAATTTGACGAAAATGAGGACCTAATTGAACATAAAACGAAAATAAGGACCAAATTGAATAAAATCAACAAAAATAGGGACCAAATATATATTTAAGCCAAGATTTTAATACATAAGGACAATTATGTTGGAAATTAAAAATACATAGAGAATCCAAATTCGACAATTGTCTTCTCCAAAATAGTGTATTAAAAAAGTAATTAAAACAGAAAATAATAAATCCGCTTAATTTGTTAGGTAATTCAAAGGCTGCCTAGTAATAGTACTTATTAAATAATAGTTTTCCTAACTTTGGAATTTCATTGTAGCATACCAGTGTTTCCAAATTACTGAAGTTTTAATTTAGGAAAATTACATAAGTTCATTATCTGAGTTGTGTAATAGTGCTGGGCCAGCTTGTTACCTTTATTTGGGCTATTTCTTTCTGCAATCAATAGTTACCATGGGCATCTCATTGCATGTTAAGAGACCAAACTGCCCCTTTGTCGTAGTCATCTTTGCCATGACCATAATCTGTGTATGAGTTGCGTTATAGATGAACTCAAGAAAGAAAATTTTTGGGATTGAGTTATCCGAAAGTATTTGTTTAGCATAAAAGACTTTCAAGATTACATAATTTAGTAGTCAAAACAAAACTTTTAGATTATGCAATTTAGAAGATATTTTCAGATTATATAATATAAAATTTTACACAATTTGAAAGCTAATAAATTGCACAATTTAAACTAAAAAAAAAAAACTTCTGAATTGTATAGTTTGTAATTTTTTATTAAGAAATAACTTTCGAATTATATAATATAAAAGTAAAAGAAGCTTCTAATTGTACAATCCAGAAATAAAAAATAACTTTTAAATTATATAATTCATTTTTTTTCAAAAGAAACTTTCGAATCGTATTTATAAAGTTGCATAGGAGAAATATGGTGGTGCAAAAAGAAATAACCCTTTGTTAATTGTTGTTTTGGGCAATTAGACAGCAGCAGAACAACCACACGTTTAGTTACGTGGCCCAAATAATGTTGTAACAAAAACAAAAGAAATGCTATATTTTTACTACATGAAAATGTGTTGGTCGAAAAGAATAACCTCAAGTGCACATCATCGTTTTCCTTTCTTGAATGAAAGGAAAGGGATACGAGTGAAATAAAATTATTAAAATAACACCTTCCCGTATACAATAGAATAAACACGTACACAGGGTATACGTAAGTAACATCCTCAAAGAGAAAAAAAAAAAACAGGAAAATATTTACACAAACTCATCAAATGCATTAAACTTAATTAAAGCGGATGGAGGTCTTAGCGGGGTTAGAATCCATTCCATAAACTAAGAACCGAAAACAGAGTTATGATGACGATGCACCACCTTCCAATTAACGATTTCAACCCTTGTGATCCACTGCAGTGAAGCTTGTTGTTATGGTAAGTGCATACCTGTCGTTTCCTGAACTCCAGAAACACAAGTTTGAAAAATAAAACCAAGAATTCACACATGTTAGAGAGGTATTGATAAAAATATAAACTGAGAAAAAGGAGAATAAAAGAATTGAAAGCAGAAACCTGGAGGAGCAGAAGGCTACGACATAATCAGTTCCTGAACAAGTGAAGATGCTGGTTGGATCATCGTAGGCATAACTGTAAGAAGTGGGACAAGCTTCCTTAAACTTCTTGGAATAAAAGGTGGGTTTGCAAGTGGAGGGGTTCCCATAATTCCCTCTGCAGCAATACTCGTCGGTGTTAAACACGTCACACGCGCTACGGCACCCAACCGTCTTCCCGTTAGCCTTAAGGGACAGTTCCTTAGGGCAAGTGGTTCTGAGGTCGGAGTCGCACCCCGCGGAGGAGCAGTTTCCCTTTCCGTTAATGGGCCTAATGGCGATGGGGACGTTGAACCCGTCCACCAGGCTAACGTCGTAGAAGTCGGGTTGCGCGAGTGTGAATTCCGCGAGTGAAGCGGGGGTTTTTCCGGAGGCCGAACATTTCAGCGTCGTGCCGCATGAACCGGTTTGGCACTGCCCGCTCCCGTTTTGGTCGAATTTGCAACCGGTTCGGGCCCAAATGCGCCCGCTCCAACGCACCGGGGCGGTGAAGACCGCCGATTGCCCCGGTTTGAGCACGAAACCGCCGCCGTCGAAGTTTTCTCCCGGCGTCACCGCCGGCCACAGCGTCTCCTTGCAATAGTTCACGATGGTGAAAACTCTGGCGCTCTCGCATGGTTTTTGCCCTGGTCACACAAGGAACACGCATATAAGAAAAATATTGTTTCAAAACAAAATGTGTGTTTTTCCATGAAAAAAATATACAAAAACCATTAACTTGATTACACCAAACTAAAAATTTACAACATATTGCAGTTTAAAGTTTTGTGTAGGATAAAAGGATTTTATATCATTAATTAATTAGAAGTAATTATATTTATTATAATGACATGTTATAGGTGTTAATTTGATGTTGGTAAAGAATCACTTATCTACTTTCATGAATCAAAATATAAAGTATTATTTTATCTTTTTTGTATGCCTCTTTTTCCAATTTTGGAGGAGAAGAAGTTGAAGAAACAAAAGCTATAAAAAGAGTGATAAAAGATGAAAAAAAGAAAAAGTGGAATATTAAGAAAATGAATGAAAGATATTCATCAATCTCATAGCAAGAGGGCATGAATGTATGAAGAAAATGAGTGTGGTAGGCATTGTTACCTGATAAAAGTATTGCAAGAAGGAAAGTGATTGGAAAGATAGTTTGAGGATGGAACGCCATGTTAATAATTTTGGGTGTGAAGGGGTTAAGTTAAGCAAGGTGATGAGGATATGTGATTAGAAGGTGTGAATATAAAAGAATGGTGGAAAAAGAATACGTGCGGAAAGAAGGAATGAGAATCAAATTAAGTAACAAAAGGCATGCATCTTGTGAAAACAATGCATTATTCTTTTCCAAATACATAGCTGCAAGTTTTTGCTGAATTGCATGGCGGCAAGTTTATCAAGGTTCTATACTTATATCCTTCCAACACTTCCACATATCACAACAGATAACCCCAGCTCTCACACGTGGCAATAACCCTCTCTTTCTCTAACATGAATCAAGCTATTCTAAACTTTCTACTTTTATCTTCTTTAAACCTATTACTTGTTATAATGATTAGATTAAAAAGAGTGAAGTAACTTTACTTTTGGAATAACTTCTTATAAATGAAGGGAATTACAAAATTTAATTGTAATTGATTTTAGATTTGCGCTTTTGGATTCTAATAATCAATCACATAAGTTGGATAACCCTATCGTAAAGGTGTAATTTTTCTCTCGAGTTTTTGACTTTGTTATTAAAAATCTTTCGAACGTTGCAACTATTACACTGTGTTTGGATTTTCTTACAAATAACAAAATAAACTTCTCGGTCCATATCGTCATTTAACTAACTTGGAAAGAATGAGAACCATAAATCAAATAATTTCTATATAATTTTTGTTGGAAAAAACGCATTATCAATTAAGAATATTATTGTTTTTATCTTTAAGAATTACCCTATTAACAGAGAAATAAAATTAACACAAAAAATACAAGAATATAATGTGAAAACTCCAAATATGGAGAAAAATCATGACCAAAGAGAATAATCACTATGTGCAAATTTGCACAATACACAGAATATACTCTCAATCCTTTGACCCCAAGTACACCTACTGATGGAACTTGGTAGAGACATGAAGCTCCAAGTGCAGCGGAAATGATGGAGGAAGCATGAAAGAGTGGAAGGCAAGTTTGTAGGCTCTTGCTTGCAATGGATAGATGAAAGGAATGAATGATTTAGAGGTGGTTCTAGCCTAGGAAGGGGGCTAGAGGTAAAGAGAGTAAGCTCTCTAAAAGATGACTCTCAAGTGGCAATAGTGAGGAGTGTTCTCAACTCAAAGTGTCTATTGCACAAAAAATTCAATAGTGAGTACAATGCTGAAAAATTAAGGCTTTTATACTCAAGCCATTACACATGAGGAATCTTGACCTTTGGATGAGAAGGAGAAAGCATCTTGGCCTTTGATGCTAGCTTGGAGAAGAAGGCTTGATCTTGGCCATTGGATGATGCCTTGGAGAAGGAGGAAGCATTCCTAACTCTTGGATGCTTTGGATCCATGAGGTGTAGGAAGAAGTGTTGAGTTTCACTTAGTCCACCTTGGCTCTTTTGATAGCTCATGGCCAAATCTCCTATTGGGCTTAGTCAAGCCCAATTTTATCAATTCAACTACTCATTGTTTGACTTATTATTCTAGAAAGCAAAGCCTAAACAATTGGCCAATATTATTGCTATTCTATTGCTCTTTGAGACACCTCTTCAAATCTTCACATCTTCTTTGGCCCATGTGAAGAGTGTGAGAAGCCCATGTGGGTTTGGGCCATCTTGAATGAAGCCCAATTGGATCTTTTTGAGCATGCTCCTTGTTATTGGGCCTCTTGATGGGCTTGGGCTTGAAGATGCATGTGGGCCATGTATTGGGCCTTGAGCATGATTTGGGCCTAGGCGTTGCCCAAGCTATAAGCCTTGTTGGGATCACATCATCCCCTCCCACTTGAAGAGGATCTTACCTCAGATCAAGAGGGTCATTTAAGGCTCACAGCAACTAAAGCTGGGTTCCACCAGGATCAAAAACATATATGCAACAGTCATCAAACAGAATTGGATTAAAATCATGAAGACCATGCAATATAATTGATTGGGGAATGTGTGAAAGTGGGCTTATAAATTTGGAAAAAGTTGGTATTAGGCCCACTTCACAAAAAGAGTGTTTCACACTTTGACTTGGATGATTTTGAAAAGAATTTTAAAGTCAAAGTGTATTTTGGCACTATATTTTGAAGAGGATGAAATAAGGGAATGAGATAGAGAACAAAAAGTTTGAGAAGGAAACAAAACAAGAAATTTAATGAAAAAGTAAGAAGAGTTTAAAGATGGGAAAACTCCCTTTGGAACTTGGGTCTTCATGAAAGGAATTGGTGAAGGATTACACACCAAATCCCTAACAATGAGTTCCCTTGAAGTTGAATTACTCTTTAACTCTACCACTTTTGATTTTCTTTCAAACTCACTCTCTGTTTTTAATTTCTCTCTTGCTTCAAAGTCTTTTCTCTCATTCTCTTCTTTGGCTTTTCTAATATTCTCCTCTTTTGCCTTTTCTTTTTCATCTCTTTTCTTTTTCTTTTTTATCTCTTTTTCCTCTTGTTCTCTTTTAGCACAAAGCTTCTCAAGCTCTTCTTTTGCTCTCTTCTTTTCACACTCTCGAAGCTTTTTAAGTTTTGCTTGCTCTTTCTTATATTTTGCTCTCTTTCTTTTTCACTCAAGAGCAAGTCCAAATTGTGCTTAAAATCTTTTTCTAGTCTAGAAAACTTAGCAAGATTTTGGATGAAAGCATCCCCTATGTCAATGAAGTTTTCTATCCTAGCTTGTTGCTCTTTAGTGATCCTAAATGAAGGGGGAATGAAATGTTTCCACATGCATGCTTTTAATTTAGAAAATGTGTTAATGCATGATTTTCTCCCTTTTTTCACTCTATACTGCCTCTCTTGCCACCACTCGAATGCACGTCCTATAAACCTAGAAGTAACATGCCTAAGAATGTCAAGTTGACTATATTTACTAAACAATGGTTGCACCAACTTCTCTGTATCCCACATCCAATCTCTAAATGATATTGGTCCTATATCCTCCCCAAAGAATGGAATGTCACTATAAAATGTATGATGCAACTCATGACTACCATGCTTATGCAACCTAGGACTATATGTAGAATATGTACTCATGGTGATTGAATGAACTTATGCAACTTGAACAAAGTATGGTAGAGGAAATCAATCACAAGTGGACCTCCAAGTTAGGCGAGGTGAGTCTTTAAGACTTCTTAAATACCAAGGCCAATCTTTGCCAAGATGCACTTGTAAAAGGTGTCAAAGATCACACAATTGTCTAAGTGCTAAGTAAATAGAATCACTTGAGTCACTAAGCACAAAACATACAAACAAGACTCAAAGAAATTTAACACTAAAAATAGACTCCTAATTGGCCAAAATATGAAGAGACTTTGGTCTCAAAATTTTAAGCAACTAAACAACAGGAAAACTTGAATATAACTATGCGGCCTAATGTAAGGTGAGAAAGCACTTAGAACTTTGAACACACTTACAACTAAAAACGATTCACTAATGGAGGATGAAGGTTCTACTTAGGAGATGGGATTGAACACCTTGTGGTTCCCCAAGACAACTAAGTAGTCCAAATTACAAAGCAAAAAATAAACTACAAAGTTTTAACAATTTGCATGCAATAATGTGCAGCCAAAGCACTCCAATTGTTGCTTCCAAGAGAGCACCTAAGAGCACCAATTTTTTGTGAATTTGGAGGCCTTAGTTGATGGCCAAAGGTAAGCACCAATTGGGGACTTTGTGAGGCAGCAAATACCTCTTGAAATGGCTTTGAATTGGCACCAAATGACCACAATATAGCTGAAAAAAAATACAACAAAATAATACACAAAAACTATGCCAAGGCAAATGTTAGTACTCAACACTCATGCCAAGAAAATTAAAGCTCAAACTCTCCAAATTTGGTGAAGGGAGGGGTAAAAAAAAAGATGAGCACAACCTTTAGAGATTTACTCCTTAACCACCCCCTAAGATGCTACCTATGCTAGCAACTAAATCAAAATCAAACACTTAATTCATATCCATAAACATTAGAACCAACATTACTTGCCAAATGAAAGAAGAAACACAAGAAAAGCGAATTAGAAAATGCTAAACCAAATGGAATTATAGTGACAAGATAGAATTGAAATGCCAAGAATGGACAAGCAAAAAAATTAAAGGCACACAAGGAGGGAAGCACAACAAAGAGAATCCTAGAAGGGAACTAGAATGGATCTACAAAAACAAAACAGAAACTACAGTGCTTGTAAGAAGGCCTATAGTCTGTTATGCATTGATGCCAATGGGAGGGTGTACACTACTCCAAATTGAAGGCATTTGATAGCAATAAAGGAGACACACTTAGGCCAAGACATTGATGGACAAAAAGCACTGAAATTAGAGCTGAAAACACACCAAAACGCACAAACAAAGAAAGCTGGAAAAAATACTGCACCAGTAGAAAAACGCTGACAGCTGCCTCAACTTTGAGGATTTATCATATTTTTTGTATTGCACATTTTTTGTCACAATTTTTTTTGTTAATTTTCGTCCAGATGTTATTTAAATCAGTAAAAATTAGCAAGTGAATTGGTGTAGTGGATCGTTCCATTTAAATCAAACAAAAACAGTGTGTGTCTGGAAAACAGAGTGAAAAAAGGCACAACAAGCCTGAAAACGCTGATTGTTGGCTAGACTTTGATGAATTATTACAAATTCATATCTCAATGGTTTTGAGTGATTCTTGTTGCAAAAATTTCGTTGATGTCTTATCTTTTAGGCACAACAAACAACTAAAATTAACAGGCACTGTATCACTCAAGAGAATTAACAAACAATAGGTGTGCACTCTGGAAAACAAAGAAACTGGATCAGATTACTCTCTGAAAATTTTTGGAGATGTTCAAACGAAAATCCAGTGGATTGGAGCATGATTATTAACTAAAATCATACATGAATAAAAGATGAACATCTCAAGACCCTAAGGTACCACAACCAACGGTGAAAATGGTTTAATCTTGGCAAGAAATCTGTCCAACCATCCACACGCACAGTGTAAGCATCATTTGCGTAGTTGTGAAATGGTGGCACTATATCAAGCTTAGTAAAACAGCAAAATGAAAGAAATAAATGGTGGAAATGAAGCAAAAGTGAAGAAGAAGACCATAGACAAAACTTAAACGTTAGAAAAATGAAAAACAAGAAAGATTCACCGATTAAAATGCAAGAAACTTAATAGAATGAAGAAAATGGTGTTGAACTTTAAAGGAAAGCTAGTAAATGATGTGAACCATAGCAAGCATGAAAATCTACAAATAGAGTGTAGAACACTCTTGTAGTCTCATAGTTGAATGGACTCAATGAAGAAACACAATAGAACACATAAACACAACAAATGAACTGTGAAAGATGAAGAACAATGAAAGAAGAAGAAGGGAATAGATGAAACAACAAGGCAACAAGGAAAACTAAACAAGCTATGGATAGAACCCTTACCAAACCAAGACAAGTTACTACTCCATGGTTTGGATGGCTTTAGATACCACTATGATGGAGCTTGGTGGAGACATGAAGCTCCAAGTGCAGCGGAAATGATGGAGGAAGCATGGAAGAGTGGAAGGCAAGTTTGTAGGCTCTTGCTTGCAATGGATAGGTGAAAGGAATGAATGATTTAGAGGTGGTTCTAGCCTAGGAAGGGGGCTAGAGGTAAAGAGAGTAAGCTCTCTAAAAGATGACTCTCAAGTGGCAATAGTGAGGAGTGTTCTCAACTCAAAGTGTCTATTGCACAAAAAATTCAAAAGTGAGTACAATGCTGAAAAATTAAGGCTTTTATACTCAAGCCATTACACATGACCCAACAAAACATTAACTAAGGGCCTAGGTTAAGCCCAGGCCCATCTAGGACCCAAGCAATGACCCAACCCACAAGAAGGGCAAACATAATTAATAACTCTATAAATACACGTGGACCCCAACAATTAAAGGTACGCATTCATTAATTCCTTAATCACAAGATTTGAATTTCTGAGAATCTCTTGGCTGACTTGATCGTCAGAGTCCTCTCCGCAGTTAACCCCTCATGGGTTCAAGCCATGATATCAGCAGATGACATACGCGAGTCGAGGAGAAGCCAACTAGAGAGATTGCGGATTGAGGTAAGGTGATATTTGTGTCTGACTTCTCTTATTTGTTCTCCACAAGAACATTATGGATAAGCATTTTACAATCAAATGTTTAATGCTATTAAAGAAGAAAGTGCTAAAGTTAATCTTAAGTGAATAATTTCAAAGACATAGATAACATTGATGACTACATGAAGATTTTCAAAGCACTGATCAAGCAATTCATTATGAAAGATCAATGAGGTGTTCATGAAGCACTCAACGATCAAATTATCAACAAAATTATATATTTAGACCACTATAGAAAAGGAAAAATGAAGAAGAAAAGTGTATATACGAGAAAAAGAAAATAGAGAAAGAGAAATTCAAGTATGATATGTAGACACATACTTACATGTCTATTTCATTGGAATAGTTCGAATAGAAAGGGTGTGTGCAACAAATTCATTGTAATATCCTTCACTATGGGTGTAAAAATCACATTTGGTTGCCAAAAACCATTCAAACTTTTAAGAATTTTTATATTTTTATTTAGTTTTGAAATTCTTACCTAAGGCTACCAAATGGTCAACGATGTGGGTGAATCTCTTCTACACATCATAGATGTTTTCCTCTAGAAACATTTTGAGCATCTCATACTCTTGGATTAGAGTATTCTTCCTAACTCTCTTGACTTCATCTGTCCTTTTATGAACCACCTCCAGGACTTTGTACCGCAACTTCCCATCACCTATGAATTTACCTCCATGGTAAAAAACCACCTCAAATTCCTCGTCCATCACGCAAACACGTATATTGATAGATACATAAACCAATATATTAATCATATACCAACAAAAAAATATGAAACATATATTCAATACAGAACACACTGAAAAAGACACTACAACAACACTTTAAACATGGGGGACCACAACGCAAAAGCATTTACACATGGTGGGCCAAAAAAAGCATATTTAAACACCGACAAACCACAATCAATACTCTAGTTCCCCAAACAAGAAACATCAGAGCATGCACCAAATTTTTTTTTCCCAAATTCCCAAATGCTATAAAGAGAAACTCACCTTCTGCCCTTCTATTTAAAGCAAATCGTGATTCAGATGATCGAAAACCTCCAATGCAATTCGATTCCAGCAGCTTCTCCCCTTTCTATTCTCTTCGCTTCGCTTCTCTTCGCACAAGAACCCTAGCTCCATGGTTTCCCCCAAATCAATTTGAAAACTCTAAGTCCTCTCGTATTCTCGTCCTCTTCTATTATGCATTTTTCAAATTTAATTTTTAAGACTTAATTATTAATTAATTCTGATCAAGCCACGTCAGTAGAAAACAACACCTCAGCATGCTCAGTCACTGTTCATTTAACAATCATTGACGGTCGTTAACAATTATGGCTGAATTGTTGCTGTTTTTCAAAATTAGGGACCCAATTGAGTCAAATGAAAATTGGGGGACCTACTTGGGAATTCACTGGAATGATTTAACCTTTACTTTTTTTTATAAATCTTATGGTGATATTCTTACTAAAATTAATGTTTTTATTAAATATTTATATCAATATTTTAAATTAACTTTAAATTCTATACAAAACATTAGACTTTCGTTTTGTTTTGAACTTTAAATTTAGTTCCTAAACTTATGTGTGACAAGTTATTTGATTTTTAATCTTCACTAAGTTTGTATAATATGATACACTTGATACCTTTATATATGATGACAAGATTGTTAATTTTTGAAATTAAGTTTGGGGTTTAACTTTGTTTAATAATAAAACTAAAAAAAAACCTTGTTTAAAAATATTTCTACAAATATTTAATAAAAAATAAATTTTATTAAGAATATCATCATAAGTTGTATACAAAGATTAAATTGAGTGTCAATCTAAGGAGGGACAATATTGCTTCACTTTAACAAAAATTAGGACTAAATTGAAACTAAAAACAAATATAGGGACCAAATTGAGTCATTTTGACACGTGGCACAACTGTGAAGTGACACGTGTAAAAAATTAAAAAATTAAAAAAAAATTAAAAAAAAAGAAATTGACACGTGGTGTTGACTTTAACACCGTTTGGTCAAAATTAACGGCAATGACCAAATTGAGTAATTTTTAAGAAAATGAGAACCAAATTGAGACAACGAAAAACTTGAAGACCAAACTGAAATTTCTTGACAAATAGAGGGACAAAAGAGTAATTTAACCGATTCTTTAATAATAATGAATAAAAATTAATTTAAACGAATAAGAAAAACTATTTGAAAACTCCATTAAATATTAAAAAAATACTACCATTAAATGCATAAAAAACTGTGATAATAATATACACAAAATTAACTATCTCAAATTCTTATATTATGTAATTCTAATATTAATTATTATTCTTGTAATAAAATGTAGATATAACACATAAACAAATTATATAAATTAATTATTTTCTTAAAAATATAACAAATATTCAGTAATTTTTAAACACAAAAATTATTAGAAAAAGGAAAACTAAAGACTCGTGTATATGCACGGGTCTAAAATTAGTTTCTTTATTAAATGTCACTACATTTCTTTTAACATCATTATTTTTAACCTAATAATTTTATCCAAAATAAAATAATAATTATGCATTAGTAATTTAGTAATTTAGTAAACTGAAAATTTAATTGAATGTTTAGGGATGACAAAACAGGTCACTCTAGTTCGGTTTGCCCATTTGTGACATGTCAAAAATGAGTCGAACTAGATTGAATCATCAAATAAAAACGAGCCAATAATGGTAACTGGCCTCGTATAACATGACTAACGGATATGATTGGTCCGTAACTTTTTTTTTTTTAATTTGTTTTCAAATTTTTTAAAGTTTTTTATTTTTAAAATTTTTTCATATATATATATATATATATATATTATATTAATATTAAAACCATATTTATCATAAAATATTTTTTAAATTTTTTATTGATAGTTAAATTTTTAATTAGATAAATTAAAATAATTATTATATTTACATGTTATATCCCTTAATTATATATGATATTTGGAACTTAATTTGTAAGTTTTAATAATTTAAATTACAATACTATTATATTTACATCTTTTAAAAAAATATAGTATAAAATAATAATCTTTTTAATTATTTTTATTTTTAATTTTTAATTAAAAAAAACAGACTAACGGACCGGGACAAACTGATCCGTATTTTTGTCCATCAAATTAAGGGACTGAATGAATCAGATCAGAATGAACTTAGAATTTAAAATTTTTAATCTAACCCGTTTCTTTTAACATGGATGATGGACCTATATTCAACCTGATTTGCCGACACCTACAAATGCCTATAAGTAATTATCTATTTCATATGTTCAATGATGCTACTGTAATGAAGAAAAAGAAAAAAGAAAAAAGAAAAGAAGGGAACAAAAATGACTCATGAAAAAAAAGAAAAAGTTTGGGAGTTACGAAAGATACGAGATTTTTGATTTTGTAACTGCTAAAACCTATATGAAATTCATGAAAAAAGAA
The DNA here is from genome assembly GCF_037176805.1 of Vigna unguiculata. Taxonomy (NCBI): domain Eukaryota; kingdom Viridiplantae; phylum Streptophyta; class Magnoliopsida; order Fabales; family Fabaceae; genus Vigna; species Vigna unguiculata. The sequence continues at coordinate 24,995,266 of NC_140799.1, read as the reverse complement.
ATTAAAATAATTTATAAATAATTAGTGGAAATATATATAAACATATATATAAATATATATATATATATATATATATATATATATATATAAAGATATTTTTGTTCATAATTATTTATTTTTAATTTATTTTTTATAATAATTATTTATTTATTTTTAAAAGCTTAATCATTATTTTTATATATTTTCTATAAAACTGTTCTAATAATTTTTTTTATCATTAATAATTATTATTTTTTCATTTAATTTACTTTGTTTTAAATAAATATAAATTTATTTTATATATTAATTTAGTAATATTATAATATCATCATCACTAATATAAAAAAAGAAAATATTTATTGATAAGATAAAACTGAAGAAATGATTGTGATAATAAAATGAAAATTTCTTCTTTTTAATAATTTGTATTTATATATAAAGGATAATTTCTTTTTTCGTTTACACGTTTTCTTTCTAATTTTTTGTTAGATTAAATTTAATTGTTTTTAAATTAAAATAAATATTTTATCATTTTTATTTTTTTTAATTACTATTTATTTAACTTCAGTAAATTTCTTAATTAAATTAATTATTTACAATAACAAAAGAGGACACACACACCTTATGTGTTTCCACATCTTAATCGGATATTTTCTTATTTTTTTACTTGTTTTTTAAAATATGTTCAAACTTTCATCAAATCATATAAAAACATGATTGTGTTATGAAATAAAGCGAATAATAGAGAGTATAATAGATAATATGAAAGAGAAGAAACAATAAAGAATAGAGAATGCGAAAATAGGGAGTAATTCATCTGTGTATTATTATTGATAGGAAAGGTCCTATTTATAGATACAACATGTAATCCATAAAGGAAACAAATCAAGTTATTAATACAAATATTTACATAAAGAGTATTGAATCATATGAGTATCAATCATATGAGTAAATGTATCAAATCAATGGACAATCATTAATTCATAACACTCCTCCTTAAGTGTCTATTGATAAAAGAATGTGTCTCGTTAAAACCTTACTAGGAAAAACCCTTTGGGATAAAAAACCTAGTGAAGGAAGAGTACATCATTCTGTATTCTTTAATACAATATTGTTCATCGCATATTCTATTTCTCCCCCTCATGTAAACTTATATCATTAAGGTGACAAAGTACGAACTTGTGAATCATTTGCTCAAAAGTTCTTCTTGGCAAAAACTTCATAAATAGACCTGTCATATTTTCACATGAATGAATTTTTGGATATCTATATCATCCTTTCAATTGAACAATACATTATTTCTTCATATATGGTTGTTGATTCCATCTTTATTGGGGATAATCACAAGTTTCTTGCACATGTTGAATTATAGACCTTAACCAAACATATTCACAACTTTCCTCGTAATTCGATATGATTAGATGATGTTGCTACTATGGTTTGTTTCATATACCTTCATGAAACCATTGTGCTACCACATGTGAACAAACATCTTGTTTGTGATCAACCATTGTGACATTGTGAGAATATGTAAAATAACATGCATATACATAACTCATTGGTCTGAATCAGAATCATTTGGATGGAATAAGCTCATATTCATAGTATCCTTAAAATAACGAAGTATATGTTTTACTCCAAACCATTTTCTTCTTGTAGTTGAAGAACTATATCCTGCTTAACAAATTTACAGCAAATGTAATATTAGATCGAGTATAATTAGCAAGATACATTAGTGTTTCTATGACACTAAGATATGGTGCTTCTGAACCAAGAAGATCTTCATCATTTTCTTGAGGTCTAAGAAGAGTCTTTATTAACATCTAACGACCTCACAACTATTGGAGTGCATAATGGACACGACTTGTCCATTTAGAACATTTTAAGCACATTGACGTATAAAAACACCTTTATTTAAATACTCAATTTCTAATTTCAAATAAGACTTTGCTCTTAAAAGATCATTCATCTTAAATTATTTCTTTGAGTAATCATTTGCCTTTGTGAGCTCATTAGGAGTTCCAACGATGTTTATGTCATCTACATAAACAATAATTATGGCACATTCATTTTTGGATCTTTTCATATAAATACAAGAACAAATAGGATCATTTCTGTATCCTTCTTATAATAAGTACTTAATAAGACGGTTATGCCACACACGTCCTGATTGTTTTAATCAATAAAAGAGCATGTTCAATTTCATTGAATAACCCTCTTTAGAATTTGTCTTGTTGGGCAAATAAAATCCTTTAGGGATTTTTATATAAATATGATTCTCGAAAGAACCATACGAATAGGTTGTAACATCATCTATTAGATGTAAATGCAAACCTTGTTGTGCAACTAGGATAATCGAATATTGCAATGTTGTTGCATCCAATACTAGTAAATATGTTTTTTCAAAAATCAATACAAGGTTTTGTGAACAACCTTAAGCAACTAGTTGTGCTTTGTATCTAACAATTTCATCATTCTTAATTTAATTTTTGCGCAAAAATCCATATGTACCCAACGAGTTTCTTAACTTCAGGTGTGCGAACTATATGTCCAAAAACCTTTCGTTTAGCAAGCAAATATAATTATGCTTCTTTGCATATTTTCATTTTGGCCAATCTTTTCTTTACCGACAATCTTTAATGATCATTGCTTAGTGATCCTCATTGTCATTCATAGCATTCATCGGTATGTTATAAGTAAAAGTTTTGTCAATGATAGTTTCATTTTGGTTCCATATTATATGATTCATGACATAATTTATTGAGATCTCATCATTTTCAACAATTTATAGGTACCTAAGGTTCTTTTGGAACCGAACCATTAATTATGTGAAATGAATCTTTTGGGATTTCAATCTTTTCGATTAGGTCATTTTGCATTTTATCTCCCTTTCTCATTCAAGACTTTTTATCTTTGGAACCAATAGGCTTACCACATTTCAAGCGTGTCTTTGGAATTAACAAGCCTACAATGCTTTAAGCGTGTTATGAAATAATAAGTCGAACTGTAAATAAGTCTCTTGTTGGTAATTCAAGATATTTTATTATTGAGGGAAGATCATATCCAACATGTATTCTTAATCATCTCTAAGGACCCATCATAGTCCTTTTTGGTGGGGAAATTGAAACATATACACCACACTAAAAAAATTCTTACATGAGAATATTAGGTCACTGACCAAAAACCAACTGCATAATAGAGTATTTGTGATAACTTATTGGCTTGATGTGAATCACTAATGCAACATGCGAAATTGCATATTTCCAAGTAGCCATTGGAAGATTAGCTCTCGTAAGTAATGATCTTGCAATCAATTTTAGATGTTTTAGTAATGATTTCGCAAGTCTATTTTGAGTATCAACATGTACTACTGGATACTTAATTGTACTAATAACTTTGTAATTACTTGATTGCGAGTTGATAATAAACAAATATGTGACCATCTAGTTGATGCATCAATTAAAACCATGAAATATATAAATGTTTCACATGGTGGGTGTATTGGACCACAAATATCACCCTGTATTCATTTTGAAAATGAGATTGACTCATTTTTAATTTTTCTGATGATGGTTTAATTATCAACTTCTGTGAACGTATAATACATGAGAACTCATTGGTCTGAAGAAGTTTCTTGACTCTTAAGTGGGTGTCAACATGAGTTTTTGAACCCTTTTTTTTCGCATCATAATAGATCCAGGATTACCTAACTTATCATACCAAACAAGGTATTCATTTTGATTCGTAAACTTCTAGTTTACCATGACATGCCTTTTAATTGTACTAATATATGCGTAGTACGAATCATCCAACTGATCATGTCAAACAAGACATTCATTTTGATTCGTAAACTTCTAGTTTACCATGACATCCATTTCAATTGTATTAATATATGTGTAGTATAAATCATAAGAGAATGTTGATAATTTCTCCAATATACATTTTTTTTCAACTCAATCGTAGAGATATAAAGATATTTCATATCCTTTTCGTTGTTTGTCTCAATATAATATTCATTTAGACAAATATCCTTGAAACTTAACAAGTTTCTATTCAACTTCTTGGTAGAAGTATAATAGCTCTTCTAGAGTCTTCAAATATATTTGTAGTACTATAAATAATACTAACATTGATGTCTCGCATTATCAAACAAGAGAAAAATTTATTACTCTTGAGAATTGTATAAGTTGTTGCACTATCAATAAGACACATCTTTTGGTACAGTGCAAACATTCATTTTTCATATAAACGTAAATATCAATATGAGATTTTTTTAACACTCTCATAATCAATAAAGTGATCAATGCTTCCATTTGCTTTAGCAAAGAAAGTAATAATATCAAGATAAGTAGTATCCATATGGCCATAATCAGAATCACCATCTTCATAAGCAAAGTGTGTTTCTATGTTCTTCTCATTATTTGTAAGATGCTTTGGTGTACAATAAGTACAACTCAAACGACCTTTACCACCATAATAATAATATATACTTTCATCTTTTTGTCAATATTTTCACATTTTTCTTTTCTCTTTTTCACATTATTGTGCCACTTCTGGTGACAAAATGTGTCTTTGAAATTTTCTTTATAACCATGTCCATAATCAGTATCAAGATCATGAAAATATAAATCAAATGTTGCTGCATTCACTTCTGGGAATGAAGTATAACCAATTTGGACAAGTTTCATGATTTTCTATCAAAAGCTCATTGCTTTGTTCAGACATATAAAGGCATGAAATAAATTCATAATATTTATTGTTGCATTCACTTCTGGGAATGAAGCAGATTAGGCGGATCTCATGACTTTTCATCAAAAGCTTTATTGCTTTGTCCAACCAGCCATACGTAGGCATGAAATAAATTTATAATATTTGTGAAATATTTTTTCACAATATTTTTGTCGCATGAGCAAATTAGTTGCTTAGATGCTTTATTTCTTTATTTAATGGTATCCCAATATCCATTGCATCTAAATGTATTTCAACATTTAAAATCCAATATAAGGAATTCTTCCTTGTAATATCAAGGGTCACAAATCCAAATTTTGCAACGTTTCGCGTGTTTAGAACTAGCACATAAAATAATAATAATAATAATAATAATAATAATCAAAATAATAATAATGATCACCGTCATAATAAAAATAATAAGACAAAGATGAAAATTGAAAAATTCAAACAAATTGTGATTACAAGAGGAAGAATATAAGAAAAAATTATAAATTGAGAGATTAGAAAGAGCTTGGATTGAGACATGCAGAGCACTGCCGTTAAAGAGAAAAAGCTTTCACTAGTCCTTAGTTGGTTAGAGCATCGTACTGATAACGTGTTATGAAATATATAATTATTGATAGGAAGAGTCCTATTTATATATACAATATATAATTCATAAAAGAAACAAATCAAATTAGTTAATACAAATATTTACAATCATATGAGTATCAATCATATGAGTAAATGTATCAAATCAATGAACAATCATTAATTCATAACATATTAAATATTATAAAAATCTTTTTTATAAAAGCACAATCTTTAAAAATCAACCAAACGCTAGTCCAATGAACAATGATACATTGACAACCAAATTTTGACAATTTTTTCTTACAACTTAGATGTCATTTTCTAACTAGTTTAAAAATATAAAAAAAAATGAAAAGATGAAAAATGGGAGACCACTTACAAAATAACACATCTAATTATAAGAGAAAGTTGTCAAAATTTAGTTATTAAAAAATCATTTTTCTGATCCAATATCCAATGCCCCTAAAATTGAGAATGTCAACATTTTTACTCTTCATCCTCAAATCAATGTAATCAAGAAAATAATTTGTTTCCATCTTTCCATCCCTCAATTCCTACCCTTCACTTTTCTACTGTTTCAAATGGCACAAAACTTAACGATCGAAGAACCTAAAGTGTTTTCAAATGAAAAGAAAATTCAACCCAAATCCTATCTGGTGCAGGTTTGCAGCCACAACAAAAACACACCGTACACAAGAAGATCAAGAACAATAGGGCACAACAATTAGAGAGCCACAACCATCATTTTGTGTCATTTTTTAAACATATCACCAACCAAGACATGTGTGAAGTTCATGATAAAAGAAACAAAATTCACTTGAATCTCCAACTATTTCTAAAACTGGTATGTTTGAGTGGGGGTGAAAACAGGCGTAACCGCAAACAGTTTTTTTCGATTGAAGCAACTGGGTTGAGAATGATACATGGGAAGATGAAAGCAAGGAACCCCATTATCTTGGTTGAGTGATGAGGGATCGTGTTGAAAGGTAGAAGATGGTGTTAGTGAAATTGCAGAAGAAGAAATCTGGGTAGAACTTCGATTGTGTGTGATCTTGGAATCTCTCATTTTGACAAGGGTTCCTGGTACTATGTACTTGGAGCATCTTCTTGTTCTTCTTTCTCCACAAGATGAACCTGCATTTGGTTTTGGGTTCCCTGTTTCTGTCATGGATGTAGTAACTGTGAAAATTGAAAATTGAAAATTGAAAATAAGTTTTTCTACGATATTTTAAAGGTTTGTTTGCCTCTCATTCCATTGATTATATTCCTTCCTCAATCAAACCCCTTACCAAATCAATACATTCTTAAACGATATTTTAAAATTCAATTTTGACAGTAATTTCATCCATAATATTAATTAGTAAAATATATTTTCTGTACACAAAATTTTATTATACTATCTTTAATTAATATTTTTAAAACTAAAATAACTATTTGTAATAAATCAAAATATTTATCATAAAGCTATAGAGGTTAATTTTTTATGACTACTTTTTACAAATTTTTTATAGTTTAATAATATATTTATTTATTTTAATAATTATTATACTAATAATTTTTTATTTTGTATTATTATAAAAAAAAGTGGAGAAACATGACCATATATTTGTACTAGTTAACTATAAACAATTGTTTTATTATAAGTAAAAATATATACGTTTTTAGAAATGTATACTTATGTTTTTATTATATTAAATTACATACACTTTATTATTTTTATATTTAATTAACTAAAAATATAAAAATAGTTTAATTTAAAATACATATACATATAAATAATTTTATCAAAATAGTATTGAAATAATTATGTAACTGTTTTTTTTTCAAAGAAATTTTTTAATTATGTTGTTCAATTATTTATTTTATTAAGTAAATAAATAAATAACTTTTTATCTATTATAAAGTAAAATTATTCAATTAAAAAATGACACAAAGAAATCATCTCTTTATATAATGGTATGGTACATTTAATTATATAACTTGTATTTCTAAATTAAAACAGTTTCTTTTCATAATTATGTTATTGGCACGAAATTTCTACTGATTTTGTCTATTAAAAAGATTTGCAGGATATCGTGAGTTATCATCTTTCGAAAAATCTCTCTTTGTAATAAATTTTATTTAAATCAAATTTTTTTATTTGAGGAAATCGAATTTGTAAAATAAAATAAAATAGTTATTCGGAACTAAAATGTTTAGCAATTTATTGTATAACGATTTTTTTATAGAAGTTATTATTTCCCTGAGATATTGGTGTTATCCTAATATCAAAATATCGAATTAATATATTGTTATTCCATTACTTGTGTTCTTCTAAATAATATTACTACGTGTAATAATGTTAGACATAATATAAACTAACAAAAATCTACCACGCTACACGAATTTATTGATTCATGTATTTAAGATTGTATATATACATGGTTCAAATCTAAGGTCCATTATATATTCACTCGGTCCAGATTTTTGAGTCTAAATCAAATTATAGCGAATAACTAACTACTCCAGAAAAAAAAAAAACCCCTTCACCAATATAGGAAGAGTATTTGGCCGCGGTTATTTTTGTTATTTTGTCCTGGTTGTATAACCGAGGCATATAAGATCGAGGCCAAAAGGGTTAGGTTTTGGCTTCGGGTGTGAAGAGTTTGTTGCAGCTATGCAGGAAGAATTTGAGATGTCCATGATGGGTGAGTTTACTTACTTTCTAGGGCTGCAAGTCAAGCAACTCAAGCATGAAACATTTTTAAACCAATCAAAATACTATTTTGACTTGTTGAAAAAGTTCAAAATGGAGGATTGCAAGGAAGCTGCCACTCCAATTGCAACAAATTGTCTTATGGATGCAGATGAGGCTGGCCAACCAGTGGATTCAACCAAATATAGAGGGTTGATTGGATCTTTGCTCTATCTTACAGTAAGTAGGCCAGATATTCAGTTTGGAGTATGCTTATGTGCTAGGTTTCAAGCAAATCCAAAGGAATCACACTTTAAGACTGCAAAAAGGATTCTAAAGTACCTCAAAGGAACAACCAATGTTGGTTTATGGTATCTATGTGATTCTAACATAAATCTTATTAGCTTTTCAGATTCAGACTATGCAGGGTGCAAATTGGATAGGAAAAGCACATGTGGTACTTGCCATTTGCTTGGATCAAGTCTAATCTCATGGAATAGCAAAAAGCAAGCTTGTGTGGCACTTTCCACAGCTGAAGCTGAATATACTGCTGCTGGACATGGCTGTGCACAAATCATATGGTTGAAACATAAACTTTTGGACTATGGTGTAAGGCTAAGCAAGGTACCTTTGTATTGTGATAGCACTAGTGCCATCAACTTAACCAAGAATCCAATACAACATTCTAAAACCAAACATATAGAGATTAGGCATCATTTCATTCATGATCATCTTCAAAAAGGAGATTGTGAAATCAAATTTGTTAAAACTGAAAATCAATTGGCAGATTTGTTTACAAAACCATTGGCTAGAGATAGGTTTAACAAGCTAAAAACTAAACTAGGCATATTAGACACCAAGAATGTGGTCTGAAGTGTTTGTAGCATGTTAATCTTATGTACTCATGCACTGGTTTCATAAAAATCTACTATTGTATGCAAAAGTTGAAAACTGTCATATTCAACCTGTTGATTTTGCGTTTCAACGTGTTGATTTCACTTAAATCTGCTTCTGTTTGCAAAAACATGATCTGTCAACCTGTTGATTATGTATTTCAACATGTTTATTTCACTTAAACTGCCACTGAATGCTGAAAAATTGATTTGCTATGATTTTTAATCTGTTGTTTTCACAATTCAGTATGTTGATTTCAATAAAACTGAATCTGGAAAAATAAAGTTCAATTTTACGATTTTCAATCGATTGATTTTCGAAATCAGTCAACTGATTTCACTTAACCAGATTCTGTTTTTAATCTCTGATGCTCTGATGCTGTTTTAGTCGACTAATTCTGTTTTTCAACGTGTTGATTTTACATAAACTGTGCATTTACTCACGAATTGAATTATTAAGCTGAACCAATCAAAGAAAGCATCTTTTTGTCAGGTACTATCTGCTCTTAACTGCCCATTTCATCAGCCATGTGTTACTTTTACTGATTTGTTTGACCAAAAAGCATTCTAGTGTACAATTCCAATGTGCATGCAGCTCGCATGATCTGAACTGATTGATTCACTTATAAAAACACATTGAAAACATCATGAATGCATGAGATACTGCTTTGGACTGTATTAAACTGATTTGGGTAAGGCCAAGAGGCTCACGGATTTTAGGCCGCCATATGTGGTTTTGGTGTCCAAATTCACTGAATACTTTGGAATTGATGTAGAGGATTAGCTAGAAGAGTCAACTAGACTGTTGAATCATACCTCCAACCAAAATCTGCATAAAATGGGCTTTCTCAAGGTAGGAAATGGATGGACAACTGCTGGATCTATTGTTGTTGGTGCACATGACCATGAAGCTGGCCTAAGTAGTGCAAATCAAGAGGAAGAACCAACTGTTGGACCCATGGACTTGATTCCCTACAACCCTCCAGAGGATAGAGGCCCTGTGTACTCACATTTGAGAGGATGGTGTTGAACTAGCTGCATGAGCTCAATGTGTCCCAACATGCACATCACAACTATTGTAATGAGAGGTTCAATGCATTGGATGACCAAATTCATGATATCCATGATATGTTGAACTTATTCCAGACAAGAAATGATCCTCAGGATGACTGAGTGTGGTGGTTGTTTAAGATTATGCATTGCATCCTTGTGGTTGTGATTTTTCAGTTTGAGTTCTGTCTGTTTCAGTTGGTTGTTTTTCATTTCAGTCGGCTATTGGTATCGACTTTATGCATTTGTTCTCTGTTTTCTGTTTCTGTTGGTTGTATTCCCTTCCAGTATTAATGAAATGATATGCAATGCTTGTTATCTTTATGCATTTGTTCTGTTTGATGAATCCAAATGGGGAGAAAAATTGGAAAATTGGAAACCACTTTTGACAATCACATTGAACTAAACATTAAAATTGGAATCAATAATCAAATATGAATTTGAACCCATATTATTGATAGGGGGAGCATGATCACATTTCTATACTTGCTAGCTTGTGTGTATTGCTACTGTAAATGTCTTTGAGGTTCACAATCTTCAAGCTAAGGTGTCACTTCATCAATTTAATGGTATCACAGAAATGGAAGCATTTGCAATGAAAGATAGAAGAAGATAGATGAAAGGAAATAGAGGTTGGCTTCATCAAATCAGGGGGAGATTGTTAACATGAGAAGCCAAGGTGGTTTGTTTCTTGAAGATTTGATGAAGAATTAAATGAAGCATTTTGAACTATCTTGAAGCCATTACCATTGGAATGAAGTCTACATTGATGAAGGAAAGGAGATTTGATGATAACCATGTTGATCAAGGCTGGAACATGTGCTCTCCATGTAGTTACGTCATTAAGAAAGTGTATTTGTTGTTTGTAATTCATGTTGTAGACCTTGTAGCATTAATTAGATGATTTTGGTCTTAAGTGTGTCTTTTAATCTGTTGAATGGTTTTTCAACAAGTTAAAATGTCACTTTTAGTCTATTGAATGGTTTTTCAACAGGTTAAAAGGTTGGCTGCAGTAGTCTTAAACTGCAACAAATTCAATAAGTTGATTTAGGTTTTAATCGACTGATTTCACTTAAGTCAAGTGAAATCAACCGATTGATTTGAAAATCAACCTGTTGAATTTCGTAACAATTTGACTATATAAGCTGTATTTTTCGAAAGAGAGGTATGTTGATCATTTTAGAACGCGGTTTTGTTTTGGAAACTTGTGGAAACTCTTTCCTTCGTGATCATACAGTTTGCAGCAGTTGACGATTGATCTTGGATTAATTCTTGAAGCTTTTGGCTTGGTTTGAAGCTTAGAGAAAGGAGTTTGTGGTAGGCTGGGCTGTGTTACCACTGAGGTTTGATCTTTCTCAAGCTTTGTGTGTGTGCCTGGTGGTTTTCCAGGTCTGCAAGAGGGTTCTTGCTGTGCTGGTGTGAATCTTGTGTGATTCAAGAGTCTTTTGTGGTGTTTTTGCATATTTTGGAAGAGTAGGGGTGGATACTTTGTAAATCTTTTGAAATAGTGCAAAGTCAAGCTCATGTTGCCTTGACAAACTGGATGTAGCTCAGGTTTGAGTGAACCAGTATAAATCGATTGATTATACTAGAACAAAATTTGTTTAGTAAAATCAATCTGTTAACTCTGTTTTTGATCGACTGAAAGTATACTATCCAACACCTTTTGCATCCTAACTTGGTGATCTATTAGATTCAATTAAAGGTGGTTTTTAGCTTGCAAAGATAGCATAAATTTTTAACTAGCCAATTCAACCCCCCTTCTTGGCTTTTCAACCATTTCAAAACTAACAAAAGGGACCATCCAATGGTTCATGGAGTGTTTTACAACATCAACTGGAGAAATTCCTGACTTACATCTGGTTTTTATAATGCATTCGCTTCCATGTGGGCTACAACCCAACCCTTTTTTTAGACTCACTCTTCACTGATCGTTTAGAGAAGATGGACGCTTTACGAGTCTGACTAACACGATATTGAGGAGAATAGGAACAAATGAGCAAAAAAGAACTAAAGCCCTGCACCTTTAGGCCACCAAAGAAAATAAGTACAAGACATACAAACTTCTCAACATAAACAAAAATGCCAAGAACCATACAACTTGGAGTTAATTTAGCTACCACATCTAGAGCATTCCCCACAATTCATAGACTCAAACAAAAGGTGCAACTATAACCACAATATGGGTCACACAACATGCCCAAACTCATTCAATCAAAACACTCTAACACAGTTTGTACAACACACCCAAACTAGGGGAACTTGTGGATGAGGCTTCAACTCCTATGGCCGAGGATATCGAGTAGAAAGAAACCCAAGACGTGCTTGAGGCCAACAATCCAAGCAATCTGAAAAGCCCATTCCAAATCCTTTAGTAGAGTAGCCACAACTGGAACCACAAATAATTCTACCAAATTCTAGAGGTAGCCTTAGTACCATCGCTGACAGATTCGTTGGTGGTGGCAACTCCTGATTAGCACACAAATGTTATTGCCAAAGCATCAACTCGATTAGGTATCTTCACTGATGAAGAATTTTCCATCCATGATTCTAATCAAGACGATTTCGTGATTATCACACCACAACTATAACAAATTGGCAAGTTCATTAAGTACTCATTGACCAAGGTTGTTGGTGCATATGACTCGTGAAAGTGGGAATGGAATAAAGCCTAAACTCTTTGGTATAAGACTTGGGAAAATTAAATAAAGAATAGATATTTAATAAACCATAATTGTGTATTGGTAGAATATCTAAAACCATTGATTTGTTTAATCATAGTAAGGAGTGATGGTGGCTCAAGTAGTTAAGTGTGTTAAGTGGTGTTAAGAGGTCTTAGGTTCGAATCTTGTGTATGCCATTAGTTTAATGTGATGTTTTAATTATTTATTTCTTTTGCATGTATGAATAAACATAGGATGAGATCTTATAATTGTATGTGTGCATGAAATGTCATGAAACATGTGATGACTTGATGGTTGTGGATATGCTTGGTAATTGAGTGGATGTAAGTTCAAATTTTGCCTAATTCTAAATAGTTCTTTTCACGTTTTATTATTTTTGCTAAGTTGTGGAAAGCCTATAAACCTTAGCAATAGCAATTATATGAGAATCTAGAAGGGTAGAAGAGTGGAAGTTCAAGAGCAATAAATGGGCTGATTGTGAGGGCACTAAATTCTTGACCTAAGGAAAGGATTAGAAGGTTGGTTCGTTGGTGGAGGCAAGAGTGAATCAAGATTGTGCAAGAAGGATTTTATAAGTGCTTTTGGAGTAGGAAATCTAGGTAACGAAGTTGTACATACATGTTTGTAGTCGAACTATGTGTTTCGTGATATGCTAAAGCTTGGATGCATGTTTTCTTTTTCATTTTGCGCTGTAAAATCACATTTTTGGGTTTCTGTCCATAAACCGTATGATGGTGTTCTTGACCTGCTAGGTGACACATGTTGTGCAAGAACCTAGTTTTTGGGTTCTGCCCATAAACCACTTGGCGACAATGAAGGCTCGCTAAGCAGCAGAAATTGGATTAGTTGGTTTTTTGTGTTTTGTGGGTTATGTGGTATCTTTGGATGTTTTGTAAATTCTTGTACCCTTACGTGATTGTTTATTGATATACTTGATTGAGAATTTCCATTATTAATGATGTTTTGATGATTGGATGATTACATGTGTAACATGCTGGTAGGATATTATTTAAATTAAATCTAAATAAACAAAACAGAAAAAAATACCTCATTTATTATGGAAACCTTTCCCAAAACGCGGGAAAGTTTAAAAAAACTGTAAAGTTTAATAACTAACCACTATAAATAGTCAAATCTACTCATAATTCGCTTTTACAATTTGGAAATCCAATGCAGTAATGAAATTATGTGAAAATTAAATAACAAGTATTTATAAACGTCCCATGTAACTGCTCCCCACTCTCCGCCACTATGCAGCTCCTGGCTCACCTGTAACATCATATGCTCCCGAATAACAAATTACCCGATCATCGTCACACACAAACAGATAGGGTGAGCTATGCACCAAGATGTAAAATAAATATGAAGTAATCCCACCTGACAATTCATAATTATTCAACCATTTATAATAAAATACCCATTTTCCCCACTCATAACCATTACGAGTTCATGCATGCACTCTTAATCTTGGGATTGCATGTGCTTCCACGACCCTCCTCGCTCGTGGTCCATCCCTCGCCCGTCATCCGAACTCCTCGCTCGAACCTGGACCTGCATACCCGCCTTTCCTACTATGAACTCCCTTGCTCATAGAATTCTCAAGTTGAGCATGAGATGAACTCCCTCGCTTACTCATCCCAACAAGAGTACCTCCGGTGAACTAAGTCATTCACATTTCGCATGCGGTCTACCCATCACGAACTCCTCGCTCGCGACTCAAGCCAAGCACATCCCAAAATTATATAGACTCAGTCTTTCAATCTCTATCAACAATCAAACCATATGAACATGTATTATATCTAATTGAACTACCAATACTCGAGATTTAATCAACAATAACCATTCAATACTAAAACCCTTATCCTAAACATATCAGGCATAAAAGGGTTTTACACACAACATCAACCAAACCAATTCTCAATCTCATCACACATAACACGAAATTCCCAACACAAAGGAACCAATTGAGAAGAGCAAAAACGCAAAAATCATAACACATTTGATCTACACACACAAGGAAAAATTCCCCTAACTTGGAATCCTTGTTAAAAATGTGGGAATATGAGTGTTCCTCTGCTCACTAATGCTTTGCCTCAATCCTTCTCCCAATTCAGCCTCTTGTGCACCCAAAACTCACCACTCACTCTCCAATTTTCGTTCTGAATTTCTATGCCACAGAAAACATACTTACTATGGTCATTGAATTAAGTTTTTATACTACTCTTTCCAGCCCCCTTGGTTGTCCCTTACACATTCATGCCAAAGCCGATTCTCACAAAAAATAGGGTTTAATTCATGTCTATCAAGGTTTGAACCCGTGACCATACTAATGCCAATTCAATACATCAACATTCAACCAACCCATATTTGGTGATAATTATTATAACCCTATGATTATACTATTACTCAACGGGCTCAAGTATATTATAAAAAAAACAATAATAAATCAAACACACACAATTGGCATACATAGGACTTGAACCCAAGTCCTCTCACACAATCAAGTACTCTTAACCACTTAAGCTAGTACTTTTCCATGTTATACTATTTAACATTTAATGTCATCAAAGTTCCCACCACCCGCATTTATTAATTAATTAAATTTTATGGGTCTTACAACATGAACGTGAGGGGTTCACATTAGGTTTGTGAATGAATTGGAAACATGATAGTTAGAGTTTAATTGTCATACATTTAAAATTGTATGAGTAATTGGATTTGTATGATACTGGAAACGTGATTTGATGTGGTTTTTATGCACTTGGATAACTAGATTGAGTCTTGGGGAAAATTAGGGTTTCTCATAGGTGCAAGACAAATATAGGTTTTGTCCAGAATTTGATGCACCACTTGGCAGTACATGCTTATCGCCAGGTGATAGCCTAGTGCGTAGATGCACTTTGCGTTTTGGTTGTAATGGTTCCGGGTTAGATTTCTGTGGGGTTTATTTTGACTTATATATGTGGTAATTATTGGACAAATTGTATTGGGGAAGGTCTAATGCATGGAATATAATTGTATGATGATGCTAAACTTGATTGGGCATGAGGTATTGGAATAGATGGAATGTACTAGGTGTTGTTTGAGGTAAGATGGGATTTTGCATGAGTGGTAGGCAATATTTAGTTTATGTTTTGTGATTTTCTTATGTGCATGTTGTTTTCATTGTAGAAGTTAAGAGTGACAAGGTTTAAATTGGTGAATACTTGTGAATATAGCTATGATTGATGCATTGGATGTGTGAAGTGTTATATTGAGTCACATTGGTATATAGGAGAATGCACTAAAGTAATTTGAAGGTGGCTGTTGTGAATTATACTATGAATATGAAGGATTTCCTTGGTAATTACATGTATTACCATGAGTGAAAGTTGTGAATGCATGTTATATACGAATGTGTAATTGAGTCATGAGAATAAGCAAATAGGTGTTGTATTGTTCTGGAATTTGGATGTGTGCTTGGATGTCTATTGTATTAGAACTTATTTGGTGGTGCCAAAAACCAGCAGTTTCACGCTACTAGTGTAGCGGCTGACGGTGTAGATTAGCCGCCAAGCGATTGATGAATTAGGGAGATCCCTAGAAGGTGTGGCTCTTGGCGGCGTTGTTTTACCGCTAGGCGGTCTGCAACATCTCCTGGCGGTGCTTAAGCTACGCCAGGCTATGGTGCAAGGGAAATTTGCATTTTTGGTGAGTTTTGCATGCTTAGTGGTGATGGACTTGGGTCTGGGATATGCTTGCTTGTATTACGATAGGGGAGGTTCGTATTGGTTGTACTCTTGTGTGGGGATACGAGTGGGGAGGTTCTTATGTTCCATGCTCACACTAGAGGGTGTTACAAGTGAGGAGGTTTGTAATTGGATGTGTTCATGCGTGTTAGATTACGAGGTTAGAACTCGAGGGGGCAGGTTCGTGGAAGCATATGATATCCTTAAGGCCATGGTCGAGTGTGTACACAATATGATTAGATGTGCTAATCTCATATAGGTTGTGAGACTAGGGTTTCATTTGAACCTCATGGTATAAAGGTCTTTAAGAATGGGAAACTATTTAAGTTAAATTCATTTGGGTAAGGTGTTTATATTATTGTTTATGCATGTTTATTCCTTTTTAAGCTCACCCTTTATGTTTGTGTTTGGTGATGATCGTGTGACTTGTCAAACGGGAGCAGATGTGGGGTTCCAAGTGATGATGCTGAGTGGCGTGATAGCTTGGGATTTCTTTTATAAATGATATGTTTTGATTATCTTTTATGTTTAGTTCTTGAGATTTCAAACTTGTAATAATGTGACTAAGAGATATTGAGATTTATGGTTTTCTTTATTTTAAAGTGTATCGATAAAGTTTTAAATTTTCTCACATTTGGGAATGGTATAAGAAGTTTTGAATTTTACTTTAACGATATTTTGCTTTACCAAGTAATATCCAACTAGGGTGTTACATTTGACACATTATTTAATCTAAAACAAATAGTAATAAACATGTCATGTATAAGGAAGACTTTTTACACTAATTCTCCCAAACTGTTGGACTATGTCCAATTCTCTCTCAAGTACAATACTTAAGAGTTCCCATTAAACAATTCAATTTATTACAATGAATATAGTCTCTCCAGATATCGTAAGTATCAATCTCTCCAGACTACACGAGTACAATCTCTTTAGACACAAGTTTAACCTCTCTAGATATCCTTCTTAATCTTTCCCTAAGATTTAGAACACTCAAATAAGATTGAGAAAACACTTTCAAAGAAAAAGAGAACATTTTAAACTCCCAGGATAAAGTTAACAAAGTAAAGAATATTACAATTGTTAAGCACACAACCCTCTCTTATATTTAACTTCTCACTAAGTAAAATTGACAATGATTTGCTCTTTTCGTTCTCGTGACTAGGGATGTCAAAAAAATCCGTACCCACAGGTATCTATGGTGGTCGGACTCTTACCCCACATCGGAGTAGATTACTTCCAAATACTATGGAGGCATTGATGTGTCTCCAAGACTGGCTATAGACCAACACGAAAGGTAATGAAATTAACACTTTTACTTAGATATTTTACTCAAGTGATTGTTAGAAATTGTTTTAATGAACTTCTTATGTTTTCAAGCTCTTCTAGATTAAAATTGGACAACATGAAACTTTATACAATGTTGCAAGATGTGGACATTGATGAAGTTAGTAATTTATTTAATATTTCATTCAAAAATAAACTACAATATAATTTTTTAGTGATTTTTTATTTGTTTGTTTTTCAAGAATCAATCGGAGAAGGTTGATTTGTTGATCCAAGCACTAATTATAGTTAAATATTTTTGTAAATCCCGTGGATATCCGCGAATATGAAAAAAATAGGCGAGTACCCGTATAACGGATATAAGTACGGATACGGGGTGGATATTTATCCAGTGGGTAGGGTACATGGGAGCTACTACCCGTACTACTCGTACCCTACCCGCCCCATTGACATCCCTACTCGTGATTATTGCTTCATATTCATTTATGTCTTCTTGATCATCTTTGACATCCATTTTATAGTTGTTGAAATTATAGTAGTTGAGGATTTTGAATTTGGTTGTCTTGATCAACATCAGGTAATTTTCTTTATAAGGAAAGACTTTATAATTTCTTCAATTTTACTTTGCAAGTCTTCAGAATATCTTTGTTGAAGCTTTTACTATTTTTCTTTTCTTGTTAAGCTATATGAAAATATGCTAGATTGAACAAAATAATTGGAAACAATTGTAGGTCTATGCAGTGTATCATGATATTGCCTAGTAAGCTACTTCAACGATAAACAAAATAGTAAAGGACTTCCAACTAATTTTCAATTGTACTCATTCTTTGTATTGTCTTTATCCATAATTGATTTATGTATCAGTTCTACAACAGTAAATTCAAATAAAATATTTCAAATTATTACGAGTTAGAATAATTTCTATACATTATTTATAAAAATTATTTATTATAAACAAATGTTGAATTATTTAATTATAAATAATATATTATGTTTTCTTTTTTCATACAAAATTGTTTATTTGTTTAACTTATTTCAACTTAACACATCACATTATATCAAACTATTATAAAAATACTATTAAATAAATATTTATTATAAATACTTTATTTTATAATTTTTTATTATTTAATATTGTAATTATTATTATTATTCTAATTTAAAATATAGTGAATTTTATAATGATTTTATAATTAAATATTAAATAAAGTTAGAAAAATAACCGTGTACATGGGTACACATACTCGTTTTGTTTTATGTATAAGTTTGGCCTTCCTAAAGAGTTTAAGCTTTCCAATTGTGTTTTTGGAGATGAAAAATACATTATGCAATTGTTTTGATATATTTTAACTTCATATTGTGAAAATTGTCTAGAAGTGTTGATTGTTATTGTGTTATTTATGGCTGTCTTTATCCCAACAATCACCCTATTAACAGAGAAATAAAATAAAAACAAGGAAAACAAAAATATAACGGGGAAACCCTTAAATTTTAGAAAAACCACGACCACTAGAGAATAAAACTATGTGAAAATTTGTACAACACAAAGACTACCTTCCCATGCCCTTTGACCCCAAGTACACCCACACTCTCCAAAGCAAGAATTAAACCCAAACCTCACAATACTCTAATACAAGAGTATAAGAAAAGTCAAATACAAGCTTAAAGTGTGTTTGACTGGGGCAAGGAACATCATGGACTTAGAGCCCATTATATAGTCATTAACACCCACCCCATTGGCGATCCTAGGCAATGGGGACTTTTCAAGACATGTTATTTTTATCAGCCCAACATTCTCCACCCTGATTAAAATAAACACATCTTCATTGCCTATACCAGCAATCATACTTGGAATCATGTCGTCTCGAGAATTTTCACTTGGAATCAAACTATCCCAAAAAATTCCACTTGGAATCAAACCATCCATAGAATTTTCACTTGGAATCCAACTATCCCAAGAATTTCCACTTGGAATCTAACTATCCCAAGAATTTCCAATTGGAATCAAACTATCCTAAGAATTTCCACTCGAAATCAGACCATCCTAAGAATTTTCACTTAAAATTAAACCACTCGAAGAATTTTCACTTGGAATCAAACCATCCCAAGAATTTCCACTTGGAATCAAACCATCATAAGAATTTCCACTTGGAATCAAACCATTCCAAGAATTTCCACTTCGAATTAAGTCATCCCAAGAATTTCCATGCACCCAGCATCAATGCTAACAAATGCTCGTGTATAATCACCACACACCTTGCACAAATATTAGCCAATGCTCGTGCATAAACACCATACACCCTTTGTCGGAACCATGTCACAACCTACGACGCAAAACCATCGAACCTTGCGAAAAGCTACAAACCAACATCCACACTTTGCAACCATCATGTCGTTTGACTATATCGCCGAAGATGCATTACCCATCGATATAACACCTGTTGACGTAGCACCACCTTGACATCCCGCCTCCAACAACGCACCACGCGAAACTCTGCCATGGGATAATTGCACAACCTGCAACAATCTCCCCCTTAACAATTGCCTACCACAAATCGAACTCATGAACCTGGCTTTGATACCAATTGTTAGGTCAGGCGCTTACATCTTGGGCAAAAGCTATAGCTAATATTGGTTTGCTTTGAGAATATTAATTGGTTTATTGGTTTTAAATAGTCAGGTTTGTTTTGAGAGTGTTAGTTGATTTATTGGTTAAGTAGGTGATTAGGCATTCTTTTTTTACTCTTTGTTGAATGTGTTATTTAATAATGGAATGAAATTGGATGGCTGATTTCGTTTTTTAGTTTTGATTGTGGACAATAAATTCTTTGATTTGACTTCAAATATTATCAAAGTGTGTCAGAGAAGGTGGGCTTCTCCCTACACCCCAAGCCTTTCTCTTGTACCCCAAATGTTAGCATTAATTACCCATTCTATCCTTACCTACTTCATGGTTGAAAGTAATTACAAAAATTTACTGCACTGTGCTTTTTTATTTCTTCCGTTTCAGAGAGAGCTTGCACCTCCAATTTGTTGTACCTCCAAAATTCTTCATGTTCCGTTTTTGCTCTCCCATTTCCTCCAAACATTTTCGTTGATCTTTCTCTGTGGTCCAGCTCTCATCAACAACAAGACAAGAATTGTGGTCCCTGAGTGTCTCTTCTCAATGCTCTTCTTTCAAAGGTCTTATCTTTCACAAGTTAGTATTCATATCCCTATCATTGCATCTTATTTTAATAAATGATGGTAAATAATATTGGAATGATGTTTGTTATTGCTGATATTTGTTTGTTATTGTTGAGTGTCCATTCTGATATATGAAATATATGAAATATTAATTGTTATAATGAATGTTGACATCTGCAATAGTATTTCAGTTTGTTTTCCGGATGTCAACATCCACAACATTTTTTTTAAAAATTTTCATATATAATTTTTTTGGTTTGATTGTTGATCTATTTTATCCATTAATTATAATGTAATATGTATAGACATTAATTTAGTGATTTGCTATTTTTTTCAATTATATAAATATGATTTTATTAAATAAATTAAAAAATATGTTAATAGAAAGTGTATTGCGAATGTCGACATCCACAAGTGAATTTCAGCTTGAGTTTCGGATGTGGACATCCGAAACCTATTTTTTTTTCTTTTCATATTTAATTTTGTGGGTTTGATTTATGATCCATCTGATCCAGTAAAAATGCTATAATATGTATAAACCTTAATATAGTTGTTTGATAATTTTTTTTAAATTAAATGAATATGTTTTGATTAAAAAACGATGTTAATTAAAAAGTGTATTGCGGATGTCGACATATGCAATATAATTTCAACAGATGTCAGGTATGTTACGGATGTCGACATCCGCAACCTATTTTTTTTCTTTTCATATTTAATTTTTTTGGTTTGATTTATGATCCATTTGATCCAGTAAAAATTCTATAATATGTATAAACATTAATATAGTTGTTTGATAATTTTTTTTCAATTATATGAATCTGTCTTGATTAAAAAAACTTATAAACGATGTTAATGAAAAAGTGTGTTACGGATGTCAACATCTGCAATACAATTTCAACGAATGTCAGGGTGTGTTGCGGATGTTGACATTCACAACCTTTTTTTTCTCTTTTCATATTTAATTTTTTTGGGTTTGATTTATGATCCAGCTGATCTAGTAAAAATGCTATAATATGTATAAACATTAATATAGTTGCTTGATATATTTTTTTTCAATTATATGAATATGTTTTGATTAAAAAAAATAAAAAATGATGTTAATTAAAAAGTGTATTGCAGATGTCAACATCCGCAATATTTTTTTTTTGGCTTTGATTCATTGATTGTTGATTTAGAAATTTCCTTTTGTTTTTTATTTATTTATTGTAGGTCATTATAATTATGGAAGATCATCATTTCTTGGATTCTAAAGTAGATCCTAGTCTCGTGTTAGACTTTTCTGCTTTCGTTCATGATATATGTGAACAAGATTATACCTCTAAGTTTGCAAGTCATGATATCTTCCCAACATGTGAAGATTTAATTAAGCGGGTTAGAAGGGTTGGTTTTGATCTTGGATTTGTTGTTATTATTCTAAGATCCGATAAATATAATGGACAATTGGGAAGACAGACCTATGCATTATTAGGATGTGAAAAGGGTGGAAAATATAGAAAATACAAATCTGATGCAGAACCTAGTTTATCTAGTACAAATCGTATATCCAACTCTATATGAAATAACATCTCATTTAAATACTATGATATAAAAGAAAAAAAAATTAAAATATTAAAAAAAAGTGTATTATATAGAGGTACTTGTAAAAGAGGTAGATATCCAGATAATTGTTTTATATTTGCAAAGCTAGCATCTCCTAACTGATCTCTAATTAGCTCCAGGTAATGGGTCTGAACAAAAGTGGTGCTCTTATTAGCAAATATGGTGCACCCTACAAGGTGAAAAAGATATGCTCGTGCAACAAACTCCCAGAGCTGTGAACCACGACAATGATTCAACTCATCGGAAGCCATAGCCCGATCAACACCAAGAAGTGTCATCATAATCTGAATTGAATCTTCATATTCAAGAGGTTTAGTTGGGCAAAACTCTCTGATGATAGGGAGATGAATGAGCGACCACACGTCATCTAAAGAGATAGTCATCTCACCAATTGGTAGATGAAAACTATTAGTCTCATGATGCCATCTCTCCACAAAATCCAAGATCAACCTAGTATCGAGGTAATCATATAAAATATCGCATAGAGGCGATAAACCAGAGTTCAACACAAAAGGCTTAACATAAGGGTGAGGTCGTCCAAATCTTTTAACTTTTTCATAATGAAAGACTAGTTTCACAACTCGATCCTAAGAAAAAAGAAACATAAAATAGTAAAACAATATAACAACAATAAAATAAAACATTTCTAAAAACTTTTAACTAACTTGACCCTCCCATATGATACGTGTAACATGATCAACATAACGAGTCAATAACGATGTATCAAATACACCACCAGGAAATCCTGCTCCATCATTCCCAATCTCCTGGTCCTGAGCAACATCGGTATCACCATGGTCAATAACATCGTCATCCTCATGATCTGACAGAGGGTTTTGGTCACGTACTGTAGGTATAGCCTATTGACCGTTCTACGAGCTGAAGCGGTTGGTCTCCTTCGTGTAGCACCCTGTGCAGAACTCTCAGATACATCGTGTGCAGAAGAAGATCCACCGCGTCTAGATCATCCACCTCGTGTTCTAACCATATCTATAAAATTAAAAGTTTGAGTACATAGCAGGTGGAACCATCAACACTCACGGGCTATTTATTATTCAAATACTATTTATTATTTTCCTAATATATATATATATATATATATATATATATATATATATTTCTTTCCTTTTTCAAAATTGGTTTTGTAAGATAACAAAACATAACACCATTCCATAATCCAGAATGCAAGAAACAAGAATCTCTAGCACATATTCCATATATATATATATATATATAATTTATAACATTAATATTAATTCATATATGACACACATCGAAATTAAATGATTGGCTTATGAAGAATTACTAGTGTGTATGTATCTAAAGTTTGAATATTTCATTATGAAGGAGGCTTCAATGGACAAATACATAGTGAAACAGTATGTGGCGGCTATGGGAGGAGAAAGAGCTTTGAATTGGGTGGAAAGCTTGTACGCGATGGGGGACGTGAGAGTAGGCACAACAATGTTTTCATGAGGTGAACAATGAGTGAGTAAGAAGAAGACGGTGAAGGTGAAGAACATGCAGAAGAAAGGTGAAGTGGGAGGGCTTGTGGTGTGGCAGAAGAACCCAGAATTGTGGTGTTTGGAGCTGGTTGTTTCTGGTTACAAAATCAGTGTCGGGAGTGATTGGAAAGTGGCATGGAGGCAAACACCTTGGCACCATCCTCATGCTTCTTGTTGCCCACCAACACCAAACATGAAACATATGTCGTTCAAATGAATGCATGAAAAAAAATTGAAATAGATGTCTACATCCGCAATTGAAAAATTCTAAAGCGGATGTCGACATCCATAATGCTGTTGAAAAAACAAAAAATATATGAAATGGATGTCGACATCCGTAGTTAAATTTTTTTGAAGCGGATGTAGACATTTGTAATGCTGAAAAAAAAGAAATGGATGTCGACATCCGCAATTCAAACGACTGAAACAGATGTCGACATCTGTAATGGCCAATTTAAGTAAAAAAAAATGGGCATTGTGGAACTCGACTTTTGCAGTTGAGATAAAACATGGATCTATGCATCTATTGAACACAATGCACATAGCATTTCAACATTGAGGTAAAATCCATAAAAATATAAATAAATGGTATAGAAAAACTTAACTGGATTTGATGGCAATGGAGTGTAGATGGAATGTGGAGGCAACTGTTGCTGTTGCTGAGAGTTGCGCGAATAGAAAAGGATAAAAGGGATGGGCTATAGGTCAAAATGGAATGCGCTGCGAATAGAGAAGGAAGAAATAAGGGATTAGGTCAAACTGGAAATGAGATTGAATTTGGGGGTGCAAGAGGTGAGCTCTCCGATAAATACACAAAAGGGAAGTTACTATTTATTCTCTTTCTTCATTATTTTTTATTATGAGGGCAAAGTTGGAATTAACAATGTTTTTGGGGGTACAGGAGAAACTATTGGAGGTGCAAGGAGAAGCCCCCGTCAAAGAATGGTGTATGTATGGGTCAGAGTCTTATTACTAATTGTATTGTTCCAGGAGGCATCCCTATATTTAATTTTCGCACCTCTTACTATTGGATTGCTCATTTCTATTTATTTACTTCATTCACTCTCCAATGTAATAAATCCACACCCCTTACATTTAATTTTTATTTTACCTCATGTACTTGCGTTTTCACTAAGCACACATCCCACTCCTTTAATTTCCTTTTTTAGGCTAGGATGCATTTACTTTATGCACCACACGTTTCTCTTTATCAACCTCGTTCCCATGTGTATAGTTTCTCATTGCACCCACATATTCACTTATGCACTCCCATTTTGTATATCCAACTTCACCTTTTTTTTTTTAAATTAAATCTCACATTTCAATTACTTAATTTTCTAAAATAATGAAAGTATTTTAAACTGAAATAAAAATTAAAATAGTTTTCAAAAATGATAAAATTAAGAATAAATAAAAATTTAAAATTATTTTCTTTATTTTTTTTCTTTTAGTGTCTAATTGATCGCTCATGTCGCATGACACTTCTTTTTTAAAAGACAAAAATTATAAAAATAGTTTTAGTGTCTAATCGACCGCTCGCATCGTGCGACACTCTTTTTCAAAATATAAAAATTATAGAAATGTTTTGGTGTCTTATCGATTGCTCGCATCGCACAACACTTCTTTTTTAAAATTAAAAAATAGTTTTGGTGTCTAATCAACCGCTTGCGTTGCACGACACTCTTTTTCAAAAATACAAAATATAAAAAATATTTTCGGTGTCAACCCGACAGCATGTGTCGCATGACACTCATTTTCAGAAATGTCGAAAGACAACTTTCAAAAATTAAATAATTTAGTCAAACTTTTTATAAAGAACTACGTAGTCCTAATTTCTCATTTTTAATGAGAATATGTAAGACAAAGGTTAATCCTTGTCGGATACTTTTCATTCAAAAAATAATTTTGTTCCATATTTTCTTATTTGTGGGAAACGTAAGTATTTAAAATAAACACATTTCTTTTGCAAATGTAATTAAAGGTGTCGCCTTTGGACGGACGCTCTAGGGTGTTAATACCTTCCTTACGTGTAACCGACACCCAGACCCTAAATTTGGTTTTTGCAAACTTTATTTTTTTTATGATTTTCCATAGTTTTCCCGAATAAATTATGGTGGTGAATTCAAATATCTTTTTCCAAAGCAATTTCATTTTAGTTCGTCGTTCCGTTGTGATTTAGGTTGCGACACAAAGATAGATAACTCAAGACGCAACAATCCAATTCAAGATTGATAAATTAAAAGGTAGATTCGCCACAAAGTTGTTATTCTCTTATAAGAATCTAAAGTTCTAATTCAAGAACCAAGAAAACCCTCTTTTAAAGAGACAATTTCATTGATGACTGAATTGATCACAAAAGTTCTGAAAATGTGAATAAATATAGTCTCTTAGGACTCTAAAGATAGGCCCAATAGTAAAGGTCTGACAAACAACTTAAGAAAATAAAAACAAAATTTAAAAACGCATCTTGTCGCCCAACGAGGTATGATTTACCCAACGAGCATTCGCCTAGCAAGCCAAGTCGCCTAGTGACAATTACAATTCAAAAAAGTGTTCGCCTAGTGAACGTACAATTAGCACTTTTATTCTAGAAGTGATCTACAAGCTATTATCTTCATGTTCTAGTCTCTTTGAGCTTCTTGTATCATCATGAATCTTAAAGATATTTGTTCTTTCATCCTTTAAGTTCTTTATCTTATCATAGGTCCCTTGAATTATCATGTTCCTCTTCAAGCTCTTGTATGGATTTCATGGAAAGTCATCTACCACGCAATGTTTGTTAACCATGTTATTAGCTACATTACAAGAAAAACTGATATTACCGACGGTCAAAATTCGTTGGTAATAGTCAAAATTCGTCGCTAAATCAACATTACCAACGAATTATCGATGGTACAAAATTCGTCAGTAAAATGCTTGTCGGTAAAATTTTATCGATAGAAATCATGCTCCGTTAGTAATTATCGACAAAAAAATCAATTGGTAAAATTTGTCGGTAATTATCGACAGAGAAATCCGTCGGTAATTATCGACCAAAATATCCATTGGTAATTACCAAAAATTCCGTTGGTAAATTTGTTGCACTGTTCATGTTCTTCCTCCTCCCTCTTTCAATTTTTTTTTTCGTTTTCTTCTTCGTGGTCGTCGTCGCTGTCACTGCCGCTACCACCACCGTCGTTGTCGCTAGGGATGGCAACGGGGCGGGGCGGGGACGGGTTTCACTATTCCATACCCATTTCCGTAAAAAAAGTTCATCCCCATCCCCATACCCAAACTCAACGGGTATCAAACTTTTATTTCATCCCCATCCCCACCGGGTAACGGGTATAATCTTATACCCATACCCGTACCCGTTTTCTTACTACTTTAATATTAATTTTAATTAATTTTTATAAAATAATAAAAAATTACGGTAAAGGAAACATAATATTATCAAATATTCAATATTAGGAGTATGGTTATTTTTTCGATATCAAATACTTTGAAATAAATTATAATTGTTTACATTTTATATTAGAATACCAAATAAAATTTAATGAGAACCAAAACATTTATTAAATTTGCAAACATTAATGAAACCTAGTTGATAAATTTTAAAAATATTTTTAAAAAAAATATAAAAGGAAAAAAATTTCTTAAAAAAATATAAAAGGAAAAAAATATTTAAATTAAAATATATTTTAAATGTTTGTTTACTTCAGTTTTTTAAATTATAATGAATCTATTTTTTATACACTAATAAAAGTTATAATACATCACTTGATTAAAATAACGCAAAGAACAAATAATAAATATAATAATAAAATTTTAACATAAATCTTGTATCTTTTAAATCACAATATATGTTGGATGGTGGTAAAATAATATTCATGGCAATTACATTAAATTTTTATATTGTAGTAAATAAAAATTATTTATACAATTATAGTGAAAAAAATTAAAGTATGATTGTAATGAGTTAGAAAATAAAAAATAATTAGATAAAATTTATCGAAATAGTATTCTACATGATGAAAATAAACAAAAAATAAAAATATAAAAAAATTAACAAATGTGTGTCTTATAAACAATTTGGAGACTATTGGAAGGAATCACACAAATGAAAACAAATATATAATTAAAGGTATGATAAGATGAAAAATATCTTAGAGATCTAAGAAAACTTTTCAAATATCAACATATATACTCAATGTTTGATAAAAAAATGACGCAAAGAACAAATAATAAACATAATAAAATTTTATCATAGATCTGGTATTTTTTAAACTCCAATATATGTTGGATGGTGATAAAAAAATATTCATGCAAGTACATTAAATTTTTATATTGTAGTAAATAAAAAATATTTATACAATTATATTGAAAATATTAAAGTATGATTGTAATGAGTTAGAAAATAAAAAATAATTAGATAAAATTTATCGAAATAGTATTCTATATAATGAAAATAAACAAAAATAAAACTATTAAAAAATTAACAAATGTGTCTTATAAATAATTTGAAGATTATTGGAAGGAATTGCACAAAGAAAAACAAATGTATAATTAAGAGTATGATAAGACGAAAAACATCTTAGAGATCTAAGAAAATTTTTCAAATATCAACATATATACTCAATGGTTGAGAAATAACAAAAATTATTTTAGCGAAACAAAAGAGTTCTTCAAATGAAACAAAAATTAATAATAATAAGTAAAGAATTTTTTTTTATATTACCTAGTAAATGAAATGTTTATGCTATTAAACACTTAAATTGAGAGTATTAAATATTCTCATGTGAAAGGAAAATATACAATAAAAAAAAATATTAAAAAATAATAGAAATATTCAAATGTTAGACATAATTTTTTTTTAATTGACATACATCATTTTAACATAATTACATAAATGTTGTGATAAAATAAAAAATATATTGGAGATGCGAAATGAGTTTCATGACAAACCAAATATTTAGAAAAAATAAAAAATAAAAATCATCCTCATTTAAATTATTAAAATATTTACAATTAATTAAGTAACCCTATATATATATATATATATATATATATATATATATATATATATATATATATATATATATATATATATATATATATATATATATATATATATATATATATATAGGGTTACTTAATTAATTGTAAATATTTTAATAATTTAAATGAGGATGAGGATATGGCGGGGACGGGTATTATGGCGGGGATATATTCATCCCCATCCCCATCCCCATACCCAATTGAAAAAATCGGGGATTCCCCATACCCATACCCATACCCAGTCAATGCGGGGATTCCCCGTCAAAACGGGGACGAGTTTGTTTGCCATCTCTAGTTGTCGCCATTGTCATCTCCTTCTCTCCTCCTCCTCCTTCTTCTTCTTAATTCCAATTTGGACAGGAAATTTTCCGCTTCTTTTACCGACGGAAAAATTTGTCTGTAAATTCATCGATAAAAAAAATTAAACTATCGACGGATTTTACCGATGCATTTTTCCGTCGGTAATTCAAATTTGGGCGAAAAATTTCTCGCTTCTTTTACCGACGGAAAAATCCATCAATAAATTTGTCGGTAAAAAAATTTGAATTACCGACGAATTTTTTGTCGATAAATAAAATATGCGTTATCGACAAATTTTTTCACCGGTAATTAAAATTTGAGAATCCGTCGATAATTCAAATTTATCGACAAAAATATATTCGTCAGTAATTTCAATTTTTTTTGTAGTGCTAGTGTAATCATATATGGTTGAAAAATTTAGGTTAAACTTTTTAAGTGGTTACAATTTAAATTTAAGTGTGAGAAATTGGAGGAGAAATCTAAGAGGTATGTTAAATAACTATTTGTCTCTAGTAATGAAGCGTAAACCAATTTTATTGTATCCTTGTATAGAAATTATATATATATATATATTGTTCATAAAACAATATCTATGTTTATGTTGGTAGATCTTCAACATGCATGCATTTGATTGATTTCTTAATTAGGACCACTTACTAAAGGACAATCATGCAGAAAAAAAAAGTGTATAAATAATGAGAACTGAAATCTCTTATATATACGTATCATTTCATTTACAATCTTTAAATAGTAAATTAAATAACACATATAAATAATCAATTGTTAAATTTAATATATTGTTCTGGGTGAGGAAGGGTCTTAGGCCAGAGAAGCATGGTATATGAACACATAATTTAAAAAGTTCCTAAGTGAAAAAGAAGGAAAAGCCTCCAATCCAGTAAAACCTGTTTCTATGAGTGACTAAAATTGGAGAAATCACGAAAATTTTCTTGCGACAGAGGCAACTTGGGTGATGTTGGTTTGTGGGGGAAGTTATGCACGAAACCCCATTGTGCTGGTTCCTTGGACGATCATCTTGGGTCGGAGAAGATGAAGATGAAGATGCTGGTGAGAATAACATTTCAGAAAAATAAAATTTTGTTTTTTTTATTGTGTCTAGTTTTAATCTAGGAGTCTTTGAGCTTGGCAAGTGCTGCTGGTTTGAGATACTTGTGGAACAATCTCATGCTTCTTATCCGAGAGGATGTGATAGTGCATGTATGTTACGATTAGAGCTGACCATATTGTATTAAACTGCATTGAACCATTAAAATCTATTCTGAACTAAAATTGTACTGAATTGAAAAACAGTTTATTGAATTGTTTTTTTTTCTAACAAACTGAATTGCACTGAACTGCACTACACTATAATATGAACTGCACTACTCTATAATATGAACTGAACTGAATTGTTATAAACTAATTTTATAAATTCTATTATTCATTTTACATTCAATTATAAAAATGAAATTGATATATATTTTTAAATAAGAACGAAACATAATTTTAATTCATAGTTTAGTAGTAAAAATTTATTTACCAAAAAAAATATTCTTATTTATTATCTTCTTTTTTCGTAAATAAAAATGTTTTTGAAAAAGAAGTCATTTGAGAAATAAGATACCTTGATTTAAGAGTCATTCAAATAAAATAATTGCTAGATTTAAGAGGTCCGTACTTTTATGGATTATTTTAGGACATTCATTTCAATTTGTTTTTCACTATTTTTGTTAAATTTTTGAAATAGTATTTTTTTTATTTTGCATAATTAAACAAATTTTATCTTGTGATTTATTTAGCTAAAAAAATATTCATTTTAATCCTTACAAATATTACTTTAACAAATTAATTTAAACAAATATTTTTTATGTCAAATATAAAATACAAGTTAAGTCTCCTAAAACAAATATAATTAAATAAGTAATTTTCAACATTCAATTTAGTGAATAAAATTTGGTGAATAAATATTCATCTTAAGGCATAAAAAGGATAAATTATAGTGAAATGTGTAACATCCCTAAAGATTATTACTTAATTAAATAAATAAATAGAAAAAGAATGAAGTCCAAGTAATATTATTATTCTCAAACGCGGGCAATTTAAAAAATTTAACAACTCACATAGTAGTATTAAAACATTACAACTTCCAAAATCCATAATCATAAATGAAAACGTAATTAAAAGTCCTTAGCTCTAATCTCAGCTAGCCCTCACTCTGTCGTCTAAGCATCCTCAACATCACTTGTATCATCATCTGCTCCCATGTAACGAATCACACGATCATCGCCAAACACAAACAGAAAGGGTGAGCTGATAAAATTAGAAATAACATATGCAATAACACAAGATAAGTAATACACCCATCTTATTCATTCTAATTAGTTCTTGGCCAAGACCTTATACCCCAAGGCTCTTAAACCTTCAACCACACAATTAGTTAGCCTCGGACTCAGGAATATGATGCTCACACGAACCTGCCCACTCGTGGTCCTGCTTCTACGAATCTCCCCGCTTGTAGTCCTACTCTACGAACCTCCCCGCTCGTAGTCCTGGTCTACGAACCTGCCCACTCGTAGTCCAACACATGTGATCCACCAACCATGTACCTCCTCGCACGTGACATCTCTCTAGTGTGAGCACAGAACATACGAACCTACCTCGCTCGTCTCCCCACACGAGAGTAACTGGATATGAACCTCCCCACTCATATCATCATATGTTCACCCCATCCATGAACCTACCGACTCATGGCACAACATCTCCCGATCTAAGTAGAGCATCATTGCTTTCAAACATCACACACAGGCCATTGGCAGCAACATTATCGCCTAGCGCAGACCGCCTGGCGGTACATGCCTCGTTGCCAGGTGCCACGCTCCAGACAGACCCACTGTTTCAGGGTCTGTCGCCTGGCAAAACACACCTTGCAGCCAGGCGCCACGCGATGCAGGAATGTCCCTGGAGGTCCTATCGCCTGACGCACCTACCCATGCCGCCAGGCGCTATATCAGTAGCGAATCCTGCTTGTTTTTGGCACCCCACACAACTTGGTTTACTTACTAAAGCCATCCCAGCATCCATAACTACCCTCCTCAATGCATGCACACTATCTTGGCAATCTACAACCCTCATATGGTTCAAGTGTCTATTATTCACAATTATCAAATCCCTTACCCAATGCCTATGTTTTACCAATTACTTCAACATTTCAAGATACTCGCAATCAAGCCTATGGGATAAACCTTCACCCTCTTACCTTACACTTAAAAGTTTATTATCCCTGCTCCACAATGATACTAACACTTTCCCATTAGTTGTGTTTCTTATGAATCCGCATAATTCTTATGAATTCTTAAACCAATTTAATACCTCCTTTATCCTTCAACCATCATCAATCATCTCATCAAAACCCAAGATCATATAACTCACCGATTGAATATACCTCACATCAGATTATTAATTCTCCCTAGAGGTTACTACTTATTCCACTCAATTCATACTGAGTCCACCCTTACTACCACTACATGTCTACATTGCATTACACCCCCAGCTTTTCTAATATTAACATCTCTCCAGGCCTAAATTCATTTGCAACTCAATCCTAGATAGTTTCTCAACCAAGGCTGATTAATCAGTTTTCCCAAAACGACCCTATGATGTCGCTATCGCCTAGCGGCCAATGAGATGCCGCCAGGCGGCATACCAGAATATGGATAAAGACCCAAATTTTCTACATTCGCGTAAACCCCTTCCCGTTTTCATGGTTCTGTTGTCTCGAACACTACAACCCAAATTGATCAATGCAGTATTTCTACAATCAAGCTCTTCCAACCACAACTCGAAGGATCGTTAATTCTACTCGTTAAAGGGATTACAATTTCTCAACATGAACCCCTCATGTTCCCTTCTCCATTGTTAATCACAGTCACACCATACGAACAATATCATAGCATAAATCAATCAAACAACTGAAACAAAGACGAACTAGAATATCAACATATCACAACAATTCACCAAAACAACAAAACAACGTCAGACCTCATGCTTCACCTGGCAGATTTCAACCTACCGCTAGGCAACTCATGGCAGAACCCAGAAATTGGGTAAGAAATGATGTGCCGCCTTGCGACACCTTCATGCCTGCCAGGCGGTTTTTAGGCGAAAACCCAGAATTTTGCGAAAACAGCGTAATTAGGCACAAAAATTCATCCAATTTAATTCATACAAGTCACGGTATATTGAGCATGATTAAAACATCTAAAAACAACTCCCCTTACCTTGAATCCTCGCTCAATTTTTAATTTGGTGTGTGTGCCTAACCCAAAAGCTCTCTTAGCCTTTGCTTCCATTCCAACAATGGCTTCACTTCCAACTCTCTCTCTTTACAACCAGTACTAATTCACGAGAATTCTTCTGCCCAATGGTTCACACGCATGTCCAGACCTCACTCTCTGTAATTTCTCCCTCTCTCAATCTTAATGCTCTCTTAATTACCCATTTAATTTACTAAAACGAATTTTTAAATAAAAAAAATGAATTTGCTACTAGGGTTCCTAAACCCTTTCATAATCCATGCCTAAAAGGAAGTTTGGCAAAAAAAGAAAGTGTAGCTTTGTTCTTAGCAAAATTTGAACCCATAACCCCTCAATTACCAAGCAAGCACTCAACCAATTCAACCAATCATGTTTCATAATAATTCCTATAATTTTAGGATTACATTATCACTACTCACATTAAAATATATCAACAAAATAATGCACAGATTAAAATGACACACAATTGGCATACATAGGACTCAAACACAAGTCCTCTCACATAATTAAGTACTCTTAACCACTTGAGCTAATACTTTTCCATGTCATAGCACTCCACATTAAATGTCTTAAAGGCTTTCATTACCCACATTAATTAAATAATTATTTAATTAACTATTTAATTTTCTTGGGTCTTAATGTGCAGGTATCATGAACTACTCTAGTATACAGATTACAGAACCACACACTAATAACTTGTCAAATGTCATTTGTTTAGTTATCATTCACATCGATATAAGTAAAATGTGTTTTGTGACAATAGCATAAGTTGGACAATTTCTATTTTAATAGAAGATCAATTTAAGTTATCCCACAGTTAACAGAACTTAATCTCTAGAGGTTCAATTTTTTTAAGCTGAACTGCATAATAGTTCAGTTCAAATTTTTTTATAGTTGGTTCAATTATTTTAGTTTAATTTGGTACAGTAATCCATAGTTTAGTATAATGCAATTAACTTTGTCCAGCCTAGTTACAATCAAGCACTTATCACTAAGCCAAAAATTATAACTTTTAGTCAGGGTGTAACTTTTTTTACTTATCAGTATAAGAGTCTATGTATCATAATTCAATTGTGACTTGGTCCACTTGACCTCACATTGATGTCACTTGCAATAATATTTCCCTAAATGTGTATATCTACGTTTATGAGTAGACTAAGAAATAATTTATTTTTATATGTTTCTCAAAATTTACATAAGTTTCTTATATAGCAAAATAAAAAATCTCATCTCACATTTTATTGTACCAAGTAATGTGAGACTAAATGAAAGTGTAATACTAAGAATGTCATGGCTGGTTGGTGAATAATTTAGAAGAACGTTAGAACAACGTTGTTTTGAAAGGGCTGTTGTTATGTTTGTTCCGCGTGACTGCATGTAGTGAATGTCGCGGAACAAACATATGGGTTTCAATTATTTTAATGGTCGTTGAATAATGATTTTTTAATTAGTA
Organism: Vigna unguiculata; assembly: GCF_037176805.1. Lineage (NCBI taxonomy): Eukaryota > Viridiplantae > Streptophyta > Magnoliopsida > Fabales > Fabaceae > Vigna > Vigna unguiculata. The sequence continues at coordinate 24,960,274 of NC_140799.1, read as the reverse complement.
TAAAATTACAGATTTCTTAGGTGAAAATTGGTGACATATCAAAATAACATTAATTATTATAAACATTTCAAATTGAAGGAATTAGTTAAATCATTATATTTATATTGAATCTCAAAGGAAGAAACTGGAGTGAATGAAAAATAACACTCAAATGTGCAAAAGAATTTGATACTAGGGGTCGAGTCGAGTCCTTGTAAAATCATGATCCGTATTGGTCGATGAGATCTTCTTGTACTAGGATTCAAAACATTGAGTAATTCCTATAGTTTGTGAAATGTTATGGCTGTCATATATATTCTACTTTTTATGGAACAGTTATCAGGAAAGCATATGCTGAAATTCTTTAATAAGTCCCAGAATTTAATAATATTCGGAGTGTATTTAATTTAACACTTATTTGAAATAATATTGTAGGAGTCAGATCAAAGAATTGAGAAGTTCGTGGTTTGTCAAAATGTTATGGACATAATAATAATAATAATAATAATAATAAAGCATTGTTACTAGTAGAAACAGCAGTTTCATATTGGGAAAGCAATAATTTAACATTTATAGAAGCCGAATTCCAAGAGTGTAAGTTGCGAAAAAGAATTGGTATGTGTACTGCGTTAAATTGCTTTGATGAAAGGAATGTATTTTGAAAAAGAATTGCATCACATTTTAGATTTACTTTTTTTTTTCTGTTTTTTTTTTCTTCTTTTAAATTCTATCTTCTTTATTACTGTCAGTCTGGTGTTTTTGGAGAGATTCTTAGCTTTATTCTTACCTAGACACTTTTTTATTTTCTTAAGGAGAGCAATTTTAGTCTTTATTAATCTATTAATACATAGGGCTCATAGATTGTGTTTATTCTTTTTCCGGCAATAAAATAAAAATTATATATACAAAAAAATATTAGAGTGCTCCGACCCACATAGAAACAGTTTTGTACAAATTTATGCAAGCATAATATAATATTTAATACTATAAAGAAAATAAATAATCCATCAAAAAGTCACCCTACTCTTATTCTCATCATTACAATATTTTTAATAATAGGATTTAGAGTATTTTTATTGATTTCATTTGAATCCTAAGAATTTATGAAATAGCCACTTCGTATCATAAATCATGTGCCTCCTGAATTTAAATCAAAGTTCATGTTTCCAATAAAACTTTTATTTAAAAAAAAAAGGTAATTCATAGAAATAACTCATATCTTAGACAGTAGGTTGCAGCTAATAAGATTTAACGTTAGAGTGATAGTTTTTAAAATATTAAAAAAAAATCTTATAATTTAAAAAATAAAAAAATATCCTTTTCATGCGACCCTTTTCAAATCTTTCCTTTCATATAAATAAAATTAATACAATTTCTTTTCTTAATTTCAAAACTAATAGTTTGCATGACCCTTCTCAAATCTTCCCTCTCATACAAATAAAAACAAAGACATTTCCCTGATGTTCGTTTTTCCTTCTGTAAATAAAATAAGGGTCATTCAAATTTTAATCTCTTATTCGAAATTCTCTATTATATAAAAAGAAATCAAATTCTCAATTGAAGAACTCAAAAATACAATAAAAAATCCAAAAAAATAACTCAAGTCGATTTTTTCTTAATGAATTTGCCCTTACGACAATTAAGAAGTATTCGTGTCCGTGAGTGCAGTAGTACATTTATTCATTTTAAATGAATCCAGCCACGCATGCATCATATAGTTCATCTATCTTCAACAAGAATACATTCACAATCAAGAACAAGAAATTATACTGTTCATGAAAAAAGATTTAACAGAAACCAACAATATTACAGACGAATCATGTGTGTATATCAGATATCTAAACCTAGATAACCACAACTAGTTCAAAATAAAACAAAAACACATAACAAATGAAAAACTAGGATTTCATAAAACCCTGCAAGAACTATAACTGAGATTCATCAGGGAGAGCGAAAGTTGGAGTAACCGCGAAGAGCTTCTTGCGGCGAAGACAACTGGGGCTGGTGAGATTGACTGGGGAAGTGAAGCATGGAATCCCATTTTCCTGGTTTGGGGAATGATCATCATCTTGGGTTGGTGAAGATGAAGATGTTGGTGTTAACAACAACGCTTCATAGAGAGAAATTTTCTCTGCTCTGTGACTGTTTCTTGCTTTGATCTTTGAATCCCTGATTTTGGCCAATGCTCCTGGTTTGAGATACTTGTGGAACAACCTAGGACTTCTCCTCGGAGAGGATGTGGTTGTGCATAACTTTGTCATAGTCATGGCTGCTTTCTGAACAACATTTCAAAACAAAGTTGGAACATGAAAATGATGTGAGAAAGAGAATATAAATAGTGAATGAAAGGGTGCAAGAGAAGAATGAAAGGGTGTGAGAGGGTGTTTGAAGAGGAAAGTTTTGTAGCGGGAAACAACGGTTAGTTCTTTCATGGAAGAGCGTTGAGGGTTCAGCGTGGTAGCAAATATGGTGAAAAAGTTAATGTTTAATCAAGTTCATTGTTTATATTTTATTTTTTTTCTCAATTAAGTGAAATTTTCTTTCATAATTATTAATTGCAAATGAAAACTCAAACTTACATGTGTAATAATTATCAAAATAAAAATAATAATTAATGTAGTGAGAATGTTCAAACTTTTACCATGTTCACGAAAAATATGTATCTCTTGATATGTAAACTAATATAGAAATACAATATATGATGTGTTTGATAAAAGAAACATAAAAGTGGAATAAATTTTGGAATTTTAAATAGAAAGAAATAAAATAAAAGAATGCTTTTTAATTTTGTTAATTATTAATTATTAATTTTCTGTCTGTCTCTCCCTCTCTTCTTACTTTCTTTTCGATTAATAAAAAAGCAAATACATTTTTTCTATGTTTTCTTTCGCTCTTTATTATATTTCCTTTCTGTCTAAATATTATCACTCTCCTTATCTCTTCGAAATTCTTTTAATTTAGAATTAAAAGTTGTTAATAAATAAGAAAAATTTATCGGTATCAAATTTAAATTTATATACTTATGTGTTATCACCCATGCAACTTCTTATTTATTTATACTGGATTAAAACACACAAAAACAACTTAATGGGTTCTTAATTGAGTAGTATTGGAGTACAACATATATAAGCGCCTTTCTCATGAAAATATATGGTCGCATACTCATATAACAAGATCATAATACGAAGGATATAAGGAAAAATAGTTGCATTTTCGATGATATGTATATATAATCTATGTTCGGTGATGTCAAAGTCAATCAAATTGCGATGCTTAACGGTCAAGACCAAGTCAAAGCGGTTACTGCAGAATAATTTCTTTTCTGCTCTCCTGTACCAGTATATATATATATATATATATATATTTTGTACTTTTCCCTTTCTTACTTACTTTTTTTGCTGTAACGACAAAACGTTTACCCACTAATAATACAAAATTCAGTTTCGTTTTCTTCTCCCTCTTGTTCATGACTCTCGTAACCTTTCAACCCTTATGCAATATCAGCCAACACCTCTATCCACAAGAATCAGGTTAAATAAGATGGTATCAGAGCTCTTCCCTTGAAGAGCTCTGCTGCGCATCACTCTGATCCTTTACCCTCTCTTTCCTGTTTCTGGTTTACTCTGTATTTTTTTTTTCGTTGTCTGTTTCTTCCTTTCTTCACCATGGCGTCGCAAGATGATTCCAAGATTGTTGCTGGAACTAGTGATTTCAATGCTCCGCACAGTTTTCTCTACCTTCATCCCAGCGAGAACCCAGCAATTTCTTTGGTTTCACCTGTTCTGGAATCTCACAACTATCATTCGTGGAGCAAGTCGTTTGCCACTGCCCTCAGTGCGAAAAACAAGGTCGAATTCATTGACGGCACCACTCCTGAACCTGCCAAAACTGATCCTTCACACCAAGCCTGGAAGAGATGCAACAATATGGTTGTGTCTTGGTTAACCCATTCCGTTTCACCCTCTATCAGACAGAGCATACTATGGATGGATAAATCTGAGGATATATGGAGAGATCTTAAATCCAGGTTCTTTCAAGGAAACCTCCTTCGTATATCTGAATTGCAATCGGAAGCTTCTTCCCTTAAACAAGGAAATGCCTCCGTGACTGAATATTTTACCAAGATGCGCGTTCTTTGGGATGAACTAGATAGCTTTCGCCCAGATCTGATTTGCAGTTGTTCAACTAAATGTTCTTGTGATCTTGCTGGAATTTCTCATCAAAGGAAGACGGAGGACCACGCTATGCAATTTTTGAGAGGCTTGAACGAACAGTACAACAACGTCACGTCTCATGTTTTAATGATGGACCCAATCCCATCTATTTCAAAGATCTTCTCCTATGTTGTTCAGCAAGAAAGGCAGATCGGAGGACACAACTTCTTTAATGGGGTCGAAGCCAAGATTAATAGCACCACTGCTACTTGTAGCTATTGCAAGAAAGCTGGTCACACCGAGTCTGTCTGCTATAGGAAGCATGGGTTCCCTGGCAACAACAATACTGAAAACAAAAACACAAGGTATGCTAAAAAGGTTTGCTCTTTTTGTGGTCGCAATGGGCATACAATAGAAAATTGTTACAAGAAGCATGACTTTCCACCTGGATATAAAGCAAACAACAAGAACAATGCTGTGAATAGTGTGGACACCATTCAGGAAACTAAGAATGAATCTGGTACAGAAGACCAAGATTTTAAATTGTCACAGCAGCAATATCACGCACTCATGAGTCTACTGAAGCAAAACAGTGGTAATAACACTGATAACGTATCTGTTAATCAGGTTGGTCCTATTGTTTCCTGCAGCATGAACCAAGGTAAAAATAATTGTTTTTCTTTGACTGGTTTGAACAATCATAATAATTGGATTATAGATTCTGGTGCCACAGACCATATAAGTTGTTCCCTTTCGAATTTGATTTCTTCAAAACAGATATCACCTATAAAAGTTAGTCTACCTGATGGAACAAAAGTTCAAGCTACACATTTAGGTGTTGCCAAGATTTCTGAAAGATTATACATAAGAGATGTTCTTTTCGTCCCTGCTTTTTCATATAACTTGATATCTATCTCCAAACTTGTTTCACACTCCGACTACTCTGTTATCTTCAGCACTAACACTTGTGTTATCCAGGACAAGATGTCAATCAAGAAGATTGGTATAGCTGATCTTCAATCAGGATTATACATACTAGCGGGTGATAAAGAAGATGGAAACAGTCTCTCTTCACAAATTTGCAACAGTGCTGTGAGTCAGAATGTTTGGCATATTCGGCTTGGACATCCTTCTCGTCAAAGGATGGCTATTCTTAATAAGAGGTTCCCCTATATAAGTCTTCCTGATACTACAAGTTGTGATATATGCCACCTAGCTAAACAACGTAAATTGACTTTTCCTGTTAGTACTTCATATGCTTCCTCTATTTTTGATCTTGTGCATGTAGACATTTGGGGCCCATGTGCTATGACTTCCATGAACGGTGATAAATACTTTCTTACCATTGTAGATGATCATTCTCGTTTTACTTGGGTGCATATCATGAAAAATAAAGCTGAAACTCGTGTCCACCTAACCAATTTTGTTTTCATGGTTAAAACTCAATTTCAGAAAAAGGTTAAAATTATCAGAACTGATAATGGTTTGGAATTTAACATGTTGCAATTCTTTAACACTGAGGGCATCACTCATCAGACAAGTTGCATTGAGACTCCTGAGCAAAATGGGTTGGTTGAAAGAAAACACCAACATATTTTAAACGTCACTCGTGCCTTATTATTTCAATCAAATTTACCTAAAAATTTCTGGAATTATGCTGTCCAATATGCTGTAACTTTAATAAACTGCTTGCCCACTCCTTTTCTTAAAAATTCTAGTCCTTTTGAGATCTTGTATGACCATTCTTTCAATATGAATCAGCTGCACGTTTTTGGATGCTTGTGCTATGTTTCTACTATATCTGCCAATCGGACTAAACTTGATCCCAGAGCAAGATCAGGCCTGTTTCTTGGACTCAAACAGAATGTAAAAGGATATATTGTGTATGATTTAAAATCACATAACATTCATGTTTCTAGAAATGTTGTTTTTTATGAAAGTCAGTTTCCTTATAAAGCTCAAAATCATGAAAACTTTCCTGAAAATGACACTACTGTTGCTGTTCCTGAACAAATCAATACTTATGATTTAGATCTTCCTCAAACCAGTATACCCAATAATGACTGTAATACTGAAAATGATGGTGTTCACACTCAAAATGATATTGATGATATTGTTTCCAGTGAAACTGACGCAACCCAGCTTGAACAAACTATTAATTCTGGTACTGAAGATAATTTTCTGAGGAGATCTAATAGGCATAAAACTGTTCCTGCCTATTTAAAAGATTTCCACACTTCTTTTACGACTAAATCTAAGAGTAATTCTAGATACCCCATTGATGCTTATGTTTCCCTAGCAAGGCTATCTCCTTCCTTTAAACAGGTTATCTGTTCCATTGACTCTCATGAGGAGCCTGATTCATATGAAGCTGCTTCCCAACACAAGCACTGGCAGACAGCCATGAGTGAAGAATTGACAGCCCTTCAACAAAACAAAACTTGGACAGTGACTTATTTGCCCAAAGGGAAACGTGCCATTGGATGCAAATGGGTATACAAGGTTAAATACAAAGCAGATGGCAGCATAGAACGCTATAAAGCGCGCTTGGTGGCAAAGGGGTACACACAAAAAGAAGGTCTAGATTACTTACACACATTCTCACCTGTGGCCAAGATCACAACCATCAGGTTAATTCTTTCCCTAGCTTCCATACATAATTGACATTTAAAACAACTAGATGTTAATAATGCTTTTTTACATGGTGACTTAGATGAAGAAGTTTACATGCATTTGCCTCCAGGTTTTAATGAACATGATAAAAACCTTGTTTGTCACCTTCATAAGTCTTTATATGGCCTTAAACAGGCTAGTAGGCAATGGTACTCTAAGCTTTCTGAATTCTTATGTTCCCATGGATATAACCAATCCTTTGCTGATCATTCTCTATATCTCAAATTTAACAAATCCCGCATCACTGCCTTGCTTATTTACGTTGATGATGTTATCTTAGCGGGAAATGATATAGATGAAATCAATGCCATTACTGATTTGCTCAACTGCACTTTTAGAATTAAAAATCTAGGAAACTTGACATATTTTCTTGGTTTTGAGATTGCAAGGAACAATAAAGGCATTCATTTATGTCAGCGGAAATACACCATAGACATTCTAAAAGAAGCTGGAATGCTGGGATCTGCTCCCATGCCAACGCCTATGAACTTTTCCAGACACAAGAGCACAAACATAGGAGAACCTCTCGTAGATCCTACTCCCTTTCGTAGACTTCTTGGTCGTCTTATATACCTCACGAACACCAGACCAGATATCACCTTTGCTGTTCACCACTTAAGTCAGTTCATCGCAGCCCCTACCACCTTACATCATCAAGCTTCCATGCGAATTCTGCGTTACTTAAAGCGTCATCCAGGACAAGGGATCTTTTTTGATTCCACCAGTAATCTTCAATTAAAAGCCTTCTGCGACTCCGATTGGGCTGGCTGCCCTACAACAAGACGATCAGTAACTGGCTACATCATCTACATTGGCAACTCTCCCATTTGCTGGAAATCCAAAAAGCAACAAACTGTCTCTAGAAGTTCTTCCAAGGCAGAATACCGTGCTATCGCTTCCACCACATGTGAGATTCAATGGCTCCATCACCTTATGCAAGACTTAAAAATTGATCACCAACAACCATCCATTCTTTACTGTGACAACTTATCAGCAATACAAATTGCTTCCAACCAAGTCTTCCATGAAAGGACAAAACATATAGAGATAGATTGTCATTTGATAAGAGAAAAGATCAAGAAAGGGGTCATCAAGCTACTCCATATCAATACTCAACACCAACAAGCAGACATTTTGACTAAAGCTCTCTCCCCTGTTGTTTTCCACAATCTTATGACCAAGCTTGGGCTCCTCAATATATACGCCCAGCTTGAGGGGGGCTGTCAAAGTCAATCAAATTGCGATGCTTAACGGTCAAGACCAAGTCAAAGCGGTTACTGCAGAATAATTTCTTTTTTGCTCTCCTGTACCAGTATATATATATTTTGTACTTTTCCCTTTTTTACTTACTTTTTTTGTTGTAACGACAAAACGTTTACCCACTAATAATACAAAATTCAGTTTCGTTTTCTTCTCCCTCTTGTTCATGACTCTCGTAACCTTTCAACCCTTATGCAATATCAGCCAACACCTCTATCCACAAGAATCAGGTTAAATAAGAGGTGATGATGTTATTTTATACAATGATAAAGTGTTGCATGAGGATATAGTTTAAATTGATATGGAGGGGTGAAAGGAGATTGACATGCCAAGATGTAGTCAAACGACTAACTTTGAATGATATAAACATGATGTCAAAAACCAAGTGAGCAAGTCTTTATACATAGATAGAAAGCAAAGAGAAATGAGCATAACTACCTTGGAAGATGAAATGATGGATTATACAAATCTTGCACTGACCTCCTCTCTCAACCCCACCCCAATACCAATCCTTAATTACACATTCCTTTACAACAAAATGTGTTGCTTTCATTATGATGTTGTCACTAAAAGAATGTGGTCCTTTTGCGTATGCAAAAAATGGACGCCACCAGGTCAAAATCGACATAATAGGAAGATTGCATTGATCCAACGACGGTAAGGTGGTCCACGTTGATTACATGGATGCAAAGCTTGTTTGCGTCAGTGTGTTACTTATCATTGGCTTAACTGATGAAAATGTATACAAATTATAATAATAATTTCCTACGTGTGGGCCAAGCGTACGAAAGACTGAAATAAATTACCATTCGAGTGAGGTTTGCATGAGCTAACCCGACGAAAAGGCATAAAAATATAATAATAATTGTGTCTGCGTGGGCAAAGCCCGAGATAGATTCAAATAAAAAAATTAAATGGAGAATTTAACGCATTTGAGTGGGTGTTGCATAGGTTAAGCCGAGCAAACTATATATTGAAACTAAATCATTGGCATCGACCTTACATGGGCTTCGCCCATGCAAATGCTTGCAAATTTTGGCATGAAACATTTGTTTCCAGGCACATCCTAGGACCTGCATCCAATCTCAGAACTTGCATAAAGAAAAATTTCAAGCAATCTAACAATCTAGCAATTCAGAATATCATTTCATTCATTTAGATGAAATCGCAAACATAAAATTAAGTGCATTATGACTTTAATTAGATCAAATTACAATAGTCACACAAAATCCATAAGCCTAAGGTCCAAATAAGATAACTCCAATGATATTGTCATTATAGTCACATTGGCATTACATTCAAAATTTTAATACTTAGCCTATAAAACCTCATAGCAACCACATCCAAGTCATAATCCACAACGAAAGAGAGAAGGATTGCACTGAAACTTGAAAAATGAAAAACAAAAATGTAAGAGATTAATCTTTGTAGCTACATTATAAGTATGCTATAATATAATTAAGAAAGTAAATTTTTAAAAAGTATATGCACAATTTGAACAAAAACAAAGATGTACCATCTTCAAGGAACAAGCTGATCATCCAAGTCTTCATCATAATACGAATGCACGTGACTAGTGTCGGTTGAAGTGTCTACAACTTGTTTCTCCAACATCATGACTAATTGTTGCGTGATCAAACTTAATTCTTCTTGAACGAGAACATATTTCTTATTAGTTTCATCAGCTCTCATATTAAAATTGATAGAACTCAAACAAATATTAAAATATTGAAGTAATTAATAAGATTAATAAGATTAATATTGAAATAATAGTATTGGTGAAATTGATTATATTGAACCGAATGAAGATGGAAGAATAAAAAGCTTTATGAAAAGTTACATAATCCAAAATTAAGCAGGAAAATGAAGTACTTGACAAAATCACCATGATGTGACAAAACCATAAAATAAGTATTATACTTGCTCACCTGTCCCTCTAATTAAAAAGCAACAATAATTGCATTCATTACTTGACAAAATCCCTTTCTTACATTTTTCAAGTCAATGATTACTATGATTTTTTCTATTTTGGTATAGCATGGTTGTAATTGGTTGAGAAGCTAAAATAGAACCCATTAAAACATGCATGTTTCTCACTCTTTTGCATAATTCCATCACACAGGAAAAGAAAAATAAACTAAAATACCTATCAACAAAAAATTAGTCCTGTAAAGCTAAAACTAATCACCAAATGATGTACATATATGTATCAACCATTCATGCAAAAATATTACTTAATTATTATCCCAAAATAAAATTGACCTTGTGCAGGCCAACAAAACTTTGACGTCCACACAAGTGTCTACTTCATCCCAATACTCACAAGATCACCTTCAATCACAACACCACCTAATTCTAAATGGAAAATGAGATAAAAAATCAAATAATATACAGTTTAACACCTATTCAAAATGAAGTTCACCACCAAATCGAAACATAGCTCACCATGACATGACGCACCTTAGGTTCACGATTTCTGCTTGCAAAAAACCCTACCTTTCCACCTAAAACTCTTAAACAAAAAAAATATTCAACAAATGTACATCAATCAATAATGCAGTAATGAACTTCAATCAATAATGTAGTAAATGGGACTTCAAGCACTATATATCTACCATGATCACCTTTTGTGATCTATATATATATATATATATATATATATATATATATATATATATATATATATATATATATATATATATATATATATATACACACGCTCGCTTGCTGTCTTGTTCTCTGCCGCGAACTGGGATCGCTCGCCAGCTAGGTCAGATTGGAGCAAGAATTTTTGAGAACATATTACCCATATTCGGGGACAAGGGGCGGAACGACCTCTCGATCTGCTTACTGCAGTCCAGGAATAAAAACGTCGTCTAGGCATTCCTTGTTGCTACGATCTCCCCGACGCCTAGGACGTTGTCTGGGCCAAGAGCCATAGTTAATTGCTGTTTCCATTTGGTTTGGTTGGTTGTTTTTTTCTTGTTGTTGATACCGGCAAGACATATATATATATATATATATATATATATATATATATATATATATATATATATGTGTGTGTTTCAGTTTAGCCTTGCAGAGGAGGTGCTCATAAGAATGTTATTAATTGTTTTGTCTTCTTTTTAAAGGTTGAGACAACCCAACTGTCCCATTTAAATTTATCTTTGTATTGCTAATAAAAAACCTTCATATATCCATTTAACCTTAAAATTTTAATAAATTTAACCTTACAAATTTAATAAATAAAAAGTTAAATAAAAGTTTTAAAAAGGCTTAATTAGTCAGATGATACTCACTTTCGTTCGGATGTGTCATTTTGGTCGCCGCTTTTAAAAACGTGTCAATTACATCCCAACTTTTGAAAAACATATGTTTTAATTAGATTATTTTCAGAAAAAAAATATTAACAACGTGCCAATTATCAGTCTATGATATTTTTCTTTCTTTTATTTATTTTTTAATTTTAAGAAAATTATTATGTGTCAGATCTCTATTGACATGTGATACTGTATTACATGTGACAAGTTGAAAAATAGATAAATAATATATATTTATACATTTAAATAACTAATGACCTTCACATATACAATAATAAAAACAAAAATGTATAGTAGATTCATATATTCATTGTAATGCCTTACATGATAAATAAAAAGTTAATAAAAGTATTGAAAATGAAAATAAAGAATATAATATTACTTAATGTTATGAAATAGATAGATATAAGAGTAAAAGTAATTAATAATCATATAAAAATCAGAAACAAAATGTGTAATAATAGTATATTATTACAAATTTAAAAAATAAAAACTTAAATAAAAATATTTAATAAATTGAAAATAAAAATAGTTAAATAATTAAAAGCATTGACGCATTTAAACTTTTTCAATATAAGTTTTTTTTTTTTGTATTTTGGAATGATCCATTGATTCACACTTCTTTCCGAATAACAAGCAACACCATTTAATAGTTTGCTGGGAAAGTTATAAAAGAAGAAAGATAGTTTTTTCTAAGTATTGGAAACATATTTAAATATTTTATAATAAAAAGGGATGTTTAATGCTTTCAGAATTCATTCTATAGTTCCACCATGGGACTGTTTTCTAGAAAGATGAGTTTTCTTGGAATCTTGCTCATTTGTTGTTTCTTTTTGTCTTTGTAAGGGCGCATGATGATCAGTTGGTCATGATTTCAGTAAAAGCAGGCTTATACATATTAACAAAACAATATTTTTTGTGAAGAACAAAGAAATATTCCGTGCATGCTTTCATCAAACATCACTCTTGTCAATGAATGATATTAAAAATGCAATCAAAAAACATTATTATTGGAAATCAATGATATTATAAAGGCATAATTTGCCAATTACTGATAATATTCATTTAATTACCCCAACCCACATTTGTCTATAGATATGGCACCTTCATATACTTTTATATTCATATTTTCTTATGCTTTTATTGATTTGAGCATCGAAGAATCTTCTATTGGTGGATGTTTCCTATTTGATTGAGCTGCTGATTACAGACCTGACATTATCTTAGAGAATTTCCTCTCATTTTCGATAAGATCATTTAGCACCTACCGTGGGACTGAGTAAAGTTTGTCTCCGGCCAATATACTTATGGTATTGACTAGAAGCAAAATTGTTGCATCCTCCTTAATTACACCTTACATGGACAAATCAAGTGGAGCCTTGAAGCCATCCTACGAAGGAACGAAGAGAATCTCCAAAGAAACATTAGTAGGATTGTAGGGCAATATTGATAAAGACATGGAGACGTTGAAGGTACAACACCAAGAAGAGATGATGCAACACTGAAACAACCTCTAGGCATTCTAGGAACATGTGGCCCAATCTAATCTAAAAACCAAACATTTGGAAAAGGGAGGTGGTGTTCCCACACTAGAGGGCAAGATGTCACAATGAGGGTCCTGAGTCATTGACCTAAATCAACCTTTTAAGAAGATTCATTTTCTCCTCTGAAAGACATAATGAAGGAAAACATTGAAGGTTTTCACCTATTCAAGCTTGAGGTGATGGCGACTCAGTTGCCTAACAAGTGAAAGTGGCCCAACATGATCAAGTATGAATCCTCATCAAACTCAGAAGCCCACGCCAAAGTGTACTTGACTCAAGTAAGGCATTTCTCCGAAGATTCGGGAGTACATTGCCATCTGTTCTCGATGACTCTAACGGGTCTTGCCTTGGAACGATATTATTCTTTACCCATAAACTCTATTGATTCTTTGACATTTTTTTGGCAAGGTTCTTAACTAGGTTCGTCGACTACAAAACAATGGTTACAAGCTTGACTTCGTCAATTGTGCATGGAGACAATGAATCACTAAGATAATACATGGTCTGCTTCGCGAAAGAATCGTTAAAAATTCCTGACCTACATCCCACAATAGTCATCCATTCTCCCATGGTCAACCTCAAGCCAAGAAAATTCTTAGACACATTATATGTTGACTCCATAGAAACCATGGATGAGCTTAGGCAAAGGGCAACGAGGCATATGAGCATTGAAGAGAGCATAGAGGTTTCAAAAAGGAATGATGAAACTGTAAGACCCGATAAATTTAAATAATTAAATAAATGATTATTTAATAAATGCGGATAGCGGGAACCTTTATGGCATTTAATATTGAGATTTATGATGTGGAATAATACTAGCTCAAATGGTTGAGAGTATTTAGGCATGTTGAGAGGACTTGGGTTCGAGTTCTATGTATGCTAATTGTGTATTAATTTAATTTGGCCAAATTTTATTTTTGGCATGAATGAGTAGGATCAGAAAAACCATAGCCGTCTTAAGGAGCAAATGGCGAGTTACACGTTCCGTGCCGAGATGTGAGGTGCAGGTGGTGATGATCACCCTGGGGTATACGCTAGCATCCTTGACAGGAACTAGAGATTACTTCCTGAAGAGAGGAGATGCGTCTTCGAATGAACCCTTGAACCTAACCCTCGTAAGGAGGGTCTTGGCTTATTCCTCGATCGGATTGAATGGAGAACTGGTGACCTTGGGTGAGGGGCACGAAGGGAAAGGTATAATTCGTCTTACTTTCCAGTCTCCCCCAAGAGTTCCCGAAAGGGCCACTTATAAGTAAGACACTATCTTAGATTCTATTACTATATTATTTTATTAATTGATGTATGTAGTTTCACAAAATAGAATAATTACGGGAATTGAATTCAGGTTGAAAAGCGCGAGACACAGAGTCAGGGGAGGCTAGGAAACCACAAGGTAATGGCAATTGAATGACCATTAAACCTAGTCTTAATGAAAATTTCGCTTTTGTAATTAAGTGAATTAAAGCATGAGCTGCAAAGTGAAAATAAGAGTGGAATTAAGGTAAGAAGGTACCATTTTGATAGACACTAGTAACCTACACTAAAAAAGAGTGCTGAGAGGGAAATTGGAAGCCTATTTATGTGGGAAAAGTAGAAGGATTCAAGAAGTGAGACGTTTGCTATCACTAAGGATGGTAAGCATGCAATTGGGAGCTAGGAATCCAGATTAGGGGAGCTGCACTTCGTGCTTTAACCTTTAATTATATAATTGTGTAATGTATGGGATGCATTTGTGTGTTTTGTTTCTGCCAGGTTTATAGATTTTTCATGTTTCTAGAATGATGTTCCCGCCAGACGACGCATGATGTTTGAACTAAGATTATGGGTTCTGCCCAGAAATTTCCTGGCGGCAATATAGCCCTGTCATGCGATACAAACTGGATTGGTTCATTTTCTGCGACTTTGTGGTTTCTGTTTGAACGTACACCTTTGGTTTTGGGTAGTTTTATGCATGATAGATGAACCTTTGTTAAATTCTATATGTTTGAGTGCTTTTAAATTGATCACCATAGGTGCAACAAGGACCGCTGAGCGGTGGTTTCCTATTGCCAGGTGCCAGGTCTCTGGTTTTGTTTTGCTGGGCGGCAGGATCTAGTCGTTGGGAGACTACATTTTTCTAGTTTGCATAGTTTTCATAAAACTGTGTTTCCCAGTTTGTTAACCATTCGATTTAGCTGAAATTTTGATAGGTGATCGTTAACATTTTGTTCTCTACTTTGAAAGGTGGAGATTTGAATTGCAGGATAGTAGGTAGAGATATGTGTTACTCATGATTTTTGGTTTGATTTCCCTAAGAGTGGGATTAATATTGTATGCTTATGATGGACTGGAATAGGATTCTATGTTTTAGGGTTCGCACAGGTGCAGGAAGGATCTGGGTTCTGCCCAAAAACTGATGCACCGCTTGACGCTGCATACTTGCCGCCAGGCGAAACAAGTGTAGTGGAAGCTCCTTGTGATTTTGTCTACTTGGGTTTTGTTGGGGCCTATTCTGACCGTGCATGGAGTAGGGATAAATGCAAAAATTTTAGCATTGTGATTATAATGAATGGTATGTAGATGCAAAAATTGGTGAAATGTGTGAAATTATATGCATAAGTGATGATGCAAATTGAGACTTAATATATTGAATTGGTAAAAATAAATGTTATTATAGGTAATGGTTAAGGTGAGTTATATGCTTTAGGTTAATAAATGAGAAGGTGGTTGCTAACTTATAAGGTATAAGAACATGTTGATTATTGGCTCCACATAAGTGTTGGCATGAGTATAAATGGATGTGCATTTGTGAACTTATGTTATCGAATTGCATAATGTGTTGGTTGTAATCTTGAGTTAAGCTGATAATTATAGAAATGTAAATAGTTAGTTTGGATGCATATTTGAGAAGGTTGAGGTGTTACACTTTGCGTTGAGGTGCTAAGTTAGAAGCTGACACGCTATTGATATAACGCCTGGTAGTACTGACTAGATTGTCAGGCGATAGAAGTACCAAGGATGTCCCTGGAACGAGTGGAGCCTGGCGGTGAGGTACCTCACGCCAGGCGATAGCCACTAAGACAATGGCTTTATTTTTGTTTGGCACCTAGCGATGAGAGGGTTCCGCCAGGCGGTGTGTGCTGGCATTTCGCTTAGCGGCTTATAGACAGCGCCAGGCAATAGTGCAGAGGGCAATGTTCTCTTTTGGCTTGCGTATTGTGTAGTTGTGATGTGGACTTGGACCAGGAGATGCTTAACAATGTCTTGAGTGGGCAGGTTCATGACTGGTGATCAACACATGATTAATATGAGCGGGGAGGTTCATATTAATGAGACTCTCGTGTGAGGATACGAGCGGGGATGTTCGTATGTTTCGTGCTCACACTTGAGGGTTGCTACGAGTGAGGAGGTTTGTAGCTGGATGGATAATGTGTGTTGGACTACAGGCGAAGAGGTCCGTAGAATTGGCCTATGAGCTGGGAGGTTCATAGAGGTTGGACCACGAGCGGGCAGGTTCGTGCGAGCATGATGTATCCAGGTCCATGGTCAAGTATTTGTATGGTGTGCTTGGAGTAGTAGTTTCAGGTGCATAATGAGATTTAAAGTTTTACACAACTTGTGGCTTATTTCATTGGATGTGCGTAGTCTACAAGGCTTGGGGTGATACCTTAAGGATGGACTTTGCTGGAGCATTTCTTGAGTTGTGGCTCGGAATGACATCCCTTGAGTTGTGCTCGGGATAGAGAGTAAACACGTGGCATTCCTTGTGTTGTGGCTCAGAATGACGTTCCTTGAGTTGTGGCTCGGAATGACATCCCTTGAGTTGTAGCTCAGGATAGAAGATGAACACTAGACATTCCTTGAGTTATGGTTTAGAATGGTATGTGTTACTTATGTGAGTGTGTGAGTTGTGGCTCGTACAGAGGGTCTCTACTCTGTAAGACCCGGGAAAATTAAATAATTAAATAAATAATTATTTAATAAATGCGAGTAGTAGAAGCCTTTATGACATTTAATGTTAGTTGTTGTGACGTGGAAAAGTGCTAGCTCAAGTGGTTGAGAGTACTTTGGTTGTGTGAAAGGACTTGGGTTCGAGTCCTATTATGTCATGTATGTGTTATTTGATTTATTATTAATTTTAATCATATGCATGATTATGTTGGGCGATACAGGTCTATGAGTTTTGAAGAGCAAAATGGAGTTATTGGTGGTAGTACAAAGCTAAGGTTAAAAGACCCAATTAAGCAAGGAATTCCAGGTTAGGGGAGCTCCTTTCCATGCAATTATATGATTATTGAGGCGAATTTCGTGTATATTGAAATGTGCAGTAATTATGTACCTTTGCCATGTAATTTTCTTGACAACATGCTACGAATTGGGTTGTGGAATTGTTTTGTTGTAATGTGATAAAACCCTTCTGAGTTTGTATGGAAATTATGGGATTTTATGTACTGATGGTGTATAAGGTCTGATTTCATATTTTTAGGTGACTAATTTGGTGTCCAAATCATGCACATAATGTTGTATCCTGAGATGAATTGTTTGGCATAGTAGAATGGGGTTTTGGGCATGTTGGGATAGGTTTCTGCGTGCATTACAGGGAGGGTAAGTGCTATTCTTGCTCAAGCTAACTAGGCTCGCCTAGTCGAGAATAGCAGAAACGAAATTCTGGGCTGTGTTTGCACATCTCGCTCAGGCGAGAGCAGCCCGCGTAGGCGAGAAATCGCGTGGTGGTGAGGTTATGCTCGAGGGTCTCGCTCAGGCGAGGAGCCCATGGTTTGAGCGATAGAGTACCTCGCTCAAGCAAGAGGTACTCGCCTAAGCGAGGAATTGCAACTGAGGAGTGTGTGTTATAATGTCTCGCCGCCTAGGCGAGTGATGTTGTGTTGAGTGAAGGGAGATCTCGCCCAAGCGAGACGAGCTCGCCTAAGCGAGTCTTCGCACGTAAACCATGGTAGCATGCTCGCTCAGGCGAGTAAGCTTAGCTTGAGCAGACAGGCCTAGTCGCTTAAGCTAACGCTTCTAGCCCAAGCGAGTTTAGTGCAATTTGTGGATATTGTTTGTACGCATTGATGCAAACGTGGATCAGGAGATGTTGTGCCTTTAGCGGGTAGGTTCATGGATGGTGATTGACATGTGATGGTATGAGCGGGGAGGTTCATACCCAATTACTATCCTGTGAGGATACGAGCGAGGTAGGTTTGTATGTTCTGTGCTCACATTTGAGAGATGCTGCATGCGGGGAGGTACGTAGCTGGTGGATCACATGTGTTGAACTACGGGCGAGCAGGTTCGTAGAGTAGGACTACGAGCGGGGAGGTTCGTAGAGGCAGGACCACGAGCGGGCAAGTTCGTGTGAGCATCATGAATCCTGAGTCCATGGCTAACTTTGTTGATTAAATTGGTGGTTTAAAAGCCTTGGGGGTATTAAGGATACGATTAAGGTCCAACTATAAGAATATCATTGAGTGTATTTGCAATATTGAATTGATATGTTTCTTATAATCTGTTGAGCTCACCCTTTCTGTTTGTGTTTGGCGATGATCGTGTAACTCGTTACACGGGAGCAGATGATAATACAGCGGATGCTGAGGGTGCTCAGACTGCAGAGTGAGGGCTAGCTGGGATAGAGCTAGGGATTTTTACTATTGCTTTTATGGTTTTATTTGGAACTTGTAATAACTTTTGATTTAATTTCCTTTGAGTAGTGTCGCATTGAATATTAAATTTTGTTTTTCCCGCGTTTGGGATGAATAATATTGTGACGTTTAAACTTCTTTTATATCTTCATATTTTAATTAAGTAAAATTCTTTAAGGATGTTACATACTCGATTGAGCAACCACAGGTTGTGGCCAGTGATGTGTTAATCTTTTGTCAGGAGTACGAACTGTGGTTCATATTGGGAGCTCCACCTGACGTTGCGGAGTGTTGTCCATAGCATGATTTCCCCCACATGTTCTACAAGTTGTGGCTTGTAGGTGGTGACAACAAAGGATATCTTAAGGTTTTCATTTCAAAGATGTTGAACATGGTGGTGGCCATGGTTTATGGAATCAGAGGATAGGATTCTTTAATGAGTGTGTGTGTGTGTGTGTGTACATTGATTTGTGATTATATATATGTTTATATGTTAGCTCACCCTATCTACTTGTGTTTGGCAATTATTGTGTAATTCGTTACACAAGAACAGATGATGTTGCAAGTGATGTTGGTGAGGCACAAAGCTGGAAAGGGGCTATATTTGGGAAAGCTTTTATGAAATTTTACTTGAGGATTTTCTTTTATGCTTTTGTAAACAATATTTCAATAGGTTTATGAACTTGTAATGATTAGTGGAAACTATATACGAGTTTATTAAATGTTTAAATTTTCCCGCATTTTGGGAAAAATATTTTAAATTAATGCGATCTTATTAATTATTCTATATTATTTCATTAAAATTTGTAATATCTGACTGGGATGTTACAAAAACCATCAACCTCGGCTAGAGGTCAAAGCGGATCACTCTTTAAGAAAAGAGGAGGAGTGAGATATGACACCTACACTCCCTTTAATTACAATAGAGAAATAGTCATGTAGGAGGCCTTCAACTTGGAACTAATATGATAGCCAAAGCCTTACCACTCCCCTCAATTTGCCGACCCAAATAAGAGGTTCACCTATCACCAAAACTTGGGACATACGACGAGAGCATGCACCAGAGTAAAAGACTTGATTGAGGAACCCAACCAAGTCGGAGCTCTAAGCCCATTTATATATAACGCACCGGGCTAATGGAGCCGAGGTCGAGGTAGAGGAGATTGACATGGAGGAAGAGGAAGACCTCAGGGTGGCATTCAAGTCGAATATCGAGGATGGGGTCACGAGCCTCAATAGGAGCAGGGCACTCCGAAACCTGCCCTAGAACAAACAAAACCTTAGCAAGATCTTGGTGAAGTGGGTGGCACGATTAACACTATAGCATGCAAATTCGCTATGGGAGGAAACTTCAATTGAGAACCAAGAATGCATTTGCATAGCATAAACTCAGTAAGTCTGATGCCCCCCTTCCCCACCATCTCCCATCCATTACTTTCACAAGCGAAAACTTATGTATAAGCGATCCAACGTAAGTTAATTTTTTCGTCATAAGGGTCACCATGGCCAATTATCATACACTAACAGTTAGGTACGTCATAGTGGAAGCAAATACATATTATAATGCCCTTATTGAATAACGTATGTTAAACCATTTGGTTTTTCTTGTCTCGACACCTCATATGGCAATGAAATTCTGAACCGATGATGTCATCGTTATGACACTTAAAGTTAATCCCAAGATAGCAAGAGAATGTTATGGCTTAAGCTTGAAAGTCGCACCATATACCATTAAAGTTGTTGCCGCCATACATCACCTTGAGGGTCAATGTGAATATATCGCCAAACAAGGGTTACAATGATATAATGTGGAGATCGGTAGCCGAGCCACCGCGTCCAAAGAGGTTGACCTAGATCCCTAGACAGAATTTGAAGAAAATCACCCTTCATTCCTTGAACCCTTAACCAGTTTTCAACTCAGCAATCACCCATATCAGTTCACCAACATCATCAAAAGCAACTACTCAAACCCTAAAAGACATACACTAGGTGTTGTTAAAGAACATTGATTTTTTTGTATAGAACCCAACCCATATGTCAGACATTGATCTCGACTTTGTGTAACAAAAACTTTCCATACTTGCCCAGACCAATAATAATAATAATAATAATGCATATAAGTGAGATTTACCTAAGAAATATGAAGCTCATACCACTTTTAATGTCACTGACCTTATGATTAGTCATTATTTTTCTCCATTCCACTAGCCTTTATGTACCCATTTGATAGTTGTTCAGTGCTTAATTGTTGTTCTTAGTGCATTTTCTCC
Source organism: Vigna unguiculata (assembly GCF_037176805.1). Classification (NCBI taxonomy): domain Eukaryota; kingdom Viridiplantae; phylum Streptophyta; class Magnoliopsida; order Fabales; family Fabaceae; genus Vigna; species Vigna unguiculata. The sequence continues at coordinate 24,939,456 of NC_140799.1, read as the reverse complement.
TGTTGGGCTTTATTAGGCCACTGTTCCAAATTTGGGTTAATTTCACATTATTTGGCCTAATTTTCGTTTTTAATTATTTGTAGGTATTTGGGTAGAGCAAATTTTGGAGCTAGGACATTTATCTTAAGGTCAAGAGAGAGTTGCCACGTGATTTCCACATCATTGCCACATTTACGCCATGTTAGTCAGCCTGTCCACATCATTGGGCAAACATTTTCAACCTATAGTGGCGTTTTTGTAATTCTGAGTGGCATAGTGTCATTTTTGTAATTAGAAGTAGCAGATTTGATGTGACCACATTTTTAAGTAGGCAGCTAGGTTTTTGGCTCTCTTCTTCTTTCCTTTGGTAGCCTCCATTTTTGTTTTGGGTTTTCTGCACTTCGTTTTTGTACCACACCTAGCCAACTCGACCAAATAGTAATAAAACGATACATATATGCCAAAGCAGTCAAGTAGTCAACCTAGGCTGAGTTGGCCTGAGCCTTACCAGGCTAAACCGATAACCTAAACGTCTAGAGGAACAACCTGCACAAGACGACACATGACCAATGTAAACCGCCAAGGAAAGTAGTTGGCCTAGGTCTGCTACTCCAATATACTTAATAAAATCTAAGCCTCCCTAGTGTTCAATGGGTCCTCCTAAGGGCCTGGGTTAGGGCCCAGATCCACTTACAGCCCAAACTAAAGCCCAAGCCATGGCACGACCCATGACATAACCAAACATGATTAATGCTCTATAAATACACGTGGACCCCAATAATTAAAGGTATGCATTCATTACTCCATTAATCACAGATTTGACCTTTTGAGAGCTTTGACTTACTTGAGCTTCGGAGTTCCTTCTGCAGGTAACCCCTCCTGGGTCCAAGCTGACATGTATCAACCGAGAAGAAGCCAACTGAGGAGATAGCGGACTACATGGGTGAGGTGACGCTTGTGCCTAACTTATCTTGTTTGTTCTCTGCAGGAACAATTTTTGTTTTACAGATTGGTGATTCTACAAATTGCGTTTTTCATCTATTTTCAATTCGAATTTCGTTGGTTTGTTTCCTTTCATCTACTCTTTCACTTCCAATGCATTTTTTTTCTGTTTGAGATATTTTTCAAATTCTATGACTAGGTGAACTCGATTGCATTAATTCCTTGACGAAATTGAAATGAAACCATGAGATTGTTGGTCGTTTCTGGGTTGTGTTTTCATGATAAAATACGTTTTTGATGCATGCTTAATCTCAAATTTGTGTTTTGTTCACATTAATGGCTTGTATTCGTGGTTAATGTTTATGGGTTCTGTCATAGCTTGCTTAAATTTGTGGGTGTTAGCTGCCTGAAATTTGTTGTGCTTAATGACATAATGAATCCATGGTAATTTTCACTTAGTTGATTAACTTAGGGTTTATGAGAGCAAAAATCAAATAGAACAAGTAATTTGGTAATATGTGATTGGTGCATTTTCAATTGAATCTAGGAACCATTGCGTTTTATATAATTGTTAAATTTCTCTACAATTTTTCGAATTAAATTTTATGCGAATCCATCAAAAAACCCTTATTGGTGTTGTGTTTGAATCTGGAAATTAAGCTTTGGACGAAAATATTGGTCGTTGGGAGATGACTCGGTTCAATTTTCACATATTTCATTTAATCTGTTCTATTTGATCGGGTACGACCTCGATCAAATTTGGCACCATTGTCGGGGACCAACGTTTTCGTTCATAGTATTTTCAGTGTTGAGTGAGTTGTGTTTTTTGTGTTTCATTTCGTAAATTGTGGGATTAAGTGTGTTTGATGTTTTGGTTAGTCATGAGTGAATGTGTCACGGCGCATGAATAATGTCATTTCTAGAGTAGTGAGTAGTGCATGAATAGTGTTGAGTTCTTGCATTTAACTTGTGGAATTTTGTTTTGGCAGCTACGGTGCTTGTTTTGACTTGAAATTTTTTCTCCCCACTTCTAAGACCATGAACTTAATGGGAGAAATGGCTGGAGCAGTTGGTATGATGTGGTTTGAGAGATTGAAAAAAAAAATTGGACTGATTTTCAGTCCAACTTCAGAGGACCATAACTTTTGCTCTGGTTATCAGAATCACTATTATTTTATATGCATTTGGGGTGGAATATAATTTCCTACCTTACTAGAAACCGCTTTGCCGATTATCAAACTCGAATTCTCCAGAAAATGCCGTTTTCTATTTTTCATCAATAATTTTTATGATTTTTCTTCATTTTTTTCATTTTTGAAAAAAAAACTTTAAAAATACTTACACTTTGAGTTTTGAGCTGATTTTTTTTGTGGTATTGTGTGATCACTCAAGGACAATCCTACCAATTTTTTGTAGTTTTACCCTTTGTTATGTCGATACCACTAGAATTAATGTATTTTGGTGCATGACTAGGGGAAATCCAAGTGACTTACAACCCATTGATCCTGAGATTGATAGGACCTTCCACAAAGGAATTAGGCATAATAGGAATCCATCTGTGCATCCTGCATATTCTATTGCCTTTGCTGATTCACCTGATACACCTGTTTCTGTGCATTCTGATCATTTTGAGCATATTGTGCATTCTTGTCATTTTGACATTCATTTTGAAACTAATAACATGGCTCAACTTCCACCTCATGAGAGGACAATGAGTGAGCTGACTGCACTTAAGTTCACTTATGACTCATTGTACATTCAGTATCCTGAGGAGGAAGTTCCTTATGGTTTAAAAACTGGATTAATCCATTTGTTTCCAATGTTTCATGGCCTTGCAGGTGATGACCCATGTAAGCATCTGAAGCAGTTCCATGTTGTGTGTTCCACCATGAAACCCACTTATGTCCAAGAAGATCATGTGTACTTGATGGCTTTTCCTCATTCCATGGATGGCAATGTAAAAGATTGGTTGTACTACCTTGCACCCAGATCCATCATGAGCTGGGATGACTTGAAAAGACTTTTCTTGGCCAAATTCTTCCTTACATCCAGGACCATAACCATAAGAAAGGAGATTTTTGGAATCAAGCAGCAATCTGGGGAGAGTCTCTACGAATATTAAGAGAGATTCAAGAATTTGTGTTCTAGTTGCCCCCACCACCAGAATTTTTATGAAGGCTTGCACTATATGGATAGAAGCATGATTGATGCTCCAAGTGGTGGTGCTCTTGGTAATTCAACCCCAGCAGCAATGATGCAATTGATTGAGAACATGGCCTCTAACTCTCAACAATTTGGCGCAAGAAATGATGTCATTGTTGTTATGGGAGTTTATGATGTAGGAGATACCGAATACACTAAGAAGTTGAAGACCAAGATCGATGCTCTTACCACTTTAGTCAACCAACTTGTTGCGAATCAAATAGCTGCACCTTCTACTGCAAGAGTTTGTGGCATTTACATGTCAGTTGAGCATTTCACATATTCTTGCCACGCCTTGCAACAGGCCACGACTTCTACACCTTCTGATACTCCTCAAGCCTATGTTGCAAACATTTTCAACAATAGGTTACCCCAACAACACCAGCAAAACCATGATTTGTCCACCAACAAATACAATCCAGGTTGGAGAAATCATCCTAATTTGAGATTGGGCAACGAACAACAATAGCAAAGCCAACCGATTCAAAATGTGCAACCACCTCCTCACCAACAACAAAGAGTTGCACCTACACCACAAGATGCCCAAGTTCCACCTATCCCTACTCCTACCCCCGCTCCTGCTGCACCTTCATTTTCTACTTCATTGGAGGAGTTAGTCAGGATGATGACCCTTCAAAATATGCAATTTTAGCAGGAGACTAGAGCTTCAAGCACAGGCTCAGAATTCTGACAAGCTACCATCATATATACTTGAAAATTCGAGAAATGTGAGTGCTATCACATTGAGATCTGGGAAGAAGATTGAAGTTCCCATTGCTCAGCCCACACCTGAAAAGGAAGTCGACCATGCCACACTTCAAAGAAAGCGTGATGCTCATGCAATCGATCCTTCCACATCTAGTGTGACTCCTACGCCTTCCACCTCTACTGTTGCACCTTCCATCCCTCTTCATTTCCCGCCAAGAGCCATTCCAAGAAAAAAGATTGAAGAGGTTGACAGGGAGATCTTAGAAACATTCAGGAAGGTGGAGATGAACATACCTCTGTTGGATGCCATTAAACAGATCCCTAGATATGCAAAGTTCTGTTGAGGTGTCCTAGGTGTAGAGAAGTTATGCAAAATTCCATTTTCATCACAAAAATTTTCAAATAACTCATTTTAAAATTCCCTACCATGATCACTTCTTATAGTCTTAATTTTCAAATCTTTTTCATTTTGAACTAATTTTGCAAATTTTTTAAATGCTTTAAAGGCTTCACTTTTTAAAGTAAGAAAGAATGTCCAAGTAAACCTAGAGTAGTCATCCACAATAACAAGAGCATAATAATTTCCTCCATAACTCTTAATCCTAGAGGGACCAAATAAATCCATATGCAAAAGCTCTAATGGCTTTGAAGTAGATAAAATATTTTTTGAATGAAAGGATGATCTTACTTGCTTTCCTTTTTGACAAGCAGAACATATTTTATCTTTTTCAAATTTTATTTTTGGTAAACCAATTACTAAATCCTTAGAAATCAACTTATTTAATTGTTTCATGTGAATATGAGCAGCTTTTTTATGCCATAACCAAGGATTTTCTTCTTTTGCAACAAGACATGTTATATTACTAGATAATGCATAATCAAGATCAATTAAATAGATATTGTTGTGTCTCATACCTTTCAGAGCAATTTCCTTAGAATTCTTTTGGTGGATAGTGTCGTAGTCACTTTCAAAGATAACTTTGAGACCTTTATCGCATAGCTGACTAATACTGAGGAGATTGTGCTCCAGTCCTTCTACAAGTAGCACATCCTTGATCTCCAAGGTATCGTCTCACCAACATCTCCAATTCCAATTATTTTCCCTTTTTTGTTATCTCCATATGTAACAAATCCTTGATCCTTTCTTTTGAGATTCTTGATCTTTCTTTTATCACCCGTCATGTGTCTTGAGCATCCATTGTCAAGATACCACATTGATTTTCTGGCTTTGGAAATTAACTACAAAATAAGAAAAATAATTTTTAGGTCCCCATTAACTTTATTGGGTCCTTGGGGTTAAAGAGATATACTAATTATCTAACAATAGGCATCCAAGTATACTTCCCATTTGGAACATCATAATGTTTAATATTGCATTTATTTTATGTATGCCCCTTTTTCATGCAATAAAAACAAGTAGCTATACAAATATTTTTAGAGTGAGCAGTTCCTTTTTCTACCCACACTCTATGAGTCCTTTTAATTTTATTTTTAGGAACATATTTGTTTCTACTTAAATTCTTTTACTCAGAAACATGTTTTTCAAAAGATTTATTTTCTAAAGCATTTTTAAGTTGATTTTCTAAAATCATTAAATCAAACATATAGCTTTTGCAAGATGCACATTCAATTGTCTCAATTTCTCTATTTTTCAAACTTAAGATTTTATTTTTTAAAGCATTTTCTTCTTCAAGAGATTTTTCAAAATTGCTCTGTAATTCTTTAAAATCACTTTTTAATTTTTTGTGAGCAATATCTAGTTTACTAGATTTAGCAAGCAATTCTTGAAAGGCATCATAAAGTGAATCATAATCATTTTCATTTTCATTGTCAGAGGAGCCTACCTCACTGTCAGAGTGATCATTATTGGCCATTAAGCAAAAGTTTGCTTCTTCCTCATCGGATCATTCAGAGTTGGATGAACTTGAGGCATTATCTTCCCATCCTATGTATGCCTTTTTCTGATAATATGTCTTGCTTTTCTTTTCATCACTCCTTTTTGAATTTAGACAGTCTGCTTTTACATGACCAGTTTCTCCACATCCATAACATTTAAAGTTTGAGGAGGATCCTTGATTCTCCTTCTTAATGCTCTTGAATTGATTTATGCCTTTGGCCTTCATGAACTTTGTGAACTTCTTTATCATGAGACTAAGTTTCTCATCATCATTAGAATCTTCCTCCTCTTTTTGCTTCTTTCCTTTGACAACTTCAGTTTTGAAAGCAATATTCTTCTTTCTTCCTTGATCTTCTTCATCATTCAATCTTCCCAGTTCAAGCTCGTGCTCTCTCAGTTTTCCAAAGAGAGCCGCCATGGTCATTGTTGCAAGATTCTATGACTCCGTGATGGCCGTCACCTTGGGCTGCCAAGTCCTATTCAAGGATTTAAGAATTTTTATGTTAAGTTCATCAATATCAAAGGTTTTACCTAGCCCACTGAGATGGTTGACGATGTGTGTGAACCGCTTCTGCACATCATAGATGGTTTCTCCTTACTGCATGTGAAACATTTCATATTCTTGAATCAAAGAGTTCTTTCTAGCCCGTTTGACATCATCAGTTCCTTCATGAGTTACTCGAAGGATTTCCCACATCTCGCATGCACTGGTGCAAACAGAAATTCTATAGAACTCATCAAGAGTTAGAGCAGATGGTATGATGTTTCTAGCTTTAACATCATATTGAGCTCGCCTATTTTCATCAGCAGTCCATTGAGCAAAAGACTTTGGTTCCTACACTTCATTAACAACGTTAACAGGAACAAATGGTCCATTCAAAACAGCATCCCAAATACCCCTATCAAATTTTTCTCAATATTTGCATTCTGACTTTCCAGAAAGGGTAGTTTTCACCAGTGAAAAGTGGAGGTCTATTGATAGACGCACCTTCAGCAAAAGTTTGGTTTGACCCTACCATTTTTGAAAAATTTGAATAACTATCAAAGCAAGCTCTGATACCAATTGTTGATATCGCGTAGCGAAATATTTAATCTTTGGTTAAAAACCAAAAGGGGAGGTGAATTGGATTTTTATAACTCTTAACAGGTTTTAAAATTTTTCTCAAAATTTAAATGATTAACTTTAAATGCAAGTGCAGATAAATAAAGAGGTTAAGGGAGGAAGATGCACATTGATATTTATACTGGTTCAGATCAAAAGACCCTACGTCCAATTGTTAATCTCTTAAACAAAGAGATTAACTCAATCACTATAATAATCAGATTACAATAGATTATAAAAGAGTAAGGATTAGAAAACACCTCTCTTGAACAGCCACAAGAGATGAACAAAAAGCTCCCCCTGAATCACACAGAGGATGACCAGCTTTCCTAGCAACAGCGCAACACTCAATCTTCTAAGAACTCACTTAGAAAAAGTTATCATTCACTCACACTAGGCTTTTCAAAGCTATTTTTTAAGAATCTCACAGAGCAACACTTTGCAGTCACAGCACAAGAACTCTGAATCTTAAAAAGGTAGTTTGAAGTTTGGAAACTGAGTTCTATTTAAAGAGGTTTTCGCAGGCTGAGTTAGAAATGAAGAGTTTAGCTGAAACTGCCAAGGATAATCGATTACCAAAAATGGTAATCGATTATTTCAAGTCGTTTTTCAAGAGCCAAGTTATAACTGACAGTGATAATCGATTACCATTCGTGGTAATCGATTATCTTAAGTAGGTTTTGAAAAATAGAATTTTTTGAATTGGTAATTCATTATTATAAGTTGGTAATCGATTACCATACTGATTTTTGCAAAAAATGAGTTTCTCTCATAGGAGTTGCGAGCTGGCTGTTGTTCTAACAATTTTGCACCTAACTAGAAAAAGTTTAAGTCTATTACAATAAGAATCTTTAAACATAAACTATATTATCTTCAATATCTTCAAGTGTTTTCTTCAGCATCTTTATCGTCATCAAAATCTTTTAATCAATCTTTGTCAGCACACCCTTTGCATTGCATAAAATATTCATCTGTGTCTGAATTGTTTGAATTTGCATCCATTGGTGCTGACTGTGATTCATATTATGATTCTAATTCTAATTTCGATGTTGATTCTGAGTTTGACTCTCTAGGTGTTGTACCATATGGTTTTGATGTTACATGATCAGAATGCACTAACCATGTTGTAGGAAGTACATATGCATTTTATTGTTATGCTGAGGTACAGGTTGTGGAATCCATTTTTCCCACCCCTCTGGTTCCCGATATTCAGCCAGCACCCAGCACTCCCGAGTTAAAACCCCTACTAGACAACCTCAAGTATGTATATTTGGAGGATGAACAAAGATTGCTTATGATCATCTCTACCTCCCTAAGTACTGAGCAAGAGCAAAGGTTGTTGGAAGTGCTCAAGAAAGCCATTAGGTGGACATTGGATGACATTGCTAGAATTATCTCATCCACGTGCATGCATAGGATTTTATTAGAGGATGGAGCAAAACCAGTCAGACAACAACAAAGGTGACTAAACCCTATCATTCTAGAGGTTGTGCAGAAGGAGGTGACCAAGTATGTACAAGCCAGGATCATCTATCCTATTTCAGACATTCAGTAGGTTAGTCAAGAAGGAAAAAGAGTTGATTCCAACCAGGGTGCAAAATATTGGAGAGTTTGCATAGACTACAAAAGGCTAAATCAAGAAACCAGGAAAGACCACTTCCCCTTGCCTTTTATTGATCAGATGCTTAAGTGCTTGACAGGTAAATCCCACTACTGCTTTCTTGATGGTTTTCTTGGTTACTTTCAAATCCAAATTGCACGCGAGGATCAAGAGAAACCACATTCACCCGCCCCTTTGGCAGTTTTGCCTATAGGAGGATGCCTTTTGGCCTATGCAATGCCCCTAGCACATTCCAACGGTGCATGCTAAGCATTTTCAATGATTTTCTTGAAAACTGCATAGAGATGTTTATGGATGATTTTACTATTTATAGATCCTCTTTTGATGCATGTTTAAATAGTCTAGACAAAGTTTTGAATATGTGCATCCAATCTAGCCTTGTTCTCAATTTTGAGAAATGTCATTTCATGGTAGAACAGGGCATAGTCTTTGGGCACATCATTTCGAGTAAGGGCATTGAAGTTGACCTGTCAAGATTTTAGCATGCACTTTATTTGGATTCCAGCATGAAGGCCATATAGGGTTTTACAAGCACTTTATTTGGATTCCAGCATGAAGGCCCTTCCACTTTTCAAGTTGTTGCAAAAGGATGTTGACTTCATCTTTGATGAAGGATGCAAAGAGTCTTTCGATTGCCTCAAGAAGGCCCTGACCACCACTCCGATCAGGCGCCCAATTGGACGACCCCATTCAAGCTGATGTGCGATGCATCTAATTATGCATTGGGGGCTGTTCTGGCTCAAAAGATTGACAAGCAGCCGAGGGTAATCTACTACGCCTCTAGGACATTTCGGATGTTGCCCAAGCAAACTACACCACAATAGAGAAGGAGCTTCATGCAGTTGTTTTTGCACTTGAAAAGTTTAGATCTTATCTGCTTGGTTCTCCTGTTGCTGTGTTTACTGACCATGTAGCTCTAAAGTACCTGTTGAAGAAGGTAGAATCCAAGCCTCGACTGATTAGATGGATGCTCTGGCTCCAATAATTTGAATTGGAGATCCATGATAGGAGCGGAGCACAAAACTTGGTTGTAGACCATCTGAGCAGGATTAAGAGGTATGTTGATGATGCTTCACTGATCTAGGATGATTTTCCCGATGATAGTTTGTTGACACTTTCTTCTTTTCCCTCACCTTGGTTTGCTAATATTGTGAATTACTTAGTTGCTTTAGTTTTTCCTCCCTTAGCGTTTAGAGCTCAATGTGATAAGCTGAAGATCGGCGCTAAGTATTATATTTGGGGATGACCCCGAGATTGACTTGGTTCTTCAGTTTTGTCATTCATCTACACCTGTTGGTCATCTTGGCACACAGAGGACAACTCGTAAGGTGTTGTATTGTGGATTTTACTGGCCCACCATCTTCTAGGATGCGTGGAGGATTTGCAACACATGTGTGCAATGCTAGAGAACGGGAGAAGCCATTTCTTGGAGACAACAGATGCCTCAACAACCCATGTTGTTCTGTGAGGTCTTCGATGTTTGGGGTATATATTTCATGGGCCATTTCCCTATTTCTTTTGGTTTCACTTACATCTTACTTTCTGTTGATTACGTCTCAAAGTGGGTGGAAGCTAAAGCCACCAGGACTAACGATGCTCGAGTTGTTATAGACTTTGTCAGGTCTCACATATTCTGTAGGTTTGGAATTCCTAGGGCTATCGTTAGTGACCAAGGCACCCATTTCTGCAATAGGTCCATGGGGGCTTTGCTTCTGAAGTACGGGATTATGCATAAAATTTCCATACCATATCACCCCTAAACTAACGGGCAAGCCGAGATATCAAATAGAGAGATCAAGCGGATCTTAGAGAAGATTGTCTAGCCAAACCGAAAGGATTGGAGCAACAGACTTGAAGACTCTCTCTAGGCTCATAGGACTGCTTACAAGGCAACTATTGGGATGTCTCCCTATCGGGTTATCTTTAGTTAGCCATGCCACCTACCAATGGAAATAGAGCATCGAGTCTATTGGGCTGTCAAATCATGCAACTTCTCACTTGTTCAACCTGGGGAGGAAAGAAAGTTGCAGCTGAATGAGTTAGATAAGAGTCGTCTAGAAGCATATCAAAACTCTATTCTACAAAGAGAAAACCAAGAGATTCCATGATAGTTCCATAGCGAGGAAAAAGTTTGTTGTTGGTCAGCAAGTGTTATTGTACAACTCCAAACTTGGACTCATAGGTGGTAAGTTGAGGTCAAAGTGGATTTGTCCTTTCATTGTCACTAATGTTTATTTTTATGGTGCAGTTGAGATCAAGAGTCAATCCACCAATAAAAGCTTCAAAGTGAATGGGCATCGTCTGAAGCCATTCCTCAACAACCCTGCTTTGGTGGATACTGTCGTAGAGAAGACTTCCCTACTTGACCCCACTTTTGTTTCACCATGATTCAGGGAGTTTTCTTTCCCCTTCCTTACTTTTATTACACTTGTTGAGGCCCATCTGCTGATGTTTGATTGGTTGATACTATGTTGAATCAGATTGAGACAATGTGTAGTTTAAGTGTAGGGGGATACTATGTTTCCTTTTTGTTAATTTATGTTAAGTTTTTTTTTCTGTTTGGGACACTCACTTCACTTTTGGAGGATGAGTTGTTGGTTTTTTATGGACTAATATTCTTGTTTTCTCTTTTCATCTCAAGTTGCTTTTGAATTGTTTTACCCTATGTGAGGATTTGAGCCCCTCTCTATTATTTGTTGTGTGATATATGCCTCTTGAATGCTTGCACAGTTTTACCATGTGTATTTACAGAGTTTTTGGGCCCTACAAAATTTGTTACAGAATTTGGAATATCAATAATAATAAAATTTACCACATATATGATAAATTAGCATGACAATAATAATAATAATAATCTATTATAAATCCATATTAACTGTATATTTTGTTGATATATGAAATAAGAGGATATTATGATATCAATATATCATATAATCAATTGTTGTAAAATCTAGCAAAATCACAAACAAAAGGAGGTTTCGTTGTATATTGCGCAAGTTCCCCAACCTGACCTTTAACACCTCTGGCACATCATTATTTGTCTGTATATTCTCCATGTAATCACACTAAAACAATGCAACTCCCTCAAACGAACGTGCCCTTCAAGATTTTGCAATACTTTAAATACTATTTTAATAACAACAGTTTAATATTAGTTAGGCATTTTAGACTAATAAAGTTGAATGAATTTGGTTAAACCAACATTCTTTAACATATTTGTTAGGTTAAGTAGGCAGAATAATAAATACAAAAATGAATATAAAAGTAATGTGATTTGTTTTTTAGATGGTTTGGCCATAGCATTTGCCATTAAATAAAATCACGAGACAAGTATTTTCCGATTATATAGAGATAAAGGCTCATTGTTGTAACATCAAATTTTCAAAATGGGGTACCATGCAGCATGTAGCGCTGCCAAAAATTTATTTCTGCATTGAATTAAAAACTACATGGCCCCCACAAGACCTCAACCTCTCCATGTCTCCATGTGTGTGCATTTGCTATGACTCTGTCAAATCTAAACAAACGTACTGTTTCTGTGTTTCACCACAAATGTATGTTTGACAGAAAAATTATTGCAGTTTTAGTATGTTTTAAAAGCAGATTTACAGTGTAGAAGAAATTTATGTTTATTAAATTTTTTAACAAATAATAACTATTTTAAAACAATTTTATTAAATTTGCTTAGTCAATAACCACATAGAATAAATTTATTTTTATGCAACGAAAGGGTAAGCTCTGACAAGTATAGAATAAAATTAGTTGTTCCAATAATAACCACTATGATATAGATATATAAATTTATGCTTTCAATTATTATGTTAAAAACTATCCTTTATATTTTTATAATTTAAATTCTTATTTATATAATTTTTAATCTCTTTCACTTTTTATAGATTCATAAGATAGGGGTAATAAAATTAAACAAAAATAATGTATATAAAGAAAAATATAATAAATTCAAAAAGAAAAACTGATATAGGAAGGGTGAGTTACATTAGCGAATTGCTTAAAATGAAAAGGATGGGTTAAGCAAAAACATTGTGACAACAAATGAAGACAAACTACTTGCTGTCATCTTTATTTCCTTGAGCAACATACAAATCCAACATTAGCTACATATATAAATTAGTGTGCGTGGCACAAGCTACAGTTTGATTTCATAAATTACAAAACCAACAAGGAAAGCATTATTGTCTTTTATTTGGTAATACCGAATTGAATCACTGAGGGATCTTGTTGAGCTTACAGTAAGCATAATCCTTGTATTTCTTAGTCTTGTATTTGGGAGGATTATCTTGGTTAACCAACTTTGGGTGAGGACCAACCTCACGTTCTGCTTTGGGCTCTATGAACACTGGCCATGACATTCTTGTCTTGTCTTTGTTCACTGTAGTTCTGTGGAAAACTGCCTTATATTTTCCATTGCTCAGGATCTGTACCACCGTGAAACAAAGTAAATACTTTTCATGACAGAAAATGTTTATTAAAGGGTTAAATAATTTACCTCCATTTGGTCACCAACGTGAACGACGAGGGCATTGGGGACATACTTAACATCGTACCATCGACCATCCCTAGAAGCTTGGAGGCCCTGCACCTCGTTCGGGACGAGAATGGTGAGGTAGGACATGTCTGTGTGTGGTGGCACACCCAAAACAAGATCAGGACAAGGACATGGTGGGTAATAGTTTATTTTCAGAAGGTAATGCATTTCTTCTTCGTTTGCCACTTCCTTTAGCTCATCCTCTTCAAGCCCCAACCCTTTTGACATACTTTTGAACAATTTGTCCACCACTCCACGTAGGTACTTGCAGTACTCCTCGTTCACTTCCCTTCAAAATTAAATTCACCATTATTATATTCAAATTAAAATATATCATTATTTATTATAATAAATTTACAGTTTACTTTTTTATATGTGTATTTGACTCGGATAATTATTCTCCCATTACTTCTTCAGATGAAGTCACCAAAATTAATATTATTATATTTGTTGAGTTGTCGTGAGAAAAAAAATAAGGTTTGGATAATTCTTGTCAGTACCCAAATGGAGATACTAAAATTGTATAATAATTAGAGTAATGAATAAAAAGCATTGTGATTTGTTTAGGATGATTTGGCCCAAGCATTGGGCATTCAATAAATTCATGAGGCAAGTATTTTCCAATTATAAAAGAAAATCTTACAACAACATCTCTTCCTTTCTCAACTCCTATCCGACGCCTGATAAGATGTAATATTTATAGTATTTTTAAGTTAATTGATCATAATTTTTTATATTTTAAAATAAAAAGAAATATTTTATTAGTATTGAAAACGTGTTTTATGAGAAATTAGGTGTCTGTGTATGTGTATAGTAACCCAGTAACAAAATAGCCCCACTATACCTCAACATCTCCATGAGTTTGCACATGCGTGTTTTCGTGTTTCACCACAAATGCATGTTTCACGGAAAAAGCTTTTGCACTTTTAGTTTGTTTTAAAAGTGAACAGATCCACAGTGTTGAAGAAATTTATGTTTATTAAATTTTATAACAAATAATACCTATTTTAAAATAATATTTCTTTTGGTTGATAATACAAAACATTATATAGACTACAAATTAAGCTCTTCTGTTAAGCCGTACAAACAGAAAGCATTCTTTATGTAACGAAAATATAACTAACAAAATATAGAATAAAATTAGTAGTTCCAATAATAATTACTGTTAAAATTTATAAGAATTAATAACTATGTATATATTCGTTATTTGAATAACGTGATATTCTTAATTTTTCTCTATAATAAAAAAGAACATCTAATTACAATTAATTTCTTAAATAAAAAAACAACTTTTTTCTCTTGATTATTAGTATTTGACTCAAATATTAGTTTTCTAATGGACGAAAACCCAGAAAACAAACAATTCATTATACCCAATCTTTTATATCAAATCTTATTACTACTATTGTAATTATTAAAAGAGAAATTTCCATATCTAAGTGTGTAGGAAGAAAATTCAAATTTAGTTACAGATATTTTGTAATATATAAAAAGTATTTGAATTAAGAATAATGTTGAAACTAACCTGTAAGAAGGGGGATTCTTGGGCCAGAAACGGTAGTTGATGGAGGAAGGTGGCCACACAATGTGGAACAAATGATCCACCCACCCTTTCTTCCCATTTGCCTCCTTCTGAAGCTTGGTGCCATAACCTTCCAAAGAATCAGACCCAGCAGGTTTAGCAATCAACTCTTTTTCTTCTTGAGGCAATTCAAAGAACTCTTTCCCCACACTCTGCAACTTCCTTATAACATCGCTAGGAATCTCATGGTTCACAATCTGGAACATGCCCCACTCTCTACTAGCCTCCACAATCTCATGCAACACTTTCTCTTCATTTGGGTTGCTAAAATCAATTATTGGGACCTCAAGGTTCACCCCTTTCACCGTCGTCATGCCCGGTTGCTCTGTTTCTGCCCTGACGAACATGGCCGGTATTGCACCATCGTTGTTGCCCTGTGAAGCTATGGTTTGAACCCTCAGCACCTCCATGCTTCGCAGTGTCGTGAAAAAATGAAGTTGCTTCCTTAATCATCATATATATCCCACTTCATTTCGTCCTTGCAGTTTATAGCAACTTAAAACACTACCTACCTCTTTACCAAGTGGCATTCATTACCATTAAATGGTACCCATTTCCGAACTCTATCTAGCCCTTTACCACACGTTAGCACTACCAAATATGTTGTCACTGCAATCAATGATGGCCTTCACGGTTAATGCCTATACTATAGTACTACTACTACGTGTGATGTTTTTATCCATCCAATCAACATCAAACCTATCAACTCTAAATTATTACTAATCATATTATTTTCTTCTATTCTACCTTCTTTGTTATAATGTCTCCAAAATTTCTTAATTTTATGGAAACCAATATCAATTTTAATTCGTGGTTAAGAAGAGAATAATATGCAGTTCGTGGTTAAAACTTCAAATATTTTAATTCACTTCATTGTGATTAATGTGAGTATTTAACATAATTGATTATATTATAAATATTATATGTTTTTGTGATTTTTCTTACAATGGGCTATGTGTAACTATTTTTACAAATCTTTCCAGTATTATGGGAATATTGAACGTAGAAATTCATCTTTATTATATGTTTTTAACTTTTCACCTTTTAATTTTCTATGACCTATTTGCTATTTGCTATTTATTTTTTATTATCTTTTAGCCCATGAAAACAAAGAAGATATTTGAAATGATAAGATCCACACAAACTTTGAATGTTAAATTAAAGACATTTAGTTTGTTCAAAAAATGTAGATAAATGTAGAGATGGATGAATGTGGTTGGTTGCGGATCACGAGGTAGTTGAAATGGACGGCTGTGATGTTGCCGCAGTTGGTTTCTAGAACATGGTGATGGGCATGATACTATACCCAACAGACATGCCAGAATACTGATACTACACCCTCTCGCGTCACCCACCGCCATCTATACTTGAATTTCTTCCATGCAAGTGCAACCAACCACAATGTAGTATTTATAACACTTTTTTTTTTTTTTTATAATTTCATTCATTTTTAATTTTTTAATAATCTTTATTTGATTATTTTTCAGTTTTATCTAAATATTTCACTGTAAACTATATGTTATGAATAATATTTTCGTCTTTGATTTATCAATTAATTAATTAATTTATTAATATTTAGTAACTCAGGATAATTGATTTGAGTTGAAAAAGTTAAATTAGAAAAAAGAAAACAATTCTATCGATAAATTGATGATGTACAATCACTTTATATAAAAAAACAAAAAAAAATATTTTAAATACTTATTAAAATAGTTTTTTTATAAGATCATTAAATTAAAAAAAAAAAGGAAGAGATGTCTGTAGAACATATCATATGAGAATATATAGCTCTCTTACATGATATTAGACTATTAAAATTAAAATACTTACAGTAAGTATGATAATGTGATCCCTCTGATAATGACTCTTTGTACGAAGATTTTGGATGGTTTTTCTTTCTTACCAAATACAACAAAATCTTCTCCTTTCAACTGTGTTCTAGCACTTTCTTTAAGCCTTTGAGTGAGAAGATTCACCAAACCTACCTCAGATATAAAGGTTATGGAGGATTGTATGCTTAATTACTATATACTTACAAATCTTCTTTCAGTTATGATTATAATCTCATAACTATAATACCCTCTTTCTGACTAGGTTTCTTTCATTTTGGTTAAATCATGTTTCTTTCCCCTTTACTAAACCATGCTTCTTTCATTTTTATTTTCTTCCATTTTATATTAAGAAGGCCATCTTTTTCACCATTTTTACTTAATGACTCTGGCATGGCCCCACCATTTCTTGAAAGGATGGCATGAAAATTTAATTTAATGCATGGATTTCTCCAAAGGTTGAGGAACGTATGATGCTTTGGAAACTTCTTTTGCGAGATTTTAAATAGATTACCACTTGGTGTATATATATATATATATATATATATATATATATATATATATATATATATATATATATATATATATATATATATATATATATATATATATATATATATATAATAAAATGACATGTTTATTAGATAAAAAAAATATGTTCATGACATAACCAACATTAGTATTGAGATATTACAACATAATATTATATCTGTTCATGAAAAAACAATGTGATAAATTGTACGGTGATAGTTTTGTAAATATGGAAAACTATATTACATCAATTGTTAGTAGAGATGATAATAGGGCGGGGCAGGTAGGGGTATTATGATCTCATCCTCATCTCTATAATAAAAATTCATCTACATCCTCATCCCCATCCCCCAAATCCAGCGGGTATACTACTTTTGACCCATCCTCATTCCCACCGAGTAACGGGTACTTTCTTATACCCATACTCATACCCATTCTTAAATTTTTCCAAATATCAATTAAATAATTTTTATAAAAAATCTTAAAAATCACACCAACGGAATCATGATACTATCAAAATATTCAATATTAAAATAGCATATTCTTTTTTCTTTTCATGATGTCAAATATTAAGAAAAATATTATAGTAGTATAAATCTCAAATTAAAGTATCAAATAATAACTAAATAAAATTCAAATAATTATATAAAAGCTAAACAATTACACATTACTAAAATTTTATAATAACCAAAACATTTATTAATTTTACAAATGATCAATGGTTTCATTTGCATTTGATCCACCTACAGATAGAACAAAAATAAAAAATTAGATATGATATAATAATTGAAATTGAAAATTTTAATTACTAGAATATATACCTTCTTCATCAGATTCATTTTCACTCATGAGAACATCTTTTCCTTTTAAATTTTTGCAAATTTTTAATGTTATAAATTTGTTTATAAAACATGTCATTAGTTAAATGATTAATTTGTTTTATATGTATATATTACATTACTATATATATATATATATATATATATATATATATATATATATATATATATATATATATATATATTAATATATTATATATATATATATATATTATATGTATCTGTATATTATATTATATTATGTTATATGTGTAAATATATATTTATAAATATTATATATATATATATATATATATATATATATATATTAGATTACCTAATAAATTATAGATGTTTTAGTAATTTAAGCGGGAACAGGTATTTGGGCGGGTATATGTATATCGCCATCTCCATCCCAGTTGAAAACTTTGGGTATTACCCATATCCAATCAATGCGGGGATTCCCCGTCAAAATAGGGACGAGTTCGAGTGATACCCACGAGCACGAGTTTATTTGTCATCTCTAATTGTTAGGTTTAATCGATGTAATATTTTCTAAAAATTAAAAACAAATAAAAATAAATATTAATATGTTAGTTTTAATGGAAAAACATGATATTACTCCTTTTAATGCATTTGATCCCTTTTCCCTTTCATTTTCATAGCTTTTTGTCCTCTCTTGTACCATTGTCTTCTCTTCTCTATTCTCGTGCCTCTCTCCTTTTCGTTTTCTCTCTTCATAAGAACCTCTGCTAAGTTGTGTGTTTTGGCCCTCCATTCTTGCCCTAGCCTCGATATTGTGTCGTCGTTGCTGTGAAATAGGTGACGCCATTATTGTGTGTAGGAGGTGTCGTTGTTGTTGTGTGAAGGAGGTCTACATTCTCTCCCCAAAATCTCCCCAAAAGAGCTTTTGTCTCACCATTGATATCATCGTCATTGCATGAAAGAAATACACTCCCTCTGCCACTCTTGAGAAGACTCCATCTTGTTGACATTTGTTTTAGTTTTGTCCTCCTTCCTCGCATTCATTTCATTGTCGCAGGGTCTCCACATTGCGTTGCTACTATTGTGTTGCGAAGGAGGTTGCATAACACCCTAGTTGTCGTCACTACTTCGCGTTGAACCCTAGTCACCACGCTAGCTCACGTTGAACCTTAGCCATGGCCACTTGAACCTTAACTTATTTCACAACACCCTATTTTTTTGTTTTAAAAAAAATCAAGACATATAACATTGATTCTCATATACAATCGATGTTATATGTGTTCCACTTATTACATTATCTTAGAGTACATTGGTTTGTAAATCGGTGTAATATATCCTAAATAAATGATGTAATGTGTCACTTTTTGTAGTAGTGCATACCATGTATATTATATTAAAAGTTTATTACACATGATATATCAAATTAAATAAAATTAGGACATAACATAAATCAAATTTAAATATCTTTTTATTAAAATTATATTTATGTTTTTAAAAGTAAACTTAAATTCAAATTTTTTATTAATTATGAAAATATTAGGAAATAAGTTTTAACTAATTATGTATATTTATAATTTTTTTATATAATATTTTTCATAATATAAAAAAGTAAATGATAAAATTAATATATTTAAAAATATTTAAATTATTATGTAATTTAATGTTGTGATAAATAATATAATTCAAAACCAAAATCAATAACTATAATTGAATTTTTAAAACAGGTAAAACTAACTAAAATATTAAACCTAACTTGCTAAATTGGAAAAAACTATGAGCGAAAAACCATGACAAGAATAAAAGCTCTAAATATGATTCAAATGATGAAACTAAATCTAAGCAAAATTGAATTTTTAAAACAGGTAAAACTAACTAAAATATTAAACCTAACTTGCTAAATTGGAAAAAACTATGAGCGAAAAACCATGACAAGAATAAAAGCTCTAAATATGATTCAAATGATGAAACTAAATCTAAGCAAGGTAGAAATTCTAAAAACTAGTGTAGAAAATGAAATTGAATATTGATGGCATACCTTTTGCCAAGGGTCTAATCACAAGAAGCATGATCAAGCACATTCAAGAAGAGTTAGAGTTATCTATGCAAGGTAAAGCTCTGCTCTTATTCATTTGGGCCATCATGAAGCACCCCTAGTAGATTAAGAAATATTTAGACCTTGTATTAAGGGTCAAGTAGTGTAGGATTTCTTTTTAGGCAAGTAGAATAGGTTTTTGGTCAAATTGGGTTTACTACCAATTTGCAGTTAGCTTATGTTAATCTTGGGTACTTTAAGTTTTTAACATAACTTTGTTGACAAGGCATCATGGAGGGTGTACCACATTAGGAGAAGAGACCAAGTGCCATGATTCTAGTGGTGGAACTTTTGCAAGAGTAGTGGCCACATGGCACTTTAGGAGTGTAGAGTTTTTCTAAAAGTTAGTGGCCACATGTCCTCCTTTCCTTCACCAAGATAGGATTTTTAAGGTTTGGAGCCAATGAAGCATTTTTAGGGTTTTGGTCTACTTTGGAGACACCTCCCTCTATAAATAGAGATGTCTCCCCCTTGTAAAACCACTTTGAGTTTTGTAATGAAATGTTGGCAAAATATTGAATCATTCTTAACTTGTCTCTAAGTCAAGGCTAGAGCATTTCAAGTGGTCCCTCTAGAGCTAACAACTGAAAAGAAAACTTGGATTCGACCATTTCCTAAAAAAGGGCTGATATCCCTAAGGAGAACCTAAATTAGACCATTTCTTAAGAAGAAGACGAAAAGTTTAGACATTTTGAAAATTTTTGAACTTTTAAATTATGAACTTTTTAAAAATTTGTTTCTTTTTTTGATATTTTTTATTGATTTTTTTTTAATTTTTAATATTTGATTAGAAATCAATGACCATTGTAACATCCCATTTAATAATCATAAACTATTAAATAAAACATAACATAATCAGAGGACATCATTAGAATCACTTATCATGAGAAAAACTAAGATAACCCATGCAAGAGCAGAATTCTCACATGCATAGAAGATTCAATTTAACACAGTTAAGAGCAGAAAATCAACTTACTTTGTTTAAGAATTTCATCAGGTAGAAGTAAAGAGCACGTCTCAAGGATCCTCCTAGCAGTCTCTAATCGTCGAATAGATGAACACAACCATCAGAAACATAAAGAGAAGGTGGAGAGAATGAAGAAACGGTTTCTAGAGAGATGGAGTGTTTATAATTGATAAACTCGTTTTTAGATTTTCTATTTATATATATATATATATATATATATATATATATATATATATATATATATATATATATATATTAATAATCTAGGTTCTTAATATAAACTACTATTTTTTAGGTTCTCACAACCATTCTCATGGAAAGGGTCTTGATATAAATAAAAGAAGACAAATCAAAGACCATTCCCATAGAGAAGGTCTTGATGTAAATGGAAGACCAAGTTTTTGAAAATTTGATAAGGATATATATGTCATTCATATGAATGAAGAGCACCATCAACCTAAGAAAGTGAACAACATGCTTTGATTTTATGCATTTTTTTAAAAGACGAACTCAATATTTGTATGAATGAAAATGTTTCATTCTAATAGGTTTTTTCTACGAACTCAATATTTGTATGAATGAAAATATTTCATTCTAATAGGTTTTTTATTTTTGATAGATTGATGGTAATACAAGGACATGATGCATGTTAATGTTGACACATATTTTGTTTTTTTTCTTTTTTTAATTTCATAATGATATATGTATGATACATAGTTATTGATGAGTCATTATTTTCTTCTATTCCACTAGCCTTTGTGCACCCATTAGACAGTTGATTAGTGCTTAATTGTTCATCATTAGAGTGTTTTTCATCTGTTGGGCTTTATTGGGCCACTGTTCCGAATTTGGACTAATTTCACATTATTTGGCCTAATTTTTGTTTTTAATTATTTTTAGGTATTTGGGTGAAGCAAATTTTGGAGCTTGGACATTAATATTTAGTTGAAGAGAATTTCCACATCATTGCCACATCATTTCCATGTCATTTCCACGTCAGCAAAGTCAATGGGTCAACATTTGAGGCCCAGAGTGGCATTTTTGTAAATCTGAGTGGCAAAGTGGCAGTTTTGTAATTATGAGTGGCAAGGGTGATATGACCACAAATTAGGTCTGCATGAAAGTAGGCCAGCCGCTCCTTCTTCTTCTCCACTCTCTAAAACCTCCATTTTTGTTGTTTTAAAGCTTTGGAAGGTGACCCATGGTGGCACACACGAATTTTTCACGTTTTCCATTGGTTTTTAACGTTTTATGAGTCTTGGACAGCACATTGAAGTTGTATTAACGTTTTCTACCATTTGGATTCGAAGTGGGTGATTGTTCATTTTCCATGTCTAGCTAAGTTTTTCGTATTGGTTCCTTGAAGAAACTGATTTGAAACCATGAGGTTGATGTTTTGCAGTGCACTCCAATTCCTAATTTCTCTTCATCCTATTCAATTTCGTAGCTTTGAATGAAATGGAATTTGTGATGCTTAATCATGAGTTTATGTTTTCCACAATTTCAGAATCCTTGTCATGCTTAGTGAGTTCGGGTTTTGGCCACAGTTGCTTAATCTGTGTGTGAGTGTGTGAAATTGAAAGAAGGATGTGTGCTATGCTTAATGGCATAATGAAGCTGTGTTAATTTTCTCATAGTTGATTAATTCGGATTTCATGAGAGTAAATTGGATAAGAGACTTGATTTAGTAACCTGTGATTGGTTGATTTTCAGTGGAATCAAGGGACCAGTACGTTTTGAATTGTGTGTTTAATTCAGTTTTGATTAGAATTTAGCAAACTTGTGTGAATCTGCCAACCCCCCCCCCCCTGTGTTTTATTGTTGTGTTCATCTGGAAAATTCGCTTTGAATGAAAATATTGGTCGTTGGGAGACGACTTGGTTCACTTTCATGTACTGCATTTAATATGTTTTAATTTGGTGGGGTACGGCCTCTATCAGTTATGTTATACGAAAAAAAATGTTTTTTTTTTTATCTTTGTATTTATGTAACACAAAGTGTGAAAACTTTTTGTCTCAAGATAAGGCTATTGAGGGTTAGGTGGCCAGTATGGAAATTGGGCTTGGGTCGAATGTGGAAACTAGGCTTAGGGCCAATGTCGAAACTAGGCTTGGGGCCAATGTCAAAATTAGGCTTTGGGGCTAGTGTGGAAATTGGGCTTGAGATGTTAGTGTGGAAACTAGGTTTGGGCCAGATAAAATTGGGCTTAGGGGAGCAATACCACATTGGGCATAGGGCTAGACAAAGCTAGGCTTAGGGGCCGGACAAATTGGGCTTAGGAGCCAATGCGAAATTGAGCTTCGGCTAGACAAAACTAGGCTTAGGGCTAGATGAAACTAGGCTTGAGGATATATAGGTCATTCAATGAATGAAGATGACCATCAATCCAGGAAACATTGAAGAAGGAAATTCTTGTGTCTTTCTTATTTTCTTCATTTTGAAATAGAAGGATTCGACAACCATTCAAGTGAATGAAAAGGGTTTTGATCCAAAAGTAAAAAGAAATTTTCTTTTTGAAAAAGGATTCAACAACCATTCATATGAATGAAGAGGGTCTCAATCCAAAAGCTAGAAAGATTTTTCTTTTTGAGAAAGGACTCGACAACCATTCATATGAATGAAGAGGGTTTTGATTCAAAAGTGACAATATTTTTTTTTCATTTCGAAAAGAAGAATTATAATGCATGTACGTGATACATGATTATTAAGATATATGTTATGAATTTTGTAGGTTTAAAAGATATTTCTAAGCCAAGATCGGGGGGGTTGAATTAGCTGAGTATTAAAAAATATGTCCAATTAAAACTTATGAAAACCCTTTTAAAACGAATTCAATTGACTAGTAAATTAGAGATGCATTGTTATAGAATCACACTCTTCAGTTGATTAAAAACAAGAAAACAACATATTAAAAGATAAATAAATCAACTTATATTTTGGGAAATTATGCAGAAACACAAAAAACACCAAACTCACTCAAAGAGCATTCTTTATCAAACAAGAATAGCTTCCATCAATATATCCAACCTAGTTGTATTATCGAATAACGTACAAACACATGCACATCTTACAAATATTGATTAATGAGTTTTCTTGATATTTAAATGAAGAACAAGATGAGGGAGAGAGGATTACACATTGACTTTTATACTAGTTCACTCAATACCTGGGCTACATCTAGTTTATCAAGACAACCTGAGCCTGATCATGCACTATATCAAAAGTTTTACAAAATCCCTCAAAGATTACACTTTTGAATAAAGCAAAACGCCAAGATTACTTAATCACACAAGAATCTTATCCCCTACACGGTAAGAATCCCACTTACAAACCTAAAATCACACCAGGAACCACACAAAAGCACAAGAACAACAAAACCTGATGGAGGCTCTCCCTAGCCCACAAAACATGTCTTCTTGTAGCTCAAGCAAGCAAAACTTTGCTCCAAGATATCAAGATCTTCAAACACCAACTAGAAACTGTGTAATCTAGAGAGAGAGAGAGTTTTCCAAATTTGTATCACTATTTTTTGCACTCAAAAAACTCAAGTGTTACTCAACTCTCTAAAAAACCAGCTTATATAGCTTGGTCATAAATGAATTCAAAAGGTTTATTTGTCCGTACAATCTGCTAATTTCACTTGACTTAAGTGAAATGAATCGATTGAATAACAATTCAAACCATTGAATACATTCATACCAGAACTATATGAAGCAAGCTTTTTAACCTATTAAAAACCTTTTTAACAAATTGAAAAGGACATTGATAAATGTTAAGAATAAGTAAATTTGAAATTTGAAATTGACACTTATCATGTATCAAATGGTGTTATTTATGTACAAAACAAACCTCCTTAGCTTAAGATATAGAATGAGATATTGAGAAATAAAGTTTTATGAATTATAATGATATTTTGCTGTTTTGCAGTAAAAATGTAAGAAAATATCAAGTATGCAGTTGAGCGACAATACAAGAGCTTAGCCATAAAAGTAGAAAAGACAGGACAACATATTTGGACTTTCTGGCTAAACACAAGAAATGAAGCCGAGCCTCATTAGGAAACCCTCTTTGCAAGGAAACTTGGAGCCTATATCCATGAGGCTGAGCAGCCAAGAAAACCCTTTCAAGAAAGAAAGGTTGTGTGCTAAGCACCAGGACAAGGGGTTGAGCTAAGAAGGAAATCCATTTGTGAAGTAACCACTGTGGCTGAGCACCAAAAGTTGGGCTGAGCACCACCCAAAAATTGCTATAAATAAATGTAACATCCCTACTAGAAATTACTTAATTAAATAAATCAATAAAAATTGAAATCAATACGACATGATTTTTATTATTCCCAAAAACGAGGGAAATTTAAAATTTACATAATGCGCTTAAAACTCCAAATTACAAATCCATAAAAACACCATAAAAAATTATACAAGTTCCCAAAATAACTTATGAAAACTAAAATCGTAATAAACATAATCAAAATCCTAGCTCAACATCCCTAACCTAGCCCCTCTCTATGTCTCAAGCGTCAACAACATCACTTGTAGCATCATCTGCTCCCGTGTAAAGAATTACACGATCATCGTCAAACACAAACAAAAAGTGTGAGCTTATAAATATAAGTAACATATAATGCATCAGAATAAAAGCAATACACCCATCTTAGTCATCCTAGTTAGTTCTTGGCCAAGACCTTAATCCCCAAGGCTTTTCAACCTTCAAAACATAAAAAATAATTAGCCTCAGATTCAGGGTTTATGATGCTCACACGAACCTGCCCGCTCGTGGTCCTACATCTACGAACCTCCCCGCTCGTAGTCTTGCTCTACGAACCTTCCCGCTCGTAGTCCTGCTCTACGGACTTACCCGCCCGTAGTCCAACATACACGATCCACTAGCTACGTACCTCTTCGCACACAACATCTCTCAAGTGTGAGCACAGAACATACGAACCTACCTCGCTTGTATCCCCACACAAGAGTAACAGGATATGAACCTCCCCGCTCATATCATCATGTGTTCACCACCATCCATGAACCTACCCGGTCATGGCACAACATCTCCTGATCCAAGTATAGCATCACTACGTAAAAACAACACACACAAGCCATTAACAACAGTATTAGCGCTTGGTGCAGCCTAAGCGCTGCCAGGCGAAACCTGCACAGATCGCCTGGCGAGTCACCCCTTGTCGTCAGGCGCCAACTTCTCACAGACCCACTGGTGTAGAGTCTATCGCCTGGCGGATCACACCTTGCCACCAGGCACCACGTGGTGTAGAGACCTCTCACATTAGACCTATCGCTTGGCGCACACACCCGTGTCGTTAGGCGCTATACCAATAGCGCACCAATTACTGTTTTAGCACTCAAACCAAGTTATCCTACAATATTCTAATACTCTCAAAGTTATTAATGTACTATCATCCCGTAAGGTCTGATTCTTGTCACCTTGACACTCCATTCATGAGTCCATTACCCATAACTTACAATTCCAATTCCCTTTATTCAAGACATAGAATTCTTCCAATTATTCTATCATTATCCAATGGCTTAATCTAAGTTATGAAAATGTCACACAGTACAATACCTCATGGTACACAACCTGCATATATCCCATTGTGACAATAATACACCTTCTCCCCAATTCCAATTCATACTACCCCATTTATGAATTATAACTTGACCCACTAATGCATGGCCATCGAACGTCCCTATTATGCCTAAAGATGGCCTATGTTTTCCAGAACTTGAAATTTAATTAGAATTAGCATTTCCCCCTTTTTAATTACCATTCTTACAACTACACAATGACATAACGAATACCCTCACATATCTTAACTAGCCTTCGCAATTAATCTATAAGTATTATTCCTTCCCATTCATCACCTAGTTTCCATTACCATTCACTTTCATGGTCTCTCCCTCCTTGCCAAATTACACAATTTTGCAAGATTGTGCCTGCACCTCGTCGTCGCCTGGCAGGAAGTAGGGTGCTGCTAGGTGGGGTATCAGAACCAAACAAAACCCCCTGTCTCTATGCTTGCGAGTAACCAAAGCCCTATTCCAGAATGTTTCCAATTGCTAAAAGGACCATCACACTCGAAATCGCATGTGCTTCATTAAGATTCCCTCCCCCAATTTAATTATTAATAATCATCAACCCTTACTCTCTGAAATTGGCTTCCAATCGCTCTTCACAAAATTTCTAACATATATTCATGCTTCATCACTCACAATTTTCCCAAGGACTCAACACATAGACAAATTTCATTAATATCATGACAGTAAATCATCCAACATGATTTATACACCCAATTTTCTAGAAGTCACAAGGACTTCTGCACAGAACACAACTAAATGAACCCATACAGCATAGCGCCGCTTGGCGGTAGTTCCTCACCGCCAGGCGGTTCATAGTAAGTCCCAGAAAATTGGGCAGGAAAAGGATGAGTCGCCTGGTGGCACATGCGTGACCGCTAGGCGATTTTTTGGCGAAACCTAGAAATTGTACGAAAATAGCGTTAATAGAGGGAATTGCATGAAATTATGGTCACAACAATGCACTAAGTACTGTACACGAATAAAAGCATACAAGAACAACTCCCCTTACCTGGAATTCTTGCTCTAATTGAAATTCTTGCCCTTCTTTTACACCTTCTTCCCTTTGCTTCTAAAAGCCACCACAATTCTTCTCCTCTTTGCTTTCTTCCACGAACTAGAACCTCTCCCCTCTCACACCAAAACCCTTTACACTTTACCAGGTTATTTTTCTCTCCTTCTCCCTTCTCTCTCAAGGTAATTGCTCCCTTAATTACCCTTTAATCTATTAAAACGAATTTTAATTAAACATTGGCTTAATGGTTATTCAATAACCATTACTTAGTGTCACCCAACCCCCTAAGCTGCCTCTCTTAGCAGCTAGGGTTACTTTGTCTCTTCCTTTCTATGCCAAAAAGAAAATTTTGCAAAAAGAAAGTTTAAGTCACAATTAGTAAGGTTTGATCCCACAACCACTTAATTCCAAAGTCAATGCACAACCAATTCAACCAATTCACATTTTGTGATAATTCCTATAATGTTAGGATTACATCATCACTAATCACATTCAATCATAACATTTAAAATAATTTACATTTTAAAATATCATATAATTGGCATACATAGGACTCAAACCCAAGTTCTTTCACACAATAAAGTACTCTTAACCATTTAAGCTAGTACTTTTCCACAACATAACAATCTACATTAAATACCTTAAAGGCTCTCACTACCCGCATTTATTAAATAATTATTTATTTAATTATTTAAATTTCTCGGGTCTTACAATAAAGACCTTGGGTCTTTATTTCAGGCTTTGAGTGGAGGCTCCACAATGTAGTAGTAGGATAGAATAGGGTCTGTAAGGCACAAGGGAGGTGCTCTTAGTGTATATCTTATGTGTAGATGCTGCTATAATTGTATTGTAATATTCTATGAGTAGCTAAACTCCCTCGTGTCCAGGTTTGATGTAATCAATTCTGATTCTATTCACTTATACTTCTTGGGTATTTATCTTTGCTTTTATTCAATTTT
This sequence comes from Vigna unguiculata, assembly GCF_037176805.1. Classification (NCBI taxonomy): domain Eukaryota; kingdom Viridiplantae; phylum Streptophyta; class Magnoliopsida; order Fabales; family Fabaceae; genus Vigna; species Vigna unguiculata. Next base: position 24,911,090 of record NC_140799.1, on the reverse strand, counting down.
TTGTGGTTTGATTTATGCTTCATGATGACTTGATCACTCATCTTATTTCACGGGTTTGATTTGAGTTGGAAGATTGGTCTCAACTTGTGTGGATGAATTGATGACTCATCCTATTTCACTAGTTAGGATTGAGTTGAAAGATTGATCTCAAACTAAGGTCCAATCAATCATCATACCTATATTGATGCTGATTTAGTAGCCAGAGGGAATGCTAGAGGAGAGAATCTTACACATTAAAGCAAGGATTCATTCTACCAAGAGTTGAGGAATCACATTGGGTTTGAAGTCCTTAGGTTCTAGTGTATCAGGGATGAACCTAGATATACATAGAAAGAGTACTCTCAGGACATTGAATGATTTGAAAAGTAAGTAAACAAGATGATAGTGGTGTAGTAGAAGAAGATAAGATGAAATCAATTCATAGCCCCTGCTCCATTCAATCTATCTAACAACTACTATTTACTTTTACTTGCACTCTTTATCACAAACCAAAAAACCCAAAAATCAAACTACCACTATACTTCTCAAATCCCTATGGATACGACACTTGTTTATACTACTACGTACCAATACACTTTCTGGGAAATGGTTGCTGAGAAACAGTCATCAGGCACATACAAGACAAAAGACATCTATCCTATGTCATATAGTCTATGAATACAAGACAATCTTCGAACTTCTTAATCTTCACGTAATTTCTAGATTCAACAAACCAGAAGCTTGATCAACAACAAATCTTCATCAATTCTCCATCAAGCACACATGATCTTATGCACTTGTTTCATTAAATCCATGCACCAAGGTCACTTATGCTAACAAATTTTTCTTTTTGAGCATTTAGATGATTGTGCATGCATCAATATGCTAACATTAATGTGATATGGGCATGAATATGCTAATATGTAATGTGTATGAATATGTTGGCATGTATATGATTTTTTTCTTTTTGAACCAGGTACTGCATGAAGCTTAATTTTGCTAACACATGTTTGAATACTTTATGTTTGATAATTGATGTGATATGTGGATGAATGCACGAATATACTAGCACATGTTATGAATTTTCTTTTTATCATTGATATATGCATGAATATGTTGACGTTTATTATTACTTTTTTTTGTTAACATTTATATGATATGCACATAAAAGTGTTGACACATGCTATTTTTTTTATCATTGATTATGATACGTGATAATGTTGTTATGTTTATTTTGAACATGCATGATGAATGATAATGTTGGCATGACTTGTGGATCTTCTTTTTGAACACTAATAATATAATAGTGTATGATATACTTATTATGATTTTTTATTTTTTGGCTTCATATGCATGAAAAAAGTTGAAACCTTGATGTATGAATGCATGATAAAAGTTCATTTGTTTGCTAACTTTTTCTTTTCGCAAATATGAATGATGTATGTATGATTAGATATGAATCTATGCATGGAGCACATGGAGCATGACCTTGTGTATTTTTTCACTTTTTACATTATATGAAACTTATTTCAATTGATCTCCAATTTGTTGTTATTTTAGATTTATGGAATCACCAACAAATTAATTGAGAATTTACATTGATTAATTTGAAAATCTACAACAATAATTAATTGAGCAATAATCTTTAGATAACCGATCATGAATTTATTTTGAAAAGCAGTGGAATCAATCTATTTTCTTTTTTATTATTTTTATCTTATTGTTTCTTTTTCCATTTTTATTTCTTTCTTTCAAATACTATTTTATTTGACTAACCATTTTGTATATATTTTATAAGAACTAACTTGTTAAAAATCAATTCCGTGTTCGTTAGGAGACGACTTAGGGTTACTTTACCCTTTCTATTTTCTTGACTACTATCTTAGCAACACTGAAGTTGTTATAAAAAAGTAGTATTAATTTGATCACGTCAACGACAGCGTTATGACATGTGCAAGTGGTTTAGTGAATAAATCCACCAATTGGTTTTTAGTTTTCGCAAACTTGATTTCAATTTCACCTTTTTAAATATGATCCCTTATGAAATGATGCATAATTTCAATGTGTTTAGTTTTAGAATGCTGACTTGGATTCTTAGTTAGGTTGATTGCACTTGTATTGTCACGATAAAAAAGGTACCTTCTCTAGTTTTACACCATAATCCATAAGTTGATGATTCAACCATATGCTTTGAGCACATGCATGTCCAACTACTATATACTCAGCCTCGGCAGTAGATAGTGCTACACATGCTTGTTTCTTGCTATTTCATGAAATTATGCTTGATCTAAGTAGATGGCATGTACCACTTGGGCTTTTCCTATCTAATTTGCACCCTACATAGTCAAAATCTGAAAAACCAATAAGAATAATGTTAGACTCATTTGGATACATTTGATTGAAACCTTGCACATAAGCAAACACCAAATTGGATATTCGGCCAACTAGCGGTTAGATATAGCAAAGAACCAATTAACCCTCTATATTTGGTTGAATCAACTTGTTGTCCAGCTTCATCTGCACCCATAAGGCAGTTTATAGCAATTGGAGTGGCAGCCTCTTTGCAATCCTCTATTTTAAACTTTTTCAATAGGTCAAAACAGTATTTTGATTGGCTTCAAAATATCCCATGCTTGAGTTGTTTCACTTGCAACCCTAGGAAGTAGGTTAGCTCATTGATGAGTTAGTATTTTTCTTATTCCACTGCCTTTTTGTGCCTATCTTGATAGTGGTTTAGTGATAAATTGTTGTTCTTAGTGCATTTTCATCAATTGGGCTTCATTGGGCCATTATCCCGAATTTTGAGTAATTTGGCATTAATTGGTCTAATTATTGTTTATAATTGTTTTTAGGTAATATGTGGAGCAAATTTTGGAGTTTGGACATTTATTTGAAGGTCTAGAGAAAGTTGCCACGTGATTTCCACATCATCGCCACGTCTACGTCATGTTAGTTAGTCTGTCCACGTCATTAGGCCAGTAATTTCAGCCCATAGTGGCATTTTTGTTATTCTGTTGACCAGAATGGCAGTTTTATAATTGTACAGCCCTGAGTGGCATTTTTGTAAATAGGAGTGGCAGAATTGATGTGACTACAAGATTTTTAGGTCTTCTAGTGTGGCAGCTGCACTTCATCTTCTCCATTCTCCATTTTCATGTTTTGAAGCTTTGGTGGGTGACCATAGAGATGCCTTCTTTCGTTTTTCACATTTTAGCACTTTTTTTACTGTTTTTATGTACATTTTATAGCACCCAATGTGGGTTTTATGTTTTAAACTCATTTGCTAGCTTGGGCATCTCATTTTGTGAATTGTATTGACTTGGAACAACACCCATGTATGGGGTTTTCAGTTTTTATATCATAGTAACGATTTTCGTTCCATTAAAGCTTTAGAATTCTCTTTTGTTCTTGAATTTGCATTTGAATAATACTTAAGTTAGGGTTTGATGTTCTGTTTTGGTGAATTTCGTTTTGAAGTGTTTAATTGCCCTATTTCAATGTCTAGCTAAATTTGTGTATTAACTCCTTGATAAAAAATGCAATGAAGCTTTGAGGTTGTGCTTGTTTTGTGAAATCTGCCATGTCTTTGTCATGAATTCGGGAAATGCATGTGGTTCATCTGTTTATGCTTAATTTACAGATTAATTGCATATGTTTGGGTTAGGTTATGTTCATGCTTAATGTATGTAGCTTGGCTGTCACAAATTTATGGATGTGTGCATTACTTAATTGCATAATGAAGCTGGATTATAACTTTTGCTTAATGGGTTATTATCTAGTGGATTGAGAGAAAACAAAGGAGTTAATTTGGTGACCTACAATAAGTGAAATTGTGTTTGAATCAAGGATGTCAATATGTTTTTAATCACTGTCGCATTTAATTTAATCTATTGATTAACATTATGAATCTGCCAACAACCCCCCTGTTGTGTTGAACTGCAATCTGGAACCTTTGAGTGAAAACAATGGTCACTGGAAGACGACCTTGGGTTAATTTCTGAGTACTGCATTTAAATGTTTTATTTGATTGGGTACGACCTCAATCACTCACCCATCATAGACATCTAAAATTATTCCTGCATAGCTGCAACAAACTCTTCACACATAGAGTTATTATTTGATTCAAAGATTATATCATCAACATACACTTGAACCAGTATCACATCACTTGCATGTTTTGTAATTAAAAGTGTTTTATCAACGACACCTCTAGCATATCCTTTAGATAAAAGAAAGTTGTTTAACCTTTCATACCACTATTGTGGTGCTTATGTCAAACCATACAAAGCCTTTTTCAATTTGAAAACATGATTAGGATAAAGGTGATCTTCAAAGCTAGGGGGTTGTGATACATACACTTCTTCATTTAAGAAACCATTCAAGAATGCACTTTTCACACCCATTTGAGAAAGTTTGAAATTAAACATGCAAGCATATGCTAACAATAACCTCACAACTTCTACCCTAGCTACAAGTGCATATGTTTCATCAAAATCAATACCTTCCTCTTGATTATAACCTTTAGCAACTAGCCTAGCCTTATTCCTAACAATGTTACCATCTTCATCCATTTTATTCCTAAACACCCATTTAGTACCAATCACATTCATTTCATCATTTTTAGGAACAAAAGACCACACATAATTTCTAGTCAATTGATTAAGCTCATATTGCATAGCAACAACCCAATTACTATCACCTAATGCATCATTCACATTTTTAGGTTCAATTTTAGACATAAATGCAACATGTTCAAAGAATACAAGCTTGTGTCTAGTGGATACTCCTTGTTTTATATCACCAATTATGTTGTCCTTTGATAATCCCTTGGGTTCAATCCATTCCTTGGGTAAGTTGTTGTCTGTAGCTTTTTCAGCCATTCCTTTTCAACTGGCTAATTTCCTGCAGCAGATTCCTTTTTACAGCAATTTGATTTTCCTGCAACATGTCTTCTTCATCTGCAAACTTAGGTCTTTGATCTTGTTGCACTAGGTTGGTTTCATCAAATACAACATGCACAAATTCTTCAACAATCATTAGTCTTTTGTTGTAAACCTTATATGCATGTCTATTTATAGCATAACCTAGAAAGATGTCTTCGTCTATTATTCAAGATAAAACACTTGCAACCAAATACTTTTAGGTGATTTAGAGCAGGCCTTCTATTTTTGAAAAACTCATAAGGTGTTTTCTTGAAAATTGGCCTAATCAACACACGGTTTAAAACATATAAAGTTGTGTTGATTGCATCAGCCCAAAATTACTTAGGCAATGAGGTTTCATTTAGCATAGTTCTAGCTAGTTCCTCTAATGATATGTTCTTTCTATCAACCCCTCCATTTTTTGTGGAGTTCAAGTGGCTGAAAAGTTATGCTTAATGTCATGTTTTTCACAAAAGTGCTCAAACTATTCATTTTGAAACTCTCACCCATGATCACTCCTTAGAGAAACTATTTTAGAACCTTTTTCATTTTTCTAAAACCTTCACAAGTTTCTTAAAAGCATAAAAGGTTTCATTCTTGTCAGTTAGAAATAAAGTCCATGTAAATCTAGAGAAATCATCAACAATAATCAATGCATAATAGTTTCCACCAAGACTTATAGTTCTAGAAGGACCAAATAGATCCATGTGAGGAAATTCCAAGGGTCTTTCAATTGAAATATAGTTTTTGGGTTTAAAGGAAACCTTGGTTTACTTTCCTCTTTGGCATGCTTCACATATCCTATCCTTCTCAAACTTAAGTTTTCGTAACCCTTCAACTAATTGTTTTCTATTTAACCGATTCAAATGATGCATATATATGTGACAAAGTCTCCTATGCCATAACCAGGTATCATCCTTTTTTGTAAGTAAACAATGAATGCTCAATGATGCATGATGCAGATTAAGTAATTATATATTGTTGACTCTTTTTCCTACCAATACAATGCTACTAGATGCATCATATATAAGACAATGATTTGGTTCAAACATAAATTTAAAACCTTTGACACATAGTTGGTTTATACTTATCAAATTGTGCTTTAGCCTTTCAACTGGAAGCACGTTGTGGATGTTGAATAAGTTATCCTTCCTTTGTTATTGCCACCATAAGTCACAAAGCCTTCTTTCTTTAGTTCCAACTTTGCAAACTTGGACTTGTCACCAGTCATATGCCTCGAGCAGCCATTATGTACCATAGGTCTTTCTTTTCATGTTTTATGACCTGCAAAACAACATAGCATTACATGGTACCATTTGATAGTTTGGGTCCAACAAGGTTATGCCTTTCTAGATCCTTTTGGGATCCATTTCATAAATCCCTTATGTTTTTCCTCTTATGAACTTTGCACATGTTTTCAAAAGATATTTCACCTGATTTTTCAAAGTAGTCCAGTTTTCACAAGGTTTTATAGCTAGTTGTTTTTCAAAACAATCAACTGAATTACTGTAAATCAATTCTAAATGTTCGAAATCAGTTTTTAAGTCGGTTGTTTCTGATTCTAGTTGGCTAACTCTATTTTCTAACTAGTTATTTAATCATTTTAGTCAATTATTCATGATAACAATTTTGTTAGCCTTACTATGCAATTCTTCAAAGTCATGCAATAATTGGTAATAGTCATTTTTATCTTTGGATGACAAGGAACTCACTTGGCTTGAAGAGGATGATTCAAATCCAGCCATGAGGCATAGATTTGCTTCCTCACTTCGTTCTTGAGATGAAGTGCTTGTTGAATCATCATTGTCCTCCTAAGCTATGTAGGCACGTATTTCCTTGTTAGAAGTATTACTTAATCATTTTGTTTAGAAATGTACCTCATTTGATTACCTTTGTTGCCTTTCCTGTTAAGATACTTCCCAAACCTTTTGACTAGTAGATTCAAGTTCTCATTATCACTTGATTCAATTGCCCTTTCCTCGGTTTCATCACTCTTCTTGGAGCTAGCCTTCAAGGATATAGTTTTTACCTTTTCCTCACTTGATTCAAGCTCACTTAGCCTTTGCATTTCAATCTCATCCTCTCTTAGTTTGCCAAACAGTGCAGTTGTGGTGATGATGGATAAATCCTTAGATTATAAGATGGCAGTCACCTTTGGTTGCCAATTTCTATCAAGACACTTTAACACTTTGATGTTTAGCTCCTCTTTGTCAAATTCTTTGCCTAGACCCATGAGATGGTTGACAATGTGAGTGAACCTCTTTTGAACTTTAGCTATAGACTCTCATTTTTGCTTGAAAAGCTCATACTCTTGAATCAAGGCATGCTTCCTTGCTCTCTTCACTTCCTTCGTCCCCTCATGTGTGACTTTTGGGACATTCCACATTTCTTTTGTACTCTTACATTAGGAGACCCTAAAAAATTCATCCATATTCAAAGATGAAGTGATGATATTCTTTGCATTGCAGTCATATTGAGCTTTTCTTTTTTCTTCATTCGTCCATTTAGTCCAAGGCTTCTCCACCTTCTTATTTTCAACAAGACATTTAGGAGTATATGGTCCATTAACCATTGCATCCCAAAATCCCTTTGTCTATAGATTCAATGAAAATTTGCATTCTTATTTTCCAAAACTGATAGTTTATGCCACTAAACATAGGTGGTCTATGGATAGAGGCACCTTTAGCAAAAGGGAGTTTATTTTAAGCCATTTCAAAAGATTTTTTATCAAACTTGAATATCTTTCAAGACCTTGCTCTAATACTAATTGTTAGTTTTGAAATGGTGATTTAAGCCAAGAAGAGAGAGGGGTTGAATTGGCTGTTTAAAACTTTTTCAAAAGCATAAAACCCCTTTCAATTGAATCAAATAGATTGGAGAATTAAAATGTAAAAGTTGCAGATCAGTACACTTTCAATCGGTCAAAAAGTAAACCAGCAGACTAATTTGTTCTTGAGCTATGAAATAGTCGATTAAAATGTCAAATCAGTCTGCTAAAATCTTGGGAATTTATGCATACTGCAGAATTCGCAAATTTAACTCAAACAACAAACTTTTACATACAAGACTTGTTGCAATCAGTACTTCTATCAAGTATACAACCTTATATTACACAAGAATGCATTAAAGCACAACAAATAGTGGATTCCTTGGTTTTCTTGAGTTTTTAGAATGATTCAAAGTGAGTGAGATGAAGGAAAGAGAATTGCACAATTGTTTTTATATTGGTTCACTCAATCACAAAGCTACATCCAGTTTACCAGGACAACCTAAGCCTAGTTTCCACTATATTCAAAAGTTTTACAAATCATACACCAAGATTACACTTTTGAACAAAAAAAACTCAAGATTTTTGACTCACAAAAATCTAGACACAAACCCTACGAGAATCACACTTGATGGTGGCTCTCCCTAGCCAAACCATACATGTGTTCTTCAAGCTAGTCACAAGCCAAAATGTCTCCAAGATCAACCAAGATCTTCAATCTTCACGTTGCAACTGTGTATTGCAGAGAGAGTTTTCAAGAGAAGAATGACAAGATTTCGCGCTCAAAAACTCAGAATTACACCTGTGCTCTCGAAAACACAACATATATAGTCTGGTTTAAATGAAATCATTCGATTGATTTTTCCGTACAATTAGCTAATTTCACTGGACTTAAGTGAAATCAGTCGATTGAAAAATAATTCAATCGATTAAATGCATTCATACCAAAAACTATATAATGTAAGCATTTTAACCTGTTAAAACCCATTCTAACAGATTAAAAGAGACACACTAAGGCTAACAAGACATCTAACATATGTCATATAGTCTACCAACAAGATATAACACCTAATCATTACATTTAACATATTATTTTTAGTTTTAATACACTAAAAACATAACCTTTAAGTGGATCTTCATCAATCTTAATCAAACACATGTGATCTTCATGCACTTGGCTTTATCAAATCTTTGCTTCAAACTTGCTTGCAACAATGAAGACCCTTACCAGCACCTGATGAAATTCATGATGGTTTGCTCAACCATGAAACCAATTTGAGTGTTTGAAGATGTCATTCGAATGAAGGCTTTCCCCTTTTCTCTTCAAGATGCCACCAAGGTGTGGCTATTTAGCCAACCTAGTCCTATCTCCGATTGGAATGATATGATGAAGAGGTTCTTGGAGAAATACTTTTCAGCCTCTAGGACTATGGTGAGGAAGGAGATCAGTGGGATAAGACAGGCTCAAGGGGAGTCATTTTCTGACTATTGGTAGAGGTTTAACAAGTTATGCACTCCATGTCCCAACCATCAGATCAATGAGCAGTTACTATTGCAATACTTTTATGAGGGACTCATGTATTAGGATAGGACCATGCTTGATGTTGCAAGTGGGGGAGTATTCATGGACAAGACCCTAGAGGCTACTAGGGCCCTCATTTCTAACATGGTTGAGAATAACAAGCAATTCAGTGTGAGAATTGGGAGTAGTACCAAGCTGGTTCATGAAATTAAAGTTAGTGCCAACAACAAAGGAGCATTCTTGACTCAAAATAACATGTTGATTGGGAACAAAATTTTGGAGCTTATCACCATGATGCGTCATATGGCCTTAAATCAACAAGTGAATGGGGTCATGAAACATTGTGAGTTGTATGCAGCTAAGGTCATTTCATTGATCAATGCCCTTAGATTCTTGTGTGTCTGTGTGTATGCTGCGGAGGAGTTGCTTTTGGGTTGCTTATTGGATTTCCATGTTTGACTCCAATTTTGGGTTCTCCTTTCCATTTTAATTTGGTCTAAGTTCCTAGGTTGCATTGCATGTTGGTGTTTTGCAGTTGTGCATGTTGTGTGATGCTAATTCTAGCAAGTTTGCCATGCTTTGTGCTTGAACCTTGTTTAAGTGGATGAAATTCAGTGAGTTTTGTGCATGAAGTTCCATTTCGATTGAGTGGTTTGAGCAAAATATGAGAGGTGGCAAGACAGTTTTGACATGAGAACCCAAGTGAGGTTTTGAACCTTAATCCTTGAAATATGAGTGTTTCCTTACTTGAGAGTTACTCAGGATTTGCTTTGATTCTATTTGGTAAACTTGACCATTGTGCATGTTCCAAGTATGATCTAGGCCAAGTTTGCTCTAGCCATTTAGCCAAAATTTTACTCACCCTTTCATTTGACCATTGCACCTTTGTTTTGGGCCAAATTGACCTTTCTTGATTAAATTACCCATGTTACAAGCCATGAGACTAAAAAACCATGAGTAACCTTAGGCTTGTGAACATGTGAGCGGCAATGTGCATTATGAAATCTAAGTATGGGGTGATAAAATTGTTTTAAGAAAGAGAATAATGAAAACAATGTGGTTAAGTGAAAATGAAGGTTGAAACATGTTGTTTTGGTTGAGAAAAGTTGAATGATGAAAAAGCAAGGGCCTATGCTAAACCAATAAGAAAAAGGTGGAGGAAAAATGGTGAATTGAGGTTGAAACCATGAGGAAAAGAATAAGGGCAGATTGGTTATATGAGTTGTGTTACAAGTTGATACATCATATTGCCTTGCTTATGACCACAAGCCCTAGCCTTGAACTAATTTTTGGATCCTACCCTAAGCCTAACCACATTACAAGCCAAAGAAAGACCTAGTGATGGGGAGAGTGCAGTGGAATTGATCTTGCCTATTTAGAATCATTGCAAATCCATGGAGTGTAATTTTCTTGCAAGCTTGAGAGTTTCATTGTCAACCATCCAAACAGATGAGTGAAACACCTTATTTGTGAGGTTGAATCTAAATTGCCACCATTCTCAATGGGTTATTTGATTGATTGGAATTGTGAGCCATTGTTACACACATTTGTGTGGTTCAAGGGTTGCATTTGTTGGTGGTGTTTTATTTTGTTATGGCCAGGAGTCCAAAAGGGTTAAGTGTGGGGGTGTGATGTGTCTTGAATTTTGTTTGTTTTCATTAATCAAAGTGTTCATTTTTCCATTCTAGAGTAGCTAATTTGAGCATATTAGATTAGATTCCTCACTTTTGGCCATTTTCGCATTTTCATAGAATTAGTATTTTTAGAGTGTTTTTAAATATCATTTGAGTGTGGTTGCATCATAATTTGAGTCCTAGGGTCTTAGGTTAGTCAAACCTAGTGTTAAAAGTCAAATTTTGCTAATTTAGCCTTTAAACCATGACATAGTTGACTTTAGAGTTGAATTTTTGAAATTTTTCCAAATTCATTTATTTAACCTTGTGGACTCATTATAAAGGCCTAATTACACTTGTTGGAAGTGTTCGAACACAAAAATTTGAGGTTTAGGGTCAATTGAGCAAAACTCTTAATTTTCATGTTTTAGGTCATTTTAGCTTAGTTGTTCAAATAGTGTTTAGGTAGAGCTAATCCTTACACTTGAGCTTTTGATCAATTTTCAACTCCTTTATCCTTTGGCAAGGTTTAATTGAAGATTTGAAGGCCTAGAAGTTCATATAACAGCAAGGTCAAGTTGGTAGCAAAGCATGAAGTGTGCAAAAGTGGCAAGTTTTACCTTAGAGTTGACTTTTGCCATTGGGACCCCAAATAAAGAGCCAACCATTTGGAGGCACTTTGGGACACTAAATGTGACAGGTTTGGGCCTTGGGATTGCCAAAAATATGAGAGGGGCTTGCGCTTTGAAAAAGCAAGAAGTGTACAAAAGTGCATGTTTGACCTTAGAGTTGACTTTTGCCATTTAGACCCCAAATCAAGAGACAATCAATTGAAGCACTTTAGGACACTAATTGTGACTGGTTTGGGCCTTGGGATTGAAAAAATTAGAGAGGGGACTGCACTTTGAAGTTTGGGCTCATTTGGTGAGTGGTGGCTTAGTGTATGGTAAGTTTTAGGGTAGTTTTGGTGAGGTGGCATAAGGGGACGACCTAAGAACATTCCAGGACAGTTTTTTGCATATTCTTGGGACCATGGAGACTGGTTTTTGACATCAACACAACACCTAATGCAACAGACCTAAAATCCCCCCTAAAATCACTCATTTTCACCTCATTTTTGCCTTTGGAAGCTTGGATGGCTCAAGCCTTGGTGAGAGGAAGGTTGGGCCAACTCCTTGTACTCATTTTTTGTATTTTAATCTAGATTTGAGCTTGAATGAATGAAAATTTTAGTACTGTTCATTTAGTCTATGATTTAATAATGTTATCATCATTTTCCATTAAACCATCACCTTGGCTACCACTTTTTGAGCTTGAAATCCACCCTACCTTACCAAATCTAGGTTCTGGAACTAGGCCTACGAATTGGTGTGTCCAAAAGGCCTCTATACATCATTGTTTAGGAGTAAACAAGATGAATAGGTTGGATTCAAGACCAATGGTAGTAGCCAAGCTCATTTCACTCATATTTCTCCACTTCTTTGCACTTTTACTATAATTTCGAATTTCTTTTCATTCCACCACCTCACACACATCACTTTTAAGTTTCTTTAACTATTTTCAAGCTTAATTTTAAGTTTCCAGCATCAAATCACCAAAACCCACATTCTACACAATTTTCACGTTCACACACCTTAGTTGTTATTCCATTGAAATTCTCACTCATTTCTCAATCATTTTAAGTTCTGTAAATTCGTGTACACTTTTGGGATGATTCCCAAGCTATTTGAATAATCACACACCCAATTCCATCACCATTTCATCAATTCATGTTTCTCTACAATTTTCCCGTTTACGTTCAACGCGGATGCATGGTTCCATTTGAATTTTGTGTGACTTGAGCTTTTTTATTTGTTCTTGAGCTTCATTCATCATCCTTGGATGTTACCCACGTGATTTGAATCATCAATTTCGCATTTCCCTCCATGATCTTCGATTTCAAATTTCTCCATCTCAATCATTTGCATTTCTACATAATCTTATAATTACGCCATTTCAATGATTTTTGGTGCAAATTGGTTTGGGAGTTTCATTCATAGCATCATGACGAAGCTGTTTGCACTTTTAATTGCATTTTCATGGCACGAGTTGGTCAAATCAATTGACATCGCGTTTCTGCTCAAATTTGGGAATTAGGGTTCATGAAATTGGGAACTTTGTGTGTAGTGCACCAAATTGAGTGATTCTAGTTTCTAAATGCAATTGAAATCAATTATAATCATTCTGCATCATTACATTTTCAATTACATCATCAAAAGATCCCAATTCGAGGTTACCATGCACTTTGCTCATGAACATGTTCTTAATTTTGGGCAGATTTCTGCTCAAATTTGGGAATTAGGGCTCATGAAATTGGGAACTTTGTGTGTAGTGCACCAAATTGAGTGATTCTAGTTTCTAAATGCAATTGAAATCAATTATAATCATTCTGCATCATTACATTTTCAATTACATCATCAAAAGATCCTAATTCGAGGTTACCATGCACTTTGCTCATGAACATGTTCTTGATTTTGGGCAGATTTGGACCAATTTAATCATTACATTAGCCTAGTTTTGATAATTAAACATGTTTTGAGCATTTAGGATTAGATAATTTATCATTTCCTACCATTTTGTGCGATACAAGTCATGCATCCATGCATAGTTCATAGCATTTTTATGCATTTGATAATCTTGAATTTTCTGTTTTTAAGTGTTGATTTTGAATAAATTTCCTCACCACAATTCAAGCAAAAATATTGCATTTAACTTTATCCATGTCCACGATTTGATTCCCAAGGTTCTTCCTATATTGCATTTTTTTAGGGGAAATTGGTTTGACTGAGTTTTTTAGGTCACAAAAAGGTTTTATCACATCAAAAACAACATAAATTCTCTTTGAAAAATAGGAACAACATGGTGGTTGCTCCTAGTACTACTAAAAATTCTCGTATTACATGGGATTTTTCTTGCAAATTTGTTAAAAAAATTTGCAAGACTTTTTTTCTACTATTTTTTTAAGAATCTTAATTGGCATGTAATTCTTTCGTGGGTAATTATTTCCTACAAAATTATAAAATTCGTAAGTTTTTCCTACAAAATTTGTTGTGAAAAGTGTTTTATACAAAATATTTTGCAAAAATATTGGCAACAATTTCCAACAAATTTTTTTTTTCATAACAAACTTTATAAGTATTTTCTACACAAAAAAAATCAAAACAAAATTAGTAGGAAATATGAAATTTTAGTAGTGTAATGAATCCTTGTTCATGGAGGTGATAATGAATTTTCTTATATTGTATTTACAACTTCTAACACCTCCGTAAAACATAATAATTTGAGATTTTTCCTCGTTAAAAGTAATTTTTTCCGAGTTATCCAATCCTAAATGCATTTTAAAATATACATTATATTAAAATTAATCATCTATACCTATATATAAAAAATGTATTTCTTGATTGTAAATATTTTTTCGAATCTTGTTCTTTAAATAATCGTTATTTTAAATTAAAATAATTATACTTTTATTTATACCTTTTCAATAAAGGTTAATTTAAATCTAGTTATTTTATAAATTAAATAATTATTTTACAATTTTATTTTTTTAATAATTACTTTTTTAAATTCAAATAATTTTTTAGAATAAAATTTTATTTAATAATAAATATTATAAAAATTATTTTTTTTCATAATTGCTTTTAATAAAATATATTTTATAGTTTAATAAATTTTTGCAAGAATAAAAAAAATGGAACACATATACGCACACTAGTAATAATATTAGAGAAATACTTTACTAAAGTACAATACAATGAATCTAGACAATAAATAAAAAATATTAATATGAGAATAATCTCAAAATACTCTCATATAATATTAATTACATTTAATAAGAGAATTATGATATTGCCATTAAAAATTTTAAATTATTCTTAATTTAAATTATTCTTAATAGTATAAAATATCATTTTATTAATAAATAAAATTAATTTAGACAGTAAATAGAATATATTTATATTTTATTATTATTATTATTATTATTATTAACCATAAATACTATTAAGAACAATAATAATATAATAATACTAATGACAATAACATCAAATAATGATAATAATAATATTATATTAATTTGGGAATATATTTTATTGTGCAATCAGAAGAATGACAAATGTGGATGTTGCACTTTTCGTGTGAAAGGAGTGAGAAAGCTTGAATGTAAGAGCGGAAGTAGAAAACTTAAATGTAGAAGATGCGGGCTTGAATGCGGGGGCACGATGAAACAGTGGAAACTGTGGAGGGTGAGGGGATAGGGTTAAGGGTTTAAACCTAACTTCAATGAAAAATATTTTGGAAATTAAGTTTTATGGAGGTGCAGCAAGAAATGGCCCAAAATTCAACGTAGCTTCACTCATGACTCAAGAAAAAAAAAATACTGATGTAGATCAATGAAGTTTGTTGCACAGTCCGAGAAAAGTTGCTCCAAATAAACAAGGCTTAATTACTTGGATCATATCTAGTTTGAGGGGACTTCTCCCTACACCTCCAAATACTAACTCTCTCTTTTTTTACCGCACCCTATGCACCTCAATAAAGCAATGAAAGGAATCAGATTCCCTCACCCCCCAACGGAAGAATCTTTGACCTAGCTGTGTGAAGCTTTTTTTTTTTCGTAACAAGCATCCTTTTTTTTCTCCAAAACGGAGCAGAAGGCTAAAACGGAACACACAATCCGTTTCTTTTTTTTTGTTTTTTACTGAAACGGATTCTGGAATCCGTCTCGTAGAAGGCTGAAACGGAATATAGAATCCGTTTTGGTGTTTTTTTTTGTTTTTCACCAAAATGGAGTGTGAAATCCGTTTCGGTGTGTGTTTTGCATATTCCTTTTGTTTTCATGCCTGTGACTTTCGATCACCTCACGTGGCCTCCATTAGGGATGGCAACGGGGCGGGGCGGGGACGGGTTTCGCTATCCCATACCCATCCCCGCATAAAAAATTCATCCCCATCCCCATACCCAAACCCAACGGGTATCAAACTTTTTTCCCATCCCCATCCCCACCGGGTAACGGGTATAATCTCGTACCCATACCCGTACCCGTGTTCTAACTACTTCAATATTAATTTTTATAAAAGAAAAAAAATTACGGTAAAGAAAACATAATATCATGAAATATTCAATATTAGGAGGATTTTCTTCGATGCCAAATACCTTAAAATAAATTATAATTGTTTACATTTTATATTAGAATACCAAATAAAATTTCATGTGAACCAAAACATTTGTTAAATTTGCAAACTACAACATTGATGAACTTAGTTGATAAAATTAAAAAATATTTCAAAAAAATATAAAAGGAAAACAAATATTTAAATTAAAATATATTTTAAATGTTTGTTTACTTCAATTTTTTAAATTCTAATGAATATCTTTTTTATACACTAATAAAAGTTATAATATATCACTTGATCAAAATGACACAAAGAATAAATAATAAACATAATAATAAAAGGAAAACAAATATTCAAATTAAAATATATTTTAAATGTTTGTTTACTTCAATTTTTTAAATTATAATGAATCTCTTTTTTATACACTAATAAAAGTTATAATACATCACTTGATCAAAATGACACAAAGAACAAATAATAAACATAATAATAAAATTTTGACATAGATTTTGTATCTTTTGAACTTCAATATATGTTGGATAGTGACAAAAAAATATTCATAGCAATTACATTAAATTTTTATATTGTAGTAAATAAAAGTTATTTATACAATTAAAGTGGAAAAAATTACAGTATGATTAATAGTGAGTTATAAAATAACAAATAATTAGATAGAATATATCGAAATATTATTCTACATGATGAAAATAAACAATAAATAAAAATATTAAAAGACTAACAAATGTGTGTTTTAGAAATAATTTGAGAGACTATCGAAAGAAATCGCACAAAGGAAATCAAATGTATAATTAAGGTATGATAAAATGAAAAATACCTTACAGAACTAATTATTAAATTATGTTTGAAGTGGTTAAAATTAAATAGAAATATCATTAGTGACCAAAAAATTTGTCATTAAATTACATATAAATTAGTAATTAAATTGGTCACTAAATCAAGTACAGATTCGATCATTGAATCGGTCACTAATTTAGTCATTGATTCAGACAATAAATCAACTACTACCACCAATGACGAAAAATAGTGACTGATATGGGTTACTGACTAAATCAATCACCATTTCATGTTTTTCTTGTAGTGAATTATCATATACTATTCCTAAATATCATTATATATATATATATATATATATATATATATATATATATAAAATTTTAACCACTTCAAACAGAATTTAAAGTGAAAAAATTACATTATTAATCATAATGAGTTATAAAATAAAAAATAATTAGATAGAATATATCGAAATATTATTCTACATGATGAAAATAAAAAAAATAAATAAAAATATTAAAAAACTAACAAATGTGTGTTTTAGAAATAATTTGAGAGACTATCGAAAAAAATCACACAAAGGAAATCAAATGTATAACTAAGGTATGATAAGACGAAAAATATCTTAGAGAATTAAGAAAACTTTTCAAATATTAACATATAATTAATGGTTGAAAAATAACGAAAATTATTTTAATGAAACAAAAGAGTTCTTCAAATTAAACAAAAATTAATAATAATAATAAGTAAAGAATTTTTTTTATATTATCTTAAATTGAGAGTATAAACATTCTCATGTGAAAGAAAAATTTATAATAAATAAAAATATTAAAAAATAATATAAATATTCAAATGTGAGGCATAATTTTTTTTTAATTAACATACATCATTTTAACATAATTACATAAAGGTTATGATAAGATAAAAAATATATTGGAGATGAGAATGAGTTTCATGACAAATGAAATAATTAAAAGAAATAAAAAATAGAAAAAAAAAAAATATATATATATAGGGGTTACTTGATTAATTGTGAATATTTTAATAATTTAAACGAGAATGGAGATATGGCGGAAACGGGTATTATGGCGGGTATATGTACATCCCCATACCCATCCCCATACCCAACTGAAAAAGTCGGGGATTCCCCATACCCATACCCATACCCAGTCAATGCGGGGATTTCCCGTCAAAACGGGGACGGGTTCGGGCAATACCCACGGGGACGGGTTTATTTGCCATCTCTAGCCTCCATCCCCTTCCATTCGCTAACCCCACCCACCAAACCATATCACCGCTCATCACTTTTTCACCCTACATTCTTCCATGTTATTTAAATCTACATACAAAATTAACCAACTACCTACTTCTATGAACCTTCAGATTTCATTTATCTAAACAGAACACTGCCTGACAAAATCCTTATAAAGAAAAAGTGAAGTGTAGATCGGTAAGTTGGTGGGTGGACATGGAAAATGAGTGAATGGGAGTAACAATGGGTGGGTCCAGTTGCATAGGTTCCCAGACTGCACTCAATTTGTTGTGCTAATTTGGTCGTAATTGTGGGATAAAATAGAGGGAAAGCGAAAAAAAGAGGATAGAAGACTTACCTCCTTTGGGAAAACAGTTTTGATTTGGGCAATACTTGCATGAAACTACATGTTCACCATAATAACCATCTCTCCTTTGGTGTTTTTTTTCGTTTTTTTTTTCGTGAAATCCGTTTTAGCGTGAAAAATTAGACATTTTTGAGAAACGGAATACGAATTCCGTTTAGTAAAATAGGAAAACGAAATTTGAAATCCGTTTTTTTGACCGATTAACTGGTAGAGCACTTGAGAAGGTGACAAGTTGAAAACAAACTCTTCAAACTCTTCCTATTATTATATGTACAATGGAATGGATAATAACCTGAACCTATTAATGCATGACAGTAAACAGACCTATTGATCCATCAAACTATTTTTCTTCTTCAAATTTAAGTATTCCTTATTAAATTTTACTCGCATGTCTATAAATAGTGACACTTATTTGAGGCACACCAATGGAGGGAGGGAGGGGAAACTTTAATTCAATTATTATTGAAATATACACTAGTTGTATGCCTTTTGTAAGTCAATGCTTATCAAGCCTTTCAAGCATTATTATTTTAATTATTCCTCCACCTCACTGTTGCTAACCTTCCTTCTCACTCTCCTATTTAACCTTAATTTCTTTTTATCCTGAAGTCTATCGTGTGATGCTTTGTAAACAATTTTATGTTTCCTTCGACATGCAGGAAATTTCAGTTTTTCTGAGAGGTTAGTGGCAAAGTATGGTGGGGCTGCAGCTATGTATTTTGTGTCAAAGAAATTGAAGAAGAGACACAACATCACTGATGAGCGAGCAGCACTGTATGGAGTGGGGTTTAAAAGGGTGCAAAGAGTAAGGTTTAAAAGTAATGGGGTGGGGTGTAATTTTGTTATGAATGGAGGGCAGAAGTTGGTGGACAGTAGGAAACACTAGCTTTCCATTGCCATGTAAGAAGCAAGATTCTTGAGCCACTTTTGCTTGGACTTTAATTGCGAAAAAATTTAAAATCTATAGGAAACGGAATACGAATTCTGTTTCATAAAATTGTGAAACGGATTCTGTAATCCGTTTCAAAAAGAAAATTCAAATTTTTTTGACAAAATCCGTTTCACAATTTTATGAAACAGAATTCGTATTCCGTTTCCTATAAATTTTAACTTTTTTCGCGAAACAGCTTACGTAATCTGTTTCGTAAATGTTTGAAACGGATGCCAGGATGCGTTTCATGAAAGATTCCGTGTTATTTTTTTGAAACGGAATGTGGAAGCTGTTTCATAGTTTCCGAAATGGAATACGAATTCCGTTTCACATCATAAACAGAAAAACAAAAAAAGGTAAGCTAAACGGAGAATGAAGCACAGAAAAATTAAAACTCAGGGTCCTCAGGGACCACACGAGAATCAAACAGAGAATGAGAGTGAGAAAATTTTAAATGAAATAGTATCGTTTTGGGGGTGCAGAGAGTGCAGAGAAGTTGGCGACGCAGTAAATGAAATTTACTACGTCCCTACCCATTTTCACCTATATGTTAAATAAGGGTATAATAGTAAATTTTGGGGGTACAGAAGAACCGTTGGAGGTGCAGGGAGAAGCGCCCCTAGTTTGATTCCAAAAATTTAAAATGGTACCTACTTTTAAGTTTGTCTCAACCTAGTATTCAAATTCGTAATGTGCACAATGTAGTACCTTTCGTTAAGTTTTCGCAAACGCCGTTAAGTACCTTGCCACATGTCAGCCTTTAATTTTTTTTATTTTTTTTATTTTTAAATTTTTTATTTATTTATTTTTTTTAAAAATGCCACATGTCAAATTCTTGATGTAACACGTGACATTGTTAATGACACGTGGCAAGGTATCGCCACGTGACAAAGTATCTGCCAAGTGTTATTGTTAATGAAAGATCTTCATGATGTTCAAGGAGATCACAAATAAGTTTGGTACCAAATTGCATGCACATTGCAGGTTCATTGATCTTATTTTCTTGAGCTGTTGATTTTTCTGTTCACCTCTATTCCAAAAAAATATGTATTTTTTAATGTATATGGCTAATATATGTGTGTATGTATATGCTCTATGTAAAGCATAATTTGCTTTCATGCTTTATTTATGGCGTTGCATGTCTCAGCTAACTTTAGGTATGAAATATCAACCTCTACTACAAAATTAGGAGTTAGAAACATATTGATTTCCTTGGTGTTTCGGGTGTAGGGACCAAGAGCCTACTAAAGAGCCTCTTCAAGCTTACTCTACTTCCCACTACAACGATAACTTCTCCAAGAAAATCCACTCCTTAACTCGATCGGCTGGGATGACGATCGGGGGTACCTGTCTAAAGGGCTCCGATGCTTAAGTCAGTAAAGAACCGATCGGTGTGTCAGTACAGCTACTGTAATAAATGCGAATTTAAGATGCTCACCAACCTACCTTTGGGCCCTATTTATAGTTTTCGGTGTGGGCCTGTGATTAAGGTTCCTTAATCACGGCCCAATGATCCTTTAATCAAGATTACTGACTCGTTTAACGTTAATTAACCCGATTGACTGGTTATTTGACCGTGCGACCGATGGCCGCTTGACTAGGTTAGTTATACTTCATTTTTAACAAGTGAACGATTTGTGTATGGCTGATCGACCGACGGACGCATGTGAAAGACTACGCAAGTCTAGAGATTGATCAACCGACGGTTGGTTCATTGATTGCCCTTTGTTATGGTTAGGTGCTATTCGTGCTTGTCCGATCGACCGATGTGCCATTAGGGGTCCGAGTCACTCGATTAGGTGTTACCGATGGACCGATGGGCATGAACGTGGTTGGCTTTTGACTTATTTGTTTAACCGTTTGACCGATGATCCTACAGTTTGTTCATCAGCCGTTCGACCGATAGTCTTTTAACGATGCTACGTGGTTTGTTCGTTTGACTGATGGTCCTACAGTGTACTCACGAGCCGTTCGACCGATAGTCTTTTAACGTGCTACGTGGTTTGTTCGTTTGACCGATTGACCGATGGGACGTACAGTACACTTGGTTTTGTAATTTTACTAGTGAACTATATTATTTAAGTATTGACAGTGGTTTACATGCCTCAGGTGAATATCAACTTGCATCAAAAGCTTCAAGCAGTTTAGTGAAGCCATGCATTGCATCTCTAACATGCACCCTTATGCAAAAGTCTTTTATGCTAGAACAGGATTCCTACCCATTGAGTTCAATATTAAAAGAATCACATTGGCAAATATTAAGCTCAAGACCCTGTAATCATAGAGAATTTGATGCCAATGTTGTGAACATCCCAAAATGTTTTAATTGTTGGGTGAAGATAGGGGAATGGTTTTATATGTAACCATCTATGTTTCTTCGACCTCAAAAAATAAATATATTGAATTGATGATGTTAAATATATTAAAATTGTTTATCAAACTTTCAAAGTTGTACGAGATGATTTTAATTAATCAACCGTTCATTAAAAGTGATATATATATATATATATATATATATATATATATATATATATATATATATATATATATATATATATATGAACAACAAACATTCATCTTTTTTATTATATATTAGTAAAAAATAAAATAATTCCATTCAAATTATATAATTCCTCACAAAACTCAGGTTGAATGGAATTTGAAGAAAAAAAAAAACACTCAACCTAATCCATTAGAAAAATTATACTGTAATAACTACACATGTAATTATTATGTAAAAATAATTTTTCATATCGGTTCTTCATACATAATTCAATCAAACTAAGGGGAAAAAAAGTATTGAACCTACTATTTTATTACCCATGTAATTATGAGTTTTTGGATTTGCGTTATGATAATTGCAGTGTAATTTGGTTTGAAACCATCTACTATAGAAATGTAGTGCTCTTCTATTTTTGAATTTCCGTTAATTCTTTATTAATGAATGAGTAGAAAGGGAATAAGATCCATATTTTGGTTTATGTTTTTTTTTTTATTCTGAATATATTTTACGTCAAGTCATAGAGAAGTTATAATTCACTTATTAATGAATCATTTCTATAACTTATTTTTAATTAATTTATTATAAAAGTTACCTATAACAATAATTATATTTATTTTCTTAAGACAAATTAAAACAAAATAAAATTATTACTATTATTAATATTATTATTTCTAGAATTAATATAACTAATAACATTATTATTATTATTATTGATATTGCAAGATACTCTTATTAATAATTTTATTTGTTCCATATTGACGTTGCTGAGATACCAAAATCTTATTAATAAAATAGTTGTCAAATTTCATTTTAAATATTAATTTTATATTTACATTTTAAATATTAATTTAAGTTTTATATTTATAATTCTTTCAACTGATTTTAACATCAAATTTATTTTGTATTTATTTTATACGAGATTTATAATGTATAATATATCTAAATTTTATTTTAACTCGTATATATTCATTTTATTTTAATATAATATATAATTTCAAAGTTTAATTATAAATTTTAATCGTACAATATATTATTTTTTTATAGTAACTAATAATATATTACTATTATTAGTATTAATTAATATTTATTATTATTATTACTATTACTTTATTATTATTATTATTATTATTATATTGTTATTATATTAGTGTTGGTATTAGGAATATTAAAATAATATTATTTATTTTTAATTATTTTATTAAAAAATAATTATAATTATTTTTGTATGTTATCAATTTTTTAAAACATTTATTAATAATTATACATAAGTATAATGGTTAAATATAATTATGTAAATTTATTATTTATTTAAATATAATAATAATTACATTAATATTTTTACTACAAATTAAAAAGAAAAGAAAAAATGACCCTAACCACACAATAATAATTAATTAAAAATATTATAAAAAATAAACTCAAATATCTTACTTTCACCATTTCATCAATTAATGTCTTTCTTCACAATAATCACAAATAAATTAAGAAAATATTATAAATAATTACTAAGGTCAATTCAAAATATACAATCTACTACATCTACTACATTAATTTTAAGAAATCAATATTAAAAAAATACTACTTATCTATAGTAAAATTATTATTAATAATATAAAATATACACAAAATTTAAATTTAACTTTCTTATAATTCTAAACTTAAATATTATATTTATAAATAAATGTAATCATAACACTTAATAAGGTTAAATATATTTTTTTAATTATAATAAATATTTTTTATTTTTCTTAACACGTAATTAAAAAAAAAAAAAAAAACAGAGACTCGTAAGACCTGGTTATTTTCTAAAACAAGTTGAAACAATTACATACAATTCTGTTAGCTTTATCAGAAGTCAGTTATATTAGGTTACATAAAGCTGTTTCAAGAAACTGTCATAAGCACTTTAAGAAATAATTGAAAAAATTTTATAACGTTTGTATTAACCAAAATAACTTCTATATAAGTTAAAAGTAAAACTTCTAAAAAAATCACACGAAAAACTTCTGTTAACTGGATATAAATTAATAGAAAATTCAATTTCAACTTTTTATACGTATTTAAAAAGAAAATCGTGCAAACAAGTCTAGTTTTACTTAAATTGTGAAAACCATGTGCATTATTTTACAAACAAAGACAAAAGTGTAGCATCTTTAAGCCATAACCAAGCTCAGATCTTAAGAAAAGTTCTGCAAAGGTATATATGTTTCTAGTCATTGGTCGGTCATATGAAAACTATTAACATTCAACAATAAAGTACAACTCTGTTATTTTGGCCTATGCCCAAATATAAAGCTTGAAACTCTTATCGATTTTTACATATTACACCAGTTCAACATCAGATACCAACAGTAACATACAAGGCATATATAGACAAAATGGATCTCTAACACTTAACCACAGCAGGAGCCACAGGCAGGAAGTGAATCTGGAAGTGCAATGGGATAAAAAAAACCCAACACAGAAGAAATCATTAGCAAACGAAAACTAAATATTTAAATAGATAAAGATTGAAACCAATGTAGACAGTAATAAACTTACTATGATCACGTCCCCTTATACTATCTAGACCACGGACATTGTCAAGACCCCCACGAGGGCCTCCTGGACCACCACCATATGGTCCGCCACCACCACCGCCACCAGGGCCTCCTCCAGGAGCACCACCATCCCATTTTTTACCAACAGCACCTTTTCTATAGGCATCTGATTTTTCCATCTAAAGAGGGAAACATCATGAGCACACGCGAATTGTACACAATAACCACATATTCCTTAAATTTCTTTTCTGTAAATCAAGAAACATGTAAAAGTTACCGAGAACATTGTTGTAAAAAACACGCCAATGAAGTTAATAATGGCCCATAAGAAATCTGTGATTGTATTAAGCCGCCATATTGACCGCTTTGATTTCACAACACCTGCACAAAATGCATCAACCTCCCGAAATGAATCAATATCAAGGCATATAATCATTTCAGTGTAAAGAATGAAATTCTCCAAGTCCTGATTTGGAAGAGGTTTGCAATAAAATAAAAGGCAAAACGATTCAAACAAAATCAACATGTACACCTCAACTTTCAAGTTGAAGTGTATAAGTTGATTTTAGAGTATGTAAATGCAATTCATTTTAATTCCATAGTTCTTTGCCCTAAAAGCGTTCACTTATCCAAATAAGGCCTACAACAGATTTCTTTTCGATCCACCACACAAACCAAAAGACTGTCTACGCATTAAAAAGCAGTACAATAATATTCCAGACATTTAGTTTTAAAAGAACCAGATAATAGCTAGTAGCCTTAAGTAATGTCAGTCCAGAGCTTACTTTGGGATGTAACCCTAAAAGAAAAAGTTAAACCAACAGAATTTTGAGACAAAAAAAATAACTTACAAAATTTTAATGAATTCTTTTTAATATGATCTTTTAGAGAAGCTATATTTAGAAGTCTTTGGATCCTGCTCCTATTTTTTGATCCACCATCACACAAGCCAAAAAATCTGTCTACGCAATAAAAAGCAGTACAACAATATTCCAGATATTTAGTTTTAAAGGAACCATATCATATCTAGTAGCCTTAATGTTAGTCCAGAGCTTATTTTGGGTTGTTATCCTTAAAAGATGTTAGACAAAGTTACCCGTAACAACATTTCACTAGGAATTTTGCCCATAACTTTACCATCCAATTCCTATTTATCAAGTTGACCAATAACTCAACTACAAAATTGGCAATTCAAAGGAGGTTGCAGTCACAGGCATTTAGGATAATTATGAAAATATTACAGCAGTCTTTGTATTGTTCTTACTTAATTCTTCACTTTCCAGCAGCATTGCACTGGAGAAAACCAAAATGAGAAAGGGAGGAATGAAAAATAAAATACGGAAATAAAAACAGAGGTAAAATTAAGATCTACAAGCCAGAAATGGAAAGGGAGAAATATCAAAATCTTTTACTTCTATCCTTAAATATATGTACCCGGTGAAAAAGAAAAGGACTGATTTGTACCTCATCAGTATAACTATCAAAGTTTTATTTACCTCATACGTTAATGTATAAAAATAGTTTATTAATTGGATAACTCATGTTTTGCAATAAAACATAACATAATTCTCAAGAAAGTAGAATTTAAGCCTAGCACAACCCTCAAACATGCTTGAAATTTGCACCCATCTATATATTATTGCGATTTGACCTTATCTTTAATCGGTGTGAACTCTTCAACACCTCTTCACACCAAATATTGTACATCTCAAAGTGGGACGGAAGGGAACCAGATAATGGATAATACAATAGGCCTAACAAACTTGACAAAGATAGGCTCTGAGCTATGATATCATTTTAAGCAAGTGGAATTTAAGCCTACCTGAATCTCACAAATTGACTTAATAAGGTAATAATTCTACCTATTTATATATTATTAGTAGACCTTTTCTCTAGTCAATACAAAATATGAGTTCATGAACAATAATTATGCCATTTAGAATTACAACACATCTCCATAATTTCATCCAACAAAATTTCTAAATAACAAATATATAAAAGAATGAGAAGATGAGGAATCATTCTTCGCACTGGACAACTATGTAATTGAAAAAGAGAAGCTCATGATTCACCAATGCCCTTGAAACAGATAAAAAGAAATTGATCCAAATTGAAATGACACACCCTTGATTTACCAACAATAACACCAAAGAACCTCCTCTAAATGGTAAATGGTAGTAACTATTATTCACTCCAGCAACTCCACTAATTAGTCTTCACTTTTATTATAACAACCACCTCAGTAACAGATACAATATTGCTAACGTTACTAGTTACATTGGAGCTAAAGTGACAGAAAACAAGAAAATGAAAAACACTGCTCACGATCCCTCATGGATAGTTGAGCTCCATCAGCACTTCAGAGAAAACTGGACAACTATTTTGCATGAAAACATAGAATCGAGCATTTTTTTTAAATTTAAAGGTATGGATATGCTACTGAAGAATATAAATATCAACAAATTTTAGTGAAAACATCTAACAAACTAACATGTCACATTTCACAAGCAAGGATGGATTGAATATACAGAAACAAACATGAGAAAATGGTAGATTCCTGTTATACTTGTTTGTTTCAGCAATTTAGTTCCTTATAATCAACCATTCTATACAAAACTAACTGTGTTCATACCAGACACTATGATTACTACGCCACCATCAATGGAAGGTGATACTGTTTGTGTACTTTGTAGAGTTTAATCAACAAGGACTCAGGTGTGAAACTAAAGGGTATTTCCAGAGATGAATTTGAGAGGGTGGTCTTCATAAGCAGATATTTAATTTTATCGACTATATAAGGATATGTTTCTAAGTTCTAACATTTTAGATGAATATTAAATCAACACTGTTCGAGATTCGAGAATAATAATAATAATAATAATAATAATAATAATATGTTGCTCAATAACCTCAAAACTGGAAAATCAAGGAACTCCGGGATAAACATGTTTGATGTTAAATCAGAAAAAAAAAAAAAAAAAGATATAAGATTGTCAGCAATCATCGAATGTAAGGAATTCCAAAATTTCAGAATTCGGAACCTATTTCAAAACCTAAAACATAGTTAAAAAGGAAAGATCGGAACTAAGAACAGATTATAGGTTCCACAAATCCAAATAATGAATCAGAAACTGAACATAAACGGTAATAGGGAAATAAAAAAATAAATCAGAAAAGGAAATTGATGTGGATAAGAATTGAGAAGAGGAAGGTACCTCGCTCAACGTAAGCCATGGAGAATATCGATGCAGTTGAACGGAAAAGGAAAATTGGGTTCCAATTTGATCTTACGGTTTATTACTGGTATATTATTATTATATATAACAATGTCAATTTCAACGCTCTCTAGAGTCGGAGTCAATTCTAGACCCTACGTAATTTTTCATACGTGTCGTATTTTCATTGGTTAACAATAAAAACAGGTGGCGAGGCCCAAAATGTGTTAGCCAGCGGGCTGGGCCCAAATAGTCTGCCAACCGGGAGGGCCATTTAGGAGGCTTCTCCAGGTACCCCACCCTTTCTCCTCTACCCCTAATATTAGTATTATTTACTCATTCTATCCTTACCTACTTTAGTGTTTGAAAGTAATTACAAAAATTTACTGCACTGTGTTTCTTACTTCTTCGGTCTCAGAGAGAGCTTCCACCTCCAAATTGTTACACCTTCAAAATTCTTCCCGTTTCGTCTTTGATCTCCCATTTCCTCCAAATGTTTTCGTTGATCTTTCTCCATGGTCCAGCTTTATCAACAGTAGGACAGGAACTGTGGTCCTGAGTGTCTCGTCTCAGTGCTCTTCTTGCTCTTCTTTCAAAGGTCTTCTCTTTCACAAGTTAATATTCATATCCCCATCAATGCATCTTATTTTAATAAATGGTGGTAAATAATCTTGGAACGATGTTGGTTATTGCTATAAATGGTGGTAAATAATCTTGGGATGATGTTGGTTATTACTGATATTTGTTTGTTATTACTTGAGTTGATATATGAAATATTAATTGTTATAATAGATGTCGACATCCACAATAGTATTTTAGTTTGTTTGTGAATATCGACATCCGCAACATATTTTTCTTTTAAATTTTCATATATAATTTTTTTATTGATTGTTGATCTATTTTATCCATTCATCATACCGTAATATGTATAATAATTAATTTAGTGATTTGCTAATTTTTTTAATTATATAAATTTGACTTCATTAAAAAAATAAAAAATATGTTAATAGATAGTGTATTGCGGATGTAGACATCCGTAATTGAATTTCAGTTTGTGTTGTGGATGTGGACATCTGCAAACTATTTTTTTTTAATTTTTTTTTATATTTAATTTTTTGGTTTGATTTGTGATCCATCTGATCTAGTACAAATTCTATAGTATGTATAAACATTAATATAGTTGTTTGATAATTTTTTTTTGAATTATATGAATATGTTTTGATTATAAAAAATTAAAATATGATGTTAATTAAAAAGTGTATTACGGATGTCGACATTCGCAATACAATTTCAACGAATGTCATAGGTGTGTTGCGGATGTAGACATCGACAACCTTTTTTTTTTTCTTTTCATAATTAATTTTGTGGGGTTTGATTTATGATCCATCTGATCTAGTGAAAATGCTATAGTATCTATTAATGTTAATATAGTTGTTTGATAATTTTTTTTGAATTTTGTGAATCTCTTATGATGAAATAAAATTGAAAAACGATGTTAATTAAAAAGTTTAGTGTGGATGTCGACATCCGCAATATAATTTCAATGGATGTCATCGACAACCATTTTTTTTTTCTTTTCATATTATATTTTTTTGGGTTTGATTTATGATCCATTTGATCCAGTAAAAATGTTATACTATGTATAAACATTAATAAAGTTGTTTGATAATTTGTTTTGAATTTTATGAATCTGTTTCGATGAAATATGTAAGACTCGTGAAAATTAATTAATTAATAAATGCGACTAGTGGAAGCCTTTAATCTTATGTATGCCAATTATGTGTTGTTTGTTTTATTATTATTTTTAATAATATGATTGATCATATGGAGGGATAATATTTATAAGAATTGTCACTAAACATGAATTGCTTGAGTGGTTGTGCAATGATTTGATGATGAGCATAGTATGGGTTTGAACCTTGGTAAACCCAAATTTAACCTTTTTTTTGCTAAAAAAAATTAGTTGTGGCATGAATATGAAAGAGTAGAGAAAATCCTAACAGAAGGGGCAGCCAAGAGAGACTGGAAAAATAGCCATAATGGTCATTGAATGACAATTATCAGCCACTCAAACAAATTTTCGTTTTTAAAGTGAATAGAGGGTGAATTAGAAGAGTGGAAATTCAATGGGTGCTAAGAAGGACATTGGTGATCAAAGGGGGTGATGAAGGATCGTCTCGAATTTGTGGGTGAAATTCGTCTAGAACGAAAATGGGTATGAACCCTAAAACGAATGGGGAAAATGGAGGACGTCGATTTGCGGGTTTTCGTAATAGGAGGAAAAAAATAGTTGTGGCATGAATATGAAAGGGTAGAGAAAACCCTAACAGAACGGGCAACCAAGGGAGGCTGGAAAAATGGCCATAATGGTCATTGAATGGCAATTATCAGCCACTCAAACAAATTTTCGTTTTTAAAATGAATAGAGGGTGAATTAGAAGAGTGGAAATTCAATTGGTGCTAAGAAGACCATTGGTGATCAAAAGGGGATGATGAAGGATCGTCTTGGATTTGTGGGTGAAATTCGTCTACAACGAAAATGGGTATGAACCCTAGAACGAATGGGGAAAATGGAGGACGTTGATTTGGGGTTTTCAAAATGGGAGGAAACCACGCCACTTGGAGGAGAGTCCAAGATAAGTGAGGAAGATTCGCCACTTTGAATCGGAGATTCAAAGATAAAGATCAGTGGTTCTGAGGAGGGGCATGAAACTTTCTTGTTTGGACAGCAAGTGTGGGCGTGAATTGAGGTGATTTTTGGTGCTGTTTTGGGTGTTGTTCGGTGCAAAATTGTGGTGCTTCAGTCATGTCTCTGGTTGATTTTCTAATATATGCTTTTGCATTTAGCTTTGTCTATTCATACCACTTAGAGTCATTATTTGTTCACCTTTGCTTTGCTTGAGTCTTTTGTCTATCATATTCCTTTGAGTTTGATATTTCCTTATATTCTCGTGTTGTGGAACAATGTACCTTGAGTTAAATTGTTGGAAGTATTGCTTGTGGGAGTTTGAATTAATCGTCATAATTTAACTTGAGTATTTTGTTTCACATTTCCAGTGGCAATTCTTGACACACTATTTAGATTACTCTTCTCTTTAAAAGTGTTTTTCTCGTTGTCATAGTCCTAGTTTTGTCACATATTTACTCCTTTTTGGTTTAACTATTTCTTGATTTTGGTGCTTTTTAGTTTGTTTTCAAATTTTCTTGGTTTTGTCTTAGATTTTTCTTTCCTTGGCCTTCTGAGTTGAGCTTAGATCCGTTACATATTTCACTTTGATGTTGAATTCTTGATAGGTTGATTGGAGGTTCTTTGAAGAACTAAACAGGAACTTGAGAGCGAGTGAATACACTTAAAGAGTGAAACACAAGTGAAATTGAGTGTAAACACGTAAGGAGTGGTGAGGCCTATTTGATAATTTTATCCATATTACTTGTGCTAACCACTTACTGTGTTTTGTGTTAGTTCTTGTTTCCTCTCCTTCATTGCAGGAATTAGCAATTTTAAGCATTCCACAATGTTCCATACACGTTCGACCTTGATAGAGGATATCAACTTCATTGTGTCTAGAATCATCAGGCTGAATAGCAAACTTGGGGAGCTTAGAAAGGAGCACAAACATGATAGTGGATCATTGCCAAGCGACAAAACAAGTGCTATTAGGTGCACCAAGTGTGAAGGATATGGACACGAAAATTATCAATATCCTAATTGAAACGCAAAGTACATGACTCTTCAGGAACTCTAGGATTACATTGTATACTTGAAAGAGGTGAAGTGGAGTGTTAGGCAAAAGCTCGAAGTCAGACGAGAGCAACAAGCAAAAAGGGAGCGTGAAAAGGAAGAAAGAACACTAAAGGAAATGTGGGAAAAGGCAAGACAAGAGAGAGAGAGAGTTAAAAGAGAGAAAAGAGCTAGATATGAGAGAAAAAGAACAACAAAAAGAAGAGCTCCACGAAAGAGTTAGAGAAAGAGAGGCGAGAGTGCAAATGAGACTACAACGATTTGAGATGTTGGAAAAAGTAAGACATGTGGAAAATTTGGAAAAGGTAACTCGTTTTGTGAGTGGGCTAAGGCGAAAGATTCAAGATGTAGTTTACTTGTATGAGTACTCCACACTTAGCAAAGTTTTACATTTGACACTCAAAGTTGAAAACCAATTGAAAAGGAAAAATGAGGCCAAAAAGAATACTTCTTACAATGACTACTACTCTAAATCTTGGAAAGGCAAGAAAGAAGAAAAAATGCCTTCTAAAGCCCAAGACTCAACATCTAAAAACAATTCGACTAAAACCATTCATGACAAACCACCAACAAACTCTTCTTAAGAGACAAGAACTAGTTCCATCAAATGTTTTAAGTGTTTGGGATTTGGTCACATTGCTTCCAATTGCCCTTCAAAAAGGAACATGTTCTTGAATCCTAAAGGAGAGGTGGAAAGTGAACATTCTTCTCCCTCTTCCCCCAAAAGTTCTTCACACACTTCTTCTTCTTCAAGTGAGGATGAGATTCAACCTCAAGAAGGTGGTCTATTGGTGGTTAGGCGCATGATGGGCCAAGTGCCAAAAGAATTAGAAAATCAAAGGAAAAATATTTTTCATATAAGATGCCTAATCAACAATAAGACTTGTTCCCTCATTATTGATGGAGGAAGTTGTGCCAATGTGGCTAGCACAAGGGTAGTTGACAAGCTTGGCTTGGAAAAAATCCCTCATGCCAAGCCTTACAAGCTTTCATGGTTAAGTGAGAATGGTGAGATCAAAGTTGATAAACAAGTCCTCATCACATTCTCCATTGGGACTTATAAAGATGAGGTTTTATGTGACTTAGTACCTATGGAAGCTACTTATATCCTTCTTGGAAGGCCATGGCAATTTGACCAAAAAGCTTTTCATAATGGTCATACCAACAAATTTTCTTTTAGCTTCAAAGGTAAGAAGATCACATTATTACCCCTTTCACCCAAAGAAGTAAATGAGGACTAAAAACAAATGATTAAGAAGAGGAAGGAAGAGAAAGCACAAGCCAAGGCCCAAACCAAGAAGACCTTAATTTCCCTGAAAGGAGTTAAAAAAGTAATGCTTTCTCAAAAACAAGTTCTTATAGCTTATCCTAGTGAGTCTTCTCCCTCTTTCCATAAGCCTCATGATTGCCCACAAGATTTGTCTAAGGTTTTAGATGACCACAAGGATGTGTTCCAAGATCCTCCAAAGGGGCTTCCACCTCTAAGAGGCATAGAACATCAAATTGATTTCATCCAAGGATCATCTTTGCCAAATAGGCCAGCCTATAGGACTAATCCTGAGGAGGCAAAAGAAATTCAAAAACAAGTGAATGACTTGTTAGAAAAGGGGTGGGTCCAACATAGTATGAGTCCTTGTGCTATGCCCGTGATCTTAGTTCCTAAGAAAGATGGGACATAGAGAATGTGCATAGATTATAGGGCCATCAACAACATTACTATCAAGTATAGACACCCCATCCCTAGATTAGATTATTTGGTTGATGAACTTCATGGAGCCACCATACTTTCAAAGATTGACTTGAAAAGTGGCTATAATCAAATTAGGATCAAGAAGGGTGATGAATGGAAAACCTCCTTCAAAACCAAGTTTAGGTTATATGAGTGGCTAATCATGCCCTTCGGATTGACCAATTCCCCAAGCACTTTTATGAGACTCGTGCATCATGTGCTTAGACCCTTTTTGGGAAAATTTGTGGTAGTCTATTTTGATGACATACTCATCTATAGTATGTCTAGAAAAAACCATGCCCAACATTTGCAACAAGTGTTAGGAACCCTAAGGGAGCAATCCTTGTATGCTAACATGGATAAATGTGTCTTTGGAATGGATCATGTAATCTTCCTAGGGTTTAAAATTAGCAAAGATGGAGTCCATGTGGACCAAGACAAGGTGGTGGCCATTCAAGAGTGGCCTACACCTAAAAATGTGAATGAGGTGCGCTCTTTTCATGCGTTGGCTAGTTTCTATAGAAGATTTGTGTAAGACCTGGGAAAAATTAGACTAAAGGGAAAAACATGGAAAAAAATTAATGGCTTCATTAATATTGTTGATTTATTTAATTTAATTAGGTTATTAAATTATGAAATAATTATTGTTTGAGTGATTTAAGTTATTGTTGTATTTATAATAATTATTTAAGTGATGTAAGTTATTATTTTATTTATTTTAAATTTTATTATTATATTTAATGTTGGGGATATGTGTATATAATCAACTGGTGCATATTATGATATGAGAAAGCATGTGGCTTGGTGGTTGATGTGGGTGTTGTTGTGCAAACGTACAAGGGTTTGATTCTAAGTAGCTTTAAAATGACTAAATTGTGTTTCTTTTTCTTTCTCTTTTTCTGGTGGGGCCCACGAAAAAAATTATTTAGTTTTCTCTCTCTTGAAGTTTGTTTGCTACTTATTCTAAAGGAAACAAAAACCGCTTTTGGTTTTATTTCTAAGATTTTAACAGAAAAAATTAAGATGAATTAGTTATAGATTAAAAGGTATTGTTTTAGGGGAGGAAATATAATAGTTTTAGGGTTTCTAAAATGTGAGAAAAAAAGAGGAGAGGAGTAAACAAGAAAGGAACCGTGGAAGAGACTGTGGAAGAAAGGGAACGTAGGTTGGAGGTTGCTAACAAGGTAGGGGAAGCCAACCTTATTTTCTTCTCTTGTTTTATTGATTAAGTTGGTTTTTGTTGCATTTGATTCTTGATTCAATCATCTTTAATTTGAATATAAATACATATTTTTTGGAGTTATACACAAGCTGTAGTTTTATTTCTAAAATCCCAAATCGTTTGCATAATGTGTTGTTAAGTTGGATTGGATAAAAATTATAAGAATTAGTTATTTTCCAAAAGAGAGAGATGTAAGTGAGGATGTTGAGGCATGGAGGTGTGCAAGGATGTGATTCACACTGGGAGAGTGACATGAATAAATGGGTTATGTGATTGGTGATTTTTCTTGGTTTTCGTGGGTTGCATGGTTATGTAGTTTAAGTGGTGGTTTGAGGATAATTACTTGAGTATGATGTTTTGCCTGTGTTAGAATGAATGTGATTAGTTGGGTTTGTTGTGTGAATGTTTTATTTAATAATGTGATAAGTTTATGTTATGGAACTTTATTTCCCATGCATGATGTGATAGTATGTATTTTGTTGGCAATTTGTAACTCTGATGTGTTGCATGTTGAGAGTGTTATGCCTGGCTTGAAACCTCTTGGTGGAATTAAAATGTTGTGTGAGGTTTTTTGTACCTAGGAACCCAATGAAGACTCTTTCGCCTGTGTGAAGCAGTGGAAAGGGATCATCTTTGTGTGAAGCAGTGGTAGAGGATTGGTTTGAGTGTTGTACCCTCTTGTCTGTGTGAAGTAGTGGGGAGGGGAAAGATGTTTCACCTTATTTCGGTTCGTTGCAAGTATAGTGCCCGGTGTGCGATGCATCGACGTTTTTACTCATAATTCCTTAAGGAATAAGGGAGATAGTCTGGCTGCGATAGTGGGACACATCGAACCATCTGTTCTAGGAAACTAGATGTTGTTGTGGGGTAAGAGGCCGCGAAAAACCAAAGCTTGATTATGATCACTATGTTTGAAGATTTTAGATGAAAGTGATGCTATGTTTGGTTTGGTATGATTGTTTGGATTTTGGGGTTTGTGTGTTCAAACCAAGGATTGATTGTGATCATAATGCTTAAGTGTTACTTGAATGCGACATTGAGTATTATTGGACATGTTTTATTTGTGAATTTCTTTTATATATATCATTGTTTATGGTTAGCTTACCCCTATTTGTTTGTTTGTATGTTTGTTGTATGTGCGATGATCATATAATGTGTATGTTATACGGGAGCACATAATAATGCAGATAATCTTGGCATGGAATAGATTGACGAGAGGTTGGGGTGGACTCAGAAGTTTTTATAATATATGTAGTTGTTTTAAATCAGATACTAAATATTATGTAATTTTCTTTTGATCGCAAATGTTATTGGAAGTTTTTGACAAAGTGACGGTTTGAATTATGTAATTTAAATTAAATTAAAATTTTTTATTAAGTATATTTTCAATGTTAATTCCTTTTCCGCTAAATGTAAAAATTTTCTAACGTTCCGTGACATCGCAAAATTGGGGTGTTACAATTTATGCCAAGTTTTAGCATTATAGCCGCCCCTTTGAATGAATTGGTAAAGAAAGGTGTGAAATTCAAGTGGGGAGTTGATCAATCAAAGGCCTTTGACACTTTAAAACAAAAATTGATCAATGCACCACTTCTAGTCCTTCCTAACTTTTCCAAGACATTTGAGATTGAGTGTGATGCCTCTAATGTAGGATTTGGGGCGGTGCTTCTTCAAGAAGGTCACCCCATTGCATACTTTAGTGAAAAGCTTAAAGGAAGTCATCTTAACTACTCCACCTGTGATAAAGAGCTTTATGCTCTTGTAAGGACCTTGCAAACTTGGCAACACTATCTTCTTTCTAAAGAATTTGTGGTTCATAGTGACCATGAATCTCTTAAGTTTTTGAAAAGCCAAGGTAAGCTTAACAAAAGGCATGCAAGGTGGGTAGAATTTCTTGAACAATTCCCATATGTGATCAAGAACAAACAAGGGAAGGCCAACATTGTGGCGGATGCGCTTTCAAGAAGGCATTCACTTCTCTCCATGCTAGAAACCAAGTTTCTTAGCTTTGATCATATTAAGGAATTGTATGACAAATATGTTGACTTTGCTTCTATTTTTCATGAATGTATTCAAGGGTCTTGCAAAGACTTTTATCTCCTCAATCATTACCTTTTCAAAGGTAAGAGGCTTTGCATACCTCAAGGTTCTTTAAGATCATCTCTTGTGAGAGAAGCCCATGAAGGAGGATTAATGGGCCACTTTGGTTCCAACAAAACTCTTGAGGTTTTAAAAGAGCATTTTTATTGGCCTCACATGAGAAAACATGTAGATAAACATTGTAAATCTTGCATAGATAAACATGTAGAGAAAACATGTAGCTTTCCTTTTACACCCCCTTGTCCATACCTTCTAAACCCTGGGTAGACATTTCTATGGATTTCATTCTAGGACTCCCAAGGACAAAAAAAAGGAAAGGACTCCATTTTTGTGGTTGTGGATAGGTTTTCTAAAATGGCCCACTTCATTCCGTGTCATAAAAGTGATGATGCAACCAATTTTTCCAATCTCTTCTTTTAGGAAGTAGAAAAATTGCATGGCATTCCTAGAACCATTGTGAGTGATAGGGACACAGGTTTTAAGCCATTTTTGGAGGACATTATGGGGGAAACTTGGCACTAAACTTCTTTTCTACTACTTGCCACCCCCAAAGTGATGGCCAAACTGAGGTGGTTAATAGAAATTTGGGTCAAATGTTAAGGTGCATGCTTAAACAAAACATTAGGGAGTGGGAATAACTTCCTCCTCACATAGATTTTGCTTACAACCGTGTTGTGCACTCTACTACCTCTCACTCTCCTCTAGATCTTCTTCCCTTACCCAATCAAGAGGCATGGATTTGCCAAGATGGGGAAGCTAAGGCAAGCATGATCCGAGACTTACACACACAAGTCAAAGAGGTCATTGAAAGGACGATGAGGAAATACCAAGAAGAGGGAAACAAGGGAAGGAAGTCCTTTTCAAAGAGGGAGATTGGGTATGGCTTCACTTGAGGAAGGAAAGATTTCCTACCCAAAGGAAGTCCAAACTCCTCCCTAGAGGGGATGGACCTTTCCAAATTCTCAAAAGAATTAACAGCAATGCATGTCAATTGGACTTACCCTCTAGCTATAATGTTAGTAATTCTTTCAATGTTAGTGACTTATCTCCTTTTCATGTAGGGCTTAAGAATTCGTGGTCGAATTCTCTCCAAGAAGGGGAGGATGATGAGGACATGACCACCAATCCAAAGGAAGAAGTTGTAACATCCCGCCCGGATATTACGGATTTTAAATAATAAAATAAAAAAATCATTTTCCCAAAATCGCGAGAATTTAAAACTTTATTACACCGATAAAACCAACTTAAATCCAATTGTTATAAGCACAATACATTAGCAAAATCAGTCTCATTATAAAGTCAAGTTCTATGATTCTACTGATTACAAGAAATCCTTAAAACTCATAAAAAAGATGAAATTATGCCACAAAGTTTCCTAACTAGCCCATGCTTTGGCTTTAAGCTCCACCAGAACCACCTGCAACATCACCTGATCCCGTGTACCGCGTACACGATCATCGCCAAACACACGCAGATACGGTGAGCTAAAGGAATATAAACATATGCAACAATTTATATAACAAAACACACATATTAAAGGAACTCCATCCTTTGGTCTCATCACCCATGGCCACCACCATTTAATCCAGCATCTGACCCTTGAGATATAGCCAAAATTCTCGTAGACCACACACATCCAAAGCAAGCAAAATACAATGTCTGCTTCATCAAAAATCACTTGGCGCTCCACACGAGTCTCCAGGCGTAAAAGGCTTCCAGACCGCCTGGCGGGGGACACGTGCCGCCAAGCGCCTCTACTACTATTGTTTCTACAAGTATCGCCTAGCAGAACAACCCTTATCGCCAAGTGCCAGACGTTTCAATTCTCTACTAGTTTTGTAGCTATCGCCTGGCGGTCAAACACCACCGCCAAGCACTACACTAGTACTTGCACAGTACTAGTTTTTAAGCATCCAGAACAAAGTAAAATCAATCCATTCACATTTCATATATATATATATATATATATATATATATATATATATATATATATATATATATATATATTCCCTTCCCGACGGTTCTAGTAGCGCGAAAAGTACGAAAAACAACCTTTTTCGTGAACAGAAGGAATCCAACAGCCCTTCCCTTGTGCTTGCGAACCTCAACCAACTTAACCATCCTGATTTCCTTCAATTTCGACTCAATACTCACCACTCAAAGGTTCAGGATCACAATTCATCCAATAAGTTTGTAGTTCATTATGCAATTTGTTCTACAATTTTCAAAACACCCAATTCCTCCACCCTAACATTCATTCATAGCCAATGTCATTTGATTCCCTTGCACTACCATGACTTTCACAGTTAATCCCTTCCTTTTGGTCCAAATGTTGTTAAAATGCATTTTCCACCGAACCAAAGCAACCCAGAACATGCAGAACCCGAAAATCGAACCAAAACGAAAAGCCTCGTCTAGCGGGTGTTCTTCACCGCTAGGCAATTCAACCTAGAAAACTAGGTGGCGGGGCTTGTGTTGCCTGGTGGCACTAAGCTCACCGCTAGGTGGTTCCTATCAGGAACCTAGAAAAATAGGCAAAATTGCATGT
Source organism: Vigna unguiculata (assembly GCF_037176805.1). Classification (NCBI taxonomy): domain Eukaryota; kingdom Viridiplantae; phylum Streptophyta; class Magnoliopsida; order Fabales; family Fabaceae; genus Vigna; species Vigna unguiculata. Next base: position 24,872,190 of record NC_140799.1, on the reverse strand, counting down.
GTCGCCTGGCAGCAATTCATCACCCGCCAAGCGGTTTCTGGAAAAATTCTCAGAAATGCGAAATTCAACAAAAATAGACATTGATCATGCAATAACATACGATACAACATACATTTAATTATTAACCAATTAAAACGACGTTAATCAGCTCCTCTAACCTGGATTCCTTTGCTTAGTTTTGGAATATTTTTTAAGCTCTTGTGCACCACAACATAATCTCGCCCTTATCTCCTTCCAAGCTTGCTTCCAATCCTTTCTATCCTCTCCAAAAAAATAGAATACTCTCTAATTTCGTTCTCTGCTCTCCAAGCACAATGGATGAAAATGACATTAAACTTCGAGTTTAATTGTCATTGAAGGTTCATTAGTGGTTGCCCTTACACCTTTATGCCAAATAAAATTTGGGCAAAAAGAAAGTTTAGTTTAGGTTCACCAAGGTTTGAACCCACACCATGCCAATTGTCAAATCAATGCATAACCATTTAACAAATTCATGTTTCATGATAATTTATATAACTATATGATTATATTACCACTCAACATGATCCAATACATATTTAAAATAATAATAAATTAAATAGCACATAAATGGCATACATAGAATTTGAACCCAAGTCCTCTTACACAATCAAGTACTCTCAACCATTTGAGCTAAAATTTTTCTACGTCATACATTTCAAAATTAAATGCCATAAAAGCTCCACTACCCGTATTTATTAAATAATTATTTATTTAATTATTTAAATTTCACGGGTCTTCCAAAAGCCATCCCAATGAGGACCACAAGAAGCATGACCAAAGGGAAGGCTAGTCCATCCTTTAGTTTATTTTCGATTTTCTTAATTCCATGAAGTTGACAAGTTTAACCAATTAAAGTTGACTTATTGACCTTGACTTTTAGTTGACTTGTTGACCTTTGACCTAAGGTTGACTTGTTGACTTTGACTTAAGGTTGACTCTTGACTTAATTAGGGTAAATCATGTCAACATGCTAATCCTAATTTCCTTTATGTTTTGTAGGTTAATCCAAGTTCCTAGGATCAATACAAGTGGCGCCTAAATGGATGGTGGAAGGAGAGCACATGTGGAAGAGAGAGAAAGGAGGGAACTTTCTATAAGCTTCTAGAAAGAGGGACCACTTTTCTTGGAGACCAAGTGTGCTAGAAGCATCTTTGAATGGCATTTGGCATCTATTTGGCCTAGACATCCTTCCATACCATGTGCCATGTTTACCCTAGTTTCTAGATGGATTTTTATGTTTGTGTTTTTTCTTGTAAGGACCTTGTTACTTTTGGATTTTTGCTAAAAGACCCCTAGCTACATCTATTTAAGGGGAGCTCTTACGTTTATAAAGGGGTTGATCATTTTAGAAAATTCACTATATTGTGTTCAACCTTTGTGAGAGGTTTTCTTCTTAGGGAGAAAACTTTGAAGCCTTATCTTGAGCAAGCTCAAGTGGCGGCATCACCACTAATCCCTAGTAGAAGATCAAGGCTTTGCCTATTTTCTAGGGTGGCGTGATTCTTCCATGCACCCTTTTCCTTCCTTTCCATTTTCATATTTTGTTCATTTTAACTCTTATTTCCTTGCCTATATTTTGCCGTCGGTTTTATTGCTTCCTTTAATTTTCTGCAAGCTTTCTTTGTTTTCATAAGTAATCAATCCATCCCTTTTCTTCTTTAGAACCTTTGGAAAGGAACATTCACATCTAGATAACTTTGTTATCTTAATGTCCAGTGGGGATTTCCATAGGTTTTCTTAAGCAACCATCACCATATTCTTGAATGTTAAAATGGATCAAGATAATCCTACATTAGGGGGAGCTATATCATTTCAATTTAAGAAAAGGAAATTCCAGGTTAGGGGAGCTTTCGCGTTTGATTTCTTTGGTTTATGAACTGATTGTATATTTGTATGCTTATAAGCCATGGAATTTCATACTATGCATATATGATATAACTTGAAGGTTGATTGAATTTTTTTGGATGTTGTAAGAGTAACTCAGTATGCCTCTACATGAATATGATAAGGGTTTGGGGGTATATGTTTTTTAGGTTTAAACTCAAATTTACGATGATCATATTAAGTATCAATTATGGTTATATGTTGGGTGCACTGTTTCAAACTAATTGCTATGAATTGGACTATGAATTGGGCGTGGTTGCTGGTGTTGAGTGCATAAATAGTGTAGGAGTTGGCATTTCTTGCTCAGGCGAGCTAGGCTCGCCTAGGCGAAATTAGTAGAGACTCGAATACTGTTTCTGCTCGAGCGTCTCGCTCAGGCGATGGTTTCTTATTTCTAGCGAAATGCCATCTCGCTTAGGTGAGTGTGCCTCGCCTAAGCGAGAATTTGTGAGTGTTTGGAGATTGTGCTTGGGGCATCTCTCTCAGGCGCGAAGCCCTATTTTGGGCGAAAGTGTACCTCGCTCAAGCGAGAGTCCCTCGCCTAAGCGAGAATTCAAGGATTGAATTGACGTTGGCTTAACTCGCCGCTTAGGCAAGAAATTTGTTTTATGGGCCAAAGGTAGTCTCGCCCAGGCGAATAAGGCTCGCCCAAGCGAGAGTTCGAGGGTTGTTTTGTGCAAGGTGCTCGCTCAGGCGAGGTAACCTAGCTTAAGCGAGGTAGACTTGGGTGCTTAGGTGAAGGCTTGGAGCTCAAGCAAAGGATGGATGAATTTTGTGTTTCAAAGTAATTGATCATGCTGTATTGGATTGGTTTGTGTTGGAATTATGATGCGTGGTATATAAGGCTTCTAAGATATCTCAAAGGTGGGCTTGCTGGTGTTCCTTGAGTTGTGGCTTAGAACATATCCCTTGAGTTGTGGCTTGGGATAGTGGTTAAGCATGTGGCATTCTCTGAGTTGTGGCTCGGAAGGACATCCCTTGAGTTATGGCTCGGGATAGAGGATGAACACTAGGAACTCTTGAGTTATGGCTCATGTTGAATACTAGATTCATCCATCCTTTGGGATTGACTTGTTGAATACTAGATTCCTTATTTACGTAATTTTGAGCAAATGCGAATCAATAGAATTGCAAGCATAAAATTTATAACAAAAACTTTAATCAATAAAAGAATCGTTAAAGGATTGACTTCGTACTTTTTCTGATAGAATTCTACTCCTTTTCAATCAATGGAAGCAATGTAATCATCCACTTGAGTTTATTGGGAGTTGTTTTACTCTGAATCCCTCAGTAGGTAAAATCTATTTATTGAATTCGAACCCCCAATTTCTTAAGTCAGTTTACAAAAATTCAATAAAATCATGAAAAAATCAATAATAATCTCTATTGCAAACTAATTAGATATGCCCAATTTCCTAATTGTGACATAATCTAACCCGTCTTGTTTATAATCGCAAACAATCCCCAATTTCCCAATTGTGAAATTGCTCATAAATAAACGATAAAACCATAAACAGAGCACTGAGATGAAGAACATTAACAAACCATCAAATGTAAAGAGTAGAACTTATAATCCAAAGTCTTACATCAATCATCCAACAAAAAGAAATTAGTTCTGCATAATGAAAAGAAAAACTTCATACGGTAGCCAAAGCAATAGACGAAAATAGAGAGGAAGAAGAAGAAGTTTTTTTTTTCGTGAACGCCTTCTTTTTATCTTTTCCCACGTTCTCTCCTTTGCTGAGATGATTTTCTCTCTCCTCTAACTATTTCCCCCTATCTTTCCTCTTTATATCTTCTTTTCCTTTTAAATCTTTGTTAGTCCACGTAATCTTTAAGTTTCTCGCTAGAAAATCCACAGGTTGTGGAAAAATACACAGGCCACCTATGGAACACATTTTTTTGCACATGATCTTCTAAAGTAAACTCCACAGGTCGTGGAAAAATCCACCAGGCACCTGTGGAACACACTGTTTTGTATCCTCCAATTCGCTGCAAAAAACCACAGGTCATGGAAAAATCTACCAGGCACTTGTGGAACAAACTGTTTTGAAACTCGCATCTTTGAAGCGAAATCCACAAGTCGTGGAAGACTCCACCAAACACTTGTGAAACATGTTGTTGTGTGTCTAACTTACTCCCTTCAGACCTGTTTACATAAACAACGCACCAATCCAAATGTATGATCCGAAACTAGATAATGCATGATGAAATGAGTCCAATAATGCACAAATCAATAAAAATGCCCTAAACTAATGCATGAATATACTTATATATTATATGCTCATCAGTGACTATGATTTTTCTAGTCTGAATAGTTTTCGTTAACCATCTGATTTAGCTAAATTTTTTACAGAGGGTTCATAACAGGTGATTCTTTACTTTGAACAGTGGAGATTTGAATTGGAGGTCTATAGCTAGAGATATATGTTACTCATGATTGTTGGTTTGAATTCCCTAAGAGTATGATTAGTAATGGATGCTTAAATGTGCTTAAGTGCTGGTATGGCCTTGATTAGTGAGTATATATATATATATATATATATATATATATATATATATATATATATATATACGCGTGTGTGTGTGTGTGTGTGATGTTATAAGTGTGTGAAAAAGGCCATTATTGATGATATCATTATGACCGAGTGTTGCATGATCATGATTGGTTTTGGGCAAGTGTGGAAACATGATAATCATGCTTTAAATGTAATGGGATTGCGAGGGCATGCGAAATAAGTATATAATTTTGATTGTGTCTTATGTGGTGTATGAGTTGTGTAATTGTGCAATTGTATCAATTATAGTATATGTGAGTTTAAATGACTAAGTGTTGATGTTAATCTTAATTTGACATAAGGTATTGGTAAAAATGGGGTTCCTATAGTTACTGATTGAGGTAAGACTTACGCTTTGTTTGAATAAATGAGTTATGTGTCTGCTGCCTTATTATTTCATAGTTTCATATGAGCATGGTTTACTCTTGGATTCAAATTGATGTTGGCATTGATTTAAGATGTGAGCATATATGAATTTATAAAGGAATGGGTGGTGCTTACATTAGAATGATGCATAAGAGTTGTGATGTTGTAAATTTAAGTATATCAAGTATATGAATGCGTATTTTGGTTTTTGGATGTTTGAGAATTGAATGTTTGGATGATAGTACCTGAATTAGAATACCTAAAACAAGTAGTGTCACATTACTGGTGTATAGGCGCATAGTGAACCGTCAGGCGATAGTAGGAAACAGGGAAGCCTTATGTGTCATGGCACCCGGTAGTGTTGTGCAAGTGGCAAGGTGCGTTTATGATGTGTTTTGCATGACTTATTGTACTGATTCTGGTCTGGGATATGCTTGACCGTATCACGAGCAGGTAGATTCATGATTGGTGTTGGAATGCGTGATTAATATGAGCGGGGAGGTTCATATTAATGATACTATCGTGTGAGGATACAAGCGGGGAGGTTCGTATATTCCATGCTCACACTTGAGAGTTGCTGTAAGTGGGGAGGTTCATAGCTGGATGGATCATGCATGTTGGACTACGGGGAAGGAGATCCATAGAGTTAAACTACGAGTGGGGAAGTTCGTAGAGTTGGACCACGAGCGGGAAAGTTCGTGGAACCATTAGAATCCCTAAGACCAACTTGAGTGTGTATCTTGTATAGGACAATGTATTTTTCTTAATTTCGTTTTGATGTGTTAAGATGTGAACTTGGACCAGGAGATGCTTGACATGGTCATGAGTGGGTATGTTCATGATTAGTGGTGAATACAAGATTAATATGAGCGGGAAGGTTCATATTAATGATGCTCTCATGTGAGGATACGAGCAGGGAGGTTTGTATGTTCCGTGCTCATATTTGAGGGCTACTACAAGCGGGAAGGTTCGTAGCTGGATAGATCACGCGTGTTGGACTACAGGTGGGGAGGTCCGTAGAGTTGGACTACGAGCGGGTAGGTTCGTAGAGGTTGGACCATGAACGGACAAGTTCATGGAAACATTATATATCCTGGATCCATGGTTAGGTAAATGGATTAGTATTTTCATTTGTATAATGAGACAATGATATGAAATCCTTGGGTATCGAGTGTTAAGATTAAGCAATTTAGATGAAATAAAGTAGTTTGGGGTGAATCTCTATTTTATTAATTGCATATTTGTATTGTTATGAGCTCACCCTTTCTGTGTGTGTTTGGCAATGATCGTGTGACTTGTCGCACAAGAGCAGATGATGTTCTTGGTGATGTTGGGGACGCATAGAGACAGAGAGGGCTATCCTGGGAGTTTTATTATGAACTATTTATAGTTATTTGATTTACCTTCAATTGATTTTTGGAACTTGTAATTAAATTCATAGTTATGTTCATTTGAATTTAAGCGTGTCGAACAAATTTTAAAGATTCCCACGTTTTGGAAAGAGTATTTTATGACTATAGAGTTTTATTTATATATTATTTATTTTATTAAAGTAATTTCCAGCTAGGACGTTACAATAGTAGACCAGGAAAGTTTAGTGGATATACTCTATTGAGAGACCTTCAAGAAATCAGAAATTTCCAAAGATCGGATGCAACTCTATGTTGACGAGATTGTTTGATTTTTTGGAGAGAGAGTCGAAACTTGAGGGTATATATACACCATGTTTAGTAAGGGTCGAAGCACTAAGACCATATTTATCAAATATCTTATTCTTGATGTGAGTACTTCGTATAACATACTTTTAGGATGCCTTTTTATAAACAACCTAGGAGCCATCATTTTGACATTGCACCTTGTCATGAAATTTTTGTCCTCAACAAGAGATATGCATGTGAACCAAAAAATGGCACGAGAGTGTTACATTGCTAGCTTGCAACTACCCAAGTAGTGTCACCATTCCTCTATTAACGTTGGGAGATCTGGGAATTTAGAAACAAAAGACTGTTGGTATTCTCATCCTTTATCAGTAATAAATCAATTAACTTAAACCAGGTGAAAGACAACCAGTTGTTGCGATATTACCATATTGTAAAAACAATGCTAGAAGGATTCGAGTAATACAAGGTGAAGCATGTGTCGAGAGTCAAAAATGGTTGTGCTAACATACTTTCAAAGTTAGCAAAAACTATGGGAAAGGGTAAACATCAATCTATCCTTTAAAGAGAGCTTTCGACACCATTAATAAAGGTGAATGAGTGTATAAGTGTAGAAAACATGAATGATAGGAGAACACCAATTATACATTTCCTCAAAATAGGAAATAAACCTTTAAAGGTAGAGTGCAGCTGGGAGCGTAAGACCGCTAGATATACTTTACTTGGAGACAACTTATATCGAAGGGGATTCTCCATGCCCCTACTAAAATGTATCTTTGAATCTTTGACGAAATATGTTATGAAGGAACTCCACGAGGGATATATGGATACCATTCAGGTGCTAAAAAAATGGATATCCAGATTTTGAGAGTAAGGTATTATTGGCCCACAATCGCCATTGACTGTACTAGTTTTGTTCAAAAGTGTGTACCCTGCCAGAAGCATGGTAATATATCTCACCAAAGACATGAAGAGTTACATATCATCTTTTCATCGTGGCCATATGCTAAGTGGGGGGATGGACATTATCGACCCTTTCCCACTCGAAAAGGGACAAGTCAAGTTCCTATTAGTGGCAGTGGATTACTTCACTAAATGGGTCGAGGTAGAGCTAGGGGTGGCAAACGGGCCAGCCCGGCCCGTTTTGGCCCGGCCCGTATGTGGCACGTCAAAAAATGGGCCGGGACGGGCTGGCCCGTCAAATAGAAACGGGTCAATAATCACAACCCGTCCCGTATAGGATGGGCTAACGGGCCGGGCCGGGCTAGCCCGTCTAGTTTTTTTTTTTTACTTTTTTTAATTTTTTTAATTAGTTTTCAAATTTTTTTAATCTGTTTTATTTTTTTAATTTTTTTATATATACATATAAATTATTATTAAAGTCATATTTAATCAAATAAAATATTATTTTAACTTTTAATTGATTAGTTAATGTTTTTAATTAGATAAGTTAAAATAATTATTAAATTTACATATTAAATTTTTCAATTATAACTAATAATTCAAACTTAATTTATAGGTGTTAATGATTTAAATTACAATACTATTATATATTTCTACATTTAAAATATATAATCTAAAAAATTAATCTTTTAAATTATTTTTATTTTATTTTATTTTTTTAAAACGGACCAACGGGCCAAAACAGGCCAGCCCGTACTTTGGCCCGTCAATTTGACGGGCTGGACGAGACGGGCCAGAACGGGCTGACGGGTTGAAATCTTCAAAACAACCCGTTCCTTTTAGCACGGGCTGACGGGCTGGCCCGTTGGGTCCAGCCCGTTTTGCCACCCCTAGGTAGAGCCACTCGCAATGACTACAGCTCAACAAGTGCAAAAGTTTATGTGGTGAGACATAATCTATCATTTTGGATTTCCTTTGTCATTGATAACGGAAGATAATGCATGGATAGAGGCCTGATCGAATTTTTACAAGGGTTTCACGTCAAACATGTCACTACTTCAGTAGAGCATCCCCAAGCCAATGGACAAGCTGAAGTTGTCAATAAGATCATACTCATCGAGCTTCTATATGTACGTATAAATAGTATAATATAATATTTTTATCATACATACAACATAATAAAATAATAATACATTTATCTTTATTTATATATATATATATATATATATATATATATATATATATATATATATATATATATGGTTAAATGATGTCTTTGGTCTCCATTTTTGTAAGAAAATATTGATTTGGGGAAAATAAATAAGAAAAAAAATACATCTAAAATAAAAATGATAATTTTTTCTTCATCTTCATCTTAGTAGTTATAGAAAAATTACTCTATTCTTCTTTTTGACACTGTTTCTTGCTCTTTCCCTTGTTTATTATTCTCTTCTTTTTGTTTTCTCTCCATCGCTCAAGTTTCTCTCTTAAATTGCTCGTCACCTGCTCCTTGTATTCTTCTCTCTCTTTTTTTTTTCTCCATTCGCTAAACCACCAGCCCCTATTCTCCTCATTTAATGCGTATTATCTTCGAAGATTTGAACCAAAGATTTATACAATAAATTTTCTCATTCAATGTATCTTATCGTGTAAAATTAACTAGAGACTTATCTCTTCATACAAAGACATAAATTACTCTTGTATGCAATTGTCAACACTCCATTTTTCCTTATTTTTTCTTTCTAAAACTTTCTTTTTAGTTTAAATAAATATTTGTTTGTCTTTAATTAATTACTTTTTACTGTTAGTCTAGAAAAATAGAGTTTTTATTAAAATGATCTAAAAAGGTATAGTTTAGTAGTCTTTTATTGTATTTAGTTTTGTTTCTTTAAAAGTTCCCTTTTTAATAAAATTTGTTTGCCAGGATACCCTTTTACTTTGCTGAAATTCAATTTTGAACCCCTAACTTGTTTCTTTTCTTATTTACATATCAGTCATTGTTGCCTTGGTCACTAAAGCTTTGACCAACCCTTATCTCATCAAAACATGTGTTTAACTTAAAGTGATTGAATTGTGGACGGTGATCAAGAGAGACACAAGGGTTTTCATTCGTGACCAATCCTTGATGCACAACAAAGAGAGAGTAACCCTGATCACAAGCTAAAATCAATTGGGCAGAAACCAAGTTAGGTGCGTGAGAGTTATGGATGGAGATTATTCAAAGATCAAAATGGAGTGAGAGCATGGCTGATTGGAGATGGAAGAACAAGAGAGAATCCAAGTTGATCAAAGGCCAAAAATTGGGTTTCAGAGTCGCATTTCTGGTTCAAGAATGAGGAAATAAGTTAGGCTTTTTTTGTGTTTTATTGATTCGATTCTTTTGGGGGTTTAAAGAGGGGAACAATTAGGTTTTGAAGGCGAGCCTTGGTGTGTGCGCAAGAGTGAGAAATTTTTGTGGGCTAGGTTTCATGTTCTTGAGTTCCTATGAGCAAGGGAGAGGAAGTGTAATGTAAAGGGATTCTCTCCACATTTGATGAAGGAAAATAGTATCCTTCATGAGATTGGGATTTCCCTAGTGTGGCAGGTGGTTCTATTTAGTTCACCCACTTAGAAACAGACACTGGGACTGGAGTAAGAGAGTTCCTTTTTTGAATTTCTAGCACTTTCTTATCTCTTGTACGCTTTTGATTTTCCAATGAAATACCACCACGGTTTTCTTTCAATTCTGATTTACAGCTTGCAAGTTTTGTTTGTTCATGATTCAATTGCAATTTATGTTTTCAGCATTTGAATTATGTATTGCACCAATTTAAATTCCTTTATTGTTTTCAGTTTTTATTTCAATTGTGTTCTTAATTTAGTGTAGTGACCATGGGTTCATAGTTTGCATAGTTAAGGTTTCCTTTTGCAAATCAAGTGACCCTAAAGTGGACACATAATATTGAGATGTCTTCTCGAGTGTAGATGGATCCTTGTTCATTCACTACGATAACTCTCAATTTTATGTTTATTCTGCAATGCTTAATTTTGTCCTGGCATATTTCTGTTTTGTGATTATGCCCTAAATTTAAGTTTTGTGCATTTGCATTATTCACCATTGGTTCCTATCATGTTTGCATTGTTTGGATGGGAACTTATTTGATTGAGCTGCAATTGGGAACTAAAATTTGTCCACATAATTTGTCTTGCATCTTTTACTTGTAAGAGATTGAACATTCAGCATATTTGGTTTAAATTCACTGTTGCGTCTTATTGTTGAATTAAATGTTGTCACGGACAAAACTCTGCAATCCAAGTTGTATGTTAAATGCTGCCACATTTTCAGCAATGGATTTGATTTATGTGTGTGGTTATCTTTTCTTTGCTACATTAATTTCTGCTAAAATAAATACTGCACATGCATATATATCTCTGCCATATACGGAATTTGTAATTGAGTGAGATAAATAAGTAACTTTGTTGCTGTCATTTTCTTAGTTGATACTGCCATGCACATTCTCATGCATGTCTTTCATTCATAATATGTTTTTTAGCATTGAGCACACTAGTTAGTGAATAGGAATGCATTGGACATTTTCATTGCATTAGGATGCAATTGACTTCATATTTAGTGTTATCTGCATTTGCATATCACATTTTGATCATTGTTGTCACATACCAGGGAATATTCACTACTGTTAGATAATTTCTGGGTCTGAATTTCTGTTTTAGCTCTGCATAAATAGGTTTTGCACATGCATATAGTTCAATTCACCATTGCACATCATTGCAGTCCTTCATGAAAAAAAGAAGCAAGCATAGCATTCTGTGTTCTGTTTTGGGTAATCTAGTTTCATGATAAACTTTGGAACACTACATGCATTTGAAATTCATGCTGAGTAATTGGTTGTAGCCATTGAATTGCTACTGCCATAGTATATTCACGTTGATTCTCATTAAGTTGGCACTGCATCTTTCACTTTCATTCCATTTTAGAATCAATTCAGCATTCTTATTTAAATTCCATCTCATATTTTGCATTTAGCATTGCATTCATGAATATCACGGTATATTTGCATTCATGCATTTAACTTAGTTTAAATTTAATAAACTGTTCAATCTTCTTAGTTTTAAAATTTCTTTTTCCCCATTTGTTTTCTTTTTAGTGAGATTAAATTACGCAAACTAGACTTAACACACACCATTTCCTTGGATTCGATCTTGTGTCAATTTCCCTATACTTTGTTAGGGGGAATTATTTAGGTTTTGTTTAAATCCAAAAGCGACTAAAAAAGTGAGTTAACAGTAATTCTTTTTTATAGTATTACTTTTGCATTTCAGATGTAAACTATCCCAGAACATAGAAGTAAATATAGGGTCCCTATGAGGTACAATATTTTTTGGAACTCCATGCAACATCACAATTTCTCTTATGTACAATTTAGTTAATATCTATAATGAATACTTAATGTTAATAGGTAAGAAGTTAGCAGAATTTGTTGACCTATCCATGATAACCCATATAGAATTAAATTTTTGAAGAGTTTGTTGCAAGCCAACTACAAAATCCATTACTATACTATCCAATTTTCACTTAGGTATATCTAAGGATTGTAGCTTTCCTATTGGCTTTTGGTGTTCTATCTTAATATTTTGACAAATTAAACATGTTGCTACATATTATGCTACTTCCTTCTTCATCTTGGGCCACCAAAACATTTTCCTAAGATCTTGGTGGCTTCAATTGTAAAACTGCTTATACTTTGGTTGGATCAACTTACACTCCTTCTTTGGAAATCACATGTCCTAAGAATTTCACTTTCTCTAACAAGAATTCACACTTACACAACTTGGCATACATTTTTTTGTCTTTCAAGATCTACAAAATAATTTGAAGGTTCTTCACATGCTCTTCTAGAGCTTTATAATAAATAATAATGTCATCTATAAAAGTATGTACAAAATGATCTAAAAAAGGGAAAATCCTATTTATATAATCCATAAATATTGCAGGATCATTTGTCACACCAAAAGGCATCACTTGATACTCATACTGACCATACCTAGTTTTGAATGCAATTTTTTGTGTATCTTGTGCTTTCACTCTAATCTAGTGATATCTTGACCTCAAATCTATTTTAGAAAATACAAATGCTCTTCTTAATTGGTTCATCAAGTCATCTGTTCTAGGAAGGGGGTATTTATTCCTTATGGTAAATTTATTTAATTGACGATAATCTACACATAACCTAAAGAAAGGTGTGTTTCTTACTTTGGTTTGTTTTAAGGTCAATTTAGCTCTAGTACCTAGAAACAGTTAGTGGTTAGACTTTGAATATATTCAATGCAGGGTTTCCTAAGCTACCGAAAGTCGATTGTGACTGAAACATGGATCTATGTCGGAGATACCAAATCGGTAGAGGTGGAAACTATAATGCATTTTAGATTATTATTATTATTATTATTATTATTAAGTACTGGATTTTATTTGGATTTAAAAGACACTTTTGTTGTATCATCATTTAGACGAAATTTGATTTCAATTTCTTATTTGGACAAATTCAATTATTTATGTTCATTTGGAAACAATGTATTCAATTTGTCTTTAAATTCATATATTGTTGGAACTAGTTCACTTTTAACTTATGATAATCTATATTTGTTTGACACTATAGTTGCATATAGAAAATCCTTTAATATGGAACCGTGTGGTACTAAGCATAAAATTGACAAACTAACTCAAGAGCATTATGACACAGGCGCCAAGGTCATATATCTAAGAATAAAGTTGAACGACTTGTGTCAAATGGGATCTTGAATTCCATCAACTTCACAATTTGATATTTTTGTTGAATGCAATAAAGATAAACAAATCAAAACAAAGAAATTGGGTGCATATAGAGATTGATGAGTCATTATTTTCCTCCATTCCACTAGCCTTTGTGTACCCATTTGATAGTTGTTTAGTGCTTCATTGTCTTTTGTTAGTTCATTTTTCTCAATTGGGCTTCATTGGGCCATTATTACGAATTTTGAATAATTTGGCATTAATTGGTCTAATTTATTGTTTGTAATTGTTCTTAGGTATTATGTGGAGCAATTTTGGAGCTTGAACATTTATTTTAAGGTCAAGAGGAAGTTGTCACGTGATTTCCACATCATTGCCACGTCTGCGCCATGTTAGTCAGCCCGTCCACGTTATTGGGTCAGCATTTTCAGCCCATATTGACATTTTTGTAATTTTAAGTGGCAAAATTGCATTTTTGTAATTATGTGAATCTGTGGTGATGTGACCACGTATAAAGGGTTGAGTTTTTCGTTTTCAGCTACCATCATCTTTTCCACTCTCCATTTTTAGGTTTTTAAAGCTTGGAAGGTGACCTATGAAAGCACATGTTGATTTTCACGTTTTGCACTAATTTTTCACGTTTTATGAGTCATGCACAACACCCATTGTTAAAATTCTCATTTTCTACACCTTGGGTAACATTTATATTGAAGCGTTTAATGTTTTTCAGTACCGTTTTCGTTCTTTCCCCTTTCTCTCCTTGCACATTTTCGTTTCCTGCACCATTCTTGGTTTTCTGCACCAATTTGTACTCATTTGAATGGTTGAATCTCAATTTTTGTTGAACCCTAATTCGAATTCCATGAGGAGCTAATTTTCGTTTGCATTGATTCCTTGACAAAATTGAAATGAAACCATGAGATTATTGGTCGTTTCTGGGTTGTATTCAGATTTGACTTTGTTTTAGGTTGTGTTTTGATGATACATACGTTTTTTATGCATGTTTAATCTCAAATTCATGTTTTGTGCACATTCATGGCTCTATTCATGCTTAATGTTTATGGGTTCTGTCACAGCTTGCTTCAATCTGTGGGTGTTAACTGCCTGAAATTTGTTGTGCTTAATGATAATGAATCCATGGTAATTTTCGCTTAGTTGATTACTTAGGGTTCATGAGAGCAAATTCGAATAGAACAAGTAATTTAGTAATCTGTGATTGGTGGACTTTCAATTGAATCAAGGAACCATTGTGTTTTTATATAACTGTTAAATTTCTCTGCAATTTTATGAATTAAATTTTGTGTGAATCCATCAAACCCCCCCTTTGGTGTTGTGTTTAATTTTAGAAATTAAGTTGTGGACGAAAATATTGGTCGTTGGGAGACGACTTGGTTCAACTTTCACATACTACATTTAATTTTTTTATTTTATTGGGTACAACCTCGATCAAATTTGGTGTCGTTGCCAGGTAGATCTTAGAAACATTCAGGAAGGTGGAGGTGAACATACCTCTGTTAGATGCCATTAAACAGAACCGCAGATATGCAAAGTTCTTGAAGGAGCTGTGCATGCACAAGAGGAGGTTGAAGGGCAATGAGAGGATCAGCATGGGGAGAAACGTATATGCACTGATAGGTAAATTTGTTCCTCAAATCCTTGAGAAGTGTAAAGACCCAGGTACATTATGTGTTCCCTACATTATCAGTAATGTTAAGTTTGAGAATGCTATGCTTGATCTGGGTGCTTCGATTAATGTCATGCCTCTGTCTATTTTCAATTCTCTGTCTCTTTGACATTGCAACTAACGGGTGTGGCCATTCAATTGGCAAATAGAAGTGTTGCCCACCTTGCCGATTTCATTGAAGATGTCTTGGTTCGGGTTGGTGAACTAATTTTTCCTGTTGATTTTTACATTCTTGATATGGAAGAGGAATTTCCCGTGGTTCTGCCCCACTCATTTTAGGGAGACCATTTTTAAAGACAGCCCGAACGAAGATTGATGTCCATGCTGACACTTTATCCATGGAGTTTGATGACATTGTGGTGCGTTTTAATATTTTGGATACCATGAAACATCGTTTTGAGGATCACTCTATTTTTCACGTTGACATCATTGATCATGTTGTTGATGGACATATTTATGATTTCCACCCCTTGCATTGCATAAAATATTCATCTGTGTCTGAGATATCTGAGTTTGCATGGATTGATATTCTTGATTCTAATTCTGAATATGATATGGATAATGTTGAATCTGCTGAGTTTGACTCTCTAGGTGTTGTTCCTATTGACTTTGATGTTATACAATCAGATTGCACTAACCATGTTGCAGGAAATACATATGCATCTGATTGTTATGCTGAGGTACAAGTTATGGAACCCATTTCTCCCTCCCCTCTGGTTCCTGATATTCAGCTAGCATCCAGCACTCTAGTGTTGAAACCCCTACTAGACAACTTCAAGTATGTCTACTTGGAGGAGGAGAAATTGCCTGCCATCATTTCCACCTCCCTCACTATTGAGCAAGAGCAAAGGTTGTTGGAAGTGCTAAAGAAGCACAAGAAAGCCATTGGGTGGATATTGGCTGACATTCTTGGAATTACCCATCCATGTGCATGCACATGATTTTATTGAAGGATGGAGCAAAACCAGTCAGACAACCACAGAGGCGACTGAACCTTGTCATTCTAGAGGTTTTGAAGAAGGAGGTGACCAAGCTTCTACAAGCCGAGATCATCTACCCCATTTCAGACATTTAGTGGGTCAATCTCATCCATGTGGTTCCCAAAAAGACAAGCCTCACTATAGTCAAGAATGAAAAAGAGGAGCTGATTCCAACCAAGGTGCAATATAGTTGGAGAGTTTGCATCGACTACAGAAGACTAAATCAAGAAACCAGGAAAAACCACTTCCCCCTGCCTTTTATTGATCAGATGCTTGAGCGCTTGGCGGGTAAATCCCACTACTGCTTTCTTGATGGTTTTTCTGGTTACTTTCAAATCCATATTGCACTTGAGGACCAAGAGAAAACCATATTCACTTGCCCTTTTGGCACTTTTGCTTATAGGAGGATGCCTTTTGGCCTATGCAATGCCCTTGGAACATTCTAGCGGTGCATGCTTAGCATTTTTAGTGATTTTCTTAAAAACTGCATAGAGGTGTTTATGGATGATTTTACTGTTTATGGATCCTCCTTTGATGCATGTTTAGACAGTTTGGACAAAATTTTGAATAGGTTCATCCAATCTAACCTTGTTCTCAATTTTGAGAAATGTCATTTCATGGTAGAACAAGGCATAGTTTTGGGGCACATCATTTCGAGTAAGGGCATCAAACTTGACCTTGCCAAGATTTCAGTTATTTCACAATTGCCTTACCCCTCTTCTATGCGAGAGGTTCGTTCTTTTCTTGGCCATGCAGGGTTTTATAGGCACTTTATTCAGGATTTTAGCAAGAAGGCCCTTCCACTATCCAAGTTGTTGCAAAAGGATGTTGACTTCATCTTTGATGAAGGATGCAAAAAGTCTTTTGATTGCCTCAAGAAGACTTTCACCGCCACTCCGATCATTTAGGCGCCCAATTGGACGGCCCCGTTCGAGCTGATGTGTGATGCATCCAATTATGCATTGGCAGTTGTTCTGGCTCAAAGGATTGACAAGCAGCCAAGGGTAATCTACTACGCCTCCAAGACATTGGATGTTGCCCAAGCAAACTACACCATAACAAAGAAGGAGCTTCTTGCGGTTGTTTTTGCACTTGAAAAGTTTAGATCTTATCTGCTTGGTTCTCATATTGTTGTGTTTACTGACCATGCAACTCTGAAGTACCTGTTGAAGAAGGCAGAATCCCAAGCCTCGGTTGATTAGATGGATGTTATGGCTCCAAGAATTTGATTTGGAGATCTGTGATAGGAGCGGATCACAAAACTTGGTTGCAGACCATCTGAGCAAGATAGAGAGGTTTGTTGATGATGTTTCCCCTATCCGGGATGACTTTCCCGATGAAAGTTTGTTGACACTCTTTGCTTCCTTTCCATCCTCATGGTTTGCTAACATTGTGAATTATCTTGCTGCTTCTATTTTTCCTCCCCTAGCATCCAGAGCTCGATGTGATAAACTCAAGAGTGATGCTAGGTATTATATTTGGGATGACCCCTATTTGTGGAAGATGTGCAGTGATCAAGTTACTAGGAGATGCATCCCGAACCACGAGATTGACTTGGTCCTTCAATTTTGTCATTCATCTGCACCTAGTGGTCATCTTAGCACATAGAGGACAACTTGTAAGGTGCTGGATTGTGGATTTTACCAGCCCACCATCTTCAAGGATGTATGGAGGATTTGCAGCACATGTGAGCAATGCCAAAGAGCAGGAGGGGCCATTTCTTGGAGACAATAGATGGCTCAACAACCCATGTTGTTCTATGAGGTCTTCGATGTTTGGGGTATAGATTTCATGGGTCCTTTCCTTGTTTCTTTTAGTTTCACTTATATCTTACTTGTTGTTGATTATGTATCAAAGTGGATGGAAGCTAAAGCCACCAGGACTAACGATGCTCGAGTTGTTATAGACTTTTTTAGGTCTCACATATTCTGCAGGTTTGGAATTCCTAGAGCTATCGTTAGTGACCAGGGCACCCATTTATTGAACAGGTCCATGGGGGCTTTACTTTGGAAGTACAGGGTTATGCATAAGATTTCTACACCATATCACCCCTAAACTAATGGGCAAGTCGAGATCTCAAACAAGGATATTAAGCGAATCTTGGAGAAGATTGTGTAACCCAATTGAAAAGATTGGAGCAACAAACTAGATGACGCTCTTTGGGCTCACAAGACTGCTTACAAGGCACTTATTGGGATGTCTCCCTATCGGGTTGTCTTTGGTAAGCCATGCCACCTTTTAGTGGAGATAGAGCATCAAGCCTACTAGGCTGTCAAATCATGCAACTTCTCACTTAATCAAGCTAGGAAGGAAAGAAAGTTGTAGCTAAATGAGTTAGATGAGTGTTGGCAAAAGCAATACAAGTCTAAATGCTGAAGCAAGATTTTGATGATGATAAAAGAAGCCTGAAAACCATCTGGAAGACCATATGAAGACCATATGTTGTTATGTTAAAGCTATCTTGTAAAATGTAATTAGATTAAGTTAGAAGCAGTATTGTACAAGAAAATTCTAGTATTTCTCAAAAAATCAAAATGATAATCGATTATCACTTAGAATAATCGATTATCCTGAGCTGAACCAATTTTTTCAAGAAAGCACTGGAATAATCGATTATCACTTCTGATATTCGATTATCTGCTCAAAAATTTGTTTTCCATAAATCACACTGGAATAATCGATTATCACTAGTGATAATCGATTATCCTGGTCTGTTGGGCGCGACTGTTCAGCTTTTTGACCTAATTTCTGGAACCCCTATTTAAGGAACCTCAGAGTTACTTCTCACTTACCTTTTTGAGAACCTAGAGTACTAGTGTTGTGACTGCAAGAGAGTTCTTTGAGTGTTCTCAATAGAAGCTTTGAAAAACCTAGTGTGGGTAGAGCGATAACTTTTCCTGAGAGGTGTTCTAGGAGATGATTGAGTGTTGCTGTTGTTGCTAGGAAAGCTAAGGTCAAGGTTCTCTGTGTGATTCAGAGAAGTTTTCATCTCTTGTGTGACTCAAGAGAGGTGTTTTCTTTCCTTACACTCTTAATATCTGATTGTAAATCTGTTACTTATTAGTGATTTAGTTAATCTCATTTTTAAGAGATTAACAACTGGACGTAGGGTCTTTTGATCCGAACCAGTACAAATACTTGTGTTCAATATTCTTCTCTATCTCTTTATTTCATCTATTATTATGTTTATAGAAATTATTTATTGATCTAATTGATAAATTTTGGAAAAATTTTAAAGTATTAATTTTATTATTTAAAAACCAATTCACCCCCCTCTTGGTTTTGTCCGCACGCTCAAACATTTCGCTGCGCGATACCAACAATGAGATCCGTCTAGAAGCTTATCAGAACTCTCTATTCTACAAAGAGAAAACCAAGAGATTCCATGATAGCTCCATAGCGAGGAAAGAGTTTGTTGTTGGTCAGCCAGTGTTATTGTACAACTCTAGACTTGGACTCAATGGTGGTAAATTAAGGTCAAAGTGCATTGGTCCTTTCATTGTCACTAATGTTTATCCTTGTGGTGCAGTTGAGATCAAGATCAATCCACTGATAAGAGCTTCAAAGTGAATGGGCATCGTCTGAAGCAATTCCTCAACAACCCTGCCTTGGTGGATACTATTGTAGAAGAGACTTCCCTACTTGACTCTACTTTTGTTTCAACATGATTTAAGGAGTTTTCTTTCTCCTTCCTTACTTTTATTACACTTGTCCAGACCCATCTGCTGATGTTTGATTGGTTGATATTGTGCTGAGTCAGATTGAGGCAATGTGTAGTTTAAGTGTGGGAAGAGTCTGTTTGTTGTTGTTTCCTTTTGTTTGTTTCCTTTTTGTTAAGTTGTGTTATGTTTTTGTTTTCTGTTTGGGACACTCACTTCACTTTTGGAGGATGAGTTGTTGGTTGTTCTGTGGATTGATATCCTTGCTTTCTCCTTGCATGTCAAGTTGCTTTTGAATTGTTTTACCCTGTGTGAGGATTTGAGCCACTCTCTGTTCTTTGTTGTGTGATATATGCCTCTTGAATGCTTGCACAATGGCCTTGGCTTGATTCTTTCTTATGCTTTTCTGATTCACATGCATGTGTGGATATGATTTAGGCAACTTTGTTCTTATGAGCCTACAGTCAGATGAGCCGACCTTGGACTGTTTCCATTCATAGCCCTTTTGGAGCCTGCATACCTTTTCATTGTTCTACAACTCAGTACAAGCCCTTAGCCTGAAAATCATGATTCATCCTGCCTTAGGAAATTTTGGAGCTTTGGAATTGTTTTGGGAATATGTGTTATCTTTTAAGTGTGGTTGTGCGCACACCTGTTTTGTTCATGGATTGCTCATTTGTACATTTTATGTCGGACTTGAAAACAGTTGTTTCTCTACTAAAAAAATGAAAAGAATTAAAAAAAAGAAGAAAAAAAAGAAAGAAAGGGTTTGGGTTTGAGCATTGTGTGAGAATTGAATCTGGAAGTGTTGGAGTTTGGAATTGCTTTCATGCTTGATTTTGACGTATTTCCCCTTTACTCCTCTATTTCCTTTGGTTCTTTTTAGCCACTTATGCATATGTTCCACACCTTGTCCTCAGCCCCATTACAACCTTGAAAAGTCCTTCTGATCTTGATTTGCATGTGTTTTGGTTTGGTTATTGGCTCTAGAGACTAGCCAAGTTTGTTTGATATTTGTTTTTCAATGGTGCTTTGAGAGTAAGCAGAGATACAAACATCTTAGAATTGGTACATATGGGAATTTGTAGGCCATTTCCCACACCTTCATGGAATGGTCAACAATATTTTATATCATTCATAAATGATGATTACTCTAGATATGCATACCTATTTCTTATACACAAAAAGTCCCAATTTTTTTTATGTGTTCAAATTATTTAAGGTTGAAGTTCAAAATCATCTTAATAAAAATAATTAAAATTGTTAGATTTGAATGTAGTGGTGGATACTTTGGTAGATGTGGCAGTTCAGAAGAACAAGGTTCGGGACCTTTCGTCAAGTACGTAGAGCAAAGTAGAATTGTTCTATAGTACGCCATGCCAAGGTCACCTAACATGAATGGTGTGGTTGAAAGATGAAATATGACTTTTAAGGATATGGTAATGTGGAAATGTATAAGGCATGTCTTGTGGGTACATTTAAAAGAGAAAAATAAGAGCATATAGCCCAAAGAAGAAGAGAGATAACACTAAGAGAAAAAGAAGAAAAAGAAGAGAGAGAAAGAGAAGAGAAAGCAAAGAGGGTATTGCAAAAACTGGGGGTGTTGAAAAAAAAAATACTAGAGCAAAAGCTAAAAGATAAAACAAGAGAAGGAAGCCCTAGAAGAAAAAAAGGGAAAAAGGAAGAAGAATAGAAAGCGATAGAAAAATATACTAACTTGTCTTTCCTTGTTTTTTTGCCTAGAGAAGACTTTTTCATCAGGGATCAATGGTATCAACAATGGGACAAATAAAGGATGACCGATAAAGAGGACACAAGATTGGAAATATATGCACATAACTTAACTTATTTGTCTATCCCTAACAACCCTATGGGCAGTCAAAGTTATACCTATAGTTTGGATGTTTGTTTGTATAATATTCTTTTGTTTCTCTTTGACATAACACTCTTGCTTTAAAATTTCTTGATGTTTTTTATAGATGGGTATTTGGTATTTGGTATATTTCTTCTTTGTATGTACAGGCTTACTAACAAAGAAAAAATTGTGTTAGATTTGATGCACCAATATTTCACAGCCAAGACGGGGTGAATTGGTTTCACAAGTCTTTTGTTATTCTTTTCACTTTAAAACAATTTTAAATGAAATCCTTAATCAATTGACAAGATGAGTTTAAGAATGCATATTGTTTAACCTTTATACTTAGCAAAATGTAAAAGATAAAGGAAAGAGAGCACAAGAGACACAAACTTTTATACTGGTTCAATTCAATTGAATCTACATCCAGTCTCTAGCTATCCACACTAGAAATTTCACTATAACATCAACAGTTAGGACAATACAAGATCCACTTATGTACTTCCTACACCCTAGATACACACTCTTGAAAAACCCTTCAAGAAATGCAACCAATAGCGCTACACGCAGTTACTAACACCTATCATAGTCACAGTGATAGAACAACAAGTTTCAATAACAAGAAACCAGAAATTCAGTAGTCAAGAATCAGTGTTTCAATGGAAGACTAATGATAGAAAGAATACATCTGATTTTATGTAAATTTTGATATCACAATCACATAATCTTCTTGAAATCTTGATGAACAACTTGAGAAAAATGAAGAGCCAATGTAGATCTCCTCCAAGAACTCTCCAACAATCTTTTTCTTCTCTTTGGTGTCTCAAAAAAGCCTTTTCAAACAGGTGCAGTAATATGTTTTTAAAGTAGGGCTGTTTTCAGGCTTATCTAGTTGATTAGGTTATCTAGCTAATCAACTCACTACAAAAAATCATGTAAGTTGTGGCGTTTATTTTTGTATATTACGACGTTTTCAAACGTCATTATTTACGCGCGTGACGCTTTTTGAAAATGTCGTAATTGCTGCCGCCACAAAATATAATATGGCGTTTTCATGTCAAACGCCGCTACAAACGTCACTTTATACATTGTATAAAGTGACGTTTTAAAGAGGTAAATAACGACAATTAAAAATGATGTTATTTGCTTCCTCGAAAATAAATCCAATGAAAATAGCGACACTTGAAAATGTCATAATTCTAATTATATGACGACATTTATAAATGTCACTATAATATATTATAAAAAAAATTAATAAAATATTTTATTATTTATTATTATCCACTATATTTATAATTTCATAATTCAGTAATATTGCATTATTATTATTATCCATTTATATTTATATTTTCATATTTCAATAATGTTTTATTATTATTATTATTATTATCCACCTATATTTATAATTTTATATTCAACATATTTTTTCTTTAATAATGACAAGTTAAATTATGAAAAAAATTATAAAACTCTATAAGAAATTATGCTAGAATACAAATAAAATGAACAAAAGAAGAAATTTCATTGATCAGGAAACAATTTCAAAGTGTTGAAGAGTTAAAAGATCCAAACATAAAATAGACAATACTAAAAGTCATTTTGAAATCGGAATACAATTATACTTTTAAACCTAAACCTAATTTGTTTCGCTTCCACCACTTGATCGTACTACATCATTTGGAGACGGTGCACCACTTTGAACATCCTGTGCATTCAATGAATAAGAAATATAAGTAATTGAATAATTTTAAAATAGAAATACAATAAAATTAATTAATTTTCTTAAGTAAATTATAATACCTCGTTACCAGACAGATGTACCAAAGCAGCAACCATTGCAGCAAGAGGTTCAAGAATATATTCTCTAGAAGCAATGTAGGCAAGCACTTTTTGCATTTGCTTCATTTGATTCTTAACAGTTGCAAGCTCACTTTCCATCTTTACAAACTTGTCATCCATATTTGATGAAGTTCCACTTGATTCCACTTAATCTTGCAGTTGGGCATTGCTTGAAAGCAAGTGTAGGACAAGCTCTAAAAGAAAGACCTCTAACCCGACCTGGATATTCTTTTCCAAATATAACACCAATCGGATCATTTGGATATATATATTTATTTAATTAATTAAAAATAGGTTTTAAATGCTTCTAATTCTACTATAGATATTCACCTTATTTAAATTTTTAATAAAATAATATTTATGTTTCTTGATGTTGATAGATACGAATCATTTCTTCCTAACAATGTTAATAAATACACTTATATTATACCTATATCATACATATATAATAGGTCAGTGAATACCAATTATGAGCAGGATTTTTTATTAATATTTGTTACTTTATATCATAAAATGTGTCAATCTAATTTTGGAATAACTTTAACCCTCTAGTTTACTGGTTTAACAAGCATCAATTTACTTGTAGGGAATAAGTTGAATACAACTTTGTCCTGTGAAAATAAAAAATGGATTCATTCTCATTACTCATCCATCTTTATTCATCTTCACCTATCACCACTAATCCCAATGTATTTTCAGTTCTCGCCACCTCTTGTCACCATATTTAAATTACAATTACAACAATAAAAAACTTCAACCTTAAGATGCACCTATAAATGCACACAACATTCTGTAAATTTTCTACGTGCACCACATATACATAGTAAAATCAATTATAACTAATAATGTATGGCACCGCATTATCCTGCATTATTATTTAGAATATTAACTTGGTTCTGATGTTTATCTCCACACTACATAAACTTTAACTTATAGTATAGTCATCAGAAGCTTCTTAAAGTGTACAAGTAAATTATAAACTAAGAAAATTTTTCCATAATCTGATCAAGGTTTGTTAGCATTAATCTATATATTTATACTGATTTAGCATAAATTACATTGTTTTGAAACCATGAATACTTCGTAGTAAAAGAGTTAACGTGCAACAGGGAATATAAACATGACTTGGCTGCCTCCTAACGAAGTGAGTAAAAGGTGAGGGAATCTAGCTTTAACCTTCCACATGACAAAAATTAAGATTAATCACAGATACTGTTCGTTCATGAAGAAAAAATTAGTTCTGGTGAAGGTGAGTAACATTGACAATTTTTGGCTTCATCATACACCCATGGCACCCAGAACCACAGAAAAAGCACACAACATTTTGTAAATTAACCCACATGCACCATATATAAATAGTAAAGTCAAAAAATATACATATAGACACCACTCTCTTTGTTTAAGCAAAAAAAAAATACATTGAACAAAGAAAACCAGAGGCAAGAAATATGTGGACCTCATTCTTTTTTTTTTCTTTATTAGTAATGACACAGAATCTGGCTTTATGAAATCAATATGAAATTACCGTGATAAGATAATCATCTCCAAGTGTAGAAAATTTAGACTTTGACAGCACCAATTGCTTCTTGAATACCTCACAACCCTTAGTTAAGTCACCATTTTACCTGCATCAAAAACAAAATTTATGGTTACCTTGAATTATCAACATTTAACCTCTCACATGAGTTGTCAAAATAGTTGGTGTTAATGAATCTTTTCCATTAAAATTACAAAGCACTTACATGTATTTCTATATAATTTCAAACTTTTAAAAAAGAATGGCTTGATAGAATCGTGAAACTGCAATGGATAGTTTAGGATAGCTTGACATAATGATGCTATAAAGGATTTGAAAACAAAGGAAGATTCATCTAAAGTAAAAACCATAAAATATCTTGATATGACCCTTAGTGTTATGTGTCTATAAAATTATATTCATTCTCTTAAAATTTCGCATCTATACAAAATCTTGGGCTAGAGTGTAGAGACTTGGGGAAAAGTTATGGGGAAAAATACAATGAAAAGTGCTAGAGTTGCAGTTTTGATGATAATTATGATGTCTTTTGTCCAAATTCTATAGGCAAACAAACTCTCGTGTATTCAATTATGTGTTGTTGAATGTTTACCAAATCAAGTTCATTATTATCAATCTTTTATAGCCTGTACTAAACGATGTCCACCAAACACCAGTGCCTCCAATTGTGTTAATATGTATATATACCTACATCCTTTTTATTCACAACCTCACAAATTTCTTATTGATTGTATTTATTTTTTCTGCTGTCGTATTCATACGATGGGTGTGGAAATTATATTCACATAAATACAAAAGTAAGTTAATGAAACATATATCTTCTAATTCTACTTCCGTGAGATACCAAACGCTAGCAGATTTACTTCCGAAAGGCAGTCCAATTAACATAACATTCAATTTCATCAATGCAGAACTATAATTATCATATAATTAATTAAATAATATTAAAAAATATGAGGAAGATTCATCTAAAATAAAAACCGTAAAACCCTAAACTTTGTCCATAATAGAGAACTAAAAAATAGAGCATAATGGTTTTTGACCTTCAAAACCCTAAAACCCTAACACAATACATTACCTTGAATGAACCAATGAAATTGAAGAAATGAAGAAAATCAAACAAGAACGAAAACTCTAAAACCCTAATACAATACATTACCTTGAATAAACCAATGAAGTTGAAGAAATGAAGAAAATCGAACAAGAGCGAAAGTATTGGGTCGACTGTGAACAACAACAGGCGCTTGCGGAAGAGGATTCGAACAACTGCGAATAGTTGGGAGGGAGTGTCTGTGAACGGTGATGGCTAACAATGCGAACGACTTTGAAAATGAAAATATTGTTTTTGGGAATGGAGGGAATTCATTTAAGAAAAAAAGGGTCTAACAGATTAAAAATCGGGAAAAAATTTTAGAGTAAAAAAAATATTTATTGAAAACTGACAATTTTAAATGACATAATTTTCAATAGTAGTATGACATTTGATAATAGGATAGTTAAAAACGCCATATTTTACATGTAAAATATGACAGTTTTAAAAATGTTGTATTATACTGCAAAAAACGACATTTTCAAAGAAACGCCATATTAAAAACGTTGTTATATACACGATTTTTTGTAGTGACTAGATCATGACAGTGCTCAAGTTCATGTTCCAGAATTAATCTAGTTGACTAGATTAGTATTCTAATCAACTAGCAAGACAACAAAACAACAAATTTAACCATCACACACACATATGTCTTGTTTGAATTTCAGCAATTCTATGTTATCATTTTTCTCATGGACATCATCAAAAACAACATAAATTCTCTTTTAAAAAATAGGAACAATAAATTGTCCTGATTTTTATTTCTTTTCTGTTAGACCCTTAGCAACTTCATTCTTAGGATCCTCAATTTTCTTTCTCTTTCCTTATACTTTAGAGGCAGTTACAAAAAGGAACATTTTTTTTGTATTTTGTTACTTCAACCTTTCCTCTTCTTACACAGAATATGAAATGAGCCTATTAAGAGAACATTTCTCCTTTTGACAATTATAAAGGATCTTAAATGGACCAAATTATGAAAGAATAAAATTCAATACTAAATGTGTGAGCAAGTCTTTAAACATCTCGAGCTTTAGTGCCTTATGTTTTGAAGCAATATTTGACATTCCTATAATGTATTCCCTCATATTTCCTTTGCCTTGATACTTCATAGTAATCAAGCTCTGAAAGAGAGCACTTGTTTCTACATTATCACTTTTTTTTTTGTAAAACACTTTTCAATTTCAGTAAGGAAATATTTGGCTCTTGTTATCTCCTCAAAGACAATATCCTTAAAGACCTCAAGAATGACATGCTTAATGATAATTTGACTCATGCAATTTGAGCGATCATATTTCTCGTAATCTCTCATCTCATTAAAGGTACTAAAGTGTGTAAAAGAAGTGGGTTTCTGGATCCTTAAAGCAAGATCAAGATCAATGTTACCACGAACAATTTCCATGTTCTATTTCCAATCCTTAAAATGTGTTCCATTAAGAACCAAAACCAAATTTAGGTTAGCAAATATTCAAGTAATAATAGTTGAAGTAATGATCACATCATAAACAAAATTCAATCATCAATATGTACAAATAATGGCATAACTCATTTCAAGATTTTAAAGTATATCAGCCCCAATAATCAATAAGGTTTTGATGATAACAAAATATTATACCAAACGTGTAAGTTTGTATTCAAAAGTGAAAATATAATTAGACAACTAAGAGATAGCATCTAATGGAAATAGCGAGAACAAGAAATTGATCAATATTGTTCAAAGATCAAAATATATTATGTGTAGTATTGTGATATGATCCTTACCGGAAATATGGCAATTTTTTTGAATTTGGATTCTTTAGTAAAGAAATAATTAGAATAAGAATAAAGAACGCAAAAAAAGACAAAGATAGAATTCGTCACAATCTAACATATTGATAAGCTAAGGAAGATCATTCTCCACAAAGAGATCCTTCTTTCATAAGGACCCAATAAACAAAAAGGACAAACGCCACAAACGAGATTGATAAGTCTATGGAAGGTTCGCCACAAAGACCCATGCCTTTGATAAGAACTAAATAATATTGACGCCTTTGATAAGTTAAGGAAGATTCGCTACAAAGATCTCAATCTTTGATAAGAACCTTGAAGCCTAAACCAAGAACCTAGAGAATCCTCTCTTTAATGAAATAAATTTATTAGTGATTGAAAACTTATTACAATTGTTGTAGACCTTGGTATTTATAAGTCTTAAAAGATAAAAGATAAAAATGGAAAAACTATCAAAAGATATCCAAAAATATCAAAAGATAACAAAAATATTAAAAGATAAAAAAAAAGATAAGTTGGATCATTTACATAATTAAATTTAATTATATAAATTATTCTATAATAGGATATTCATTCATTCATGTCCTTTTAATGTTAAAAGCTACTCCTCAAGTTCTTCTTGTATATATTCTAGAGATAATTCTCTATCATATCCTTCTTCTTACATCAAAGTTGTCCTCAGCTTCGTGTCACCTAAAGATTCCTTCACTGTTGTATTAGATCAAGAGATAGTCCTTTATCATATTGCATGCATGTGCCTAATTGATTTATACTCATATAATACGTGTATCAAGAAAAATCGACAAGTCTAGTTAATGAAAAGGCCAACTTTAAGTGTTAGACTGGTCAATGTGTTAGACGATTTTCATAGTAGAAATCATAAGGTAAATGCATTAGACGACCTAAGTGTAAGACCCAAGAAAATTAAATAATTAATTGTGTGATGTATGATATGAATTGTATATGCTTTCCTACTACAAAGGCTCGAATTTCTGGATTTTTGGAAATTTTCCAGAAATCGCCTAGCGGGCCTTCAAAGCCATCAGATGACTCATGTTAAACAAACCTAGTTTCTGGGTTTCTGCTTTGAACCGCTTGGCGGTGATGAACTGTCGCCAAGCGATGCATGTTGGTGTGCTCTATATGATATGTTTGTGGGTTATCATGGGGTCTTTGGATCATGGACAATTGTGTGATATATATATATATATATATATATATATATATATATATATATATTGTATGATGTGAACCCTTGATTATGGTGATTGGATGGATTAGTGATTTCCTTAGTATAAGGATTTGTGTTGATTTGGGAAATTCTGGATAGTATGATTTGGATTGGAATTTGGTGGTGATTTTCTGGGCAATTGACTATTAATCAATGATATGTGGAGTCACACATGTTAAAGAATGGTGGAAAGGGGAGATTGGGCAAATAGAATGAATTTTAGGGAGTTAGGGTTCGCGCAGGTGTAGTACCAATATGGAATTTTCTAGAAAAGTGATGTTTGGTATAGTGGTGACAACAACTTTGGAGTTGATTCTGTGAGGTTCGAGTTAAGGGGTTCCTTTGGGGCTTCAAGTGGAATTAAATGTGGGAAATAGGCGTGAATGGAGCCTTGATAACTTGTATACCCTATATCATCAAAGTGATTGGCAAAGTGGTGTAATTAAAAGTAGAAGGTGAAAATAAGTGAGGGAAGCTAGTGCAGGATGGATGATAGTAGTATGGGGTGGCATGAGACATCATTCGTTGTAGTAATGGGTCTAAGTATTAATCATAAAGTGGTTCTTCTTTTTCTTAGAGCGGGAATAGTAGTTAATTAAGTCCTATTTATAAGTGTTTGAATTTGTGGAGATGCAAATGGTGTAGGTGATACGTGGCATTAGATTGATTGGCTTTTACAATGATGTTTGGTATAATGATGGGGTTCAGTTAAGTATGGATGGCTTCAATAATTGGTTGAGGAGTATGGTTTGTTCTTAGTTATTGCAAAGATTTGGCATAGTCAAGAGAGAGAACATATATATGGAAATGGGTATGTCAATAGGGCATCAAAATTGTGGGTTTCAGGATCGTTAAATGGGATGTATGAAACTGGTAATGATATTGTGTGATTGATGCATGGATTGGGAGTAAAATTTTGCTATGTAGTGCCTAAACTAGTAAACTCGTTGTACTGGTGTAGCGCCTAGCGGTAAGGTTTGAACCGCCAGGTGAGAGCTACAAAAACAGAGGGGTCTTGAAGCGCTTAGCGCCTAACGATGAGGACAATTCTGCCAGACGAAAACTTTGTGGGCAGTGGCACTAGAATGCGTGGCGCCTAACAGTGAGGGTGGTCCCGCCAGGTGATACTTGAGGTCCAAGACCTTTGGAGAGCTTGACACCTGGCAGCGATAGGCTTTCGCCAGGCAGTCTGCAACTTAATCTCGCCTGACATCAGTTAGAAAGCGTTAGGCGATAACGCAATGGATGACGTTGTTTGCTTTGGATGGGTGCATGGCCTACAAGGCTTTGGATGATGTCTTAAGTATGGAGTTTGCTTAAACATTCCTAAAGTTGTGGCCTGGTGACATTGCTAACCAATGTGAGTATACGAGTTGTGGCTCGTATGAAGGGTCTCCACTTGATTGGGCAATCACGGGTTGTGGCCAGTGGTGTTACTAATCTTGTGTTGAGAGTACAAATTACGTTTCGTATTCAAAACTCCACATATCATTACACATGGTGGTTCGTAACAAGACAGCCTTGCACATGTTTCTATGAGTTGTGGCTTGTAGATGGGGGAACCACGAGTTGTGGCTTGTGGTAGCAAAAAGACATCTTAAGGTCATCATTCGAGGATGTAGAACGTGGATAGACATGGTGGTGGCCATGTTTTCTGAACTCGGAGGATAGAGTTTCTCTTATGAATGTGTGTGCGTGTGTGTATACTTTATTTGTGATGATATATATATATATATATATATATATATATATATATATATATATATATATATATGTATATATATTTCATGTTGTTAGCTCACCCTATATGTTTGTGTTTGGCGATGATCGTGTAACTCGTTACACGAGAGCAGATGATGTTGCAGGATGGAGTTAGTGAGGCATAGAGCCGGAGTGGGACTAGTATGGAGGTTGTGTTTTATAGATTTTAATGTTTTTGTAAACATTTATTTTACTAGACCATGAGCTTGTAATAGTTATTTGGAACTTATGGATTTTGATTTGTGGCACAATAATAAATGTTTTGAATTTTCCCGCATTTAGGGAAAGACATTATAATAAATGTAGTTTTGTTTTTCTATATTATTTGTTTTATTTAAATTAGTAATATCCGACTAGGATGTTACACTAAGTGTTTAGACAACCTAAGTCCTTGTGTTAGAAGACTAAGGTGAAAAATGACCAAGGTATTAGATAACCAAAGCAGTTTAAGTCATTAGACAACCTGAGTGTCAAATGACCTTTGATAGTGAAACTTTTAAAATATGTCTTGATAATATGAAATAGGTTTTTTATCTTTTATTTTTCATGCAAATTAACATATTGATACAAGTATTTGAAATAGAGATTCAATGATATGAATTACAATGAATACTATCATTTTGGAAGAAGAACGCTTTTTAATCAAACGTTCAAATGAAATTAATACTGAGAAATATATGATGAATGAGTTATTTGATTAAATGAAAGATATTGTTGCTATAATGTTTTAAATGCAAAATCAAGTTGCACAAAGTTTCCTTAACAAGACAATTTGTGAAAGTTAAAGACAGCAAAATTCAAAATCAAGCCTGAGCTCAATCTCAAATGATAGCCTCCTCCTCAAGCTAGGTTGGGCCAAAGCTTGAAATGGTGACTATGGTGGATGGTGGATGCGTGGAGACTTGGTATTGAGAGAAAATGACTCTCGATTTTGGTGATTTAATGGTGGGATGGCTTATGGTGATATAGGAAAGGTTAGGCCAACTCTAGAGAAAAGAGTGCTAGAGGGGCCTCTTGGGATGCTCTAATAGTGACTAAGAGAAGAAGTATGAGTCAAAAATAATTTGGGTAGCATAACATTATCATTCTCAAAGTGAGAAATACATCGGGAAAACACCTTTATTTATAGAGTAAGGTGTCTCCAAAAAGGTTTAAAACCCTAGAATGCTAACATGCACCAAAACCCTAAAAATGCTATCTTGGTGAAGGAGAGTTTGACATATGGCAATCCTCACTCACAAAACAAACCACTCAGGTGTTGCCATGTGGAAAACTACTTTATGAAAAGTCTCTCCAATAGGATAATGACACATGGCCACTACCTATGTAAGAGAACTCTCCATTAAAGAGCTTGCCATGTGACACAAGTGGGATGCCCTTCCTAAGCTAGCTTGATTAACATAATTAAACATCAAATAGTTGCTTAAGTAAGCCCATATGATGCTCCCTACTTAAGCAAGATTGTTTTTAAAACCCTACACTATTTAGCCCTTAATACAAGGCCTAAAAGAAACCTACACTACTTGGCCCTTAATACAAGAGCTAAATATTCCTGATCTACTAAAGATACTCCATTGTGGCCTAAAGGAAAAGAGCTTTGCTTCATCTTGCAAAGATGACTCTATCTCTTCATGAAAGTGCTTCGCCATGCTAGGGGGTATTGCAACGTCCTTGTTGGAAATTACTTAATAAAATAAATAATTTATAAATGAAACTCATTCGTCATAAAATACTCTTTCACAAACGCGGGAAAATTTAAAATTTAACCAATGCGCTTAAATTCAAATCCACGAAAACCATAATAGTTATACAAGTTCCAAAATCAACTGAAATAAATACGACAATAATAGATAAACATAACAAAATCCCCATAGTAGTCCTCTCTCCGTCTCTACGAGTCTCCAACATCACCTAGAACATCATTTGCTCACGTGTGACAAGTCACACGATCATTGCCAAACATAAACAAAAAGGGTGAGATCATAACAATATAAGCATATAAATTAATAATAAAGAGATTCACCCGAGCTATATTATTCAATACAATGCTTAAAACTGAACTCCCTATTGCCCCAAGGTTCTCTGATTATCGTTTCATTATACAAATGAAACTACTAACCCAGACACTTTATACCAACCATGGACCCAGGATATAACATGCTTCCACAAACCTGCCCGCTTGTGGTCCTGCCCATATGAACCTTTCCGCTCGTAGTCCAACTCTATGGACCTCCCCACCCGTAGTCCAACTCTACGGATCTCCCCACTCGCAGTAGCCCTCAAATGTGAACACAAAACCTACGAACCTTCTCGCTTGTATCCTCACACGAGAGCATCATTAATATGAACCTCCCCGCTCATATTAATCACGTGTTCATCACCAATCATGAACCTACCCGCTCATGACACTATCAAACATCTCCTGATCCAAGTCCACATCAAAACGCAATTAAGAAAGACACACTGCCCCTACACTATTGTCTGGCGTTGCCTAAGCGCCGCCAAGCGAAATCCTAGTGCAAACCGCCTAGCGATTCCAATAATGAAGTCGTGCCAACATGGTACGACTTTGCTTAAACATATCATTAACTTAATTGAAGTCGTATCAAGATGGGGCGACTTCACTTTTTGTACCAAAGTCTTGCCATTTTGGCACGATTTCAACTAATTCTAATTGAAGTCTAATCATTTTGGGACGACTTCTTTACAATGAAATCGTACCATATTGCTACGGTTTTCCCTGCATGAATTTGTTTTTTTTTTTAAATGTGAAATTTTTGGAATTTCATATCTAAATTGCATCAAGAATGTAAAAAACCCTTGAAAGACATTGTAAGAAATAACTACTTTTGTTAAGTCCTTATTATAAAACACCTAAAAATCATATATAGTCAATTTTATAAGTCATTTCATATTTCTAATGATATAAATTTATTTATTTTTAATTATTTAAAATTTCTTTATTTATAATAAATAATTTTGATATTTATTTTGGGGTTTATTTTCAACGAAGAGAAATATAAGCTGAGTTATGATTCACATATTATCCAAAACAATGTTATTATAACATTTTTAACTCTCAAAATATTCTCCCATCTTCTCAAAATATTATAACAATGATTCAGGTATTCTCTCAAAATATTCAATTGAATATCCAGTTCACATCTTCTCTAATTGGTTGTTCAATTGAATATCCAGTTCACATGAGCTATTCTTCTCATTAACATTATTATTAACAGTAAAAATAAATAAATGAATATCACTTAAAAAATTATAAAAATTGATAAACTTAACGAAGTGTTAGCTACGTCTATTCACATGAAAGTAATGATACAACTTAGGCTAAATTTATGCTTAATTACAAAAATAACTCTATGCCATTTTGTTTTTTCTATCTAGACCATACATTTTAAGCTCTATGCTTAATATAATTTTATCAATTTTAATTTTTTCATTTTAAATAATAACTTACATGTCATAATAATAATATTAATCTCTCATATAATTTATTTGAACTTAATTTTTACTGATCCTAATTTATTTCAATATAATTTTATCATTTTATTTTAACTTACAATGATAAAATAATAATCTCTTAATTTTAACATAGTTCATCAAACATATCCCATCATTAACATCTTTGCATAATTTTTTCTTTCAAAATGTCCTCATTTCTTACAAATTTGTCCTTAAACTAAAAACTTTCGCTTCTTTCTTTTTAAACTCACTCAAATTCATTATTCTGAATTGAGAAACAAATACAAATGATGGTAACACATATTAATATAATCAAATTAAATAATTTTAGTATAATTAAATGAAATAATTTTTGGGGAATAGGTTTTCTGGCATCTGCGCGTGTCTATTAGAATTCCTTCATTAATTAAAAAACCAACCCATAATAATCCATGAATCGAAGCTGTCTCTGTATTACATTCCTGCATTAATTAAAACGTTTCCATTGCCCACCGCAGGATTATTGGGTGAAGAAAAAGAGAAGATTTTTTACAAAAAGGAAAAAAAAAAAAAAGACAAGAGGGTGATATTGAAGTGGAGTAGGAAGCAGGTAAGAGAAGAGAGAGAAGAAAAAACAAAGAAGAAGTGGAGAGAGAGAAAGAGGAATTGGGAAGAAAAAAGTGAGAGAGAAAGAAAAGGAGAGTCGGCGCCCATTGTCCCCGCCGACCAATCATAACGTCGTTTTCAACCTCATCATACCATACCCACCTCTTTCTCCTTCTCCTTCTCTTCTACTCTTCTTCATTCTTCCTTCTTTCTCTAACCAATAAACAATCTTCATTTTCTTAGGTAAATCTTAAAACCCTATCTCTCACTCCACCTCTTTCTCTTTCTCTCTCGGGTTCTTCCCATTTATATTTTTTTCCAAAATACGGAAGATCTCCTTCTTCTAGCTTAGTTTTCCTCTTCTTTTTCTCTCTTCTATATTCAATCCTCATTCGTTTCGGTTCCCTGAATTTCCCTTCCTTTCATTTTATTTCAAGAAAGGATTTTTTTCTCCATTTTTTTTTTTTTTAATTTCGAGAGATGAGGGCCATGGCCGAAGGATCCTTGGTAGAGAGGTCCGACGACGGCGAAAAGGAGAAGAGGAAGAAGCGCCGATCCAATCGTCGATCCAAGCAAAATACTTCCTCATCTACAAGTACTGTAATTTCATTCACTTTTTTTAATTATTGTTGGGTGTTGGGGATTTTTCTTTCTTGCCCGGAAGACAAAATTCAATCTTTTTTACTGGATTGATTGTGGATATTGTGAATTATGAGGACTTGGTTCTGTGTGTGTGTCGAAGTTGCTCTTGTGTGCTTGTTCTGTTTATGACAAGTCAAAGCGAAGAAGAAAGCGTGTGCCGATTGATATGTTCCTGATTGTAAAACCAACCGCTGTTCTTTAACAATGGTTCCGACGTTTTACTGGTCTTGTCTTTGTTACTTTTTCCTTTGTTGGGACGGTCTTTGATTCTTTTAATCAATGTTAAAATGTATCGTGGTGGTTTGGTTTACCTGCGACTGTGATCAACTGTTTATTTTTATTTTTTTTATGCTTGAAGGTTTTAGATTTATAATTGAGGTGAAATGGTTTGAGGCGGCTTTTTTGAGTGTAGTAAATGCGAAAAAAATGAAGTGTTCAGTTTTTCTCTTGTGTGATTCTTGGTGTTTTTTTTTCTGTTATTTGATAGTATCTGAAGTGAGTGAGGCCCAGGGAATGTTGCCAGATTCAGGGAAAATTGAAAAACCTACTCATGCATCCACTTCCTTGGAGGGTTCATTGAAGCAGATCAATGTGGGTTCTTCTAATGAGCAAGGATTATCCAATGCATCAAATATCGCTTTTACATCAATGCCCCCCATGCATATCAATGCGCAAGTGGAATCTGTTGATTTGCGAATTGTGCCCGTGTATGGTGGAGGAATTGATTCTAAATCATTTTCTGAGCCCGCTGGTTGCAGAGGGTCATCGGGAATTAATAAAAACAAGGACACAGTTCCTTGTGGTCCAATTCGGAATTGTGGCCAAAAATGTATTTTTAGTCCACACTTGTCTTTAGAGGCTGTTGAGAAGGCATTAGAGGTTGGTAATGTGGTATTATTTTACTTGCATGTGTGCACACAATTTAATGTGGCTACCGTTGTTATGAAATAAAATTTGGTTACCTTCTTTTGGCTTGCAGAAGGGCGATGTTTTTAAAGCTCTCTTTCATGTCAATGCTCACAATCGAGTTGAGGTTGTTCTCTAACTTATATCTTACAGTGTTTTGTTGCTACATTTTAGTTTCTTGGTTATGAGATTGGGGGTGGAGGTAATTGATGTTTAAAATTTTCGATGGACTTATAGGCCTACTGCAAAATTGACGGAATGCCAACTGATGTCCTCATTAGTGGGATTCCTGCCCAGAATAGAGCTGTAAGTATGAATGTAATATATTTCCAATGTTTGTAATGGAAAAAGCTGCCTATTTTTTGTTTTCTAATGATCATATACAAATCACTGTGAATTATTATACTGCTTTTAGCTGGGTCATTTTGCTTATACATTTTATATCTTCATTAAGATTATCTGATTTTCATGTTAACTTTTTGCATGGATTGATGTGATTATCTCCCTAGACTATATCTGTTGATCTCTCTTGTTCCATGTAGTTGACCTCACCTAATCAAATAAGGCTTTTGTTGCTTGTGTCTGCTGGTTTATGGGGTGGATAGCGGATCTGAAGTATTTTTTTAAGATGTTTAGCTACTACAATTTTTGGGCATGTGTGATTGAAGTAATTCTCTCCATTAGTTGGAAAATGCAATTTTTATTTCTAATTGCATGGATTTTAGATTTAGATGCATTGTGATAGGATATGTAATGTGTATGTTAGGAGGAAACATTAAAAAGTAGTTATGGTCGGGTTGTTAGGTTGAGTGAGACTTCCTATATATAGTTGGGGGGTCCTTATATGTGGGGCATTTTTATGGATGCTTGGAGAATTGATGACAGGATCATTGACATCCTGTGTGAAGGGAACATTGTCCCTTGGATGCATTCATGCTGTACTTGTTTCCTATAATCAATAATACAGGATCTATTCAGTGAGTTTGGGTGTTTGCATTGGTTTTCCTGGTTTCCTCTATCTGGTAACCTAACACATTGTTTCTTTCATAGTTGATATTATAACTGAAATTGCTCTTTGTGCCTTGTATTACTGTATGTATATCTAACGATAGTTTTGTGTAGGTGGAAGGTGATATTGTTGCAGTTAAGATTGATCCCTTGCCGTTGTGGACAAAAATGAAAGGACCAAATGGGCCTTGTAACAACACTTCAACACTGGAAGGTTGCAACCTTTCTACAGAAGATAATGATGTGGATGGTAAAGGGAAACATAAGGTAGATGCTGATCATTGGTCTGGCCTTTGCGGAAGCTATCCTGGTCAAAACGAGGATGCTGATCAACAATCCATCTCATATAAAAATGATTCTTTGACTGGAAAAGGAATTGTCTGCGATGATAATACCCCCCAGGGTTCTACTAATCATTTAGATCTACTTGGAGGAGCCAACCATGGCAGCATTAATGGACATCACCATGCTACTCCTGATTCCTTAAAGAGCAATTCTTGTAGTGGACACATTGAAGTAGTTAATGCCGTGGAAAATATGTGTATGTTGGTTAATTCTGTCCCTTCAAAAAGACCAACTGGCAGGGTGGTCTCTATTATCGAGAGATCTCCTCGTCGGGAGGGTATTGTTGGTCATCTTAATGTGAAACAATGGGCTTCTTATAAGGAAATAACCAAAAGGGACGTCAAGAAGAATAGGAACTTGGTTTCTGATAATGATTACATCCAGCTAATACCAACTGATCCAAAGTTTCCTAATATGATGCTTCTTGTTAGAAAGTTACCTGAGTGCATTATGAAAAGGTTGAAAAGTGGTGACATGACAATTGAAATGGATCTGGTAGCTGCACAAATTGATGATTGGATTGAAGAAAATCCTTTTCCCGAGGCCCACATCTTGCACGTTTTTGGAAGAGGTGGCGAAATTCAGACCCATTTAGATGCAATTTTGTTTCAGAATGCAATCTGTTTTTCTGAATTTCCTCCAGAAGCTCTGTCCTGTCTGCCGTGTGTTCCTTGGGAGGTACCTCCGAAGGAAATTCAATGTAGAAAAGATCTCAGAAATTTGTGCTTATTTACTATTGATCCTTCAACTGCCACTGATCTGGATGATGCTCTGTCAATTGAGAAGTTACCTAATGGGAATTTTAGAGTAGGTGTCCACATTGCCGATGTATCATATTTTGTTTTACCTGACACAGCCTTAGATAGTGAGGCTCAGTCTAGGTCAACAAGTGTATATATGTTGCAAAGGAAGTTACCTATGTTGCCTCCATTATTATCAGAGAATATTGGGTCACTTAGTCCTGGAGTGGATCGACTCGCTCTTTCTATGCTCCTGGATGTGAATGGTGAGGGGGATGTTGTAGATCGTTGGATTGGTCGTGCTGTTATACACTCATGTTGTAAGCTTTCATATGACCATGCCCAGGATATCATTGACAGGGGTTTTGATTTTGAAGGTTTAAAGAATACTGAAGATGGCTATCCCAAAGTGTATGGTCATTTTGAATGGCCTGATGTTATTATGTCCTTGAAGAGTCTGTATGAAATTTCGAATGTCTTGAAACGCAAGAGGTTTACTGATGGGGCTCTACGGCTGGAAAACCCCAAGGTTGTTATCTTGTTTGATGAGAATGGAGTTCCTTATGATAGTAAGCTTTCCGAAAGAAAAGAATCAAATTTTCTTGTAGAGGAATATATGCTTTTGGCCAATACAGTTGCTGCTGAAGTCATATGTCGAGCTTATCCTGATGCTGCATTGTTACGGAGGCATCCTGAACCTAATATGCGAAAGATGAGAGAGTTTATGGCATTTTGTCAGAAGCATGGTTTAGAATTGAACACGACTTCCTCTGGTCAATTCCACTGGTCATTAGAGCAGATCAGGGAAAAGCTCAAGGGTGATCCTGTGCTTTACTATATACTTATTTCTTATGCTACTAAGCCCATGCAGTTGGCTTCTTACTTCTGTAGTGGAGATTTAAAGGATAGTGCAAATGAATGGGGTCATTATGCTTTGGCTGTCCCATTTTACACTCATTTCACATCACCTCTGCGTCGGTATCCAGATATTATTGTTCACAGGACATTACTTGCTACCATAGAGGCTGAGGATTTGTATATGAAGCATCAAAAGGCTTTGCATGTTCATAAGGAAATGGATATGGAGAAAAGATGTTTCACTGGTATCAATTTTGATAAAAGTGCTGCAGAATCCATCAAGGGTAGGGAAGCGCTATCAGCTGCAGCTGTGAAGTATAGTGTTCCAGGTGGTGAAATGCTTGCAAGTATTGCTGCTCATTGCAATGAGAGAAAGCTAGCTAGTAGAAATGTTAAGGATGCCTGTGATAAACTTTACATGTGGTTTATCCTGAAGAAAAAGGAGGTATAATTATTCTAAATCATTCTCTTAGAGTTGTTGTGAATGAGACTGTCATCATGCAACTTTCTCATAGCCTTTTGTTTTCGGGAAAGCTTTTGCTTCTTCTTATGTTTCAAGTTTAGGTCTCGAATTCATATTTTCCTTTGCATTTAAAGTCTAACTTCTATTGTGCAGGTCTTATTGTCAGATGCTAGAATTATGGGACTTGGCCCAAGATTCATGTCAATTTACATTCAAAAGCTAGCTGTAAGTAACTTCTGACCATATGCAGTTGTAATGTGCGCTAGAGTCAAGGTGTCAATGTGTCTTTTCAGAAGAAAATGTTTTTAATGCAGAAAATTTCCTCACATCACTGGACTAAGAAAATGGCTTATCTGATCTCTATTTGGTATTGATGGTTGTCAAAGATAACCGTTTTTTCTTGTAGGCAATGATAATGTTTTGAAAACTTATGATAAGAGGTTGGGTATTAATTGAATAAGTTGTGTACTGACATTACATTATTCATCATGGAACAAGTAACTGGTGGCATTGTTATGATTGTTTTGTACATTGTTGATATTCAGATTGAGCGACGCATATATTATGATGATGTGGAAGGCTTGAATGCAGAATGGCTTGAAACAACATCCACATTGGTGCTCAGCATGTCTACTACTAATAGGTGTACATTTAGGAGGGGCTGGTCTAACAAGTGGAGGGCGATTGAAGAAGTTGCACTGCTTTCTTGTCCATATAACCTGAAAATTACCACGGATAATTCTAACCAGAGTCATGCGGAAACGGAAACTGAAATTGCCCCCTTAGTTTTTCCGCTCACAGTGCATGTTCTTTCAACAATTCCAGTGGCTCTTCATGCTGTTGGTGGTGATGATGGGCCCCTTGATATTGGAGTAAGACTCTACATGAGCTCTTATTTTGGGTGAGTTGGTAGTTTGCAACCGAAGATTTTTATTGGATGAAATGTGGAATAGTGTATAGTTCGACGTAGGTGGGAAAATTTCATTGTCTAAATTTGCGAATGTACTATGAACTTGTTTAAAACTGAGATTTGGGTGTAGGAGAGTGTAGATAAAAGCAGGAGGTTCTGTTATAGATTTTGCCTCATGGCCTGTTTCTAACAGAACCTTCTTATTGGAATTGGCGCTTGTTTTTGTTGGCCCGCCCATTCCATCTACTTACTATTTGCACGTATTTGCTTCTCTAATTGGGGCTCACAACCCCTTTCTATTTGCAGCCCAATAATTTTTTATTTTGGGTCATCACTTGTACTAGTCATTTGGTTTATCAAACATTTTTGTATGCTACTTTCTGACTTTGCTCAACGTTGAAATTGAATAATCTTGTGTTATACCCTACTTATTCCCGTTTCATTTGCAATATAAACCAAAAGTCATGGAAATTCAATTAAGTTTTTCTTCATTTTTATTTCTTATTTGGGGGATTTCGACAATTTTTTCAATCGTAATCATCTTTAGATAATTTTAATGTAATTATAGACGTCCATTATATTTTTCTTTTTCAAACATTTGTAGCGAATTTGATTCTTTTTGTAAGAAATCGTTCTCTTATAAATTTATAAAATAAAAGTGGTAATTGTTTTTATTCTCTTAAATTTAATATCAAACTACCAAAGGATTTTTTTCTTAAAAAAAGTGATGAATGTGATAATTTAAAGAAAATTCTTTTTTTTATATTTCAAAATATCAATTTTATCTTTTAAATATAATAATTTATTAAATTTTTAAAAATTAATTATTATTTTTACAAATTTTTTATAAAATTAACTATTACTTCTTTTTTAATTTATTTTAATATATTTTACTTTATTTTTAATAAATATAATTTTAATTTATATATTAACTTAACAAAATTATAATATTATCATCTATTAATTTAATTTAATATTATACATATTTCAAAAATCATTATACATATTTAAAAAATCATACACACGCATCTTACGTTTGTAATAATACTTTTTATTTACTTTAAAAATGAACTGTTTCTTGGCGGCAAAAGAAGAGAGGAAGAAGAATAGCCGCGATAGAAGATGGCTTCAGCATTTGGGTGGTTCGGTCCTCTCATCGATCTCTCGAAAGCCTCTTCTCACATCGGCGACTTCGTTCAGCTTCTCGTCTTCGTTCACCGTTCCTTCCCCGTTCAGGTCCCTTACTCATTCCTCTACTCGATCTCTCATTCTTTTACTGTTAACTTAATTGCGTCCCTTTCTCTCTCATCACCAGTGCAAGTCCTCCAAACGAGTAACAACCCGAACCGACATTGAAGTCGGTGACGATACGACGCCGTATTTCCTAGTTTCTCTTTGGCAGAAAAACATGGCGTCCATGGTTGCCGCCGGCGATGTCCTCTTGTTACAGAGTAAATTCCGTTTCTTCCAAACTTGTATTGTATCTGCTGAGTTGACGCCCTTAACTAACGCTGGTTGCACACGTGGCAGATTTCAAGATTGCGAAATATGGCGACGCTGTTGAGGCCAGAACCGTTCAGTGGTCCTCTCTGATTTCCTTGGTCCACCCTCGCCATTCTCTTCTCTCCAAGGGTCTGTTCTGTACTTCTCTTCTTTCTCTGTTATTTTATCTGTTTGGTTAAGTTATTATCTTCACTATTCATAATTCTTCTCACATTTGTGTCTGTTGATTTGTTTTTACATTTTTATACATTCGAAGCAAGCAAAACACACCTTCTATTCTTCATGTTCAATCTTGTGTGCCGGTGTAGGGCTAGTCAAAAGTGATTCAGGCAACTTCACCATGGTTGTACCAATGGATATGCTATAAGTGTTTTTAGTTTTGTTCTATAATTCATATTAGAGTTTCAAAACCATGCTAACTTTACTGTCAACTTTCATTGCATGGGCTACAGAAGTGAAAGTTTAATTTTGATTGCAAAACAATTCTAGGGTACTGAACTGAACCTAAGTTTTCTGTTGCTTACATATAAGTCTTTTCTCGTGCTAATTATTAATGATGCCCGCAAATTACACGTGTTACCTTACATCACGTGTGCACAGTTTTTACCATTCGGTTGAGCTAGTCCTGCTAGAACTATCTACTCTCCCATGTAGATGTGAGATACTATTTGATGTGCAGAATTATTGAATGCGGATACAATCTGTTACTCTATGCTTTAAAAGGTTTTGATTTTTATAATTTGGTTCAATGCAGCTGTTGAAGAGTTGGTAACAGGTTGCCGTGTTGGCGCAACAACGAAGGATAAGCTTAGGAGGGTCATAAAGTGGGTGCAGCAGTCTCGTTCCACTATTTGCAACATCAAGTTGCACTCCAATCAAGTATTCTCTTTGGCCTGTAACTGTTGCCCCTATTATATAATTTCACAAGGGTGTGAGAATACCTCATGGAACCATAACAGTATCATTAGCATACAACATCCTAGTATCCTACGGCTTTGGTTTCACTCTTTGAAGATTAAGTCACATAGGTGTATTCAAAAGAAAAAAAAGAGTACAAGATTCAAATCTGTGTTCTTGTCTGTCCAATTCATGTCTAGTATTGGATGATTGTGCTATGTAAGACGAG
Source organism: Vigna unguiculata (assembly GCF_037176805.1). Taxonomy (NCBI): domain Eukaryota; kingdom Viridiplantae; phylum Streptophyta; class Magnoliopsida; order Fabales; family Fabaceae; genus Vigna; species Vigna unguiculata. The sequence goes on along the minus strand of NC_140799.1, from coordinate 24,829,073 downwards.
TGTACCATTTGTCTACTATTAATCATCCAATTCATTCATGCATAAATCCAACCAATCCCTCCCAATATAAAAATAAAAAAACAATGAATTAGATCACCATTTGTTATTGGATGGACAATGATCTAACATTTTTGCAATTCATTGGGTTAGTTCAAAGTTCATTGTTTCAGCATAGGTCTTTGAGGGATGAGTTTTGAACTCTGGTTGTTTTTTGGTAGAGCATGTGGTGTTTGTGTACGAGACTATATAAATATTGAACTTTATTTATAATTTTTTTGAAAAAAATAAAGTATCATATACTTTAAATAGATGAGTTGACTATCCATTTCTAAAATGATTGGTTAATCATTTGGAGTCATGAAGGGATTGAATTTTTCTTATACATTTTTAACAGATCCCGAGTGATTAATCATTTGGAGTATGTATTTTCTTTTACTTATCCAAGTTTTTTTTTTCTTTCACATTCAGTTGCTCTGGAAAGTGGGTGGATGAAAACTAGTCTTACTTTTAATCCATCCACCATAGTTCAATTAAAAATTTGTCATTGTGGTGATAAGCTTCCATGCTTTGGTGTAAAAGAAAATTGTAATCAGTGGTGGGTTTACTTAGATATGATTCTTTAGGAATAGGTGTTCTCAACCTTGTTATAGGTTTGTTTCTTGAGTAGGTTTTGGTATAGCCTCCTACGGTTCTGTATTTCTTTTATTTATGTTTACACTATTTAGGAATACTGCAGATTATATGTATGACAATTTTGCCAACTTGATTGGGATCAAATGTTATAGGAGATGCTTTTGCATACTCTATTTTTGATAAAAAAAAAATTAAAATTTATCATTTGACAGCATAGTTGTCTAAATTGTGCAAGTTACTGACAAATCTTTTTATTTTATTTTTATATAGAGAAGGGACATCTGTTTGTACATGTCATTAATGTTATATACCTGTCTGGTTTCATTGTAATTCAATTATTGAGATTATTATATCACGTTGATTTCATATTTTAGATTTTAATTTCCTTTACGAAAATGGTTGTCATTGACAAGTTATCTTCTCTCACTTGAAAAAACTGTAAATACGCTTCCATACGTTAAGATATACTGATGAATCTTCTGAATGTGATAGACGCAGCAAATAGAGCGTCTGCCAAGAAACTGGACGGTTCTTGAAGAGGAAAGACCTAGGGACTGCTTTTCACTCATAGAAGTCTCTCTGCTAACAACATCCTGCAAGGCGATAGTCTGTGCATCTATTGGTGAAATTGTTCCACTGCATACCTCCAGGACTCTTGGTGATACCAAGAACGAGAAGATTTTCATTAGTAGGAGAGTTTACAGAACTAAGGATGCTAACTTGGTCGATGATCTCATATGCACTGGCTGCCAGCTCTGCGGTTCACCCTTGGATTCAAAGTACTAAATTATATGGTCAATTAAGCCTTTGTGCTGTGCCTTTCATTATGATGAGTGATAATTCTACCCTTCTTTCAGACTTGAGCAAAGTGCTGTTCCACTGATCTGTTGGAAAAGTTCAACCCGCCTTCACTCAATATGCTCGATATATAGACCCTTCATGGTAATTACATGTTCACACATCTTGCTCATATGTTTCTGGTCACCTAGATCTTATCTGGTCACCAATTAGAGTTTGATTAATATTTGTGCTGTATTTATTATGCATTCATAATCACAGTTCATATGAAAGTAGAAAGATGTCTTCTTGTCAAAGAACAAATCACAATTCCATGTACTTGAAATGTGAGGCATCTTTCAAGTGTATAAATTTCGAAGTATACTTGAACGTGTCTGGTGCCACTATTTGTTTCATAGTTAAAGATATCAGATAGCCCGAGAAAGATAAGTCTAGTTATGCATATTAATTTTGACATTTTAGATTATTCTTATAAACTTATAATCATAGACTTGCTTACCATTGCTTATTGATGCAATCTTTGGCAGCTATACTTGTGGGACGAGTCTGATTACATGCCAGTTCTCGTTAAAAATAGGACTGCAGAAATCTTGTTTGGGAACATAAAGGCTGGAAAAGTATACTCAGCTTATAAAGAACAAATGCATAACCAAAATCTTGGTCCAAGAAATGAATGCAAGGATAAAGATGCCAGTGAAAGACCTGCTATTAACCCAAGACCCTCTGGTGAAGGACTTAAGAGTGCCAATACGTTAGAGGTGGATAAGGGCTTGGAATCGGAGGATAAGCATCTTCCTGATAAGTTCAACTTTTACCGTGTCTGGTTAATTCTTCTGAAAATGCTGCTGAAGCAAGGAAAGAACAGTCCTCTGAAATTTGAGATTAATATTGATCCTAGCTTAGATATCGAAAGTGGAAAATTTGAAATGGTTTCTGCAAAGATGCCTTGTTTTGGAACCAAATGATTTCACCCGTCATGAACTTTGCATATTTGCTTACGCATCTTTCAAACAGCAAATTCTTGAACACTCCCATTCCCTCTTTTAAAAATTAGTTTATATGTTGTAAATAACTTTTATTTTTTTACCAAAAAGTTTTCAATTTAAATGTTTTTATTTAAAATTTCACATGTTAGGCATTCTTGTAAACCTTGACATCTCAAGCTTATCTAACACTTTAAATATATCATTACATGGAAAACTATATATAAGAGAGAAAAATAAACAGACACATGGAAAATCAAATCAAACTCATGTTCATATAACTAGACTCCCCAACAAACAAATAGTTATACAGAACGAAAATCAAGAAATTGAAATCTATTATGAAAGAAGTGTGAACTAATAAAAAAAAAAGTTTAAATCAGGTAAAGTCTAATATCTTACTAATCCGAAGATTAGCAAGACTATTATACTGGAATTACCTTTATGAAAATTGAGACATTTGAAAGTCTAAAGTTCTACACCTTTGTATTTTATTCATTTTCTTCTAAAACCCAATGAAGAAATCGAGACAATAAAGCTTGACTTTGCCAAGAGTAGAATCTTTACCTTAAGCTAAAGTAATATACTTTGTCTCAGTTCAAAGCTCTACAGTTTTGTTTGCATTTTACCTATATTTTTCTAAGAAACCAAAGATTAGGACGAGAGGACTTAAGAAACTGGAGCACCATATTTACAATAAGCATAAATAATATAATTTATCCATACCAAACTGATCAAGTCTTTTGTAATTTTAAGGATAGGAACCAAATATTATTTTCATATAAGAACTAAAGAGTTTCATATTTTCATGAGTTTAAATTATGTTGGAATCTTACAAAATTTTAAATTTTAGAAATAACTAAATGGAAAGCTTAATCGAAGATAGCTTCTCGTATTCTTTGAAAACACCTTAGAGAAAAAAGCATGACATGCACAAGCGAACAGACAATCGGGCAGAACTTGTCGATACGCATTCTTCAATAATTGTACACAAAGGAAAACTACAAATATTTTAGTCTGGTAAATCTTGCATGTAACAATCCAATATTACATTATCGTGAACAAAATTGTGACAATAGCTCATGATCAAGGTAAACTGGAATTTTATAAAACAAAATAAGGAGTACACTGCTCCAATTATTCATGTACAGCTTGCCGCTCAAAAGTCCCAAAAAGAATCTAAGAAGGGCGTTTTTTAAATACCATTATTGTAATCAAACATTCCTGAAATCTTTATGAATTAACACAGAAATCCATCATATCCAGCTTCTTCTGTAAACACCGCCGGAGGAAAAACCATAAAAGGATAACAAAAAGCATCAAGTCGAAGAATATTTGACTAGGGGCTACCAGAAAAGTGCATTTAGTTTGTTACAATCATGCCCAAACAAGTTTGACAATGCTGAAAACTTCAAGATTGCGGCTTATGAATCAATTTCTGTTTCACCCAAAGAAGACTCGGCAGCAGCATTTTGTGCTTCAAGTAACTTCATTTGGCGCTCTGCGTGTTCCCTTTCGCATGCAGTGATCCCCATAATAATGTCCAACATAGTACCTGTGGTGCCAAAAAATACAAGGGGTGCCAGAGATTTGCGCTTTATCCCAACTGGTATAGCCAGCAATGCTCCTGCAACTGAGAACACCCAAGTGCCCAATGCACTGCAGACTTTCCATGTTCAGTAAGTGTTTAACAAAATTCACCTTTGAAAATAGTAAAATGGCACTTGAACTAGACAAACTTAAACATCAAAGAAACCAAAGATTTCCACACAAGAAAAAATATAAACCGTTTATAAGGGTATCAACCTTACCCCAATTCACAAGTCACAAGAAAACCAAATAATTACAAACGAGGACATTGCAATGTGTTAAGAACCTTCCCTGCAATACTTAAATTGGAACCAAATTATTTTCTCACTGGTTTTAGTAGATAGATATCAGCTAAGATACAACTGTTGTCCAGTGGCAAGCAACTTAGGCGTACAGGGACTTGCTGACACAAAAAAACCCATCTTATTGACAATCCAGTAGACTAATTTAGTGTAAATCTTCAACTTCATCTTGAGCATATGTCACCACCAAGTTAGCTTTTCAGAGACTTTTTACTTCGAATCTTACATCAAAGATTTAAAACATCATCAAATTTGTCCCCAAGAGTACCAAAATGGTGAAACAAAAAGGATGAACTTGGTGAACTTTCTGTACTTTGCCAGAAGAATTTGGAACAATTTATTTTAGAGGCTTAACATGGTGACTCGTGGAACTTTGAATGATCAACTGGATTATTTACAGCATAATTTATTGAAGCATATTGTCTACTCAATATTCTTGATTCCTGAGTACAAATATCTTCATGAATTGTCAAACACTCATTGGTTACTGCATCGCAACCAAGCATAAATATTTGACAAGTCGTTAAAATACAAACACTAAGCAAACAAACAACATCTGTAATTAGGAAAATAAATGAGCACCGTAGAGCAACCATGCCAAGCAAACACTTACTCTGCCTTATGTCACAAAAGCTAGAGGAGTAAACAAATCATAAAACATCACTAGTGTCCCTTTCAATAACTAAGTTTCAAAAACAAAGCACTTTTTCAATGTAATGTCCAAAATAATCTCCTTCAGCACTTTAAGGAAACAAAGTTGTCCCATAACAAAGGTGAGTGCAAATTAGGATCCCTAATTCCCAAAGTTCATTACTTTTCCTATTTTCTAACTAGTTTCTAAAACTAAATTTGATTTCCCTATTAATGTGGTGTTCAAAAAGATGGTTTCGAGTATCTAACCAATACTAGATTTCTAAGAATCAGTCTAATAGGTGAGATGGGTTACGAATTAAAGTAAACATTAAAAGGAGAAAACTGTCACACAAAAACCACAGATAAAGAAGAAGGGTCACTGACTTGGAAACGGAGCAGTCTTCAAGATGCTTCACATTATCTTCGCTTCCCATTTTCGGCAGAAACTATAAACGGGGAAGGGAAAAGGGAATAAAAACTTTGCCTTTCACTTCGCTTCGACTTTTAGTCGAGTCCAAAGAGAGAGGTGTCTGTTAAGAAGGACCAGTTAGAAAAAAAAAATACGGTTTTGCAGACGCAGTCATAAAATATATCAAAATTGCAGTTTTCTGACATTATTTTCTTTTGCTAAAGATAATTATTATGAATTTAATTAAGTTTTAAGTTTTTAATAAATTTGAAAAATTTTAATCAAATTTTTAATAAATTTAAGTATTTAGAAAAATTATATATTTTAACATTGAATCTATTGTTTAAATTTTGTCAGACGATATAAATATTATCTTGTCTTATCATTTTATTTAGTATAAATTACATGTAACAATACTAAATAAGGTGATATATAAGATAACAATCGCAGCACCTAGGTTACTCGGTTAACAAAGAAATTAAATAAAAAGATGTTCAAAGTATAAACTTCTAATAATACTTTATGACCATAAAGATTTAAGAGAAACTCAATTCACAAATTTTCATAAATCTTAATTAAAATTTTATTATTTAATGTTGAATAAAAATAAATAGAAAATTAATAAAAATAATATTTTTTATTTGATTTGTTTTTATGGTTTTATTGTTATGATGATTAATCTACTTATTGATTTATAATTTATATGATAGTATTTTATTATAATAAAAAAAGTAAATATGTATATGTTTTCACTGGTTTCTATAATAGTAATATGAAATGTACTTTATAAAAACTAGTAAATAATATACATATTTTATTCGCTTAATACTATTGTATGTTTGCTTAAATTATCACATAGTATGATATTTATTAGAAAAATATTTATTATTTAACATTAAAAAAGATAATAGTTATGATTATTATCTAATTGATTACGAATCAATGACATATAATTTTAAATTATTAATATATAAAGATATTATCCTACAACTTTTGTTTTAATAGTGCAGTAAAAATATATTAGAATTTGGTAGCATAATTTGTTTTCCGGGATTTAGTATAATTATGTGTTAATAATATATTACTATATGTCAAACTTGATTGAATGCACTCTATCAAGACCAGACTACAATATGTACATGGAACAACCAACCATGTAGAGTGATTAATACACATGTAAATCCATGTTGTTGAAGACTTGGATTATGCAGAACTAAGACTTGGAACAAGTTTCTATACCTAAAGCTACATATAATATGCATGAAGAACTATCTAATAACTCAAAATGCACCAAATCACTATAGAAACCTACTTTGGCAGATTTGACAGCAAATCAGTGTTATTCAGCGTGACATCCCCAAGTTCATTTATTCTGATATGCAAAACTTACTTATATGCAATGCAGACGAATGGAACCAATTTGAATCACTAAAAAGATGCATGAGAAATATGTAGAAACGTTAAATAACTCTAAATTCACAGATCACAGTTTAATGCAAAGCTGACAGTAGTTAAAAACTGGTTCTGTAAATCAGGTTTCACAGCAAATGCAGAATGTGTTCCTGTTGTTACGACTCTATTCATATGTAATGCCAATGAGTGGAAACATGAATTTAACATGCAAACAAGTGTAAAACATTACTAACTGATCAATTAAACAAAGAATTAACAAAAAGAAGAAGTGCAGACCAAACTTCCCAAAATTCAGAAATCACCTAACTAGAAAACCTAACTCAAGTGTAAGATCTGGAAACTAAGAACTAAACCTGTAATTGAGTTCAAAGGCATGAATCTAATGTAGAAAAAACATGAAACAGTAATCAGAGCTTGAATTAAGCATCAGAAATAAACAATTGGTATTCAAACCAAACAATAGTTGGTAGCACTAAAACTAACGAGAATTAACTACCAAAATCTGGAAATCTGAGACATGCTCCAGAGCTGACCTATATTTTCTAATGGTGGGACTAACTACTACTCACATGCTCCAGACCTGACCTATATTAATTGATCAAAATTGAAACTTCAGTTTATGTACTGGACTTAGGATATGAAGCTAATCAACCACAGGTTGGGACAGCTACGTATCTTGACAAAACTTGATATTCCAACATTGCCTACTTCCTAAATAGAATTTTCAAAAACTAGATTAATATCTGCAAACTGTTGCAGTAGTATTAGAGCAGATTGATTGTGTCACATGTTTTATTGTCATATAACTAACAACTTCTTCTATTGAACTTTGATTTATTGTTTTAATTTTGCATCTTTATTAAGAGTGATCATTACTATACATTCAACACTTTTCTACTACAAATTCTAGGGAGTCTAACAGAGATTTATTCATATTCACCTTGTTTAGAATCATACTACATATTAAGGAGTCTAACAGAGATGTTCAAAGCTATTTGAACCAACCTAAATTGATAAAAAAAAGTAGAGTGAAGCTCATGACCTCATGTCATACTAAGATTTTAACAAACTATTCTAAAATGCAAGAACTATTCCTAATTAAGACAAAGGATGGCTAATGCAATGAAAATGTTAATAGCAATGAACGGAAATAGAAATTGATTACCCAATTCTAATGTGGAGATGCAATGAAATGTGTCTAGTTTATTAAGAATGCAGAAAACAATGCAGAATAACAATTTTTACAACTGTTCCAAGAAAGTTCTTTAAGAACTAAAAATGAGAATTGTGGAGAATCAACGCATGAAATCATGTCTAATGTATCCTAATAATGCAAGCTCAATGTAATATGAGTTGGTGCTAAGAATGCCTAATTGAAGCATAAACTGAACGGAGCTAAAAATCCCCAATTCGGTAAAATGCTAGAACTAAACTAAATTGGAAATTTAAGATTTTGATGTGCAGAAACAAGAGTTAAAATCAGAAGATGATGCAACCCTATCAACAAGTCCAGTGTAGTTAGAATCGTAATTTGAATCGTGATTGGTTACAAAACGCTGATTCGGAACATGAATCGCCGAGTCGGATGTGAATCGTGTGATTCGTTTCCGTTACATAAGATTCGTGATGAAGGAACATACACTGAAAAAATCATAAAGAAACAGATAGGAAAAGAAACTCAACGAAGATGAAAGTTCAGTTCAGTAGAAAAGATAAACAGCTGAGGAAATGAACAGTGGAGAAGATGAAAACCAGATAATAGAACCGCAAAAGAGACACAATAAAACGAAATTGGGAGAGTATGAATAGTGAGAAGGAGAAGATGAGAGAAGATGAACAGGAAAGGGAGAAAATCAACCTTGGAGAAGATTAAGTGAAAATATGACCATGGAAGGAAGATGTCTTGTGAGAGAGTTCCGCTGAGGTTTCTCAGAGTAATATTTTAAAATATAACATACTTTTTCATACTTTATTTTTATCTAACAACATTAATCATACTAGCATATTTTTATGTTTTACAATGTTATTATTTTTTATTTTTTATTTTTTATTCTGATTGTTATAAAGAATTAATATTATCTTTCAAAAAATTAGCCGTTGTCTAAATTAATATTTAAGTGCTCTTATATTGTTTAGTTATTGTTTAATATTTTCTTTTTAATTTTTTTATTTTATAACAAAATTTCAATTTAAATCAGTATATATTTATTCTCAAATTTTTTATTATATTTTTTATATTAACTTAGTCGTTATTTAAATATTTTTTATTTAATATTTTTGAAAAGAAAATAAATTTGCATTAATATACAAATTTTATTATATTCTTTACATTTTTATAAAAAATAGTGATTGTTTAAGGGTTTTGTGTATTTTACTTTTTATACAAGTTATAAATCTTACGATTTAACATAAAATTCGATTGACGGCTAAAAATTCATGAAAAACAATGTATAATTCAAATGTCGATTAATTAGATTTTTTTTATGCAAATAGTACAATTTCCATTTAATATTACCTATATAGCACACTGTAGATAAAATTTACAGAAATAGCACATCTTTTGTTTTGTGTTAGGAATTCGGTTCACAGGAATCCCAATCCTGTGATGGCTGCAGCATTTTTTTTTTCAATCCCAGGGAACCGAATTTTATACTGGGTTTCTTTTTTTGTTTTTTTATTAAAATAGATGAATTAGGGTTTTTGAAATTTTTTTAAAAAATAGATTAGGTGTTATTTTCTTATTTTTGTTTTTTTCAAAAACTGGTTTAATTAGAGGTTAATTTTTAAAAGAAAAATTTAATCTTATGTATTAAGTTATTTTAGGTGTTATTTAGAAAAAAAAAATCTAATTTTATTTTCTTTTTGATTTTGTAGACTTAAAAATAGATATAATATTGTGTATTAATTTATTTTAGGTGTAATTTGGAAATATTAAAGAAAATCTATTTTTTTAATTTGTTGAGTATTATTTTTTTATAATAGTAATTTTGAAAAAAAAAATTATGAATTATAATAGACGTAGCAAAAGTAAAAATAATTAGTGTATAATGTATGAGATGGTGTTAGATTATTTATTTTTTCATGTTTATTGAATATTTAAAATAAAAAGACTAAGTGAAAGTAAGAATTTATTTTTCATTTATATTTTTGTACTTTGATTTCTCTATAAGAATTTAATTTGTAAAGTGTTTGTGTTTGGACACAAATAAATAAATAATGTAAAATTTATAGTTATATTGTGAAATAAAATAGTAGCTAATAATAAAATATATAAACTTAATTTTTGTAAATATCGTAATAAATAAACGATTATAAAATTGGTTGAAATTAATTAGTTTTTTTTAACTGGAATTTGTTTTTGTAATATATGTGTTTATTAATTGAAATTTATAAATTATAATTGAACAAAAAATATATTTATTTAATGGAAGACATTACAAGTACCATAATTGACATAATTAAAAATAAAATTAACTAAACTAGTAGTGATGGAATGAATTTTTAATTTAACACAAAAATGGATCTCTATTAGGTGGACGTAAATTTGTTGCTTGGATGAACAATTCAATATATTGTCAAGCGTCGGGACATGCCATGGACGGGTCCAAACGTTGAACTTCTTTCCATCGCTTGATTATTTGTGCATCATCACTATCTATTTTGATTTATGTTGTGTCATGGATAAGTTTTTTGTCGACTATCCTCATGGGACGAAGGTAGTTAATATGAGTTATTATGAAACGAGTCTCACAATGCGTTCTTTGTATTATTTTCTGTAGAAGGTCATCAAAGGTGAAATTGTGGGGGATTGACATCGTCAAAGTAGTGTTTAATCTAAAGTATAGCCCATAACCATATGGGCTATCTATTATGCTTGCCCGTCTAAAAGGTCCTTCATAATATAACTTTGCTAGTGAACGCGAGATAAGATTTAGGATTGTGGAAGAGGATGAGGGAGTTGTAGAAGACTAAGTATTTCGTCAGCAAACCATGTAAACGTAACAAATGATTAAATTATTATGTTAATAGGTAGATGAGACTTATAATGAATGACTTCTGCAATGTCATCATTTGTTGAAATTTGAAGAGCATCATACATAATAGTTCCTTCTTCATTCAATGTAGACCTTCTAAAGTACAACTTATTGATGAATGCGGTGGTTGGAATCCCTACAGTTGAGCATACTTTCAGGATCAAAACGTTGAATGCGCAATTTTCTAGTATGCGAAAGAGTTTTGGACTTTCACAATGGAACTTCACACTATCTTCGCATTGCATCATTTGGCCATTGGAAAACAAGGCTACAAGGAAGGAATTTGAATAGTTCTCTTGGGTGTTGATGCCAAAGTGTTCCATGTCAAAGAATTGGATGTGTTGATGTTTTGATAGTGTTATGTAATACCACAGTAGACTAAGTTGTTTTTGGAGTTTCTATATTTATAAGGGAAGTAGTTGTGGGTCTTGCTATGGATTCAAATAAGGTCTATATGATCAAGTATCCCATTAAAGGTGATACATCTTGTCATAGGGCCAAAGTGCATATGATCCCATTAATATGTAGTGTGAATCAGGTCATGCATTGTAAGACGACTTAACTTCAAAAATTGAAGTTAGTAATAGGCTTGGCACTCTATCCCAATAAAGGTGACACTAATGATACATGTGATACCATTAATGATTACACTGTGTAAGGCCATGCGTTGAAGTATCTGTCAGGTTTTGAAGTGGTCAAATAATGTATCTTTATTGTCACACTATCCCAATAGCATTGACAAGTCTTATCGTAATGCCAGGGTGCCGTTGATGGCATTATTTGTTTACTCAACATAACCCCATTTAATGTAGCATATGTCAATTTTGACATTGCATAAGCTCATGCATTTAAAATATCAGTCAACTTTTACAGTTGTACAATTAAATATCTTCTTTGGCACTTTATCCCAATTAAAGTATATCTCAGTTTTTATAGTGGTCAAATATTAAATCTGGCTTGCAACACTATCCCAATAAAGCTTGACAAGTCTTATCATAATGACAAGGTGCATGTGAGGCAATGTATTTGAAATATGCGTCAACTTTTACAGTTGTCAAATTAAATATCTTCCTTAGCACGTTATCCCAATTGAAGTATCTGTCAGCTTTTACAGGGGTCAAATAATAAATCAGCCTTGGCACATCCCAATAAAGTTCATAAGTCTTGTCATAATGACAGGGTGCATGTGAGGTCATGTATTTAAAATATGCGTCAACTTTTACAGTGGTGAAATTAAATATCTTCCTTGGCACGTTATCCCAATTGAAGGTATTTATTTTTATTTAAGGTTGTGGTTCCTTAGTTTGAAAGTTGTGGAGTGTTCTAGTATAAAAAGTAAAAATGGTTTTCTATGAGGAGTTGAATGCATATAATTCCTTTAATGTTGCTATTGATTTCGAAGATGAAAGGTTCTCCTTATGTAAAATTTCAAATGGGGCAACTCTTAAACATATGCACATCATAATAAGAAGTCATTTGATGAGACCATTTGAGCCCCCACTAAGCCACTTGTGGTACCATGTCCCTCCTGAATTTGTTGAGGAAGGCATTAATGAACTTCTTTTTGTAAGGAATGACAAAGATCTTTAGCATGTCATTTAATGGTACTCAATGATGGTTTCTACGACAACAATATCGTTTTATGTGAACTTCATGAAAGTTGAGAAGTGTGATAACTTTATTTCTATTTAGTTTTATTTATATGTTTTAACATGGTCTTTAAGATAATTTAACTTGCTGAATTTATCTTAAGAAATTATTGTTAGTGATTTACCAATTAAGCATTTAGAATGATTAAGTTTTTCCATTACTTATCTTCAAAATTATGCTAAAAACGGTTCGCTCTTACAAACACAAAACATAACCTATTTCACATGTAATAAAATAATAAACTACATTATTGTCCTTTTAATCACCGTAGTGGTGTCCAGTTCCACACCATGGTCGACATTTGTTTCTAGTGGGGTTCCTGCTTTGCTCTTTAAGTCTAGGTTGTTCTTGGTGTGAAGGTTGTGGTTCTTGATCCTCCGCAGCTTGATGACCATCATGTGCAGCAAATGATGACACTTTTGCATATGGATTGTTGACGTAGTAAATTGATTGTTGTACGTAGCCACACTTGTGCAAAAGGTAGTGTTTCAGCATAAGTTGCAAACATAGTTGACATGCCTAGTTCTAAGTATGAAGAAACAAAATTCCTTGTTCCCTCCATACTTCGCTGTAGAGGTGGAGTTTTATTAAGTCATGCCTCGTCGCATATGGTTTAGTTGGAGGAACATTTGTCGATGTCAATGCACGATGCATTCTAGGATCATTTAACATTTGTGGAACCGATAAATATAAACTTGAGTTTGAAATATACCAAGACATGTACTCCATTGTGTGTTGAAGTGGCCCCATCAATGGTAATCCATTTAATGTTAGCTCACGCTGGTTCTTCCATACCTCTATCCATTGCGCATGTCTAGTATCCTAGTTCTCGTCTTGTCTCCCCCTCATGTCTAATTTATGTAGATGATCAAGGTTGTTGGGTTCTTCATGGATCTCTTATGATAGCCAAAATTATAACTTCACCATGTCCGACTGGTGCCATTCAACAATGGCAAAACAAATTAATGTTGTGCATGACGTCTATATTGCTTGGTCCCGATATGCTTCAACGTCAACAACAGAGTCCAAAACCTCATAAGAAACCCAAATAAACTACAACAATAATTGAAAATATTAGTAAGTTATTTACCTTTTAGATTACGCTATACAAATGTAAAATGTTACCTGATTCTATTGCATGTGGTTTATCCTTGTGTAGTATCCGACTAAATCATTCTGGGGACATTTCTATAGTCTAGTACTCAATCGCCGCTCCATTGGCAAACTAGCGGGAAAGTTAGTTGAACTCTTAAAATAGGTGCAATTAAGGGCATCTGAAACCATGCCTATGATTGTAACAACGAAGCACATCCACACATATACCACACAACTCATAACACAAGACCATAGGCACCTAGGCTCAAAAATAATTTCCCAACATGTAAGATAAATGTTGGATTAAGACCCGTCCATACCAATTGCAACAATAATTTCTTCCATCCAGACCTCTATGGGGTATAACACAACCTACAGAAAGGCATGATTGGTGAAACAACAAGCAATTGAAGATGTGTATGGAGATTGGGAACAATCATACAAGCCATGCAAACTTATTTGCTTGAGTTTGTATACAAGTTGAAAACCAGTCCAGTTACACATGGGGAGAAGGTCCTAGAAAACCAACAAAATTTTCAAAGAGTTTTTTGGACATTCAAACCATGCATTGATGGCTTCCCATATTGCAAACCTATTATGCAAGTCGACGGAACCTTCCTATACGGAAGGTATATGGGCACCCTTGTAGTAGCTATTACACAAGATAGGAGAAACAACATTTTCTCCATTGCATTTGCTATAGTAGAAGGTGAAACGATTGAAGCTTGTTTCTTTTCCTTAAAAAAATTAGGAGGCATGTTAAGCCTCAACAAAATTTATGCTTAATGTCAGACCACCACAACTCAATCATGCAACATTCAACAGACTGAGTAGTGGCTGGACTGAAGGAAACTATGTGCAGGTGTTTGTATTCGACACATTGCACAAAATTTTACAAAAAGATTCAAAAATACAACTATGACAAAGGACCTCGTCAACATAGGTAAGTTATTACATGTAAAAATTTGTCTTTTTCATTTTTTGGCTGTTAATTATTAACCCCCATTATCATTAACTAATTTGTTTTTAAAATTATATTTGTAGCGTATAAACTAACTGAGCCACGCTGCAACTACTACTACAACATCATTAGGGAAGACAACCCAGAAGCAGCAACATGGGTTGACCAAATTCCAAGGGAGCAGTGGTATCTTGCATACGACCAAGGAAGAAGGTGGGGTCACATAACAAGAAATATGGCTAAAGCAATAAATTTTGTCCTGGAGATGATAAGAAATTTGCCAATTTTTTCTATAGTATTGGCCACGTACATAGGGTGCAACACCTACTTCACGAAAAGAGGCAGGTAAATAACTACAATGGTGAATGTTGGTCATATGTACTCTGAATATGCGACCAACTTCCTACAAGATGCAGACTCCAAGCTAAACACGCACATGGTCGTTGAATTTGATAAAACTACCACAAAATTCAGAGTGGAGGAGATGGTGAATCCTAAAGAAGTACGTCCAGTAGGAAAATTTGTAGTTAGGTTAGATGAAAGGTGATGCGATTGTGGAAAGTTTTAAAAAATCCATCTACCTTGTTCTCATGTTATTGCAGCTTGAAAACATGCACATCATGACTTCAACATGTACATCAGTCCTCATTATAGACTGGATGTCATCATGAAAGTATACGATAATTTGTTTGGCAAGTTAAGGTATGAAGAATATTGGCCACCATACCGGGGGCCATAGGTCTGGCCTCATCCTGCCATAAAAAGGAGTTAGAGGGGTCGTCCTAAATCAAGTAGAATTAGGACTGAGATAGACATTAGGGAAGGAAGACAATCAAGGAAATATTCATGCTGTAGAACAGAAGGATACACAAAAAATCATTGTCCTAACAACCCTGAACTTAAATGATCCACATCTAGCCACTAAGTTTATGTTGTACCTTTAATTGTATTCAATAAATTTAGCTTTGATTTAATTTAATGGTACATCTTTTATTATTACATTTTAGTGTGCCCACATTATAATTACTTATTTTACAAAAACCAAAACGAAATAAAAAAAATTATTTAAAATACGATAATGCAATAGTTTTAAATTATTTTTATAATTTCCTTGATTTTTAGTTATGTTTACAAATTCGCAATGGTTTTTTTTTTTTTTTACTTCTTTCACATAATTGTATTTTAATAAATATACTTATACCCTTTCACGTAATTTTTGTATTCTTTTTGCATTATTTTATTAATAGCTACTATTTTATTTCACAATATAACTATAAACTTCACTTTATTTATTTGTGTCCAAATACAAACACTTTGTCAATTAAATTCTTATAAAAAAAAATCAAAGTACAAAAATATAAATAAAAAATATATTCTTACTTCCACTTACTTTTTTATTTTAAATATTCAATAAACATGAAAAAATAAATAGTCTAACACCACCTAATACATTATACATTAATTAATTATTACCTCTATTATAATTCATAATTTTTTTTTCCAAAATTACTATTACAAAAAAATAGTACTCAACAAATTAAAAAAAAAAGATTTACTTTTATATTTCCAAATTACACCTAAAATAAATTAATACACAATACTATATCTACTTTGAATTCAACAAATTCAAAAAGAAAATAAAATTAGATTTTTTTTTCCAAATATCACCTAAAAAACTTAATGCACAAGACTAAATCTATTTTTTTTAAAAATTAACCTCTAATTCAACCATTTTTTGGAAAAACAAAAATAAAAAATAACACTTAAATCTATTTATTTTTAAATTCAAAAATCCTAATTCATCTATTCTTTAAAAAAACAAAAAAAAAATCAGTATAGAATTGAGTTTCCTGAGAGATTTTTTTTCCAAAAGAGCATTGTTCGCTCCTTTATTTACCAGTCTAGCACATTGTGCCTTAAATTTACATACATAGCATTGTTTTTATTGTAGTTGGGAATTCGGTCCTTCGGGAGCCGAATTCCAATTGTTAACGTTTTATTTTTTTTTCAATTCCAAGTCAGAATTCGGTCCTCATGGATCCGAATTCTGAACTTGGTTTTTTTTTAAATAAATTCGAATTAATATTTTTAAATTTTTTTAATAAAATATATATAAGAGTTATTTTTTATTTTTTATTTTGTAAAAAATGTTACATTAAAGGTTAAATATATATATATATATATATATATATATATATATATTTTTTTAAATAGATGTAGTATTGTGGTTTTAGTTATTTTAGGTATTATTTGAAAGAAAAAAAATAATATTTTTTTCTTTTTGAATTTGTTGATTTAAAAATAGATTTTGTATTGTGTAGTAAGTTGTTTATGTGTAATTTGAAAATATCAATTTAATTTTTTTTTATAATTTGTGTAGTATTAATTTTTTTTAATAGATGTTTATAAATATTGAAATCACAGTTATCTTTTAATTTTTGATAATTTTAAAAAATTGTATATTATAAACTTTGAAAATTTGTAAAAAATATTTTAAAAATGATGGAAATAAGTAAAATAATTTGAAAGCATTTCATTATTGTATTTTAAATAATTTTGTTATTTGTTTTTAGTTTATGTAAAATAAGTAACAATAAAAGATAATAAGAAAATATGTACCATTGAATTGAATCAAGTACAAATTTATTGAACACAATTAAAAGTACAACATAAACTAAGTGGTTTGATGTGGATCATCTAAGTGCAGGGTTATTAGGACAATGATTTCTTGTGTGTCCTTCAGTTCTACAATAGGAACACTTTTTTGATTGTCTTCCTTCGTTAATGTCCATCTCAGTCCTAATTCTACTTGATTTAGGACGACCCCTCTCGTTTCTTTTTGTGGCAGGATGAGGCCAAACCTGTGGCCCGTGGTATGGTGGCCAATATTCTTCATGTCTTAACTCACCAAATAAATTGTCATATACTTTCATGATGACATCCAGCCTATAATGGGGACTTATGTACATGTTGAAGTCGTGATGTGCATGCTTGCAAGCTGCAATAACATGTGAACATGGTAGATGTATTTTTTGAAACTTTCCACAATCGCACCACCTTTCATCTAATCTGACTACAAATTTTCCTGCAGGACGTACTTCTCTAGGATTGACCATCTCCTCCACTCTGAATCTTGGGGTATTTCTATCAAATTCAAGGACATGGTGCGTGTTTGACTTGGAGTCCGCATCTTGTAGGAAGTTGGTCGCATATTCAGAGTACACATGACCAACATTGACCATTGTAGTTATTTGCCTACTTCTTTTTATGAAGTATGTGTTGCACCTGGTGTACGTGGCCAATACTATGGATGAAATTGGCAAATTCCTTGTCTTCTTCAGGATAGAATTTATTGCTTCAGCCAAATTCGTTGTTACGTGACCCCACCTTCTTTCTTGATCATATGCAAGACACCACTGCTCCCTTGGAATTTGGTCTACCCAAGCTGCTGCTTCTGGGTTGTCTTCTCTAATGATGTTTTTGTAGTAGTTACAACGTGGCTCCGTCAATGCGTACACTACGAATATAATTATAAGAAGAATTTATTTTCTAATAATGAGTGTGAAAAATTAACAGCCAAAAAAATGAAAAAGACAAATTTACATGTAATAACTTACCCATGTTGACGAGGTCCTTTTTCAAAGTTGTATTCTTGAATCTTTTTGTAAAATTTTATGCAATGTGTCGAATACAAAACACCTGCACACAATTCCCTTCAATCCAACCACTACTGGGTCTGTTGAATGCTGCACTGATTGAATTGTGGCGGTCTGACATTAAGCATAAATTTTGTTGAGGCGTAACATGTGTCCTTAGGTTTTTAACAAAAAAAACCAAGCTTCGGCGGTTTCACCCTCTACTATAGCAAATGCAATGGGGAAAATGTTATTTCTCCCATCTTGGGCAACAGCTACTAGAAGGGTGCCCCTATACCTTCCGTAAAGGAAGGTTCCATCCACTTGCACTATTGGTTTGCAAAATGGGAAGCCATCAATGCATGGTTTGAATGTCCAGAACACTCTTCGGAAGTGTTGTTGGTTTTCTAGGACCTCCTCCCCATTTGTAATTGGACTGGTTTTCAACTTGTATACAAACCCAGGCAAATAAGTTTGCATTGCTGGTAGTAGGCACAACAATCGGTTGTAAGACTGTTCCCAGTTTCCGTATACATATTCAATTGCTTGCTGTTTCGCCAACCATGCCTTTCTGTAGGTTGTGTTATATCCCATAGAGGTCTGGATGGAAGAAATTATTGTTGCAATTGGTGTGGATGGGTTTGACTCCACCATTTGTCTTACATGTTGAGATATTATTCTTGAGCCCAGGTGCCTGTGGTCTTGCGTTATGAGTTGTGTGGCACATGTGTGCACACCTTCAACCTTTCTAATTTCCCATACTTGATCCCTTGTACGTAATATTGCTTGACATTTCCAAGGACACACGTGTTGCACACATTGCACCCTCAACCTTGTTGTGTTTGAGTGTGTGGTTTTATAGGTGCAATGGTTTGTTTTGGAACCTCATTCCTTGGGTCAGTGTACCAACATCATGCTCAAAGTTGTCATGCAACATTGTGTGGTGGTCATAAGCGTTTGGGAATTCCTGGTGTGGGGTCTGATTGTATTCTTCATATAATTGGAAGTGTTGTGGTGGGTTATAGGGGACATGTGTCTGAGGGTGAGGGTGAGGGTGTTGTTGTTGTGTGGGGTGGCAATCTAGGGTTTGGTCATGGTCATCATGTTGATAAAAAAGTATATTGTCTTCATCTTCGCTAAACGCGTCTAAGGATGTTGTAGGTAGACCTAGGTTTTCAACTTCTATGATTGCTGGAGGAGAGGACCTTTGGGTGTTGTGATGTGCGGGAGTTTGAAAAATATTTGAGGTAGACGGACCAGTTAGTAGTTTGGTATATGACTGTATATCATTTCCTCAATCCCCTAGGTAGGTAGTGTTAAAGTCAAATAGTTCTTGGTGCGGTTCGGTGTTTGGATGTGGATGATGTGCATCAAAATGTGTTAAAGAAATATTTTCAAAAGGTCTCGTACCTGAGTTGTAGGTGGTGCAGAGTTTTATAGATGTAACAGTTGGGGTGGCCTATATCATTTCGAAAGCGCCGTCTAAGTCGTCGTCATCTTGGATCTGAGTGGTTGTGTATGTCACATGTTGGCCACAAACTTTAGTCGGAAATTTGAAGTGAATAAGTGGAACTCCATCCCTTGGATCTCTATTTGCCTTGTCCATTATTATGCGAATAAGTTTAGACAAGCCGAAACCTCTATGGATGCGGATCATGATTGTCTTTGCAGATGCAAAGTAGACACCAGTTTGAGCGTCACTAGCGATTTCTCCATCGTCGTATACACAGACAAACATTGACCCTTCCATTTGAGGTTGTGGTTGAATCTGACTTTCAATGATTTTTCAGAGCGAAGAGAAATTGCAAGATTAAGATTGTGAGTTTAGAAAGTGAGGGTAGTCTTTTATACCAAAATTAAAGTTATCATGTCACTTTCTATTATGTGAACATGTGACTTGCACGATAGTTAATGTTATCATGTAAGTGGTACGAGCTTTTATGTACTCATGTGATTGACACGACTTCTTATGTACCCATGTGAGGGGCACAAATTATTATGAACCCATGTGACTGGCACGACCTCTAATGTTAACATGTGACTTGACTACATTTTATAAGAGATTAACATTTCATTACCCCCATTTTGTATGTTCAAATTCATTGAAATTAAAAGCTGCATAAACATTTGATGAAGAACATCATAAATAAAAATACATACTTCAAATAAGAAAATATAAACCTCAATCTAAGTTGAGGGACATGTTGAAGTTATTAGAAAAATCAAAATAAACTTTGTCAAGGATTGCATTTTTTTTGCCTTGCTGTAATAAATGCCATTATCTCAACTGGAAGATGACATGCTTTTGTTCATTCCCATGTAAAAAATGGACTCAACATCGTCATCTCCACACATCGTACAAGATCAGTAGTGTGTAATGTCGCCCGATATGAAGATCGGTAACTTATAACGTAAGTCTACTTCATAGTCGTCCAATGTTGCACAATTGAATTCCTTGAGGATTGCCTGCTTAAGTTGGGACAACGTCATGGTATTTGTTATGGTCACCCATGCCGTGTTGGAGCTAATGAATTTATCGGAATAGTTATCTTCAACATAGATGCTGCCATTGAAGTACACCAACGCAGTGAATGTTGTAGATGTCATTAGGGGGTAGGAGTTTGCACTGACTTGATTAGATTGATGAATGAATTGATGAAGGGCATTATTTATAGCCTGAATGGCTCAGTGTGGGTTACAACAATGACAATTTTTGTTTGTTTATGCTAATGGTTTAGATTCAAAGTAGACTAATCGAACGCACAAGATTTAGATCCACTTTGCAGAACAACCTTGGATTTTTTTCATAGTGGTTTGTGATGTAGTGATTTTCCCTATGTGTTGCAGCTTTAATTATTTGGCATGTGATATGTCAGGTTAAAATTAAAAGCACTGGACCTGATGAGTGGTAGGCTTTAGTCAATGTCATCACGTGATACCGACATCACATGCATAGTTAATATACACACTGCACGATGAATGTCAATCGGGCTTTATCCCACTTTACTTTGTTATGTGAACCCACTTTAATGCAGGGGTCAAGATATTTTTTTGACTATCAAGTAACCAATCCGCTTATAAATTATTAGGTCGTTCAACTCATAACCATAGTTGCTTATTACCAAAACAAGGATGGTGATCCATCACGAGAATAACATTCACAATAGTTTTCTTGTTGCTGTTAACTATGAAGGTCGCATTAATTGTGATTTTTATGTGTCTACTACTATGAATTTACAGATGTTGAAAGAAGAAATTGCAAGCTATCGTTGCTGCAGTCAGGGAAGAAGAGTCAAAGATGTATGGTTTCACAAGCCCGTGTTAGGAGAAGGGGACCAGTATGAAACAATTAAGCTCCTCACAGATGATGATGTTCGCGACATGGTTGCCTTCTTCCTTCCACTCCCACATGATCTCCCAATGAAGCTTTCAGTGACCTTACATCCTCCTGAAAGTGACAACATGGATGCAATAAACTCAGCTGCAGGCAATAATATCGATGACTAAAACTTAGCTCTTTATGTGTTTAGGGAAGTCTGAATAGTGTGTTTAGAAATATTTATGATTAGTACTTAATTTCCATTAACGACTTTAGTGTGTGCAATGTAACAAAGTATTTGTGTTTACTTGAACTTATTTTAAGTACTAAGTAACTATTTTTCGATGACATTATGTATGGATTAATATTTGTTATCGTATTTGAAACTTATGTCATTGATTTAATAGCATCTTCTTTGCATGGTGTACATGAAAAAAAGTCTCATAAGTTAATTATGACTTATGTGGGCAGTTGTGATGGTTGAAATGGAGAGTTATGTTGGATATTTTGGTCATCAGTTGCAGTACTTTAAAAAAAGAAAAAATTAAATGTCACCACCAAAAGTTCACCCTATTTTATTTATTTTTTAAATATGCACATTTGATGGTGGATATTCAGTGTTTAGGTTAGGAAAATTGTATGAAGGAAAATGTGTGTCAGTGACTACATTGTGTGATCACAAAATGATATTTTAATTTTTTTAACCACTTACAAATGCAATTCATAATTTGGAACACTGCTCCCCACGTATTAATTCTTGACTCCCCACTTACGGATGACTTTAGGATTTAGACAATTGTTAAGTAAGACAAGCACCCACGACAGATAACAAAAATTATATGATGGAAAATTTGTTTAAGAGACTAAATTGTGTGATCACAATACCATATTTAAATTTTTTTTAAATATGCACGTGCAGTCCAGAATTTACAATGGTACTTCCCACATATTAATTCTTTACTCCCCACTTACGGATAAGTTGAAGATTTTGACAATTTTGAAGCACCAGAAACACGTTTGATGGTGGATATTCAGTTTTTAGGTTATGGAAATTGTATGAAGGAAAATGTGTATCAATCCCTACATTGTGTGATGACAATATGATATTTCAAATTTTAAAAAAGATGCAGTCCAGAATCTACAACATTATTCCCCACATATTAATACTTGACTCTCCATGTATGGATGAGTTGAGGATTTTGACAAATTTTAAGTAAGACAAAAACCCTTGTTAGTGAATGGAAATTGTAGGATGGAAAATTTATGTAACTGACTGAATTGTGTGATTGTAATACCATTTTTATTTATTTTTAAAAATCTGCAACCTCAGAACATAATTTTGAACTTCACTCCCCACATATTAATGGTTGACTCCCCACTTACGGATGACTTGCAAATTTTGATAATTTTAAATAGCCACAAAGACCCACGATGGTCAATATTCAGTGTTTAGGTCATGGAATTTGGAAGACAAAATTTGAGTAATTGACTATATTGCGTGATCGTAATTTGATTATTGAATTTTTTAAAAAACTGCAACCTTGGAACATAATTTTCAACTTCACTCCCCACATATTAATGGTTGACTCCCCACTTACGGATGACCCCCCAACACAATATTCAACCTTTATGTTCAATGTCATCCAAATAAAACTTTTGCATGTTCAAATTTTGGGTCCTCTATTCCAAAAAAATTAAACAGACAAAAATATTTATCCCATCATTAAGACCACAAATAAAATTGTCAAAGACATTCACTTTACTTCATTCTCCACCCTTTTTTACAACTGAGAAACTATTGTCTGGTTAATTTATCTTCTCATGAATAAAATTTATTGGTATTCACGAATTTTTTGATCTTTGAACCCGAATTCTGAAAAGGTGTGTGCACCGTGTAGTCACCTTCATACAAGCTGTAGTCACCATCATGTTGTGCAAATAACATGCAAGATTATGTCTAAAAAGGTTTTTGCACATGACAGATTGTCAGATTCACATTAATGACCATTGACATGACAATGCATCAACCTCAATCTAAGGGATGTCATTCCTTTGAGTAATCCAACGACTATGTTTTCCCTCATGAAGTCTTGCATTGTCTATAAATGTTTAATGTTATTATTTTCAATTCTTGCTATCGACAGAAACCTACAAAGAGTGAAAAAAAAATGTTGCTATGGAGACA
This sequence comes from Vigna unguiculata, assembly GCF_037176805.1. Classification (NCBI taxonomy): domain Eukaryota; kingdom Viridiplantae; phylum Streptophyta; class Magnoliopsida; order Fabales; family Fabaceae; genus Vigna; species Vigna unguiculata. The sequence continues at coordinate 24,805,433 of NC_140799.1, read as the reverse complement.
ACAAGAGCATATGGCTGCATACATTTCTTCTCGGGTATGTCAACTTCATTTCTTATTAACACACATAAGTTTTTATGTAATCACATATTTTACTTCTTTGTTTAGGACACAGAAGGGAGCATTGTGTCGTCTTACTGTCACTCCATGCCTGAACCTCATCCAAGTATTGTGCCTATAATACAAGAAGCAGGGTTTGGCGGTGTGGCTAAATTGTGACATCTAAAGGTTGACCACGGTTTAGTGACTGCCTTGGAAGAAAGGTGAAGGCTTGAAACACACACATTTCATTTTCCAACTGGAGAATGCACCATAACCTTGCAAGATGTCTCACTTCAATTGGGGCTTCCTGTCGATGGACCCCCTATCATTGGTCCAACTATGTTGGATTGGGACGAGATGTGTGAAACCTTATTAGGTATAATATCGGTTAAGGGAGAATCAATTGTCGGTTCTATGATCAAACTAAAATGGTTAAGGGATAATTTGTTTCCTATAGATGAAAATTCCAGTATTGAGGTCATTCATTGGCATGCTAGAGCTTATATATTAGGACTTATTAGAGGGGTTTTAATGTCCGATAAGACTGGGAATAAAGTACATTTAATGTACTTGAACTATTTGACTAATCTTCGAAGAACCAAGAGATATAGTTGGGGTTCAACGTGTTTGGCTGTGTTGTATAGGGAGATGTGCAGAGCAACGGATGGACGTGTGAGGACATTGCGTGGATGTGCTTCGTTGTTACAATCATGGGCATGGTTTCAGATGCCCTTTTATTGCACCCATTTCAAGAGTTCCACCAACTTTCCCGCTAGTTTGCCAATGGAGCGGCGGTCGAGTATTGAACTACAGAAATGTCCCCCACAATGATTTAGTCGGATACCGGGCAAGGATAGATCACATGCAACAAAATCAGGTATATGCGAGGACTATGGGTGGATGTGCTTCGTTGTTACAATCATGGGCATGGTTTCAGATGCCCTTTTATTGCACCCATTTCAAGAGTTCCACCAACTTTCCCGCTAGTTTGCCAATGGAGCGGCGGTCAAGTATTGAACTACAAAAATGTCTCCCACAATGACTTAGTCGGATACCGGGCAAGGATAGATCACATGCAACAAAATCAGGTATATGCGAGGACTATGAGTGGATGTGCTTCGTTGTTACAATCATGGGCATGGCTTTAGATGCCCTTTTATTGCACCCATTTCAAGAGTTCGACCAACTTTCCCGCTAGTTTGTCAATGGAGCGGCGGTCGAGTATTGAACTACAGAAATGTCCCCCACAATGATTTAGTCGGATACCGGGCAAGGATAGATCACATGCAACAAAATCAGGTAACATTTACCATTTCTATATTGATAAATGGTTGTAAATGAATGACTAACATTTTCAATTTTTTTTTGTAGTTTATTTGGGTTCCTTGTGAGGGTTTGGGCTCTATTATTGATGTTGAAGCATATCGGCACCAAGCAATATGGACGTCATGCACAACTTTAATTTGTTTTGCCATTGTGGAGTGGCACCAGTCACACAGGGTGAAGTTACAATTTTGACTATCACAAGAGATCCCTGAAGAACCCAACAACCTTGATCATCTACATAAATTAGACATGAGGGGGAGACAAGATGAGAATTGAGTTACTAGACATGCACAATGGATAGAGGTTTGGAATAACCGGCATGACTTAACATTGAATGGATTACCGATGTTTGGGCCACTTCAACACACAATTGAGTACATGTCATGGTACATTTTAAACTCATTTTTGTATTTGTCAGTTCCATAAATGTTAAATAATTCTAGAATGCATCGTGCATCGACATCAGTAAATGTCCCTCCACCACAACAAACTAGGCATGACTTCAACACTCCACCTCCACCATCAGGTATGGAGGGAAGAAGGAATTCAATTTCTTCAAACTCAGAACTAGACATACGAAGTATGTTTGCAACTTATGATGAAACACCACCTTCTGCACAACCGTGGTTGCGTACATATCCTCAAAGTCCAAATTTCTTAGAAGGATTGGATCAGCCTCAACAAGACTCAGTTTACTACTTCTACATTCAATATGCAGAAGCATCATCATCTGTTGCGCATGATGATCATCAACCTGAGGAGGAACATGAACCACAACCTTCACACGTAGAAGAACCTAGACCTGAAGTGTGTAGGAGGAACCCCACTAGAAACAGGCGTCGACCACGGTGTGGAACTGGACACCACTACGATGATTAAAAGGACAAAGATGTAGTTTAATATTTTATTACATATGAAATAAGTTGTGTTTATGTGTTTGTAAGAGTTTACCATGTTTAACACAATTTCGAAGATCAAAAATGGAAAAAACTTTATAATTGCAAATGCTTCATTGCTAAATAGTGAACAACAATTTCTTTAGATAAACTCAACAAGTTCAATGATCTTAAACACCAATGTTACAACATACAAAAAAAAAAACTAAATAGGTACAAAGTTGTCACACTTCTCAACTTTCATGAAGTTGACATAAAAAGATATTGTCACCGTAGGGACAATCATTGAGTGCCACTGAATGGCATGTTGAAGATCTTCGTCATTCCTTACAAAAAGGAACTCATCAATGCCTTCCGCAACAAATTCAGGAGGGACATGGTACCACAAATGGCTTAGTGGGGGCTCAGATGGTCCCATCAAATGACTTCTTATGATGATGTGCATATGGTTAAGAGTAACCCCATTTGGAAGTCAACATAGGGAGAACCTTCCATCTTAAAAATCAATAGCAGCATTAAAGGAATTATATGCATTCAGCTCCTCAAATAAAACCATTTTTACTTATTATACTAGAGCACTCCACAACTTTCAAACTAAGGAACCACAACCTTAAATAGAATTGACTATCTTCACCTAGATAGCGTTCAAAGAAACATATTTACTCTCACCACTGTAAAAGCTGGCGCATCCTTGAAATAAAGGGCCTCAATTGCACCTTCTAATTATGACAAGACCTATCTGTAAGACCCGAGAAAATTAAATAGTTATTTAAATAATTATTTAATTATGGCGGGTAATAGAAACATTTAAAGCAATTAATGTCAGGAACTATGATATGGAAAAGTACTAGCTCAAGTGGTTGAGAGTACTTTATTGTGTGTGAGGACTTGGGTTCGAGTCCTATGTGTGCCACTTGGGTGTTATTTAAATTATTCGTTTTTGTGTGTTTATATATTGAATGCATGGGGTGATGATAAATTCATAGAATTGTAGGAGTTATCATGAAATCTAGATTGGTTGAATGGTTTGGCCTTGGTTTGGTATGTGCATGGGCGTGAGTTCAAACCTTGTTGAGAACTAAATAATTTCTTTTTGCCAGTTTTTCCTTTGGTAGGTTTGGAAAACCTAGTAGCCAAGAAGGCAGCCGTGAGTGCTGGAAAATACACTGTGAGGGATATTGAGTAGACATTAACACACACTTTTATTGTAATTTTCGTTTTAAAAGGTTAAGTTAAATTAAGGGTGGAATGAATTAGAGTGAGAGAGGATAATTAAGGGATTAAGGGTCTGAGACAGGAGAGTGCATACGGAATCACAGACTTCTGGGCGATTGGCACGAATTGTAGAGGAGAATTGGAGTGGGAAACCATTATGGAAGAGTGAGGTAAGAGCAAGGGTGAGTTTGAATTAAAAGTCACGTGCAATCCGTGTTTGAAGCGAGGATCAGAGGTTAGGGGAGCTGGAATTGTACCTTTAATTGCGTACTGTTTAATTTCATGAACTGTATGATTAAATTGATGCATGTACAATGCCCTGCTGTGTATAATTCCTGTTTCTGGAATTTTCCAGAAACCACCTGGCGGACGATGAACTGCCGCCAGGCGACTCATCCAACTTTTACTTGTTCTTGGGTTCCAGAGAGGAACCGCCTGGCGGTGAGCGTTGTGTCGCCAGGCGACGCGTGACGACCAACCCAGATTCTAGGTTTTTGCTTGAACTGCCTGGCGGTGATGAACACCCGCCAGGCGACGCGGACCAATTTTGGTTCGATTTTGGTGTTTTGAGTGTTCTGATTGGATTCTAAATGGAAGGAAAGGGATCATTAACTTTTAATTGAATACTTGACTAAAGAAATTGGGGAATTTCACTATCAATTAGAGTTAATTTGAGAGAACTGTTAAGAACACCCTTTTTAGGTTGATGAATTTGGGATTTCGAAAACGACACACATCTAAATGGAAAAATGTGAATGAATTCGGGTATGGAAAGTGTTAGAGATGAATTGTAATCCTAAGAGATAGAATCGGATCTTATAGAGTCAGAAATTGATGGAAATTAGAGTTGTTGTGAAGGGGGTAAGGTTCGCAGGTGCAGGAACCGCCTGGCGGCACCCATTTGGCCGCCAGGCGCCATACCAGTGAGACATGGTGTCTGATTCACGAAAAACGCTATTTTTCGTACTTTTCGTGGAACAGGAACCGCCCGGCGGTAGTTTCATGCCGCCAGGTGCCACCGATTTTTCGGGTCTGCGCATTTTTTGTGAAACTGCATTTCCCGCTTCGTTAACCGTCTGATTTAGGTGAAATTTTGTAAGGTGTTTCACAACATGTTGTTCTTCACTTTGAACGGTGGAGATTCATTTTGGATGCCTGAAGAGGGAGATATACGTCACTCATGATTGGTTGTTGAATTCCCTAATAGTATGATTACTAATGGATGATTAAGTGTGATCAAGTGCTGGTATGGCCTTGATTGGTGAATGTATATATATAAATATATTGATGCATGATTGATGACTATGTTTTTGGTAGTGCTTGCTGAGACATGTTGAATATATGAACCTATATATGTTAGCTCAAATGTAAGATGTTATAAGTGTGGGAATAAGACCACTATTGATGATATCACTATGATCGAGTGTTGCATGATCATGACGGGCTTTGGAAAAGTATGGGAACATGATAATCATACTTTAAATGTAATGGAATTGTAAGCATGCAAAGGGTTGGAAAAATGAGAAGGGGAAAATAAAGTGTGTGTTGGAATTGATTTAAGAGGTAAGTATATATGAATTATAAAAGAGAGGAATGTGTGCTTATACTTGAAAGATGCATATGTGTTGTGATGTTGTAATTTGGAATATATGAATGTGTATGTTGATTTCTGGATGTTTGAGAATTAAATGGTTGAATTCTAGGAAATGAATTAGAGTACCTAAAACCAGTAGTGTCACATTACTGGTGTAGCGCCTAGCGGTGTAGACTGAACCGCCAGGCGATAGTATGAAACAGGAATGTCTTATAAGTGTTGGCGCCCGACGGTGATGTGGAACCGCCAGGCGGTCTGTACTACCATTTCGCCAACGTCGCTTAGGCTACGCTAGGCGATGGTGTAGTGCTAGGGTGCATTGTGATATGTTTTGCATGGTTTGTGGTGTGGGTCCTGGTCTGGGATATGCTTGATGTTGTCATGAGCGGGTAGGTTCATGACTGGTGATGAACACGTGATGATATGAGCGGGGAGGTTCATATTCTATTACTCTCGTGTGGGGATACGAGCGAGGTAGGTTCGTATGTTCCGTGCTCACACTTGAGAGATGCTACGTGCGGGGAGGTATGTAGCTGGTGGATCACGTGTGTTGGACTACGAGCGGGGAGGTTCGTAGAGTTGGACCACGAGCGGGCAGGTTCGTGGAAGCATTGGAATCCCTAAGACCAGGTTGAGTATGTACCTTGTGTAGGGTGCTTTGCTTGTTTTCGTTATCATGTTGTGATGTGAAACTTGGATCAGGGGATGCTGTGCCATGAGCGGGTAGGTTCATGGATGGTGGTGAACACGTGATGATATGAGCGGGGGGATTCATATCATGTTACTCTCGTGTGGGGATACGAGCGAGGTAGGTTCGTATGTTCCGTGCTCACACTTGAAAGATGCTACGTGCGGGGAGGTACGTAGCTGGTGGATCACGTGTGTTGGACTACGGGCGGGTAGGTCCGTAGAGCAAGACTACGAGCGGGGAGGTTCGTAGAGCAGGACTACGAGCGGGAAGGTTCGTAGAGGTATGACCACGAGCGGGCAGGTTCGTGTGAGCATCATAAACCCTGAATCCGAGACTAACTATTCGTTTGTTTTAAGGGTTGAAAAGCCTTGGGGATTAAGGTCTGGGCCAAGAATTAACTAGAATAAAATATATGGGTGTATATTGACTTTTTTATCAACTTATATGTTAATTGTTTATGAGCTCACCCTATCTGCTTGTGTTTGGCGATGATCGTGTAATGCGTTACACGGGAGCAGATGATGTTGCAGGTGGTGCTGATGAGGCATAGCATCGGAGAGAGAGTTAACTAGGAAAAGCTTGTACTGGAGTTTTATCATTATTGTTTTTATGAAATTTGTAAACAGTGTTTTACTGATTTGTGAATTTGGATACTGTATTGGAGTTTCATAAATTATGGATATTTTTGGATAACATCCGATTAATAAATGTTATAAAATTTCCCGCGTTTTTGGGAAGCGAAGTATAATAAATGAGGTTTTCATCATATTTCTTAATTTTTATTACTTAAATTAGTAATATCCGACCGGGATGTTACACTATCAACTTTATTGGGAGGTGCCAAAGCTGATTTATTATATTACTCTTCTAAAAGGTAATAGATACTTCAATTGGGATAACGTGCCAACTCAGAAATTTACTTTGACCACTGTAAAAGCTGACGCATATTTCAAATAATTGGCCTCACTTGCACCTTCTAATTATGACAAGACTTATCAACTTTATTGGGAGGTGCCAAAGCTGATTTATTATATTACTCTTCTAAAAGGTAATAGATACATCAATTGGGATGTGCCAACTCAGAAATTTACTTTGACCACTGTAAAAGCTGATGCATATTTCAAATAATTGGTCTCACTTGCACCTTCTAATTATGACAAGACTTATCATCTATATTGGGAGGTGCCAAAGCTGATTTATTATATCACTCTTGTAAAAGGTGAAAGATACTCCAATTGGGATAACGTGCCCATTCAGAAATTTACTTTCACCACTGTAAAAGCTTATGCATATTTGAAATAAATGGCCTCACTTGCACCTTCTAATTATGATAACACTTGTCAACTTTATTGGAAGGTGCCAAGGCTGATATTTAATTCAGAAATTTACTCTCACCTTGTAATTTGGACAAGACTTGTCAACGCTATTGGGATAGTGTGCGAATAAAGATACATAATTTTACCACTTCATAAAGATACATAATTCAGGAATTTACTCTCACCCTGTAATTTAGCCGTACACATTAGACCAAAATATTCATCACCACTCCCCATTATTCTACTTTATACTCACCACTTATGGAATGATTCATGCATGGTACATTATGTACTTAAAAAATTTAGCCGGTATGACAACATTCACTACTAGGTTATGTGGACGGTGGACCTTTTTGAAATTGTGCTAATACTGATATTGTTTGTAAGTGGGGAGTACAGAGGTAGTAAGTGGGGAGTTGTGATGACTATTTTGGTCTTCATTACCCAATTTTTATATAAAAATCAAATTTCATTGTGAACATAATATCCTCACACTAACCTTAACATAGTACAAATTTATTTCCATGACCATGACATTAAATGTTGGGTGATATGGCCACGGGGTTTTTTTTAGAATTTTTGAGTCACACTATCTTTGAAATTGAGGAGTGGAGAACAATTAAGTGGGAAGTTATATTGGATATTTTGGTCATTAGTAACAGTTTTTGTTTCATATTTGTAGTTACTGCAACCGATAATAAAAAAATTTACAATAACTCCCCATTTAATCCAACACGGCTCCCCACATACCATTTACGTTACTTATGGGATAATTTGTAATGTTCACCATCCAAATAAGCTACTATTCAATTTGGTAGTCATGGAAATAATTTACTTTTGTTGTTCATAACTCAAGATCAAAATGTCCATCGTAACTCCCCACTTAATCCATCATTAGTCCCTACCTACCTCATTCATTAGTTATGAGACCTTTTTCCATTATCCCTATCCAATTAACATTTAGTAGTCTTAGAAATATTATTGTGCTACCATATGATTACAATGAACATTTTTCTCTTGACTCTCAAGTTTTATATTTTCCATTTTTATACTTTCCATTGAATTACTGCAACTGATGTTCAAAATAATAAGAATAACTCACAACTTAATCCAACAAGACTCCTCACATACCTCATACATACTTTAAGGGACATTTTTTCATTACACCATCCAAAAAAGCTGCTTTTCAATTTCGTGGTAATGAAAATAGTTTTTTTCTATGATACAATGACAACGAACATTTGTCTTAACACTCAAGTTTCATATTTTACATTAACAAAACTGTTAGCGATGTTCATAATATTAAGAAAAACTCCCCACTTATTCCAGCATTACTCCCCACATACAGAACCAACAATGAAATGAAAGTTCACGAAGGAAAGATTCCAAACACAACACCCAATTACTCCTATTAAAAAAATTAATACTACACAAATTATAAAAAAAATTAAATTAAATTGATGTTTATATTTTCAAATTACACATAAAAAACTTACTACACAATACAAAATCTATTTTTAAATCAACAAATTCAAAAAAAAAAATATATTATTTTTTTCTTTCAAATAATACCTAAATTAACTAAAAACACAGTACTACATCTATTTAAAAAAAAAATTATTTAACCTTTAATGTAACATTTTTTACAAAAAGAAAACAAAAAATAACTCTTATATATATTTTATTAAAAAAATTTAAAAATATTAATTTTAATTTATTTTTAAAAAAAACCAAGTTCAGAATTCAGATCCCTGAACCGAATTCTGACTTGGAATTGAAAAAAAAAAAATAAAACATTAACTATTGGAATTCAGCTCCCGAACAACCGAATTCCCAACTACAATAAAAACAATGCTATGTATATAAAATTAAGGTACAATGTGCTATGCTGGTAAATAAAGGAGCGAACAGTGCTCTTTTAAAAAAAAAATCTTTCCTGAGAATCGAATTCTAATCGGAATTGAAAAAAAATTGCTCTAGTCATTTACTGAATTGAAAAAAAATTGCTCTAGTCATTGCTCTAGTCCCTAAGATCAAATTCCCAACACAAAACCAAAAGTGTGCTGTCTTTGTAAATTTTATCTAGAGTGTGCTATGTAGGTAATATTAAATAGGAGTGTGCTATTTGTTTAAAAAAATCTGATTAACTAACAAAGAGGGAGATCTTATGATTTTTTTTCCACTTTAGCACAGTTCACGACAAAAAAAATACAGGACTATCACAATGTGTCTTATATTTACATAACTAGCACGATTTTGGTTTGCATGTCAGAATTCAGTTTTCAGGAAGCCAAATTCTGACCTGAGTTTTGTCTTTTCTTAGTCGAAATTTGGTTTCTGGAAACCGAGTTTTGAACTGGATTTTTTTTTTCTTTTTTTTTCAAATTGGAGGAATTAAAAGAGGAAAAAATTTGATGCATTAAAAATATATTAATATTTTTTTTAGGTGTTATTTGAAAATGTAAAATTAAATCTTAAGATTTTATTTGTAATTTGTTTAGTATTATTTTTTTATATTAGAAGATAGGATTTTTTTTATGAGTTATAATAGAAATAACAAATTATAATATTGATTTTAAGGTGGTGTTATAATTTATTTTTTGTTTATTGAATATTTAAAAAAATTTAAATTAAAGTTACAAATTGATAAAGTATTTTGGTTTGGACAGAAATAAATAATGAAAAATTTATAGTTATATTGAAAAATAAAATAATAGTTATTAACTTTAAATATAAACTTAAAATTATACTTTTAAAATATCGTAATAAATAATTGATAAAAAATTGGTTGACATAAATTAGTTTTCTTGTAATTTGAAATATGTTTTTAATATATGTGTTTTTGAATTGAAATTTATAAACTATAATCGAAGAGAAAATATATTTTCTTAATAAAAATTGTTACAGGTATCAAAAGTATTTTACTTCAAAATATTAATATTCACTTTTTGGAATTTATTTGTTTTCAAAAAATATTTTTACATTATAAATTATTACAACATAAATTCTTATAATATAAAAAATCAAATTAAACAATTCAAATTAAATTTTGTATCATTTTAATATTAAATTTAAAAAGTAAAAGAAAATAAATCAGTACAAAATTCGATTCCTCAAGAACCAAATTCCTACGGGTAAAAAAGCAAAATAAAAGGCCAACAAAGGATAGAATTCAGTTTCCCAAGAACCAAATTCTGACCAAAAAAGGAAAAATGTGCTAATTCTTAAATATTACGCACAATATGCTATATTGGTATATTTTATGGAAAAATGTGCTAGAAAGGAAAAAAATCGACATCTTATACGTCTTTGTATCTTTATCTTTATAAATGTAATATTTTCTTGTCTTGAAAATAAAAACATTTTTGTTTATGAATAAAATACTTACTCTCATATTACTCTCATAATCAAGGGACAAAACTAATTTTGGCATAAAGATAATAAACTTCGAGTCAAAATAGGTTTTGATTATTCTTTTGTCTTCACTCATATTTATACTGAAACAAATTGGTGTTTACCATGCAGGGTAAAACTTGATCAGAACTTCACTCAACCAATAATTAATGATCACTAGGAATACCAAGAGCAATGATAGGAGGAACAGGAGGGACCAGTCATACAATCAAGGAAAATGATATTTTAACCCACTTTTTTTGACCCACTTTTAACCCATTGCTTTAATTACCATTAGATCATCTTTTTTTTATTCTTTTTAGTGATGTGATATATGATCTAATGGTGATTAAAGTGGTGGGTTAAAAGTGGGTCAAAAAAAATGGGTTAAAGTATCATTGTCCTACAATAAATTATGCAAAGTGTCAAGGAGCTAAGGTGGGAGAATGAAATGATGCGACAAAACCATGAAAATGCAACAAATTTTGTCTCAACAATAGTCACAAAAAACCTCCGACTTGTGCAAGTCATAAGAAGATATTGGATTTCTTCCCAATCTTCAACTACAACTCGATAATTAATCCTTGTGATCGAAACTTACTCAATTGGAGACTGTCTCCCTCCACCCCAAGAGATCTGTGATATGTTTTGATATAGGTGAAAAATCAAAATTTCATGTGCATCTCAATTTTTCTCGGTAAGGAAGAGGTTTATAGAAGGTCTATAAAAGTAATTTCGTAATTGTAATGTCACATTTAAATATTAACCTTAATTAAATGCAACGTCACACAAAATAATATTAAGAGCAAAGTCATAGAGTATATTGTCACTCCTTACAATAATCCAACGTACTTAGGAAGGAAACTAAAGCACACCACGATGCCAATACAAAATCGAGTAAGGGATCAACAATATTCAAAATAAAGCTCACAGACAAGACAATACATGGGCTACAACCCTAAAAGAAACTCGAAGAAATGGGATTCAAGTCAAAGCTATGCAGCGAAATCTCCATCGCCCTGACGACCACAAGGAGTTCTCACATCTGCTCACATCAATAAATTGATGACCATCGCAAAAAGAGAAAATACACCCAACACACAAGAAAAGCAGAAAGGGTAAGCTAAACTAGAAAATGATTTATCATACCATTACATACAATTTGATAACCAAAGATTCATTCATAAACCAAACATGTGATGACTCACAAACAAGACACTAAGACTCAAGACACGACTTATCCGGATACATATAATTAGTCGGATTCACCGAATGCTTGCACTTGTGGTGGCCTCTACTGCTCTGCAGAGCCAATTGCCAATGGGTTTCACCCTACCACTCACAAGGTTAGCCTTCAAACATCTAAGGCCATTATCCTGCCAAAGACTAGGGCTTTCTGCTACTCACACCAGTTGAGTCAGTACGCTCTACGTGAGACTCACTGACTCTTTAGAGTGTCAGGATGCAGTCCTTACTTGAATCCTTACTAAATTATATAATGAGGCACCACCACGAACTTCGTGGAATTACGTCCTAAGTATGAGGCACCACTATGAGCTCCTACTAACAGGGGTCATGGAATTACGTCCTGACCATGAGGCACCACCATATAACCATCGTGAAATTACGTCCTGACCAATGAGGCACCACCATGAGATCTCACCTAGAGATTTCATGGAATTACGTCCTGACCAATGAGACACCACCACGAAACCTTCGTGGAATTACGTCCTGACCACACCAACATCATGTTTCTTCAACCAACATAAAGTCATTATCCATACCAATTTCACTTCAACATTTATAACCAACCATCCCATTCATGTTACATGCCAAGATCATCCCAAACTCATCAATTCCAACCCATAACCCATTCAACACATGCAAAATCACTCATTTCATGCTTTATCACAGTAATTCAACCAAACATGTGGCAAACATCCAAGAACAGAGAAGAAAACAACACTTGAGCATATTCTCGCCCAGTTCTCGCTCAGGCTAAAAGGCCTCGCTCAAGCGAGCTCCTTTCGCCTAGGCGATATCTCAAAAAGTGGAACAGTGGTGCTGTCACGTTCTCTCGCTTAGGCGATACCTCCTCGCCTGAGCGAGATGAACTCTCGCTCAAAACAGGAGCTCGTCGCCTGAGCGACAACTCGCGCAGCATCTGAGAGGGTTCTGATACTCTTGCTTAGGCAAGCTCCACTCGCTTGGGTGAGATTATCAAATTTCCTCCATTGTTCACGCAGGCCAACACACAGATTCATCTAGAGAAATGCGAAATATATATTCATATCATGTTAAGCATCATACAAACACCATAAGCACGAAACAGAGTTGAAAAACAAGCAAAGTACATCCAAACTTGAAACCCTAGCTTCCCTTACTTGGAAAAATGCTAGCATAATGCTCTGACACCTAAGCAAGGGAGTACGATAGCTCTCTAGGCAGATTCGCGAGCTGGAAACACTATACAGATGGAACACGATGTTACTACAGGGAACCCTAACAGTAATCACGAAGAACTAAACCAGAGAGGAAGAGCAGGAACAGAAACCACTTACGTGACTTAGAAAACGAGACTAAGCTAGCTTGATGACGAATGGGGTTCAAATCCTAGCAGAGCACTACTGTTGTTCTAAGAGAGTGTTTGAGAAGCTGATTTTCTGAAAGTGGGTAGAGAGTGAGAGTGTTAGGCTGGTTTAGGGGCTTTGGACACCCTATGGACCAGCCTTAGACCCAACTGATTGGGGCAACCCTTAAATATTGACAAAATAATAGGTTGGCTTTACAGTAATCTCATAAATGATTTTTTTTTCTTGCATTATCTAAAATTCACAATCATGAATTTAATAAATTTATGTACTTATTATAAATTTAATAAATATACAAACTTAATAAAATAATTTCTTTTGTATATAAAAAAACGTGAGAAGATAACAACCTTCATAAAAAAAAATTAGTATTTTATAAGATATATAATATATTGTTTAAGTAATATACGTTGTTAACTTTATATAAAAGGTAATATATATAAATATAAATATATATATATATATATATATATATATATATATATGTCTACATATATATATATGTATATATATTTTAATTATATTTATATATTATTTATATTAAATTTATACTATGGAAATTATAATAAAAGATAAAATAAAAAATTTAATGGAGACATTGATCTATAAAAGAGATTATGATTTTTTTTAGTTATAGAATTTTTTCACCGTGTAAATTATCATGAAAGTGTGTGAAGAGAAATAAATATAAAGAGATAGATGGGAAAACAGAGGTTGGGGAATTGGGGAACACATAGATTGAGATTGAAGTAATTCTCACATGATCTCACAGATCAAGTTTAGTATCTTATTATGATTTATGTATGATGAATTTATTAATCTTTTTAGGATGTTTCTCCAAATTAAGTTTATCTCAAATTAGTATAAACTTAATTATGATTTTAGGGATTCTTTTATGAAAATGGTAGGAACCCTAATTATACTTTTTCCTAAATTATTATAACCCTTAATTATGAAAGTTAAGGATTTTGTGTTTTCTGCTGCCTATGGTAAATTTTTTTTTTTAAGTTTTGAATTTATACTGTGTTGCTTATTTAATTAAATTGGTATAAGTTTTGTTATGTCTTGCATTGTGATAATTGTGATTTCTAAATATAAATTTTATTTTTTTCTAAATAGGTGAGATGTGATAAATTTATATTAGAAACATTATGATAAAGGGTAAACAAATTAATTCTTTTTTTAAAGAAGGAGGTTTTTGATAAAGATGAAAAAATGCATATATGTTAACTAAACTTTTCATGAGAACCAAGAATTCAAGATAATGAAAATCAAATCTCTAAAGTTCCTAGAATTATATATAATAAATTTAAAAATTTATTAGAACGCGATCCGGGAAAAGCGTCTTCAAATTTGACAATACCCACAAAGTCAAATTGATGAGGTACAAAGGGCTGATATAAAATGATATCATGGTTTGGTATCATGATATAATAACAAATAATAGTCATATTTTTTTAAATTCTACTATTATGTGTTTGTTTTAAACAGATGAAATGAGGAGAAAAAATGAAAAACTTTTTTTTTCTAACTAAAAAAAATTATATATAACAAATTTAATTTGACATCCCTAAATTTTTTTTCCAAGTTCTGCCTCTATATATATATATATATATATATATATATATATATATATATAATCGTTGTTATCATTATTAATTTTATTTTTAACTATTTTATAACTGGAACAAAAAATAGTGAAATTTATAAATCATAAAAGTTTAATAAACTGATTTTTCGTTTAAAATTTTCAAAATTTAAAAATTAAATGTCTTTTTATAAAAATTTTGCCTTGAGATATTGTATGAAATATATGCTGAGCTATTTAAAATATACTTTCAGCATGAATATTTGGTTTGCTTTAAATGATATAATTAAATGAATGACTTTTAATGAGAAACTAGATTTTGAGAAATTTTAAGTGAGATATTTTCATAAAAATAATTAAAAAAATTTAATCTAACAAAAGGTTGTTTTAAAATTTTAATATAATTATTTTATATGATTTTTGAATAATAAAATAAGATCATTTTAAAATTTTAATATATCTGACAAACTGTAGATATTTTATTAAATATTGTGAGTTGTTATCTTAATAATAAATAATAAATATATTGTAACTAGATATAAATATTTTATTTTAACAAAATATTTTAATAAACTTAAATATTTTACCATGATAGTTTATTCTAATCATTTAAATATTTTAGTGATATTTTATAAAAAAAGTATTTTTTTATTTAATTTTTTACATAAGAAAATTATTTAATTAAAGTTAAAATGTTTATGAATTTTTTACATGATTGTTCTAGTAAAAGATTGAGCGCCTTTTCGAAGATAAAAAAGATCAGAATCTCTTGACTTAAAGTCAAAGTGACTATCTTTAAATCAAGATAATTTCATCCTTAGTTGTCGAAATTAGTATTTTATTTATAAGTAAATATGTTACAAATTGGTTTTATTCTTGTAATAAGAAAACATTACAAGTACAAGTAATAACAAAAGATAAATATTACAAAGATAATAACAAAAGATAAAGATATAAAGATAATGCCTACCTATCTAATCTTCCTTATTAAAAAATTAATAACATATAAAATATTTCTTTTTTTAATAAAATTTAAACTAAATATAGGATCGATTTAGGGCGAATTCCATGACCTATAAATTTTAGGTCGATTGTTGGACGTTTAATATCCTTTTCTGAGTATCGAGTCAGGCTCTGAACAACCAGAATGATACGCAACCCTTCAACCTTGAGTCTTTCTAAGACGAAAAGGTTGTCATAACCCGTCCACCATCTTCTAGTATCAGATTAGGCCTCTGATGATGGTACATTGCCTGTCTTGAATACCTCATTGTTAAACTTTTTCACTTGTTTTGTTTTAACTAATTCTTTTGTCTTGTTGGTCCTTAAATTTGGTGTCGTCTCTTTGCACGTAGTTGTTTTAGTTTCCACTTTATTGCTTTATTCTTTCTCATACCATCTTTAGGTAAGTTTCTCATTTTTTTGTAAATTTGGCGTCCATCTCTAATTACCTAATAATTTATGCCCTGATTTACCTACAAAATAAACAACTTTTTGGTTTTGTTTTACCTGACCAACAACAACCCCAAAATGTGTTGAGCTAGTTCCTTTAAACGAGAGTTCCCGCCTCCAAGTCGAGCTTGGAGTTTCTTTTGTTTTGTGTTGTTAGATTGGTAATTCATGAGCCCTCAATGACAAGAAAAACAATTCAAATGAATTAATCAACAATTCTGACACTCCCCATCAAGTTGGTGAATAAATGTTTTCCATTCCCAACTTGGATATAATTCTTTCAAAGTTGATACAGTCCAGGCTCTTTGTGAGAATATCTGCAAGTTGATTTTGAGTGGACACATATGGAGTGCAAATCAAGCCACTATCTAGCTTTTCTTTGATGAAATGTCTATCCACTTTGATGTGTTTGGTTCTATCATGTTGCACCAGATTGTGGGCTATACTAATTACAAATTTATTGTCATAATATAACTTCATAGGTTCATCCCACCTTATCTTCAAGTCTTCCAATATAATCTTTTTCCATAGAAGTTCACATATTCCTTGGGCCATTGCTTGAAATTCTACTTCAGCACTTGATCTAGCCACCACATTTTGTTTTTTGCTCTTCCAAGTCACCAAGTTTCCACAATCTAGTAGTTGATTTCCTATCCACAACTGACTCAGTATAATCTACATTTGTATATCCTTCAATACTTACACTCTTGTTTTGTTTGAAAAAAAAATTCCTCTTCTCGGTGTCCCTTTTAGATATTGAACAATTCTATAGGCAACTTGTAAATGTGCTTCTTTTGGTTGGTGCATAAACTGATTGACTAGACTAACAACAAATACAATGTATGGTCTAGTGTGGGACAAGCAAATAAGACTACACACAAGTCTTTGATACATTTCCTTATTCACTGCAATATCCTCCTCCACACTTCCTAACTTTGTATTTGGATCAACTAAAGTATTTACGGGTTTGCAACCTGTCTTACCTGTTTCTTTGAGCAAGTCAGTAATGTATTTTTGTTGAGATATGAAGATTCCTTTCTTAGAATGGGCCACTTCAATTCCCAAAAAATATTTAAGTCTACCTAGTGTCTTAATCTCAAATTTTGCGGTAAACTTAACTCTTGTTGCTCCCTTTTATCATCCCCAATTACTATAATATCATCAACATACATCAGTAATATTGTGAATCCTCCTGAAATTGAATGTTTGATAAATAGAGTGTGATCACCTTGACTTTTTTTATAGCCCAAACTTGTCATGACTCTGGTGAATCTTCCAAACTATGCTCTCAGGGATTGTTTTAACCCATATAAAACCTTTTTTAGCCTGCAAATAGTTCCAGTAGCAACATGTTCATCATAATGAGAGAGTAACTCCATGTATATTTCTTCTTCAAGATTTCCATGTAGGAATGCATACTTCACATCAAACTGTTGTAGGTCCCAATCATGATTTGTTGCCAGTGACAATATTACTTTGACCGTATCCATCTTAGCAACCGAGGTAAAAGTCTCCAAATAATCTACTCCATAAGTTTGAGTGAACCTTTTAGCCATTGACCTTGCCTTGAAACGTTCAATGGTCCCATCTAATTTATACTTGATTGTATTTACCTATTTGCACCCTATAGATTTCTTTCTAGTTGGAAAAGTGGTAAGTTCCCAAGTCTTGTTCTTGTTTAACGCCTCTATTTCTACGTCCATGGCTTGTTTTATTTCTATTCAGACAATGCTTCAGATATAGAGGAAGGTGTGTGTATAATGTTTAGGTTTGTGAGAAATGTTTTATGGGTAGGCAAGGCTTTTTTAAAGGATATGAAATTGGATAGAAGGTAAATTGGTTGTTGAGTGCATGTTTTGGTTCCCTTTCTAAGAGCAATGGGTAGGTCAAGGTCAAGGTTTTGGTCCTCATGTACTTCTGAAATTTCGACAACATAGTCATTAGAATTATTAATAGGATTAAACAATGTTACCTCATGTAATGGTGGTGGTAGTGGATCAAATTCTTGGACATGGACAAAATTTGGAATGACCTTCTTTTCTCTCGTTAAATATACCAAGTTTTTTCCAAATTTCCCATTATTAGTCTCAAGTTGAGGTGCTAGATCTGCTGCTGATTCTGATGTCCTTTCAAGTTCAGGTTCAACAACAATGCTCCCAATTTTTGATCCAATAGTGCTCCCAAATTCAGGTTCAACAGATCTAGTAGTACTAATTTCAGGTACATCAAGTCTAGCAGCACTAGTTGTGCCAATTTCAGGCCTGAAAAACATATTTAGAAGCATTAGAGTCTCATATTCCTCTCTTACATTCTCTCCCATGAAGATGAGATTTCTTAAAGTAGCTCTTTTGTTTATTAAAAGTGACATCCCTTGACACATAGAGTCTTCTTGACGGAGAATGGAAGCATTTGTATCCCTTTTGTGTAGTCGAGTATCTTAAGAATACACTTCACAACCTTAGGATCAAGTTCCCCCCTTTCACTACTATGAACATGTACAAATGATACACACCAAATATTCTAGGTTGGATTTTATTTGTAGGGTCCAAGTGTGGGTAGAATAAGGATAGGACTTGCATGGGGCTTTTTGATTCTAGGAATTTTTAGGGTAACCTATTGATTTGGTAGGTAATAGTAAGGAGGGCTTTCCCCTAAAATTTCTTAAGGACATGATTTTGAAAAAGCATGGCTCTAGTTTGGTTTAATAGGTGCCCATTTTTTCTTTCTACAATCCCATTTTTTTAGGGTGTGTTGACATATGAAGACTCATGGATAATCCTTTCATTTTGGCAAAAAGAATTGAGAACATAATTAAAGTAGTCCTTGGCATTGTTAGACCTAATCCTCTTAACATTGGCTCCAAATTGGTTTTTAATCAATGAGACAAACCGAATAAAAATAGAGCTAACTTCAGATTTTTGTTTCAATAAGAAAACCCAAGTCACCCTGGTACAATCATCTATGAAGGTTAAAAACCATTTTGCACCCGAGATATTAGGAACATTAGCTGGATCCCATACATCAGTATGAACAAGAGAAGAAGGAAAAAGACTCATTTTATTACTAATAGGAAAAGGTACATGCTTGTGTTTAGCAAACTCACACACCTCACAATATAGACTCCCCACATCTAAGTTTTTAAACAAGGAAGGCAATATTGCTTTCACAACTTGGAACGAAGGATGTCCCATCTGACAATGGTATAGATGGATTTTCTCTTTGTTGGTCATGGTTGATTCAGATATAAGTGAGTGTCTTCTACTAGGCACATTAAGATCTTCTATGTAGTATAGACCATTCCATTATCTAGCATGTCTAATCATCCTCCCCGAGTTCTTGTCTTGTAAAATATAAGCATTGCTTTGAAAAACAACATTGCATGCGAGATCTTTTGTAAGTTTTTGGATAGAAATTAGGTTGATGGACAACTTAGGGACATGTAAAACATTTTTTAATGTTATGTATGGATTTATTTGGACCTCTCCTTGTCCTGATGTTGTTATAAGGGTCCCGTCTACTATGAAAACTTTTTTGTTGCTAGGACATGGAAAATACGTGGAAAAGTATTTGGGTAGGGGTGTCATATGGTATGTGGCCCCAGAATCTAATATCCAGGAGTGGGTAAATAGGGTATCTAAAACATTTAGTCCGAAAGAAAATGGAAATTTATCAAAATATGTTAAGGAGCATGTACCTATGGGCTTCTCCAATTTACTCAATAAAGACCTTACCCTTTCTATATCTTCATGGTTTAGGTGACCAACCTCTTCACTATGTCCATTAGCAGTGTGTAGTTGCCCTTGTCCTCCTTTTTTTCTTTAGAACCTCCTTTTTGCCCCCATTCTCAACTTCGAGGTTTTCCATGTAATTTCTAACACTTCTTTCGTGTGTGGTGTGTCTTGTTGTAGTAGCTATACCAAACTTCCTCGTGTTTTTTTTTCGTAATGAAAAATCCATTTTTCTTTTGATTAACAACCATGGTTTTTCCTTCTTCAACTACCATTGTTATGCTTTCAATAATTGGGGTTTCTAACATCAAATTTTGCCTACTTTCTTCACTCTGAATGATAGTTCTCACTTCATTAAGTCTTGGGACTTTCTCTTTTCCCAAAATTTGAATATGGACCTGATCATTTTCAGAATTCAGGCCTACCAAAAAATCATAAACCCTATCTTATTCAATGTAATCTTTAAGGATTGTTGAATCTTCTGGACACCTTGCTTTTATAACGCGATAGTGATCAAATTCCATCCATAGAAACTTGAGTTGATTGGTGTCTCCAACAGATTTGTTTCCTTGTTTGGCTTTTAAAGTTTTCACCTTTACATAATATATTTGTAACAAATTTGTTTCCTTGTTTGGCTCCTAAAGTTCTCCCAACGAACACGAAATCGATTTCTAACAAATTAGTTCTTATAAAATCTATACAAAACGGTTAGTCAAATAAAATAGTATTTGAAAGAAAGAAATAAAAATGGAAAAAGATAAAATAAGATAAAAATAATAATAATAAAGAAAATAGATTGATTCCACTACTTTTTCAAAATATATTCATCATCGATTATATAAAAATTATTGCTCAATTTATTATTGTTGTAGACTTGCAAATTAATTAATGTAAATTTTCAATTAATTTGTTGGCGTTCTCACCATTAACCAAAGTACATTCTTAATTAAAAGTAAGAACTTTGTAGATTAGTCATAGTACATTTAACCAAAGTACATTATTAGTTAAATATTACTATGCCTAATCATGTCTATTCTTTTACCTCTAAAATCAAGCAAAAAGCTAATTAATCAAAGTACATTCTTGATTAATTCTAGTTAAAGTTTTCACCTTTAATCAAAGTACAATATCAATCATTGTAAAAAACCCATTCAATCAGATGAAAATTTTTAAATTTAATCAAAGTACATTCTCAATTAAAATTAAATACCTTTGAACTCATATGATTGATATGTTATGTAGATTTAACACCGTGCTAACTTGCTATAATGTAAAAATCATTACTTTTACTTGATTAAAACACAAAAGACATAGATGAAAATAAATCACAACAAGAATCAAAAGAACAAACATATTTATTCATTCTAACCTCAAAATCCATAATGAAATTACAATGGAACAAACCCTTGAAGCTTAGCCCTCCATGGAGAGATAAACTATTTGACAAATATAGTTGGTTGATAATATCAATATCTAATATATGATAAATTATCACCAACTAATATTTGTATTATATTCCCAAATCATCCCTTTACAATGTCCTCAAAATATCTTCTAAATAATCCAATATCTATATATTTGTTTGCTGTGGATCTAAACAGATTTAAGAAGATCTTGTCATATTTAAAAAGATTTGGTAGCTATTATCTTTTGATATTTTATGATATAATTAAATAAGATAATTATTTAAAAATATCAAATAAAATATCTCAAGATATATTTTTCCCAGATTATTTTTTATTATAAAGATAAAGAATACCACAAGGTCCAATTTTTGTTGTCATTTTCCTCTTCTTGGCTTAACCAAACTTCTTCAAGTTTTCAAGCTTTTCTTGTCGTCTTCATGTAATGTTTGGCTTGAATTTTTGTGATTTTGATAATTTCCTATTATTGGATTTATCTTTAAGTTGTCATGAAACTTTAATCAATTTATTTCCACACATCTATGAGCTCAACTTAGCTGCAGCTGCACTAACACACCTCAAAATATCCAAAGAAAATTTATACAACTAAAAAGTTATTTTTAACATCTTTTTGTATCTCATGCTCAATAAACCCAATTATAAGAAATCTCAATTAAATCAATCTTTTAAGAACAAAATTCAATTAAAAATCCAGATTTAAACATTAAATGAGGGCAAAAATACGCACTCATCACAAGGGCATTATCACTTAGGTGAGTGCCCTTTCCTTTTCCCTTCAATATGAGCCTGATGAGTTGAGACCATTTAAGATAATTCTTCCTAGTTAGCCGATAAGCATAATGAATAGTCTACAATTCTCCAACACCTTGTGATTTTTCCCTTATTTAAGTAATGGATTCCTTAGTATCAGCCATGGATGTAGATTGCGATAAGATAGAGGAACAACAATGAAAGTTGTGAGACTAGCAACGATGAAGGCTGCAACAAAAATTGAGGCAGCGATGAAGGTTGCAACAAAAATTGAGGCAGCGATGAAGGCTGCAACAAAAATTGAGGCAAAGATGAAGGTTCTAGCAAAATCAGAGGCAACAATGAAGGCTGCAATGAAAAACAATGACAACGATGAAAGTTGCACAAAAAAACAAAGTGGGTCAAGGTGGCACGACAATGACGACTATGAATTAAGGTTTTATGCTACGGTCAGATACTCCTAGGATTAGGAGCTATGATACCATCTCAATAATAATAATAATAATAATAATAATAATAATAATAATAATAATAATAATAATAATAATAATAATAATAATAACATTTATATATTATGAAACATGTCGATCCCATAAAAAATAAAAGACATAAAATAAATATTAAAATTTTTATATAAAAGTACATGTAAATATAAAATAAACAATTTACAATAATAATAATATATAACAAAAATAAAATAATAATAATAATAATAATATAATAGGTATAGTACCAATAATAATAATACTAATTATAATATTAGTGATAATAATAATGATAATTTTAATAATATTAATAATACTAATACTAATAAAACAAACATTTATAATAAAATTACAAATAATAATAATATTAATAGTAATAGTAATACAAAAATACTACTAATAATATTAATAATATTAGTATTACTAATAAAAGTACATATTTTGGAATTCTAAAATGGAAAATTATAATTTCAGAATTATTTCATTTCAAAATATTTCAATAATACAATAATATGTATAAAAATTTTAAATTAAAAACATTGATTAAATTATTATTATTATTTTATTAAAATATTAATATTTTAAGTGGTGCAGTGTTATTTTATCTTTTGACAGTATTCGTGTATTACGTTTCGTATTAAATATGAACCATTTAATCAAGTTCAGAAAAAAATCAAATTATTTATGAATAAAAGAGTAAAAAAAATATAAACTTAAAAGAAATAAGAGCGGTGAAAGAAAAATGTGTTGGTGTGATAAAGAAAATAGAGTTGACGCGGAAAAAGAGAATAGCAGAGGAGAGAGAAAAAATAAAATAAATTAAAAGACCAAAAAATCGATGAAGTTTACAGGTTTCAAAAGAGTGATAATGGATATTTAAGAAATTTTAATAGTACATTGTTTTCTTATACACATAATAGATATATATAGTAGATGTTGCAGATATCCTAACATAGTACTTATGGTGCCAAAAGCTTTATCTCAACTGGAATAGCCAGGAATGCTCCTGCAGCTGAGAACAGCCAAGTTTAATACACTGCAAACTTTTCATGTTCAGTTAGAGTTTAACAAAATTCACCTTTGAAAGTAGTAAAATGGCACTTGAACTATACAAACATAAACATCAAAGAAACCAAAGACCAAAACATGTGTATAAATATTGAACTTTATTTATAACTTTTTTGAAAAAAATAAAATATCATATACTTTTTAAATAAAAATACTGGTTAATGGATGAGTTGAATGATTTTTTGAGTTAGAAAAAATAACTAACTTTACAGTTTTTTAATCTTACTGTACCGGGCACCGAGGTGCAGGAAGGTCGGAGAGGTCGGAAAGATCGGAGGGGTCGGATCAGGTCGGGCCCCTCGGATAGATCGGCTATATTTATAGAAAGCTCGTGAACACAGTCCATGCAGGCCCAAATTAATGATGTGATTCATAGGCCTATAGGAGGAATAAAGAAACTGGCATACAAAGAAATCGATTTTTGAATCCCTAGATTTTAGGAAGATGTGGGCTGGATTTCAGGAGTGAATTAAGAAACAGTGGCGTAGTGGGAATACTTAAAAAGCGGAGTCCAATACAAAGTGGTTATGAAAAAAAGGTATAAAAGCACGTTGATGAAATATGAGGGGTATGAGATTGAGAGAAGGACTGAGACAGAAAGGAAGAAATTATATTGTTTTGATCTAATACGTTTTCGGATCAGAACATTGGCGCCCACCGTGGGACAGGTAAAACTAGTATCCCTATCCACTTAGATTTGAGATGGCAATCACGTCACCAACAGGAAACAATGGAGGAGACGACCTTCCTACAATGGAGCAGATCATGCAGCACATAGAAAATTTGCGTCGAGAGAATGAAGCGATGCGGAAACAAGTGAGTGATGAACAAACACGATGGCAAGAGCGCGAAACAACACGCCGGGCAGAAGTAGAAGCAGAAAGCGAGCGGTTGCGAAAGGAGACATCAGAATCTCGTCAACGTCTGGAAGAATCATTGTGTCAGCAGGAGCAATTGCGCAAGAGCAATGAGGAGTTGAGGACATGGATGAGGGATCGTGGTCACTTCCAAGACCGTGGTCTTACAAATAGAATCATGGACGAGCTGATTCCTCCGCATTTTATCATCCTGAAAATTCCACCGTTCTTTGGTGAGGGCGATCCTGAGGCCCATTTGAAGGCATTCCGAGCTCAAATGTTGATCTCTGGGGGAAGCGACGCTATTCGTTGCAAAATGTTCGTGGGAACACTCACAGGCACTGCCCTCAAGTGGTTCAGTAAGCTTCCCACCACCTCCATTGCATCCTTTGCTGCGTTTTCCCAAGTATTTATGGAGCGGTTTGCTGTAAATCGACCTAAACAGTTGCAGATCGCCGATATGTTTGACATAAAACAACGTCCAGAGGAGTCGCTGAAGCAATTCCTAAATCGCTTGTGCGACGTAAGTGTGAGACTCGTTAATCCCAGCGAGGAGATGTTAGTAGGAGCCTTCGTCAAGGGGTTGAGAGCGAACCATTTCAGCGATTCTTTAATCAGACTTCCGACAATGTCGTTAGCCAAGGTGAGAAGTCGAGCCACGGTACACATTGAAATAGAGGAAGCCATGCAATGGAAAAGAGCATATGAAAAACATCCTAATCCGGACTGTAAGAACAAAGATACCAGGCGACAGGTAATGGAAGCTTTTTCACCCCATAAGAGACCCAACCATAAATTTACCCCTTATTCCACACAAAGAACACCTCAGAGAAAGATGATCAAGCCAATCTGTCCAACTTTAACCAAACCTAAAGTTCAGTTAATCAAAGATGATGAAGTTGCACAATATCTACGATTCCCTTTAGAGACTGGAAGATTACTGGGAAAGGACACATTTGCTTGGTGTGAATTCCACAAAACCCATGGCCACGATACAGAAGGTTGTTATCCCCTGATGGGTTAGTTAGCTAGTCTTGCGCGCAGAGGAATGATCCAAAGGTAAGTCAGCTCGGAAAGTCTAGAGACCGAGAATGAACGACCAAAACGCCAAAAATAGATGGGAGAGCCACATGAGATCCCAATCCTTGGTGATTTTAATACCATAGCCGGGGGTTTCGCAGGTGGTGGTCCGACCAAGTCATCAAGAAAGCGATAAGCCAGGAGCATCATGACGACAACTACCGTAGGAGCGCCAACCCCAACTTCGACACTTACTTTTTCCTGGGAAGACATGAAAGATGTCTATCCTCATGAAGACGATCCAGTGGTTTTATCAGTAGTCATGATGGGGCGAAATGTTCATCGAGTTCTTATCGACCAAGGAAGTTTGACAGATGTGATGTTCTAGGATGCGTTCGTAGGTCTGCAAGTATCCCAAGATCAGCTGCAATCGTTCGACGGGGTTTTAGTGGGTTTCTCTGGCGAACAAGTTGAGGTCCGGGGTCATGTGGATTTGAGGACGACCTTTTCGAACGAGCATGTAGCAAAGACCATCGTGATTCGGTATCTAGTAGTAAATGCACCCTCTTCCTACAACTTATTGCTAGGAAGACCTTCTTTGAACAAATTGGGAGCAGTCGTTTCTACTACCCATATGAAAATGAAATTTCCAACAGAAGGGAAAATTGTTACCATGAAGGTTGACCAGGAAATCGCCCGCAAATGTTACGAAAATAGTTTGCGTACCCGAAGGA
The DNA here is from genome assembly GCF_037176805.1 of Vigna unguiculata. Taxonomy (NCBI): domain Eukaryota; kingdom Viridiplantae; phylum Streptophyta; class Magnoliopsida; order Fabales; family Fabaceae; genus Vigna; species Vigna unguiculata. The sequence goes on along the minus strand of NC_140799.1, from coordinate 24,779,266 downwards.
CTTACGCTTTGGCTCAAACAACTCCTGTCAATGACGAAACAGGGCAAGCTGAGTTAGACCCGAGGTCTGCAGAAGAACGACGTGGTCCAAAACCTGTTGGAGACTTAAAGGAGGTCGAAATCTCTTCAGGCAGGAGAGTGAAAATTGGCTCGGGCATGGATCCAAAAATAGAAGTTGACCTCTGCCAGGTTTTACGATCCAACCTCGCATCCTTCACATGGACCGCCAGAGACATGCCAGGAATCAACCCAGACGTCATTTGTCACCGTTTAAATGTAAATCCCAAAATTAAGGCCAAAATACAAAGACGGAGAAGGCTAAATGAAGAAAAGGCGGAGGCCGCCGTGGAGGAGATTTTGAAATTACAAGAAGCTGGGCATATCAAGGAGATGCAGTATCCCGAATGGTTGGCCAACATAGTAATGGTGAAGAAGGCTAACGGTAAATGGCGAATGTGCGTCGATTTCACAGACCTGAATACCGCATGCCCTAAAGACTCCTACCCGCTACCCAACATAGACACTTTGGTTGATAGAGTGTCAGGTTGCGGATTGTTAAGCTTCATGGATGCTTATTCTAGGTACAATCAAATCCGAATGCACCCGGAGGACGAGGATAAGACTGCTTTCATGGGAGTAAAGGCAAATTTTTGTTATCGGGTAATGCCTTTTGGACTAAAAAATGCAGGCGCAACATATCAGAGGATGATGGACAGAATTCTATAACCCATGTTCAGACGTAACGTAGAAGCTTATGTGGATGACATGGTGGTCACCTCGACTAGTGGAGGAAGTCATGCAGATGATCTCCAAGAGTTATTTGACACCATCAACAAATACCAGTTACGCTTAAACCCTGAGAAATGTGTCTTCGGCGTCAGAGCAGGTAAATTCCTAGGTTTTATGTTAACCGAAAGAGGAATAGAGGCTAATCCCGATAAATGCATGGCGATCATCAACATGAAAAGTCCGAGTTGCATACGCGAAGTGCAGCAGTTAACAGGAAGAATGGCAGCACTAGCTCGATTTTTAGCAAAAAGTGGTGATAAGGGACATCCCTACTTCCAATGTTTGCAGAAGAATAATAAGTTCCAGTGGACACCTGATTGTGAACAGACCTTCACAAAATTAAAAGAGTACCTAGGCCGACCTCCAATACTCAGTCGGCCCGAGGTTGAAATTTCACTGCAAATGTACATAACTGTGATCGAGCATGCAATCAGCTCGGTCTTGGTACAAGAGAAAGATGGTACACAACGACCCGTATACTTCGTCAGCCGATCGCTACGAGGCGCGGAGAAAAGATATCCAACCTTGGAGAAGGAGGCTTTGAATATTGTAATCACCGCACAGAAACTCTGACCTTATTCCAACGTTTTCAGGTAATATTGAAAACTGACCTCCCTATCAAGCAGGTCCTCAAGAAATTAGATATGACAGGTCGTCTAGTAAAATGGGCTTTGGAACTTGGAGAATACGATATCACATATGAACCACGAGGACCCATTAAAGCACAAGTATTGGCAGATTTCTTAGCGGAACTTACCCTGCCTTCGGTTGGTGGCGATGGTGACGCCAGCAGAAAGGATGCGGTAACCACAAGATGGCTCCTATCAGTAGATGGTTCTTCTAATCAACGGGGAAGTGGAGCTGGAGTAGTCCTTGAAGGACCCGGAGGGGTTCTCGTGGAGCAATCCCCAAAATTTTCTTTTAAAACCAGCAATAATCAGGTAGAATATGAGGCTCTAGCCGCAGGAATGTTATTAGCCAAGGAAATAGGAGTTTTACACCTCACAGATCGGAGTGACTCCTTACTGGTGACTGGACAAGTCAATGGTGACTTCGCTGCTAGGGATCCCCAATTGGCATGATACTTGGAATATATAAAATCTCTAGCTACAACCTTTACCACCTTTGAATTAATTCATGTTCCCCGAGAGGACAATAACCGAGCAAATTTGCTATCTAAATTGGCCAGCTGCACTAAACCAGGGCAACAAAAGTCAGTTATCAAGGAAACGTTAAGTACCTCGCGCGTAAACAGCTCGGACAAAGCCGTGGTCATGACTTCTCATGGGAGTAACAACTCGGAAACCTGGATGACTCTCATCAAAATCTACCTAGCTGACGGATTGTTACCTTCAGACCCAACAGAAGCTAACCGTATAAAAAAGAGTTCTTCTAGATACACTTTGTTAGATGGTCACCTTTTCCGCCTTGGGTTTTCTCGACCCATCCTAACTTGTGTGAATGAAGAAGAGGCTAAGAGGATTTTGATCGAGCTGCATGAAGGAATATGCGGAAGTAACATTGGAGGACGAGCTCTCATGTTATGGACACTCCGAGCAGGCTATTTTTGGTTTACAATAAAGAAAGATTGCGTTGAGTATGTGCAAAGGTGTGACCAATGTCAAAGACACTCTGACCTACATCATGCTCCACCCGAGGTCTTACATTCCATCAATGCTCCTTGGCCTTTCCATACATGGGGCATTGACATTTTGGGACCATTTCCTCTAGCAGCTCGACAGATGAAATTTTTAGTGGTCGCTATTGATTACATGACAAAGTGGATTGAAGCAGAGCCAGTTGCTTCTATCTCGGCTTCAAAGATTGCAAAGTTTATCTGGAAAAACATAATATGCCAATTCGGCCAACCTCATCACCTTATATCAGATAATTAAACTCAATTCACAAGTTCACAAGTTAGGAAATTGTGCAATGAGGTAGGGATCAAACAGAGGTTCTCATCGGTGGAACATCCACAGACGAATGGTCAAGCTGAAGCGGCCAATAAAGTTATCTTAAGAGCACTCAAACGAAGGATAAGCTCGGCAAGAACTTCCTGGCCAGAAGAAATACCTCAAATCTTGTGGGCATATAATACAACTCCTCAGTCGACGACACACGAAACCCCTTTTAATCTGGTATATGGAACTGATGCCCTCCATCCCATAGAACTCGGAAACTCATCAAGGGAGAAAGTTGCCTCGGAGGCCGACAAGCAGAGCATTCGCGGAAACCTTGATGTCTTGGAAGAGGTTCGTGAGTTAGCTCGTATCACCAGCGAAGCCACCAAAAGACGGGTGGAACGACGATATAAAACCAAAGTAAAGCCTCGCGATTTCAAAGAAAACGACTTGGTACTTAGAAAAGCCCATGCAATCGAACTAGAAGACAAGCTATCACCCAAATGGGTTGGACCATTCCGCGTACAGAAGGTTCTTTTTGGTGGAGCATACAAACTCGAGACGCTAGATGGCACAACAATTCCTAGAACTTGGAACGCTGCTAATCTACGATTCTATTTTAGTTAAATACTTCTTTGTATAAATTATTACTTTCTTTTTCTTTACAAACACTCATTCCTATCAATAAAACCCCACACTCTTTCCATTTTTTATGAGGTGGGTCCCACACTCTTTTTCCCTTCCATAAAAGGGGAGGGTTTTTTAACGAGGTGGGTTCTTTAAGACATTTTGCTAAATATTCTGTAGATCTATTAAAATTTAGCTATGTACCTCTCGGTCCGACCTTGCTACGCGCTTGGAAAAACCTCAGTATGCTGAGGGCTGTACCTCGGTCCGACCTCGCTACGTGCTTGGAAAAACCTCAGTACGCAGAGGGATGTATCTCGGTCCGACCTCGCTACGCGCTTGGAAAAACCTCAGTACGCTGAGGGCTGTACCTCGGTCCGACCTCGCTACGCGCTTGGAAAAGCCTCAGTACGCTGAGGGCTGTACGTCGGTCCGACCTCGCTACGCGCTTGGAAAAATCTCAGCTACAAGCTAAAGGTTACTTTATTCCGATCTCGACGCTCCCCCACAAGCCCTCACAAGCATTCCAAATCATTCAAATAGTTACAACTAGATCGCGTACAAGAAGAATTTAAATCGAACACCCATTTTGGTCCCATCTCGCTGACAAAATAATGGTGGCAGCAGAAACAATCAGGTACTCTATTGACAACTCCTTGATTTGTGTTTTATCCAAAGTCATTTCAATATGTTATGAATTTGTCTGAAGTCTTAAGCATTGCCATACATTTGTAATTAAGCAACGCACCAAAATTCACAAGTCAAACATTCATATGGGGGACACGTTGAAGAAATACTTAAGTAAAGCAAGCAAATAGTTCTCTAAACAAAAGAAGCATATTACATATCCCTACTTCTTACTCATCGCCTATCTCTACTAGTTGACCTTCTATCACTTCCTTCGTAATACTCGCAAGTGAGATATTAGCGTCAGGGCAGAGTATCTTTACTTGATCTAGAGCTAGTTGGAACCCCTAGTTCAGAGTGGCACAAAGTTGATCCGCAAGCTCTTCTTTCTCATTCTCCAAATTCTGGCATTTGGTTGTCAGCTCTTATATCTGAGTCTCATAAACCTCGACCTTAGGCGTTAATTCCTCAAGCTTGGTCTTTAAGGGCACTAGCTCATCCAGTTTGGTTTTTAAAGAAATCAGCTCGATCTCTTTTTCCTCTAAAGTCTTGCGAACTTTAATAAGTTCAACAGCATCAGATCGGAGTTGCATCGTCTCCTTCTTAGCTTTCTCAAGGCTGTTTGTTAATACAAATTCATTTAACTCCAATGCTTCCATACGATCAACCAGAAAAAGTGTTGAAGCCTCGGCCTGATGCAGATAGCGTAACACATCCTCTCGGGCCGAGGTGACAGTTTTACCAGAAAGCACCGTACCATCGGTTACGGAGAAGTTGTGAGCTCGCCCATAGCGAGATGTTCAAAGTCCTCGTCCCAAAAGCTTTTTCTTGACCTAGAAACAACAAGTGCACTGGTCCCAGTCACGTCAATGGTCGGCATACAGTTAATGGACTCGAAAATCTCACCTTCATTTTCTCTATGACCTAGTTTCCTCTTTTTTAATTGGGAATCACTTTGGGTCGTTTCAGGATCACTGTCAAGAGTGATTTTTGAAGACCGAGCTTGGGATCGGGGAATCTGTTCTTTTGGTTTCCCTTTCTGTTTGATTCGTCGGAGTAGGTCCTTCTAAGACAAGGCCATTTGTTTCTCTAGAAAACATCATAAAAATAGTAAGGGTCAATGCAAATGGCAATAAGAATTAGTTAAGAAAGTACAAATACAAGGTCAAAGTATATACCAATGAATAGTTTTAAGTCTACTTCTCGATATTCGAGGTCTAAGATCTTACGGATGTTGAAAATGACCTCTAGACCCTCCAGTTCTGCACAACCTTTCTGATCTGCCGGATCTAGCTCTTCAAAGGGGCGAGCTCTCTTTAGGAGAGGAGTTTTTGTCCAGTATAAGGGAAACCCTTCTAATAAAGTAGGATTGTGTGCCGGTGCTAAGATTTTTACAAAGGCTCCCCTAAACCTCTTATAGGAAGATTGGTATAGAGTAAACAAACCTCGGCCCTCTACTCCACTTAAAGACATCCACACTGATCAGGACGAGCCACCCTTTAGCTCAAAGAAATACAAAAACATAGCAGGAGTGGGTCGGATACCGAGACCCCCGCATAGGATATGGAAGGCCCGTATAAATGCCCAACTATTGGGGTGTAACTGCGCAGGAGCTACATTTAAAGTAGTTAATAATCCCTTTTCAAAATTGTTGAAAGGAAGTCGAAATCCGAGTCTCTCGAATAGTGTGGCATATATGAAGGTGAAGGTCTCCCGAGGAGGGAGAGTACCATCTTTACAGACAGGCTCGTCTAACTCACACACCCCCACAATCACGTCATTCTCATCACTCTTACACAAGGATTGTTTACCCCTAAAGGTTTAGACTCTCTTTTCACTACAAAAACCAGTACATTCTTGCTTAAGATCTAAAGGAGCCCAAGGGTATTGGATATCGTAAGAAATCATCTCGCCAAATAGAAAACCCTAAGCAATCTTAGTACTCAAAACAGGGATGAACAGGGACAAGCAAGCAATCTGAAATAGACCATCAAAACCCCAATCTTACTTTTGTATTCAGATACTCAAAAATAAAATATCTACGAGACAGAGAACAATATAAACTCAAAGCAATTATAGAACACGCGTTTCATCAAGATATTCACCAGAAATAGTAGGCGAAAGAGAAGCATACCTGGGAAGGTGAAGGTTGCTAGAGCGAAGCCAAAGAACAAAGCAGAAAACCAACCTAAGTATAAATGAGTTGAAATGGAAGAAGAAGCGTGAATAAAAGGGATTTGAAACAGTTATTTAGGGTTTAAATTTTGGCCGCTAGATTTGAATTGGATAGAACAGCTGGAGCGCTTGATGAATGAACACGTGTCTTGGTAGGTAGGGAGTAATAAATGCGGATATGGTAACAATGAAAAACGTCACTTCGTTATCAGAATATGGCCATGGACTTTTCTTGATAAAACAAGCAACCTTATGTTGCGCTAGCACAAAATAAGGTTGGAGGGCTGTGTACCGGGCACCGAGGTGCAGGAAGGTCGGAGAGGCCGAAAAGATCGGAGGGGTCGGATCAGGTCGGGCCCCTCGGATAGATCAGCTATATTTATAGAAAGCTCGCGAACGCAGTCCATGCAGGCCCAAATTAATGATGTGATTCATAGGCCCATAAGAGGAATAAAGAAACTGACATACAAAAAAACCGATTTTTGAATCCCTAGATTTTAGGAAGACGTGGGCTGGATTTCAAGAGTGAATTAAGAAACAGTGACGTAGTGGGAATACTTAAAAAGCGAAGTCCAATACAAAGTGGTTATGAAAGAAAGGTATAAAAACACATTGATGAAATATGAGGGGTATGAGATTGAGAGAAGGACTAAGACAGAAAGGAAGAAATTATACCGTTTTAATCTAATACGTTTTCGGATCAGAACACTTACATTCTAGAAACAAGGTTATTTTAAATTTACTGTTTTTTTTCTTGTCATATGTTTTTAATATAACATACTTTTATTACAACAAAAGTAATAATAATATGGGTTATTCTTGGAAGTTATTTTTTAAAAATTATATTATTTCCACAACAATAAGATTCCAAACAATATTTCACCGCCGTTGAAAGGGGGAAAGGAAAGAAAAAGAATCTCAAACTTTGGTTTGGTTGGAAAGAACAGAACAGAGAGATAAAATGTCAATGAGAGGAATCGGAGGGCCACTTCTATGCATCGGAGATCTCCTGAACGACGTCGGAGAAGAACAACAAGGACACTCTCTCCGTCACGAAGCTTTGCCCACTCTCTTCTCTTCCAATCTCAACGATAACGATCCACCTCCTCACCTCCCCACACTCTTCCAGGTTCCTTCTTTGCGCTTTTCATCTATTGCCACTTCAAATTCTAACTCGCGTTAAAACGACATTCCTTTTCGTCGTTTCAGGAACACTACGATCACTTGAATTCGGCTCTCTCCGGCACCGACCACTCCTGGACTTCTCTCACTTTGAAGGTATGGTGCCATTCATCCCAATCCCTTACCCACGATAAGCCATCACAATAGACCAATTCAAAATTAGGAGAATAACTAAATCCAAAACATAGGATAATGTAGGAAAATTTCATTTTAGACTTCCTCCTATTATTGTTAGAGTTTAATTTCTATGTATCAGGGTGGAAAAATTATTACACTTTAACAAAAATTGTATAAATTTTTTTAAGGTGGTTATGTTAAAGGTCAATAAGCTTAACCTAGAGGGCAATTTGTGATAAGAGGGCAATGTATAATCCTTTTACTACATTGTGAATGTATAGATTATTTATTTATCTATCATTGTTATGATTATCGTTATTGGTTAATGAGGGAAGGGCAAGGGGATTTAGTAGTTCATCCTTTTGTTCTTACAATTAATCTGTCTTCATAGTCAACTTATTATATATTATTTTACCCTTTTTGTTCAGTTATGCACTTCCTTAGAAACTGCTAATCAGTTGGTTCAGTCGACCAACTCAAATGTTGCATCCTTGTCTGAGAAGGTTGAGGAACTACAGAAAATTGTTAAGAGAGGGGATTCTGCGATAGCAGCAGCGAAGGCTCTTTATTATGTTACCCCTGACAATCACAGTAGTGCCTCAAAGTGAAACAAGGTTAGTAAAATTGTATATCTGATATGATTGGACAGGGTATTGTTATTGTGTTTATTTTTGGTCTAATAGAAGGAGTTTTTGCTACATGGAAAGAAAGACATTCAATACTGAAAAGTTGTCAAAATCTTATGGCTACAAATTTTCAGCACTTATTTTTTATTTGCAGGGCTATTGTTCATTTCTCCTTTTTTTTTCTTTTTATCTGTGTCATTTATTTTAAGAGCAACAGCCGGAACATAGTGTTTCATTGCTCACCATGAATTAAGTTTTGCATACATCTGTGGGTGGTTAGAGCTAGCACTCTGATTCTGGAGCATCAAAACTGAATCAAAACAGAAGTACGAAATCAGTTTTTGTTTAATTTGTAGTTGATCACCATGGGGCATATTATCTATTCAGTGATGCTTTCATACCAAGTATTATTAAGTTTGTTTTCCTCTACTAAGTGCTTTGTAGTTAAAGGAAACCCAGGGAATACTGAAGAAAAAGACAACTGTATACTATTGTTTCTTAAATTTAATGTTGTATCTTATTGTCATATATCATTAGCTTTTACTCATGAGCCAAGAAACTACCACTAGGATTAGGAGGACTGAGGAACGTATGTAATTTGATAATAATTAATTGATTCCTAACATTTGTATGTTTGATGAATATAATTTTTCATAGTTAAAACCACAGCTGCATTGGTCATTGGAGAATTTGACAATTCAAGCAATGTCCTTGCGCTTTGTTCCTTCACAGGGTCTGGTCCAGCTATACTTTAGGATTTTTGGAATGGCTATTAAATTTGATTTCTTAATAATTTGAGTAATCTGAAGGTTTCTCTTTTGCTTCTTGTCCATTTTTGTATCTATTTGATATCTAAGGTTACAATTTATCCCCTTGTGAGATAGTTGCTACGTTTTGGAAGAGTTGGGTGGTGGTTGTTGTTGTAGTAAAAACGGCTTGGAAGGGATGGAAACTTGGGGTGGAATGGAAGACGTGGTGCTTGAGGAAATATGAAGAGTGTCAAAGGCCATATCGTGGGGTGGTGGTATGGTAGTAGAATGAGAAGATAAGGTGGATAGTACAGTAGTGAGGTGAGGGCATGGTTGAGGATAATGTGCTTAATTTCCAAAGCAGTTTAGCGAGATTCCAGGGCTTGGTTAAAGGCGATGTAGCACCATCGTGGTTTTCTTGATTAGTGTTAAGTTGTATTTGAAGGTTGGCTGATTTGTCCAAAATGGATTGCAAGGTTTCATTTAGGTCTGTGTTTAGTTGAAGAGGCATGGAGGTTGATCAATGAAAACACAAAAAAATGTTATGCGCTAGAAAGAAGAAAAATAAACTAAAAAAAAAAAAAAAGAAAATTCGAAGTTTTTCTCTTTACCTTTCTTGTTACACCGATAGGTCTTATAAAAACCTTGAATTATTTCTGTGAGTCAATCCTAGAGGGACATCTTTTTATTATTCTAATAAAACAATATTCCTCAGTTTAATCATTGAACCATATGGGTTTTGATGTTTTCCTGGTGGCCTTGATGACTCCAGCCTGCTATCAGAAAATGTGATCCAAACTGGGGATCGTTAGGACAAACTCCGAAAAATATAAGATGGACACTCAGGAATATTTGTCTAATATTCTCTGCATACAAAAAGAATGTGATGTAGACACTAGGGGAGAATGCTTTGTGAGAACTTCAAAGTGGGACCGTATCATACGTCTGAAAATGAATTACAAATCAAGGATGTTACCATTGAATATGTCATAAACTTCAAAAACGAACTTCCGTGAAGGTTTGTCCAATATGGAGAGTGATTAAGGAACTATAGTTATCAATAATAGGGTGTTATAGTGGCGCAGAGGCCATAAACTGCTACAAAGTTTTGAATAACGGCTATATGAGCTGCAGTCATGGCCAACATGGCAGCCTTGGCAGTGTTAGGCCAAGCCTTTTTGCAAAACCCTTTTTTTTTTTCAAAACAGCATTATTTTTGAAGCTTTTCAGGTGAGAAGTTGAGATTTCCCTCCTCTATTCACTATTTAAAAAATCCCTAATTGGATGTTGTTTCCCACGCTCTTTCTACTGTGCAAGCAAGACTCACATTGCTTGATTCATAATTACCCATCTTCATTAGTATCTTCTAGAGACACCAGATTTTTTCTCACTTTGCTCTGAAACATCCGTTTCAAACCTTGAATCCTCCACCCACTCTACTTTTTCCTCTGGAGAACCCCCTCCTCTCCTATTTTGATTCAATGCTTATTATTGCTTAAGATGAAGAGCCTTGTATTCAAAATTTGAAATATGAATAACCTACTTAGGGATTGACTACATAAATCACATAATTCCACCATAGCATTGGATTTGGTTAAAACTATTCACCATGAGATTCCTTTCAATATTTTCTTCAGCTTCTTTTTTGGTCTTTCTCTACCCTTTTTCACAAGGCTGAAAATCATGTGATCTACTCTGCTAACTGATGCGTCCAATGTCCTTTCATTGCGTCAAAAACCACCTTAACTGTTTTTTCATCTTTTACGCCTTTCAATTTTGTTTCTCTTGTTATTTTTTATTTGTATGCTTTACTTAAAACAGTGTTTCTAGTTGTAGTTCTCACAGAACAGAAAATTCACGGTCTCAACAAAGAAATATAAAAAAAAAATATCACTAAATCAATAATTGACAAAATATGAGGCATTGCTAACAAATTCAACATACATTTTGGAGATTAGAGCTCTGGATCATGTAAGGTAGTTCTCCTACTTCGTTCTAGAGATCCTGAAACAAACTTTAATTTCATTAGCCGTGAAATGAAATGGAATCACCTATTGTAGCTCGTCTTGATTATTAGAATTTTATGAATGAATCTCAATCCTTTGTTTTCTTTGTTTTAAACTCCTTTTATTTTTTGTTTGAAGACTCCAAAGAAATAGAGATAAAAGGTTTAAAATTTACATTAGCTGTTTGTTATATGAATTGCACCAAAAGCAAGACCATATCAAATATAATTTTAGATTTTAGTTTAAGATATAATTGAAAACAGTTTTGATGGGGATGATGAAGAAATTGTGCCTTATTTTGAAATGTTATTTTTGATGGCTCTTAGAGAAGAGCATGAACGAGGATATGTTTCTACTAGGCTTCAACGTTCTCAGGAAAAAAGATATTTTAATATTGGATAAATTGAATGTTTGACTATTGTTTCTATGAATCCATGCAGTTTTCGTTAATGCTTTCTATCTTAGGAATAAATATTTTAATCCCAAAGACATTTTTATTTATAAGCAATAGATTGCATCATATAAAAAGGAAAATACTCTATATGACAATTATGTTACAAATGTTTCAAGACTGATGAGTCGTTATACTAATGTATAACATCGACAATGAGTATTTAGGGTCTTTTGAGAAACCCCTTAAGATAATATAGTTTTCTATAATATAAATGCCAATATATATTGTACCTTCTGGTCTTAAAAGTAGTCGGTTCCCAATGGATTCCTTAACGTGACATTTTAAGTATTAGTTAGCTATATCACCAGGTTGACCTTTACATCTGGGTGGGAGAAATAAGTCATTTTGACACATTTCCATCATGAACATTAAATGTATTAGTAATTTTTGGAATAAGAACGAGAAGGAGAAAAAGTGAAGAAAATCGATTGAGACTAATGGCAAAAAACGAAAGGAAAAAAGTCAAAAGTGTGGTTGTTGTTATATCAATTTAGTGTGTTTTATATTGATTGTTGCTCTCATTCGCTTCATTCGAGAGTGAGTAGGAGTGGTTTTATAAGAAATATCTATATCACATGCAACATCAACAATAATTGTTGTGCTATTACTGGCTCGTCTTCGATTTTTAATGCGATTGTTCCACTGTTACGTGTTGCAACCACCTTGTATTTTATAAGAAGAATAAACAATGATTTGGATATTAATTACCATGTGTTCATTTGTTGACATTTTTAGAGGCTCACGCATGTTTCCCACTCCATCTTTTTTTTTTCAGGTTGGGGATGGAAACATTGATTTAGCATCATTCCATGTTTAAGAAAACGAGGTTTTAAAATATTCTTCTATTGCAGTGTGCCAAGCAAATTAATGGTTGTGCTTAGCGAATTTGGACAAAGTGTCTGTGAGGTGGGAGTATGAAACTCTAAAAAACTGAGTAATTGTCTCATAGTGAGATAGTTTCGAGTTTTGAAGAGAAATAGAAGGAAGATATATTCGTAAAAGATTATGCTAAAGTCATTAAAGAGTATTCTTCGAGTACCTGTGTAATTCGGACTGAGTATGTAAAATCGTGTATTTAGAAGTTATATTGGTGACTAGTCCACCCTAATTGAATATTATAAAAATTGTATTATTTTCTAAAGATATGGACAAATTGTTCTCAGAGATAAAAAACATTATATTAGCATTCACTTACCTTTTATTGAAGTTGCGCATTCTTTTAAGTGGGTTTTCAAATGTGATGCTTTATTAGAAAAATTAGTTATGTTGTAAAAGTTGACTCTTAGAGAATTTTTCTACGATTAAGAATGCAGTTCCAAATAGATTAGTTAGTAGTTACACGGCACCGTTTGAAAAAAAAAATGATAGTACAGTCTATACTACTATTGGTGAAAACTTTACCTTCAACAATGATTTATTTACTGCCTACTAAATTTTTCATTTTTTCAATTAGTTTATTAAATATGGATTGTCTAAAATATCGATGACGATATGTAGCTAATAAATGAACTCATGTATCAATTTAAGTTAAAAGAAATACACACACATAATTTGAATAAATCTAGAATCACATTTCTCTTTCCAATTTGCAATTTTATGATAAATTAAACCATTACTATAAAAACATTGATCTTTTAAACGTATGATGAACTAATGTTGATGGAGTTTTTTTATTAGCAAAATTTGCAATTTTATGATAAATTAAAACCATTACTATAAAAACATTGATCTTTTAAACGTATGATGAACTAATGTTGATGGAGTTTTTTTATTAGCAAAATTATGAATTAATAAGATGCATACTATGGTATGAAATATTAATAATTCTTCAATTTTATTACATAAAGACTATATCAATAGAAATAAATTCAACACGATGTTTCATTTTAGCATTTCTATGGTATTTCAGTTGGGTCTACAAATGCTCTCAACATACTAGCAATTTATTGTATATTTATTATACAATAGATAAATGACTAGCCAAATACTAAATTTAGTACTTTGTGCCATGATTAGCCAACAAACCCAAAGAATTTAAGAATTCACGTATCAACAATGTGAAAATCAAACAGTTATATAAGGATTAAAAAATTGGTGGGTTTGGTCAATTTTTGTGTCCTACCTTGGGACATATCTACTGCTAAGTGATTTTCTTGCAGTCACAACAGTTGAATAAATTAAGGAACGGTTGTACCAACATAAATTAAGGAATCTTTTGTATGATAATTGATGGAAACATATGGTACATTAAGAATCTCACCGTAGTTTGTTCTTTTCTTCCCATTTTCTTATTGACTTCCTGCATTCAAATCTATGTCCATATTAACAAGTGATGAGAAAGTTTTATAGTATATATGTCGTTATAAACTTTATTTTATAAATTAGTTTTATAGAGTTGAATTAAATTAAAATTACATATTATAATACAATATTAAAGTCATAAGTTAGAGTCTATCTTAACAAAGTTTATTTTTTATTGGATTTATTATGTTATTTGTTATCAGACCACTATCGACCTTCTATTAATGTTTAGTTCCAAGCTTGAGATGTATATACTTTGACGTGAGGAGTGTGTCTTGAGATGTATATACCTCGACATGAAGAATGTCTTGGAGATCCTATACCGACTAAAGAGAAGACGATTTTATGTATATATATATATATGAGTGCAAACTTTACCTAATAAATTGATTTTGTAATATTACATTAAACTTAAAGTTCACTTAGGTGACAAATGGACTATCATAAAAGAAAAATGCAAAATATAAGAAATCAAATAGAAGAAAGAGAGAGCCCAAATATTCATGTAGTCTGCATTATAATTAACCATAAAGTAAGGTTTATGCTGTTTTTACTTGGATAATGAAACTAGAATATGTTAACGGACAATGTCACTGAAATGTTTATTTCAAGGAATTAAAATAATCACTAGTTTGTGTGACAAAGCAACTATACGAGGATCAGATTGAATATAAGATTCTCATCCTAACTTTTTTTTTTCTTAATATAAGTTCATAAGTGAATTATTTCTCATGCCAACTCTTCAATTTATTTTGTCTTAGTTAAATTTTGAGGCTTGGTAAATTTGAAAACTTTAATTAGTTTTTATTAAATTTTTATAGTATATTAAGTCGTCAATATTTTAAAATCTTTTTTAATTAAGTAATTGATGTTACGATTTCTTTTTAACTATATGACACAGTGGTTATCTTATACTAACACCTTATTTAAATATGGTTATATAGTATTTCATTACAAGAAATAAAGATGATGAAAATCTCTTGCAATAATTTATAGTATTTAACAAAATTTTTTCCTAAAGTCAATAAAAATTATAAAACTATAAATTAAATTATAAAGTATAAAAAATTAGATGATAATAAAATTACAAACTCACAAAACTAAACAATTATACAATTATAAAATTATAAAATTATACAATTATAAAATTTCACATAAAACTGTCAAAATGTAAATTTATCAAATTATAAAACTATAAAACTATAAAATTATAAAATCATACAATTAAATAATTATAACATTATAAAATTATAAAGTTATGAAACTATAAAGTTATAAAACTATAAAATTATAAAATTATAAAAAATTTAAAATTATTACTCTTAATAAGTATAAAACTATAAAATTTTGAAACTACAAAATTATAAAAGTATAAAATACTAATTATAAAATTTGTAAAACCTTGTTTTAAAAAAAAAAAAAACTCAAAACCAACTCGTGTTAAGCCACAATTACATGATCCCTTTTCATTCTCTCAAAACGGATTATTTCCACAACTTCCATATTTTCATCTAACTTCTCACTCACATTACATCCTTTTCATGTCCAATGATCATGTTGTGATCGTCGCGGAACTCTTTTCAAGTCCAACATAATAGATTTTTCATTCGGGTAAGTCCAAACTTCGGTTTCCTTCGATACACAATCTGTTTTCGGTTTTGTATGCGATTTTTTTTGGGTTTTGTGTAATCCTAGACCCTTGATTTTTACTCTTTGCTAACCAATGACTTTATTGACTTGGTCCAATTGTGTTTTCGATGTGTCTAGGTTGAGGTAGAGGGTTTGCAAGTTCGATGATAGTTTGAGGCTTCTTTGAGGAGTTGTTTTCTAAGGTAAGGGAAACTAATTATTTTTTTATTTGTTGCGTTTGTTCTAATTATTGATTATTCAATGTAATTTGGATGCTATGATTAGTCTTGTCTCACTGTGTTTAAATTGTTGAACTTGTTTAATGTTATGAAATTTCATGGAAGTGGTTGTATGCATAGAATCTATGGTATGTTATTGTCTTTAAATGTCTCGGTGGGAGTCTTAAATTGAGTATTATGACACAGACTGAGTGAAATATTTTTAAAGATTTTAAATGTTAGCACATTAACCAAGTAGGAAGTAACTTAAGAAGTGTTAAATAACCCATATTAACTTAAATATGGATGTTTTTCTATTATGGTATAGCGTCAGGTTGCACTGATATTGTAAGGCGTGTAACACCCCCTTATGAGATGCCATGTGTGACTTTTTTTCCAAAATGTTAAACACAAACACAGATACCATTTATTAAATAGAAATTTTCACAATTATTTTATCTCAAAATATCACCTGTTGAAGGTTTAACTGAAACAAGGTTTAGTTTCCAAAATAAACATCGTTCAACCACCAACTGGTTTTAAAAAAAAAACATCCAAATGAAACTTAGACAAAGTTTTTCAAGTCCAAAAATCAAATCCACTAATGATTACATTTTATTCAAAAGAACAATTTCAAATAATAATAAAAAAAGAAAGCTCCCAAAGCATCCCCACGAGCTCCCCCAGTTTAGGCTTCTTCAATTGTATCTGCATCAATATCTACTCCCGTATAACACAAGTTATACGATCATCATAGGTGGAAACCACAACTACAAACATGTAAGGGTGAGCTAACCATGTAACATTTCACATAACAATGTACATTAACATGCAACTCACCTAACATTGCCACAATATATATCAAAACTCATATAAGTTATCACCTATCACATGTTCTCAAAGTCACAACATGTGATCATCAACATATTACCACCAATAATATCAAAATAAATGGCATTATCTCATAATTAACCACCCAACCAATTCTCATACGTAATTTACTGAAGATGCTACTTCCCATTACTCTCGTAGCAAGCCCTGACGAAGTATACCACTTCCATTACTCATGTCAAGAGCCCCGACGAGATACATAATCTCCCATTACTCTTATCGAGTCCCGACAAAGTATGCAACTTCCCATTACTCATATTGAGATCCTCGACCAAGTGCACCTCCAATACAATCACTCAGAGTTACCTTTAATCACATTCATATACAAGCATAACAATGTCTCATCATGCTCATACCAATCATGTCACATCGCACCATACCATACTTATATGCATATAATTCTCACATTCATAAAAGTAAACACGCATTATCATCATGTCATGGTATACATTCATTACAAAGTGTCACACCAATCATAATGTATATGCACTGACACCTTAGAGCCTGCAACATCATTCAAACCAAGCAAAACACCACAAGTAGACAACCCAATGCTCAACACCATTTGCCTCGTAAGTACCACCGCCAAACACAAGAAGACTAACGCTTAACACCTTACGCCTCATAAACTCACCGCTCAGCGCCAAAGCCAACGCTCAATGCCAAACCTCTTGTAAAACAGGTTGCTTAACGCTTAGCACCAGACCAATCGTAAACTCACGTAGAAATACGAAAAGTAGTGTCAAACACAGTTTTTGGTCATTTCAAAGGCACCCAACATATAGAATTTAGCATATGTACATTCGTTATGCATACAACTTCACAATATTCTATTCCTTACCTTCCAACCTTCCATTTCATGCACATCAACCACCAATACAACACCACTTATGCAACCAAGCATTGCATTCAACAAATCATTGACACAACCTCTTGGACTCTTATTGTTACTGAACTTTTACTGCCCAAAATCCAAGACAATTGCACACACTGAAATCATATTCACTTCATGCACCTTTCACCTAAAATTGATCAAAATTAACCCTAAATAATTTCCAGCTGAAACTTAACACCACTCATGATAAAAAAAACCCCATTTGCTCTCATGCATCATTCCTCTAATTCTTCATTATCAGAAAGTTATTAAAATATTTCCAATGCCCATATACCAAAATACATAGCTAGACAAATTACATCTATTCAAAGTTACACCAACATGTTCCATGTAATTTTCTTCCATCTCTTATAAGAATAAGATTAACACGCCCAAGCCACACAATTCAACACACCAAAGATCATAATTCCAAGAAAGATAAAATTTGATCCTACTATGGTCTTCACCACATTATCTCAAGATTGTAAGACGATAAAGGGAAGAATCAATTCCAAAATACCCCATGAATTCGTCGACACAACATGACCTAATTTTTATTAAAAAAAAAAAACACTAACCCAACATGATTCCCCAACTGTAAAAGAAAAAGGACACTACTTTACCACATCCCTCATCACAAAACAAAACAAAAAAAAAGAAAGAAAAAAGAGAGGATAAAGTACTCTCCTTGCAATTCAACGGAGAAAACTACCCTTAATACACGTTAATGTAAGGGAATCAAGAAAAACAAACTTAGCACCCCTTCCACGAACACTTAACGCTAACTTCCCCTTGGTTCAAACACACAACCCCCTATACTCAAGCAACACTCCCAAACCATAACAACCATCACATTTTCTTGCCATTCAACACATATATCAACATCAAAGTATATCCACCCATTCAATGAATTCAAGAAAAGAAAACCAAATAAATTATAAACATGCCAAATAAAATTATAAGCCATCACCACATATAAGTTATGCTCACCTAAGCACCTCCACCCCAAGATGAATTGAACCCTTAATCACCAAGGTCATGAAAAGGCTCTAACCAACTGTGCTATACTTCATTTATATTTATGACCTTATGTATTAATTCAATTAATATTCCTCGCATCCAGTATCACCTTTGAATTATAGTTATTTTTCCTTGGTCTTACAGGGCGCAAACTAGACAATGAACTCACTGACTTGTTGGTGTTAGGAACCACTTTTGGGCCATTGGGTGCCACCCTTTTTCCAACATTGAGCAATCTTGGGAAAATTGCGATTCCTATTTCATTAACCATCGGATCGAGCTAAGATTATAACAGATGGTCATAGATAGAACATTCTTCACTTTGACTGGTCATATCTTGAATTTGAGGTCTGTAAGGAGAATAGTTTTTCTCATAAGGTTTTCGCAGATTTGGTTGTTGACAACTTTAACCTTTGATGCTTGTTTGTTGCATAACTTTTTCTATAGTTGCCTAATTAATTTGATTCTTCTTGCATTGTGTTCTCGGCTCAAATATATGTAATTTGAATGTAAGAACATAATTTTTTAATTTTTGCACATGTTGCTGATTTATTTCTAAAATCCCAAATAGTTTGCACTTATGTTGTCAAGTTGCCATTTTGCATGTTTGAATACTTGTGTAAGAAAGTGCAGATTAATTTGGATATTAGTAAAAGCATATGAATCATTTGGGTATGTAGAGATTGTAGAATATATATATATATATATATATATATATATATATATATATATATATATATATATATATATATATATATATATATATATATAATGTACTTCTATTTGAAATAGAATGACATGATGCGAAATGGCAAGGATGCATGCTATTTTGTTGTGAGTTATGAATGGTCGAGCAATAATGTTGTTGTATGTTTTGGTGTGATGAGTTGAGTTGTATGGAATAAGTATGATGAAGTAAAGTATGCATTTAGCATAGTTGGCTGGGGTCTCATATGTAGATTCTATGGTGTCGTATTTGTTTAGTGTAATTTCATGGGTCTCTTAAGTAGATTATATGTGGCGTTTGTGTTTGACATAAGTCCATGGGTCTTGTGAGTCGATTCTATGGTGGCGTATGTGTAGCGTAAGCCCACAAGTGTTATGAGTACATTCTATGCTGGCATATGTGTTTGTCGTGATTCCATGGGTCTTATGAGTAGATTCTATGGTGACATTACTTTAATCTTTTATAATATTCTCTTGTAAATTGTATGTGTTGATAAATGATTGATAAAATCTTATAACATGAATTATATCCTATATATGATACCTTTTTGTAAATTAGCTTACACTCTTTTATTTTTTGTCTACTATGTGTTGTGTTCTTTTTTTTTTTGCAATGATCGCATTATTGGTGTGCGCAGATGGATATGCACGTGATAGAGACACCTCTTATGGTTTCAGGAGTCAGTTGTCTGGCAGTTGAGTGGTATTGGATCAAGTTATGTACATTTTCGTAATAGAATCATAGTATAATAGTTTAAAAATGTATATAAGTGATATAACTATAACCCTATGTTGTAAGACTATACTAATATACAATATACATTGGATTATTTGTCTTTTGAATATTCATAAAAAATGTTTTATTTTAGTAGTATTATACTAATAAAATGGAATGTTACAAAATTTTAAAATTATAAAATCATAAAGTTATAAAATTACAAAACCAACCTAATTGTTTCATATTGAATTTGTAAAACCCCTTTTTTCTTTTAAAGCTCTAAACTAACCACTGTAAAATCACAAACATAGAGCTTCCCTTCCAAAACCCATTCTCCACTACAAACCTTCATCTTCTTCATTTAATTTCTCACTCATATTTCATCCCTTTTGTGATCAAAGCTCGAGGTTGTGATCATCACGGGGCCCTCTTCAAATCCAACCAAGCAAAATCTCTGTTTGTGTAAGTTGAAATTTTTGCCCCCTTTGATGCCCAATATGTTTGGCAGTGCATGCAACCTTTCTTGGATTTGCATGTGCTCCTAGAATCATTGTTTTAACTTTTTGCTAACTAGTGGCCTTTTGGTTTGGTCCAATACTTGTTGCGTTGTCTCTAGGTTGAGGATAGAGGTTTCGTGAGTTCGAGGGGGAGTTGAGGATTCTTAGAGTTTTAGGTTGTCTTCAAAGGTGAGGGAAACTAAACCTTACTTCTTGCATAATGATTTTGTTTGAATGTTTGGTTGTGTGTTAATGTTGTGTTGGGCAGCTCAAATTGATTTGTTGATGTTGTTCTATATGGGTGTGAGATGAAAAATCCCTAATTTTCTATTTGAGTATGTATAGATTAGAGCAATTTGGGGGTTTTGTTGAATGCATGTGACTTAAAGATAAATTCGATGGAAATTGAGATTTTAATGTGGAATTGGAAATGTTCCTGACTTATATGAGGCTTAAACAAGGTTTTAGGTTCATTTGACACTATCAAAATGCAGAACTTGCATTTTTGCGTTATGTAGACTCATTGGGCGAGCCTACTATTCATTGAGCCGATAACAAAAATAATTTTGACAGAGAGTTTTCCTTACTAGGCGAGCAATCCTCTCGTTGGGCGAGTTGAGTTTTCTAGCTTTGAGTCATCTCGAAAAATTTGAATTCTCGTATTGTTAACTATCAGATCGAATTGAAAGTTTTACAGCAGTTCCTAGACATATGATACTTTGTTTTGACCGTTGTGATCTTGGTTTGAAAGTCTATAGTGAGAGAAGTTTTTCTTGTAAGATTTCCATATATTAGGTTGTTGACAACTTTGACCTTTGTCTCTTGTTTAGTGCCTACCTTTTACTATAGGTATCTAATTGGGTTGATTCTTTTTGCATTAAGTTCTTGATTCATTTATGTTTAATTTGAATGTAAAAACATACTTTTTGGAGTTTTGTACAAGTTGCAGTTTTATTTTTAACCCCCCAAACCAATTTGCATATATGTTATTAAGTTATTGTGTAATATACTTGATGATTATGTGAATGTGTGAGGATGATATGAACTTTTGGAATATAATGATGTATGAAGTTGTGATAATGATGACCTTGTTAATGGATATGTGTGTTGTATATTGATGATATAACGTATGAGACTTGTTTAACTGTGATTTGAGAATGATGAACATATTGTCAAGGGAAAATCCTTTCAAAGTATATGTGCTTTGGTGTGCATTGATGCAGGGACTCAGAAATGGAAGTTATCCTAACACTATTAATCATTCGTACTCATGTAAAGGAGAATGAATTATGAGTTGAGAGTAGTAGGAGGTCCTGGTTGAAAGAACACGTTGAAGTTTTAGGGACCTGTATAGGATTAACCTTGTAGGTGGAGGTTATCCATCACAAGTGCAAAAACTTCCAAGTAGTTCTACATTAATGCTGGTTATTCGGATAATTGAGTCTAATGGGTCTTTTATGATGTGGTTTGTAGCTTTAATGATGTGAATTACTTAATTTCCTAATATGATTTGATTCATGATTTATGACACTTCTTTTCTATATTAGCTTACCCTCTCTTGTTCTTTGGTCTTGTGTTTGTTGTTCTTATTTTGCGATGATCACCTTTACCAGTGGGAACAAACGAGGAAGCAGGTAGTGAGGTACCCAAGAGGGAGAGGTTGAGGTAGTTGTCTAGTTCTTAGATTAGAACTTCTTAGTTATGTGATGTTTTTTTTTTTGTTATATAATAAGTTGTTAGTATCTATTGTCTACTTTTAGTTCTTTTAGTTTGTAGATGTGAAAAACCTTATATACTAGCATTGTAACTTTGGATGAATGTAAAAGTGTTGTTACATATCTTGTTGTAACTGCTCATGGATCATTACCCATGAAATTTAATTTAGTAATATTACACTATTAAATGAAATGTTACAAAATTAGATATTAAGTATAATATAATATAATATAATATAATAATAATACATTAATTGGAAGAATATTAAAATAAACATTTAATATATTTTAAGAATTCATTAATATGAAAAATTTCTGTGCTAAAAAATAATTAATTCAACTTAGAACAATTTAAATGAATAAACCATAATGAAATTATCCTCTATAGTGCCTTTAAATCTTTATTAATATCTAAAAAAAACTTGTTGTATGTAAAAATCACCTTACTTTTACGTATTATTTGTATTGATTTTCTAAAGAATATTAAAGATATTAAATGACATGTGTTCTTACTTAAACAATCTCATTAATTTAAAGAAGCCAATCTTCCTGTATATTTTGTCCTTGTTTTTCACGTTTCTATCAGGTTAGGGTTATTCTTAATCAGCACATGCAAGAACATACGCCTTAAGTCCTTAATTTAAGCAAGCCAATCCTCTGTTTCCAATGTTGGTCATGTATTTCCCAATAAACAATATAATTTTACTTCATAATTATCTTCTTAATATACAGAAGTCAAGTAATTGTTTTTTCTCGTTTCTTTTGGGTTAAGATTCTTGTTAATCACCACATGAAGGAACAATTGTTATTGGATTGAGTAAATTAATTAGAAGTTCACATCTCTTTTCGCAATAAATGGTGGCTAGTTCTTTGTAAGCTCGATTAAATGTTGTTTGTGTTGAGAAATGATACTTTAATTAATTATAATTTGTAGTTTGTTTTCCCAAATTAACGAGTAGTTTGCAGATAACATATAAGAATTTGTAAGTGTGGGATAATAAATCTCTCTAGTATTTATGTTAAATTATATTAAGATCTTTATTGATTTTTAGAAGGATTTAACTTAGTCTTACTCTCCTAATTTAATATTTAAGTTCCTCTTAGGTGTAATAATTAGTTGGAAAACAAATCACTATGTAAACAAATTAAAACCCAACCTTATCTAATCTTAGTTCCGAAATTTTCCCAAGAACTTAACTACTTTTGTATTGTCAAGTGCTTTATATAATTCAAATAAAAAATATAAAAAGTAATGATAACAAAAATTGAAAACAAAAAAATATTATTTGTATTTCATGAAATATATTATTTAAATATATCATTTAATTAACCTAATAAGAAAATTATATTTTGATTGCTACAAAATAATATAGGTGTTAAAAAATAATGGTGTTTGTTCCTATGCTTTCTCAGCCAACTTAATTCTAATTATAAATCTCCCACTAACCAAAGTGTGTACGACACACCTCTCTACTACTGTTGTAGTACAATTACTTTCTCTCTCTCCCTCTCTCTCTCTCTCATGGCGAGCTTACTAAGCTCATCACCCATAGGCGCAGTCATGGACGACCCTGATTTCCTCGACTTTTCCAATCGCAGCATCACTACCAGTTCTTCCTCCGAGGAAGACTGGACCAACATGTGGTCCCCTCTCGTCGATTGGGGATCCCTGGCCGCCGGCGAAGACAATTTTCAAACCCTCATTGATTCCATCGTCCACGAAGAAGACGTCGTTTTGACCCCAGATCAAACCACACCCCAAGACTCCGACTTAAGTAGCCATGACGAGAAGGGCCTCCGCCTGGTGCACCTCCTCATGGCGGCGGCGGAGGCCCTCACCCCCGGCACCGAGAGCCACTACCTGGCTCGAGTGATATTGGTTCGGCTCAACGAGTTGGTGTCCCCCACCCACGGCACCAACATCGAAAGACTCGCGGCGCACTTTGGCAGCGCACTGCAAAATCTGCTAGATGGCACCGGGAGTGCGCACAGCATAACCACTGACGCCCCCAATCCCACGGATACGCTCACCGCGTTCCACCTTCTCCAGGACATGTCTCCTTACGTCAAGTTCGCTCACTTCACCGCCAACCAGGCCATCTTAGAGGCCGTGGCCCACGAAAAACGGGTCCACATCGTCGACTTCGACGTCACCGAAGGGGCCCAATGGGCTTCCCTAATGCAGTCCCTCTCGTCAAGAAGCACCGGCCCAACTGCCCCACACCTCCGCATCACTGCATTGTCCAGAGGCTCCGCCTCTGGACGGAGATCCATCGCCACTGTTCAGGAAACCGGACGGAGGCTAACGGCGTTCGCGGCATCCGTGGGGCAACCGTTTTCTTTTCATCAGTGTCGGTTGGACCACGGCGAAACGTTTCGACCTTCGTCACTGAAACTGATTCGCGGCGAGGCGTTGGTCTTTAACTGCATGCTGCACTTGCCGCACCTGAGCTTCCGAGCCTCAGGTTCGGTTGCTTCGTTTCTGAAAGGTGCGAAGGAGTTGAACCCGAGGGTTGTCGTGGTGGTAGAGGAAGAAGTGGCGCGCGGTGGAGATGCGGGCTTTGTCGGCCTGTTTATGGATTCACTGCAGCACTACTCGGCGGTGTTTGATTCGTTGGAGGTTGGGTTTCCCATGCAGAAATGGGCCCGGGCTTTGGTGGAGCGCGTGTTTTTGGGGCCAAGAATAGCAAACTCTATAGGCCTTATGTACCGGAGTGGGGGAGAGGACAGAGGGTCGTGGGAGGAGTGGTTGAGTGCGGCGGGGTTCAGGGGAGTTCCCGTAAGCTTCGCTAATCACTGCCAAGCGAATCTGTTATTAGGACTGTTTAACGATGGATATAGAGTAGAGGAGTTGGAGAACAATAAATTGGTGTTGGGTTGGAAATCACGACGTTTGATATCAGCCTCCGTTTGGACTTCAAACTCTTGATTCCAGCCTCTGTTTCCTCTGTGTGGTGTCTGTGCTTCCTCTCTGATCCTAAGAATAAAAGGGGGTTTCTCTATTCCTCGTTAATCCCTTCTTATTGAAAGAATCCCTGTTGCTTTATTGGTCCACTTAAGAACGATTGAAAGAGTTTCAATACAGTTTATGGGAATAATTTATAATTCTTGTAATTGTTTTTTATTTTAATAAATTTATATTTATATTTATTACGCACTTCTCTTTTTGTTATAATTATTTGACTTAAATATACTTTTAATTAATGTATACTAACTGTGTTTTAATTACCATTACAAATTCTGTATTTTAATATCTTAAAATTAAAAGAATATTCTAATCCGATGTGATACTCGTTATATATTATTGAATGAAGATCAAGTCATAATTCCAAATACTGTTTATTAGCAATATGATATAATATTATTACTTATAACAATTTAAAAGAATTAAAATTTGTAAATTAAACAATTTATCAATCAAATCCTCTAAATCAGACTCGTTCATTGCTTCAAGCATTCTTACTAAGATACTCGCTTTACTTCTATGGTTTGTTTTTAAAGCAAGGTTCATGCTTTTAGTTTTCTTATCATCTTCTTGCAGTACTTGGTTCATATAGAATAAGTGATGTGTGATATTGTTGGTTCATTTTTATACATTTCAAATACGGTGATAAGTTCTTTAAAAAAAATTTAGTGGATATTAAGATAGTAAACTATCTGGATGTTAATAAGCACTTCAAAAGGTTCAAGAGAAGGAGAAGAACCAATCAAACAAGAAGAGTTGAGTTGTAAAGGTTTTCATGAAGACAATTGCAAGGAACCACGAAGCAAATATTGAAAGATTATTTGAAGACCATTTAATTATTGTTTAAAGTCTCTTGTAATAAGTTCTTATATTATTAAGTACGTTTAAGTTAGCTTAGAAGTAAAACTACAACAAGCACTTAACCTCTTTGGGAACGTTTTTATTTTTTCAAATTACACTGTGATAATCGATTATCATAAGATTTCTTCAATTTTGAATAAAGTCTTTCAAATAATTGATTATCTTTGTGGATAATTGATTATCAACAAGAATTATTGTTTTCAGGAACTGCTTTGGAATAATCGATTATCATAAGTGATAATCAGTTATAATTGACAGTTGGAATTTGTCTTTTTAGTTTCTTGACCCTTTTTCTAAGCATCGGAAGTTGAGTGTTGTGATTGCTAAAGAACTGTCTGAGTGTTAATAAGAAAGGAGCTTTGAAAAACCTAGTGTGGGTAGAGCGATAACCTTTCCTAAGTGGGTTCTTGGAAAATTGACTGCTGTTGTTGTTGCTAGGAAAACTGATCATCCTCTGTGTGTTTTAGAGGAAGTGTTTTCATCTCTTGTGTATTCAAGAGAGATGTTCTCTAAACCCTTCTCTCTTATCTAATTGTACTGTGTTTATTTTAGTGATTTAGTTAATCTCCTAATACTTTATTTATTTATTTGCACTTGCTTTAAAAGAATTGAAACTTTAATTTAAACAGTAAAATTTCTGGAAAACTTTTTAAAGTATTAATTTTATTAATTAAACGAGTTCACTCCGTCTTAGTTTTTGTCCACACATTAAACATTCCGCTACACGATTCTAACACCTCCTTGAGTGAGCTTAATGGAAGAAGGAGGCTCCATGGTGTGATTCAGTGGAAGCAAAGTGAAGATTGGTGTTTCGGTGTAGGGGAATTGAGTGGTGATTAAGGAACTATAAGAAGGTCGGGCCAATCTTAGAGGAGGAAGGCTAAAGGAGATTATAAAAGAATGCACTAGCTAGACTTAAAAAATTTGACCGAGTTCGTACCTGACCAAATAGAACAGTTTAAATGTAGTAGTTAGGAAGTGATCCTAAGGTCGTCTCCTATTGACCAATATTTCCAAACAAAGGTTTTAGATGCAAACACAACATAAACAAAAAAGAGGGTTTGGCAGATTCAAAATTGCAACACAAAATTAAAATGTAATTCAAAAGGTTCAATGAAATAGTGATAAAAACAATATTGACTCCTTGAATTTGAGTGTAATTTCACTTATGATGGCTCACAAATTAGGGGTTTGGTCTCACCCAATCCACTCGTTCAAAATCCACTAAGTGAAGGTTAAAAATGTGTTTCAATACGCAATTAAGCAATGCTTACATCTATTAATCTGTGGCAGCCATGCTACATTCATTAAGCATGAACAAAACTCAACCAAAAACAAATATACCCAATCTGTAAATTAAGCATTAATAGAGCAAGATTATCCATTCAACACATAATCAAGATGAAAAGAGAACAAAAACACAAAAACCAAACAATACCTCAAAGCTTAATAGCATCTCTTTAAATAAGTTAATACACTGAATTAGCAAGCCATGAAATTGAAATTACAAAGCAAAAGTAAATAAAAATATATCACCATGATGAAGAATACGAATTGAAACAGTATGCAAGTGCATAAAAATGAGAATCCCTAAACTCTAATGTGTGGAAAGAAGAGGGGAGAAGGTTAAAAGAGAAGGAAAGGACGTGGAGATGAAGGGCTGGTGAAATTTAGCCACCAAAAGGTGGTAACCTAATGCATTCCCTATGTCTCGTTATATAGGTTTTGGACTAAGCCTTCTTAGACAATTGTTGTTGATGATATAATCTTTCTATTGATCAATTATCTCTAAATAATTATGTTATCTTCATGATAATATATGTTGTTGTAGAGATTTGAGAAGATCTAATCAAATTTGAAGAGATAGTGGAGATCTTGTTTATTGATATTCTTGATAGATTTTGTGAATCAAATCCACCTAAATTTTCACTCAAAATCTAAATTTTGTCTTAAAATAATCTTTTATCAATTATAATAATACGTGATCAAAGTCCTTGCAATGGGAAACCTTCACATAATCTTTATAGTCCGTCATTTGTTTGTCGTACTCCATTTCCATATTATTTCTTCAAGTCCAATTTTTGTTGGGTGTTTCCTCAACCATTTCCTTCTTCATTTTCTCCATTTCTTCACTTCTTACATGTGTTTTTGTCTTTTTCTTCCAATGTTTGTTTTAATTCCTTGTAACTTAGCTAATCCATGAACTTAAACTTAGCTTCGACTACATAAGAACACCTCAAAATATTCAAAGAACACTTATGCAACTAAAAAACTATTTTCAACATGATTTTATATCTCAAACTCAATTAGCTACCCCAGAATAAATTCTATTTATATCAACATTTTAAAGCACAAAAATCAAATAAGAAGTTAATTTTAGAAGAGTTAAATGAGTGGTCAAATTTGCATTCATTAACACTTTTGGTCTCAAATTTATATTTCAAATTTATATTTAGTTCTTAGGAAAAATTCTCAATCAAGTCATCATAGGTTTTACATTTAAAGTAAAAGAGCTGATAAATCCAAGTTCAATTCAAGGGGGAAAAAAAAAATGAAAAACTCAAAGATAAATTCATTGAATTTTAAAAGCAAAACTTAAAAAACATAAAATAAAAAAGTAAAGTAAAATAGAACAAAACAAAATATGTGAACAAAACACTTTAAGAAACAAAAGTAATCAAAACAATATATTTAGAATAATCATAATAAACTTGTAAAGTCAGGTAAGTTAAGCGATTAAAAGAATCAAATTGTAAGAAATAAATAAGAATAATCAAATTAACTGAATTAATTTGAATGTGGAATAGAGAACTCAATTAAAAATAAATTTAAGTTTAAAAAAGAATATAAAACAAATACATTATATTATTTCTTATGCTATCACACTTAGGCCACCCATCCATGCTTAAGTAATTTGCTTAATTTGTGTTTTAATTTTTCAAGATTTATATTCACATTTAAAATAACCCTCACAACATAGTTGCTAGTTTAAGCATATTATTTTATAATTTCAAAATTCAATCTCAAATAATGAAGATTCTTTAATAATTCATCTCATAAAATTATGTTTTATAAATAGAATGAAAAGGCTAATAATTCAAAAATTAATGAACACATGACTCAAATAAGATATAAGATAAAAAGAAAATGTTTGAAACAAATCTACTATATCTACTCTACTATATAACTAGGAAAACAATGTACAAGGTAAATTACTCTACCAACACGTTTTCATGATAACATTTGAGTTGTTTACACAGTTTGACACATTTATGTTGGTTTATGAAGACATTAATACATTGAACTCACAAATAAATATACGGTTCCCAAATTCTCAAAAGACTATAAGTGAAAGCGTACCTTATTATTGGGAACAATAGATAAAAAGTGGTACCTAGTCTTCCAACTTTAAAGCACCTGAAGGTTCCCTCTAGATTTTCTCTCTTGATGGGGAGGGAGAGAAAGGAACAAGAATAATGGTAACATAGTGTGCTCACAAATGGGGATCATAACCCCTTATGTAACTGCTATCAGTTACTTACTTAATTTCAAATATTCCTAATTTGGCCCCTTCATCAAATTAGAATATTGCTAGCATCTACACATTTAATATATCATGACATATATATGCTCTTAGCCATAAAATTAATTAATTAGATCACTTAAATACTTTGACTAATAATATAATGGTCCTAACACACACACACACACACACACACACACACACACACACACATATATATATATATATATATATATATATATGACCCAAATTGCTAACAATCTCCCACTGATCATATATATATATATATATATATATATATATATATATATATATATATGTATATCCTTATAAATCCTTATAAATGTATTAGACTTTATGAGCTCAAAATTGCCATTATATGTCTTGAGCATACTCTAAAGATCCCGTCCATTAATTACATCCACATATAAAACCAAAATAGTTTTAATTGCATTAATCACAACTAAACCTGACAATGGTCATTAATGCTGACAGAACTAAATGACATGGATTCATCATGACATGTGTAGCATGAAAATTACGTGAAGGTGATCTGTACACATCTATTTTCAACTGGTCCTTATTTTATATCAATGAGATCAATATCAGAACCTTAAAATATAAAGTGTAAATTCTGAATAATATCCAAAGTATGTCCAAAGACTTTGCATGCATGCATAAAATCAAACATATAACACAAAACACATAAAAGTGACTAACTCCCACTAAACCAAAGATTCCTTAAACAACAAAACACCCATATGAGCAATATGCTCATGAAAGACCATGGGTGGTAATACCTTAGTGAGAGGATCTTTCATTTTGGAGTTTCTCCCTTATTGTTCTATTGAAAATTATTCACTCTATACCTTATTGTTGTTAGAATACAACACAACTGATTTATTGTCACAATGTAACTTAAGTGGTGTTTCAATTACTTCATAATGCACAGCCCTGTGACAAAATCCCTCAGCCATATTCCTTATTTGATGCCTCATAGCATCTTGCAAAATACTGAGTCAAAATACCTAATGATCCCTTACTAATATGGCTACCTGTATGTGAGCATATAAACTCTTATTCTCTGTAAATACATCAAAACTCTATACGACTGCATTTCCTAAATTTCCAAATTTCCTTTTGGACATTGAATGAGATTGAGCTAAACTTGCTCCCACTGAACTTGTGATACACACAACTATCAACATCATTCATTTCGAAACTAAATGAGAGAATCACTTGATGAAATTTGTGGTACCATTGACGAGATGCCTGTTTTAGCTATAAATGGATTTTGTCAAATTGCAACTCATATTCTATGAGTTTCCTAATACAAATTTTTCTAGTTCCACCATATAATTCGTCTCATCAATGTTGCCTTTGAGAAATGTCGTCATGATATCCATTTGATGAAGCTCCTTTCTTTTTTAGTATAACCCTTTGCCACAATACAAGTCTTCTACCTCTCCATATTACCTTTGGAATCCCTCTTGGTCTTAAAAAACCACTTACAACCAATGGGTTTCACACCTTATAATAATGGGACAAGTCCCCAAACCATATTGTCTTACATGGATTTATACTCCTCATTTATTGCTTCAATCCATTTTTCCGAATTAGGATCTTGTAATGATATCTGCAAAGATATTGGCTCATGAAGCACAGGTTCTTGAGGATCTTGAGTTTGTTCTTGAAGATTTGAACTTGCTTCATCACAAGCAACTATATGAATCGGTGTATGAATCGGATCTAGAATTGTCATCGATTCTTCCTCAAAGACAAAGTATCTAACCTTATTCTTCCCCCAAACTCAATATCCTAAAGAATGTGACCGTTCTCGTCTCAAAACTTGTCTTTAATTTGGGATTACAAAACTCATAGCCTCTGATCTCATTGATTTGGTATGTTTACCTTTAATGCATTCAACAAAAACATTAATGTTTGTGATGTCAATGGAATCCAAGATCCCATTTGACATATGTCGTTCAACTCTTTGCTTAGAGGTGTGACCTAGGCGTTTTCCTAAATCAATATTTACAATTTTATGCTTAGTACCACATCATTCCATATCGATGGATTCATTATAAGAAGGTCACTTAACAAGCATATACAGTTTATCATTACCTAAAAGTGAACTGGTTCCAATTATATTTGAATTTAAAGACTACCTGAATATATTGTTTCCAAACGAATGCAAAATCAATTGACTTTCGGTAGCTTATGTAACCCTTCATTGAAACACTAATGTTTAGTTGTTATACCAAAGCTAACCACTAACTATTTCTTGGTACTAAAGCTAAATTGATCTTAGAGTAGACCAATGAAAGATTTACATGATTTGATCAATCTCACCTCTCATATCCTTTTATCTCTTCAAAGATACTAGAGTCCGTAGAAGAAGTGAATTTCTCAAACCTTAGTGTAAGGTCAAGATTGCAGCCAAGAACAATTACCTGTTCTCACTCGAGTTCTTAAAACTTGTTCTACTAAGAACTAGAATTGGGTTCAGGTTGACAAATATAAAAGGAATTATAGCCGAATTTAGAACAAGAGAATATAATTAAGCTCACATCCTAAAAGAATAAATAAATTCAAATAATGGTTTAGCCCATCTCAAGACACCTAATACACCATTAATATCAAGTCTTTGGACACTAATATTAACTGCTAGGGGTATCTTGTTGTAATGATCAAACATTGATAATGAAGCATGTCCAACACCAAACCCATCTTTGGATTGATTTAGGTCGACAAAGCCAAACCTTATAATTATCACATGTTTATTATCACAGGTGTGTATATAATCCATCCAAATATTGATCTTCCTTTGGACCGACCAATACTCGCATGGATATACATAAATACGAACATTTAACATTTTTCATGGACTATCTCCTCAAGATAGGTCACTTTGGCGACATCTCAATTCAATTTGCTCGTAAATAAAATGTTAAACGAAACCAAAATTTGAATACTTAATTATTCTAAAACCAAATATATATAACCAAAATTATTTATTTATTTATTCTTTTATAAATAAATAAAGAAAGAAACTTAATCATGCTTACTTTAATGCATTTATATATGCCGCATGCCTTACGTCAATGTGTGCCTTCCTCTCGCTGATACATTAAATTGAATTTTTAATCATGCTCATGCAAGCTAAGGTGCTTCCAAATGAACACTTTTCCAATCACACTTTTCGAAGGAGCAAGAGATTCCTCGTACAAATTTATCTTCATTTCGCGCATTAGCGTAACTATTTCAAGAGGGAAAGAAAATAGTTTGTTAGAAGTGAGTTTTTAAGCCTAACTCAACCCCACAAAACCGGCTTGTAAGGTGAGGTTTGCACCTTACTTATATATTGTGAATTGGCCTTATCTCTAGTCGATGTGGGACTTCCAACACACCCCCTCATGCCGAGGTATATTCATCTCGTGCGTGGGACAAGAAATTAGTGGGTGGTCTGTTAGCGGCTCGATATCGGGTGGAATGTCCAAGAAAGTTCGCTAAGATAGGCTTTAACTTGGCTTTGATACCATGTTAGAAGTGAGTTTTTAAGCCTAACTCAACCCCACAAAACTGGCTTGTAAGGTGAGGTTTGCACCTCACTTATATATTGTGAATTGACCTTATCTCTAGTCGATATGAGACTTCCAACATAGTTGCAGCTAGATAACAGTTCCAGGACTCTACCATGGAACATGAAGAATTGTAGCTAATAAAGCAAAGCCAAAGAACAAACATGTCCTTTTCTTCACTTCTACCTTTTACTTTGCCTTTCCAATTCAGTCCCCTCTTTTTCTTCTGCAAGTCCAATTCATGATCTTGAAAGCCAGATCCTAATTAATCACTTAATTATTTAATCACAATTAATATTGGAGAACCCCACAAATAAAGTTTCCTTTTTTAGTTTACAAACTGTATGAAGAAAACGCTCCTCCCCTCACGTTTCTCACTCTACAAGGTTGTTCTTTTCTTTCATCCTTAATTCATTTGGCTCTGTTTTCATATAACTGCGACATTCTTTTTCATTTGCAGCGAAGACAATTAAAATCCCTAAACCTCACAATTAGGGTTTTACGTAAAATTAGAGAAAAACGTGAGATCATGTTAAACGGGAATAAAATATAATGATAAACTAACACCGCTCTGATACCAATTGTTGGTTTATGAAAACATTAGTACAATGAACTCATAAATAAATATACGGTTCCCAAATTCTCAAAAGACTATAAGCAGAAGCGTACCTTATTATTGGAAACAGTAGATAAAAAGAAGATACCTAGTCTTCCAACTGTAGAGCACCTGAAGGTTCCCTCTATATTTTATCTCTTGATGGGGAGGAAGAGAAAGGAGCAGGAATAATGCGTAACGTAGTGCGCTCGCAGATGAGGACCATAACCCCTTGTGTAACTACTATCAGTTACTTACTTAATTTCCAATATTCCTAATTTGGTCCCTTGATCAAATTAGAATATTGCTGGCATCTACACATTTAATATATCATGACATATATATGCTCTTAGCCATAAAATTAATTAATTAGATCACTTAAATACTTTGACTAATAATATAATGGTCTCAAAAAAAATACATCAACTACTAAATTAACTTATTATAACTTTTACATATTACTTTTTTTTCCTTCTATTTTAAAATAAACGAAAACTAAAAAAATAAAAAAGGCATAGCTCAATGAAATCTTTAATGGAGGGTTGAAAGTTATACAGATATGGAATTCCTTAAGGAAAAATTGATCAAGCGAGGGATATGATATGCTTGAGTAAAATAACTAGGGGACAACATGCTGCTTAATGGGATATGTGGCGCATAAGTAGGTAAGTGAATTGAAGATAACAAAGATTGGTGGGAATCTAAATTCGAATCAATAGTTCCTTGGTCTAATCGAGAAATTGTAGAGAATAAGGTATTGTGTGTCCGTATAAAGGATTACCTTTATCTTCATGGAATGAGACTTGTCTTAATAAAGTGGTGGCTCCGATACTTAACGGTGTCAACTGATGAAGCTACATTATCATGAGAGAGGGGGGAATATACGAGAATTAGAGTATGGGTACTAATAAGTATATTTTCAATTACATTTAGAACACTTAATATTAACTTTAATTAATTATAATTGAGTTTAAATTCACAGTTTTAATTGGAATTAATTGAACTTTAACTTGTTTGTTAAAATTAATTTTTAAAGCCTTGGTAGCGGCTAGATATTATAGATAGATGACCTTCGTTAGACTCTCTAGACAAATGAGTCTAACTAAATAGGTTAGTTTATTGAACTTCACTAGACAATTTGATGGATCATCCATGGGTTGGGTTTTAATGATATGATATACTACATAAATGCTTCATGGATGTTCTAACTTATGTTTTGTGTAACTGAAGTATAAGAAAGCTCAAAAGTCTTCTATAGATAGTATAATGATAGGTGATCTAATGAACCTATAGATGATGCTAGTAGATTGATTTAGGAAGTGACCATGAGAAGCTATGATTACGATCTTAATGAAGAAATATAATGTTTTGAAGATTGAAAAGTTGAGTTAATTAATGTTAAGTTCAATGGAGTAGGCATTGGATCTTTGAACTACTAGACATCTAATTAAATGATATAAATCCATCTTATGATTTAAGTGAGTGCAAGGTGTTTGTGTTAATGTTTCTTAAGAAAGCTCCAAGAAGATTCCCACTAGATATTAAGATAATCAAATAGTTATCTAGATGTGATACTACACTTCTAAGAGTTCAAAAGAGATGAAAAGAGGTTCAATTAAAATAAAGAAATGGAAGATAAGTGGTGGTTACCGCCACTTAGGAGGGGGGGAACAATCTCACCAAACCCAAGATAAGTGGTGGTTGTTGCCACTTGATCCAAGGTTCAAGATAAAACTAAGAGTTGAACACTTTCATAAAAGTAAAGCTCATAAATGCACACAAAGGTGTCTCTCAAATCCAATATTAATTAACACTTTACATGTGGTCTAGAGGATCACTTAAATAGGCATGGTTTTAGAGACCTCTTAGCAAATAAAAAATATTATGTTTTATAAATTAAAGCAATCTAGGTAGCCAATGATATCTTCCTTACTCTCTAAAAGTGCCCAAGCCATCTAGAAGGTCAACAAAAGCTCATCTCTTCTTCAAATGTAGCCCCCACATGTTGGGCCAAGCTCCCAAGGCCCTTATTTATCCTTCTAGCTTTTCACCCCTTAGCAAACTAAGGGTGTCCAAGAGCAATCTACAAAATCAAAGGAGTAATGCATGAGTCTATATTTTATCCTAAGCCAAAAAGAAGAAAAACTAAACTAAATAAAAGAAAGAAGGTAAAGAAACTTCCTTCTTAAACAAGCTTATTTTCACTAAGTACTTGCCTTCATCCTTGGTAGGGGTTAGGGGCTCATCACGTTTGATCTTTGAACCACTAGACATCTAATTATTGAACTGATAAACTACTAGACATATGATGTGTGGACCACAACCTCATTTGAGATACGAACCACTAGCTCGTTTGACTATTGATTCATCTCATCTGTGCACAACATATTCGTGTGAGAGTTGTATTGGAGGATCATATGTGGATCATTGAGAAGCTTCCTTTGTGGATCATTGGGTCGTCTAATATATAACTGGATCATCTTATGCTTTGAAGGACCATTAGGTCATATGCCTTGTTGGACCTACAACAAAATATTTTACCTTTGGTATTAGAGACAACATCATTGAATGTGATCGAAACCATTTAGGATTTTGAATGCGTGGAATAGAACATACAAGTTTAATGACATGTTAAAGAAATTAAGGAATTCATATAAAGGAACCAAGAATCCTATTGTAGTAATGAAAGATAAACTGAAAAAGCTCAAATATGATCTAAAGCATGGAATGAAGATGTGTTTGGGATCATAAACACATAGGAAAAAAAAACTAGGTATATTGGAGAACTAGATCAGTTGGATGTGAGCACTAAGATGAGGTTATGAGGTTAGAATGTATGAAGCTACTTACTAAACTCAAATTGGTTTGTAATAAAGGAAATTCAATTTTGAAATAGAAGGTAAGGAATAATTGGCTAAAACAAGGAGATACAAACTTTGAATACATCCACTCTAGGATTAGATGGAGAGGATTGATAATAAGTTAAAATAAGTGGAAGTAAAAAGACAATTTGATTAAGGATCCAAGTAAGGTTATGTTTTTTAAATATAGGTTCAATGCAATAATTAATGTTAGTATTATCCTTGAAAATATTTAATTTCAATCTCTAAAAGGCAATGATGATAAAACATTGATTAACTATATTGATAAATTGAAAACAAAGGAAATGTAAATCAGTGGTAGACAAAGTGTTCAATTTAGTCTACCCCAAAGAACTCGGCTCTGTGTTTGAATCGAAAAGTCCCACAGGGTAAAAGAGCCCCCCATTGAAAAAGTCCACAAGGCCAAAAAGCCCATAAAAATCCCATAGGTCACGATAAACCCATGGACTTTCTTCTTAAACATGAAAAAAATATTAATATTTTTAAATATATTATTAGCCCTTCGGTTTAGACTGATCCGTCTCGACTTTCAGACTGAATAGGCTTGTCTAAACCTTTAGCCAAACCGACCAAGGTCAACCTTCAGCCTAAGTCGGTCCATCTGAAACTTCAACCTAAGTTGACTCGTCTCGACCTTTTGCCGGAGTTGGCCCAAGTCGACCTTCGGCCTGAGCTAGGTTGACCAATCTTGACCTTTGGCTTAGGCTAGCCATCTTGACCTTCAGTGTAGGACAAACCGTCCCAAACATCGACTCGATTCGACCTATGACTAAGGGTGGGGCCAAATTTGTGTTGGGGTCGACTTGGCCGAAATTCGGTTGAAGTTGACTCTCCCAAATCCGATCGAATTTAGGCTAGGACAAACTCGACCGAATATTACCAAATTTCAGCAAGGCCCGACTTGATTGAATTTAGTCGAATTTTAATCGCGATTGACTCGGCCGAATTTAGCCAAAATTTGACTAATGCCGACTTAGTGGTAATACTAAGAGTCCTATGCTAGATGAGTTTAATTTTTTACTTTATAAAAACCAATTAGGAGACTATAAAGCATGATGTAATCCAAGCAATAAATTGT
Organism: Vigna unguiculata; assembly: GCF_037176805.1. Taxonomy (NCBI): domain Eukaryota; kingdom Viridiplantae; phylum Streptophyta; class Magnoliopsida; order Fabales; family Fabaceae; genus Vigna; species Vigna unguiculata. The sequence goes on along the minus strand of NC_140799.1, from coordinate 24,741,940 downwards.
TTTGAATGTTTTGGAAAAATTCCTTCATGTTGTAATCCATCATTCATAATATTAGTACATAAAAAACAAAACAAAATAGGTATATATATTTGGTTGGAATTTGTATAAAAGGTCACCTCTAAAGTCTAGAAAAAAATAAGATGAACATATATAGCAAGTAGCTAATAGAGTAGTGGTAGAGATTAAGAGAAAAAAAGAAGAGCATGACAATAGTCAATGCGGACTATGTAAAAGCCTATAACTTAGTGAGTTGGGAATTTATGTATTATATGTTGGGTAGGCTAGGATTTTATAGTAAAAGGATTGGTCGGATGAAGTTTGTATGAAATCATCCATAGTCTTTGTATTAGTCAATGTCATTTTGACATAGGTAATTAGACTGAAAAGATATTTGATCATTCTTATTCCTAATAGAAGTAGAGGATTAGTAGGGATGGTAAGATAGGAAACTAAGAAGTGTATGTATGAAGGAGTAAGAGCGGGGAATATGGGAAATGGGAAAAGTGTACTATACAGTTCACAAATGACACATTATTTGTATGTGAAGCTAACATTAATAATATACTGGTTATAAAAACCATTATGAGAACCTTTGAGTTGGTAGTAGGACTAAGGGTTAACTTCCATAAAAAAGTAAAATAGGCAGAACAAAGATAAAGAAGGGTATAATGGAAAAAAATTTAGGGATCTTGAATTATAGCTACTTGAAAATCCCATTCAAGTACTTAGGACTACCTATAGGGAGAATCCAAGGAAACAACAACTTAGGTAAGGTATGGTTGGCAAAGTCAGAAATAAGCTAAATAGATGGAATTGTAGACTATTGTCTTTTCTTGGTCGCATATGCATCTTAAAGTCCAACCTTTCAACCCTCCCATTATTCTATCTATCTTTGTTTGTGACGTAGTGGAGAAAGTGAAAGGAATAGAGCACGCTAGAGTTTATTTAAACAAATTTACGTTTGAGCTATAAGTGTTAGATGTAAAAATTATGTCAAACGTAAATTTATGTCTAACCCATATGGGTCAAGAGTAAAATATAATTTTTCTGTATGACACTTATAGGTCAAACGTAAATTTTGACAACTTATCTACAAAATTATCATTACACATTTTTCACATTGTATTGAAAATACATAAATTGGTTGAGTTAATAACTTATTTTGTGTATGTGAAAGATCATAATTATGGGATCCTGTTTGTCTAATTGTAATTGTAACCTTTAGCTACTGATGTATCATAATCCACAAGGTGAAAAGATACAATACACTACGTGGGATGTTGGAAATGATTACGACATTACCTTTATGGTGTGTTTGGATAGAGTATTTTAATGAAACAATTCAATTTTTTGAATAATTTAAATTTCTTTGTAATGAAATGTTTTGTTTGGATAGAGAATTAGTAGAAATTTAGATACCCTCAAAATAGGTGGAATTTGAAATTATTCTCACTCAACCTCACTCTAGACTCAACTCCAAACGAACTCGACAAGCCCGATAACCATGACGGGTTGGGCTAGTCAGACGATTTAGACGGACCAGACTAGCCTGACGGCACAAACGAGTCAGACAGGCCCGATGACCCATATGGGCTGGGTGGGCTCGACGACCTAGACGGACCAGGATGGTCCAACGACACAAACGGGTCAGGTGAGTCCAACAACCCAAATAGCTCGGGTAAGCCCGACGACCCAAATAAGCCGGGCGGGCCCGATGACCCAGATGTGTCAGGTTGGCCCAAGACACAAATAGGTCGGGCGGGCCCGACAACCCAAACGGGCCCAACGAGCTCGACAACCAAGATGAGCCGAACTGATCCATTGACCAAGATGGGTCAGGCGAGCCCAATGACCCAAACAGATTGGGCGGGCCTAACGACCCACACGGGTCAGGCAGGCCAGACTACCTAGAGGTGTCGGGTGGGTTTGACAACCTAGACGTATCGGACAGGCCCAATAACTCGTACGTTAAACCTATATGACAACCTAGATGGGAATGACCAACATGCTGACTCGACCAGCCTAACCAGCCCGACACCTAGATAGGCTCGACGACATGGACAGGCTTGATCGGCCTAACGATCTAAGTGGTACCAACCGACCCAATGCACTACAAGAAAAATCATTATTATCGACGGTCAAAATCCGTCGGTAATGGCCAAAATCCGTCGCTAAATCAACATTACCGACGGATCATCGACGGTCAAAAATTCGTCAGTAAAATGCTTGTCTGTAAAATTTTACCGACGGAAATCATGTTCCGTCGGTAATTACCGACGGAAAAATCCGTCGGTAAATCTGTCGGTAATTATCGACGGAAAAATCCGTCGGTAAAATCCGTCGGTAATTACCGACGGAAAATATCCGTCGATAATTATCGACCTAAATATCCGTCGGTAATTACCAAAAATCTGTCGGTAAATTAATTACACTATTCATCTTCTTCCTCCTCCCTCTTTCAATTTTTTTTTTCGTTTTTTTTCGTGGTCGCCGTCAATGTCGCCGCCGTCGTCGCCGTCGCCATCGCCGTCGCCACTACCACCATCGTCGCCGCCACTGTCGCCGCCGCCGTCGCCGCCGCCGCCGTTGTCATCTTCTTCCTCTTTCTTCTTCTTCTTCTCCTTCTTCTCCTTCATCTTCTCCTTCTTCCTCTTCTTCTTCTCCTTCTTCTTCTCTTCTTCTTCTTCTTCTCCTTCTTTTCTTCTCCTTCTTCTTCTCTTTCTCCTTCTTTTTCTTCTTCTTCTTCTTTTCCTTCTTCTCCTTCATCTTCTCCTTCTTCCTCTTCTTCTTCTCCTTCTTCCTCTCTTCTTCTTCTTCTTCTCCTTCTTTTCTTCTCCTTCTTCTTCTCTTTCTCCTTCTTTTTCTTCTTCTTCTCCTTCTTCTCTTCTTCTTCTTCTCTTCTTCTTCTTCTCTTCTTCTTCTTTTTCTTCTTTTCTTCTTCTCCTCGTCTTCTTATAAGGTGAGATTTGGGCGGGAAAATTCCCGCTTCTTTTACCGACGGATAAATCCGTCGGTAATTCAAATTAGGACAAAAAATTTCCCGCTTTTTTTACTGACGGATTTTTCCGTCGGTAAATCCGTCGGTAATTCAAATTTGGGCGGAAAATTTCCCGCTTCTTTTATCGACGGAAAAATCCGTCGGTAAATTTGTCGGTAAAAAAAAATTGAATTATCGACGGATTTTACCGACAGATTTTTCTGTCGGTAAATGAAATTTTTTTTACCGACGGATTTTTTCGTCGGTAATTAAAATTTGAGAATCCGTCGGTAAAATCTGTCGGTAATTCAAATTTACCGACAGAAGTATATCCGTCGGTAAAATTCTGTCGGTAATTTCAATTTTTTTTGTAGTGATGGTAAGACTGACCCAATGATACAGATTGGTCGAGTGGGCCCAATGACACAAACAAACCTGACAACCTAGTTGGTAAGGCGGGCCAGGCCTAGTTGAGTCAATGAACTTGACAGGCACGACCGGCCCGTATGGGCCGTTAGGCTGATCAAGCTTGTCTGGGTCATTGAATTGGGCAGAACCAACTGGGTCGTCGAGACTGTTACCAAATTTATCAAAAACTCAAAACATAATTAAGCCTAAATTAAATATTGTTAAAATGAAATTTTATCTCACAAGAAATTCAATTTTTTTATCTAGACAAGAAATTGAAATGTCAGGTATTTTAATTTCTTTATCCAAACAAGTTATTTATAAAATGAAGGAAATTTAATTACAAGCAATTCAAATACAATGCATTTCAATTTTTCAGTGTTATTGAAATACTTCATCCAAATATAAGGTTAACATCTCTATCCATGTAAGCTGAAATGTGTTACTAACTAAAAGGGCATGTTGTGCTAATAAATTTAAGACAACATATATTTTATAAAGCATGGGGATTGCATATTGGAACAATGGTCGAGTAACCTTGACATAAAATAATTGTGATTTGATAATAATCGTATTCTAATGGTCCAATATATTTTCATTTGTGGCCAGCTTAACTCATAAATACACTGTATACAATGGTCTATTAATCTTAATTCTGATTCTACACAGAAAAATGTAAGTACACTAGAAAACTTGTATATTTGTTTTACATAAGGAAGAACAAAAGCGAAAACGGGAGTTAAATAAAAACTTGAAGAAGAAAAGTGACAAGTCATATCAAACTCAGATGCTGCATTAAGAGAACCTATACCGAAGTAAATATACATGAGCAAATCAAGAAAAACTGATATATTCTATAACAAAATTCTAAGAAAATGGTTGAACAATGTCACAAAATAATAGCTTGGATTTTAACTCCAAAATTTAGACTATATGGGGATGTAATGATACTAAATACATATTGTTGCCATATTCTCTTTTGGTATTGATGGAAACTCTGTGAAACCAATATATGTGGAACAATGTATATTAGCACCCTTTAAACAATAACTTTTTTTTTATCAGCAATATCAAAGAGATTTTAGGTATATAATAAAAGGAAGTTTAAGCACCCAACTAGTACAGGCCAGCTCGTTACGAGACACTAGTGTATAAGTTTATGAGTTTTAAACTAATTAAAGTACCAAAAAGCTTCTTCCCTATTCTGATATGATCCCATCTGCATGTGACACATGCCCTTCATTGAATCTATGACAACCGCAGGAGTGGTTTCTTTCTCTTTTATTATTGTTGTTGTTACAATTATTTTTTGGTTTTTATAATTAATAATTAAGATTTGTAGCATTAACGTTAGAGTAGCAAGGGAAGAGAGCGTTTGGTAGGTAAAATATTTTTCTCTTTCAAGTGTCACCCACCCTAGAAGATTCAAAGGAATGTTCCCTTACAACAACACAGTGTTAAGGGTTTGGCACCGGAAGAGAAATTAATTATGGAACTAGAATATACCCTAGTATAAAGCCTATTTTATTTCTTATGGGATCATAAGCAACACACTTTGTCTTATTTTTTGTAAATCAAACAGCTGAACGATCGTAAGCACCCACGAGATAAGCTCAGAGATTACACGTGTAGCTAACACTCTACCTACATTTTTTGCTACTAAGAGACAAACAAACCCAATCAATCATACCCATAAAGCTATCATTGCTTACGTTACGTTACACTGATGTGTTTTAAACAAATACAAGACTCCGTGATTCTTCTACGTACCAAATATTCAAATCATTTTCGAGATTTGCTTTTCATATTTAGCATTTGCTCTCGCAATTTTGCATGTTGTAATTAGGTAAAATTATTTTTTTTAAATGCATTGCATTATATACATTCAATTTATTTGGAGGGCATATAGCATTGTATACATATTCAATTTAGTTCCCCTATACGACAGCTTTATCCATTGAGAGATTATGATGTAGCAAATTACGGGACATAGGAATCACTCAATACAATCATTATTTGGAAAATATGCAACTTGGTTTTATTTATTGGGCGTTACATGATTATTTTATGCACTTTCTGAATATAATGTTAATTTATTGGAGCCGTTATATATAGTTTTAGAACCTAATAATATGTTTCAACCATATATGTATGATGACGTGCCTTGAGTTTAAATAAGGCTTTTTTCTTTGTCTCGATATGTTTGTTCTTATGTCAATATTATTGATTTATTTTGGTTCCTCTTCAATGTGAGTTTAATAACTTCTTGTCTCTCTCTTTCAAAAATGAATTAGTCAACTATTAAATGGTTTTGTTAAATTGTAAGTGTAAGGAAATGGAAAGTCATATCAACAATAGTGCATATTACAACATAATATATATAATACAAGATAAAAGTATTCAAGATTATTGTTGGTTAAATAGAAATAGAGTGTCTTGACTTATGCCAAGCTATTTGATCCAAATTGCTTTTATTTAATATGATTTCCAATTTTACAAGATTTCTCTAAATAATTCGAAAGAATTTGTATGTTTCATTCCGGTGGATATATATTTTCTTCATGGAGAGGATCACTTGTGCCTCATATATGGTTCTCAATTTATAGAAGATCAGTTAAGAAAATTCTGTTTTTGTTTAGGCATGATATTTAAGGTTTTTACATCTATATCAGGTTACGAAAATATTGGTAATTTTGGTAAGTCGAGTTGGAATGGAGGAGGAAATGTTGAACAGTTCAAGGTTATGCAGCTAGTGATCTTCACACCTTGCTAGTAAAATTGTGCAAATTACAGAATCAAGTTAACAACTTACATTGTCGAAGTGAGAAAGAGTTATCAATTGTTGATTGCGATGAGACAAGCTTTTTGGTGTATGACTTTAAGCCAGAGAGGTTAACCTTGAAAGTTGTGATATGTATCTAAGTGAAGGAAATATCTTGTAGACAAAGTATTCTGAGGATGACATTGGAAGTCTTGTGGAACGTTTTAGAGAAAGATTCATTTAAGTCCATACAAATGTTAAATGGGTTCGATCATTACTGCAGTAAAGGTTTTTTGCCCCGGTTATTTTCCTCATTTTGTCTCGGGTCTGGAATCGAGGCATATTGGGATGAGGCCAAAAGGCACCCCTTTTGGCCTCGGTTGTTACCCGAAGCCATAGAGTTCCATTTCTGCCTCGGGTCAGAATAGAACCGAAGCCAATCATCTTCGCCGGCGAAACGCAGCAGCCACCACCATCTTCTTGCACGCATCTGCACTATGCTCGAGCAACCCTAATTTTCATCATCTCTTTCCATCACCATGGCAGCCGCCACCCTTGTCGGAAGCAAACTTTCCGGCCACCACAGTTTCGTCTTCTTCTCCGCAACGCACCACTGCACTGCAATAGCTTCTGCAGCAGAAACACCGTGAGCCACCACCTGCAACCAACACAAAACCGCTCTTCGTCCACACATTGCGTCGCAGCACGTCGCAACAGCGCGCCACAACACCCTCTGGACCTGCAACCACCAAGATAGCACCTACAACGTTCACCATCAACACAGATCCACAACCTGCACTTAATCTGCGCGAAACGCGAACGCACATCCAGATGCGGACCACCATCATCACGCCACTGTGAACGACGCACTAGATGAAGCGAGCAGTGCCACCTGTTCGAGCCTTCTTCCATTGCAACACACGATAGCAGCACCTCCATTGGCGAACGAAGGCAGCGAACCACCATTGCTGTAGAATCACCACCACTGCAACAACGCAAGACCACCACCACCTTCGAACAGATCAGAGCAGCAGCGAATCCGCGCCACCAGAGCCACCATTGTTGCATCTAGAACGTCGACGACATCACCACCACGCCTGGAACAGCCATGTCGGAGGGAGAAGAGAAAGATTATTGTTGCAGAGACGGGCGCGGGGAAGAAGAAGAGAAAGGGGGCTCGGGAATTCGGTGCCTTAATTAAACCATATGGCCTCGGTTATTAATTGAACCGAAGCATATAGCCTTATTTGGCATTGGTTCAGACCCACCCGAGGCCAAAGAGGTAACGACTAGTGGGTTTTTGGCTTCGGGTCTGTGTAACCGAAGCATATGAGCCTCCTTTGGCACCGGTTTTTGGCGAACCGAAGCATATGAGCCTCTTTTGCTTCGGGTTAAGCTGAACCGAGGCATAAAAGTTGTCTGAAATTGCAAAAAAGCCACCGCGCCATTATATGCTTCGATTCCTGGACAACCGAGGCATATAAGGCGAGGTAAAAATCACTTTCTGCCCTAGTGGATTGTGATATAAATATAATATTGTATGTGTAATGAGGGGAGGGCCAGACAGAAAATGTGTAAGGCTCAATTATTTTCTGCTCTTATTTTTAAGGGTTGTCCCTAATCAATTGGGCCTAAAGGCTGGCCCAAAGGGTGCCATGGCCCCAAAAGCAGCCAAGGTCCCTCATTCTGCACTCACTTGCCAAAATCAATGCTTTCACTCTTCCCTTTTCTCTCCGTAGAAGCTCTGCTAGGGTTTGGGTCTTACCCTTCTTTGCGTTAGCTCAACTCCATTGTTTAGTCCATTTTGATTCTCCACCGTACCTTTTTCATTCCTAGCTCTGTCATCATGATTCTAACTAGGGTTCACCATGGTAACCCATTTTTAATCTATTCCACTGTTTTACAGCTTGTGAATCTGCTTTGTGGTCGGTAATACTCACTAACTTGGGTGTATGGATATTCTGCTAGCTTTTTCCAGGTTAATTGAATTATCTTCATCTGTATTAAATAATTTGTTTGGATGGAATAATTGAAATATCTTAGATTTTGTTCTTATCGGGATCCTGGGTGTGTACCTTTGGACGAGTGACAATATCTGAGTGGCTTGATGACTCCTAATCAATGCTCTGGAAGACTAGAACATAGGAGAAGATCCACCTGCAAAAGACTTTCTAGTGATGATAAAACTTTTTAGTCATATAAGATTCTAATCAAAACTAATTTTCCCCTAAAATGCAATATAGAGGAAAACCTTGGCTATCAATTCATGGACACAACGATTTAAATATGTGAATGTTTGTATATGAATTACTGGGAAAATTTAATCACTGAACTAATCTAATCTATTAACTAACAATGTTTGTATATGAAATGGATTTAATTAATGATGATATTCGATTCGAAAAGATGTATAAAATGAACTATAAGATTTTAGAACCTTTAATGCTTGATTCTATAGCTAAATAGAACTAAAAAAAATGATTAAGATTAGTTAAAATTAGTAAAAGCTCAAGTTGAAACAACATAGTGGCATGTTCATGTGTAAACACAATGCATGAGCATAATTCATAGTGGAATAATGGAATGAATGTAGAAATTATACGAAACAACTTGGTTTAACTTCAATTAGACATAGAAATAGGAATGAATCAATTTGAGGCATTATACACAAAATCCCAAAATTATAACCCTAACTACATAATGAACTTAAATTCGATTTTTAGTTTTTGTGATTTTTTAGTATGGGTTACCAATGCACAATGCTTTGAAATGACCCAAGGAATGATTACGAAACTAAAATTAACAAATACACATGCTTAGAACACAAATTTGAATGTTACAAATCCTAGGTTAACGAAAATTAATGAAGAAAACTAAAATAATTACCTAAGCTTCTCATTGAATGATTTTGATTCGAAACACATAATTAAAAGCTAAAACAGGTTGCAAAAGAATTCTATCACCAAACCGAATCCAAAGAAACACTTAAGCATCATGAATTAAACGAAATCAAGAAAAACATAGTGACTTAATATGAATCCATAATGTTTGCTTATGATTAATTACGTTTATAATGAAATAGTGATGAATTGTGGTCTTTTGAACACACTAGATCATAGGCATGAATCCATAATTGATAAGTTGATATTTTTTTCCTCATTTAATGTTTAAATTTTGGACTTAATTGATTTTAGTGCTTAAAAGATTGATTAAATCAGAATTTTTGATAATTGGGCTTAATTAGTTTGTGAGATAAAAATGGCTTAAAAATTGCTTTTTAGTTTAATAAATTTTTTTTAGATATTCTAATGTTTGTTCATGTAGCTGAAATTAAGATTAAGCTCATTTAAGGTATGAAAATAAATTGATCAAAGTCACAAAAATAATTTCAATTAAACAAAAATCAGCAAGTTTCGGAAAATTTTGTTTTACACCCCCTAATTTACTCATAAAACTTCACCCTTTTCAGATAGGTACCATAAAGTTAAACCAATTGGGTGTTGCCAGTTGTGATCTTTTTCCCTTCTCCTTAATAAAAACCCTAGGCTGATTGGGCCACCACCAACATCTTCCTAGCGAGCCCACGAATCACCGTCAACCATCACACGACGACATCTTCTCTCCATAAATGTAAACGCTAGCGTCATCACTCATCTCCTATGCCTTCGCGAGCAGCTCACGTTTGTTCACTTGAATAAAAATTCCTGATCACACTGCTACCACTCACTCAAAGATGCAAAGCAAGATCACAAACTCTAAATTGCAACTTCACCAGTAGTAGTCTGAGCCACACCAGAACGACGCACCAGAGTTCGTCTTACTCGTAAGCCACCATGAACCAACTAGAACCACAAACCATCAAAACTCCATGTGCATCACCTAAAACCACAAAATGCGAGTCCAAACCTTCGAACCCTCATTGCAAGATTGAACCCTTTGTTGGAGAAAGAACAAAGCCATGAACCTGTAACAGAATCAAAACGTAGCACTCGTCGAAGAAACTCAATTGCACCGTGCCTGGATTTTTTGAGAAACCCTAACATTCAAAGAAAGAGGGATCTGGCATTTGGCAGCCTCTAATTGAACAATCAACAGGTCTAAGTTGGTCAAACATTTAAACTTTGGTAAAAAATTACAAAGTTGGTCAAACACACAACAACTAAATTGAAATTTTGGGCAAGATTTTGTTGTTGATAATTATTTAGGTATTTTTAGATAATTAATTAGATAATATCAACTGAAAGATATTGCCTTAAAAGATAAAAGATTTCAGCAACAAAAAAGATAAAGTCCAAGTCTAAATGAGTCTTATATAAAAAGACTAAGAGACAAACAGAAAGACGAATTTGAAACTTCTTTATCATTGTTTTTATATCTTTTTACTTTTATTATTTGACTAACCCCTTTTGTATAGTTTTTATTGTCACAACCTAAATTGCAATGCGATGACAAACTAAAAAGAAATTGGTTTGAAATAGAGATTTGGAGTCGCTATCATAGTTTATTCGGGAATGTTGACATGAGAAGTCAAGGTGGTTTGCTTCTTGAAGATTTGATGAAGATTGAATGAAGCTCTTTTGAACTATCTTGAAGCCATTACCATTGATATGAAGCCTACATTGATGAAGGAAAGGAAATTTGATGATATCCATGGTGATCAAGGCTGGAACAAGTGCTCTCCATGTAGTTACATCATTAAGAAAATGTATTTGTAGGTTGTAATTCATGTTGTCGACCTTATAGCATTAATTAAATGTAGTTTCGTCTTTATTGTGTTTTTAATCTGTTGAATGGTTTTTCAACAGGATAAAATGTCTCTTTTAATCTGTTGAATGACTTTTTAACAGGTTAAAAGGTTGAATGTAGTATTCTTAAACTACAACAAATTCAATCAGTTGATTTAGTTTTTAATCGACTGATTTCACTTAAGTCAAGTGAAATCAACTGATTGATTTGAAAATCAGCCTGTTGAATTTCGTAACAGTTTGACTATAAAAGCTGTGATTTTCGAAAGAGAGGTCTGTTGATCATTTTAGAGCACAATTTTGTTTTGGAAACTAGTGGAAACTCTCTCCTTCGTGATCATACGTGTTGCAACTGTTGAAGATTGATCTTGGATCAATTCTTGGAGCATTTGGCTTGGTTTGAAGCTTGGCGAAAGTGGGTTGTGGTAGGCTAGGTTGTGCTACCACTAAGGTTTGATCTTTCTCAAGCTTTGTGTGTGTGCCTGGTGGTTTTCCAAGTCTACAAGAGTGTTCTTGCTGTGTTGGTTTGATTCTTGTGTCATTCAAGAGTCTTTTTGTGGTGTTTTGCATATTTTGAAAGTGTAAAGGTTGATACTTTGTAAATCTTTTGAAATAGTGCAAAGTCAAGCTCAGGTTGCCTTGACAAACTAGATGTAGCTCAGGTTTGAGTGAACCAGTATAAAAATATCATGGTGTCCTCTCTTCTCTAACCTTTCTCTCTTGGATTTTCATTTTAAAGTTTAAAGAACTTGTGCTTTAATAATCTTTTTCATGTTCTTGCATGTTTTCATAGCATATACAACATTGAGCATGTTTGTATAATCATTTGGAACTGGTCTTGATCATTCTTGAGCATTGTTTCTGGTTTAAAATTCAAATTCGCATTTCTGCATTTTTCCCAGTATTTTAGTCGACTGTTTTCCTGTTTCAATCGGTTGATTATACCAGAACAGAATCTGTTTAGTAAAATCAATCGATTAACTCTATTTTTGATCGATTGAAAGTGTACAGTTTAGTACTGTTTGTATCCTAACTTGGTGATCTATTTGATTCAATTAAAGGTGGTTTTTAACTTGCAAAGATAGCCTAAATTTTTAACTAGCCAATTCAACCCCCCTTCTTGGCTTTTCAACCATTTCAAAACTAACAATTGCTATCAGAGGAACTCGAGGATGAGGTGGCTAAATCAAGTGAAAGTGAGAACTTGAATCTCCTTGTCAAGAGATTTGGTAAGTATCTCAAAAGGAAAGGTATCAAAGGTAATCCCAAGAGGTATACTTCCAAACGCAATGAATCAAATTTTTCTAATTTTACATGTTTTAACTGTGGAAAAGAAGGACATATCAAAATTGAATGTCCAAATGCTAAAAAAGAAAAAGAGAAGAGTGTTGATAGGAAAAAGGAGAAGAAGCCAAAGGAGAAACGTGCCTACATTGGATGGGAGGATAATGATGATTCAACAACTCACAAGATGAGAGTGAAGAAGCCAACTTGTGTCTCATGGCTGGTTATGAGTCATCTTCCTCAAGCCAAGTAAGTTCTCTAGACTTAAATGACTATAATCAATTGTTGCATGATTTTGAAGAGTTGCATAATGAAGCAAACAAGATTTCTGCATTAAACAATCGGTTGAAAAGCTTAAACAACTGGCTGGAAAACAAAGTTAGCCAACTGGAAAAAGAAACAGTTGATTTAAAAACTGATTTTGAGCATTTAGAAATGATTTACAGTAATTCAACCGACTGTTTTAGAAATCAACCGGCTGAAAAATCTTATGAAAACTGCACAGTTTTGAAAAATCAAGTGAAATACCTTATAAAGACCTGTGCAAGGTTCACAAGAGGGGAAGCAAACTTAGAGGCTATTCTTGGTTCTCAAAATTGTGTGTTTGGCAAAGCTGGACTTGGTTTCAATCCTTCTTTTCAAAAGAAAACCAAGAAGTTCTCTAGTTTCTTTTCAAAAAGTATATCAAGTGACATGCCATTCATTTCATGCAACTACTGTATGCAAAAAGGTCATGTTATTAAGAATTGTCATGCTAGAAAATATGGTGTTCCTAAAGGGATTATGAAATGGATCCCACAAGGATCTAGAAAGGCATAACCATGATGGACCCAACCTATCAAAGGGTACCAAATAATCCAAATTTGGTTTGCATGTCATGAAAGGTGATAAGAAAGATTTGTGGTACCTTGATAGTGGTTTTTCGAGACATATGACAAGAGATAAAACCAAATTTGCAAAGTTGGAGTTGAAGGAGGAAGGGTTTGTAACCTATGGAGACAACAACAAAGGAAAAATCCTTGGAAATGGAGTCATAGGCAATTGATCCTCTTTCAACATTAAGAATGTGCTACTCGTAGAAGGACTCAAACACAATTTGATAAGTATAAGTCAACTATGTGATAAAGGCTTTAAAGTCATGTTTGAACCAAATAGTTGTTTGATATGTGATGCACATGGTAGTATTGTTTTGATAGGCAAAAGATTCAATAATATATATTTACTTGATCTGCATCATGCATTATTTAGCATCCATTGTTTGCTTACAAAAGAGGATGATACTTGGTTATGGCATAGAAGACTTTGTCACATACACATGCAGCATTTCAATTGGCTAAATAGAAAACAACTGGTTGAAGGATTACCAAAACTCAAGTTTGAGAAGGATAGAGTGTGAAGCATGTCAAAAAGGAAAACAAACTAAGGTCTCTTTTAAATACAAAAATGTTGTTTCAACTGAAAGACCTTTAGAGATGCCTCACATGGATCTATTTGGTCCATCTCGAACCATGAGCCTTGGTGGCAATCTTTATGCATTAGTCATTGTTGATGATTTCTCTAGGTACACATGGACTTTGTTCTTAGCTGCCAAAAATGACATTTTTCATGCTTTTAAAAGACTTGCCAAGATGCTTGAAAATGAAAAGAGTTCCAAGATAGTGTTTATTCAGAGTGATCATGGTGGGGAATTTCAAAATGAAAAGTTTGAACACTTTTGTGAAAAGCATGGTATTAACCATAATTTTTCTGCACCAAGAACCCCACAACAAAATGGTGTTGTTGAAAGGAAAAACAGGTCACTTGAGGAACTAGCTAGAACTATGTTGAATGAAAACTCACTACCTAAGTACTTTTGGGCTGATGCAGTCAACACTGTTTGCTATGTTTTAAATAGGGTGTTGATTAGGCCAATTTTTAAGAAAACCTCCTATGAGCTTTTCAAAGGGAGGAGGCCTGTTTTAAGTCACCTAAACGTAAACGTATTTGGATGTAAGTGCTTCATCTTAAATAATGGCAAAGAAAGTCTTGGCAAATTTGATGCAAAAGCGGATGAAGGTGTTTGTCTAGGCTATGCTACACAAAGTCATGCATATAGAGTCTATAATAAGAGATTGATGACTGTTGAAGAGTCTATGCATGTTGTATTCGATGAAACTAACCCAAAGTTGCATGATCAAGGGCCAAAGAATGCAGATGAAAAAAATCTATTGCAGAAATAGATTTCTGCTATTGAAAAGTCTATTGTTGCAGGAAATCAATCGGCTAAAAAGGCAAAATAGACAACTAAAAAAGCTGCAGACAGTCACTTGCCCAAGGATTGGATCCAACCTAGAGGTTTATCAAAGGACAACATCATAGGTGATATCAAAGAGGGAGTATCTACTAGACATAGGATTGTATTTTGTGAACATGTTGCTTTTGTATCTCAAATTGAACCTAAAAAGGTGAATGATGCTTTGAATGATAGTAATTGGATTGTGGCTATGCAAGATGAACTCAATCAATTCACAAGAAATGATGTGTGGTTTCTAGTGCCTAAAACTGATGATATGAATATAATTGGAACTAAATGGGTTTTTAGAAACAAAATGTATGAAGATGGTAATATTTTAAGAAACAAAGCTAGACTAGTTGTTAAAGGTTATAATCAAGAAAAAGGCATTGATTTTAATGAAACTTATGCACCTGTAGCTAGGCTAGAAGCTGTGAGATTACTCTTAGCATATGCTTGCATGTGTAACTTTAAATTGCATCAAATGGATGTGAAAAGTGCATTCTTGAATGGTTTCCTAAATGAAGAAGTGTATGTATCACAACCTCCTGGATTTGAGGATCATCTCTATCCTAACCATGTTTTCAAATTGAAAAAGGCCTTATATGGTTTGAAACAATCACCAAGGCAATGGTATGAAAGACTAAGCAATTTTCTCTTATCAAAAGGTTATGCTAGAGGTGTAGTGGATAAAACACTCTTCATTAGAAAACATGATAATGATGTTATACTTGTTCAAGTGTATGTTGATGATATCATCTTTGGTTCAAATAACAACACATTGTGTGAAGAGTTTGTTGCAGCTATGCAGAGAGAATTTGAGATGTCCATGATGGGTGAGCTTACCTACTTTCTAGGGCTACAAGCAGTGGCGGATCTTGACCAAAATTATTGGGGGAGCCAAAATAATACATATAAATTTTATATATTTAATTATTGTCACTAATAAAATAAAAAATAAATACATAATTTAGTATAACAATAACTAACAAAGAAATCACACATATCTAAAATATTGTCAAAAGAAAATTCAATAATAATCTAACCACACTTAAAATTCAGTTATAAAAAACATAAAGTACAACATTTTTTTCTATTTTCATAAAATAAGAAATTAATATAAAAGAGTCTGATTAAATAAATGATTAAACTAATATTTTACTATCAAGTGAGACAAGAGAGAATTACCTTCTTCTTTATTTCTTCAAGAATGGAAGAAAACCTCTGAAAGATGAGAGCAAAAATAATAGATCTTTTTCTCTTCAGAAACAAAAGAAGATAGGTGAGAACAATTTGTGAGAAATTCAAGACATATAATGGAACTACAATTAAAATTTGATTATAAAAAAAACACATAGTATAATATTTTTCTCCTATGTTCATAAAATAAAAAATTAATATAATACAGACTCATTAAATAAATTATTAAACTAATATTTCACTATCAATTGAGACCAAAGAATTACCTTCTTTTTTTTCCCCTTGAGTATGGAAGAGAACAAAAGAGAAATAAAAGCAAAAATGATAGATCTTTTTCTCTTCATAAACAAAAGAAAACAATTAAGAATGAGATATGAGAACAATTTGTAAGAAACTCAAAACATATAATGGAACCACAATTAAGATTCGGTTATAAAAAAAGACACAGTACACTGTTTTTTCTTCTATATTCATGAAATAAACAATTAATATAAAAGATGATCATTAAATAAATTATTAAAATAATATTTCACTATCAATTGATACCAAAGAATTACCTTCTTCTCTCCCATGAGAATGAATGGAAGAGGACAGAGGAGAAATAAGAGCAAAAATAATGGATCTTTTCCTCTTCAAAAACAAGAAAAAACAGGTGACAATGGAAGATGAGAACAATTTGTGAAAAACTCAAACCATAATAAATCAAAAAATAAAAAATATCTTGATAAATCTTTTTATTCTTTATTTTTTATTATATTTAATTTTATATTTTATTATTTATTAACATTAATC